>NC_141049.1:64043253-65473253 GCF_041138505.1 Cibotium barometz
ATAGGAACACACACCCCCCCCCCCCCCCCCCCCATTATTCTACAAGCCTGTCCTAAACAACAGCAATCAACGCAAATCAATCCAAGGCTTGGTTTCTTGCTCTATTCAAAGAGAAGTTCAATTTTCAACAGATCAAGTAAGATTCATTGTAGATATTTCAGCTTTGTAATATACAATAGGTTAGGTTGAGAGAATCAAGTCTTCCGCTGTCATTTTCTCTATATTTTCAGTTTTGAGCTTCAAAGTAGTTCAAAGAATCATGTCTCTGTCAGTGGTGTACGTGATTTTTGGTGGTTTGCTTGCAATTCTGCTCAATTAGTTAAATGCTTGCATATATAATTACTAGTCTAGTGATACAAGACCGTTAGAAAGGGATTACAAAGTGCCGGATGGTAAAATGGTGGAGGGGTAGTGATGTGAGAGGAAAAGAAGCCATTATTTGGCTTCCCCCTAGGCCCCATAGTCAACCCACCTTATGGGCAGCCCCACACCCTCGCCCTATGCAGTGCCCCTGCTTGCATGACTTGGGCACTCTTTTTTTTTTTTTTAGACGACCTAAAACCCCAAATATGCCAAAAATGAAAAAAAAACCATCATGGATAAAAATATCAATAGAAATTGAGCAGCACTGTGAAAGAAAATGAAGGCTGTTATTAAACAAATCAGAGAAAAATACACTTTGGTTAAAAATAGAAATGAGTTCAATATGAATCCTGAGTTAATCTTCTCCCCACAAGAGAAAAACCCAAACTGATTCAGAGGGTTGTTACCGAGAGGCGAGGTAGCGGAGGGCAGAGTCGGAGCAGTGGCGGGTGGAGAGCTCACGGAGAGTACCAGAGCTGCGATCAACGGCGAGCTTAACCATGTGTTCCATTTTGATCTCGAAGGAGGGCTGCCACCAGACGGCGGTCTCGGGTCTCATTTTGAAGCAGTCCTCCATGTGGACACGCTCCCAGCAGGCAGGGTCCAGAGAGGCCGCCCGCCAAGCCTTGCACACCAGCGGCACAGCGACATACAGGTCCTCGAACCCCACTCTCTTCAATATCTCCACCACTGCTTCGTATGTAAGGTCCGCCCAGCTCCTCTCCATCTCCATCACTCGCGCACCTGTTTTTCCACCGCCACTTACCTAAGATTAATTGAACAAATTATGGACCCCTAATCACCTTCGGCAGAGCGCGCTGCGTACAAATTCTGTTGCCAGTCTAGAAAGAATGGTGCCGCCCAAATCCCCGAGTGTACCGGCCTTTGATGTCCTCGCAGGGTGCACCTTTTTCAGTGATCTGTGTTGGTCCACTCTTATGGTGTTGTGACAATGATTACTACTATAATTAGGTTCCAATTCTCTAAGGGCGGTGTGAGAGGAGTGTAAGAACTTTTACTTTTTTTTTAAAAGCTTTTTTTAAGTTGGAGTAAGTACTTACCTTTTAAAAAGGTTGTAAGCCAAAGGGTAGGCCAAGGGGTCTTCACATATGAGCTCTTGAACTCTATCATCCTCAAATTTCTTATAATTTTCTTATTGGAACGTACACCTTTACACATGACTGCCACTCCACTGAGGCCATCCACTTGGGAATGCAATCTCCACCATCCAAAACCATCTCCCATTCCCAATTTTACGAATGATTTCAAGAATACACGCGTAGGCATGTAACACAATCATGTCAAACCACTCTCTCATTGCCAAATCTTCTGTTAACTTTTTTGATTGGCAAGTGCAACTTCAACCATGAGTGCCACCCAAAAAGTGCATGCACTTGGGCAAGCGATCCTCCACCATCCAAACTCTCACCCATCAAGAAATATGTGTGTATGCATAGGCCCGTGTGTTAAATCAATCAAAACAAGGAAAATATTTGATATGTAAACTATGTGTGACAATGATGACAAAGGGTGCATGTTGGAGGTGTTAGCTTATCCCTTTCAATCAAGCTACCTCCCATTGAGAAAATTGTGTTGCCTTGTGAGTCTTATTGTGATAGGTTGTGGAATAAGTAGATCCATTGTAAAAAGTTGTCTTAGCCTCCTTCATATATCCACTCCATTTGTCTTGCCCCCACAAATATCCACTCTATTCAAACATAGTGGGCCTTTTCTTGAATTTTTTTTTTAAGGGAACACCTTTACACTTGGCAATTTGTAAGATGACTACTAGGAAGATGAATTTACTAAGTTTTAAAATAGAGCAGTACACATGTTGGAATCTCTCCCTTTACTTGAAATTTTGGTAGAACTAGATAAATCATAATCATTAAAGTACTATATCCTAAAGCATTACATCCATGTTTAAGTGTTGAGAGATGTAATCACGGTGTTGTGTATATGTGGGAAAGCACCCTAGAGGTGCAAGATATTGTGGTAAGGTAAGAATGCCACATGTGATATTGTATGGTGTGTGAGTGTTGACCAAAAGAGTGGAAAAGGGAGTGGCACATGGATGATGATATGTAAAGTGGGATAAGGCTAGAAAGCCTATATCATTGTATGGTTCATTGCGAATAAAATAGAGAACTTGTGTTGAGTGTGCAATCTCTCTCTCTCTCTCTCTCTCTCTCTCTCTCTCTCTCTCTCTCTCTCTCTCTCTCTCTCGTCATGGAGTTTTAGTGTGGTATAACCCACCTTAATCTTATGCTTAATCTTGTGTCTATCACCATGATCAATCCCATATTACGATTGTTAACATGGTATCAGAGCCTGGTTCATGCTAAGAAGAAAAGCGGCAAGCAAGAGAAGCACAGGAAGCGGTACGAGGGTAAGAGATTCATCTACTCTTCCCCCCCTTTTTTGTGTTGGCTACTACACCCTTGTCGGAGAGCTCTTCGGGAGGCATCGGCAAACGAACTCTGATTGAGGAGCTGTCTTCGCAAGAGCAAAGCTACATGGCAACAATATTGGACAGCTTTTTTCGATCGAAAACACATTTCGGGCACATCTTTACCTCCGTTTTTCAGTTCGTAGGTGTTCGCATGTGCATTGTGGGTAAGTTTCAATTCTCTGCAGATTTCTATTTTTTGAACTGCAAGAAGGGCAATTGGTTGTGCAGACACTGTGTGTATTGCAAAGAGGTCTTACAATTGCCATGGGTGTATGTATGCAAATTGAGGTCATTGGTTGTGACAGTTTGGGTGCAGTATAGTACCACTGCAGAGAATACAGCAGTTTGTGCAGGTCAAACAAAGTGTTGTTTTTGGTGAGTTTGTGTTGTAGACAAGATGATGTCAAGCTCAACATGAGCTGACACTCACGAGGCGCCTACGTGACCGTTCGACATTTACATCACTGGCGGGTTTGGTAGCTGGCACCGACATATCTTCGCCATAGATGCTACATCTGGACTACACTGACTAGTCCACACCTACCCACTACACTTAGCGTGTTCACATTATGGACCGCATATACATAGTACTTATGTTGTATTTTCCTTATCTTTTGTGAGAACCCTTTTGTTATGAAGAAGGAGAATTTCCAACCTTTCATCTTGTGTGTTCTCTTCTAGGGTCTATCATTTTCCTTAAACTGATTGTAGAATTCATTTCTTTTGTTTGTTTTTTTCTTGTAAAGATAAGGTCTATCCTTATTACCTATAAGGATGCATTCACGCACTTACCCCAAACAAGAATATGTTCACACATGAATCCCCTTGTCCGCTAATGGCCACCACAAGCAGAATTGTAATTATCACATAAAATTTATGTTGTCTTGAAATACCAGGCAAATATTGGCTTCATTGGGAAACGTCGTGGTTTATTTCTCACTTGGGTTCGCTACCCGACTTCAGCCAAAAGGTGTATTTGTTTCACCCATATATATGAGGGAAATCGTGCCCAAGTCTGTACGCTCAAAATAAGATGTGTATTCACCCATTGGTATGAGGGTTGCCCTACCCAAGCTCACCGAGAAGCTCAAAATGGTTGTCGTGATGTGTGCATGAGCGATGCACGTGCAAGGTGCATGCGCATAGGTTGGTTCCCACCCGAACTTCTATGTTCAAATCAGACTCAATGGTTCCGTTATAAGCAAGTCGGCTCAAAATGTACTTGGTGTCTAAGATGGTAGACATGCGCACACACATTCATTGCCTAACACTCCAATTTCGCATTGAGGAGGAGTGTTGAGAGACGCGTTGCATTTGGCAATGCTACATTGGTGTTATGGGTGATGGGTAAGTTGTGGAACACTATGATTAAGAGGGGCTATTGAGAGATGTAATCGCGGTGTTGTGTGTATGTGGTAAAGCACCCTAGAGGTGCAAGGTATTGTGGTAAGATCTCCATGCTCGGCATGATTATGTAGGTACCGACTATCTCTATTTTACAATACGAATATTGAGGAGGGGTGTTGGGAAATCAATGCTTCACCCTAATAAATTTGAAATGATTGGTATATAGAGGCCCAAACTTAAAAGCTATGGTATAAAGAGTCTTCAAACTCTTTAGGAATAATACCATGGCTTTTAAGTGCTTTTAAGTTTTGGGCCTCTATATACCAATCATTTTAGATTTCTTCTCCCTAACAAATTTGAAATGATTGGTATAAAGAGACCGAAAACTTAAAAGCCATGGTATAGAGTCTCTTCAGACTCTTTTGGAATAAAATCAAAGGCTAAAAGATCATGGATAGGTTGTTATGCATTGCTATCATTAAGTCCTCACAATTACAATTATTAACACGCATGAAGGACTTAACAATAACGGTAGGCATGTGCATCATCGTCTCAACATTGAGAGATGGGGAAGAATCCAAATCTAATTTGTGAACAATACATAAGTTGGCCACATGGATAGTGTAGGTAGTGAGTATGCTAGGTGTCATTAGATGATTCATCGAGATGTCATTTTAAGCAATAAAATGATGTACTCTCTTGGTCTCATTTGAGTGAGAGAATTTTGATAGAATTAAGCTTTAGCCTTATTCATTAGCTTTTCACTATGATAGTCCTTAATGTTAAGAATCCTAATATGGGATTGATCATGGGTGATAGACACAAGACCAAGCATAAGATTAAGGTGGGTTATACCACACTAAAAACTCCATGACTAGAGAGATTGCACACTCAACACAAGTTCTCTATTGCATTCACAAAATGAACCATACAATGATATAGGCTTTCTAGCCTTATCCCACTTTACACATCATCATCATCCATGTGGCACTCCCTTTTCCACTCTTTTGGTTAACACTCACACACCATACAATATCACTTGTGGAAATATGGACCCAAGGTGATAAGGTGGTAACAGCGTGTCCATGTTAGCATGGGATTATACATGTGCATACATACAACATCACCATGATGATCATGCATGCCATCATGTATGTCCATGATAAGCCATGCATGTTGTATGTGTGTGAGATGGGTTGTATGGCCACCATGAGGTGGGTTGTTTGTGAGCTATATGGGTTGTATGTGCACATGACATGTATAGACACCAAATAGGCTAATGTGTACGGGATGGGATGTATGGACATAGGATGGGTTCTTTGTGATCTAGATGGTAGATGGGTTGTATGTGCACGAGATGGTTGCTTGTAACTCTAGATGGGCTGTATAGCCATGAAATGGGTTGTCTATGAGCTACATGGGTTGTATGTATACGAGAGGGCCTGTATAGACACCACTTAGGCTATATGTGTGCGGGATGGGATGTATGGATGTGGGATGGGTTGTTTGTGATCTAGACAGTAGATGGGTTGTATGTGCATGAGATGGGTTGTTTGCGAGATGAATGGGTTTGTATGTATACGGGAGGGCATGTATGCGCACCAAATAGGTTGTATGTGTACGTGATGGGATGTATGGATGTGGGATGGGTTGTTTGTAATCTAGATGGGTTGTATGTATGTAGGATGGCTGAAGCCATGACATGGGTTGTTTGTGACCTAAAAGGGCTAAATGTGTGTGGGAGGGGCTATATGGGCACGAGATGGGTTGTATGTGTGTGAGATAGGCTGTATGTGTGCAAGATGGACTATATAGGTATTGTATAGGTTGCATGTGACCAATATAAGTTGTGCATGTGCACGACAGGCTGCATGTGAGTGTGATGCTGCATGTGTGCATGGGATGGGCTATATATGTGTGAGATGGCCATAGGACATGTTTGGATTGGTTGTCTATGTGTGGGAGGGGATGTATATGCACTTTGATAGCTTGCATATGAGCGGTATAAGTTGTATGTGTGAAAGATGGGTTGCATGTGAGCGTGATGGACTACACGCGTGCATGGGATGGGATGTATATATGTGAGACGGGATGTATGCCAATGGGATGGATTGTTTTTGAGCTATATGGGCTGGTTTGTAATCTCGATGGTAGATGACCGGATGGGTTGTTTGTAATTGTAGATGGGCTATATGTGCACAAGATGGGTTTTTTGTGAGATGGATGGGTTGTATGCATACGCGAGGGCATGTATGGGCACCAAATTGTGTGTGTGTTTTTTGTGAGATGGATGGGTTGTATGCATACGCGAGGGCATGTATGGGCAACCAAATTGTGTGTGTGTGTGTGTGTGCGCGATGGGATGTATAGATGTGGGATGGGCTATTTATAATCTAGATGGGCTTGGGCTATATATGCGCGAGATGGGTTGAATGGCCATGACATGGGTTATTTGTGAGAGCTACAAGGGCTAAATGTGTGTGGGAGGGGATATATGGGCACGAGATGGGTTGTATGTGTGTGGGAGGGTATATATGGGCACGAGATGGGTTGTATGTGTGTGGGAGGGTATATATGGGCATGAGATGGGTTGTATGTGTGTGGGATACGTTATATGTGTGCGAGATGGATAGTATATGCACTATATAGGTTATGTGTGACTAGTATGAGTTGTACGTGTGCACGAGGGGTTGCATGTGAGTGTGATGCTACATGTGTGCATGGGATGGTTTATATATGTGTGAGATGGCCATAGGAGATGTTTGGATTGGTTGTATGTGAGCGGGAGGGTCTGTATGGGCACGAGATGGGTTGTATATGAGCGACATAAGGTGTATGTGTGCAAGACGGGCTGCATGTGAGCGTGATGAACTACATGTGTACATGGGATGGACTATATATATGCGAGACGGGATGTATGCCAATGGGATGGGCTACTTTGTGATCTAGATGGTAGATGAGACGAGATGGGTTATTTATGATTATAGATGGGTTGTATGTGCACAAGATTGGTTGTTTGTGAGATGGATGGGTTGTATGTATCTGGGAGGGGCCTGCATGGGCACCAAATATGGTGTTTGTGTGCGTGATGGGATGTATGGATATGGGATGGATTATTTGTAATCTAGATGGGTTGTATGTGCGTGGGATGGACTGAATGGCCATGACATGGATTGTTTGTGAGCTAAAAGGGCTAAATGTGCATGGGAGGGGCTATATGGGCACGAGATGAGTTGTATGTGTGTGGGATAGGCTGTATGTGTGTAAGATAGACTGTGTATGCACTGTATAGGTTGCATATGTACGGGCATGAGATGGGTTGTATGTGTGTGGGATCGGCTGTATGTGTGTAAGATAAACTGTATACGCACTGTATAGGTTGCGTATGTGTTGAGATATCGAGCTCATCTAGTGAGGCGGTGGACACTGATGACCCGCTTGGGGGATAGGCCCCACACTTACACCACTGGCATGGTTGGTGAGATCATGGGTGATATGCGGCCAGTGGGATGACAGGCTGTGTGACAGCCATTCTAGATACTGGCATAGTTATAGCGCCAGTTCATTTAGTTGGGTTCACACTATAGAGAACCCTAGTATGTATTTGGTTGAGTACCTTTTCATATTGTGTGTACTCTTATCTTTGTATATGGTGTGTTGAGTGCTGTGTGAAGAAGAAGAAGATTTTCAGCCTCTCACCTTATGTGTTCTTTTTTAGGGTTTTGTGTGTGTGTGCTTTGCAAGAGCTCAAGCTCTCTTCTCCCTTGCATCTTTTCAGTATGTACATGTGCACACAATGGCTACATGTGAGTGTGATGATGCATGTGTGCATGGGATGGGCTATATATGTGTGTGAGATGGACATAGGACATGTTTTGGATTAGTTGTTATGTGTGCAGGAGGGGCTGTGTGGGCACAGTATAGGTTGCATATAAGTAGTATAAGTTGTATGTGTGCAAGATGGCATGCATGTGAGCATGATGGACTACGTGTGCGTGGGATGGGCTATATATGTGTGAGACAAGATGTATGCCAATGGGATGGGATGTTTTTTAGCTGGATGGGCTGGTTTGTGGTCAAGATGGTAGATGACAGGATGGGTTGTTTATGATTCTAGATGGGCTGTATGTGCACGAGATGGGTTGTTTGTGAGATGGATGGGTTATATGTATATGGGAGGGCCTGTATGGGCACCAAATATGATGTGTGTGTGAGTGATGGGATGTATGGATGTGGGATGGCTTGTTTGTAATCTAGATGGGCTAGATGGGTTGTATGTGTGTGGGATGGACTGAATGACATGGGTTGTTTGTGAGGCTAAAAGGGCTAAATGTGTGTGGGAGGGGCTATATGGGTTGTATGTCTCTGGGATAGGTTGTATGTGTGCGAGATGGATTGTATAGGCACTGTATAGGTTGCATGTGAGCGTGATGTTGCATGTGTGCATGGGATGGGCTATATATGTGTGAGATGGCCATAGGCACCAAATAGGTTTCATATGAGTGGTATAAGCTGTATGCGTGCAAGACGGGCTACATGTGAGCATGATGGATTACATGTGCCCGTGGGATGGCCTATATATGTGCAAGATGAGATGTATGCCAATGGGATGGGCTAATTTTGAGCTGGATGGACTCTTTGTTTGCATGATCGGCATCATATGTTCATGCTTAAATTAGTCTTAGAATGGGTTCTCCAACTTGGAGAACACTTATTGCCCAATTGAGGAGAGGTATGTCCGTGATTGCCATGGGATGTCCACGGAACACTTAGATTGGTCTTAGAATGGGTTGTCTAACTTGGAGAACACTTACTGCTAGAACAGAGAGAGGTATGGTCATGCTTACAGGGGGTGTGCCCATTGAATAGGGAGGCCTGCCAATGCCGAGAATGAGTTGCCAATGCTTATAGGGCTCCAATTGGGCTATCCATGGTCAGAATGGTTTTCTATTTGCGAAGGTCAAAGGGTCCATCCTGTATGGGGACCCATCTGAGGGGGTAGTGATGGGCTAAAGAGGCGGGAAGCTAGAGGGAGTAAGTGAGAGAGAGAGAGAGAGAGAGAGAGAGAGAGAGAGAGAGAGAAGAGAGAGAGAGAGAGAGAGAGAGAGAGAGAGAGAGAGAGAGAGAGAGAGAGAGAGAGAGAGAGAGAGAGAGAGAATTTCTCTATGGGTGAGCCTGAAGTAGTTCCACCAATCATGCTGGTGTTTTACCCCCCTTTCGGAGCCATTCGTGTAGACATATTTTCTATCTGGGCAGTGGAGAATTTGTGATTTGTAACCGTGCACAGATTTTCAGCTTACACAGTGTTTGTGTTTACCTTAATTTCTATGTGGGTAAGCCTGGAGCGTTTCACCAGCTATGCTATAGTTGTGATGAGGTTTTACTCCCCTTTTGGAGCCATTTGTGCACACATATGTTCCATCTAGAGAGTGGAGAATTCGTGATCGGCGTGCGCAGATTTTCAGCTTGCATAGTGTTTGTTTTTGCCCTAATTTCTCCGTGGGTGAGCCTGAAGTGGTTCCACTAGCTGTGCTACTATTTTACCCCCCTTTCAGAGCCACTCATGCAGATAGATTTTCCATCTGGGCAGTGAATCTTCTCCTCTTTGTTTGCACAGCTGAAACGTAAGTCTTCTCCTTCTTCTGGTGGAAGCATTAATTTTTTGGTGTTGAGCAGTGGAAATGAGTCAGGGAACCATAGATATGGATTTTGTAGAGGCACATGTCTCAACAGAAGATGCATAGAAGTTTGAGGGTGAAGGGCTAGAGTAAGAGTTTGACGATCAGGCTAAAAGGCAGAGATTGATCGCGGGCAATGAATATGGAGAGAAAGAGGCTGTCGGATGCTTCAGGATACCTTGCTTCTTGATGCACCTCAGGAAGAGAACCTTGAGGTGGCTTTTGACTTTTGAGTTGCACAAGCTAATCAGATTTTACTGCCATATGTGATGGCAAATCATGTTAGGGCTACCAAGGTTTCAATAGAGAAAGTGGTAGATGCCCGAGTGGAAACATGGCGGTTTGTGGCACAAGTGGAATCCTTTCATAACAAGGCTGCAATTTTCTTTTTTACTGGACAAATTCCATTCTTCAATAGGATTACAGATTGGTTACATGATTTATTAGATGGTAATTTTATGGAGAAGATCTTTGATGGTCCCAGAGGATTCTATGAGGTCCTATTCTCATCCAAATAAGTTCAAGATTTGGTTATGTAGAAAGTCCCGTTATTTCTAGATGGACAATTGGTGCATGTTGTACCCTAGCGCCCTATGGTAGAGTATAGAGATATATTGCGCTAGGAATGCCCTATTTGGGTGGAGGTTGGAGACTTTCCATGAAATATGTGGGAATTATCGTTGGCCATGTATACTATTCGGGAGGTGTTGGTGGAGCCCAAATGTCGTCCAAGAATAAAAATAGGGTTTGTATGCTGTGGGATAGTGGGAAGCCCCGACCTTGACAATTGAGGTTATGCGTGGATGGATTTGACCTTTGTATTTAGAATTAAAGTGAGGATCATTTGTAGGCCATTGCTTCCATTGTGGGAAGATGGGTCACTTCATTTCAGAGCGTCCAGAGGAGGTGAATGCTCAATCACAACCAAATGTGTCCCAAGGTCAAACTCATAAGGATACATTAGCTCCTGTTTTGCCATTTGGTTTGAATATAGAGAAGGGCAAACAAGTAGCAATATAAATTGAGCAAGTGGTAGATAAAGGTTAACCAATTTTAGCAGATAAAGGTAAACAAGTTTTGGTAGATACAGAAGATAGACCTTGGCTTGTGGTGGTGAAGAGAGGTGCTCGCTAGATAGCTACTTCTAGTGGTAATCAAAATGTGGGTGCTGGTCATGGTGCATGTTTATTATTTTGTCTTGGTGCTACAAGATGAACTTGAGAGAAAGATAACTAAGGCAGGGTATCACACTCTCGATATAATTTGAGACCTTGAGTTACGCGAAAGAAAATCATGTAAATTTTTCTCTTCTATTTGATAAAAAAGGGATATGGTCTCAGCCTGACAAGAAGTATCCGAATGTCAAGTGGAGATAGGATACATCACCTCTAGTGATACCCGTGCGCTTTAGGTGAGAAGGAACAGGTGGATGTTTTGCTACAAAGAGTATGTGAATAGATGGAGAGAGAAGGCATTGAGGATCGTGTGCAATATTTTAAGGAAAGAGAGGCCGATGGTGGTACGTCTCATTGATTGGCTTTCTTTTTTGATGGATTATGAAGATTGCTCTTTGGAATGTAAAAGCTATGTGTTCACCATCCAAGAATTATCGCATGTGGTGTAATGTGTTTCAAGGTCAATGGGATATGTTTTGTGCTATGAAGCATAAACAACATTCCATGGTTGGAGAAGTATATGATTATAAGGAATTTTTTTATGTTTTATAGTGGGCACCCTACTACACAATCAGGGGTCATGATTGTAGTGAAATCTCAGTTTAAGCTATCATTGGTTATATGTCCAAAGGCAGTTCATTGTTGTGAAAGTGGAGTTTATGGATGAAACATTATGGCTTGTGGGGGGGCTGTATGCGGCTAATGGTGTTGCACGACGTTGTCAGTTATGGGACAATTTATTGTCTTTGCGCAATGCTAAGTGTAACACGCGAAAGCTCTGGGAGTCTTATTCCAGCCCTAAACACCACTGAGAATATGCTGATGCAAAAATGCAGACAAAAGAGAGAGTAGAGAGAGAGAGAGATATATATATATAGCTGGAAATTCAATATATTCATATGGTACAAAAAGGTACCCCTAATCTACAGCCATAGGCTGCCTTACATAAAAGGTGTTAGACACCAAAAACTGTCCCAAACTTGGACCCATTCCCTAGTGGAATGAATGAATACAATGAGGAGCATCTTATGCCTTTTATAGGCCTCTTGAATACTTGGCAGAGCTGGCCGACTGCTGGACCAGCCGACTGGGCTTGGACTCCATAAATTCTAGTCGGGTTGTGCCTCTCCATGAACTGAAGTGCCTATTTCAACCAACCCCTTCTGGTACAGCCGACTCCACTTTCTTGCAGCCGACTAAGCCTCTTGCTTAGTTCTGGTACAACCGACATGCCTTCCTCTTCATCCCCTCCAAGCCTTGCTCCAAGTCCACACTAGCCTCTACTGCACTTTGTGCTCCAACTTCTGGTTCTTAAACTCTTTTTCTTAGTTGCCCCTTCTGGAATAACTCTGAGAATGTCCATGGCATTTTATGCACATGACACTAAGCTTGGCTTTGTGTTGGGTGATTTTAATGTATGTGAATTGCTGGAGCATGCTTCTTCACCTCACTCTATTATGGATGGGCCAAAGAGGCTTGGGTGGAATGTGTTTTCCAATCGAGTTTTGAAACAAGATATGTGGTCATTGGCTTCACCCGCATGAGAGAGGATTTACATATGCCTCTCAACAGTACGTGGATAAAAGAGCTCGTCTAGACTGAATGTATATTTGCGAGCATGATTTGTTTCTGCCAAAGATATTGTCCATGCAGGTGGAATATAATCATATTTTGTCAGATCATTTCCTTTTGGTATTGGAGATGCATAGCTATTATGTGGATGCTTATAGGCCATTATTGGGAAAGGCTCCTCTTAAGGTTAACTAGACTTTCTTGGAGTATACTATTTTCCATTAGTTTATATTGCAGGTGTTAGAAAACTTTCAAGGCCATGTAATCTCTGCTGGGGTGTCATCTTTGGAGTGTTATATGTTCAATATTCAAAAGCTTGCTCGCTAGTATGGGATTCATAATGCAGCATATTTTAGGGAGAAGTTACGGAACCTAGAATCGTTATTGGTTGATTTGAACCAGGTGGTTCAAGAGGAGGGTTCTTGCTCTGACATTAAGATAACTATTAATTGGTTGTCCCATTAGGTTGCAACATTGCTTGAGAATCAATATATGAGATATAAGCTTATGGATCGAATGGATCCCCTAATGGATTCTAATTGTCAGTCACATATGATCTTTGCTCATTTGAACCAGGTGGTTCAAGAGGAGGGTTCTTGCCCTGACATTAAGATAACTATTAATTGGTTGTCCCATTAGGTTGCAACATTGCTTGAGAATCAATATATGAGATATAAGCTTATGGATCGAATGGATCCCCTAATGGATTCTAATTGTCAGTCACATATGATCTTTGCTCATTTGCAACAAAAGCATGCATGTGAGAATATTGTTAGGATGCAAGATAGGGAAGGAGTATTGATTATTGATCCTGCTTGTGTTCTAGATGTGTGTATGGACTTTTATCACCATTTGTTGGGTCTGCAGGAGGCCATATCTCTTGATGTCATTATAGCTAGAGAGTCTTTATTTCACTTGGTTCACCACCATGTATCAGATGTTTCTGCAAATGAATTGGTGGAAAGAGATATTTATAAGGATGAGGTGGAAGCTGTGTTGAAGCATTTTCCTAAAGGGAAAAGTCTAGGATGGGATGGGCTCCCCAATGAGCTTGTCACAAAGTATGTTGATGAGTTGAAGGCCCCTCTCGATTCTATTTTTCAAGAGGTGTGGAATACAGGTATCATGCCTGCGAGTTGGAAGATTGGGCTTATATATTTACTGCCTAAAGTTTGATCCCTAGTTAATCTACATCAATGGAGACCAATCACATTGATGGGGGCCATGTATAAGATATTTGTAAAGGTCTTGGCCAATAGGTTGCAGAGTTTTCTTCCTACTTTGATTCATCCCAGGAAATATGGATTTATTAAAGGTTGAAATATTTTGAATAATATACTGAATGTAAAAATTGGAATTGATTATGAAAGGGCTTTGAGGCAAGAGTTGGTTATGATTCAACTGGATATTGAAAAGGCTTATGATCATGTAAGTTGGTCTTTTCTTTCATAGCTTATGCAAGCTATGGGATATGGCCCTCTCATGCCTTCTTTGATTTATACTATTAGCCAACATGCAGTGGCTAGGCTTATGATTAATGGTGAGGTGACTGAGCCCATTCATTTAACGAGATCAGTCAGGCAGCAGGCATGCCCACTTAGGCCTCTCTTGTTTGCAATTGTTACATATCCAATCTTATCTCGACTAGATAAAAGCTAGTGGAGGACGGTGAAGTTGTAGGGCTTACACTTCCAAGCGGAGAGCAGATGGTCGGCCAAGCATTGGTAGATGATTCTTTCATGTTCCTTAAGTCTCAAAGAGAAAATGTTTAGAAGGTTATGGATGTTTGGGATACTTTTGGTCTTGCTTCAGGGTTATGCATTAATATGCAGAAATATGCTCCAATAAGCTGTACTGAGAGTTATTTGCTTGGTTTGGGATGGAATGGGCAGGTCATACAAAGGGGATGCATCACACGCCACTTGGGTTATCCGATGATTGGAGTTGATGTTGATTAACAGTCTTTGTTGATGTTGACTAACAGTCTTTGTTGATGTTGACTAAGTCTTGGTGGCATGGATTTCTGCAAGGATAAATGATAAGTTTATGTATTGGAAATCTTAGGGTTGCCTATGCATGTTTGGCTCAAAGTGGCCCAATCCATTATGATTAGCATGATATCTTTTTCTTGCCTTTATTGCCATGGACGAGCAAAACTTTGCATCAGATACAACAACCAATTCGATTTATGCTATAGAAAAGAGGAGGAAATAAGCCAGGCACACATGGATTTCTTAGAAACATGTTACTACTCCAAAGAGGAGTGGAGACACAGCCCTATGAGATGTCAGATTACATATGGTCGCTAGGAGATAGCATGTATCTCAAGAGCCATAGGTGGTAATGGCTTAGGCCCTCGTAGAGGAGGTCGCACTTGTGCATGGTAGTACCAGGATTGATGGTACATGGTGGGATGTAGTGAATGTTTAATAGAATGGCTCGATTGGGACTAGTGAGAATTATGGATGCTTTGTTGCCACGTAGGGGCCGCTTTTTGTCTTTTTGAAAAATCTGTCAATATTTTTGGGTTCCACGTGGACATGTACAGTTATGGGAGAAGGTGAGGGTAGAACTTACACTGTTTGGTGATATTCCTCAGTTGGAGGATCAACAACCTTGGTTAGATTGGGCATTTAGAAAGCCTTAGGACATTGTCTAGCATACAACAAATCAAGTGTACCATATGATGGTAGAAGATAAGCGTTAGATCAGTGAGAAGGCTAATAGGGTATGGAACATCAGGAAGAGTAGGGCCTGGTGGAAGGAAGTAATTTGATAGGGCCGGTGGTCCAAGATTCCATATCAAGGGAAGGTGTTCCTATGTCACATGCTAGTTGGAGGCCTACCTACATGCTTGGAAACATGCCCATATCTTTTCATTTCATGTCTAGTGTGGCAAAGAAGGTGTGGGATTTCCTTTCTCGCATGTGGACTCCGTTGATATTCTGGCAAGATTCCGAATGGGCCAGATAACCTAGAACATTCAGTTTTCTTTCATTTTTGAGGTGGACAGGTTTGTGGCATATCTGGTTAACTAGGAATGCCTTCATATTTGATGCAAAAGTTGGTATTATAGCTCACATAGGTCATATCAAAGGGCTACTATTGTGGCAAGTCTCTTCCTTTTGCGGTCAACTCATTTGGTGGAGAATGAGAGAGAAGACATTAAACCTAAGTAAAAAAAGGGGGGGAGGCCTGCACCACCAAGAACAGGTCCGCTTTTCCTGTCCCCCTTATCTGTGTCTATATGCTTTCTTTCATTTGTTTTTCCAAGCAATGGAGTTTGCAGAGAGGAAAATGGCTTGCTTGCCAGGTGCAGGCCTCCCCTCCTCTTTTTTTTTGCCTAGGTTTAATGCCTTCTCTCTCTCTCTCTCTCTCTCTCTCTCTCTCTCTCTCTCTCTCTGCCTATTGAGAGAGAGAGAGAGAGAGAGAGAGAGAGAGAGAGAGAAGGCATTAAGCCTAAGTAAAAAAAGGGGGGGAGGGCTGTAGCGTCGGGCATAAAACCTAAACAAAAAAAAGGGAGGGTGGTGCTACAGCCCTCTCCTTTTTTTTCTGGTTTTATGCCTCCTCTCTCTCTCTCTCTCTCTCTCTCTCTCTCTCCAATTACATTTCTACTAGCCGCTCAAAGCTGATGCACCTATACTACCGGCTGCCCATCGCTTCTTCAAGCTCGCTATGGTCACCTTCTACTTCACCTCCATCTCCATGTTTTCAGAGTAGGATCCAAGCACCGACATAGTTGATCAGGCCTTCAATTTTATTGCACTTTTTACATCATTTGAGCATTTCAATTTATCCATAATTCTCAAAATTAGGTGCTACATGGAGTGATGATGCATGCCGGGAAAAGAACAAGCATATGGAGATTCCATATATAGATCACATGGACCACGCAGAGCACACGGGAGAAGAACAAGCATATGGAGATTCCATGGAGCCCATTCCGCACATATACGGACCATATGCACCATCCAAGGCCATGCAGACTACACCGAGACAACATTGAGCATGTAGAGGTCTCAAGTAGCCCATTTGGACCATGGAAAGATCACAAAGGATAAGGTACAACACACCTTGAGAAGACTAAGCATATAGAAATCACATAGAACACATACCAACCATATGCGAATCACATGGACTATACAAAACACATCTGGAGAAGACCAAGCATGTGGAGATTCCATACAACCCATCTTGCACATTTACATACCATACTGATAATCCAAGGCCATGTAAACGACACCAAGATGAGGGTCGCACACTTGGGGCCTCGCCCACGGATATCCAGACAAGAGACTAATCCATCGGTTCTTCCAAAACTGATCCCGAAAAAACTTCCCTTGCTCGAAAAGCACAGGCGATTCCTCCAGGATAACTTTTCTCTAACGTAGTCAAAAGCCTTAACTAACTAAATTGATCTGACCGAACCCGTAAGTCCCAAGTCAGATCAGGGAAAAGATTGCACTTGGATCATAGAGACCAATGCTTTTTTCCTCATTGAGAGGCACAGCCGTTGATTCTTTTCAATAGAACAATTTTTGTCCGCGATTTACTTCATCTATCGTACCATAACAGAATTGAGTCTCAATTTAAGGATCCATGAGTCTAGCCTAACCCCATGTTGTCCCGTGGGTAATCCAACCACCCAACCACTGTAGTGATGGGATCCAATTAAGAATTTGGTTAGGTTTTGTCCCGGGTACCAGGGAAAAGAGTTCCCAGGCCCCCTAGCCGGATATTCATGCAAACTTAAAACTAGTCACACCACTTACACACCCAATATTTAAATTGCCTTTTTCTCAGCATCAGCTATCTTTAAAGCAATCATTTAAATGAAACCATTGTCTCACTGATCACAATCCTCAAAATCTCTGGTTGAATCCTTATTTCCAATCATTCCTTCATCGGTCTACCTATGGCATCATTGGCAACCAGAACGCTCACCACCTGTTCACTCAGGGGCCTTTTCGATAGTTCCTAGCTCATAGTACCCGGTAATATATTCACATATCAAAATGGAATCTCCGTTGAAGATCAACAAGATCAACCAACGGATCCATATAAAAGAGCCATGGACTCATCCGTTGAGGACCAGCAAGGTCAACCAACCAGATCCATGCCCGAATTCAAAAAACAGCTCTTACTCCTTGTTCCAATATCTTCCCCGACGTACGTGTGGGTATCTTCGGCGACCCAGAGCTCGAGCACCGTATGGTCAGCACCCTCTAGGATCCTTCGGAGGTCACCTAGCGCTTCACTCATAGGCCGCTTCCTTGGTCCCTCGTCCACTGTACCAGAAGCTCACCATTTAAATCAAACCAAGGCTGGTCAAGACCTCAACCGACCTTGCTATGCGAGACGTCCTCCGTTGATTCTCAGCAGTTTGCAACTTTAAAAGATAGGTCTCCACGACCTCATTCACAAGACGATCAAAATTCTTCCCCAGCATTCTTGACATACAACAGTCATTTAAAAGCAGATTTCACATACAAATACAGTTCCAACAATATTTCCATTTTTACTCATCACTCCACATCCTTTCACATTAGTCCCCATCTTTTCTCATCTTCCCACAATTTTTTTTTCTTCATCGATCCATGAATTTTTTTGAGCTTTCCTTTGGCTTGATGGTTTGAGGGATCTACTCTTGTTTACAACAAGAGTGGCCACCAATTCTTTGAAGAGAAAATGGTCAAAAACTAATGAATTATCAATAAATTCACTGTTTTTGGCTCTGGGAAGGAGTAGAGTAACAGTGCATAAAACACTATTAACCATTTACAAAGGGGAAGGATTCATTTATAGGAAAAAGTGAGGCTCTAACCAAGCAAACTGACTCTAGAATTTTCCAGATCAGTTTGGTCAATTTTTGACCATTTTTAGGTCAGTTTAGCTTACTTTTTGGATCTAGTTGAAGCACGAGAGAGGAGAGATGAAAATATCTCATTATTTGTGAGTTTAAAACTCAACCACACATGTGAAATAGGCGCCTCCTTCATGAGGGGTATTCCCCCACACTGAGGTGTCAAAAATTGCATCATTTCTTCTAAATATCTCTTCTTTTTTAACTAATAACCTTGTCCTTAGTCAACTCTTCATCTTATGTGAGTATTTACTCATTTTTGTGGGGATTTTCTTTTATTCTTCAATTTATCTCCTCCCTACATTTGGATTAATCTAATTGGTCCATAGGAACCTTAATTCAAAAATTTCAGAAAATCTGGACCCTTAGGCTAAGGTCCTTTTTACCTGATTTCAGTTTATTCCAATTGCACATTGGAAATTTCTTTTTGAATATCTATTTCAGGGGAAACCATTTTAGACACTAGGAGGATTTTTATATCCAAAAATATCTCAATTTTGAATTACCTCTCTCTAGACATTTTCTCTCTCTAGGCCAAAACAGGGAAAAACAGGATCTTTCTTTAATTTCAGAGAAAGGAATAATTATAAGATCAGAAGGGGAGGTTTTTACACCTGCACACCTCAAAATCCGGAGGGAGGAATATTGCATCAAGAAAGAAACATCACTAAGAAACAAAAGAGCTACCAACTACTACCCTAAGATAATCAATTCATATGTTGTAAGCCACCAAATGAGGAGGCAAATCTATGTGTTTGTAAGCATGCTTTACCACCTATGAGTAGCTAGAGAGCACCTATGGGGAAGTGATGCAAATGTAAACATTCACCTATGAGTAGCTAATCAAGCACCCAGGGGGGAGATGTTCCATGTCTAACTCCAAATGTTAATCCACCTACCACCTATATTAAGGGGGGCTGAAGTATTTATAAACCTCGCATCTGTCCATCTTGCAGTAGCCTAACAAAATGGCACCAACGGGGCGTGTTGAGAAATGCAGTGCCAGTACAAGGAACAGATAGGGAGTGAGTTGAGTAAGCTAAGCAAGAGCAAATCCCAATAAGAATCCACATCAGTAAAGCTGGATTATCCCACATTGATGTACAAGCCCAAGGGTGTACCTCCTCATATAAAAGGGGGCAATTTTAAGCAATGAAATATGAAGCAAGCTATTAAGCCTCTATATGATTACAAGTCTCAATCTTGTAGCCTAATTGTGCTTAAGTCTCTTGCTTAATTAATTTAGTAGTTTGTCATTATGAGTATGCTTAGACGTCACCCACCTTAGATTAGTTTAATCACCAAGCTAATGTAGGATTAGCACTAATCACTTTGCACCCAGGGTTTTGGGGGGGAGATGTTCCATGTCTAACTCTAAATGTCAATCCACCTGAGAGTAGCTAATCAACCACCCAGGGGGGAGATGTTCCATGTCTAACTCCAAATGTCAATCCACCTACCACCTATATTAAGGGGGGGTGAAGTATTTATAAACCTCGCATCTGTCCATCTTGCAGTAGCCTAACAAAATGGCACCAAGGGGGGGTGTTGAGAAATGCAGTGCCAGTACAAGGAACAGATAGGGAGTGAGTTGAGTAAGCTAAGCAAGAGCAAATCCCAATAAGAATCCACATCAGTAAGCTGGATTATCCCACATTGATGTACAAGCCCAAGGGTGTACCTCCTCATATAAAAGGGGGTAATTTTAAGCAATGAAATATGAAGCAAGCTATTAAGCCTCTATATGATTACAAGTCTCAATCTTGTAGCCTAATTGTGCTTAAGTCTCTTGCTTAATTAATTTAGTAGTTTGTCATTATGAGTATGCTTAGACGTCACTCACCTTAGATTAGTTTAATCACCAAGCTAATGTAGGATTAGCACTAATCACTTTGCACATGCACATGATATCCATGATTTTAACATTGATAACATGCATTTGTGATGTTTTATGGAATGTTTAAAGCATTATTATTCTTTTATGGTGTGCCAGTGACTCTAAAGGTATTTTTCTATTGTATGTAATTCTCCCAACCTAGCACCTATATTGTAGGCAGCAACACAAAATGGCTACAAACTAAATTATCAAAGTATATATATGTTAGTATGTAATTCTCCTAACCTATATTGTAGGCAACACAAAATGGCTATGAACTATTGTGTAACCAAATTGTCAAAGTATATTAATACAATCTACAAAGATGTGAGTAAAATCTTATTTTGTCACAACGTTTTCTAATAGAGATATCTACTCAACAATCTGTATTCCATGACATCATAACAAGTGGACATATGTTATTGAAATAGGAAGCCACGGACCTCGAGAAGCGCACGCAATAGAAAAATATAAAAATGAGAGAGAACACTAGATTGGGTCCCAAAACTGCTCCCCCAAGCGTTTGCCAAAAGCATCCCTGCTTGAGTATTTTATTGCTTTAAAAATAGGTTACACAGCTACTTTAATCCTTGATTGCTCCACAAGCTTTTCTTTTATAAAAATTTGATGATAAAATATTCGAAAAATCTCACTCCCATGATAGTTCTCCCATTTAGAGAGCAAAAAGAATCAACAACTTCACAAGGTCAAATTCAAATACCTGAACACAGTTCCATCACCAAACCATGGCAATACTTCTTGTTTTAATATACATCCTATACCAATAATAGTAGATGATTAGTATTTATTGTGAAGTCACCCACGATACATACTCACTAGCATGGTATGTCTCGTGAGGACCCATAGGACACCTCAATTAGTACCCTCGTATGGTGCGACACCTCAATCAATGACCCCCCTCGCATAGTGTGACACTTCAATTGGTAACCCTCACACTAATCCTCACCTGTCGACACCTCATTCGTACCCTCGCACACATCTCACTCATGTGACACCTCATTTGGTACCCTCACACTAATTTGCACCAGTGCGATACCTCATTCGGTACTCTCGCACCTCACATTTGTTTCAATGATTGAGTATGTGTCTTTAATCACACTTAGGTCACCCAAGATAGACATGTAAAAGAGACATTGTATCAAGGAATTCTATGCGTAATAAATCCTAGTGTCCCATAACACCAGAAATTATCCCACATAAATCTAGATATAAGTATGCATCAGAATACTCCACACAAGATTAACCTCGTGTCCCATACCACAAGACGAATACATAGTGAAACATTCATAAAGTATAGTTCAATATGGAAGGGCCAGTTCCTCTAAGAAGTTCTACTTTTGATGCATAAGAACTCTCCTTGTAATTTATAAAAAGTCTTAAATAAAATTTATTGTAAAGATAATCAAATGAATATGTTACCCTTTGTTGTGGTAAGACGTTCTTCATCATCATCGATCATATTGATTCCAATCTCGTTATACCTGAAACACTTCTTTGAATCATGTTTATTACCTTTTTGTGTTGTGAATCATCTATCTTGGTGTGAATACTTGTGTTATGGTCATTAAGAGATGTATCAAATGATTTTGGAGAGTTTTTAAGCTTCAAAAATGTTAATGTCGAGGTTTGGAGTGTCATTGGTTTCTTGGGAAAACCATTTTTTTAAATAATAAAAAGTTGTTGCAAAAACAAACAAATATTAAATAAAACTTGAAGATGTAAAATAAAATGCAAAAGTAAGAAGGTATTACCTTGATATATTGTTGACTACAAAAATGCAAAAGTTAAGAAAATATAGAATTTAAAACAGTTCATAAATAACTGAGAATGTAATGATTCGGTAAAGTTGAGGACTTATCATGCGTAAGTTGAGTTGATAGTTGTCGGAAGCTCAATGCGGCTACATGATAGAAATCACCGGAATAACTTGCACATCATGCTTACACCACACATAACAACATGCCTCTCTCATGTAAAAACTCAAGGTTATAAAGTAGTTAAGTAAAATAACCATATGGCCTAAAATAACGTCAGCCCGAGTGAGGTGCATAACCGAAAAAATCTATTCAAGTCCCGTATCGCTGTAGAGCTGATGACACATCAAATGTACTTTGGTCATAAAAATATAAAATTATTTGTTTTTGGTCTCATATAGCAATAATCCCTGCGGGATTCACTCTTAGAAAACTTATGATAGCGCGTTAGTGTACAAGAGGGGGGTTTTTTGAAATGAGGCATACGGAGGGGGGCTAGGGGGGGATGGGGAGGGGTATAGCAACATTAAGAATATGTCATAAGTACTTTTGATATCAAGAAATGATCACAACATGATTCAAGTAGGTTATGGTGATTTACAGGGATGATTTCCTAGTACTTAACATCTATTTCTTGGTAGCATGCATGAAGTACTTATGTTCGCTCAATAAGGTTCAAAGCAACATACTTTAATCTAAGGAGAGGGGGTGTGTAAATGCTAAAGAAAAAACATAGATATAAGGAAGGGGGGTGACAGTCATTTTTAAAGGTATCCTTATAAGCTTAAATAGGGGGATGTTATCATCTTTGAGCATCATATATAGGGGATTTTCTTGAGGTTCATGCACGCAACCCCCTTTATTGTGAGTGAATCCCCCAAGCAATAATCGCTCTGTTTTTTTTTTCATTTTTCTCTCTCTTTCGTTCTTTCTCTTCTTTTTCTCCCTTTTCTTCTTCTCCTCCTTCTTCTTTTTCTCCCTTTTCTTCTTCTCCTCCTTCTTTTCCTCTTCTTCTTCTTCTTTTTCTTCTCTCTCCTCCTTCTTCTCTTTCTTGTCTCTCCTCCTCCTCCTCCTCTTCTTCTCTTTATTCTCTCTCCTCTTCACCTACTTTTTCTTCTTCTTCTTCTTCTTCTCTCTCCTCTTCTCCTTATCCTTCTCCGTCTTCTTCTTCTTCTTCTCATTCCTCTTCTCCTTCTTTTTCTCGTTCTTCTTCTCTTCTCCTTCTCTCTCCTCTTCTCCTTCTTCTCCTTCTTCTTCTTCTTCGTCTTCGTCTCTCTCCTCTCCTTCTTTTTATTCCTCTGTTTCTCTCCCTCTTCTCCTCCTTTTTCTTCTTCTTCTTCTCTTTTTTCTCTATCCTCTTCTCCTTCCTTTTCTTCTTCTTCTTCTTCTTCTTCTTCTTCTTCTACTCTTCTCCTTCTCTCTCCTCTTCTCTCTCCTCTCCTTATTTTTCTTCTTCTCTTTCTCTCTCCTCTTCTCCTCCTTTTTCTTCTTCTTCTCCCACGGATCACCAAATGCTACGACACATCCTCTTGTTTGTCCCACATGACATCATGCTAGCCCACCAAAGAGGGTATAAGGGAAAAAGTGGGTTTAGGCTTACGTTTGTCTCTTAGGGAGACATCATCCCTGTGTTTGGATGGCTAGTTTAACGGCGTCCTTTGTCAGTCGTGTGGTTGGCCGCCGTCAATGCCAAGAGTTGTTATGCCGGTTGCATAAACATCGGTGTTGTTGCCGTCGGTCGGTGACAGTGGTCCGGTGCTTGTTTGCACTCATCATGTTCGTTGGTGCACATCGCTATTGGCACTAGCCACCTTGGGTTTCGCGCCACCGTTCCTCACCTTCACACTTGGTCTTGGGCCGTCTAAGTGCCCCAACAGACACACCTTTTTAATAGAGTGTACCTTGAGCTCTGATACCACTGAAACGGGAAACCATGGACCTTGAGAAGTGTGCACAATTGAGAAATAAACGAGAGAGAACACCAGATTGGGTCGGTATATTTTGTATAATGAAGTGGGGTTTCATTTGTTATTTCTTTTTGTGATAGCTCAATTTACATTGTTTGAGATTATTGATAAATATATTTCCCCGTGAACTAGAGCTTACAACTTGCAAGGATGTATTAAAAGTAGTCAAAACACATAATCATTTTTTGTTACCTTTTTATTATCTTATTGTTACATTTAAAATTAGATTAGAAAACTGTAAGGGGTTCACAAAAAGGACATGCTAGCAAGAACATGCTAAGGGGGTGCTAAACCATTGGTGAAATAAAGACCTCGACTCTCATGTTACATTCACAAAGTGTAAGGCCTAATTTTGCCATTTACAAAGTGTAAGTCTAGCAAGAACATGCTAAGGGGGCACACTATGGCATTTGTGGAATGAAGAACCCTACTTACAATACCATTCACAAAAGAGATGTGCTAGCAAGAACATGCTGAGGGGGTGCTAGAGCATTGGTGGAATCAAGATCTCGACTCGTATTAGCATTCAAAAAGGAGCCATCTCTTTGTGATCGATTGAGTGCTTTTTCCAACTCACGACACCTTTTGGAGCAAAAGTTGTTTGGCTTATTAACTAGAACATCCACATAACAAAAAAGAAATCTAGCAAGAATTAAATTTCCTTCACCACATGGGCTATACTTAGTGATGTCTATAGAATCTGAATATAATGTGTTTGGGAACATGACAAGAGGGTAGGACGATCCCACGGTTGGTTAGATAGAGCTTTATGAATAGCTTGTTTATTTAGCTATAGTTGCAAAATTGCTCCAACCTTTGGATTGAAAACGTAGTGGAAGCGCACTTCAAACAACTTTCATCGAAGCAGAGAGAGAGAGAGAGAGAGAGAGAGAGAGAGAGAGAGAGAGAGAGAGAGAGAGAGCGCAATAACACAAAGGCAATGAGAAACCAATACAAGTAAGAGAATTTTTATGGAATTGAAATGAGATGGGTTTTGGTCAAAAACTCAACTTTCATCTTGTCATGCATTTTTCTTGTGTTGGACCATGCTGGTTCAGCTTTATGATAGCTTGTTTATTTAGCCTATAGCTGCAAAATTGCCCCAACCTTTGAGTGGAAGAGCATTTCAGACAACTTACTCCACAAAGGAAAATTTGAGTGTGCGAACAACAAGCCTCACAAGGAGCTTGCTTTTGTTTTGTGGAAGGATCATTTTTCTTTTTTGATATGAGATTGAGTAACGTCTTGGGATGTGGACAATGACTCATACGCGCGGTGCTAGGAAAAAGACAACCTTACTTGCCTTTAAAAAAACGGATGGGATATTTGAGTTGGATGTTTAGATTTTTGAAAATAGCTGTTTTCCTGGTGGCATGGATCTGGGAACGGCACATGTTCCTATTATAAGAAAACGTAAGAATGCCTTTACACCTGCGTGAACTTTATTGGATGCTGAATTTCGCAAATATCTTCTTCGTGATGTACTTTTGCGGGACAGCACATGGACGGCGAAGGTGTCGCTTGCAAGCGATAAGCAGACGACGCGTGTTCTGTTAAAGGATTGAGTGCGTGACGCGTGGCAAACTAATCGATCATGCCAGTACCGCTCCAGCGAGTCCCATCCGAGCTGCTGCTTCTTCAAAGAAGCCGACGAGGATGCTGTGAGCCAGGACCCCAAAGACGTTTCATTTTGCAGACCCTGATCAGGCCAAAAAAGCAGCTTCATCGTATTCTTAATTTTGTTCGGGTAATCTCTTCTTCAACTTTGTTTTCCGAAGGCAGGCGAGCTTCGACGTGTAGCGAGCTGAGAGAAGGCCGCATCATAAGAATTCAATTCTCATCATTAACTGTTCTCGCTTGCTCTTGCGTTCAAATTCCTCTGCATCGTGCAGCCCTCTCTTCTTTCCTTGTATTGAATTAGCTGGTACTCCCCTTGAGCAGAAATGGTAGCTACTCTCCAAGAGCTGCACAGCCCGCTACAGAATACTGCGCCATCAGCTAGGCTCTGTGCATCTACGCTAATTGGCAAGAGGGCCGCCAAGGGGGGTAGCAGGTATAGGGGGGTGCGTAGACGGAGCTGGGGCAAGTGGGTGTCGGAGATAAGAGAGCCCAACAAGAGGTCCCGGATATGGCTAGGTTCTTATGATACCGAAGAGATGGCCGCTAGGGCCTACGATGCAGCCACCCTTTGCTTGAGAGGACCCCATGCCAGGTTCAATTTCCCCAATTCTTTACCTTTACTACCCTCTCCGACCCCGTGTTCGCCAAAGGACATTCAGAAGGTGGCCTCTTTGGCTGCAGCAACTGCTCGTCCTAGCGTGTCCTCCTGCAAGCTCCCTAGTGCTGCTGGAGCTCCCCATACCCTCGTCTTCAAAGAGCCTTTTCTATGTCCTTCTCCAGCTACCCCTCCCGATAGCTTAGTGAGCCCTAATGCGTGGTTTAGCCTCAGCGGCCAAAGCGATTCCCTCTCCTTCCTCCATTTCGACCACCCATTTTATGATCAATCACTGCTCGATCTCCTGCAATTGCTCCCTGACGTCCCCACCTACTCCTCTTCCTCCCCTCCCCTCCCTTTGCCTACGCCCGCCTTTCATCGAATTCCAGGGAGCTCATAGCACCTTCTCTTACCCCATCCCCATCTAATTAGTTAGGTTCCCAAACGCGCGCACACATTCCGACGAGTGAGTGAACTGGTAATTGTTGTAACTTATCCTTGCATTGCTTAAACTATGCTTGCCTTCATGTGTTTTCATGCAGACGAGCATACCGGTCTGTACTAGTCGATAACGTTGGTGGATCGATCCTTTGAAGAAGCTGCACCATGAGAGAGAGAGAGAGAGAGAGAGAGGCGCTCGGTCTTTCCCATCGCCTGTCTTACATCCATTTATCGTCTATGTAGTTACCCTTTCGAATGTACATTATTACAATTTCCCCCCACTAAAGATACCAGTGGGAAAGTGTTGTAAATAGGTGACACGATGTGGTATTCAAAGTATTTCTTTCATTTGGGGAAGTGTATTTCTTTTGTCTAAGGTCGTGTAAGTACTCACGCTATCACGCTATGTATAGACTTAAGACAACCCTTTTACTCACTTTTTCCAACAACGTAATTGATGCCAAGGACACATTTTCGTTTAGATCACAAAGTTGTATTAAAGCACGATGGATGTGAGCAGTTCAATGTTCTTACATGTGTATTAGACAAATTACATACCAGCTAACACAAAATGCCATGAATATTAATTTTCGATGCCACTTCAAAGAAAAATAGAATCAGCCAGTAGCTTATAATAAAGGCCAATCTCTCCCATTATAGATGACCATGGTCCACATTATTTAATTAG
This sequence comes from Cibotium barometz, assembly GCF_041138505.1. Classification (NCBI taxonomy): domain Eukaryota; kingdom Viridiplantae; phylum Streptophyta; class Polypodiopsida; order Cyatheales; family Cibotiaceae; genus Cibotium; species Cibotium barometz. The sequence continues at coordinate 64,070,666 of NC_141049.1, forward strand.
AGCTATTCCCCCCTAGGGGATAAAGTATAAGCGGAAAATAAATTAAAAGAGGAAACAATACACTTTCAAATTCATTCAAAACATCCCTTTTAACACTACATGTTTACTTGTATATTTGTACGATGCATATCAACACTACAAATAAGATCAAGCAATTCATGATACCCCATATTTGGGCTAATGCTAATATCGACTAATTAGTGCCCGCAAGCGGGCACTAATTAATTGATAAGCCTAAGGTTGACAACTGAGTTTTTTTAATATATAAAAATGGACAAAAATGTTGTACTCCCTCTCCTACGCAACTGTCGGACTCCCTCTCCCGTCAAACACATTCATTCGTACGTTCACATTTCTCTCTCTAAACGTTCACGTTCACATCTCTCTCTCTCAGGCCTGATCGCACGTTCACGTCTCTCTCTCTAGTGGGGCTATTGCCCAGCGTTGAAATATAATGCAAGGGCCTTTTAAAGGCTTGCTAGAAACCTCTAGAAAAATACTCCTCTTGAAACATCCATACCTTGACTGCAGCCACCTTTTAAAGGCTTGCTGGAAACCTCTAGAAAAATACTCCTCTTGAAACATCCATACCTTGACTCCAGCCACCTTCAATTAATTGGCCCTCCTTTCCTAAGGTTAAAAATACTCTCTCCCACCCTTGTCTAATTAATCAATGTGAAAGAGAATTTAGTACCCATATTAATGTGAGATTTGTATTTGTGAACTCTAACATCAAGTATCATGTTGGTGTAAGCACCAAAGAAAGGAAAACAATTGGTTAGTAGTGTGAAAAAGTGAATATTGACATTTCAATATTCACGAAAGCATAAAATAGGGAAAATGGAATAAATTAGATTTGAAGGAAAAATCTAGCACGTTTTAGATACTTTCGGTCCATATATCCTAAGGCAAAGATTTAGCAAGATAACTCTCTTAAATTTATAAAATTTGAGAAGAGAATCCATGATTATCTATTGTTTGATGGTGGTCACAACCTACAATGCCCATATTCAAAGAGCAAAGATGAAGCAACATATTTGTTGAAGAGTGTAAACGAATCCTAAACTTCCTCCCAAACTCCACAGGTTGGCAAAAATGAATAAGGTGAATAAGTCTCATAATGAATGTGAAAATTTGGATGATATCCATAGACATATCAACTCAATGACATGGTAGGTATATATATTTTGAGTATTGAAAAAAAATGAAAACATATTTTTTTTAACAAATCACAAAACTTAGGGGCCTAAAATGTACAAGTTTTTGAGCTAAATCTAACTAAAATGTCTTAAATTTAAACTTTACAAATTTGTAACATGGTCTAGGTCCACTTATAGGTTTTTGAGTCAGTCATTAACATGTGTTGTTCAGATAGAAAATGAGAAGATTAAACATCTCCACATGGAAGGACAATAGTGGTCAAAACTTTCATATCGCATAAGAGAAAATATATGAGGTCTTCAATATCTGCCATTAGTGTAGAATTTAAGCTTTGTATTTTTTTAAAAAAATTTGGCGACCGCTAGAAGGGAGCAACATACTCTGTGAGGACCCCTCCTATCCTCTACAAAGTGAGGGCAAGGTAACAATCGGGTGTCTAGCCAGGGATCAAACCTAGTACCTCCAGGTTACAAGCCATCCCCTTTAACCACTAGAACAAGCGCCCGATGTTAAGCTTTGTATTATTGAGCAATACATTAGTATAGAGAATTTAAGTTTCCCATAAATACTAGCAGTTATCCATCTCAAAGAAAATGTCGTTATGCCAACATAGGATCCGCATGAGCGCGTTAGAGAGTCTGTAAAGGATTCACAATATCAAGCAAGGTGAGCATGATGTACAAAATTACTACTGTTGTGAGAGTGACGGTAAGAAGACTTCAGCTAAGGCTTTTTCATATGTAATTGTGGGCGGAGTACACCACAGAGAGTACACTATCCCCCCTTTTATAGGAGGGGAAGAAGACTTCAGCTAAGGCTTTTTCATATGTAATTGTGGGCGGAGTACACCACAGAGTACACTATCCCCCCTTTTATAGGAGGGGAAGAAGCCTACTTCTATCGGTGTGTGGTGGTGGTGGTTATGAGCGGTGGCAGTGATGGTGGTGGTGGGCCAATGGAACCAGATTGGGAGATTATCGATGTGAGTAGTGTCCATGTGAGGATCGGGGAGAAGGTAGGTTACTTCCTGGATGTTAGTGAGTATCTTCACTCTAATAAGGCAAAAAAGGTTATGTCCTAGATGGTAGTGAGTATCTTCATGAAATGCCATCTAATAAAAAAGGCACAAAAGGAGTAAATAAGTAAATCCTCAAGAGTCAGGCATGTAGAGGGTACATGTGCCACTGCATGTACAGAGGTGGCGGTAGAATAGAAACCTGTGAAGAGGACCTTTAATTAGATGCAAGGAGAATTCTCCCTCTATTTAAGTCAAGAGCTTACCTTAGTCTTCTTTTTGAATCATGTGTTGTTTGGTCTTGCCTTTGAGCTACAATGTGGGTATGCTAACCCCTCTATCGTGTCCTCACTCTATTTTCACATTGAGTACTCCATGGCTATGGGAGGAGGGGCAGGGGAGAGGGAGTCACTTATAAATATGTAAGCATAGCACGTGGGTTTAACATAAGGGGTTTTTAAACTACATTTTTTTACATACAGAAGGGTACCATTTAAAGGGGATATTTATAGATTGAATAGAAAAAGGGTGTGTTTTATTCATGAAAAGTTTACAGATAAAGGGTTTTTTAATTAGGCCTTGAGCGCACATGATATACAAAGTTCACATATAGTGAACCCCCCGAGCTATGGGGGTGAAGAAGGAGCTTTCTTTCCTATATGAAGGCAAGAAGAGAATGGCAGTCATGATGGGTTCGAGGTGGGTTCTCTCTCACAAAACGTGGATGGAGAAGAAGCTAATAAGAGGGAGTAATCTACAAGCAAGCGAACCATCTGGCATGTAAGAATCCAATAGAACACAATCAACCCAAAGTAGAGAAGAGGGAGAAGGCTCACAAGTATTCTACTGCAAGGGTATGAATGTGTATTGCTTAATGTCAAAATTGACTTATATAAAAATGACTAGCTTTTACACTAGGCCAAAGAAAACTCAAAATAGCCCATTGGCACTAGTTCTAGTCCTAAGCAATTATGCACATAAAGTTTATCACTTTCCCATTTGTCATTAAGCTCATGGTAAGGCTACTTTTTAAAGTCCAGTGCCATATAATAATTAGGCATTCATTAGATGGAGGGAAGATGGAAAAGAAATGGCAAAGTACCTTCAACTGGTAGGTCGGGCAGGTGAAACCATGTTAACATGCAAAGCGGTTAACGTACTCATCTTTCTAATGGTGATGAACATGTTAGCTGTTGAGATGTCAAGCTCAACACAATCTGACACTCATGATGTGCCTGGGTGACCGTCCCACATTTACACCGTTGGCATGCTTGGTAGCTAGCACGAGATGGATCTTTGCCAGTGATTTTATAGCTGGACTACACCTACCTAGTCCAACCAAGTTATGGCATACTTATCTTGCCAGCTCACCTATTTAGCATGTTCACATTATGGACCACTTGTACATAGTACTCTAGTACTTATGTTGGGTTTTCACTTATCTTTTGTAGCCCTTTTTTGAGACTAAGAAGAAGAAGAAGATGTAAACCTTCCATCTTTGTGTGTGTGTGTGTATTATCCATTGTTGTGTGAGTGTGTGTGTACTTGCAAGAGCTCAAGCTCTCTCTCCTCCCTCAATCTTTTCATTAACATTATGCAAAGTGGTTACATACCCCAATTCATAGATCTCATGGGGGGTGAAACTAGAGATTTGAGGTGGGTTAGCCAACCGCCCAACCACCACTGTATTGATAGGATCCATTATAAAATTTTGATTATGTTTTGTCCTGTGTACCAGGGAAAAGAGTTCCCAGGCCCCCAAGCTGGCTCTCATGCAAAACTTAAATAGTCACACCACTTACGCACCCAATACGAAATTGTCTTTTCTTAGACTCAACTATTTCCAAAATAGCATTGCAATAAAACCACAGATTTTCCATCATAGTCCTCAGTATTCCAGTTCCAAAATCTAATTTCCAATCATTCCTTCCTCAACATACCTATGGCATCATTGGCAACTAGAACGCTCACCACCTGCTCACTCAAGGGCCTTTTCGATAGTTCCTAGCCCATATTACCTAGGAATATAATCAAGTATTCCATTCATTCCTTCCTCAGCATACCTATGGCATCATTGGTAACCAGAGCTCACCACTTGCTCACTTAAGGGCCTTTTCAATAGTTCCTATTCCATAGTACCTAGAAATATAATCACACAAAATCCATATGGATTCTCAGTTGAAGATCAACCAACAAGATCCATGTAAAAGAGCCATGAACTCATCCGTTGACCAGCAAGGCCAATCCACCATATCCATGCGCGTGTTTAGAAAACAACTCCAACTCATTTTTTCTTCCTCGTTGCACGAGTGGGTATCCTTGGCGACCCAGAGTCTGAGCACCGTATGGTCAGCACCCTCTAGGTTCCTTCGCATGTGACCTAACCATTCACTCATAGGCCGCTTCCTTGGTCCCTCATTCACCGTACCGGAAGCTCACCATTTTTAACCGAACCGAGGCTGGTCAAGACCTCGGCCAAACCTTGCCACATGAGAGGTCCTTCATTGACTCTCCGTCAGCTGTTGCAACTATTTCACCATAACCTCATTCCACAAGATAATCAAAATGCTTCCCCAGTATTATTGACATAAAACAATCTTTAAAAGATAGGTTTTACATACAATTACAGTTCCAACAAAATTTTCATCTTTCCTCATCATTACACATTCTTTCACATCATTCCTCATCATTTCTCATTGTCCCATATCATTTCTCATTGTCCCATATCATTTCTCATCATTCCATATCATTTATCATTATCCCACATCAATTTACATCCAATCACATCACTTCCACATCAACTCACATCCAATCACATCATCTCACATCAACTCACATCCAATCACATCATCTCACATCAACTCACATCATTCCCACATCAATTCACATCCAATCACATCATTCCCACACCAACTCACATCCAATCACATCATCTCACATCAATTCACATCCAATCACATCATTCCCACATCAACTCACATCCAATCACATCATCTCACATCAATTCACATCCAATCACATCATTCGTACATCAACTCACATCCAATCACATCATCTCACATCGATTCACATCTAATCACATCATTCCCACATTAACTCATCCAATCACATCAGCCCACATCAATTCACATCCAATCACATCATCGCACATCAATTCACATCCAATTACATCATTCCCACATCAATTCACATCCAATCACATCATCGCACATCAATTCACATCCAATTACATCATTCCCACATCAACTCACATCCAATCGCATCATCTCACATCAATTCACATCCAATCACATAATTCCCAAATCAACTCACATCATCTCATATCAATTCACATCTAATCACATCATCTCACATCAATTCACATCCAATCTCTAAGAAATTCTATGTATCACCTGCATTCAAGGGGAATTTAAAAAACCCTTAAAAAACTTTGGGAGTGGAGGGGTAGTAGCCCCATGGATCCACTTGTAAAGTTTCACCCGCATCGGATACCATATGAGCATGATGCCCCACCCAAACCTACTATTTTTTGCATAGGGGACCCCTTGGACACCATGTAGAAAATAGCGGGTCGCAACACACCTCCAGCCCATCTAATGTCTGATGGTGGTGAAAATTTTGGATTGGAGGGGTAGGAACCCCATGGACCCACTCACAAATTTTCACCCACATCAGACGCCATAAGAGCGTGATGCCCCACCCAAACTCGCTATTTTTTGCATAGGGAACTCCTTGGGCACTATGCAAAAAATAGCAGCTCTCAAAACACACCGTCCCGTTCGTTTGGTGTCTCATGGGGTGGTGAAAATTTGTGAGTGGAGGGCTAGTAGCCGAATGGACCCATATTTTTTGCATACGGGACCCCTTGGAAACTATGCAAAAAATAGTGACCATCTCCTCCATCCGACGTCCGATGGTGAAACTTTATGACTGGAGGGTAGTAGCCCCATGGACCAACTCTCAAAGTTTCACCCACATTGGAATCCATACGAGCGTTATGTCCCACCCAAACCCACTATTTTTTTGCATAGGGGACCCCTTGGGCACTATGCAATAAATTGCGGGTGACAACACACCATCCCGCCCATCCGACATCTGATGGTGGTGAAACTTTGCGAGTGGAGGGGTAGTAGCCCCTTGGACCCACTTGCAAAGTTTCACCCAGATTGGATGGCATACAAGCGTGATGTTCCACCTGAAACCACTATTCTTTGCATAGGGGACCCCTTTGGCACTATGTAAAAAACGCAAAACATAGCGGATGGCAACACACTGTCCCGTGAATCTGGCATGTGATGGAGGTGAAACTTTGCAAGTGGAGGGGTAGCAGCCCTTTGGACCCACTCACAAAGTTTAACCCACATCGGGAACGATACGAGCGTGATTTCCTATCCAAAATCACTATTTTTTGCATAGGGGATCCCTTCGACACTATACAAAACATAGCGGGTGGCAACACATTGTCCCATCCATCCGGTGTCTAATGGTGGTGAAACTTTGCAAGTGGAGGGGTAGCAGTCCCATGGACTCACTCGCAAAGTGCCACCCATATTGGATGACATACTGGTGGCAACACACCGTCTTGCCCATCTAGCATCTGATGGTGGTGAAACTTTACGAGTGGAGTTGTAGTACCCCCATGGGCCCACTAGCAAATTTTCACGCACATCACACACCATGCAAATGTGATGTTCCACCCAAACCCAATATTTTTTGCATAGGGGACCCCTTGGGCACTATCCCAAAAATAGTAGGTGGCAACACACAGTACCGCCCATCTAGCTTCTGGTGGTGAAACATTTCTAGTGGAGGGGTAGACACTCCATGGACATACTCACAAAGTTTTATCCACATTGGACGCCATACGTGCGTGATGCCCCACCCAAACCCGCTATTTTTTGCATAGGGGACCCCTTGGGCACTTTACAATAAATTGCGGGTGGCAGCACACTGTCCTGCCCATCCGACGTCCGATGGTAGTGAAACTTTGCAATTGGAGGGGTAGCAACCCCATGGACCCACTCACAAAGTTTCACCCACATCGTAGGCCATATGGGCATGATGCCCCACCCAAACTCGCTATTTTTTGAATTGAAAACCCCTTTGGTAATATGCAAAAATAGCAGCTCTGGGGAACACACTGTCCCACTCATTCGGTGTGTATGATGGTGTGGTGAAACTATGCGAGTGGAGGGTAGCAGCCGCATGGGCCCACTCGTAAATTTTCACCCACATTGGATGCCATATGGACGTGTGATGTCCCACCAAACCTACTATTTTTTCCCTAGGGGACCCCTTGGGCACTATGCCAATAATAGTGGGTGGCAACACACCGTCCCGCAAATCCAGCGTCAGCAGATGGTGGTGAAACTTGATGAGTGGAGGGGTAACATCCTCACATGGACCCACTTGCAAAGTCTCACCCACATCGGATGCCATACGAGCGTGAAGCCCCACCCAAACCCGCTATTTTTTCCCTAGGGGACCCCCTTGGGCACTATGCAAAAATAGTGGGTGGAAACACATCGTCCCGCCCATCCGGTGTCCGATGGTGGTGAAACTCTGCAAGTGGAGGGGTACCTACCCCATGGATCCATTTTCAAAGTTTCACCTACATCGGATGCCATAAGAGTGTTATGCCCTACCCAAACCTGCTATGTTTTGCATAGGGGACCCCTTGGGCACTATGCAAAAAATAGCGGGTGTCAACACACCATCCGGCCCATCTGGCATATGGTGGTAAAAATTTATGAGTGGAGGTATAGTAGCCCCACCATGGGCCCACTCGCACAGTTTAACACACATCAAATGCCATGCAAGCGTGATGTCCCACCCAAATCCACTATTTTTTGCATAGGGGATCCCTTGGGCACTATCCAAAAAATAGCGGGTGGCAACACACAGTCCCGCCCATCTCGCTTCCCGTGGTGAAACATTTCTAGTGGAGGAGTAGATGCTCCATAGACCCACTCACAAAGTTCTACCCACATCGGACACCATACGTGCGTGATGCCCCACCCAAACCTGCTATTTTTTGCAAAGGGGATCCCTTGGGCACTATGTAGAAGATAGCAGGTGAAACACACCATCGTCCTACCCATCCGATGGTGGTGAAACTTCATGATTGGTAGCAACCTCATAGACCTACTCACAAAGTTTCACCCACATCGGATGCCATATAAACAGGATGCCCCACCCAAACTCGCTATTTCTTGCATAGGGAACCCCTTCGGCAATATGTAAAAAATAGCAGCTCGGAACACACCCATCTGGTGTCTAACGGTGGTGAAACTTTGCGAGTGGAGGGGTAACAGCCACATGGAGAAACTTGCAAAGTTTCACTGTGAAATCCCCGTCTCCATCGCGCAACAGATTCGGGGTGCTAGCAGCGGAAGTAGCACTTCTTGCGTGGACACAGGGTCCCACACACGGGGCCTCACCCACGGATATCTGGACAAGAGACTAATCCGTCGATTTTTCCAAAACCGAACCCGGAAAAACTTCCCTTACCCGGAAAGCACGGGCGATTCCTCCAGGATAACTTTTTACTCTAACGTAGTCAAGACCATTACTGATCAACTGATCCGACTGTACCTATAAAGATACTCGGTCAGATCAAGGAAGAACTTGCACTTGGATCATTGGGATCAACGCTTTTTTCCCCATCAACAGGCACAGCCGTTGATTCCTATCCATAGAACAATTATTATCCGGGATTTACTTTATCTATCGTAATAACAGAAATTAAGTCTCGATTTACGGATCCATCAGTCCAGCCTAACCCCATCCAGTCCCATGGGTTAGCCAACCGCCCAACCACTGTAGTGATGGGATCCAATTATGAATTGGGTTAGGTTTTCTCCCGGGTACCAGGGAAAAGAGTTCCCAGGCCCCCTAGCCGGAAGTTCATGCAAACATAAAACTAGTCACACCACTTACACACCCAATATGAAATTGCCTTTTTCTCAGCATCAACTAACTTTAAAACAATCCTTTAATAAAACCATTATGTCACTGATGACAATCCTCGAAATCTCTGGTTGAATCCTTATTTCCAATCAATCATTCATCGGTGTACTTATGGCATCATTGGCAACCAGAATGCTCACCACCTGTTCACTCAGGGGCCTTTTCAATAGTTCCTAGCTCATAATACTCGTCCAAATTTTTCACATATAAAAATCAAGATGGAATCCTCGTTGAAGATCAGCAAGATCAATCAAGAGATCCATAAGAGAGTCGTGGACTCATCCGTGTTGAGGACCAGCAAGGTCAATCAACCAGATCCATGCCCAGTTTCAGAAAACAACTCTTACTCCTTGTTCCAATATCTTCCACGACGCACGTGTGGGTATCTTCGGCGACCCAGAGCCCGAGCACGGTATGGTCAGCACCCTCTAGGATCCTTCGCAGGTGACCTAGCGCTTCACTCATAGGCCGCTTCCTTGGTCCCTCATCCATCGTACCGGAAGCTCACCATTTAAATCGAACCGAGGCTGGTCAAGACCTCGGCCGACCTTGCTACGCGAGACGTCCTCCATTGACTCTCCGTCAGCAGTATCAGTTAGGTCTCCATGACCTTAATCCACAAGACGGTCAAAATGCTTCCCCGGCATTCTTGACATAAAACAGTCATTTACAAACAGATCACAAAATACAGTTTCTATATCGAACTCTCATCTTTCCACATTATCCCTCCTAGTCCACATTACTTATTCCACATTCCATTCATATGTACTCATTCTCATCCATTCACTCATAATGACGACACATTATTTCCCATACACATTCACATTCATTATTCTACATATACATCCACATTCATTATTCTACATATACATCCATCCATACATCTATTTTCACATTCTCATTCATACATCCACATCCACATACATACATCCACATCCGTATCTACATCCATACATCCACATCCACATCCACATCCACATCCACATCCACATCCATACATCCACATCCACATCCGTATTCACATTCACATCCATACATCTACATCTACATGCATACATCCACATCTCCATGCATACATCCACATCCCCATTCACATTCACATCCATACATCTACATCTACATGCATACATCCACATCTCCATGCATCCACATCTACATGCACATTCACATCCATACATCCACATCTATATGCATACATCCACATCTACATGTATACATCCACATCTGTATCTACATCCATTCCTCCACATTCACATTCACATCCACACATCCTCATTCATACATCCACATCTACATGCATACATCCATACATACACATCCATATGCATACATCCACATCCACATTCGTACATCCACATCCACATTCGTACATCCACATCTACATGCACATTCATACATCCTCATCCATACATCCACATCTACATGCACATTCACATCCATACATCCACATCTATATGCATACATCCACATCTACATGTATACATCCACATCCGTATCTACATCCATTCCTCCACATCCACATTCACATCCACACATCCTCATTCATACATCCACATCTACATGCATACATCCATACATACACATCCACATGTATACATCCACATCCACATTCGTACATCCACATCTACATGCACATTCATACATCCTCATCCATACATCCACATCTACATGCACATTCACATCCATACATCCACATCTATATGCATACATCCACATCTACATGTATACATCCACATCCGTATCTACATCCATTCCTCCATATCCACATTCACATCCACACATCCTCATTCATACATCCACATCTTCATGCATACATCCATACATACACATCCACATTCACATCCATACATCCACATCCACATCCACATCCACATCCACATTCACATCCATACATCCACATCCACATCTACATGCATACATCCATACATCCACATCTACATGCATACATCCATACATACACATCCATATGCATACATCCACATCCACATTCATACATCCACATCCACATGCACATTCATACATCCACATCTACATGCACATTCATACCAATTATGGCAAAAGCTTTCTCATCCCTAGGAAACCATCCTTTGCTCACCATCTCTAGTGGTAGGTTTTTTCTCCTTTCCACTAGCAACTCCCCACAGACCTTTCTTCATGAGAATAAATCTTATTCTAACTTGCCAGGTATGAAAGCCTACCCCATTAAACTTATCAACATGAAATGAGGATGTAGACATGATGATAAAGCAAGGTCTTACCACTTGAGTATCACTCAAGGGCAGTGTCTAATGCTTTTACAAGATTAGATACCTTCACCAAATAGATGAAGGTTATTTATGAAAAATTCAGACCAGTCATGCCCTCCTGAAACATTGTTTGCTCTTGAGTTGTAGACATTGTTTCTTACCCGTCTCCTCGGCTTTCTGCTTTTCTTCTTAGACTTCAAATGTTGAATATTTGATGATTCAGCATCAGATGGTTCAGCCATTGTGATTCAAAAAATGATGTAAACAATAACATCATCACAATATAGTAATATCATCAAGTATATGGTGACCAATGTGATAAATGCTTTCAAAATAATTTCTAAAAATTGGGTCACTTGGAGTACTTGAAGGAAGTAGAGGCCTAGGTCCAAGCACCTAATGCTTTAAGCACTTTCAATATCAGTGATTTGAGACTAATTTAAGCACAAAACATTGGTGATTAAGTGGAATAATCACTCATTCATTTACTGTTAAGAGATGAAGCTCCAGAAGCTCTGTCAGTCCTACAGCCACCAAACCACGCAACCATTTGCAAATCTGACCAGATAGGCGTGTTCGCAGCCTATGAAAACCCTCGAGGCTCTGAGGAATTAGAGATTGGCGAAGCGATGGCGATGGGGCAATATTTTCCCCCAAATAAAAAGGCGCAGGTCTCTGCAGCAATGCCGTTGGCTCCGGGCACTCTTTGGCTAATTCCGCCCGTCAGCAGCTTCGTCTTTGTGTTGAGAATGCCTGGTTGAGCGCTTGTGATGAGTCTTGAAGTGGGCGATGAGATCTTGATGCTCCATGGACTGCCTATCTTTCAGGCTAGATAAGAGGAGAGGTTAAGATATGCTTAAGCTAATGAGGTGCTAATTAATCCCTAATGAGTGAGATTTGGATAATGTTAATCCTAGGCTCAGATACCAATTCTTGGTTTAGTGAGTGGATTAGCAAAGCTAAGGAGGATCAAACATGGCTATGGTCATGGTTAGGTCATGGTTAGAAGCAAGATTATGAGTGGATTAGGAGATGCTAATGAAACATGGTTTAGGCATAAACATAGAAACACACGAGTTGTTCTCTTCATTAGCAAGAGCCTCTTATATAGGCAAGTAGTACATGACCTCATGACATCACCTATGATGTCTTACAAGCATAAGATGCCATCCCCCCCCATGTGGGTTTGCCATAAATGAACAAGATGCCCTCTAGGCTATATTTGAAATAGGCGCCCATTTGAGGATGAATCTTGAGTAAAGTAATCAAGGTAATATAGCCCCTTTCAACCTTTGAATGGATTTGGGTGATATTTCCAACATCTACATCCATTCCTCCACATCCACATTCACATCCACACATCCTCATTCATACATCCACATCTTCATGCATACATCCATACATACACATCCACATTCACATCCATACATCCACATCCACAACCACATCCACATTCACATTCACATCCATACATCCACATCCACATCCACATGCATACATCCATACATACATATCCATATGCATACATCCACATCCACATTCATACATCCACATCTACATGCACATTCATACATACACATCCACATTCACATCCATACATCCACATCTATATGTATACATCCACATCTACATGTATACATCCATACATACACATCCACATACATACATCCACATCCACATTCCCCATTCATATAACCACATATGCCTTCACATCTATTCTTTTACATCACATCCATTCTCGCCCTCTCACAACCCATATACATCTTATCCCATCACATACACTTCTTACCTCATCCCATACACATCTTATCACATCTTAACTCATCTTATCACATCCTAACTCATCTCATATGCATCTTATCACATTTTATCACATCTCATACACCTCTTATCACATCTTATCACATCTCATATACATCTTATCATATCCTATCATTTCCCATATCATATCCTATCATTTCCCATATCTATTTATAGAATAAAAGAGAATTCTTATATTTGATATAAGATTTCTTTACGCATCTATTTATGCATAAATTCCATTTAAGGAGACTAACACTCTCGGATTAAAAATCAATCTTTTATGCATCTTCCTATGCATAAATTCATTTTAAATGAGAATGACACTTTTGCATTAAAAAATCAATCTTTTATGCATCTTCCTATGCATAAATTCAATTTAGTAGGAATTACACTTTTAGAATAAAAGAATTTCTCTTATGCATCTAACTTATGCATAAAATCCATTTATGAAAATCACACTTTTAGTATAAAAATTTTCTTTTATGCATACCTCTATGTATGAAATCCAAATATGATAAAAGTAATACTTTTTCAATAAAATAATCATCTTTTATGCATACCTCTATGCATGAATTTCAAATATGATAAAAGTAACACTTTTACAATAAAATAATCATCTTTTATGCATACCTCTATGCATAAAATCCAAATATGATAAAAGTAACACTTTTACAATAAAATAATCATCTTTTATGCATACCTCTATGCATGAAATCCAAATATGATAAAAGTAACACTTTTACAATAAAATAATCATCTTTTATGCATACCTCTATGCATGAAATCCAAATATGATAAAAGTAACACTTTTACAATAAAATAATCATCTTTTATGCATACCTCTATGCATGAATTTTAAATATGATAAAAGTAATACTTTTTCAATAAAATAATCATCTTTTATGCATACCTCTATGCATGAATTTCAATTATGATAAAAGTAACACTTTTATCATCTTTTATGCATACCTCTATGCATGAATTTTAATTATGCTAAAAGTAACACTTTTACAATAAAATATTCATCTTTTATGCATACCTCTATGCATGAAATTCAAATATGCTAAAAGTAACACTTTTACAATAAAATATTCATCTTTTATGCATAATCCTGAAGTAAACATTTTTCCACTTAATTGAAACAAACATTATAAAAACTTGACATTAATCAATTAACCATTCACCTAGAATAGAGATTGGTTGATTTTGTTAGAGAAGAGAGGGGAATGCCTTTTTGTAATGAAGCATAACATTTTTAGAGAAGACATAAAGCATAAAAACCATTTAAAGCCATAGAAACCATAAAATAAGTGAAAAGAAGAATCACCAACTTACTAATGACTTTGAAAGCTTTCCTTTGGCTTGATGGTTTGAGGGTTCAACTCTTGTTTGAAGAAGAGTGGCCAACCAATCTTTGGAAGAGGAAAATGCCAAAAACTAGTGAATTATTAATAAATTCATAGTTCTTTGACTTGGGTGGAGTAGAGTAACAATGCATAAAAACATTATATTTTTCAACAAGGGGGAGGCTTCTATTTATAGGAAAAATTGAGCTCCTAACCAAACAAACTGATTCTAGAATTTTCCAAATCAGTTTGGTCAATTTTTGACCATTTTTAGGTCAGTTAAGCTAACTTTTTGGAACTAGACTTGAATGAGGAGAGAGGAGAGATGAAATATCTCAATTTTTGTTGATTAAAAACTCAATTTGCACATGTGAAGTAGGTGCCTCATTAAAGGGCCTCCCCTTCCTTACATATGTGTCAAAAATGGAATCATTATACTCAAAATATCTCATATTTTTAATATTGCTCATAGTTTCTTACTAATAAACCTTGTACATATTCAACTCTTTATCTTATGTGAGCATTGAAGGGACTCCCCTTCCTTACATATGTGTCAAAATGGAATCATTATACCCAAAATATCTCATATTTTTAATATCACTCATAGTTTCTTACTAATAAACCTTGTACATATTCAACTCTTTATCTTATGTGAGCATTTACTCATTTTTGGATACCCAAAATATCTCATATTTTTTATATTACTCATAGTTTCTTACTAATAAACCTTGTACATAGTCAACTCTTTATCTTATGTGAGCATTTACTCATTTTTGGGTATCTTCTTTTACAAATTGGATTTATCTCCTCCCCACACATGGATTGATTCTATTGGCCCATAGGAACCTTAATTGGACCATAATCCAAATTTTTTTGAAAATCTAGACCCTTAGGCTAAGGTCCTTTATACCCATTTCTAATTAATTCCAATTGCACATTGGAAAGTTTTTTTTAAATTTCTGTTTCAGGGGAATTCATTTTAAGAATATGAGAAATTTTTCTATCTAAAAATATTCAAAATCTGAATATTCTTTCTCTAGAATATTTTCTCTCTCTAAGCCAAAACAGGCAGAGACAAGATTTTTTATATTTCTGAAGAGAGGATTGATTACAGGGGAAGATGCTGGACATCTTGAGAGGCTGGGGAGGAATCTTACATTCTCTCCCACTTGAAAAACGCGAGATGTCCTCATCTCGCAACTGGGGGTAATCCCGCAAGATGCAAGAATACGAGACTAAGTGAAAATTTAATTAAGAGTAACCACCAAGAAATGTCTCAAAGAAAGCAATACTCAAGACAAGAACAAAGATTTCAACTTTATTCACTCTTGGAACATATACAGCAAAGATAGAAGAACTTTTTTACAATTCCATAAGCCCGTCCATCATATGGTCACAAAAGCAGCACACGAATATGGTAACTCATCTATGGGAATAATTCGGCCGATTATTGCAGCACCTATCTCATTGGTATGAGGTGACCTATTAAAAGGACCTCTGAGAGGCAAGCCAAAAACGGGATAAAGGCATATCTTCTGATGATCAAGAAAACATGCTAGTAAGAAGACCTGCTCAGAAAACCCAACATGCCTTGATCTCATTACGCAATAGTATCGGGGACCCAAACCCAAGGCTTCAATAACCATAGCCAAGCGAACATTGTTACGAAAGTGCTACTGACCCCATGGTGTTACCCTAGTTATGTCTTGATAGGTCCACCATTTGGTCTGAGCTATAGAAGTTCCCAAGTGAGGGAAAAGTGAGCGCTCATACAGTTCTATGAAATCCTTCTTCACAGACTCGCTTGCGTCTTGAAGGTGAGAAATCATCATGGATAAAACCAAGTCTTGCTGTCAAGCCATAAGAGAGATTAAGAAAGAAAGGAGATCGATGGAAGTAAGATTACTGCGAGCGACAAGTAAGAGTTATGATTTATATAAAAGAAGGAACTAGCGTAACCTAGAAGCCAACGGGGTATCTTGCCACTGAAGTTTTACCGTCTTTTCATGATTTTGGGTTTGGCACATATTTCTTTAGAAGGCTTACATGAAATACATTATGAACTTTGAGATGAGGAGGTAGAAGAAGCTCGTAGGCTAAGTCACCTACTTTCTTTGAAATCAGATATGGCCCACAATATCTGGGGAATAACTTCTTATACTTCCCAAGAGATAAAGAACTTCTTTTGGGCCATACTCGAATGAAGACCATATCGGCTTCTTTGAATTCTCTGACTGTCCTCTTCTTATCTGCATATTGCTTCTGTCGATCCTGGGTAGTCTTTTAACTGATGACCAAATCCTTGGCATCCAAAACACCGGTTCTCACTTCTGAACTCATCGTTTTGAATCCTTAAAACAGGTGGGCTCCTGAGAAGTATTCTGGGGGAAAGGGTCTTCCTTTTTTAAACAGAATCTTTCTTTTATTTTAGAGAGGGAATAATTATAAGATCAGAAAGGGAGGTTCTTACTCCTGTTTACCTCGAAGGCTGGGGGAGAATCTTACATTCTACCCCTCTTAAAAATGCGAGATGTTCTCATCTCGCAAAGTAGAGGACAACTCTTTTTCTTAAGATCCAATTTATTCTGGGGTTCCTTATATTCTGGTCAACCCAACAGAATTTTGGGATAAATATCCCTTATATAGAAATAATTAAATAAAATTCATTCAGATCATAACATTCATATCTTTAATACGATAATGGTCCATTAGACCGAAAAATTTCTTTCTGAACATTCCTCCACGGGAATTTCAGTCAAGCAAGTTCTCAATTTGTCATCCCTTAACTTGATCTACCGTGTCAAGTGTTAACAGTAGCAATTTGACAACACAATCTACTAATCTCATAGTGATTTACTGAAATCATTATCATCATTCTAGTTATGAATATCATCATAGGGACTCGTCCCATTCATCCTCATTGAGGTTTCGCTCAGGTTATTATATTTCAACTAAATTTCAGAAATCATCATTTTTCAATCAGAATCCAAGTCAATTCATCAGTTCTCAAATAGAATTAAAAATCATATCAACCACATTCAAAATCATCATCTGGATAGCATTAATGCTTATAATTTCAAGTCTTAGATTTACTCGTATATACTGCCGGTAAAGAGCTGTAGTTACACCCTCGGTATATACGGGTAGTCATGATACTTGGAACTATAAGGTAAATACCATCATCTCTAGGCCTCAAGCAAGTCAGGGTTCCATACAATTGCGGTACTTCCATTTGAAGACCCAATTACTAGTTTACAAATTTTCAGTTTGAATATCAAGTTGTATGAATTATATCACACAATTACAACCTTTTTTTTTTGTGCTTCTTGATAAATTTTTGATATATTTGGCGTCTCAGTTGATCTTTATTAGCCAATTCGCTCTGATACCAACTGTGAAATCCCTGTCCCCATCGCGCAATGGATTCGGAGTGCTAGCAGCGAAAGTAGCACTTCTTGCGTGGACACAGGGTCCCACACACGGGGCCTCGCCCACGGATATCCGGACAAGAGACTAATCCGTCGGTTTTTCCAAAACCGAACCCGGAAAAACTTCCCTTACCCGGAAAGCACGGGCGATTCCTCCAGGATAACTTTTTACTCTAACGTAGTCAAGACCATTACTGATCAACTGATCCGACTGTACCTATAAAGATACTCGGTCAAGGAAGAACTTGCACTTGGATCATTGGGATCAACGCTTTTTTCCCTATCAAGAGGCACAACCGTTGATTCCTATCCATAGAACAATTATTATCCGGGATTTACTTTATCTATCGTAATAACAGAAATTGAGTCTCGATTTACGGATCCATCAGTCCAGCCTAACCCCATCCAGTCCCATGGGTTAGCCAACCGCCCAACCACTATAGTGATGGGATCCAATTATGAATTGGGTTAGGTTTTGTCCCGGGTACCAGGGAAAAGAGTTCCCAGGCCCCCTAGCCGAAAGTTCATGCAAACATAAAACTAGTCACACCACTTACACATCCAATATGAAATTGCTTTTTTCTCAGCATCAACTAACTTTAAAACAATCCTTTAATAAAACCATTATGTCACTGATGACAATTCTCGAAATCTCTGGTTGAATCCTTATTTCCAATCAATCATTCATCGGTGTACTTATGGCATCATTGGCAACCAGAACACTCACCACCTGTTCACTCAGGGGCCTTTTCAATAGTTCCTAGCTCATAATACCCGTCCAAATTTTTCACATATAAAAATCAAGATGGAATCCTCATTGAAGATCAGCAAGATCAATCAAGAGATCCATAAGACAGCCATGGACTCATCCGTTGAGGACCAGCAAGGTCAATCAACTAGATCCATGCTCGGTTTCAGAAAACAACTCTTACTCCTTGTTCCAATATCTTCCACGACGCACGTGTGGGTATCTTCGGCGACCCAGAGCCCGAGCACGGTATGGTCAGCACCCTCTAGGATCCTTCGCAGGTGACCTAGCGCTTCACTCATAGGCCACTTCCTTGGTCCCTCATCCACCGTACCGGAAGCTCACCATTTAAATCGAACCGAGGCTGGTCAAGACCTCGGCCGACCTTGCTACGCGAGACGTCCTCCATTGACTCTCTGTCAGCAGTATCAGTTAGGTCTCCATGACCTTAATCCACAAGACGGTCAAAATGCTTCCCCAGCATTCTTGACATAAAACAGTCATTTACAAACAGATCACAAAATACAGTTTCTATATCGAACTCTCGTCTTTCCACATTATCCCTCCTAGTCCACATTACTTATTCCACATTCCATTCATATGTACTCATTCTCATCCATTCACTCATAATGACGACACATTATTTCCCATACACATTCACATTCATTATTCTACATACACATCCATCCATACATCTATTTTCACATCCTCATTCATACATCCACATCCACATACATACATCCACATCCGTATCTACATCCATACATCCACATCCACATCCACATTCACATCCATACATCCACATCCACATCCACATTCACATTCACATCCATACATCTACATCTACATGCATACATCCACATCTCCATGTATACATCCACATCCCCATTCACATTCACATCCATACATCTACATCTACATGCATACATCCACATCTCCATGCATCCACATCTACATGCACATTCACATCCATACATCCACATCTATATGCATACATCCACATCTACATGTATACATCCACATCCGTATCTACATCCATTCCTCCACATCCACATTCACATCCACACATCCTCATTCATACATCCACATCTACATGCATACATCCATACATACACATCCATATGCATACATCCACATCCACATCTACATGCACATTCATACATCCTCATCCATACATCCACATCTACATGCACATTCACATCCATACATCCACATCTATATGCATACATCCACATCTTCATGTATACATCCACATCCGTATCTACATCCATTCCTCCACATCCACATTCACATCCACACATCCTCATTCATACATCCACATCTACATGCATACATCCATACATACACATCCACATGTATACATCCACATCCACATTCGTACATCCACATCTACATGCACATTCATACATCCTCATCCATACATCCACATCTACATGCATATTCACATCCATACATCCACATCTATATGCATACATCCACATCTACATGTATACATCCACATCCGTATCTACATCCATTCCTCCACATCCACATTCACATCCACACATCCTCATTCATACATCCACATCTTCATGCATACATCCATACATACACATCCACATTCACATCCACATCCACATCCACATCCACATTCACATCCATACATCCACATCCACATCCACATGCATACATCCATACATACATATCCATATGCATACATCCACATCCACATTCATACATCCACATCTACATGCACATTCATACATACACATCTACATTCACATCCATACATCCACATCTATATGCATACATCCACATCTACATGTATACATCCATACATACACATCCACATACATACATCCACATCCACATTCCCCATTCATATAACCACATATGCCTTCACATCTATTCTTTTACATCACATCCATTCTCGCCCTATCACAACCCATATACATCTTATCCCATCACATACACTTCTTACCTCATCCCATACACATCTTATCACATCTTAACTCATCTTATCACATCCTAACTCATCTCATATGCATCTTATCACATCTCATACACCTCTTATCACATCCTATCACATCTCATATACATCTTATCATATCCTATCATTTCCCATATCATATCCTATCATTTTCCATATCTATTTATAGAATAAAAGAGAATTCTTATATTTGATATAAGATTTCTTTACGCATCTATTTATGCATAAATTCCATTTAAGGAGACTAACACTCTCGGATTAAAAATCAATCTTTTATGCATCTTCCTATGCATAAATTCATTTTAAATGAGAATGACACTTTTGCATTAAAAAATCAATCTTTTATGCATCTTCCTATGCATAAATTCAATTTAGTAGGAATTACACTTTTAGAATAAAAGAATTTCTCTTATGCATCTAACTTATGCATAAAATCCATTTATGATGAAAATCACACTTTTAGTATAAAAATTTTCTTTTATGCATAACTCTATGCATGAAATCCAAATATGATAAAAGTAATACTTTTTCAATAAAATAATCATCTTTTATGCATACCTCTATGCATGAATTTCAAATATGATAAAAGTAACACTTTTACAATAAAATAATCATCTTTTATGCATACCTCTATGCATGAAATCCAAATATGATAAAAGTAACACTTTTATAATAAAATAATCATCTTTTATGCATACCTCTATGCATGAAATCCAAATATGATAAAAGTAACACTTTTATAATAAAATAATCATCTTTTATGCATACCTTTATGCATGAAATCCAAATATGATAAAAGTAACACTTTTACAATAAAATAATCATCTTTTATGCATACCTCTATGCATGAATTTTAAATATGATAAAAGTAATACTTTTTCAATAAAATAATCATCTTTTATGCATACCTCTATGCATGAATTTCAATTATGATAAAAGTAACACTTTTATCATCTTTTATGCATACCTCTTTGCATGAATTTTAATTATGCTAAAAGTAACACTTTTACAATAAAATATTCATCTTTTATGCATACCTCTATGCATGAAATTCAAATATGCTAAAAGTAACACTTTTACAATAAAATATTCATCTTTTATGCATAATCCTAAAGTAAAATTTTTTCACTTAATTAAAACAAACATTATAAAAACTTGACATTAATCAATTAACCATTCACCTAGAATAGAGATTGGTTGATTTTGTTAGAGAAGAGAGGGGAATGCCTTTTTGTAATGAAGCATAACATTTTTAGAGAAGACATAAAGCATAAAAACCATTTAAAGCCATAGAAACCATAAAATAAGTGAAAAGAAGAATCACCAACTTACTAATGACTTTGAAAGCTTTCCTTTGGCTTGATGGTTTGAGGGTTCAACTCTTGTTTGAAGAAGAGTGGCCAACCAATCTTTGGAAGAGAGAAATGTCAAAAACTAGTGAATTATTAATAAATTCATAGTTCTTTGACTTGGGTGGAGTAGAGTAACAATGCATAAAAACATTATATTTTTCAACAAGGGGGAGACTTCTATTTATAGGAAAAATTGAGCTCCTAACCAAACAAACTGATTCTAGAATTTTCCAAATCAGTTTGGTCAATTTTTGACCATTTTTAGGTCAGTTAAGCTAACTTTTTGGAACTAGACTTGAATGAGGAGAGAGGAGAGATGAAATATCTCAATTTTTGTTGATTAAAAACTCAATTTGCACATGTGAAGTAGGTGCCTCATTAAAGGGCCTCCCCTTCCTTACATATGTGTCAAAAATAGAATCATTATACTCAAAATATCTCATATTTTTAATATTGCTCATAGTTTCTTACTAATAAACCTTGTACATATTCAACTCTTCATCTTATGTGAGCATTGAAGGGACTCCCCTTCCTTACATATGTGTCAAAATGGAACCATTATACCCAAAATATCTCATATTTTTAATATCACTCATAGTTTCTTACTAATAAACCTTGTACATATTCAACTCTTCATCTTATGTGAGCATTTACTCATTTTTGGATACCCAAAATATCTCATATTTTTGATATTATTCATAGTTTCTTACTAATAAACCTTGTACATAGTCAACTCTTCATCTTATGTGAGCATTTACTCATTTTTTTGGGTATCTTCTTTTACAAATTGGATTTATCTCCTCCCCACACATGGATTGATCCTATTGGCCCATAGGAACTTTAATTGGACCATAATCCAAAAATTTCTGAAAATCTAGACCCTTAGGCTAAGGTCCTTTATACCATTTCCAATTAATTCCAATTGCACATTGGAAAGTTCTTTTTGAATTTCTGTTTCAGGGGAATTCATTTTAAGAATATGAGAAATTTTTCTATCTAAAAATATTCAAAATCTGAATATTCTTTCTCTAGAATATTTTCTCTCTCTAAG
The DNA here is from genome assembly GCF_041138505.1 of Cibotium barometz. Classification (NCBI taxonomy): domain Eukaryota; kingdom Viridiplantae; phylum Streptophyta; class Polypodiopsida; order Cyatheales; family Cibotiaceae; genus Cibotium; species Cibotium barometz. Next base: position 64,093,754 of record NC_141049.1, read on the forward strand.
CCAAAACAGGCAGAGACAAGATCTTTTATATTTCTGAAGAGGGGATTGATTACAGGGGAAGATGCTGGACATCTTGGGGGGTCTGGGGAGGAATCTTACATTCACCCCCACAGTAGACACCATATGGGGTGTGATGTCCCACCTAAACCCACTATTTTTTGCATAGGGGGACCTGTTGTTGGGCACTATGAAATACATTGCGGTTGGCAACACACCTTCTTGCCCATCCATCATCTGATGGTGGTGAAACTTTGCAAGTGGAGAGGTAGCATCCCCAATGGACCCACTCGCAAAGTTTCACCTACATTAGGATACGAGCGTGATGTCCCACCCAAATTCGCTATTCTTTGCATAGGGGACACCTTTGGCACTATGCAAAAAACTCGCAAAAAATAGCGGATGGCAACACACCGTCCTGCCAATCCGGCATCTGATGGTCGTGAAAATTTCTGAGTGGAGAGGTAGCATCCCTTTGGACCCACACTCACAAAGTTTCACCTACACCAGACACGATACGAGTGTCATGCCCCACCCAAAAGCACTATTTTTTGCATAGGGGACCCTTAGACGTTATGCAAAAAATAGCGGGTGTGGCAACACACTATCCCGTCCATCCGTGTCCGATGGTGGTGAAACTTTGCGAGTGGAGGGGTAGAAGCCCCCCCCCCCCCCCCGATGGAGCCACTCACAAAATTTCACCCACCTCAGAGGCCATACGAGTGTGATGTCCTACCCAAACTCACTCTTTTCTGCGTAAGGAATCCCTTGGGCACTATGCAAAAAATAACGGATGGAAACACACCCTCCCAATGGTGGTGAAACCATGTGAGTGGAGCGGTAGCAACCCCTTGCACCCACTCATAAAGTTTCACCCGCATCGAACACCATAATATGAGCATGATGCCCCACCCAAACCCACTATTTTTTGCATAGGGGACCACTTGGGCACTTTACAATAAATTGTGGGTGGTAGCACACCGTCCCGCCCACTCGGTGTCTGATGGTGGTGAAACTTTGCGAGTGGAGGGAGCAAAGTTTCACCTACATCGAATGGCATACGAGCGTGAGGTCCCTCCCAAACTCGCTATTCTTTGCATAGGGCCCTTTTTGGCACTATGCAAAAAACTCGCAAAAAATAGCGGATGTCAACATACAGTCTCTCCAATCTGGCGTTTGATGGTGGTCAAACTTTACTATTGGAGGGGTAGTAATCCCTTGGACACACTCGCAAAGTTTTCCCACATCAGATGCCATAAGAGTGTGATACGCTACCTAAACCCACTATTTTTTGCAATGCAAAAAATATCGGGTGGCAACACACCATCCTGCCCATCCGATGGTGGTGAAACTTTGCAAGTGGAGTTGTAGTAGCCCCATCGGACCACTCGCAAAGTTTCACGCACATCAGATGCCTTGCAAGCATGATGTCCCACCCAAACCCGCTATTTTTTACATAGGGGACCCCTTGGGCACTATCCAATAAATAGTGGGTGGCAACACACAGTCCTGCCCATCTGGCTTCTGGTGGTGAAACATTTCAAGTGGAGGGGTAGACGCTCCATGGAACCACTCATAAAGTTTTACCCCCACCGGACACCAAGGTGCGTGATGCCCCACCCAAACCCGCTATTTTTTGGATAGGGGACCCCTTGGGCACCATGTAGAAAATAGGCGGTGGCAACATACCGTCCTGCCCATAAGACGTTTGATGGTAGTGAAACTTTGAGATTGGAGGGGAAGCAACCCCATGGACCCACTCACAAAGTTTCACCCACATCAGACCCCATAAGAGCGTGATGCCACCCAAACCCGCTATTTTTTTCATAGGGGACCCCTTGGGCACCATCCAAAAAATAGCAGGTGGAAACACAGAGTCCCGCCCACTGGCTTCTAGTGGTGAAACATTCCTAGTGGAGGGGTAGATGCTCCATGGCTGCACTTGAAATTTTTACCCACATTGGACGCCATATGTGCATGATGCCCCACCCAAACCCACTCTTTTTTTGTAAGGTTCCCCCCTTCCAAAATAGGGGAAACACTTAAGATAGTCCACTAAGTCTTGACTTGGAGAAAATTTCCTATTTATCGACACCTTGACCATGTAGAGATTCAAGGATACGATTCATAGGTAAGACCTAGTTCTATCCCGCAGGGGGAGCATGATCTTTTAAAAATCAAATCACCCATAGGGTAATTGATCATAAATTGGGCAACTACTAGACTTGATTTCTAGAGGCAACGCTTTTTTCCTCATCCATGCAAGGCACAGCCGCTGGCCTAGTCTTCTAGAACAGAGTTGCCCAAGAACCTATTTATCTAGCATAGGGTTTTCACTTAATCTGTTGGAAAGCTACCTGACTAATCGGGTCCACCCGTCCGTAGGATGGTGCCATCGGGGCATTCCATCCTCCCACTTTCCACCCTACTCAAGCGTCAATTTGTTTTCTAATTAATCCTACCACACTGTTTGACATAAATAAACATGTTTCTTAATTACTGTTTGACATCTTAATTAAGAAACATGTTTATTTATGTCAAACAGTGTGGTAGGATTAATTAGAAAACAAATTGACACGTGAGTAGGGTGGAAACCTTTATTAAGGAACATATTTATTTATGTCAAACAGTGTGGTAGGATTAATTAGAAAACAAATTAACGCGTGAGTAAGGTGGAAAGTGGGAGGATAGAATTCCCTGAGACGGCACCATCCTACGGACGGGTGGACCCGATTAGTCGGGTAGCTTTCCAACAGATTAAGTGAAAACCCTACGCTAGATAAATAGGTTCTTGGGCAACTCTATTCTAAAAGACTAGGCCAGTAGCTGTTGCCTTGCATGGATGAGGAAAAAAGCGTTGCCTCTAGAAATCAAGTCTAGTAATTGTCCAATTTATGATCAATTACCCTATGGGTGATTTGATTTTTAAAAGATCACGCTCCCCCTGCGGGATAGGACTAGGTCTTACATATGAATCGTATCCTTAAATCTCTACATGGTCAAGGTGTCGACGATAAATAGGAAATTTTCTCCAAGTTAAGACTTAGTGGACTATCTTAATTGTTTCCCCTATTTTAGAAGGGGGGAACCTTACATTTTTGCATAGGGGACCCCTTGTGCACTATGCGAAAAATAGCGGGTGGCAACACATAGCCCATCCATCCACCAGTGCTCGATGGTGGTGAAACTTTGTGAATGGAGGGGTAGTAGCTGCATGGGCCCAGTCGCAAAGTTTCACATGCGTCGGATGCCATATGAGCATGATGTCCTACCTAAACCCACTATTTTCTGCATAGGGGACTCCTTCGGCACTATGGAGAAAATAGAAGATGGCAACACATTGTCCCGCCAATCCTACATCCGATTCTGGTGAAACTATGTAAGTCGAGGGGTAGGAGCCCCCTTGCCCTCTCGCATAGTTTCACCCTCATTGGACACCATACAAGCATGATGCCCCACCTAAACCCGCTGTTTCTTGCATAGGGGACCCCTTGGGCACTATACAAAAAATAGTGGGTGGCAACACACCGTTCCACCCATCCTTCATCGATGGTGGTGAAACTTTCTGAGTGGATCGATAACAACCCCATGGACCCACTCCCTAAGTTACACCTGCACACCAAATGTTATACAAGCATCATGCCCCACCCTAGCCCTCTATTTTTTGCAGAGGGGACTCCTTAGGCACTATGAAAAAAATAGCGACGACGAATGGCAACACACACAGTCTCGTCCATCCAGCGTCTGATGGTGGTGAAACTTTGTGAGTGGAGGGGTAGTAGCCCCATGGACCCACTTGCAAAGTTTGACCCGCTTGGACACCATACGAGCATGATGTCTTGTGCTCAAACCTGCTATTTTGTGTATAGGGGACCCCTTTGGAACTATGTAAACAACTCAGGGGGGTTCACCTCTAAGAAATTTTATGTATCACTTGCATTCCAGGGGCATTTTAAAAACCCCTTAAAAAACTTTGCGAGTGGAGGGGCAACAGCCCCATGGATCCACTTGCAACGTTTTACCCACGTCAGACCCACCCAAGCCCACTATTTTTTGCATAGGGGACCCTTTGGGCACTATGTAATAAATAGCGGATGGCAACGCACCGTCCCGTCCATCTGGCGGCGTCGATGGTGGTGAAACTTTGCTAGTGGAGAGGTAGCAATCCCATGGACCCACTCTCAAAGGTGCACCCGCATTGAAATGTTCTATGAGCGTCATGCCCTGATTTTTTGCAGAGGGGACCCCTTAGGAACTATGCAAAACATATTGGTGCTACCAACACACAATCTCATCCATTCGATGTCCATGGTGGCGAAACTTTGCGAGTGGAGGGGAAGCAGCCCCATGGACCCACTCGCAAAGTCTCACCCACATTGGATGCCATACGAGTGTGATGTCCTGAGACCAAACCTGGTATTTTGTGTATGGGGGACCCCTTTGGAACTATGTAAACAACTTGAGGGATTCACCACTAAGAAGTCTTATGTATCACTTGCATTCAAGGGGAATTAAAAAAACCCCTTAAAAGACTTTTCAAGTGGAGGGGTAGCAGCCCCATGGATCCACTTGCAAAGTTTCACCTGCATCGGAAGCCATATATGAGCATGATGTCCCACCCAAACCCGCTATTTTTTGCATAGGGGACCGCTTGGACACTATATGTAGAAATAAGCAGGTGGCAACACACCTCCAGCCCGTCTGATGTTTGATGGTGGTGAAACTTTTCGATTGGAGCGCGTAGCAAGGTCGGCCAAGGTCTTGACCAGCCTCGATTCGATTTAAATGGTGAGCTTCCCGGTACAGTGGATGAGGGACCAAGGAAGTGGCCTATGAGTGAAGCACTAGGTGACCTGCGAAGGATCCTAGAGGGTGCTGACCATACGGTGCTCAGGCTTTGGGTCACCGAAGATACCCACACGTGCATCAAGGAAGATATTGGAACAAGGAGTAAGAGTTGTTTTTTGAATTTGGGCATGGATCTGGTTGATTGACCTTGCTGGTCCTCAACGGAAGAGTCCATGGCTCTTTTATATGGATCCGTTGGTTGATCTTGCTGATCTTCAACGGAGATTCCATTTTTGACATGTGAATATATTGCGGGTTACTATGAGCTAGGAACTATCGAAAAGGCCCCTGAGTGGACAGGTGGTGAGTGTTCTGGTTGCCAATGATGCCATAGATACACCGATGAAGCAATGATTAGAAATAAGGATTCAACTGGAGATTTTGAGGATTATGATCAATGAAACTATGGTTTCATTAAATGATTGTTTTCAAGATAACTGAATCTGTGAAAAAGGCAATTTCATATTGGGTGTGTAAGTGGTGTGACTGGCATTAAATTTGCATGAATATCGGGCTAGGGGGCCTGGGAACTCTTTTTCCTAGTACCCGGGACAAAACCTAACCAAATTCCTAATTGGATCCCATCACTACAGTGGTTAGGCGGTTGGCTTCTAACCCATGGGACTGGATGGGGTTAGGCTGGACTGATGGATCCGTAAAATAAGACTCAATTCTATTATAGTACGATAGATGAAGTAAATCCCAAATAGTAATTGTTCTATGGAAAAAGAATCAACAGCTGTGCCTCTCGATGGGAAAAAAAGCGTTGGTTTCTATGATCCAAGTGCAAGTTTCTTCCTTGATCGGACCAAGTGACTCACACGTTCGGTCAGATCAGTTTGGTCAGTAATGACCCTGACTACGTTAGAGTACAAATATCCTGGTGGACTCGCCTGTGCTTTCCGGTAGGGGGAAGTTTTTCCAAGTTCGGTTTTTGAAGAACCAAGGGATTAGTCTCTTGTCCGAATATCCATTTTTCCAGGTTCGGTTTTTGAAGAACCAAGGGATTAGTCTCTTGTCCGGATATCCGTTTTTCCAGGTTCGGTTTTTGAAGAACCAAGGGATCTAGATATCCATGGGCGAGGCCCCGAGTGAGGGATCCTGCCCCGCGCAAGAAGTGCTACTTCCGTTGCTAGCACCCCCGAATCCTTCAAAAACCGAACCTGGAAAAACTTCCCCCTACCGGAAAGCACGGGCGAGTCCACCAGGATATTTGTACTCTAACGTAGTCAGGGTCATTACTGACCAAGGGATTAGTCTCTTGTCCGAATATCCATGGACGAGGCCCCGAGTGAGGGATCCTGCCCTGCGCAAGAAGTGCTACTTCTGCTGCTAGCACCCCGTAAATCCGTTGCGTGGGGGGGCAGGGATCTTTCAGGTGGTATCAGAGCGAATTGACTAAAGTGAATCAACTAAGAAGCCAAAAATGTCAAAAATTTATGAAGTATCAAGTATCAGTAAAAGGTTAGAATTGTGTGATGAAATTCATACAAATTGATATTCAGACTGAAATTCATAAATTGGTAATTGGGTCTTCAGATGGAAGTACCGCAATTGTAAGGAATCCCTGACTTGCTTAAGGCCTAGACATGATGGTATTTACCTTATAATTCCAAGAACCGCGACTACCCGTATATATCGAGGGTATAACTGTAGCTCTTTATACTGGCAGTATATACGAGTAAATCTAAGACTTGAAATTATAAGCATAAATGCTATCCAGATAATGAATTCGAATGTGGTTGATATGATTTTAAAATTCCGGTTGAGAATTGATGAGTTGATTTGGATTCTAATTGAAAAATGATGATTCCTGAATTTTGGTTGAAATGTAATAAGCTGAGCAAAGCCACAATGAGGATGAATGGGACGAGTCCATGTGATGATGTTCGTAACTGGAATGATGATAATGACTTCAGCAAATCACTATGAGATTAGTGGATATTAGATTAGTGGATTGTGCTGTTAGATTACTACTATTAACACTTGACCTAGTGGATCCAGTTAAGGGATGACAAATTGAAAACCTGCATAACTGAAACTTCAATGGAGGAATGTTTAGATGGAATTTTTGGTCTGATGGACCATTATTGTGTTAAGAATATGAATGATATGTTCTGAATGAACTGTTATCTGATAATGAGTTCTATATAAGGGATCTTTATCCCATGATTCTATGGAGAGTTGACCAATCTAAAGAATCCCATAATCAGTTGGATCTAAAGTCAGATTTGAATTGTAAATAAAAGGACTTAACAAGAATTTTCGTATTGATAGGATCATGGATCGCATCGTGGAGGAATGATAACCCCCAACTCGATGAGGAAGATCTCGACTTGCATGTTCGTAAAACTCTTCATAGATCACAGCCTGGACCTTTCAAGGGTGAAGCGAAAAACTTGGGCGAGACTGTGGAGAAGTGGATCGAAGCAATGGAAGAGTCCTTCGATGTCACCGGGTACAATGAGAAGAGCAAAATGGCTCTTGTAAGGCTGAAGATAGTAGAAACAGCCAGAGTAGCATGGAGAAACCACTGCGAGACAAACCGTGTGGATCGAAACACTCAGACATGGAATGATCTCAAAATTTACCTAAGGAAGAGATTATGTCCTCCCGGCTTTTTGGAAACAAAGATGAATGAATTCTTAGAGTTAACCCAGGGGAGCAGAACTATTGAAGTATATCACCAAGCGTTCGCTCTCCTCCTCAAATACTCGTGCAACCGCTGGATGAAGAACAGCTGATGGCCAGGTTCATTCTGGGACTGAACAAACCTTTGAATATCCTAGTGAAGAATGCCAAGCCAGTTTCCATGGCCGAAGCAGTGTGGATGGCGAAGGATTTTGCCAAGGCCTTTGATGTCAAGGTCTCGCCGAAGCCAGCACCATCACCTTTCAAAAGGTTTTTAGCTCCAGAAGGTGATTCCAACCTTCCACCGGCTAAGAGATATAAGGGTCAACAAGCCCAGGATATGGAAAGTTTCAGAATGGAAGAAATGTCCTTTTTTGGGAACTCAATCCCTTGGAATTCAACTTCAGAAGTTCCACCCTTGAACAAGGGAGTGAAATGCTATAACTGTCAAGGATTTGGACATCGCAGTATGGATTGCCCAACTCCTTTTGGAGTGAAATGCTATAACTATCAAGGATTTGGACATCACAGTATGGATTGCCCAACTCCTTTTGGAACAAGGTTTTCAGGGCGAGAAAATCAGGGATCAAGATTCCAGACTCCAGCTCCTTCCTTCCAGAGTAATCAGATTTCTTTCCGCGAAAATCAAAGAAATCCCAGAGGTAGACCCTCTAACCAACCCGTAATTTTAATCCAAAGTAAAGCAAAACCTCCGCCTCAGAATAGGGGAAGTCAAAGAGAGATGTTCCCAAATCAATCATCCACTTCCAAGGCAGTAACGCTGGAAGTGATTGAAGAAGAAGAAGAAGATGAAAGAGATCATGCTCCACCTACGAGATGAGGACATCTCGTGTTTTTAAGTGGGGTAGGATGTAAGATTTCTCCCTCCAGCTTTTGAGGTGTATAGATGTAAGAACCTCCCCTTATGATCTTGTAATTATTCCCCTCTTGAAATAAAAGAAAGATTCTGTTTTACCCTGTTTTGACCTAGAGAGAGAAAATATCTAGAGAGAGGTAATCCAAAATTGAGATATTCTTGGATATAAAAATCCTCCTAGTGTCTAAAATGGTTTCCCCTGAAACAGAAATTCAAAAAGAACTTTCCAATGTGCAATTGGAATTAATTGAAAATAGGTAAAAAGGACCTTAGCCTAAGGGTCCAGACTTTCATAAATTTTTGAATTATGCTCCAATTAAGGTTCCTATGGGCCAATAGGATCAATCCAAGTGTTGGGAGGAGATAAATCCCATTTATAAAAGAAAAACCCCCCAAAATGAGTAAATGCTCACATAAGATGAAGAGTTGACTAAGGACAAGGTTTATTAGTAAAAAACTATGAGTATTACTAAAAAAATGAGATATTTTGGGTATAATGATTCAATTTTGACACCTTGGTAAGGAGAAGGAGGGCTCTTCAAGGAGGCGCATATTTCACATGCGTGGTGGAGTTTTAAAGTCAAAAATATTGTGATATTTTTATCTCTCCTCTCTCTAGATCAAACCAAATCAAAAGGGAGACAAACTAGGTCCAAATCTTGTCCAAATTCAGCCAAACTGAACTTGGAAAATTCTAGAAACTAGTTGGACTTGGTTAGAGGTCTCCCTCACCTATAAATAGATCCTTAACCCTTTGTAAAAAAATATGAGAACTATACCATGCCAGTATTATACTGAAATAATGATATTTTCTATTATCCTCTAAAAATCCTCTACAAATTAAAGAGATTGGAGCTTCTTTCTCTCTCTTCAATCTTCCTTGGTGACTCCAACAACATACCAAACCAATTGATTTTTTCCTTGAATCTCCAAATGTTTCTCTTCTCAACCCCTGTCAAGCTTGAGAAGCATTAATTTGAATGGCTTTTGAATACTATTGAAGTTCTTTAATGTATTGTAATGAAGAAATACATAAATTTCTATTTATGCTTTGAATCCTTTTATTCAAAAGAGGAATATTGAATATAATTCATTTGAGAAATTGAGAATGAATATGGAAATAGTCGTCGAGAAAAATAACCTTTACTTAGGCCAAGCAATTGGCAAAAATTTAGAAAAAGTCCCATTATCGGGATCAACCTTGAAAAAGCTATTAAATGGGAATAGCATGTGAATGGATGAGATAAGGTGAGAATAGGATGCGATAAGATGTGATAAGATGTGTATGGGATGTGATAGAATGTGAATGGATGTGATAGAATGTGAATGGATGTGATAAGATGCGTATGCGATGTGATAGAATGTGAATAGATGTGATAAGATGTGTATGGGATGTGATAGGATATGATAAGATGAAAATAGGATGTTATAAGATGTGATGTAATGAGAATGAATGTGGATGTGTATATGGAAGAATGAATGTGGATGTGTATGCGAAAGAATGTATGTGGAAGAATGGATGTGGATGTGTATGTGGAAGAATGGATGTGGATGTGTATGCGGAAGGATGAATGTGGAGGTGTATGTGGAAGAATGGATGTAGAGGTGTATGTGGAAGAATGGATGTGGAGGTGTATGTGGAAGAATGGATGTGGATGTGTATGCGGAAGAATGGATGTGGATGTGTATGTGGAAGAATGAATGCGGATGTGGATGTGTATGTGAAAGGATGTGATATTGATGTAAGTGAATGAATGAGATGTGATGTGATGTGAATCGGGATGTGAATGAATGAGATGTGATGTCATGCGAATCGGATGTAAATGTATGATATGGGATGTGAATGGATGAGATGTGTTGTGATGTGATGTGAATCGGGATAAGAATGAATGAGATGAGATGTGATGTAAATTGAGATAGATGTGAAATGAATGAGGTGTGATGGGATGTGAATATGGGTTGATGCGAGTGGATGAGATGTGATGAGAATAAATGAGGAAAGATGTGATGAGATGGAAAATAATGTGATTGGATGAGAATGGGTATACATATGAATTGGATATGGATTCAGTAATGTAGACAGATGTGGAACAATGTGAAAGACGAAAGTTCATTATAGGAACTGTATTTATGACCTGATTTTAAATGATCGTTTCAAGAATGCTGGGAAAGCATTTTGACCGTCTTGTGATTAAGGTCGTGGAGACCTAACTGATAAAGTTGCAACAGCTGACGAAGAGCCAACGGAGGACATCTCGCATAGCTAGGTCGCGGCCAAGGTCTTGACCAGCCTCGGTTTGATTTAAATGGTGAGCTTCTGGTACGGTGGATGAGGGACCAAGGAAGCGGCCTATGAGTGAAGCACTAGTGACCTACGAAGGATCCTAGAGGGTGCTGACCATACGGTGCTCGGGCTCTGGGTCACCGAAGATACCCACACGTGCGTCGGGGAAGATATTGGAACAAGGAGTAAGAGTTGTTTTCTGAATTCGGGGATGGATCTGGTTGATTGACCTTGCTGGTCCTCAACGGAAGAGTCCATAGCTCTTTTATATGGATCCGTTGGTTGATCTTGCTGATCTTCAACGGAGATTCCGTTTTTGATATGTGAATATATTGCAGGTTACTAAGGAACTATCGAAAAGGCCCCTGAGTGGACAGGTGGTGAGCGTTCTGGTTGCCAATGATGCCATAGATACACCGATGAAGGCATGATTAGAAATAAGGATTCAACTGGAGATTTTGAGGATTATGATCAATGACACTATGGTTTCATTAAATGATTGTTTTAAAGCTAGATAAATCTATTAAAAAGGCAATTTCATATTGGGTGTGTAAGTGGTGTGACTGGCATTAAATTTGCATGAATATCTGGCTAGGGGGCTTGGGAACTCTTTTCCCTGGTACCCGGGACAAAACCTAACCAAATTCCTAATTGGATCCCATCACTACAGTGGTTGGGCGGTTGGCTAACCCATGGGACTGGATGGGGTTAGGCTGGACTGATGGATCCGTAAAATAAGACTCAATTCGTTTATAGTACGATAGATGAAGTAAATCCCGGATAGTAATTATTCTATGGAAAAAGAATCAATGGCTGTGCCTCTCGATGGGGAAAAAAGAGTTGGTTTCTATGATCCAAGTGCAAGTTTCTTCCTTGATCATACCAAGTGACTAGGTTCGGTCAGATCAGTGGACATGTGGTGAGCGTTCTGGTTGCCAATGATGCCATAGATACACCGATGAAGGCATGATTAGAAATAAGGATTCAACTAGAGATTTTGAGGATTATGATCAATGACACTATGGTTTCATTAAATGATTGTTTTAAAGATAGCTGAATCTGTGAAAAAGGCAATTTCATATTGGGTGTGTAAGTGGTGTGACTGGCATTAAATTTGAATATCTGGCTAGGGGGCCTGGGAACTCTTTTCCCTGGTACCCGGGACAAAACCTAACCAAATTCCTAATTGGATCCCATCACTACAGTGGTTGGGCGGTTGGCTAACCCATGGGACTGGATGGGGTTAGGCTGGACTGATGGATCCGTAAAATAAGACTCAATTCTGTTATAGTACAATAGATGAAGTAAATCCCGGATAGTAATTGTTTTATGGAAAAAGAATCAATGGCTGTGCCTCTCGATGGGGAAAAAAGAGTTGGTTTCTATGATCCAAGTGCAAGTTTCTTCCTTGATCATACCAAGTGACTCACAGGTTCGGTCAGATCAATTTGGTCAATAATGACCCTGACTACGTTAGAGTACAAATATCCTAGTGGACTCGCCCGTGCTTTCCAGTATAGGGGGAAGTTTTTTCGGGTTCGGTTTTTGAAGAACCAAGGGATTAGTCTCTTGTCCGGATATCCATGGGCGAGGCCCCGAGTGAGGGATTCTGCCTTGCGCAAGAAGTGTTACTTCCGCTACTAGCACCCCCCGAATCCGTTGCGCGGGGGGGCAGGGATCTTTCATCCCTTATGCAAAAAATAGTGGGTTTGGGTGGGACACCATGCTCATATGGAGTCCAATGTGGGTGAAACTTTGAGAGTTGGTCCATGGGGCTACTACCCTCCACTGAAAGACTTTCACCACCATTGGACATCAGATAGAGGAGACAGTTGCTTATTTTTGCATGGTGCCCAAGGGGTCCCGTATGCAAAAAATAGCAAGCTAGGGTGGGGCATCAGTATCGTATGGTGTTCGATGTAGGTGAAACTTTAGAAGTGGGTCCATGTGCTGCTACCCCTCCATTTGCAAATGTTTCACTACCATTTGACTCCGTATGGGCAGGACAGTGTGTTGCCACGTGCTTTTTTTTTCATAGTGCCTAAGGGGTCCCCTATGCTAAAGATAGCAGGTTTGGGTGGGGCATAGTGCCCAAGGGGTCCCCTATGCTAAAGATAGCAGGTTTGGGTGGGGCATCATGCTCGTATGACATTCGATGCGCATGAAACTTAGTGAGTGGGTCCACGGGATTGCTACCCCGCCACTTACATAGTTTCACCACCATCTGGGATTGGTGGGAGGGTTTGTTGCCATCCCTGCGATTTTTTGCTTAGTGCACAAGGGGTCCCCTATGCAGAGAATAGCGAGTTTGGGTAGGACATCACACTCGTATGGCGTCCAAGGTGGGTGAAATTTTGTGAGGGGGTCCATGGGGTGCTACCCCTCCACTAGCAAAGTTTCACCACCATTGGACACCAGATGGGCGAGATAGTTTGCCACCCGCTATTTTTTGCATAGTGTAAAAGGGTCCCCTATGCAAATAATAGCGATTTTGGGTGGGGCATGACGCTAATATCGTGTCTGATGTGTGGGTAAAACTTTTTGAGTGGGGCCAAAGGACTTCTACCCCTCCACTCGCAAAGTTTCACCACCATTAGATACTGGATTGGCGGGACGGTGTCTTGCCATCCGCTATTTTTGTGAGTTTTTTACATAGTGCTAAAGGGGTCCCCTACGCAAATAATTCGGTGGGACATCACGCTCGTATCCCGTTTGATGTGGATGAAACTTTGCAAGTGGGTCCATGGGGGGTGTGGCTACCCCTCCACTTGGAAAGTTTCACTACCATTGGGCGGGATGGTGTGTTACCACCCACAATTCATTGCATAGTGCCCAAGGCGTCCCCTATGCAAAAAATAACAAGTTTGGGTGGGATATCACGTGCCCATATGGCATTCAGATGCGGGTGAAACTTTGTGAGTGGATCCATGTTGTTGCTACCCCTCCACTCGCCAAGTTCCACCACCATCAAACATCACATGCGTGGAACGGTGAGTTCCTAGAGCTGCTATTTTTTTGCATATTGACAAAGGGGTTCCCTATGCAGGAAATAGCGACTTTAGGTAAGGCATCATTCTCATATGGTGTTCGATGTGGGTGAAACTTTGTGATTAGGTCCATGGGGTTGCTACCCCTCCAATCGTATGGCATCCATGGGGACATCAGATGGGCAAGATGGTGTGTGTCTACCTGCTATTTTCTGCATAGTGTCCAAAGGGTCCCCTAAACAAAAAATAGCGGGTTTGGCCGGGGCATCACGCTCATATGGCATCCAATGTGGGTAAAACTCTGCAAGTGGTTCCATGGAGTGTCTACCCCTCCACTAGAAATGTTTTACCACCAAAAGCTAGATGGGCAGGATTGTGTGTTGCCACCCGCAAGGGGGACATCACGCTCACATGGTGTATGATGTCGTGAATCTTTGTGAGTGGTCCCGTGGGGCTACTACACCTCCACTTGCAACGTTTCACCACCATCGGACACCGGATGGTCGGGACTGTGTGTTTCCACCCACTATTTTTTGCATAGTGCCCAAGGGATCCCCTATGTAGAAAATAGCAGGTTTGGGTAGGGCATCAGGCTCTTGTGGCATCCGTCGATGTGGGTGGAACTTTACAAGTGGATCCATGGGGCTACTACCCCTCTACTCGTAGAGTTTCACCACCATCACACGCTGGATGGGCAGGATGGTGTGTTGCCACCCGCTATTTTTTGCATATAAGCCAAGGAGTCCCCTAGGAAAAAAAAGCGGGTTTGGGTGGGGCATCACGCTCGTATGGCATTCGATGTGGGTGAGACTTTGCGAGTGATCCATGGGGCTATTACCCTTCCACTCACAAAGTTTCACCACCATCTAATGCTGGATTAGCGGGACGATGTGTTGCCACCCACTATTATTTAAATACTGCCCAAGGGGTCCCCATGCAAAAATATCAAGTTTAGGTGGGACATCACGCACCCATATGGTGTCCAATGTGGGTAAAACTTTGCGAGTGGGTCCATCCAGCTGCTACACCTCCAGTTGAAAAGTTTCACCACCATTAGACACCGGATGAGCGGGAAGGTGTATTCCCAGCTGCTATTTTTTGCATATTGCTGAAGGAAGGGATCCCCTATGCAAAAAAAAATAACAGGTCTAGGTGGGATGCCTAAGGCAGGGCTAGTGACAGGAGTGAAATCATAACAAGGTAGCCATACCGGAAGGTGCAGCTAGATCACCGCCTTTTCAGGGAGAGCTAATGCTTCTTTGGCACTCAGGTCTTATACTCACCGTTCCAGACCTCGAAACGAGAAAATCCACACATCTAACAGATGGGATTCTATTTGTGTGGTGAAGCAAGACCAAGTCCATGAGCTTATTCTCTCAGGTCGGAACAGGCTGGGAGTAATCCCCGTACTTCCTCAGGAAAGTACGAGGGATGGATACGCATCTTCGGGTCAGGCACCGATGGGCACATTAGACTACCCATGTGTATAAAAGCCTTCACAGCCCAGGCGCAACGGCGCGATTATTAGGGGTGTGCTCTACCGCTGAGCTAATAGCCTGTCATGCGGGCCTCCCTAACCTAATAGGATAGGGGGGGAGGCCCGCAACACTAAAAAAGCGGGGGAACCCCCATCCCATGCATCACGCATATATGGTGTCCAATATGGGTAGAAATTTATGAGTGTAACCATGGAGATTCTACCCCTACACTGGAAATGTTTCACCACCAGAAGCTAGATGGACGGGACTCTGTGTTTTTGGATAGTCCCCAAGGGGTCCCCTATGCAAAAAATAGTGGGTTTGGGTGTGGGACATCATGCTTGCATGGCGTCTGATGTGTGTGAAAATTTGTGAGTGGGCCCATGGGGCTACTACACCTTCACGTGCAAAGTTTCACCACCATTGGACATTGGATGGGCGGGACGGTGTGTTGCCACCTGCTATTTTTTGCATAGTGCCCAAGGGGTGTCCCTTATGCAAAAAATAACGAGTTTGGGTGGGACATCATGCTCGCATTGCATCTGATGTGCATGAAACTTTGCAAGTGGGTCCATTGGGCTACTACCCCTCCACTCGCAAAGTTTCACCACCATCAGACGCCGGATGGGTAGAACAGTGTGTTGCCACCGCTATTTTTTGCATAGTGCCCAAGGGGTCCCCTAGGAAAAAAATAGCGAGTTTGGGTGGGTCTTCATGTTCGTATGGCATTTGATGTGTGGGAAAGTTTTTGATCGGGCCCATGGGGTTACTACACCTCCACTCCCAAAGTTTCTCCACCATTGTGGACGCCGGATGGGGGGGACAGTTTGCCACGCGCTATTTTTTGCATAGTACCCAATGGGTCTCCCCCACGCAAAAAAAATAGTGGTTTTGGGTGGGATATCATGCTCGCATGGCATCTGATGTGTGTGAAACTTTGCAAGTGGTTCCATTGGGCTACTACCCCTCCACTCGCAAAGTTTCACCACCATCAGACGCCGGATGGGCGGAACGGTGTGTTGCCAACGTTATTTTTTGCCCAAGGGGTCCCCTAGGGAAAAAATAGCGGGTTTGGGTGGGGCATTACACTCGTATGGCATCCGATGTGGGTGAGACTTTGTGAGTGAGTCCATGGGGCTGTTACCCCTCCACTTGGGAAGTTTCACCACTATCTGATGCTAGATTAGAGGGATGATATGCTGCCACCCGCATTATTTGCATAGTGCCCAAGGGGCAAAAAATAGCAAGTTTGGGTGGGACATCACATGCCCATATGATGTCCAATGTGAGTGAAAGTTTGTGAGTGGGTCCATGCAGTTTCTACCCGTCCACTCACAAAGTTTCATCACCATCAGACACCAGATGAGTGGGACGGTCGTGCTATTTTTTGCATATTGCCGAAGGGATTCCCTGTGCAAAAAATAGCGAGTTTGGGTGAGACATCATGCCTGTATGGCGTCCGATGTGGGTGAAACTTTGTCAGTGGGTCCACGGGGTTGGTACCCCTCCAATTGCAAAGTTTCACTACCAGTGGCGGACATCGAATGGGCAGGATAGTGTGTTACCGCCTGCTATTTTTTGCATAGTGCCCAAGGGGTTCCCTATGCCAAAAATAGCGGGTTTTGGTGGGGCATCATGCATGTATGGTGTGTGATGTGGGTAAATGGAGTGTCTACCCCTCCACTGAAAATGTTTCACCTCCACCGGAAGCCAGATGGGTAGGACTGCGTGTTGCCACCCGCTATTTTTTTGGATAGTGCCCAAGGGGTCCCCTATGCAAAAAATATTGGGTTTGGGTGGGACATCACACTCGCAATGCATCTGATGGTGTGAAACTTTGCGAGTGGGCCAATGGGGCTTGTACACCTCCACTCGCAAAGTTTCACCACCATCGGGGATGCCGTATAGGCGGGACGGCGTGTTTCCACCCGCTATTTTTTGCATAGTGTCCAAGGGGTCCCCTATGCAAAAAATAGCAGGTTTTGGTAGGGCATCACGCTCTTATGGCATCCAATGTAGGTAAAAATTTGTGACTGGGTCCATGGGGCTGCTACCCCTCCACTCCAAAGTTTCACCATGGGCGGGACGGTGTGTTGCCACTCGCTGTTTTTTGCATGGTGCCCAAGGGGCCCCCTAGGGAAAAAATAACGGGTTTGGGTGTGGCAGCACGCTCGTATGGCATCCGATGTGGGTGAAACTTTGTGAGTGGGTCCATGGGGCTCTTAACCCTCCACTCGCAAAGTTTCACCACAACGATCTGATGGATTAGCTGGATAGTGTGTTGCTACCCACTATTTTTTGGATATTGTCCAAGGGGTCCCCTTTGCAAAAAATATCCCGTTCGGGTGGGACATCACACTCGTATGGCGTACAATGTAGGTGTAAATTTACGAGTGGATCAATGGTGTTGTTACCCATCCACTTGCAAAAAATAGCGGGTTTGGGTAGGACATCACGCATTAATATGGCGTCTGTGGATGAGACTTTTGCGAGTGGGTCCCCATTCGTTTGCTACCCCTCCACTCGCAAATTTTCACCACCCCATCAGACACCGAATGAGTGGGACGGTGTGTTTCCAGAGCTACTATTATTTGCATGGTGCCCAAGGAGTTCCCTATGCAAAAAATAGCGAGTATGGGTGGGGCATCACGCTTGTATGGTGTTCTATGTGGGTGAAACTTTGTGTGTGGGGCCATGGGTTTGCTAGGTCATAAATACAGTTCCTATAATGAACTCTCGTGTTTCACATTGTTCCACATCCGTCCACATTACTTAATCCATATCCAATTCATATGTATACCCATTCTCATCCAATCACATCATTTTCCATCTCATCACATCATATGTATACCCATTCTCATCTAATCACATCATTTTCCATCTCATCACATCTTTCCTCATTTATTCTCATCATATCTTATCCACTCGCATCAACCCATATTCACATCCCATCACACCTCATTCATTTCACATCTATCTCAATTTACATCACATCTCATCTCATTCATTCTTA
Source organism: Cibotium barometz (assembly GCF_041138505.1). Lineage (NCBI taxonomy): Eukaryota > Viridiplantae > Streptophyta > Polypodiopsida > Cyatheales > Cibotiaceae > Cibotium > Cibotium barometz. The sequence goes on from NC_141049.1 coordinate 64,111,869, forward strand.
CCCTGATTCACATCTCATCCATTCACATCTCATTCTTACCCTGATTCACATCTCATTCTTACCCTGATTCACATCTCATCCATTCACATCCCATATCATACATTTACGTCCGATTCGCATGACATCACATCTCATTCATTCACATCTCGATTCACATCACATCACATCTCATTCATTCACTCACATCGATATCACATCCTTTCACATAAACATCCACATCCATTCTTTCGCATACACATCCACAGCCATTCTTCCGCATACACATCCACATCCATTCTTCGCATACACATCCACATCCATTCTTCCACATACACCTCCACATTCATTCTTCCACATTCATTCTTCCACATACACCTCCACATTCATTCTTCACATACACCTCCACATTCATTCTTCCACATTCATTCTTCCGCATACACCTCCACATTCATTCTTCCACATACACCTCCACATACATTCTTTCGTATACACATCCACATCCATTCTTCCACATACACATCCACATACATCCTTCCGCATACACATCCACATTCATTCTTCCACATACACATCCACATTCATTCTCATTACATCACATCTTATCACATCTTATTTTTATCTTATCACATCCTATCACATCCCATACACATCTTATCACATCCATTCACATTCTATCACATCCCATACACATCTTATCACATCCATTCACATTCTATCACATCGTATACACATCTTATCACATCCATTCACATTCTATCACATGCCATACACATCTTATCACATCTTATCGCATCCTATTTTCACCTTATCTCATCCATTCACATGCTATTCCCATTTAATAGTTTTTTTCAAGGTTGATCCCGATAATGGGACTTTTTCTAAATTTTTACCAATTGCTTGGCCTAAGTAAAGGTTCCTTTTCTCGACGACTATTTCCATATTCATTCTCAATTTCTCAAATGAATTATATTCAATATTCCTCTTTTGAATAAAAGGATTCATGGGATTTACAGAATTCAATTCTACCTATATTTCCACTTTTGATAAATAATCATAAATTGAATTATACTAAAAATTCCTCTTCTTCTCATTTAATTTCTTAGATCTCAAATACCATGGAAATTCCTCTTTTTACATTTAATTAATTGCATTCCAATGTCATGGGTATTCCTCTTTTATCATCAAATACTTCTCATAAAGTAATTTCATCTAAAATAAAATACCCATTAATTCAATATGCTAGGAATTTCTCTCTTCCCATCTAAATGATGGAATTCCAAATGTCATAGGAATTCCTCTTTTAACATTTAAATATTTCTCATAGATAAAATAAATTTATCTAAATTTTATCTTTGAATTTAATTAAAATACTCATTAATTCCAATATACTAGGAATTTCTCTTTTCCCATCTAAATAGTTGAATTCCAATATGGTGGGAATTCCTCTTTCATCATTTAAATTTATCTATGCAAAAAGATAAATTTAACTAAAATCCTTCTTTAATTTTAAGTAAAATATACATTATTTTAGCATCCCAATTTTTCTCTTATTTCATTGGAATACATGGATTTCCATTGTCATGGGGATTACTCTTTTAACATAAAAATGGATTACTAGAAATTTCTCTTTTTCCTAATTAACTATTTATGCATAAACATAAAAATCAAATTTTCCATGATTATAATGAGAATCATTCAATTAATCTAGGATGATTAATCCTAGAATATGGTAGGAAGTCCTCTTTTCATATTATGAATGAAAATGATTTATGTGTTTATTTTTCAAAAATTTTACCATAGCTCCGTTACTGATAATTCTCAATAAATTTGAAAGAATAAAGTTTAGTATTATTCATGTGATTAGAATAACCACTAATTGGATCATTATCCAATTATGGATTGATTCTTAATTTTACCATAAATTAAATAGCATAAAAGTATTAAAAAACCATTATTTTGGCCTCCAATTAGACAAGCATAGAATTTATTTTTAGATTAGAGAAATGCTTCATGAGAAGCTTCATTTGAATTGAGAATGGGTCATAGGAATGACCATTCTTTAGGGGAGAGAGAGAAATGCTTAAAAACCATTATAATTTAAGCATAAATGGAAATTTATGAATTTCTTCATACAATACATTAAAGAACTTTAATAGTATTCAAAAGCCATCCAAATTAATGCTTCTCAAGCTTGAGAGGGGTTGAGAAGAGAAACATTTGGAGATTTAAGAAAAAGAAGACAATAATCCACACTTTACCTCCTAAATAACTTGATTCTTTGATCATAGTAGAGGCCCCCAACCAATCAATTGGTTTGGTATGTTGTTGGAGTCACCAAGGAAGATTGAAGAGAGAGAGAAGCTCCAATCTCTTCAATTTATAGAGGATTTTTAGAGGATAATAGAAAATATCATTATTTCAGTATAATAGTGGCATGGTATAGTTCTCATATTTTTTTTCAAAGGGTTAAGGATCTATTTATAGGTGAGGAAGACCTCTAACCAAGTCCAACTAGTTTCTAGAATTTTCCAGGTTCATTTTGGCTGAATTTGGACAAGATTTGGACCTAGTTTGGCTCCCTTTTGATTTGGTTTGATCTAGGAAAGAGGAGAGACAAAAATATCACAATATTTTTGAGTTTAAAACTCCACCACACATGTGAAATAGGCGCCTCCTTGAAGAGCCCTCCTTCTCCTTACCAAGGTGTCAAAATTGAATCATTATACCCAAAATATCTCATTTTTTAGTAATACTCATTGTTTTTTATAATACTCATAGTTTTTTACTAATAAACCTTGTCCTTAGTCAACTCTTCATCTTATGTGAGCATTTACTCATTTTGGGGGGTTTTTCTTTTATAAATTGGATTTATCTCCTCCCAACACTTGGATTGATCCTATTGGCCCATAGAAACCTTAATTGGAGCATAATTCAAAAATTTCTAAAAATCTGGACCCTTAGGCTAAGGTCCTTTTTACCTATTTTCAATTAATTCCAATTGCATATTGGAAAGTTCTTTTTGAATTTTTGTTTCAGGGGAAACCATTTTAGATACTAGGAGGATTTTTATATCCAAAAATATCTCAATTTTGGATTATCTCTCTCTAGATATTTTCTCTCTCTAGGTCAAAACAGGGTAAAATAGAATCTTTCTTTTATTTCAAGAGGGGAATAATTACAAGATTAGAAGGGGAGGTTCTTACATCTGTACACCTCAAAAGCAGGAGGGAGGAATCTTACAAGGGACTCCTTGGACACTATATGCAAAACTTTGCAATAACACACTGTCCCGCCTATCTGGCACATCCGATGTGGTGGTAAAACTTTACAAGTGGAGGGGTAGTAGCCCCATGGACCCACTCGCAAAGTTTCACCTGCATCGGATGGCATACGAGCATGGTGTTCCACCCAACCCGACTATTTCTTTGTATAGGGGCCCCTTTGGCACTATGCAAAAAGCTCGCAAAAAATAGTGGATGGCAACACACCGTCTTGCCAATCCAATGTTCGATTGTGGTTGTGAAACTTTGCTAATGGAAGGGTAGCAGCCCCCTCGACCCACGCGCAATGTTTCACAAGCATCTGACACGATACAAATGTGATGTCCCACCCAAAACTACTATCTTTTACATAGGGAACCCCTTGGGTACTATGAAAAAAATAGCGGGTGGAAACACACCGACCTGTCCATTCGATGGTAGCCCCATGGACCCACTCAAAAATTTTCACCCATGTCGGATGCGATATAAGCGTGATGTCCTACCCAAACTCACTATTTTTTGCATAGGGGACTTCTTGTGAACTATGCAAAAAATAGCAGATGGCAACACATTGTCCCGCTAATCCTACATCCAATGCTGGTGAAAAAATGCGAGTGGAGGGGTAGTAGCCCCCTTGCCCACTTGCAAAGTTTCACCTGCATCATTGTACACCATACAAGCATGATGCCCCACCCAAACCCACTATTGTTTGTATAGGGGACCCCTTGGGCACTATGCAAAAAATAGTTAGTGTGGCAACACACCGTCCCACCCATCTGGCATCGATGGTGGTGAAACTTTCTGAGTGGACGGGGAGCAGTCCCATGGACCCACTCCCTAAGTTACACCCACATCGAACGTTATATAAGCGTCATGCCCCACCCTAGCTTGGTATTTTTTGCAAAGGGGACTCCTTAGGCACTATGCAAAAAATAGCGACGGCGGTTGGCAACACACACAGTGTCATCCATCCGGCGTCCGATGGTTGTGAAACTTTGTGAGTGGAGGGGTTGCAGCCCCATGGACCTACTCGCAAATTTTGACCCGGCATCGGATGCCATACGACGTGATGTGCTGACCAAACCCGCTATTTTATGTATAGGGGACCCCTTTGGAACTATGAAAACACCTCTAAGAAATTTTATGTATCACCTACATTTGAAGTGGTATTTAAGAAACCCCCTAAAAAACTTTTCGAGTGGAGGGGTAGCAGCCCCATGGATCCACTCGCAAAGTTTCACCAAAATTGGACGCCATATGAGTGTGATGCCCCACCCTAACCCGGCTATTTTTTGCATAGGGGAACCTTTGGGCACTATGCAGAAAATAGCGGGTGGCAACACACCGTCTTGCCCAACCGATGTCCGATGAGGGTGAAACTTTTCAATTGGAGGGGTAGCAACCACACATGGACCCACTCACAAAGTTTCACCCAAAGAAAACACCATACGAGCGTGATGCCCCACCTAAACTCACTATTTTCTGTATAGGGAACTCCTTGGGTACTATGTATAAAATAGCAGCTTAGGAAACAAACCGTCCTGCTTGTCCGGTGTCTGATGGTGGTGAAACTTTGCGAGTGGAGGGGGGTAGCAGCCGTATGGACTTGCTTGCAAAGTTTGACCTGCATTGGATGCCATACATGCGCGATGTGCTGACCAAACCCGCTATTTTGTGTATAGGGGACCCCTTTGGAACTATGCAAACAACTCAGGGGGTTCACCTCTAAGAAATTTTATGTATCACCTGTATTCAAAGCAGTATTTAAGAAACCCCTTAAAAAGATTTTTGAGTGGAGGATGTTAAAATTACAGCAATGTGATGAGCTATGGTGGATCAAATACTAGAATGAACATCATTAACAAAGTGATTAGCAAATAATTAAGATGTGATTAGTGAGTAATTAAGATGTTATTAGTGAGTAATTAACAAATAGCTTAATGTAGGCATGGATAATAAAAAACCAGCAAATTCTCATTAGGCCAATGCCTCAATTTATACAGTTTACATCCAAGCATCTAATCCCACTGATTTCTCCTTGATTCACTCCACCTCTTTTGCTTGATTCTCTCCACCTCTCCCAGAATATCTCCACACTTCCTAAATCTTCTCATGCTACCCTTTATTCCCTCCCAGTAGATTCTTCTCACCTTTTCACAGGTTTTCTCACATTTACAAATTCTCTTTTACAGCCTCTTGCCAAGGGCTTGTTCCCGCACACACCCTATTCACTTTATATTTCAACACCTCCCCTCAAGTGAATACTCCTAGAACACCTAGACCCTATACCAAGTTTCCCTCTTACTTGATAGTCCGCGACCAATGTCTAGCACACCTCCCCTCAAGTTAACTTAGCACACCTGGACCCTATACCAAGTTTCTCTCTTACTTGATAGTCCGCGACCAGTGCCTCAAGTCCCTAAACTCATAGTCCTTGACACTGTCTCTCTCTCTATGTGTCCAAGGCTGACTACAAGTGCCCGTAACCTTGACTAAAGTGCTCACACATACATCTACCACGTGGCCTACATCATCGGTGGCTCATAGGTGGTTTTACTTTGTTGGGGCAGGTTTGTTGGGGTAGGTTACATTGGTTTGTGGGGTCTTTCTCTCTCTCTCTCTCTCTCAGAGATTTTCACATGGCTCCTCACTCTTTGGAGCCTCACATCTTCTCTTGTCTTCAGTCTTCTTGTCGTGGCAGCTTCTCTCCACGCGTCCATGTCTTTCTCTTCTTTCAGTCTTCTTGTGGCAGCTTCTCTTCTCGTGTCCATGTCTTCCTTCAATGCTTCCTCTAGATCTTCTTGGTGTGGATCTTCTTCTTGGAAAGAGATGTTCTTCTTCTTTCATGGTGGCTGGGGCCATGAGCTTGTCCGTCAGTTCTTCTTGCTCCATGTGAGCAACATGTTTAAATGTTTTGTTGACAGTTCTTTTGGGCTTTTGATGTTTATCTTGTATCATTATGCAATGCAAACCCAAATCTATGCGGGAGGTCTTACCTCTTGCCTTTTCTAGACAAGGGCAGTGTCTGATCCCATTTTTACACTGATGTAATGTGCCCAATACATAATGCATATAGCATTCATTCTTATGCACATTCCCAAATGCAACTCTGGCTGTGAATAATCTTGAACTTGAGTGAGATTTACAGCCATTAACCAAGGGTTAAATGCAAAATGATGATTACCACAAATTTATCAGCACAATTTTACCAGAAATTACATTAAATCAAGGGTAACCAATTTGTACGGAATGGTTGGAGTATCAAACCAACTCCGAATTGCAATCTGAAGTTATAGGGATCTGTATCAGATACCTAATGGTTAATTTAAACCCTCAATTGCACCAAAATATATTGATTAGCACTGATTAATCATTGATTAACAAATTAATCCTCTATTTTGTGTGCAGAAAATAGAGTATGCGGGAAGTCCAGATCTGGGGCCTTAGACTTCAAATGAGCTCAAATGCTTTCAAGGCCATCAATAACAATTATCTAGTAGAGGATTAAGCCAAGAAACACAAGATTTGACCAAATATTGAATGCTTAATCTCTGTTTTACCAAAGTCACCTGCAGATTTGATGAAGAGCTTGGATCTCACTGTAGACTTGATCAAATCAAATTCTATGCCCCACCCTAACCCACTATTTTTTGCATACAAGACCCCATGGGCACCATGCAAAAATAAGCAACCATCTCCTCTCCATCCTGGTGGTGAAAGTCTGCGAGTGGGGAGGGTAGTAGCCCCATGGACCAACTCTCAAATTTTCACCTGCAGTGGACTCCATACGAGCATGGTGTCCCACCCAAACCTGCTATTTTTTACATAAGGGACCCCTAAGATCAAGGGAATTGTGGAATCCCTTGTATCAATTGGTGTTCCTGTTGATGATGATGATGAGGTGGAAGTGTTTCTACATGGTCTCAGGCCACAATATAAGGCATTCAAGATGTCTATTCGGACTCGGGAGAACATTTTCAACTTCACAGATTTGGTCTCAATGCTGATCATCATCATTAAAGAGAAGAATTTGGGTGAAGATCAATAGTCTTCACAAAACAAAAACTGTAAGATTCCTCCTCAGCTCCGAAAGATGTATAAAGTTCTTCTTTCAGTCTCCAGTGATCATTCCCTTTCTAGAATGCAAAAAGGCATGATTTTTCCTTATTTTTGGCTTAGAGAGAGATAATACAGTTTTGAGATTATTTTCAATACAAAGTTATCCTTTAAATATAAGATGAATTCCCCTAAAATAGAAGTTTAAAAAGAGTTTTCTAATATGCATTAGAAATTAATTGAATATGTGCACTGGACACCTCAGTTTTGAGATTATTTTTGATACAAAGTTATCCTTTAAATATAAGATGAATTCCCCTAAAATAGAAGTTTAAAAAGAGTTTTCCAATATGCATTAGAAATTAATTGAATATGTGCACTGGACACCTTAGCCTAGGGGTACCTGTTTTCTAAAATCTATGGATTAAGGTCCAAAGAGTGTTCTAATGGGACAATGGGATTAATCCAAGTGTTTAAATAAGAAAAATGCAAGAATAAAAGAAAATCCACCAAAAATGAGTAAATTCTCACATAAGATGAAGAGTTGACTAGTACTGGTACTTAATAGTATAAAAATGAGAATTTTACAACTTAGGAGGGTGAGTGGAGCTCATGAAGGAGGCACCTAGAATCTCCATCATTTTCCTATTTTTTTATTCAAAAAAATGAGATATTTCATCTCTCCTCTTCCAAACTAGATAAAAAAAGTGGGCCTAACTAGTCTAAAACTTGTCCAAATTGGATCAAATTGAAGCTGGAAGCCTCTAGATCCCAGTTGGACTTGGTTAGTGGCCTCCCTCTCCTATAAATAGAACCCAATTCCTTTGTATTTGCATCTTAGTGTATTTACATGCTAGTGTAATTCTCATTTTAGTGTATTTCCTTCATCCCTCTACCTTGCCTCTCCATTGTGAAGTTTTGGTGCTTCACTAAACCTCTTCTTCTCTTGGGGATTACCCTCTTCTCTTGGTGGCCAAGCCTCTTCCTTGAGGGCTACACATCTCCTTAAAGAATCAAGCCAAAAGCAAGGGTAAGCCTAAACAATGATGTTTACTCTCTTCTTTAGATGTTAATCTTCTTCCCAACCTCTCTACATGCTTGGGAAGCATTCTATTTCATGGTTTCTTCTTAAAACCAAGCCCTTCTTGATTTATGTTGTTTTTGATTTGTAATCACTCTTTATGAAAGAATACTCCCTTTTATGGTTAAATCCTTCTTGGAAGGATAAATCTTAATTCTAATCTCATTTTCTTACCCTAAACTCTAAGCCTAACAAGCTAGAAATGAAGATTAAACATTTTTATGATTATTAACCTACTTAGAATGAGGTTAATTCATTTAATCTTGTTTTTATGATAAAAAATCTTATATTTATTCATTTTATGATGAAAGATAGCTTATGATAACATTCATATATTTATTTTCATATGGAAGTTATATTTGAATATATATTTTTTTAAAAGCTTTTTAAAAAATAAACAAGATTCTTGCAATTATGCTTATATTTATGCTTAGGTTTATGCATAAAGAATTTTTATATTAAGAGAGGAAGACCCACCATATTTTTATGCAATTATGTTTATGCATAAATGTAATAATGCCAAAAGAGAAATTTTCATGATATTCTATGCAAAAATATTTTAAATGCTAAAAGAAGGATTTTTTTAACATTTCTGAATATACATTTATAGTATGTGTATGCATAAATGTCTAAATGTTAAAAAGAGAAATTTTTGTTATATTTTAAATATGTATATTCATGGTATGTATATACATGAATATTTTTGTTTATCAAATAAGAATTTTCATCGTATTTTTAAATAGAAATATGCATAATTAATTTTGGTATCAAAAGAGAATGTTTCATCATATTTTTGCCTAGGTTCAAATGGAGAAGAGAATATTTAAGAATATTTCTATGTGAATATTTTAATAAAATGATGTATGCATATTTATTAAAGGATAATTTAGAAAAAGAAATATCCTTGTTAAATTCCATTATTCACTCACGAGTAGAATTATTTATAGTTCTTTTATATCCAAAGTAGAATGAATTTTCATATTATTGGATGTTTATCCTTACGATTAGAAATCACAGTTATTTTAGGAGATAAATGGAGGAATATCTTTAGGAAATAAATCTAGGAATAAATTCAAGTAATTCGGTGCTAGACCATGACCACTTGGGAAAGGTGGGTGAGTAAGATGCCTGCCCATCTTTTGAATCGTAAATTAAGCCAAGACTTGTGATCATTCCCATTTCTTCAGTATGAAGAAGGGATAACCGTCTGATTTAGAGAATTTCCCCTAAGACCCGAAATCATCTAGAAATAAGTTAGAAATTCTTTTGATTGTAATTGATGGATGGATCAACCGAGATACGAGATTCGTGATTTTCCTTGAGGAAGTCTCGGTTTTGAAAAAAGGGTCTTGTGAAACCAATACTAAAGATGTTTTCTCGTGAAATGGCTTTTCGTGAGAAGAAATCAAACTCAATGGGAAAATCCTACTTGCATAGAAACTCTGTTTTTGTAAAGGACTATCTTATGCTAGAATGCTGAGGAAGCATTTGGTTTATTGTTTAATCTAAGGTGAGTTTACGTTGTAACAGACGGCAGGGAGTCATCGAAGGACGTCTCTCGCACAGCAAAGCCTGCCAAGGTCTTGACCAGCCTCGATACGATAAAAAATGGTGTGCTTCTGGTAGGATGTGCGAGGGCCGCCGATGAAGTGGTCCTTGAGTGAAGTGCTAGGACACCTAAGGAGGATCCTAGAGGGTTCTGACTAGGCGATGCTTGGGCTCACGGTTGCAAGGACACCCATGCGTATGTCAAGGGAGATCTTCATGGATTGGCGAGAAATGAATTTAAGTAAATTGGAAACTATGAAATTGGATCTCGTTGGTTGACTAGCCGGTCTTGAACGGAGAGTCCAGATGACACTTGATTGGAAAACAATGGAAATGCAATACTGAGGATTATGATGGAAACACTGTGGTTTTATTGCAATTTTATCTTGAGAATAGTTGAATATGAGAAAAGGCAATTTCATATTAGGTGCTCGTAAAGCTCTACACAGATCTCAGCCAGGTCCCTTCAAGGGCAAAGGGAAACACTTAGGTGAGGCCGTAGAAAAGTGGATTGAAGATTTGGAGTACTTTGATGTCAGAGGTTACAACGAAAAAAGTAAGTTGGCTCTTGCTAGGCTGAAGATCGTAGAGACAGCCAGAGTAGCATGGAGGAACCATTGCGGACAAACCTCTTGGATCGGAACACTGAGACGTGGGATGATCTCAAAGCATACCTCAGAAAGAGATTTTGTCCTCCACGCTTCTTGGAAACAAAGATGAATGAGTTCCTAGAGCTAACCCAGGGAAGCCGAACTACGGAGGAATATCACCAGGCATTTGCTCTTCTCCTCAAATACTCGCCATCGTTAGATGAAGAACAGTTGATGGCTAGGTTCATTTGGGGAATGAACGAACCTTTGGATACCTTGATGAAGAATGCTAAGCCAGTTTCTATGGCCGAGCACTATGGATGACGAAGGATTTCGCCAAGGCCTTTGTTGTCAAGGTCCCACCGTCGTCGAAGCCAGCACCCTCATCTTTCAACTTTCACCCCAGGAAGAAGTACTTCCAACTTTCCACCTCCTAAGAGATAGCAAGGTCCTAATCAAACTCAGGATATGGGAAGTTTCAGAATAGAAGGAAGGCCTTTTCCTCGGAACACATTTTTTGGAACTCCGACTCTTTCTAGGATGCAGAAGGAAGAGATTAGAAGTGAAAACATATGTTTTGACTGTCAAGGTTTTGGGCACTAGCTCAAGGACTGCCCAACTCCTTCTATGTCAATGGGCTAGGGAAGCCAAGGTCCTAGAGTGCCGAGACCGACCCCTTTGTATCAATCTAATCAAGGTCTCTCTCGCCAAAATCAGGGCAACCCCAAAAGAATGCCAGCTAGCCTATAGCCTCAATATAGAGTAGTCTCAGATCTCCCTCCCAAAATTGGGGAAGCTAGAGAGAGAGAGTTTCACCCCAGATAGCAACTAGAGCTGCCACAATAGCTGATATAGTGGAGGAAGAAAGAGGACAGATTTATGCTGCCATTGAGCATCAAGGGCAGAATCGTCAGTTCGGTCATTCATACTCTAGCGGAGTACAAGGATAAGCACTTTAATCTTTTGATTGATTCAGGCAATACACATTCTATTATTTCCCCAAGATGTTTGTGTAAGTTAGTCCTAGATCAGAAAACAGGGAAACCTATGCAAGTAGAATTGGCCAGTGGGAAGATTCTTTTCACACACCATGAGAACAGAGCGTAGTTAGTTTAATCTAGATGGGAGTGTAACAGACTTCCAGTTCAGAGTCTTACCCTTGGGAATCTCTGACGGAATCCTTGAAATAGATTGGCTCCATAAGAATCAGGTTGACATTCACTGTCACAATGGAACCATCTCTTTCCTCGACCTTCACGGGAATCAAGTTCAAGGAACTGGAATTTCTGGATCCTCAGTTCTGTAGTTAGTTAAAGCTCCTAAGTTGCTGAAGGGACTCAGAAAGAAGCAAGCCATCTATGTCGTTAAAATGAATCCAGTAGGCAGAAAATCCAAGGCTAAGGAATTCCTAGGACTATTTGTATCGTAGAAATCCCCCGATCCAATCGGGGGATGGGTTAGCCAACCGTCCAACCATTGTATTGGTGGGATTCCTTTATAAAAATTTGGTTATATTTTGCCCGGGTACCGAGAAAAAGAGTTCCCAGGCCCCCTAGCCGGTGCTTCAAGCAAAATTTAAGGTAGGCATACCACTTACACACCCAATATGAAATTACCATTATAATAGATTCGACTGTCTTTAAAACAATCTTTCAATGAAATCATAGTATTACTGATCATAATCCTCCAAAATATTGAGTCCGTTATTTTACAAAGATTTATCATCTGGACTCTCCGTTGAAGACCAGCTGGTCAACCAACAAGGTCTAATATCTAAATTGAGTTCACAAAAGCAATTCCTTTCAGTTCATCCATATCTTCCTTGACGTACGCATGGGTGTCCTAGCAACCGCGACCCGTGCATCACCTGGTCAGAACCCTCTAGGATCCTACTTAGGTGTCCTAGTTGTTGTGTTGAGATTCAAGCTCGATGTCAGTGTGAGCCAGCTATGCTATGTGCTGGCAGATTAGGTAGGAACATGTGTGAGACATAAATGACCGCGTGTCCAGCTGGTCATAGTGTGTGGACATTAGCTAGGGTTAGTAGAGTGTGGACACAACTCAGTGTGTGTTGTGTGGATTATGGATTAGTGCATTATGCTTTGTGTGAGAGTGGAGATGGCTTCCCTCTATGGTTAGGGTTTGTAATATACATTAGGGTTTGCTCCTGTGTGTGTGTCTCCTCCCCTCTACCGTTCTTTCAACATGGTATCAGAGCCTTGTGCTGTTTATTAGGGTTTATGAGTGAGTGAAGAGAAGAGGGAGAAGAAGCTGTGAAGCTTGCCATTGGAGCTGTGAAGCTTAGAGCACACCAAATACTATCAGATCTGAGAGCTTGGCCTACCGGGTAAGGTCTTCTAAACATCCTTGAGCGGATTGCAGGTGATACAGGCAAAAGCAAAGCAAAATAGAGCAAATCAAAGCAAAGCAAAATTCTGGTTTTTGAAAGCTTTCCATTAAAGCTTGAAAGCATTGATGTATGGTGGAAATACATGTAAATCTGGCAAAGCAAACATGTATCTGACAATGAGAGATGTAATGGAAACTCTTATGCAAGCCCTATTGTGATTTTGGAGCATTTTGGAAGCATTTGGATGTATGAAAATCTCTGGTTTTTGAGCTCTCACAAAACAGAGAGAAGGAAGCCCAAAATTGAAGCATTTAGAGTGTGATTTTGGCTGAAATCCAACCATTGGTGGATTGCACATGTACCTAGGTGTGTTGGGCACCTATAGTCATCATCAATTAGCATCATAAACCTTCCCAAACCCCCCTACAGCAGGCGGCGCAGCCAGACCAGAGGAAACAGAGCTGAATTTGATCATTTTGCCTACGAGGAGATCGATTTCTCATTGGGTGCTCGATATCTTCCACAATTTCTTTAGCAATTGGATGCTTTACACTTTGGAGAAGAGGGATATGTGATTTGTTTGGTCAATTATGCCTAATTGAGCTGGGAATGAGCTGATTAAAACAGGCTGTCCACTGGTTGCAGAGAAATAGAGCATTTTAATTGAGCAATTAATCTTTGGTCTTTTACAATTGGACAAATTCCTCTTACATGGAGTTGATGGACACTATTGCTAAGCTAATGAATGCTTGGTTGCTCAATTTGGATAAATATTGAAGAAATTAGAGCCAAATTACTACTGGTTTTTCTGGTTTTTCCCAAAACAGAGAAAGGGGTTTGCAAAAATTGATATGTACACATGTCAGATGGTGTTGATACTCAACATTGAGGCTGATTAGGTGTCAATGCAAGTTGCCCATACTTGATTGCACCACTACATTGTGATTTGGAGCCGTGGAAGCGCATCAATTCAGCGGACTGCGTGAGTCAGTTCATCTTGGATGATTACAGGTTGATTTTCTACATCAAATTTGGAGTTTGTTGGCTATCTTGGAGTATCTGGAACATTAATTGGAGTGTGGTTGAGCTGAGGAAGGCTCATTTACAGATTTGAAGTGTGCGGAAGGTGTATGCATTGAGCAACATGTCGGATAATCCAGTTCAGATTGTTGGTGAAAAGCTGGATAGGAAGAACTTCCAGGCATGGAAGTACAGGATAAAGAGTTTCTTGAAAGGGAAAGGATTTTGGAATCTCATTACAGGTGCCGAGCCAGAGCCTGAGCTACCTCGACAACCTACACAGCAGCAGCTTATTGCTCATAAGCAATGGTCAGAGAGAGCATTCAAAGTGCTGCATTTTTTGTCTATATGTATTTCTGATGCTATGCTCATACACATTCAGGATGCTGAGAATCCCAAAGATGCATGGGATACTTTGGTCAAGATGTTTGATACAGATACGAGTGCTTGCAAGTCTCAGTTGCGATAGCAAATACATAATGTGAAAAGGAATAAAAGGAGCATACATGATTATGTGCAAGAAATCAAGAAGTTTGCAGATGCTTTGGCCACAATAAATGCCCCCATGCCTGATGATGATTTGGTGGATATTACCTTGCGTGGTCTTGGCAAGGAATATAAATCATTTGATACATCTATCTCAGTGAGGAGTACAGGTTTACCCGACTTTGATGAGTTGGTTTCACTCTTATTGGTTGAGGAAATCAAGCTCAGTGATTCATTTCTGGATGCATCTACTAGCCATGATGATGGCAGAAATCAGGCTTTCTACTCGCAAAGAGGCTTTAGAGGCAGGCTTTAGAGGCAGGGGGAGATTCACATCACGTGGACGTGGTGGTAATGGTCGTGGATGGCAGGACAGGTCTCCAAAACAGAATTTTCAGCCTTCATATGGTGCACGAGGTGGTCGTGGATATGCACCTCAAAGATGCAGAAGTAACCCCCGTGGAAGAGGACGTTGGCAAGGCCAACAAAATTCTATGCAAGATGTTGAATGCCATTATTGTGGGAAATATGGTCATATGGCGAGAGATTGTTTCCGCAAACAGAATGATTTGAGAGGGGGTAGAGCACAGCGTGGTGGTCATTATGGTGGAAATTATGCACAACATGGTGGTGGAAAGTATGCATCAAGCAGCAATGATGGAACTGCAAATCATTTGTTTGCCATGAAGCATGTTGTGGGTTCTATGACGACAAATGCTGAGAATGATGACACATGGTATATGGACTCAGGAGCATCAAACCATATGACGTGTCATGGAGAATGGTTTGAGCATATGAAGCCTATGGATGTAAAAGGCTATGTGGAAACAGGTGATGATACCCAGCATGTCATTACACATGTTGGAAGTGTACCATTGGTCATGCACAATGGTCAGACAAAGTCTATGTCAGATGTGTTGTACATGCCTTCGATCACAAAGAGCTTGGTCTCAGTTGGTCAAATGGTGGAACAGCGATTACAGGTTCGCTTCAACGAGCATGGTTGCTTCGTTGAGGACTTTAAACATGGATGTAGAGTCATTGCTAAAGGCAAGAAAGAAGGCAGATTGTTTAAGCTGGATGCTGGAATTCCTGAGCTAAAATCAGCCATGTTTTCAAAGAGCAGGAATGTGGTACACGACATTGATATGTGGCATAAGAGGATTGGACATGTCAATATACAGAGATTAAAGAACATGCAAACAAGAGGCATTGTCAATGGATTGCCTAGGTTCAAATATGATGGACATATGCATGTCTGTGAAGTTTGTCAGTTTGGAAAGCAGGCAAGGCTGAGGTTTCCTAGAGAAGGAAATATGAGTAACAGGCCACTTGAGATCGTGCACAGTGATGTATGGGGTCCTGCACAAAACCCATCTATCAAAGGCAGTTTATACTATGTTACATTCATAGATGATTTCAGCAGGATGACATGGATATACTTTCTCAAAGAGAAGAGTGAAGTGTTGGAAAAATTCATGGATTTCAAAGCTTTTGCAGAAAAGCAGTATGGCTGTTGGATTAAATGTCTGAGGACAGATGGAGGTGGTGAATACACCTCAAAAGCTTTTGAGCATTTCTTGAGGAAGCATGGAATAAGAAGACAATTGACTTGCACGTATACACCTCAGCAGAATGGTGTGGCTGAGAGAAAGAATAGAGTCATATGTGAAGTGGCAAGGGCAATGCTCAATGAAAAGAGCATGCCAGATTACTATTGGGCAGAAGCATGTGCTACTGCAGTGTATATATTGAACAAAACACCTACAGCAGCCATTCATGGAAGCACGCCAGAGATGCGGCTTACAGGTTACAGGCCAGACATTGGACACCTCAAAGTATTTGGATGCATAGCTTATGTACATGTGCCTGATGAAAGAAGAAGGAAGTTGGATCCTAAAGCAGAGAAATGTGTATTTGTTGGATATGCACAGGATCGAAAGGCATACAAATGTTATAATCCACCAACTAGACAAGTGGTCATCTCACGTGATGTGGTGTTTGATGAGCTTGCTAGTTGGTACAAAGCAAAAGATGAGGGAGTCATTGAGTCATTTGAGGCTGATGTGCCTGTGAACTTGCCACAAGCAAGTTCTAGTTCTATTACTATGTCTGGGCCAGCAGCAGAAGCTGAGAGTAGCAGTGTACGTCCATGGTCAGGACGTTTGAGGCATGAGAGTATGAGCACTGGGAGTAGTGCTATGGATAAAGGAAAGAAGAAAGTCGAAGGAATTGGAATCACAGGTTATGAGTCATCTAGTTCAGAGAGTTTGGATGAGGAGCTTGGCATACCTGTTTTAGTGCTATGGATAAAGGAAAGAAGAAAGTCGAAGGAATTGGAATCACAGGTTATGAGTCATCTAGTTCAGAGAGTTTGGATGAGGAGCTTGGCATACCTGTTTTACGCACACCTGGTGCTAGGCAGCCTGGTGCTAGGCAGGACAGATATGTGCCACCACATGCTAGAGTTACAGGTGTACAGAGTGACCCGCATGCATTGCGGAGATCCCAGAGAGTCAGATATCCTGTTGACAGATTGACATATCGAGATTTTGCTATGCACTATGCATACATGACATCTATGGTGAAGCATGTAGAACCTACATGCTATACAGAGGCTATTGGAGAGCATGTATGGGAGAAAGAAATGGATGTTGAGATGGATGCATTGGTCCATAATGATACATGGGACTTGGTTGCATTACCAAAGGACAAGAATGTTATTGGATGTAAATGGGTTTACAAAGTGAAGTGTAAATCTGATGGTTCTATTGAAAGACATAAAGCAAGATTGGTAGCAAAGGGTTATGCACAGACCCAAGGATTGGATTATGATGAGACGTTTAGTCCAGTGGCTAAGATGGGCATAGTGAGAGCAGTCATTGCTATGGCTGTAGCTAATGGCTGGGAAATGTATCAGATGGATGTCAAGAATGCATTTCTGAATGGAGATCTACAAGAGGAAGTGAACATGGCACAGCCAGAAGGGTATGTACACCCTAGATATCCCACTCACGTATGCAGGTTGAAAAAGGCATTATATGGTCTGAAGCAAGCACCTCGTGCTTGGAGTGATAAGATGAGTAGATATCTTATCTCACTTGGTTTTCAGATTTCTACAGTAGATTCTTCACTCTATGTGAAGAAGACAGAGCATGGGATTGTTTTACTCGTCATCTATGTGGATGACTTGATTATCACAGGTGATCATGGTGCATATGTGATGCATGTCAAGAAAGCTTTGAGTGGGCAATTTGACATGCAAGATCTTGGTGAGTTGAGATACTTTCTTGGAATTGAAGTGGTAAAAGATCATGCAGGTACTTGGTTAGTACAGCGCCAATATGCATTGGATATGTTGGCAAAGTATGGTATGACAGGGTGTAAGCCTATGAGTACACCATTAGAGCAAAATGTGAAGTTGCGGGCTGATTATGGCGAGGAATTGGATGATCCTTCTATGTACAGGAAGATGGTTGGTAGTCTCATATACATGACTATCACACGCCCGGATTTGAGTTATGCTGTGGGGCTAGTCAGCCAGTTTATGCAGAGCCCCAGGAAACCACATTTAGATGCAGTGAGACGCATCATGAGATATGTGAAGACCACAGCACATTATGGTTTATTTTATGAGAGTGGTAAAAGCTTGGACATACATGGCTACACAGATGCTGATTGGGCAGGTAGCGCATATGACAGGAGGTCTACTAGTGGATATGCTTTTACACTTGGAAGTGCTGTGGTGAGTTGGAGTAGCCAGAAGCAACCTACAGTTGCTTTATCCAGTACAGAGGCTAAGTACAGAGGTGCAGCCATTGCTACTTGTGAGGCTATATGGTTAAAGAGTCTCTTGACAGATTTATGTGAGCCTATTGATGGCAAAGTTGTCATTCATTGTGACAACATGAGCAGTATACAGTTGGCAAAGAATCCAGTGTTTCATGCGAGGACCAAACACATAGAGGTCCATTATCACTTTGTTAGAGAAAAGGTGCTGGATGGTACAGTTGATCTTCAGTATGTGAAGACTGAAGACATCTTTACGAAGCCACTTACCAGGAAGAAGTTTGAGTACTTCCGAACTATGTTGGGAGTACATGGGATGAGCTTGAGGGGGAGTGTTGAGAGTCTTGATATCCCAAGCTCATCTACATCTTCATCGGCAGTACATCATGAGCTTGAGAGGGGCTGTTGAGATTCAAGCTCGATGTTAGTAAGCTCATCTACATCTTCATCGGCGGTAGTACATCATGAGCTTGAGAGGGGCTGTTGAGATTCAAGCTCGATGTCAGTGTGAGCCAGCTATGCTATGTGCTGGCAGATTAGGTAGGAACATGTGTGAGACATAAATGACTGCGTGTCCAGCTGGTCATAGTGTGTGGACATTAGCTAGGGTTAGTAGAGTGTGGACACAACTCATAGTGTGTTGTGTGGATTATGGATTAGTGCATTATGCTTTGTGTAGAGTGGAGATGGCTTCCCTCTATGGTTAGGGTTTGCAATATACATTAGGGTTTGCTCCTGTGTGTGTGTCTCCTCCCCTCTACCATTCTTTCAACATGTTGAAGGCCGTAGCCCTCAACAAGGTTACACACACTCACATGACTCTCATGGAAACATTATACACAGAGATTGAAACGAGAGAGAGAGAGAGAGAGAGACTCAACTCGTAACTGATTTTGTGTTAGTTATTTCCCACACACATGATTACAAGAAGGCTATGCCTTTTAAAAGACTCCTAATAAGTGACCTTTCCTATGACAACTAAGTGACTCTTCATATCCGACTAAGGTAACGACCGTAAATTGACACTGTAAATGACACTTCTGTGCACCACTATACACTGGCACACTCGAGGGAACAGTTGCAAAGCAATTGAGAACCCACTTATACCCTTGAGAGAGATCAAATGCCTTATCCCAGGATTTACATTTACCATGAATCAACAGATGAAAATCTCTCTTCGGCATTGATTCACCAAAAGACTCCTCCATAAGCTTATCCAAGATTGCGCTTCTTGCAGGCTCCGTGTCTCTAGGTAGTACATCCGGTCTTCTCTTTGCTGATATGCCTCCTTTGGAACACTTCATCCTTGCCAAGAGTCATCCTCTCGAAACCGCGTCCAAAAAATCCCCTTGATGTCGACTCCTTGAGAAACTCCCTCTTCATAAGCTCCCCTCGTTAAATGCTTATGCGTGACTTCGCTTGATGAACGCCCTTTTGCACATAAATGCCTTCTTACTTCACTGGAATAACAACAGCAATGATTAATTATGCAAATAATGATGTTTCCCTCCATTAGCGTTTCTGCAAACAGGGCGGCAGCCATTTTCGATAACCGCTTGCACCAGCGCTTCCCTCACCATGTCTCCTACAACCTCTTTGCATAGTCGGTCCTGCAACCTTGCCATAGCAGCATTAACCTCCTCAGGTTCAATAGCAATATGTTTCTTAAGAGCATGCGATGCTTCTTTCCTTGCTATTCCAGCCAAACTGCGTATGATGACAGATGATATGCTTATTGAAATTTGCATAAATGCCTTCATGCCATGATGTGCTTCCCTTGCTTGGCTTCATTCATGCCAGCCTTCTTCTGCACGTTGCCATCCCAGCGCTACAGCACACATTCCTCCCACAACTCCGCTAGCTAGGAGATAGGATGTCCCACCGTGATCGCCAAGTGTTGAAGGCCATAGCCCTCAACAAGATTACACACACTCACACGACTCTCATGGAAACATTACACACAGAGATTGGAAAAAGAGAGAGAGAGAGAGAGAGTCTCGACTCGTATAACTAATTTTGTGTTAGTTATTTCCCACACACACGATTACAAGAAGGCTATGCCTTTTAAAAGACTCCTAATAAGTGACCTTTCCTATGACAACTAAGTGACTCTTCATATCCGACTAAGGTAACGACCGTAAATTGACACTGTAAATGACACTTCTGTGCACCACTATACACTAGCACTTCACTTAAGGACCGCTTCGTTGGTCCTCACCCATTGTACTAGCAGCGCACCGTTTTAACCATACCGAGAGGTTCTTGAGATTCTAAGGAAGCACCAACTCTTTGCAAAAAAGAGCAAATGCACTTTCTCTGTCGACCATGTTGAATACTTGGGCTTTCTGGTATCCAAAGACAATTTCTCCAGATTCCACAAAAGTCCAAGCAGTTATAGATTGGCCTAAACCAAAGACAGTGAAAGAAGTTAGAGGATTCTTGGGATTAACTAGTTGGTATAGAATTTTTATACCGAAGTATGCTCTCATAGCTTCCCCCTTGACTAATCTTCTAAAAAAGAATACCCCGTTTCATTGGTCTGCCAGGTGTTAGAGCGCTTTTGATAAGATGAAGACCGCCTTGGTAACAATCCCATTCTGAAGTTGCCAGATTTCTCTCTACCCTTTGAGGTAGTAACTGATGCCAGTGGTTTTGCCCTGGGAGGTGCGCTCATGCACAGGAAGGTCATGCAGTGGCCTATGAATCGCAAAAACTCAGAATGCATGAGAGAAATTATGCTGTCCACGACTGGGAGCTACTTTCAGTAGTCTATGCCCTGAAGTTGTGGAGACATTACCTACTGGGTCAAAGATTCACTTTGATGATGTGACAGATCATCATAGCTTAAAGTAGATCTCACTCATCAGAAGGATCTCAACATGCGCCAAAGAAGGTGGATGTAGACCCTGCAGGAATTTGATTTTGAAATCAAGTACCACCCAGGCAAAGAAAATGTGGTAGCAGATGCCCTCGGAAGAAAAGCCTCCTTGCTTGCAATCACAGTGGTGTCAAATCCATTGATTAATGAAGCAAGTGAGAAGATCATGTAGGATAGATTCTTTGGCCCTATTGCTACCCTACTTATACAGGAAAGCAAAACTCCTCAGGAGTTGAACCGAGTTCAAGGGTATAACCTGGATGAAGGAATCATGTATTACAATAGCAGGCTATGCATTCCCAATGATGAGGGAACTAAGGGTTGAATTCTGAATGAAGCCTATGATAGCCTTATAGCAGGACATCTAGGTTTCATCAAGACCTACATGTCTGTAAAGAAAAGCTTCTTTTGGCTTGGACTAAAAAAGGATGTACTTAATCATGTACGTCAATGCCTGATATGTCAGAAAGTCAAAGCAGCGAGAGTAAAAATGTCTGGGAAGTTACATCCATTAGACATCCCCCAGATGAAGTGAGAATGTATCAGTATGGATTTTATTACTAGACTACCTTCAGTGCAATTAGGTTACAACTCCATCTTTGTGGTAGTTAACAGACTAACCAAAGTTACCCATCTGATTCCAGTAAAAGAAACCTACACTGCAGTGGAGGTGGCCAGAGTGTTCCTCAAGGAAATCTTCAGATTGCATGGCCTACCCAGGAGAATAGTAAGTGATCGAGATCCCAAGTTCACATCAAGATTCTGGAATGCATTCTTCGAAGCAGGAACTTTCTTGGATCTCAGCACAGCTTACCACCCCGAGACCGATGGTCAAACAGAAAGGGTGAACCAAGTAATCGAAGATATACTTCGGTCATGCTGGCAGGGAACCCAAGAAGTGGCTAAGCTATCTGCACCTAGTCGAGTTTTGCCTACAATGCTTCTTATCACCGAAGTATCAGGATGGGCCCTTTCAAAGCTCTGTATGGACAAGACTTCCTAACACCATTAACTTGGTCCGACCCATTGATTAGGATCGAGATGTCCAGACAGATGACGATATGGAGCAATAGATGCAGTCAATCCGCAATAAAGATATAAAAGCTACCCAGGATAGACAGAAGCAGTATGCAGATAAGAAGAGGTTAGACAGAAAATTCAAAGAAGCAGATATGGTCTTCATTTGAGTACGCCCCAAAAGAAGTTCTCTATCTCTTGGGAAGTACAAGAAGTTATCTCCCAGATACTGTGGGCCATATCTGATTACAAAGAAAGTAGAGGTGACAGCCTATGAACTTCTTCTGTCTCCTCATCTCAAAGTACATAATGTTTTTCATGTCAGCCTACTTAAGAAGTATGTATACCGAGCCCGAATCATGTGCTTAATGATGAACTCTTAACTTCTTCAACCCAAGGGCTGGTGGAGCTCCAACCTGAAGAAATCTTTGATGTTCGAGAAAAGGTTCTCGGGAATAGAATTCTAAGAGAATTATTGGTCCAATGGAAGTTCTTTCCTTTTGATGATGCCACCTGGGAGAAAGAAGCCAAACTGATGCCGGATTACCCCTAGTTTGCGAGATGAGGACATCTCACGTTTTTCAAGTGGGAGATGATGTAAGATTCCTCCCCAGCCCCTCAAGATGTTCAGTTTCTTCCCCTGTAATCAATCCCCTTTTCAGAATAATAAAAGATCTTGTTTCTACCTGGCCTAGAGAGAGAAAATATTCTAGAGAGAGATAATTTAATTTTTAGATATCTTTGGATCAAAAAATATCCTTTCTTATAAAAATAAATTCCCTCGAAACAAAAGTTTAAAAAGAAATTCCTAAGGTGCATTAGAAATAAATTATAATCTGCTCAAAAGACCTTAGCCTAAGGGTCCAGATTTTTTAAAAATTTTGGATTAAGGTTCTGAGGGACCAATAATATTAATCCAAATTTAGGGAGGAAATAAATTGAAGAAATAAAGAAAACCCCCCCAAAAATGAGTAAATGCTCACATAAGATGAAGAGTGGACTAATGAAACATTAAAAAACTGATTTTTGACACCTCAGAGTGGGGATTCCCCCTCATAAAGGAGGTACCTTTTTTCTCATCTTCATTACTCCCCAATTTTAAATCAATTAAGTGAGATATTTCATCTCTCCTCTCTCCTATTTCAAGTCTAGTTCCAAAAAGTAAGTTGAACTGACCCAAAAATGGTCAAAAATTGACCAAACTGATCTAGAAAATTCTAGAATCAATTTGCTTGGTTTGAGGCTCACTTTTTCCTATAAATAGAAGCCTCCCCCTTTGTAAAAGCTTATTGTGTTTATGCATTGTTACTCTACTCCTACCCAGAGCGAATTACATTGAATTTTCTTGATAATTCAATTGTTTTGTACTTAATCCTCTCCAAAGTAATTGGTGGCCACTCTTGATCCAAACAAGAGTAGAACCCTCAATCCCTCAAGCCAAAGGATAGCTTACAAACTCCATGTAAGCTAAATTCTTCTTACTTTTTAATTTTAAATCTATGGTTTTCTTGATTTTCTTCTTTTTTATAGTTGATTAAAGTAAATTCTAGTGCTATGCCTTAATGAAAAGGCCATCCCCTTCTCTTCCTTACAATTCAGCCTTTCTTTATCCTAGAATGATTAACAAAAAGATTAATTAAACTTTCTTATTATTTACTCTCTTGGAAATTGAAAATTGTCTAGATTAGAATCCTAGATATCTAATTGGGGTTAATATAAGTTTAAAATAGAAGGATAAAAATGAGAAATGGTCAGCCATATAAAGGAGGTTATGGTAAAATTTTCTAGAATTTTATGGAAAAGAAAGTTTATTTTTATGTTATTCCAAAAGAGTAATTCCCAGCGTTTGTGCATTCTAAAAGAAATAATCTAATTTATTCCATGTATATATTCACCTATGAATATGCATGGATATCATTTATATTTATTATTAAAATTGATTTCTATGCATAGAAAGATGCATAAGGAAAATTGTTTTATTATAAAAGAGTTATTCTCATTGTATTTAATTTCTATGCATAGAAAGATGCATAATGAATTTTTTAATTATAAAAGTGTTATTTCATTGAATTTAATTTCCATGCATAGAAAGATGCATAATGGAATTTTATTTATTTATTATAAAAGTGTTATTTTCATTGAATTTAATTTCTATGCATAGAAAGATGCATAATGGAAATTTTTTTATTATAAAAGTGTTGTTTTCATTGAATTTAATTTCTATGCATAGAAAGATGCATAATGGAAATTTTTATTATAAAAGTGTTGTTTTCATTGAATTTAATTTCTATGCATAGAAAGATGCATAATGATTTTTTTAAATTCTAAAAGTGTTATTTTCATTGAATTTAATTTCTATGCATGGAAAGATGCATAATGGAATTTTTATTATTATAAAAGTGTTATTTTCATTGAATTTAATTTCTATGCATATAGAAATATGCATAATGGAAATTTTTTGATTATAAAAGTGTTATTTTTTTTTGAATTTAATTTCTATGCATAGAAAGATGCATAATGGAATTTTTTTTATTATAAAAGTGTTATTTTCATTAAAATTGATTTTTTATGCATAGAAAGATGCATAAAGGAATTTTTTAAATTTAAAAGTGTTATTCCTATTAAATTTGATTTTATGCATAAATAGATGCATAAAAGGATTTTCTTTTATATAAAAGTGTTATTCCCATTGAAGTTGATTTTTATGCATAAATAGATGCATAACGAATTTTTATATCAAAATTAGATTTCTCTTTAATTCTAAGTTTAAATTCTATGAGTATTTGATAAATGAATAAGTAAATAATCTAAGAGAGAAAATTCTATTGTTTATACTCTCATGGATTGTAAAAAGAAAATTCAAGAAATCTATCGAGATCAAAATATCCAGATAAATGATTAACTTATTCCTCATCGGAATTCATAATTAATTTAGAAATCAGTTAAGTGAATATTCAATGAATGAAATTCAGTAAATTAGTAACTGAATTATCAATTCTTTTCGAGAAAGATAGTTCAGGAAAAATCTTATCAGACTCGAACCTTGAATCAGACTATGACTAAGACCAAACTCTCTCACATCAGTTTCGAGGAAAGAAGATGTGACTAGTTTAGAAAAATACTCTCAAATGTCCCGCCAAATCTGAAACTAAGTTTGAGACCCTTGGAATTGATCTATGGATCAAGGTTACAGAATTCGAGGAATTCTGTTTTGAAATTCAGTATTAGGATCATGATGTTTTGGGGATATTGATTCAAGATATACTCATTGTGTTCAAAAGAAAATCAAATTGAAAACTTGCATAGAAACCCTGTTTTCTTAAAGGACTATCTTATGCTAGAATACTGGAGGGAGCATGTGGTATATGTTTTTCTAAGGGAATCTTGGTTGCAACAGCTGGCGAAGAGTGTTCAAAGGATAGCTCACGCGGCAAATCCTGCCTTGGTACGGTTAAAATGGTGCACTTCCGGTACGATGGACGAGGGCCGACGAAGCTGTCCCTGAGTGAAGTGCCAGGACACCTAAGGAGGATCTTGGAGGGTTCTGACCAGGCGATGCACGGGCTCACGGTGCCTAGGTCACCCATGCGTATGTCGTGGAAGATTGTATGATGATGGACGAATGATTATTGTAATCTGTTACTGGATCTCATTGCTGACCTGCTGGTCTCAACAACAGAGAGTCTAGAGTGATTCTGTTTTTTTGAGAAACAAGGGACTGGATGGAATTTTTGAGTTATGATGTCTGTAAACCATAATTATTTTATCAATGGATTGTTTTATAAGTTAAAGTTTTAAAGAGGAGTGTGTGCATATCTGTATTCGAAAGCAAAAGTTAAGAAAGGCATTCAATTATGGGTTGGTGAGTAATTGTCTGGTTCTACCGATTCTAGTGGTTGGGTGGTGGCTAACCCATGGGCCGGATGGGGTTAGGCTGGAATCAGTGGAGTTTTAATAATGAAATTGAATAATAGGAATATGCTTAGAACTCGAGTAGTTAAATAAAAACCTGAAGACTTCTCTGATTAGATCAATGGCTGTGCGCCTGATTTGGTTAGGAAAAAAGCGTTGATTTCTTCAAGTTAAGTCTGTAATAGTTTTCCTTCTTTCTGGTTTAATTAGGTGAAGGATAGTTTAGTCCTCTTGACCCCGTTAGAAAATCCGTTAAGAAAAAAAAAGGTAGAATCTTCCCCGTTTTTCGGGCAGGGAAAATTTTCTCGGTTTCGATTTCGGTTTCGGAATGACCACCAGCTTAGTCTCATGCCCGAACATTCAAGGGCGAGGCCCCGAGTGGGAAACCCTACCCCACACAAGAGAGGAAGCTACTTCCGCTGCTAACAACCAGATACTTGGCATCTTGTGGATGTAAAATCTATAAATTGAGGCATTGGCCTAATGAGAAATTGCTAGTTTTTGAGTATCCATGCCTACATTAAGCTATTAGATTAATTATGCACTCATCTTAATCATCTTCTAATTACTTGCTAATCATGTTGATCTTTGCATTTGATCCACCATAGCTCATCATAGTGTTGCAACTTGGTATCAGAGCCATAGCCTAGGATTCATCTAATTTTTAAGCATAATTACCATGTTAATCATGATTAGGAGTTAATCTCCTTTTTTTATTTTTTAAACTAAACCTCTGCACCCCTAGCTGGTGGAGGGGCTTGATCGCCCTCCAGCCATTAAATTGGATCAAAAACTTTTAGCCACGCCTAGCTAGACTCCCCATCAGCCCATCGCTTTAAATCGTCAAACTGCCACTAGGAGCAGCCAAAATTTGCGAAATTGTTGGCGCCTTATTTTTTTTAGAAAAACTTCAAATTCATAATCACTACTTGGAATTGGAGCTACTGGACTAGCCCAAGGGATTTTTGGGTGTGTTGAACATGCTGGTGATCTCAGATTTCAGAAATTCTTCAAGGAGAAGTGGCATCAAGCTTTGCATCAAATCTGCAGAGTGACTTTGGTAAAACAGAGATTAAGCATTCAATGTTTGGTCAAATCTTTTGTTTTTGGACTTGATCCTCTACTAGACTAACTACTATTGATGCCTTTGAAAGGATTTGAGCTCATTTGAACTCTAAGGCACCAGATCTGGCCTCCTTGTACACTCTATTTTCTGCACACAAAATAGGAAATTAATTTCACTAATCAATGATTAATTAGTCTTAAACACTATATTTTGGCACAATTGATGGTTCAACTTTACCATTGTGTATCTGATACAGATCTCTGTCACTTTAGATTGCAATTGAAGTTGGTTTGATATCCCAACCATCCAGTACATATCAATTATCCTTGGTTTTATGCAATTTTTGGTGTATTCATGCTTGTAAATATGTTGAAATCATCATTTAACATCAAAATGGAGTTGTAAAAGGGTAGAAACTGCCCTTGAATCTTGAATTGGATCGAGATAAGACCCCCTTCACATCATTATGAGCAGCGCACAAGAAATAGCTAAGTTCAACGGGAAGCAGTTCTATACATGGCAAACAAAGACCATGTATTTGCTCATGAGGAAGAATCTATGGGGGCTAATTGAGGAAAGAGATGAATTTCCAGTGGAGAGTGGGGAGAATGAGTGGAAGAATAGAAATGAGAAAGCATTAGGTATCATTGCACTTAGCTTAAATGATGAAATCATTCACCACATTGCAGGGATACAACAAGCTAAAGATGCATGGTATGAACTTAACAAATTATTTGGCACTCAACAAAAGAATTCAAAGATAAATCTGCTAATGCAATTTTACAAACTTGGCATGAAGGAAAGTGAACCTCTAACCACACACTTGAACAAATACAAAAGCATCAAGCAATTGCAGCCATTGGGAAGAAAGTAGAAGATGACGAGGCACTAGCAGTGCTTCTAAAGAGTGTGGACAAGGGAGAGTATGAAAACATTGTGGAAACCTAAAGAATGTACCAGATTTGAAGCTGCATGAGATAGAAGGAGATCTACTAGAGAAAGAGAACAAGGTCAAAGAGAAGAAAGGATTGGAACCAACAATTAGAGAGGAGAAAGCATTCTACACCCGAGGAGGCCTCGCACAGCATTCTACACCCAAGGAGGCCTCGCACGAGGACGAGGACAAGGAAGAGGCAAGGGAGGAGGAAGGACCTTCACTTGCCACAACTATGGGAAACCAGGACACATGGCTAGAGACTGCTACAACAAACCAAATGAAGAAGGATCAACATTGGCAAACTTCATGGAGACTCCTAAGGTAGAGGGGTCAGGACATCTTGTCTGAAAGAGAGAGAAACCCCATAGCCCAATGTAACCTGCCCCAATAGAGTAAAACCACCTCTGAGCCACTGATGATGTAGGCCATGTGGTAGATGTATGTGTGAGCACTTTAGTCAAGGTCACGGGCACTTGTAGTATCCTTGGACACATAGAGAGAGTGTGTCAAGGACTATGAGTTAGGGACTTGAGGCACTGGTCTCGCGGGCTACCAAGTAAGAGGGAAACTTGGTATAGGGTCCAGGTGTGCTAAAATTATTCACTTGAGGGGAGGTGTTGAAATATGTAAGTGAATGGGTGTGTGTAGGAACAAGCGCTTAGCTAGAGATTGTAAAAGGGAGTCAGTAAACGTGTGGGTAGAAATGAAAAGGTGAGAAGAATCTACTGAATGAAAGAATCAAGGGTAGCATGAGTGAATATAGGGGTGTGGAAAGATTCTAGGAAAAGGTGCCCCCAGATATAGGGGAGGTGGCACAAATCAAGGAGAAATCAATGGGATTAGATGCTTGGCATCTTGTGGATGTAAAATCTATAACTTGAGACATTGGCCTAATGACAAATTGCTAGTTTTTGAGTATCCATGCCTACATTAAGCTATTAGATTAATTGTGCACTAATCTCATCTTAATCATCTAATTACTTGCTAATCATGTTGATCTTTGCATTTGATCCACCATAGCTCATCACATTGCTGCAAAATCAACTATAATGAATGGACACAGTCCCCCTTTGTGCTATGAGAGCTCTTGTCTTGTCTTGTGAGAGAGTGTGAGAGTGTACTCTAGTTCATGTGCCTTCTCTATGCATGCTTGTGTAGAGGAGTGAGAGAGAGATTGCCTTGTGTTGCGGTGTGAGTGACTGTATGGTGACAGCATGGAGGTGGAGCTTGGAGGATTGAAGCTTTCGGAAGTGAGCTTGGAGACCTCAAGAAGGGACATGATCTCGGAGCATTGGTAAGTCCCCTACGATGGTTATTGTCTATTGCTTCATCCAATGGTGAATGTTAGAGTTCTCTCTTTGGAGGTGTGGTAGCCCATAACAGTAGTTGTGTTGGATCTTATTCCTAATGCTCAAATAGGTTATGCATTCGATTGGTCAGCTAATGACATATATGGTGGATTGGTGGTATGTGCATGGAAGGGGGAGGAGGACGGAGGATGATCTAGTTCCAAGTAAGGAGAAGGTTCTCATTAAATGTGGGTTTCTTACAGAAGCACAAGAGTTGTTCGATACATTGTTAGTCCAAGAGGCAGTCTCCCGGAATGCTCTGATCTCTGGATATGCTCATAAAGGGCTCAATAAGGAAGCCTTGGATTTCTTGGAATAAGTGAAATGTGCCATGATGGCAGAAGGAAGAGCAAAAAACAAAGACAATCAGCAAGGAGATTTCCTAGATGCTATGGCTACCTTGGAGCATCATGATAGGCTGGAATTTCTTGTATGCAACCTTGAACGTGTTGAGGAGTAGCAAGCTCTTTCTGAGATCGAAGATGATGCCAATCTAGATGAGCAGAGGGGGCTGGACAGCCCCATGACACCAAAGAGGAAACTCGAGGAGCAGCTTGGTTACCAGATGCATGCTCAAATGGAGCAAGATACATACGTGATGGATACTTGCAAGAATGAGCAGGATGATTGCTTTGCAGATGCTTGGATGGATGAGTAGGATGGGTTAAAGCATACACCCATGGATGAGATGGAGGGTGAGGCAGCGGAGGAGCTATGTGGCTAAGAGAGTGCCCAGAAATGCCCTTGCATGTCGAGACCCCTCATTCGAATATGCAAGACAGCATGGAGGACGATCTCCAGGATGCTTCGATGCATCATAGCAAGGGTGAGGTTGGGGAGGGCAAAGTGGCTGCAAAAGCCTGGAGAAGCCCTCACATGCCGAGACCCCTTGGATGGATATTACTAGTATGCAATTTATGCTCAGATGTTGAGGAGGGGAGTTTTGGATGACCCAAATGGTAGTTCTCGCCATGATGATGGGATGGTTGTTGTGAAGGTTGAGGGAGCATGGAAGGAGCATGAAGGAAGAGTCATGTGATGCCCTTAGATGTCTCTAACCTTGGACCGGGTTTCCCTCATGGTGCAGATAGTCTGAAAAATCTAGTTTCCAGTTTCGGTCAAGATGATGACATAGACTGGATTGGCATGTTGATTGCCAATGAGACAGAGTGCCTGTCCATGGCGGTGATAGACTTGCAGAGGTTGATGCAGCTTGGTTTGACACCTTTCTAGAAGAGGATGTGGATCATGCAGATTATGCTTGTATGCCGGATGCAATGGAGCATGGATTGAGTGCTCTTGTGTTGAGCCTACACAGAATCATGAAGATGTGGATAGAGTGCTTAATTTGCTGCTTATGCACACACTCTTGTGCTATTTAGCAGATTTCTTCAGAGATGATGTTCCATATTCATCAATTCGAGCTCAAGGTGTGGTGCCATTTGGGGTACATCATCATGTAGCAGAGGCTAGATGTTCATCGACATATCTTTTTGGTGGGCAGTGTTATGCCTACGTTGTGTCTACTCCGTGCCAGTGGAGTGTGGACATTATTGTGACCACATAGTTTTATGTTTTCATTTTGTATGATCTGGGTGAATGGCCTTGTTTATCTGATGGGTTCACAACCTTGGCATGTTGCCATAAAATGGTTGCACTGTACTTGCACTAGATTCATGTTATGTGCACCACACTGTCATAACCTTGATTGTGGGTTCGGGTCGTCAAATTAGGAATCCGACCCACCGGGTGTTCCAAGTGTTAGTGGCTGGATAGCCATAGTCGATCAGCACCGCCGGATGTCAGAGACGGTGAGCTGACACACTTTATTATAGTGTTGGGTATGCTAGGGTTAGGTGGTGTTCACCTACTATATGCCTTGTGTATGGGCATTCAGTCATTCACGACTATGGATTTTTTGAGAGTTGCAATGGATACTTTTTCTTTTCTCTATGTTTTTACTCTTTTCTCTCTCTCTCTCTCTCTCTCTCTCTCTATTAGGTCAAGAAGGCCGCTAACAATGATTCCATTGATGTAGGAGAGGTGGAGGAAATCATGGGCACTTAATCACATATCATATGGGCTCTAATCATCTTTATATTTAGCCTATAAATTAGCTCACAAATCAATGAATTAATCAATCATTAGTGTGCTCATTTGTAGTTTTGTTTATCTCAACTTCTCTCTCTCTAATTCATGTCTCAATGAGGCTCTCATTCAAGCCACTTTAGTTGCTTACATTTCAGTGGACAGACATCTTCTAGTCATCATAATGCTTCACTCGCCATTGATGTATTGAGCCTGCTATAACTTTTGATAATGTGAATGGGGGAATTCTGTCATTTTTATGTGTAAAACTTTCTTCTTCTTTATCTCTTGCTTACTTGCTTGTTTGATTGTAGTGTATGTGCTTGTGTGTGTTAATGGTATGTATGGAATGCACATGCTTGTGTGTATGAATGTGCATGCTTGTGGGTGCCAATGGTGTGTATAGAGTGTGCATGTTTGCTTGCTTGAGGAAGAGAGTGATTGAGCATGATTGTAGAAGAGGGTGGTCCTAGCTTAACCATTACCAATAGGGGCTAATCTTTGCCAATTGGCTATTTTTTTGGGGTTTTTTTTAACATTAGCCATGTATCTTAAAATAATCCCACAAATTTCGGCCATTTTGAAGGGTTTTAGAAAATATTCACCAAATTTTGGACATTTTATGACATTTTTTAAAAACATTCACCCATTTTCTATTAATTTAGATTTATATAGGAGGAATATTTGCCAATCCACCTACATTTATGTATTCATGAAGGCATCTTACTTTTTACCTTGACCATTGCCTTTTTTTGGAAAGATTTCTTAGTTTATTAGAGAGTAGAGGAAGGGCATATTAAACAAGAGAGATTGACATAGCTCTTGGATTATTTAGTCACTTCCTTGATCCATGACTAGTGGTCTAACACTAGCACTATGATACCTTGCTAGAGAGCAAGAAGGTTCTTCGCATGAACAAATGGCACCACTATTACGGGATCAAACTAGTCTTGGAGGAGGTAAGGGGGAGCTACTTTTCTATTAAAAAATATTACATTTTTTTCCACTCTAACTTGCCCTTGGATGCAAATCATTAGTTGAATGTTGAGAAAATGTAATAATGTAAGATTGGAGTTGCATTGTGTGATTTTTTATGTGATTGGAGTTATAATTAGGAGTAGATTTGTGTGATTATAATAGGTTTTTGCTTTTAACTCTAACCTCTTTTATGTTTCATGGTGCTTAATTTGTTCAATTCTTTATCTCATGGGAGTGGTGGAACAAACAGTAAGATCTTCCAAGTATGATTGAGGTAAACTATATGTTGATTTCATCATGACAAGCAATACCTTTAGATTAATTAGGACATTAATGTACATTAGCATTTTTTACATTTTTTACCTAGATTAGCTTAATCAAGGTATCAATCTTAGTGAGTGTTATTTTTTTATCAAATCATGACAATGGAGTGTTTCTAAGTAACCCTATCATGTGAAAAAATCCTAAAAGCATTAAGATAAAAAATAAAAAATCTAAAAAAACTGTGTATTTTGTTCTCTGGAATTTTTAGATCCCGTCTCATCAACCAGGATCAAAATTGTCCCAATCAAGATCATCACGTTAGCATCCAGAATGTTGGAATATAATTAATTAGAGATAGTCTATGGTAAATGATATTCATTACCACATACTTGAGCATAAATTATGGGGGTTTTCAAAGTACTTGTAAAATATTCTCTTATAAAGTTATAAGGACCCCTACATAGTACCAAAAAAGTACACTAAACTGACATCAACTACCATCTTTAATGAACTTTTTAGATTGCCAATCTGAAATTTAGATCACCAATTGAATCAACATTCCATTACAATCGCCAATCATGTCTAATCAAGGATTTTGATCGTCCATCTGATATGCAAAACATTTTTGACATTCACATCATCTACTCACGATTGATCTAACATTCAGATCACTTGCAATCCTAATCACCTTTGTTGGGATCTTATGTATTGTGTTGAGAAATGTAGTGACAAAGAGCACAAGGAAGAGATAGGGAGTGATTTGAGGAAGCCAAACAAGAGCAAAGTCTAGTATGAAGCCACATGAGCAAAGGGAATTATCCCACATTGATGCACAAGCCTAAGGGTGTACCTCCTCATATAAAAAGGGAGCCATTTCAAGGAATGAATCATATCACTTGCACTTATCTCAAGTTTCTCTATATATCCAAGTTAATCTTTCTTGGAGTTTGATTAACTTGAGTGCAATTTAATTAGCGCATATTCATCAACATGAGTTCACTTAGGTATCACCCACCTTAGATTAGTCATGTTAATTGTGTTGTCATTAGAGTAAGATTATCATCTAAATAGTTAGTTGTCTTTTCTTTAAGAGACCTCAATCCATACTTATTAACACATTTCAAACTGGGTCTATTTCTCTCATCCACTAAGGCGCGATGATTTTCATATTCGTTTGTTATTATCTAGATCACCATATTGAGATCGTCGACCCAATTTGGGGATCATTGAAAGATCAAGATTATGATGGTTTAGATCACCTGACTTCCAAATTGTCCATCTATCATTTAGACTCTCAATCTAATTAGATTCTAGAGAGTGAAAAAAAGGTAAAAACAAAAAGAACTCCTAGTTGCATTATACATATTCATTTTTGCATGTGCTTCCCTTCCATTCTAGGCTATTATTTTCTTATTTAGAGTCTTGAAAGATATAAACATCACATAAAAGACCTCAAAAAATCCAAAACCATAAAAACATCATAAAAGTGCCCCTGCCCCACAAGAAATTCTAGTGCTAGATCGAGTGAAAACAAACATCACATAAAAGACCGCAAAAAATCCAAAACCATAAAAACATCATAAAAGTGCCCCTACCCCACAAGAAATTCTAGTGCTAGATCAAGTGAGGATCAAGTGCTTATGCATTTGCCAATCAGGCTGAATCATTTCCCAATCCTATTCAAATTCGATCTTTAAATACAAGAGTTTGTCTTATGTGCCTACATTAGGAGACTATCATGAGTAGAATTGAGATCCCTTATTATGTCAAACCACTAATTTGGAAGTAGAACAAGAGTCATTGACGATGGAAGAGACTAGATCAATATTGTGGAGTATAAACCTTATAGAGGTTTTGCAAGTGGGAATGGAGCCACAAGAGCATCATATATTCATGGGTGAATGATTAACACTAGTTTGGTAATAGGACAGAAGAGTGTCCATTTTAAGATTCCTCCCTCCAACTTTTGAGGTGTTGTAAGATCCCTGACCCCACCACACAACGAATTCAGGGGTGCTAGCAGCGAAAGTAGCACTTCTTGCGTAGGGCAGGGTCCCACACTTGGGGCCTCGCCCACGGATATCCAAACAGGAGACTAATCCATCGGTTCTTCCCAAACCGAACTCGAAAAAACTTCCCTTGCTCGGAAGGCATGGGCGATTCCTCCAGGATAACTTTTCTCTAACGTAGTCAGAAGCCTGAACTAACTGAACTGATCTGACCGAACCCGTAAGTCCCATAATTAGATCAGGGAAAAGATTATACTTGGATCATAGAGACCAACGCTTTTTTCCTCATTGAGAGGCACAGCCGTTGATTCTTTTCCATAGAACAATTTTTATCCAGTATTTACCTCATCTATCGTACTATACAGAAATTGAGTCTCGATTTATGGATCCATCAATCCAGCAGCCTAACCCCATCAGTCCCATGGGTTAGCCAACCACTGTAGTGATGGGATCCAATTAGGAATTTGGTTGTTTTGTCCCGTATACCAAGGAGGAAAAGAGTTCCTAGGCCCCCTAGCCGGATATTCATGCAAACATAGAACTAGTCACACCACTTACACACCCAATATGAACTTGCCTTTTTCATAGATTCAACAATCTTTAAAACAATCATTTAACGAAACCATAGTGTTACTGATCATAATCCTCTAATTATCCAGTTGAATCCTAATTTCTAATACCTTCCTTCATCGGTGTACCTATGGCATCATTGGCAACCAGAACGCTCACCACCTGTTCACTCAGGGGCCTTTTCAATAGTTCTTAGCTCATAGTACCCGATAATATAATCACATAAAAGTATCCAAATGGAATCTCCATTGAAGATCAGCAAGATCAACCAATAGATCCATATAAAAGAGCCATGGACTCATCCGTTGAGGACCAGCAAGGTCAATCAACCAGATCCATGCCCAAATTCAAAAAACAACTCTTACTCCTTGTTCCAATATCTTCCCCGACGTACTCATGGGTATCTTCGGTGACACAGAGCCCGAGCACCGTATGGGCAGCACCCTCTAGGATCCTTTGCAGGTCACCTAGCGCTTCACTCATAGGCCGCTTCCTTGGTCCCTCATCCAATGTACCGGAAGCTCACCATTTCATCAAACCGAGGCTCGTCAAGACCTTGGCCGACCTTGCTACGCAAGACGTCCTCCGATGACTCTCTGTCAGCAGTTGCAACTTTAACAGATAGGTCAAAATGCTTCCCCAGCATTCTTGACATAAAACAGTCATTTAGAAACAGATTTCACAAACGATACAGTTCCAACAATATTTCTATCTTTTGTCATTACTCCGCATCCTTTCACATTAGACCCCATCCTTTTTTCATCTTACCACATTTTTACTTCATCATCGATCCCTATCACATCACATCATTCCTACATCAAATCACATCCAATCGCATCATCATCCACACATCAATCCACCTCATCCATACATCCATCCACATCAATCCACATCATTCAAACATCCATGCACATTATCCACACATCAATCCACCTCATCCTCCATACATCCATCCACATCAATCCACATCATTCACTCATCATACACACACCAATCTACATCATCCACATCAATCCACATTATCCACACATCCCATCCATATCTTCCATTCATCCATCCACATCAATCCACACGTCAATCCACATCATTCAAACATCCATGCACATCAATCCACCTCATTTCATAAGCATTCCCATTCTAATCTAATCACATCCTTTTTCTATCTCATCACTTATTTCCTCATTTTTCCTCATCAGATATCACCCACTTGCATCTACCCATATATCTCATCACTTCACATACATTAACATCTATCCAATTTACATCGCATCTTATCACATTCATTTCATATCACATCCCATTCATTCACATCCTGATTCACATGCTAACACATTCATTCATGTCCCATATCGTTCATTCACATCTCGATTCACATCACATTACATCCATTCACATCCCTTATCATTCATTCACATCCTATATCATTCATTCACATCCTATATCATTCATTCACATCCCGATTCACATCACATCACATCCATTCACATCCCTTATCATTCATTCACATCCCGATTCACATCACATCACATCAATTCACATCCCTTATCATTCATTCATATCCCGATTCATATGCTATCACATTCATTCACATCCTATATCATTCATTCACATCCCTTATCATTCATTCACATTTCGATTCATATGCTATCACATTCATTCACATCCTATATCATTCATTCACATCCTATATCATTCATTCACATCCCTTATCATTCATATCTATCCAATTTACATCACATCTCATCGCTTCAATTCTCGTTCATATCCATCACATTTACATCCACATATATTCTCCCACATACATCCGCATCCATACTTATCACATACACATCCACATCTATCCCATCCACATACATCCATACTTATCACATACACATCCACATCTATTCTTTTACATACATCCACATCCATATTTATCACATACACATCCACATCTATCCTTTCACATACACTCATCCACATCCATTCTTTAACATACATCCACTTTTATTATTCACATACATCCACATCCATACTTATCACATACACATCCACATCTATCCTTTCACATACACATCCACATCTATCCTTTCACATATCCACATCAATACTTATCACATACACATCCACATCTATCCTTTCACATACATCCACATCCATACTTATCACATACACATCCACATCTATCCTTTCACATACATCCACATCCATACTTATCACATACACATCCACATCTATCCTTTCACATACACCCTCATCCATACTTTAACATACATCCACTTCTATTCTTCACATACATCCACATCCATCCATCCATTCATTCCCATCTATCTGATTTGCATCCCATCTATTCTCATCACATCTATCCATCCATTCATTCTCATCTATTTGATTCGCATCACATCTCATCACATCTATTTACATTCTCATCACATCTATTTACCTCTCATTCTCATCACATCTATTCTCATCACATCTATCCATCCATTCATTCTCATCTATTTGATTCGCATCACATCTCATCACATCTATTTACCTCTTATTCTCATCACTTCTATTCTCATCACATCTATCCATCCATTCATTCTCATCTATTTGATTCGCATCACATCTCATCACATCTATTTACCTCTCATTCTCATCACTTCTATTTACCTCTCATTCTCATCACATCTATTTACCTCTCATTCTCATCACATCTATTTACCTCTCATTCTCATCACTTCTATTCTCATCACATCTATCCATCCATTCATTCTCATCTATTTGATTCGCATCACATCTCATCACATCTAGTTACCTCTCATTCTCATCACATCTATCCATCCATTCATTCTCATATATTTGATTCGCATCACATCTCATCACATCTATTTACCTCTCATTCTCATCACATCTATTCTCATCACATCTATCCATCCATTCATTCTCATCTTTTTGATTCGCATCACATCTCATCATATCTATTTTCCTCTCATTCCATCACTTCTATTACATCTATCCATCCATTCATTCTCATCTATCTGATTCGCATCACATCTATTTACGCATAATTTTAATTTTAAGGAGAATAACACTTTCGAAATAAAAAAAATCTTTTATGCATCTTTCTATGCATAAATTCAATTTTAATGAGAATAACTCTTTTGAATTAAAAATAAATTTCTTTATGCATCTTTCTATGCATAAAATCAAAATTGATGAGAATAACTCTTTTGGAATAAAAATAAATTCTTTATGCATCTATTTATGCATAAAATCAAATTGATGAGAATAACTCTTTTGGAATAAAAATAAATTCTTTATGCATCTATTTATGCATAAAATCAAAATTGATGAGAATAACTCTTTTGGAATAAAAATAAATTCTTTATGCGTCTATTTATGCATAAAATCAAAATTGATGAGAATAACTCTTTTGGAAAAAAAATAAATTCTTTATGCGTCTATTTATGCATAAAATCAAAATTGATGAGAATAACTCTTTTGGAATAAAAAATAAATTCTTTTTGCATCTATGCATAAAATCAAAATTGGTGAAAGCAACACTTTTATAATAAAAAAATTCTTTTATGCCTCATTTTATGCATAAAAATCAATATTAGTGAAAGTAACACTTTTATAATAAAAATTTTCTTTTATGCATCATTTTATGCATTAAAATCTATTTTAATGAAAGTAACACTTTTATAATTAAAGAAAATTCTTTTATGCATCTATTTATGTATAAAATCCATTTTGATGAAATTAACACTTTTGTAATAAAAAAAAATCAATATGCATCTTTCTATGCATAGAATTTAATTCTATTAAAAATCACTCTTTTATAATAAAAAAATAATCAATATGCATCTTTCTATGCATGAATGAAAATGACACTTTTAGAATACACAAATGATGGGGATTACGCTTTTTGATTAATAAAAGATGAAATTTATTTCACAAATTTTTAGAAATATTCGCCATAACCTCCTTTGTATGGCTGACCATTTTTTAAATTTTCTAACCTTAATCTACTTAGGAATTATCCCCAATTGGTTTAAAGCATTCTAAACTAATCAATTTTCACTTTTAAGAGAGAAACAATATGAAAAGTTTAATTCCAACAATTAGATCACTTGACTAGGATAAAGAAGGGCTGATTTTAAGAATAAAAGAGGGGGAAAGCCTTTCCAAGAAGGCATAGCATCTATTTATCATTTTAAGATAACAAACAATTTAAAAAACCATTAAAAAATAAGAAAAAGTAAGATTTCTTACTTACATGAAATTCTAGGAGCTTTCCTTTGGCTTGATGATTTGAGGGATCTACTCTTGTTTGCAAAACAAGAGTGACCACCAATTCTTTAGAAGAGGGAATGCTTAAAAACTAGTGAATTATTAAGAAATTCACAGTTCTTGGATCTTGGGAGGAGTAGAGTAACACTGCATAAAACACTATTAAGCTTCAACAAAGGGGGAGGCTTCTACTTAAAGGAAAAAGTGAGCTTCTAACCAAGCAAACTGATTCTAGAATTTTCCAGATGAGTTTGGTCAATTTTTGACCATTTTTAGGTCAGTTTAGCTTACTTTTTGGAACTAGACTTGAATTAGGAGAGAGGAGAGATGAAATGTCTCAATTTTTGATAATTTTAAACTCCACCACACATGTGAAGTAGGCGCCTCCTTCATGAGGGGGGAATTCCCATTGTGAGGTGTCAAAAATTCATTTTTTTAGTAATTCCTTTGGTCCTTAGTCCACTTTTCATCTTATGTGAGTATTTACTCATTTTTGGGAGGATTTTCTTGATTTCTTCTATTTATCTTCTCCACACATTTGGATGAATCTGATTGGCCCCTCAAAACCTTAATTTCAAAATTTTCAAAAATCTGGACCCCTAGGATAAGGCCTCTTGAACAGATTATACTTGATTTCTAATGCACCTTCTGAAAATCTTTTTGAACTTTTGTTTTGGGGGAACTTATTTTAATAAGAAGAGATATTTTTCCATCCAAAAATATTCAAAATCTGAATAACCTCTCTCCCTCTAAAACATTTTCTCTCTCTAAGCCAAAATAGGTAGAAACATGATCTTTCTTTTCTGAAGAGGGATTTGATTACAGGGGAAGATACTGGACATCTTGAGAGGCTGGGGAGGAATCTTACATTCTACCCCACTTAAAAAACGTGAGATGTTCTCATCTCGCAAAACTAGAGGAGAATTCTTTTCCTTAAGATCCAACTGATTGTGGGTTCCTTATAGTCTGGAGAGCCCAACAGAATCCTGGGATAAAGATCCCTTATATAAAAATCATCACATCAGATAATAATTCACTCAGATCGTAACATTTAATCCTTTATCACAATACTGGTCTATTAGATCGAGATTTCTATCTGAACAGTCCGCCATGGAAATTTTTGTTTTTATAGAGTTTTAATTTAACACCCCTTAACTTGATCCACTGGGTCAAGTGTTAACAGCGGTAATCTGCCAGCACAATCCACTAATCTCATAGTGATTTGCTGAAGTCATTAACGTCATTCCAGCTACAAACATTATCACAGGGACTCGTCCCATTCATCCTCATTGTGGTTTTTCTTAGTTATTACAACTCAGCCAAAATTTAGAAATCTTTATTTTTCAATCAGAATCCAAATCAACTCATTAGTTCTCAATCAGAATTTAAAATCATATCAACCACATTCGAATTCATCAACTAGATAGTATTAATGCTTACAATTTCAAGTCTTAGATTTACTCGTATATACTGCCAGTAAAGAGCTGTAGTTATACCCTCGGTATATACGGGTAGTCATGGTCCTTGGAACTATAAGAAGGTAAATACCATCATGTCTAGGCCTCAAGCAAGTTAGGGATTCCATACAATTGTGGTACTTCCATCTGAAGACCCAATTACCAATTTACGAATTTCAGTTTGAATATTAATTAGTATGAATTTTATCACACAATTACAACCCTTTACTGCTTCTTCATAAATTTTTGACATTTTTGGCTTCTCGATTGATCCTCATTAGCCAATTTGCTCTGATACCAGCTGTAAGATCCCTGACCCCACCGCACAACGAATTCAGGGGTGCTAACAGCGGAAGTAGCACTTCTTGTGCAGGGTAGGGTCCCACACTCGGGGCCTCGCCCGCGGATATCCAGACAAGAGACTAATCCATTGGTTCTTCTAAAACCGAACTCGGAAAAACTTCCCTTGCCTGGAAGGCACGGGCGATTCCTCCAGGATAACTTTTCTCTAACGTAGTCAAAAGCCTGAACTAACTGAACTGATCTGACCAAACCCGTAAGTCCCATAATTAGATCAGGGAAAAGATTGTACTTGGATCATAGAGACCAACACTTTTTTCCTCATTGAGAGGCACAACCATTGATTCTTTTCCATAGAACAATTTTTATCCAGGATTTACCTCATCTATCGTACTATACAGAAATTGAGTCTCGATTTATGGATCCATCAGTCCAGCCTAACCCCATCCAGTCCCATGGGTTAGCCAACCGCCGCCCAACCACTGTAGTGATGGGATCCAATTAGAAAAGACATGCCATTGAGACCAATTATGGGGGTTAGAGCTTTTGCCAAATGGGGAATTGATTTTGTGGGAACGATTGAACCACCAGCACGCCATACACATGCTAAGTATATCATTGTAGCTACAGATTATCTTACGAAGTGGGTAGAAGCAAAAGCCACAGTAAAAAACGATGCTAGGACCACTGCAAAGTTTTTATACGAACATGTGTTTACACGCTACGGTTTACCTATTGAGATTGTGAGTGACCAAGGTGTGCATTTTATCAATGAAGTCATTACCTTTCTTTTGGAAGACTTTATGGTCATCCATAAGAGGTCAGCGCCTTATCACCCGCAAGCAAATGGTCAAGCTGAGAGCACAAACAAGACTCTTTGCACTGCGCTTACAAAGATTGTTGAGGGACATAGAACAGATTGGGAACAGAAACTTCACTCAGTTCTATGGGCTTACCGAATTGCTTACAAAACGTCCATAGGCACGACACCTTTCAATCTAGTTTTTGGATTGGACGCTATCCTTCCGATAGAATTTATTGTACCTACACTTCGAGTTGCAAAACAAATTGAGTGGACGGATCATGAATTCTCTACATGAATCGATGAATTGGAGAGGCTAGATGAAGACAGGCTATTGGCAGTCATTGGCATGTATGCTGAAAAACGACGCCAAAAGCGTTGGCATGATACGCATGTGAAGAAAGGTCGCTTCAGGAGAGTGATCTAGTGTTTCTTTACACATTGAAGAAACAGAAACGCAAGCTAAAAATGTGAGGACTTGGTCCATTTGTGATCAACGAGCTTAGTGCGAGTGGTGCAGTAAGGTTGGAAACCTTAGATGGAGAGCCAATGACTAACTTCATCAATGGTAGCCGCTTGAAGCGCTATGAAGAACCTCTAACAGATGATATGCTGATACGCATATATGCTAGTCAGACACGTAAAAAAGCTCAAGCTTTGTTACAAAGTCAAGCAAAAGAAGAAGCTAAGGCTAGAGTAGCACTAGCACGAGAGCGCCGCAAGGCAGCTATCATGCCATCCACTTGAATGATGATGAAGACTTTGTAGATCCCTTTCATATTGAAGTAAGGATCCCTACTCAAAGAGCAATCTTTGCAGCGTCTGCACTTATAGATTCGGGAGCCGACTGCAATGTTTTGTCTTATGAAGCGTGGACATCATTAGGCCAACCTTTGCTCACCAATGCATCATTGAACTTCCAGAGTTTCTCTGGTGATGAAACCCCAGCCCTAGGCAAGTGCTGTATTAATATGTCCATTCAGGATCAATCTATGCACGTGACTTTTTATGTTGCTAACAAGAGCCAAGCACTGGTGGATGTTGTTTTAGGCAGATCATGGATTAGAACCACCAGATGCGGTATGGACTGGAACTCATGACAATACACCTTGTTGGTAAATTCTACTCACCTTACAGGATCAAGTGCTTCTGCACTCCCATCTTTTCAAAAGGTGGAGACCATCACTACCGTGAGTGATAGAGACAACCTCAAAAGATCCAATGATTTGGGTGAATAATGACAATGAAAATACGCAAGGATGGCATGTGCCAACATCTCTCTTATATGCACAAGGCTACGGAAGGGGGGAAGCACTTAGAATTCAAATCTGGTTACCTAAAGCAGCTCACAAGCCAAGACCCAATGCTACCAAGGAACATCCAAGGAATACAAAGCTAAAGAGGAGGTTCACCAAAACCAACAGTTCCACCTCCAACAAGACCACTCAACAATGGTGGATCCCAAAGAAGGTTCTACAAGCACAAGGCTACTATACGAGGGTGCTACTACCTTGTGGCTACCAAAGAAGGATGCATGTACTACTGCAGTAAAACATAATTATGTTCTTGAATCTAATCAAGAACAAAAGCAGTCAATACCACCTCACTTATAGAAACCAAATCAATACTGGAAACCACGCCTTACCAAGCCTGAAAGAGTCCAGGTGGAAACACAAGCTGACGCGTCAATCGGACATCATCAGAAGGTCTCGAATAGGAAGGGATACTCCAAACTGACATGGGAAGAAAAAGGCAAGTGGGTACCTTTACTCACTTCTATCTCAAAGGCAACACATCAGAAGGAGGATATTGCAACCGAATCAAGTTCAGAGTCTATTCCTCAAAACACAAGCAATGTCAAAGTTTGTCTTACAAAGCCGACAACTTTCAATCAGGCTCCTACACAAGTAGACTCCCTGACTATCAAGGAAAGAGCGTTCTTCCTACAACTCCAACTATTTGGAATGTCGTCGGTATTCTACTCTTTCCCTAATCAAATTACATTACCAGCCATAAGTCTACAGGCATAGGTGTTAGAGTTGGGCACTCTGAAGACCCAAGAAAATTTTGAAAGCCCAATGGGATGGCAAGAACACAGTTGCCATATGGTTGCCAAAGCTCAGAAGTGTTCAAACATCTCCATTCACACCTCCTCCTATTTGTCCCAATGCATTTCCTATGCCTATCGCTAAAATCTCACCTCCAACTAAAACTTCAATCTCTTGCACGTACTCTGAAACGGGTACCAAAAAGAGTCCAACAAAAATGAACCTGTGCCATACGTCAACACCCCAAAAACAATTTGCATAATGTTACATCCAAAAACAAACTCATTCTTGAAAGAGCTATCATGCTACAAAAGCTACTTTTTGGCAATTCATCTATCGAATCTATTAGCTCTATTTCCGTCATGCCTGTA
This sequence comes from Cibotium barometz, assembly GCF_041138505.1. Lineage (NCBI taxonomy): Eukaryota > Viridiplantae > Streptophyta > Polypodiopsida > Cyatheales > Cibotiaceae > Cibotium > Cibotium barometz. The sequence continues at coordinate 64,156,331 of NC_141049.1, forward strand.
CATTCTAGCATTCTTCGTTCAACTTGCATTAAATAAAAAAATCTGAACACTTCCTTATGTGTTGTGTAGAATAACCAAATGGAGACTTGGCTGGACACATGGAGTCCATCTTTGGACCTAGATAGCACTCACCCTGACCATCAAGGGGGCTACAGCATTGCACCTTTTCACATGCACTCCCGATATTTTTATGCGCCACTGGGTGAGGATTGCTATGGAAGACAATTTGTGGAGTTATACAACCAGCAACATCATCCGTTTCCACACTACCGTGACTGTGCTCGTATGGTATTGGGGAATGCTTCCCATATATGTTGGCAGTGTCGCACATACTTTCGTCACTATGGCACGGGTATGATGCAGCAGATCATGGGGGTCACACCTCAACGACATAATCTCTGGGTAATTTTGATGCCGCAACGTGGACCCAACCAACAAAGACTCCCGGAAGAGGAAAGAGCTCAAACATGGCGTGAGGACACCCTTCATTTGCTAACCCCTCCCATTTTGTAGGTTCTTCTTCCCCATGAATCTACATGTCAGTTTTGGCTCAATGTGAGTGAGTCTTTAGAACGGTTTCAAAACCATAGGTGCCTCTTTAGCCTTCCTACTGTGCCCATACCATATGTTAGTGAAGATGCACTTCTTCCCTTGCCATCTTCTCCATGGGTAGGATGACGTTCTGGGTTATCTTTACATCCTGAAGCTATTGATGTCCACCCACCTGAGAATGCAGACATACATCCACCCCCAGTGCAAGACTAGCACTTGTACTCTCTTAATAAGAACTAGAAGCCAGGGCACTTTTTCCCATTGGGTTTTTCCCCTCGGCCAAATCCGGTGTTTAGCACCAATGTTTCTTATTTTTTGTCTTTTTAATTTTCTTTCTCTTTAGTTTGTTTTGTCGGAATAAAACAGATACAAGCACCAAACTACATCTTCCGCTTCAGTACCGCAACTGACAGTCATACAATCAAGTGCAAACAATTCTTCTCACCAACCAGTGCTTTAACAGAAACAGGTGAACTCATGCCAATCTCTAATGTTTTTTGTATTTTTCTTGTTGCTTGATTGTTTATAAATTTCACTTTACTAAGTATGGCAATATGCATCTCCTTTGGTCTAGAGTAGGGATAGCATTTTAGTGGCTTTAGACTTGATAGTGTAAGTTTGACCGTAATTGTTTTTACCCGTTTAGCAATACAAAGTAATTGTTTTGTGCTAAAGGTAGAGTTCCAGACCTAGGACAAAGAGACTAAATTAATCATAGGACCGTCAGTGGATATCTTGCCCTTACTAGGACATTGCTTAGGGACAATCTAATAAACCTTCCATAACAAAAATTGGCATGACAAAAATAAAAGAAAAGTGTATATGTTTGTGGCCTATTGCCTTGTTATTCATGGTAGGCGAGGGAAGTCTATAGCTTTCCCAGACCAATGCCTTGTGTAGCAAGGAATAGCCATACCACGGGTGCACAAACATACTCTTGAAGAGAGCCCTGTCCCAAAAAAAAAAGGACAGAAAGGCACCAAGAGAAATGCTTGTCTAATCCAGGATGGTCGCCGTTGTGCTTAAAATATTAAACCTTAACACTAAGCAATATCAAGAGTCTGCCACTACATAATTATGTTAGAGTTATTAGTGTTGAACCGACATCTTTGACTTAGCATAGGCTCAGTATACTACTTGATAGTCCCTTGATTAACTGTTGTCTTTTGCCTTCTAGGAAAAGAATAATACATTTGGCATAAAACATTCTTTACTTTAGTTAGCTGTGCAGGTAGTAATTATTAAGGCTTGAACTAACCTATTCAATCTCTACACTGCTTCAATGTTTCCTTCGTCTAGCTAATTGGACGTTTATTGCCATGTCTTATTCAGTAAAATTGCTTGTTTTGTTATTGTCTGTCAGTACTTTTGCTTTCAAAAAAAAAAAAGAACACACAAACCACCTATCGTTTTACTTGCAGCAAGTACACACTGGAGATTCTACTCTTCCTTGGCATCTACGCGCTCGAGGACGTGCGCAAAATAGGAAGGGGGGAATGTTGCGTGACGAGTGGTGATCAATGCAAGAATGCAACACAAAGATGGAAGCAGGAAAATAAGAGACTTGACATTCTTATTTAGGGCTCTTGTAGAGAGTTCCAAGTTGTGGGTGAGTGTGGGAGTGGGCTTGAGAATAATCCCACATGGGAAGTTTTGGGAGTTTTATAAATAGTGGCTCATTTGAGAGCTCACACACACATTGGGCTAAACTCATGCTTGAGCTCTCTTGAGACTAGCTCTCCCTCTTGTTCATAGAGGTGTAAGCTCTTCTCTCTCCCCATCTACACTATTGTATGAGCAATGCTCTTCTAATTCAATGCAATGAGATGATGTTTTCCTCTCTTCTCATCTCTATTCTCTAGTGTGCATGCTTCTTTGTTGATGCTTGTGGATTCTCTATTAGGCTTTGTGTGGTAGTGGATTCAAGCTTAAGCTTCTCCATAGCTTGTAGCTTATCCATGGGCAAGGCATTGCTTGATTGGTGAATGAGAATGCATGTTTATTTCAAGTTCCATTAAGCTTCAAGGTTTGTGTGCATGCTAGGGAAGTAAGTGCTTGAGAATGAAGTGTGCTTTGAGCTTGTGTGCTTATGAGTGAGCTTGTGTGTGCATTAGCTTAGCCTTCTTCTTGTATTGGATGCATGAATGAGTGAGATGATGAGTGAATGAGCTATGGCAAAATTGAGCTTGTGTGTGTAAAGTCTATGTCAAGGTAGTGGTGTTCATAGCATTCTCTCCCGAAAGGGATAAGCTTCCATGCACCTAACCGGGTTGAATCCCCTAGCGATGAAAGGAGTGTTTATCATTCCATTGGTGAGCTAGGAGCGTAGTCTACTTGCCCATATTGCATACGTAGGGAGACGATCGTCTTTCCACTATCCCTAAACCGCAAAGGTTCACTAGCATCAGACGTTTGGGATGGTGTGTTGCCACCTCCTATTTTTTGCATAGTGCCCAACGGGTCCCCTATGCAAAAAATAGCAAGATTGGGTGGAGCATCACACTCGTATGACATCCGATGTGCGAGTGAAAATTTGCGAGTAGGTCCGTATGGCTGCTACCCCTCCACTCACAAAGTTTCACCACCATCGGATGCTAGATAGGTGGTCTCGGGATGGTGTGTTGCCACTCTCTATTTTTTGCATAGTGCCCAAGGGGTCCCCTATGCAAAAAATAGTAGGTTTTGGTGGGATATCATGCTCGTATGGCATACGATGTAGGGAGACTCTACGAGTGGGTCCATGGAGCTGCTACCCTTCCATTCGCAAAGTTTCACCACCATTAGATGCTGGATTGGCGGGACGGTGTATTGCCACCCGCTAATTTTTGCATAGTGCCCAAGGGGTCCTCTATTCAAAAAATAGCGGGTTCGGGTGGGGCATCATGCTCATATGGCATCTCATATGTGGGTGAAACTTTGCAAGTGGGGACATGCATCTGCTACCCCTCTACTCACAAAGTTTCATCATCATGAGTCATAGGAGGGACGGTGTGTTGCCACCCCACTATTCTTTGTATGGTGCCCCCAACGGGTCCCCTATGTAATTAAGAGGAAACTAATAGCGTTTTTGGGTACAACATCACGCTCATATGAAATTCGAATGCGGGTAAAAATTGTGAGTGGGTCCATGGGGTTGCTATTCCACCACTCACAAAGTTTAACCACCATCGGACACCGGATGGGCGAGACAATGTGTTGCGAGTGCTATTTTTTGCATAGTGCCCAAGGGGTCTCCTATGCAAAAAATAGTGTGTTCGGGTGGGGATTACGCTCGTATGGTGTCCGATGCGGGTGACATTTTGCAAGTGGGTCCATAAAGCTACTACCCCTCCAATCACAAAGTTTCATCACCACCCCACCATCGGACGTCGGATGGGCGAGATGGTGTGTTATTTTTTGCATAGTGCCCAAGGGGTCCCCTATGTAAAAAATAATGTTTTTGAGTGGGGCATCACGCTCGTATCGTGTTCAATGCGGGAAAAATTTTGCGAGTGGGTCCAAGGGATTACTACCCCTCCAATTCAAAGTTTGGACGCTGGATTGGGGGAATGGTGTATTGCCATCCGCTATTTTTTGTGAGTTTTTTGCATAGTGCCAAAAGGAGTCCCTTATGCAAAGAATAGTGGCTTTGGGAGGGACAGCACGCTCGCATGTCCTTTGATGCAAGTGAAACTTTGCAATTGGGTCCATGTGGTTGCTACCCTTCCACTTGCAAAGTTTCACCACCATCGGATGCGGGGGTGTGGGACGGTGTGCTGCCACCTGCAATTTATTGTGAAGTGCCCAAGGGGTCCCCTATGCAAAAAATAGCGAGTTTGGGTGGGACATCACGTGCCCATATGGATTCCTATACAGGTGAAACTTTGCGAGTGGTGGGTCCATGTGGTGGCTACCCCTCCACTCGCAAAGTTTCACCACCATTAGATGCGGGATGTGTTGGACTGTGTGTTGGCAGAAGCGTGCTATTTTTTGCTAGTGCCCAAGGGGTTGCCTATGCAAAAAAGAGTGGGTTTGGGTGGGGCTCACGCTCGTATGGCGTCCGATGTGGGTGAAACTTTGTGATTAGGTACATGGAGTTTCTACCCCTACAATCACAAGGTTTCACCACCATTTGAAAACGGATGGGCAGTACGGTGTGTTGCCACTTGCTATTTTCTACATAGTGTCCAAGGGGCCCCTTATGCAAAAAATAGCAGGTTTGGGTTGCGCATCACACTCATGTGTTGCAAGTGAAACTTTGCGAGTGGGGATCCATGGGACTGCTACCCCTCCACTCGAAAAGTTTCCCAGCATCGAACGCCAAATTGGCGGGACGGTGTGTTGCCACACCCACTAATTTTTTGCGTAGTACCAAGGCCCTATGTGAAAAATAAATTGTTTGGGTGTCGGACATCACGCTTAGGTGAAACTTTTTTTATGGGTCCAAGGGATTTCTACCCCTACACTTGTAGAGTGTAACCACCAATGGACACACTCGTAGGCGGCGGGACGGTCTATTGTCACCCGCAATGTTTTTGCATATAGTGTCCAAGAGGTCTTGTATGCAAAAAATAGCGAGTTTGGGTTGGGACATCATGCTTGTATGGCATCCAATGCGGGTTAAACTTTGTGATTTTGTCCATGGTACTGCTACCCCTTAACTCGTAAAATTTTACCACCATCGAATGTTGGATGGCAACAGGACAGTTTGTTGCCACGCGCTATCTTTTGCATAGTGCTCATGGTGTCCCCTAGGGAAACAATATCGGGTTTGGGTGGGGCATCATGCTTGTATGGCATCTACCCCTCCACTTGCAAAGTTTCACCACCATCTGACACTAGATTAGCGGGACGGTGTGTTGCGGCTATTTTTTGCATAGTACCAGTGGGTCCCCTATGCAAAAAAATATCGTGTCACACTCGTACGGCGTACGATGTGGGTGAAACTTTGCAAGTGGGTCCATGGAGCTGCTATCCATCCATTTGTAAATTTTCACCACCATCGGACACCGTATGGGCGGCACGGTGTGGTTTCACCTGCTATTTTTTATATAGTGCCAAAGGGGTCCCCTATGCAAAAAATCGCGGGTTTGGGTGGGGCATCATGCTCGTATGTCATCCAATGTAGGTGAAACTTTGCAACCACTCACAAAGTTTCATCACCATCGAACATTGGATGGGCAAGAGGGTGTTGCCCCACTATTTTTTGCGAGTTTTTTGCATAGTGCCAAAGGGGTCTCCTATGCAAAGAATAGCGGGTTTGGGTTGGACACCACGCTCGTATGCAAATCGATGAGGGCGAAACTTTGTGAGTGGGTCCATGGAGCTGCTACCTCACCACTCTCATAAAGTTTCACCACCATGGGACGTCGATGGGCGGGATGGTGTGCTGCCACCCGCAATTTATTGCATAGTGACAAAGGGGTCTCCTATGCAAAAAATAGCACATTTGGGTGGGACATCACGCGCCCATATGGCATCCAATGTGGGTGAACTTTGTCAGTGGGTCCATGTGGCTGCTACCCTCCTGCAAAGTTTCACTATCAGGCGCCGGATGGGCGGGACAATGTGTTGCCACCCACGCTATTAATTGCATAGTGCCCAAGGGGTCCCCTATGTAAAAATAGCAATTTTGGAAGGATCATCATGACCGTAAGCCCTCTGATGTGGGTGAAACTTTGCGAGTGGATTCGTGGGGCTACTATCCCTAAACACATAAAGTTTCACCACCATCGGATGCCGGATGGGCTGTCCCTATGCAAAAATAGCAATTTTGGGAGGAGCATCATGCTCGTAAGCCCTCTGATGTGGGTGAAACTTTGCGAGTGGATCCATCGGGCTACTATCCCTAAACACATAAAGTTTCACCACCATCGGACACCGGATGGGCGGGATGATGTGTTGCCACCCGCTATCTTATGCATAGTGCCCAAGGGGTCCCCTATGCAAAAAAAATAGCGGGTTTGGATGGGGCATCACGCTCGTATGACATTTGATGCGGGTGAAAATTTATGAGTGGGTCCATGGGGGGATGGTACCCCTCTACTCGCTGGTATGGCATCTAATGTAGGTGAGACTTTGCCATCTAATGCGGGTGAAAATTTATGAGTGGGTCCATGGGGCTGCTACCCTTCCACTCTCAAAGTTTCAAGTTTCACCACCATCAGTTCGCTGTATGGGAGGGATGGTGTGTTACCACCCCACTATTCTTTGTATGGTGCGCAACAGGTCCCCTATGCAATTAATAGTAGCGGGTTTGGGTATGACATCACGCTTGTATGGCAACAATTGATGCGGGTGAAACTTTGCGAGTGGGGCCATAAAGCTTCTACCCCTCCAGTTGCAAAGTTTAACGACCACCATCGCATGCCAGATTTGCGAGATGTTGTGTTGCCACTTGGTATTTTTTGCATAGTGCCCAAAGGCGTCCCCTATACAAAAAATAACGGTTTTGGATCGGGCATCACGCTCGTATCGTGTCTGATGCTGGGAAAATTTATGAGTGGGTCCAAGAGATTACTACCCCTCCAATCGCAAAGTTTCACCACCATCAAACACCAAATTGGGGGGACGGTGCATTGCCATCTGCTATGTTTTGTGAGTTTTTTGTATAGTGCCAAAGGGGGTCCCCTATGCAAAGAATAGGGAATTTAGGAGAGACATCACTCTCGTATGCTATTCGATGTAGGTGAAACTTTGCAAGTGAGTCCATGTGGGTGCTACCCCTCCACTCACAAAATAGCGGGTTTGGGTGGGGCATCACGCGCCCATATGGTGTCCGATGCAGGTGAGACTTTGCAAGTGGGTCCATTTGCTGCTACGCCTCCACTCGCAAAGTTTCACCACCATTAGATGCCAGATGAGCTGGACGTTGTGTTGGTAACAGCATGCTAGTTTTTGCATAGTGCCCAAGGGGTTGCCTATGCAAAAAAATAGTGGGTTTGGGTAGGGCATCACACTCGTATGGCGTTTGATGTGGGTGAAACTTTGTGAGTGGGTAATGGGGTTGCTACCCTTCCAATCGCAAAGTTTCACCACCATTTAAAAATGGATGGGCAAGACGGTGTGTTGCCACCCACTATTTTTTGCATAGTGTCTAAGGCGTCCCCTATGCAAAAAGTAACAAGTTTGGGTCGGGCATCGAGCTCGTATGGCCTCCAATGCGGTTGAAACAATATGATTAGGTCCATGGGACTACTACCCCTCCACTCGCAAAGTTTCAGTAGCATCGATCGTCACCAGATTGGTGGGACGGTGTGTTGCCACACTCACTAATTTTTTGCATAGTACCCAAGGGGTCCACTATGCAAAAAATAACTGGTTTGGGTGTGGGACATCATGCTTGTATGAAATCCGATGTGGGTGAAACTTTGCAAGTTGGTCCATGGGGCTCCTACCCCTCCACTCACAAAGTTTCACCACCATCCGATGGACAAGATGGTGTAATCCATAGTGGCCAAGGAGTCCCATACATAAAAAATAGTTGGTTAGGGTGGGGCATGATGCTTGTAATGGTGTCGGCAGATGTAGGTGAAACTTTGGGAGTGGGTCCATGGGGCTTCTACCCCTATACTTGCAAGGTTTCACCACTATGCTGGATGGGTAGGACGGTGTGTTGCCACCTGCTATTTTTTGCATATTGCCCAAGGGGCCTCCTATGCAAAAAGTAGCAGGTTTGGGTGGAGCATCATGATCGTATGGCATCAAATGTGGGTGAAACTTTGCGAGTGGGTCTAGGGGGATGCTACCCCTACACTCCCATAGTTTCACCACCATCGGATGTGGAATTGGCGGAACAGTGTGTTGCCATCCCCATTATTTTTTGCACAGTGCCCAAGGGATCCCCTATGCAGAAAATAGCGAGTTTGAGTAGGACATCACGCTCGTATGGCATCTAGTGTAGGTGAAAGATCCATGCCCCCTCCGCGCAACAAATTCGGGTGCTAGTAGCGGAAGTAGCACTTCTTGCATAGGGTAGAGCCTCTCACTCGAGACCTCGTCCACCACGGATATCCGGACAAGAGACTAATCCCTCGGTTCTTCCAAAACCAAACTCGAAAAAACTTCCCTCGCCCAGTAGACATAGGCAATTCCTCCAAGAAAATTTTATTCTAACGTAGTCAAGAGCCTTAACTAACCAAACTGATTCGACCAAACTCGTAAGTGACGTGGTCAGATCAAGGAAGAGACTTGCACTTGGATCATAGAGACCAACGCTTTTTTCCTCATCGATAGGCACAACCGTTGATTCTTTTCCATAGAACAAAGACTATCCGGGATTTACTTCATCTATCGTACCATAACAGAATTGAGTCTCATTTTAGGGATCCATCAATCCAGCCTAACTCCATCCAATCCCATGGGTTAGCCAATTGCCCACCACTATAGTGATAGGATCCATTTAGAAATTTAGTTATGTTTTGCCCCGGGTACCAAGGAAAAGAGTTCCCCCAAGCCCCCTATCCGGCGCTTTAAGCAAACTTCAAGATAGTCACACCACTTACACACCCAATATGAAATTGCATGTTTTCAGATTCAGTTGTCTTTAAAACAATATTTTAATTGCATGTTTCCAGATTCAGCTCTGTCTTTAAAACAATATTTTAATGAAACCATAGTATCGTTGATCATAATCCTCCAAAATATCCAACTTGAATTCTAATTTCCAATCATTCCTTCATCGGTGTACCTATGGCATCATTGGCAACCAGAATGCTCACCACTTGTTCACTCAGTGGCCTTTTCAATAGTTCCTAGCTCATAGTACCCGGCAATATAATCACATAAGAAAATCCAAATGGACTCTCCATTGAAGATCAGCAAGATCAACCAACAGATCCATATAAAGGAGCCATGGAATCATCCGTTGAGGACCAGCAAGGACAATCAACCAGATCCATGCCCGAGCTCAAAAAACAACTCTAACACCTTGTTCCATTTTCTTTCTCGACGCATGCATAGGTATCTTCGGCGACCCAGAGCTCGAGCACCGTATAGTCAGCACCCTCTAGGCTCCTTCGCAGGTCACCTAGCGCTTCACTCATAAGCCGTTTCCTTGGTCCCTCATCTACCGTACCGGAAGCTCACTATTTAAATCGAACTGAGGCTGGTCAAGACCTCGGTCGACCTTCTATGCGAGACGTCCTCCGTTGACTCTCCATCAACTGTTGCAACTTTATAAATTAGGTCTCCACGACCTTATTCACAAGATGGTCAAAATGCTTTCCGAGCATTCTTGACATAAAACAGTCATTTAAAAACAGGTTTCATAAATACAGTTTCTAATGACTCTCATCTTTCCACATGGTTCCACATCATTTCTCGTTATTCCACATTCTTCTACATCAATTCACATTGCTTATTCCACATCCAATCATATGTATTCCCATCGTCCTTCATCCATTCTCATCCAATCACATCATATTACATCTCATCCATTCACATCTACTCATATCCACATCACATCCATTCACATCACATCTCATCCATTCACATCTACCTAGATCCACATCACATCACATTCATCCACCTTACATCTCATCCATCCATTCACATTACATCACATTCATTTATATTCATTCAGATCCACATCTCATCACATCACATCCATCCACATCACATCTCATCCATTCATGTCACATCACATCACACTCACATCCATTTACATCTCATCATATCATATTCACATCGCATCACATCCATTTAGATATCATCACATCACATTCACATCCATTCACATCACATCTCATCCATTCACATCTCATCACATCCACTTAAATCCATCACACCCATTCACATCCATCACACCCATTCACATCCATCACATTCATTGCATCCACATCACATCACATTCATTCCACCCACATTACATCACATCCATCACACCCATTCACATCCATCACATTCATTGTATCCACATCACATCACATTCATTCCACCCACATTACATCACATTCATTCCACCCACATTACATCACATCCACATCTCATTCTCATCCATTTACATCACATCACATCCTTTCACATATCATCACATCTCAATCTCATCTCATCATATTCACATCCACATCCATTCACATCCACATCCATTTACATCACATCACATCCCATCCACATCTCTTCACATCCACATACACATCCATTTGCATCACATCACATCCTTTTACATATCATCACATCTCAATCTCATCTCATCACATTCACATCCACATCCATTTACATCACATCACATTCACATCCACATCCATTTACATCACATCACTCCCATCCACATATCTTCACATCCACATCCACATCCATTTACATCACATTACATCCTTTCACATATCATCACATCTCAATCTCATCTCATCACATTCACATCCACATCCATTTACATCACATCACATCACATCCACATTTCTTCACATCCTCATCCACGTCCATTTACATCACATCACATCACATCCACATCTCTTCACATCCACATCCACATCCATTTACATCACATCACATCCCACCCACATCTCATCACATCCACATCCACATCCATTTACATCACATTACATTCACATCCACATCCACATCCATTTACATCACATTACATTCACATCTTATCACATCCACTCACATCCTATCACATCGCATTTACATCTTATCACATCCACTCACATCTTATCACATCGCATTCACATCTTATCACATCGTATTCACATCTTATCACATCATATTCACATCTATTCATATTTAGTAACATTTTTTACTTTCGATACCGATTTTTGATACCGATGATGGGACTTTTCTAAATTTCTACCAATTGCTTGGCCTAGTTAAAGGTACTTTTTCTCGATGGATATTTTCATATTCTTTCTCAAATTTCTCAATTGAAATATACTCAATATTCTTCTTTTGAGTAAAAGATTCATGGGATTTACAAAAATCAATTCTACCCATATTTTCCAATACAATTAATAATGCTCAAAATTTCACTTTTGATAAATACTCATAATTTGAATTATGCTAAAAATTCCTCTTTTACCATTTAATTTCTTGGATCTCAATTATCATGGGAATTTCTCTTTTTATATAAAAATAAATTTTTTAAAATTTTCTCTTTTTCCATTTAATGATTGAATTCCAAATGTCATGGGAATTCCTCTTTTATCATAAAATAAATTTATCTAAAATTTCTCTTTAAATTAAATAAAAATATCCATTATTTTAATTATGCCAAGAATTCCACTTTTACCATTTAAATGATTGAAGTCCAAATGTCATGGGAATTCCTCTTTTATCATAAAATAAATTTATCTAAAATTTCTCTTTAAATTAAATAAAAATATCCATTATTTTAATTATGCCAAGAATTCCACTTTTACCATTTAAATGATTGAATTCCAAATGTCATGGGAATTTCACTTTTATCATTTAAAATTTCTCATGCATAAAATAAATTTATCTAAAAATTCTCTTAAAATTAAATAAAAATATCCATTATTTTAATATACCAAAATTTCTCTTTTTCCATTTAATTACATGGGTCTCCATTAACATGGGAATTCCTCTTTTTACATAAAAATAAACTTACCAAAAATTTCTCTTTTCTTTAATTAATTATTTATACATAAATACTAAAAATTAGTTTCTCTCATGAATATGATGAAAATAATTCTTTTAGCATAGGATATCTCATCCTAAAATATGGTAGGATTTTAATTTTTCTAGAAAAGAATAAGACTTTGTAATACAATTATGATAGAAGAAATATCTTTAAACTGAAATCCAAATTATGGAATTAAATCATAAATTTACCATAATTTTATTAACATAAAAACATAAAAATATAATTTTCATAACCTCTAGCTTAACAAGCTTAGAGTTTGGTTTTGAATTAAGAATTTATCAATGAGAAGCATTCTTTTTCTATAGAATTAGCCATAGGAATGACTATTTTTTTGGGAGAGAGAGATATACATAAAAAGCATTCAAAATAAGCATAAAGATTAACTTTTTGTGATTAATCATTAAAGTTCTTAGAGAAAGCTTGATTTGCATTGAAACCAACTAATTAGAAACTTCTCAAGCTTGAGAGGGGTTGAGAAGTGAAATCATTTGAGAATATTAACAAAAACCATGAAATTCCTTCTTACCTCTAGGTTTGGCTTGCTTCTTTATCTAGAAGTGAAGCCCCCAAACAATCAATTGGTTTAGTGAGTCGAGAAGAAAGCTCCAAGAGTTGTTGAAGAGAGAGAGAAGCCTCCAAGCTCTCCAAAAGTAGAGGATTTTTAAGGGATAATAAAAAATATCATTATTTTAATGTAATACTAGCATGGTATAGTTCACAGATGTTTTTTACAAAAGAATAAGGATCTATTTATAGGTGAGGGAGACCAATAACCAAGTCCAACTAGGTTCTAGAATTTTCCAGGTGCAATTTGACTTAAATTGGACAAGATTTGGACCAATTTGGCTCCCTTTTTTATTTAATTTGATCCAGGAGAGAGGAGAGATAAAAAATATCATAATTTCTTTAAATTCAAAGCCCTTCCACATGTGTGAAATAGGCCCCTACCTCAAGAGTCCCCCTCTCCTTACCAAGGTGTAAAAATGCATCATTATTCCAAAATATCTCATTTTTTTAGTAATATCTCTTAATTTTTAACTAATAAACCTTGTACTCAGTCAACTCTTCATCTTATGTGAGCATTTACTCATTTTTGGGTATTTTCTTTTATTCTTTGGATTTATCTCATCCCAACACTTAGATTAATCCTATTGGCCCATAGGAACCTTAATTGGACCATAATCTAAAAATTTCTAAAAATGTAGACCCTTAGGCTAAGGTCCCTTATACCATTTTCAATTAATTTCTAATGCACATTGCAAAGTTCATTTTGAACTTCTATTTCAAGGGAATCTATTTTAGACACTAGGAGGATTTTTATATCCAAAGATATCTAAATTTTAGATTATCTCTCTCTAGACATTTTCTCTCTCTAGGCCAAAACAGGGTAAAACAAGATCTTTCTTTTATTTCAGAGAGGGGAATAACTACAAGAACAGAAGAGGAGGTTCTTACGCCTTTACACCTCAAAATCTAGAGGGAGGAATCTTACATCCTACCCTACTTAAAAAATGCGAGATGTTCTCATCTCGCAAGTGGAGTATAATCTCTTTCATCTTCTTCCTCTTCAATCACTTCCAGCGTTACTGCCTTGGAAGTGGACGGCCGATTTGGGAATACCTCCCTTTGACTTCCCCTATTCTGAGAGATGGAGGTTTTGCATTACTTTGGATTGAAACTGAGGGTTGGTTAGAGGGTCTACCTCTAGAATTTCCCTGATTTTGACAGAAAGGAACCTGATTACTCTGGAAGGAAGGAGCTAGAGTATGGAATCTTGGTCCCTGACTTCCCTGCCCTGCAAACCTTGATCCAAAAGGAGTTAGGCAATCCATACTATGATGTCCAAATCCTTGATAGTTATAGAATTTCACTTCTTTGTTCAAGGGTGGAACTTCTGAAGTTGAATTCCAGGGGATTGAGTTCTGGGAAAAGGACCTTTCTTCCATTCTGGAACTTCCCATATCCTGAGATTGACCTTGTTTTCTCTTAGTCGGTGGGAAGTTGGAATCACCTTTCGGAGCTAGAAATCTTTTGGTGCTAGCTTTGGCAGGACCTTGACATCAAAGGGAAAAATCCTTTGCCATCCGCAATGCTTCTGCCATGGAAACTGGCTTGGCATTCTTCACTAGGACATTCAAAGGTTTGTTCAGTCCTCGAATGAACGTGGCCATCAGTTGTTCTTCATCCAGCGGTGGCGAGTACTTGAGGCATTTTCAACAAGGATTATTTTCTATAGAATCGTTTCCACAAGGATCATTCCATCTAGAATCATTTCTAGTGGAATGGTTTTTGAGAGGAATCATCATTTTCGAGGAGGATTATTTTGTTTCTCATGGAATTATTTTTTGGTAGAATCATCTAAAGGTGAATTGGTTGAGTAGGATCGTTGATCCTAAATGAGATAAAATTCCAGAGGCATTGAAAAATAAAATAGAAAAAGTCAATACCAAGGGAATTTGACCATAACCTCAGACCTTGACCTGCTAACTCGTAAAGAAAAGCCATAAAAAATATAAAACCTTCTAATAATAACAAAAACATTGGAAAATCAAGGAAAACTACAAAAAATACAAGAAAATTACCAAAAAATAGAAAAAACATACAAAATCCAAAAACATCAGAAAACCAAGAAAAATCATAAAAAGAAACATCACAAGGGATTCTAGGGTTGGACCAAGTGCTCATGCATTTACGTTCGGGCTAAAGTATTATGAATTCATTATCGAACCAAACATTTGAACATGAAATGTTATCATATGCACCAACACTAGGGAGTGAGAATGACTAGAGACTAGTTGACTTCTTTTATGAGGTGACGAGGAGGTTAGAAAAACATTGTCAATGTTTATCTGTGTTTATCTGTAAATCAGAGAGCTATTTGGATTTCCTAGATTAAAATTGGGATATTCATCTTGGTTTCCAAAAAGCTGGGAGGACAGAATCTCTTCCTTAGGTAAATCTTGAGATCATTCTAGGTCTGGGTGTTCCGAATCCAAATGGTTTGTCTCGTAGTGGTTTCTCCATGCCACTCTGGTTGTTTCTACTATCTTCATCCTTGCAAGAGCCATTTTACTTTTCTCGTTGTACCCGGTGACATCGAAGTATTCTTCTATTGCTTCGATCCACTTCTCCACAGCTTCGCTCAAGTTTTCCCCTTCACCCTTGAAAGGTCCAGGCTGCTGCGATCTATGAAGGGTCGAGCTATCGAGTTGGGGATTAACATTCCTACCACGATGACCTCGATCCATGATCCTATCAATACGAAAATTCTTGTTAAGTCCCTTTTTCCCAAACTAACCAAGACGCTCAGGTGAAGAGACCACTTGATAATTCAATTTCGACTTTAGATCCAACTGAATTTTGGGGTTCCTTATAGTCTGGTCAACCCACGCAGAATCCTGGGATAAAGATCCCTTCTACAAGAAGAACACATAAAACTCATTATCAGAGAACAATTCATTCAGAACATATCATTCATATCCTTAACACAATAATGGTCCATCATACCAAAAATTTAATCTGAACATTCCTCCACGAGAATTTCAATTATGCAGGTTCTCCATTTGTCATCCCTTAATTAGATTCACTGGGTCAAAGGTTAACACTAGTTTGGTACCAAAAAAGGACACTTAAGTGTCCTTTTTTGGACGATGCAAATAAAATGCTACTTGCGCTAGGAAAGACATATTCCAAATCCCTCTTGAGGAGTTTGAATATGTGACCTAGTGTGTCTTTAAAAAATGCAACCTTGCAATTTGGATGCTGGCACGATAAGGAATTACACCCATAAATAGGACTTGCATGAGACTGCAACTCAGGTTTGAGAAAACCGCCTTATAAGCTTAGAGAAAAAAATCACTAAGCCCCGTGAAAAATTCCAAGTAATTATTTCATATTTGTTTCAAAGATTTTGCCAAGTTTCACATGAAATAAAATTCAATTGAGAGTGTCTAAAATAGTAGGAAGTTGTGTGTGTTTGATACACCACTTTTTAGCATCTATTTGTATATCCAAACCAATACATGGTTTTAATGTGTTAGTTTTTTAAGGTGATACAATGCTTACTCTATCCATTGAGATCTTAAAGTTATATGTAAAAGTCCCTTAGTAAGCTACAAATATTAATTATTTCAAAATGTCAAAACTGCACACAACAAAAATTTTGGATTTAGATTCTTGAGTCATACGCATTACATTCCTTAGTAAACTTGCAGCATTTTGTCTGTATAGAATAATTCCGCTAAGGTACGTTGTACAAACATAATTTGGGCACCTAAAACCTTTGTTTCATGGTTGTTGAGAGAGAATTTAGAAATTTTAAAAAATGTAGCACGATTGAAAATCTAAGATAGCGCTCAAGTAGCAAGATTTACTTGAGCTTGGGACCCCAAAAAATATGTATTAACTTAGTTTTGAACTATATAATCATTTTTGATTGCCAATTTGCACTAACATAACCCTAGTTTTATGGAAGTACCTTTGGAAGGCCAAAATTTTCCTCTTTTTCAGCATCTTGGTAATTATGAGATTTTTGTTATAGTTCACAAGTAGCTTAGAAACTAGGACCTAAAGGAGATTGTGTTGTTTTGAAACCCCAAGTTCTACCAATTGACTTTTACAAACATGAAAAACATGATTTATTCAAGAAGTTATAGGCATTTTATGGGATTTTTGACAAAACAGCTTCAAATTTCAATGAAAATTTCAAGTTAGAGTTTTTTGTCAAATTTCTAATATAGCTTGTGTTTTGACATCATGAAAAATCCCCTTTATTTTTTGACTTTTAACCAACCTATGGTTGAAACAAGGTGTAGAAATGTTGTTTCTAGGTTCCCCAAAAAATTCCAAAGTTTTGGTGAGAAACAGGACACTTTAGTGTCCAATTACAGAACTAGTGTTAACATCAGTAATCCTGTCAGCACAATCCACTAATCTCATAGTGATTTGCTGAAGTCATAATCGTCATTCCAGTTACTAACATCATCACTGGGATTTGTCCCATTCATCCTCATTGTGGCTTTGTTCAACTTATCTTCCTTCAACCAGAATTCAAGAATCATCATCTTTCAATCAAAATCCAAATCAACTCATCAATTCTCAACCAAAATTCTGAAATCATATCAACAAGCATTCAAATTCATCCTCTGGATAGCATTTTTGCTTATTACTTCAAGGTCTTAGATTTACTCACATATATTGCCAGTAAAGAGCTACAGTTATACTCACGGTATAGACGAGTAGTCATCACGGTCCTTGGAGTTATAAAGTAAATACCATCATATCTAGGCCTCAAGCAAGTCAGGGATTCCATACAATTGTGGTACTTCCATCTGAAGACCCAATTTCCAATTTATGAATCTTCATTCTGAATATCAATTTGTATGAATTTCATCACACAATTACAATCTTTTACTGGTACTTCATAAATTTTTGACTTTATGGCTTCTTGGTTGTTCCACTTTAGCCAATTTGCCTAATACCAGCTAAAAGATCCCTGCCTCGCCTACGGATATCCGGACAAGAGACTAATCCCTCGGTTCTTCCAAAACCGAACCCGAAAAAACTTCCCTCGCCCAGCAGACATAGGCTATTCCTCCAGGAAAATTTTATTCTAACATAGTCAAGAGCCTTAACTAACCAAACTGATCCGACCAAACCCATAAGTCATGTGGTCATATCAAGGAAGAGACTTGCACTTGGATCATAGAGACCAATGCTTTTTTCCTCATAGTCGAGAGGCACAGCCGTTGATTCTTTTCCATAGAACAAAGACTAACTGGGATTTACTTCATCTATCATACCATAACAGAATTGAGTCTCATTTTAGGGATCCATCAGTCCAGCCTAACCCCATCCAATCCCATAGGTTAGCCAACCGCCCAACCACTATAGTGATAGGATCCATTTAGAAATTTCGTTATGTTTTGTCCTGGGTACCGGGGAAAAAAGTTCCTAGGCCCTCTAGCCGGCGCTTCAAACAAACTTCAAGATAGTCACACCACTTACACACCCAATATGAAATTACCTATTTCCAGATTCAGTTGTCTTTAAAACAAGCTTTTAATGAAACCATAGTATCACTGATCATAATCCTCCAAAATATCCAACTTGAATTCTAATTTCCAATCATTCCTTCATCGGTGTACCTATGGCATCATTGGCAACTAGAACGCTCACCACCTATTCACTCATCAGGGGCCTTTTCAATAGTTCCTAGCTCATAGTACCTGGTAATATAATCACATAAGAAAATCCAGATGGACTCTCTATTGAAGATCAGCAAGATCAACCAATAGATCCATATAAAAGAGCCATGGACTCATCCGTTGAGGACCAGCAAGGATAATCAACCAGATCCATGCCCGAGTTCAGAAAACAACACTAACACCTTGTTCCATTTTCTTCCTCGATACACGCGTGGGTATCTTCGGCGACCCATAACCTGAGCACCGTATGTGGTTAGCACCCTCTAGGCTAGTCTGATCACCATCGGACGCTAGATGGATGAGGCTGTGTGTGTTGCTAGCCCCCGGTATTTTTTTCATAGTGCCCAAGGGGTCCTTCTACAAAAAATAGCGGGCTAGGGTGGGACATGACACTCGTATAACGTTCGATGCAAGTGTAACTTAGGGAGTGGGTCCATGGGGCTTCTACCCGTTCACTTAGAAAGTTTCACCACCATCGACGCCAGATGGGTGGGATGATGTGTTGCCACCCACTATTTCCTGCATAGTGCCCAAGGGGTCCCCTATGCAAAAAATGGTAGTTAGGGTGGGGCATCATGCTCGTATGGTGTTCGATATGTGGGTGAAACTTTGCAAGTGGGCGAGGGGGTTGCTACCCCTCTACTCACATATTTTCACCAACATCATTGGTGGGACAATGTGTTTCCATCTGCTATTTTTTGCATAGTGCCCCAAGGGGTCTCCTATGCAAAAAATAGCGAGGTTGGGTAGGACATCATGCTCCTATGGCGTTCGAGGTGGGTGAAACTTTGCGAGTGGGTCCATGGGACTGCTACACCTCCATTTGCAAAGGTTTACCACCATTGGACACCAGATGGACAGGACGGTGTGTTGCCACCTGCTATTTTTTCCATAGTGCCGAAGGGGTCCCCTATGCAAAAAATAGCCGATTTGGGTGGGACATCACATTTGTATTGTGTTTGAGGGTCAAACTTTGTGCATGCATCCAGGGGGCTACTACCATTTGAGGAACAAAGTTTCATGACCACGATTGGATGCTGGATTGGCGGGATGGTGTGTTGTCATTTGCTATTTTTTGTAAGTTTTTTGCATAGCGCTAAAGGGGTCCCCTATGCAAAGAATAGCCAGTTTGGATGGGACATCACACTTGTATGCCATCTGATACGGGTAAAAATTTGTGAGTGGGTGCATGGGGCTCTTCCACTCGCAAAGTTTTACCACCATCGAATGGGGGGGACAGTGCATTTCCATCTGTAATTTTTTTGTGTATAGTGCCCAAGGGGTCACCTATGTAAACAAAAGTGGGTTTGGGTGGGACAACATGCTCGTCTAGAGTCCGATGTGGGTGAAACTTTTTAGAGTTGGTCCATAGGGCTACTACCCTCCACTTGTAGAGTTTCACCACCATTAGACGTCGGATGAGGAGACGGTCGCTAATTTTTGCATAGTGCCCAAGGGGTCCTGTATGTAAAAAATAGCGGGCTAGGGTGGGCATCACGCTCGTATGGTGTCCAATGTAGGTTATACTTTAGAAGTCAGTCCATGCACTGCGCAAAGTTTCACTACCATCAGACGCCGGATGGGTAGGACGGTGTGTTGCCACCCGCTATTTTTTGCATAGTCCCAAGGGGTCCCTTTTGCATAGTGCCCAAGGGGTCCCTTATGCAAAAAATAGCGTGTTTGGGTGGGGCATCATGTTTTTATGGTGTCTGATGCAGGTGAAACTTGGTGACTAGGTCCACAGGGTTGCTACCCCTCCAATTGCATAGTTTCACTATCATTGGATGTGGGATTGACGAGAGGGTGTGTTGCCATCCGCTATTTTTTGCATAGTGCCCAAGGGGTCTCCTATGCAGAAAAAAGGGAGTTTGGGTAGGATATCACACTCATATAGCGTCCGCGTTGGGTGAAATTTTGCAAGTGGGTCCATGGGACTACTACCCCTCCACTCGCAAAGTTTCACCGCCATCGGACACCAAATGGGCAGGAGTGTGATGCCAACCGCTATTTTTCGCATAGTGCCCAAGGGGTCCCCCTATGCAAAAAATAGCAAGTTTGGTTAGAACATCACACTCTTATGGCGTCAGATGCGGGTGAAACTTTGGGAGTGGGTCCATGGGACTGCTACCGCTCCACTCACAAAGTTTCACCACCATCGGACACTGGATAGATGAGATAGGGTGTTGCCACCCTCTAATTTTTCCAGTGTCCAAGGGTCCCCTATGCAAAACATAGCAGTTTTGGGTGCGGCATGATACTCATATCGTATCTAATGTGGGTGAAACTCTTCTAGTGGGTCGAGGGTTGCTACCCCTCCACTCCCAAAGCTTCACCACCATCAGATGCCGGATTGGCAAGACTGCGTGTTGCCATCTGCTAATTTTTGCGAGTCTTTCTCGCATAGTGTCAAAGAGGTCCCATATGTAAAAAAATAGCAGGTTAGGGTGGGGCATCAGACGCTCATATGGTGTCCGATGCAAGTAAAACTTTAGAAATGGGTCCATGCACTACTACCCCTCCACTCACAAAGTTTCACTACCATCAGATGTCGGATACGCGATGATGGTGGGGCATTGCACTCGTATGGACGGTCTGATGCAGAAGAAATTTTGCAAGTGGGTCCATAAAGTTGCTGCCCCTCCAATCGCAAAGTTTCACGACCACCACCTCGGATGGGCGAAATGGTGTGTTGCAAAAAATAGCGAGTTAGGGTTGGGCATCACGTTCGTATGGTGTCTGATGCAAGTGAAACTTTAGAAATGGGTCCATGCGCTGCTACGCCTCCACCCGCAAAGTTTCACTACCATCAGACGTCGGATACGTAGGATGGTGTGTTGCTACCTGCTATTTTTTGCATAGTGCCCAAGGGTCCCTTATGCAAAAAATAGCAGGATTGGGTGGAGCATCATGCTTGTATCGTGTCCGATGTGGGTGAAACTTTGTGAGTGGGTTCACAAGATTGGTACCCATCCTCTTGCATAGTTTCACCACCATCGGACGTGGGATTGGCGAGAGGGTGTATTGCCATCCACTATTTTTTGCATAGTGTCCAAGGGGTCCCCTATGCAGAAAATAGTAAGTTTAGGTAGGACATCACACTCGTATGGCATCAGACGTGGGTGAAACTTTGCAAGTGGGTCCATGGGGCCGATACCCCTTCATTCGCAAAGTTTCATGACCATCGGACACCAGATGGACGGGATGGTGTGTTGCCGCCCACTATTTTTTGCATAGTGTCCAAGGGGTCCCCTATTGCAAAAAATAGCAGTTTCAGGTGAACATCGCGTTTGCATCGTGTCTGTACGGGTGAAAATTTGTGTGTGGGTCCAATGGCTTCTACCCTTCTAGTCACAAAGTTTCACCACCATGATTGGACGCTGGATTGGTGGGACAGTGTGTTGCCATCCGCTATTTTTTGTGAGTTTTTTGCATAGTGCCAAAGGGATCCCCATGCAAAGAATAGTCGGTTTGGGTGGAACATCACGCTCATATTGCGGGTGAAATTTTGTGAGTGGGTCCATGGGGGGCTGCTACCCCTCCACTTGCAAAGTTTTGCCACCATCTGATGCCGGATGGGTGGGACGGTGTGTTGTCACCTATAATTTTTTTGCGCATAGTGCCCAAGGGGTTCCCTATGCAAAAAATAGCGGGTTTGCATGGGACACCATGCTCATATGGAGTCCAATGCGGGTGAAACTTTGAGAGTTGGTCCATGGGGCTACTACCCTCCACTCACAGAGTTCTACCACCATCGGACGTCTAATGAAGGAGACGGTCGCGCTATTTTTTGCATAGTGCCCAAGGGGTCCCGTATGCAAAAAATAGCAAGTTAGGGCTGGACATCATGCTCGTATGGTGTCTGACGTAGGTAAAACTTTAGAATTGGGTTCATGCGCTACTATCCCTCCACTCGTAAAGTTTCACTACCATCAAACGTCGGATGGGCAAGAGGGTGTCTTGCCACACGCTATTTTTTGCATAGTGCCCAAGGAGTCCCCTATGCAAAGAATAGTGGGTTTGGGTGGGGCATCATGCTTGTTCGATGTGGGTGAAACTTTGTGAGTGTGTCCATGGGGTTGCTACCCCTCCACTCACATAGTTTCACCACCATTGAATGTGGGATTTGCGGGAGAGGGTGTGTTGCCATCCGCCATTTTTCTCATAGTGCCCAAGGGGTCCCCTATGTAAAAAATAGCGAGTTTGGTTAGGACATCATCACACTCATATGGTGTCGGATGCGGGTGAAACTTTGGGACACTGGGTCCATGGGATTGCTACCCCTGCACTCGCAAAGTTTCACCACCATCGAGAACCGGACGAGCGGACAGTGTGTTGCCACCCGCTATTTTTTGCAGTGTTCAAGGGTCCCCTATGCAAACAATAGCGGTTTTGGGTGGGGCATGATGCTTGTATTGTGTATGATGCGGGTGAAACTTTGTGAGTGGGGCCAAAGGGCTTCTACCCCTCCACTCGCAAAGTTTCACCACCATCAGATGCCATATTGACAGGACGGTGTGATGCCCCACCCAAACCCACTATTTTTTGCATGGGGGACTCCTTGGGCACTACTCCTTGGGGTAGCATCACGCACGTATGGCATCCCATGTGGGTAAAACTTTGCGAGTGGATCCATGGAGTTTCTATCCCTCCACTGGAAATGTTTCACCACCGAAAACCAAATGGGCGGGACTAGGTGTTGCCACCCCGCTATTTTTTGGATAGTGCCCTAGGAGTCCCCTATGCAAAAAATAACGACTTTGAGTGGGACATCACGTTTTCATGACGTCTTATGTGTGTGAAACTATGTGAGTCAACCCCCCATGGGGCTACTACACCTCCACTCCCAAAGTTTCACCACCATAGGATAGTGGATGGGTGGGATAGTGTGTTGCCACCCACTCTTTTTTGCATAGTGCCCAAGGGGTCCCCTATAAAGCAAATAGCAGGTTTGGGTAGGGCATCACGCTCTTGTAGGATCCGACGTGGGTGTGACTTTGCGAGTGGGTCCATGGGGCTACTACCACTCCACTCGTAGAGTTTCACCACCATCGAACACTGGATGGGCAGGACGGTGTGTTGCCACTCGCTATTTTTTGCATCGTGCCCAAGGGGCTCGCTAGGAAAAAAATAGCGGGTTTTGGTGGAGCATCACACTCGTATGACATCTGATGTGGGTGAGACGTTTCAGTGGTTCCATGGGGCTGTTACCCCTCCACTCTCAAAGTTTCACCACCACATCTGAACATTGGATTAGCGGGATAGTGTGTTGCCACCCACCACTATTATTTGCATAGTGCCCAAGGGGTCCCCATGTAAAAAATAGTAGGTTTGGGTGGGACACCATGTGCCCATATGGCGTCCAATGCAAGTGAAAATTTGTGAGTGGGCCCATGGGGCTAATACACCTCCACTGGTGAAATTTCACCACCATCGGGCGTCGAATGGGCAGGACGGTGTGTTGCCACCCACTATTTTTTGCATAGTGCCCAAGGGGTCCCCTATATAAAAAATAGCAGGTTTGGGCAGGGCATCATGCTCTAATGGCATCCAATATGCGGGTGAAACTTTTTGAGTGGGTCCATGGGGATGCTACCCCTCCACTCGTAAAGTTTCACCACTATAGGACACTGGATGGGCGGGACGGTGTGTTGCCACCGCTATTTTTTACATAGTGCCCAAGAGCGATTTTGGGTGGGGCATCAAGCTCGCATGCATCTGATATGGGTGAGACTTTGTGAGTGGATCCATGGAGCTATTACTCCTCTACTCGTCTCGCAAGGTTTCACCACCATCTGACGTTGGATTAGTGAGACGGTGTGTTGCCACCCGGCTATTGTCCCCTATGCAAAAAATAGTGGGTTTGGGTGGGACAACACATGCCCATATGGCTTCCAATGCAGGTGAAACTTTGTGAATGGGTATGTGTGGTTGCTACCCCTCCACTCGCAAAGTTTCACCACTATCATACACCGGATGAGCGGGACGATGTGTTCCCAGCTGTGAGACCTCTGCCCTCTCCACACGGCCTTCTTTGGGGCACTCACAGCGGAAGTAGTAGCCTCTCGCGTAGGGCAAGGATTCCCACTTGAGGCCTCGCCTACCATGAATGTTCGGACAAGAGACTAATCCGGTGGTTCCTCCGAAACCGAGACCGGAAAAACTTCCCTCGCTCGGAAGGCACGGGCGATGAAAATCATCTAGCAGAAAATTTATCTAACGAGTCAAGGCCTTAACTAACTTTCTATTCCGACCGAACCCGTACATCACATGGCCAGATCAAGGAAGGGACTTGCACTTAGTTCATAGAAATCACCGCTTTTTTCCCCTTAAGCAAGGCAGCACAGCCGCTGATTCTTTCCCACACAGAACAAGAATCTTCCTGGGACTTATTCTAACTAACGTAACTTAAACGTATCTAATTGTATTCGCAGGAATCCATCGATCCAGCTTACGGCCCATGGGTTAGCCAACCGCCCAACCACTGTATTGGTGGGATCCATTTATATAAAAATTTGGTTGAGTTTTGTCCCAGGGACAAGGGAAAAGAGCTCTCAGGCCCCCTAGCTGGCACTCATGCAAAATACAATTTAGACACACCACTTACGCATCTTCTCTTCCCTCACTAGTAGTAGTGCTACTAGTCGTATCATCAACACTCGAATCAGCTTCATCCTCCCCTTCATTATCAACAGGCTTTTGATTATCCATATTAAACTGCTTTTTATCCCTCATCTGTCATACAGAGTAATGACCCCTTTCCTCCAATCTTGAACAGCTTTCACCGCTCTC
The DNA here is from genome assembly GCF_041138505.1 of Cibotium barometz. NCBI lineage: Eukaryota > Viridiplantae > Streptophyta > Polypodiopsida > Cyatheales > Cibotiaceae > Cibotium > Cibotium barometz. The sequence goes on from NC_141049.1 coordinate 64,181,459, forward strand.
AGCCATGGTCTTCCCAAAATGATGGGGAACACACCCATTCCTGCCGGCATAACATGACAGTCCACAAGCACCTTTACATCAAAAGCCTGCAGTTCTAACTCCTTGATCACACCTAAGCATTTGACTTTCTGGTGATTGGCCAACCGAATATGGAAACCAGATGCTTCAGTAATGTGAAGACCAAGCCTCTCCACAGTTGCTAGTGTGATTACACAAATTTGTGCACCACCATCTATATATGCCTCTCCTGTATTCTTCCCTTTGTACCATACATCCACCACAGGACATATATCAGGCAACTTGTCAACGGATAAAACAGTCACTATCCCTCTGGCAGGTTCCTTCTCTCTCGGGTTTACAAGTCTTTTCCACTAACGTTTCAATTTGGGAGAGCTAACTCTATCAATTGCCCAAAAGTAATATTAGCTTTCCTTCCAGCCATGTCCTCCTGCAAATTGTAGCTATTCTGCCCAACCCCTAGTGGAAAATCAGTCACTTGAAACTTCCTATGAGACTTCTGCTTCCACTTGACCTTTACTGCATCCCCTCCTTCCTTCACTTTACCTTTCTTCTTGCTAGGCCCTGCAGCATCCCTACCTTCCCTTTCCTGTGGCGTCCGTTTCCCCAAAGGCATTACATCAGATTCTGTCTCCTTCTTCGTCTTCTCAAGGGTGACCACATTCACCACCTTAGTTTTACCCTTCTCATCATTTGTCAACCCCCACTGATCCCTGCTTCACCTTTAATTTCAATTCCATAATCATTGGCCCTATTGGGAATCTGAGAGGGTAAGGGATACATATCACCCCCCATTCGCGGCGGCTTGTCACAGTCGGGACTTACATGCCCCAATTCACCACAATTCCAACATGTAGGAATAAACTGTCTACCCCTGCCAAAACCACGGCCACTTAGTCTGACCTTCAACCCCTTCCTGATTATAACCTCTGCCTCAGCCACGTCCACCACCACCTGTGTTCCCTATCATTTTCAGACTCAGATTCTTCATACAATCCACTATTTGCCTCATGTCCTCGTGAAGCCCTTCATCAGAAGCTGTAACAGCTATGGGTGCCACCTTTGTCCCCTGTGGTATGACATTATTCATTTGAGCTTCTGTCGGTTGCACTCTTTCCAGCACGGTTCTCATCAGTACCGCTTCTACCCTTATAATTTTAGGCCTTACTACCACTGGAACCATCCCCAGTTGGTTCATCCGTGTTGCAACTTCCAATCCTTTGATTTGGCAATCTCCACCGTATCCTCATAAGATTTGGGCTTCTTTAGTTCAACCTTCCAGCGAATGCCTCCCTTCAATCCTGCAACAAAACGATCCTTCTTCATCATGTCCGGAGGCACTTGATCCTCCCCCAAAGCCCTGCACAAGGTCTCCCACAGCAAAGAGAATTTCTTTACATAATCATCAATTGGCTCCAATTCGCCCTGTGTCAATCCCTGCACTTCATGCCAAACTCTGTCTGGATCCTCAACCTTCTTGAACCTGTTCAAAAGTGCAGTCTTCAATCCATCCTCAGTCATTGAAATGCGTGGCTCAACATCCCTTAATGACTCTTCAAAGGTCCTGAACCATGCCCTTGCATCTCCCTTCAAACATATATTGAGCAACCACAATACCTCTGCCGGCTCGTTGATGTGGTTGCTTATGCACGCAACCTCCATCCTTTCAAGAAAATATGCTACATCTTCATTAGGACCACCAAAAAACTCTGGATACGACATCATTTTAATCCCCAAGTTTCACCTCAAATCCCAAGAAAAACAAGAAAAACACCTTCCCTGAAACCTTCAACTCCTAGGGCATACATCCTTGTAGACGAAGAAAAATACCCGAGCTCTCCTCAGTGGGGGCACCAAAAAGATGAGGAGCGAAAAAAAGAACACGGAGACAGGCCTCTATATGTTGAGATTCAAGCTCGATGTCAGTGTGAGCCAGCTATGCTATGTGCTGGCAGATTAGGTAGGAACATGTGAGACATAAATGACCGCGTGTCCAGCTGGTCATAGTGTGTGGACATTAGCTAGGGTTAGTAGAGTGTGGACACAACTCATTGTGTGTTGTGTGGATTATGGATTAGTGCATTATGCTTTGTGTGAGAGTGGACATGGCTTCCCTCTATGGTTAGGGTTTGCAATATACATTAGGGTTTGCTCCTGTGTGTGTGTCTCCTCCTCCTCTACCGTTCTTTCAACATGGTATCAGAGCCTTGTGCTGTTTATTAGGGTTTATGAGTGAGTGAGTGAAGAGGGAGAAGAAGCTGTGAAGCTTGCCATTGGAGCTGTGAAGCTTGGAGCACACCAAATACTATCAGATCTGAGAGCTTGGCCTATCGGGTAAGGTCCTCTAAACATCCTTGAAGGGATTGCAGGTGATACAGGCAAAAACAAAGCAAAATAGAGCAAATCAAAGCAAAGAGAAATTCTGATTTTTGAAGCTTTCCATTAAAGCTTGAAAGCATTGATGTATGGTGGAAATACATGTAATTCTGGCAAAGCAAACATGTATCTGACAAATGAGAGATGTATTGGCAACTTCTATGCAAGCCCTATTGTGATTTTGGAGCATTTTGGAAGCATTTGAATGTATGAAAATCTCTGGTTTTTGAGCTCTCACAAAACAGAGAAGAGGAAGCCCAAAATTGAAGCATTTGGAGTGTGATTTTGGCTAAAATCCAACCATTGGTGGATTGCACATGTACCTAGGTGTCTTGGGGACTTATTACCATCATCAATTATCAACACAAACTCTCCTAACCCCCCCTACAGCAGGCGGCGCAGCCAGCAACAATAGAGAAACAGAGCAGATTTTGTACTTTTTGGCTACGAGGAGATTGATTTCTCATTGGGTACTTGATATCTTTCACAATTGCTTTAGCAATTGGATGCTTTACACTTTGGAGAAGAGGGCTATGTGATTTGTTTGGTCAATTATGCCTAATTGAGCTAGGAATGAGCTAATTAAAACAAGCTGTCCACTGGTTACAGAGAAACAGAGCATTTTAATTGAGCAATTAATCTTTGGTCTTTTACAATTGGATAAATTCCTCTTACATGGAGTTGATGGACACTAATGCTAATCTAATGTATGCCTGGTTGCTCAATTTGGACAAATATTGAAGGAATTAGAGTAAATTTTCTACTAGTTTTTCTAGTTTTTCTAGTTTTTCCCAAAACAGAGAAAGGGGTTTTCAAAAATTGATATGTACACATGTCAGATGGTGTTGATACTCAACATTGAGGTTGATTAGGTGTCAATGCAAGTTGCCCATACTTGATTGCACCATTACATTGTGATTTGGAGCCTTGGAAGGTGTGTCAATTCAGGGTATCCCGGACTGCGTGAGTCAGTTCATCTTGGATGATTACAGGTTGATTTTCTACATCAAATTAGCCAGAGCCTGAGCTACCTCGATAACCTACACAGCAGCAGCTTATTGCTCATAAGCAATGGTCAAAGAGAGCATTCAAAGTGCTGCATTATCTGTCTATATGTATTTCTGATGCTATGCTCATACACATACAGGATGCTGAGAATCCCAAAGATGCATGGGATACTTTGGTCAAGATGTTTGATACAGATACGAGTGCTCGCAAGTCTCAGTTGTGACAGTAAATACATAATGTGAAAAGGAATAAAAGGAGCGTACATGATTATGTGCAAGAAATCAAGAAGTTTGCAGATGCATTGGCCACAATAAATGCCCCCATGCCTGATGATGATTTGGTGGATATTACCTTGCGTGGTCTTGGCAAGGAATACAAATCTTTTGATACATCTATCTCAGTGAGGAGTACAGGTCTACCCGACTTTGATGAGTTGGTTTCACTCTTGTTGGTTGAGGAAATCAAGCTCAGTGATTCATTTCTGGATGCATCTACTAGCCATGATGATGGCAGAAATCAGGCTTTCTACTCGCAGAGAGGCTTTAGAGGCAGGGGGAGATTTGCATCACGTGGACGTGGTGGTAATGGTCGTGGATGGTAGGACAGGCCTCCACAACAAAATTTTCAGCCTTCATATGGTGCTCGAGGTGGTCGTGGATATGCACCTTAGAGAGGCAGAGGTAACCCCTGTGGAAGAGGACGTTGGCAAGGCCAACAAAATTCTATGCAAGATGTTGAATGCCATTATTGTGGCAAATATGGTCATATGGCGAGAGATTGTTTCTGCAAACAGAATGATTTGAGAGGGGGAAGAGCACAGCGTGGTGGTCATTATGGTGGAAATTATGCACAACATGGTGGAAACTATGCATCAAGCAGCAATGATGGCACTGCAAATCATTTGTTTGCCATGAAGCATGTTGTGGGTTCTATGACGACAAATGCTGAGAATGATGACACATGGTATATGGACTCAGGAGCATCAAACCATATGACATGTCATGGTGAATGGTTTGAGCATATGAAGCCTATGGATGTAAAAGCCTATGTGGAGACAGGTGATGATACCCAGCATGTCATTACACATGTTGGAAGTGTACCATTGGTCATGCACAATGGTCAGACAAAGTCTATGTCAGATGTGCTGTATGTGCCTTTGATCACTAAAAGCTTGGCCTCAGTTGGTCAAATGGTGGAACAGGGATTACAGGTTTGGTTCAACGAGCATGGTTGCTTCGTTGAGGACTTCAAACATGGATGTAGAGTGATTGCTAAAGGCAAGAAAGAAGGCAGATTGTTTAAGCTGGATGCTGGAATTCCTGAGCTAAAATCAGCCATGTTCTCAAAGAGCAGGAATGTGGTACAGGACATTGATATGTGGCATAAGAGGATTGGACATGTCAATATACAGAGATTAAAGAACATGCAAACAAGAGGCATTGTCAATGGATTGCCTAGGTTCAAATATGATGGACATATGCATGTTTGTGAAGCCTGTTAGTTTGGAAAGCAGGCAAGGTTGAGGTTTCCTAGAGAAGGAAATATGAGTAACAGGCCACTTGAGATCGTACATAGTGATGTATGGGGTCCTGCACAAAACCCATCTATCAAAGGCAGTTTATACTATGTTACATTCATAGATGATTTCAGCAGGATGACATGGATATACTTTCTGAGAGAGAAGAGTGAAGTATTGGAAAAGTTCATGGATTTCAAAGCTTTTGCAGAAAAGCAATATGGCTGTTGGATTAAATGTTTGAGAACAGATGGAGGTGGTGAATACACCTCAAAAGCTTTTGATCATTTCTTGAGGAAGCATGGAATAAGAAGACAGTTGACTTGCAGGTATACACCTCAGCAGAATGGTGTGGCTGAGAGAAAGAATAGAGTCATATGTGAAGTGGCAAGGGCGATGCTCAATGAAAAGAGCATGCCAGATTACTATTGGGTAGAAGCATGTGCTACTGCAGTATATATATTGAACAAAACACCTACAGCAACCATTCATGGAAGCACGCCAGAGATGCGGCTCACAGGTTACAGGCCAGACATTGGACATCTTAAACTTTTTGGATGCATAGCTTATGTACATGTGCCTGATGAAAGAAGAAGGAAGTTGGATCCTAAAGCAGAGAAATGTGTATTTGTTGGATATGCACAGGATCGAAAGGCATACAAATGTTATAATCCACAAACTAGACAAGTGGTCATCTCACGTGATGTGGTGTTTGATGAGCTTGCTAGTTGGTACAAAGCAAAAGATGAGGGAGTCATTGAGTCATTTGAGGCTGATGTGCCTGTGAACTTGCCACAAGCAAGTTCTAGTTCTACTACTATGTCTGGGCCAGCAGCAGAAGCTGAGAGTAGCAGTGTACGTCCATGGTCAGGACGTTTGAGGCATGAGAGTATGAGCACTGGGAGTAGTGCTATGGATAAAGGCAAGAAGAAAGTCGAAGGAATTGGAATCACAGGTTATGAGTCATCTAGTTCTGAGAGTTTGGATGAGGAGCTTGGCATACCTGTTTTACGCACACCTAGTGCTAGGTAGCACAGATATGTGCCACCACATGCTAGAGTTACAGGTGTACAGAGTGACCCACATGCATTGCGGAGATCCCAGAGGGTCAGATATCTCGTTGACAGATTGACATATCGAGATTTTGCTATGCACTATGCATATATGACATCTATGGTGAAGCATGTGGAACCTACATGCTATACAGAGGCTATTGGAGAGCATGTATGGGAGAAAGCAATGGATGTTGAGATGGACGCATTGGTCCATAATGATACATGGGACTTGGTTGCATTACCAAAGGACAAGAATGTTATTGGATGTAAATGGGTTTACAAAGTGAAGTGCAAATCTGATGGTTCTATTGAAAGACATAAAGCAAGATTGGTAGCAAAGGGTTATGCACAGACCCAAGGATTGGACTATGATGAGACGTTTAGTCCAATGGCTAAGATGGGCACAGTGAGAGCGGTCATTGCTATGGCTGCAGCTAATGGCTGGGAAATGCATCAGATGGATGTCAAAAATGCATTTCTGAATGGAGATCTACAAGAGGAAGTGTACATGGTACAGCCAGAAGGGTATGTACACTCTAGATATCCCACTCACGTATGCAGGTTGAAAAAGGCATTGTATGGTCTAAAGCAAGCACCTCGTGCTTGGAGTGATAAGATGAGCATATATCTTATCTCACTTGGTTTTCATATTTCTACAGCAGATTCTTCACTCTATGTGAAGAAGACACAGCATGGGATTGTTTTACTAGTCATCTATGTGGATGACTTGATTATCACAGGTGATCATGGTGCAGATGTGATGCATGTCAAGAAAGCTTTGAGTGGGCAATTTGACATGAAAGATCTTGGTGAGTTGAGATACTTCCTTGGAATTGAAGTGGTGAAAGATCATGCAGGTACTTGGTTAGTACAGCGCCAATATGCATTGGATATGTTGGCAAAGTATGGCATGACAGGGTGTAAGCCTATGAGTACACCTTTGGAGCAAAATGTGAAGTTGCGGGCTGATTATAGCGAGGAATTGGATGATCCTTCTATGTACAGGAAGATGGTTGGTAGTCTCATATATATGACTATCACACGCCCGGATTTGAGTTATGCTGTGGGGCTAGTCAGTCAGTTTATGCAGAGTCCCAGAAAGCCACATTTGGATGCAGTGAGACGCATCATGAGATATGTGAAGACCACAGCACATTATGGTCTATTTTATGAGAGTGGTAAAAGCTTGGACATACATGGCTACACAGATACTGATTGGGCAAGTAGTGCTTATGACAAGCTCATCTACATCTTCATCGGCAGTACATCATGAGCTTGAGAGGGGCTGTTGAGATTCAAGCTCGATGTCAGTGTGAGCCAGCAATGCTATGTGCTGGCAGATTAGGTAGGAACATGTGTGAGACATAAATGACCGCGTGTCCAGCTGGTCATAGTGTGTGGACATTAGCTAGGGTTAGTAGAGTGTGGACACAACTCATTGTGTGTTGTGTGGATTATGGATTAGTGCATTATGCTTTGTGTGAGAGTGGACATGGCTTCCCTCTATGGTTAGGGTTTGCAATATACATTAGGGTTTGCTCCTGTGTGTGTGTCTCCTCCTCCTCTACCGTTCTTTCAACACTATAGCTTCCCACTCCCCCAATCCTTGGAATCACTAGCAACCTGGGGCACCACCAGCACACTGGCTGGAACACTTCTCACACAACTCACCACACCACCCACACCAGAAAAATAGCCCAAAACAGGGGCACCATAGACAAGTAATCACCTAGCAACACATACACTTCCACTGTGTGCATGACGAGGTAATCGACGAAGGCTGGCACAAAGTGCGCTGTGAGAGTGTAAACCCATGGACTACACCACCAAACACGTCAATCACGCCTTCTCCTGCAAATCAATACACACAAGATACTAACACACAACCATAGCCAGATACATCACCAGTATCATTCATCCTTGAATTCCCAGTCAACACTTAACTGCAGTCGGCACTCCTCTTTCTGCTTTGCTGCCCTCAACACCAGCACCACCCTCGCCTTTACTATTCACGCTCACTTTCTTTTTATTTTGGCACCTTACTTTTTTCTTGGTTATATACAGTCACCGCCACCTCTTTTATGATGACTCTTCTCTCTGCTATGATGCAGTTGGTGCCACCGACTCCTCAAATTTTTTCTTGGTTATATACAGTCACCGCCACCTCTTTTACGATGACTCTTCTCTCTGCTATGATGCAGTTGGTGCCACCGATTCCTCAACTCAACTGCGCCCGACACCAGCAGACCTTCTTCCACTACTCGTTCTCCTCTTTTTCCCTGCAATCACCGCCTCCACTTCTCTCTCCTTCTCTCAGTGTGCTACCAGCCGCCGCCACCTTCCACACTTAACTGCAATTGGCGTCTTGTCAATGCTCTCCCTTGGCGACTCCCTCTCTCACCTCCACTTTGCTGTAGTCGCCGCCACCACCTTGCTTCTCTCTGGAGTCGACAGCATACCCTTCATGACTTCTCTTCCCTCTGCCTTGCTCTTCGACACCACGTCTTCCCTTTTGTAGCTTTGCTGCAGTTGATATCACATCATCCCTACTGTAGCTCCGGCCACCAACCCTTTTCTTCTTTTCTTCTCCTTGCAATTCCCTCACCTCTTCACTATTGACGCCACCCTCAAACAACAAGTTTTTCAGCCACCACCCTCGTTTTTTCTAGAATCTTAAGGACTTTTATTTTCACATTAAACTTAATTTTGTTTAAGGCTAGCCACATTGCCTTAAGTCACACTCCCATAAATGCCCTTTATGCCATTTATCCTTTGCCCAGATGGCATTAGCACCTCATTCCCACCATAGAGCACCGCCTATCATAAGGTCGTTTCCCATTGGTAGCCATACACACTGCTGCAATGAAAAAAAACTTCAAATCTCAAGCACCTGCTCCCAAAAAAAAACATGCATGTACTAGCCACAGCCATCCACACTGTACACCTGCCAGGGTATTCAGAGCAAAGCTTTTTTTGCATGCCATGCATCCATATGTACACAAGCCCAAAACACCTTTCAAAATTTTGCCTGACAACGTCTGTTGCAAAGATGAAGGAGGAGGTGTCCACTATGCAGGTACTTTTGAAAACTCAAGCATTTTTCTATCCTTTAAGTAGTGGTCCAAGCACTTGCAAGTGATTTAAGCACTTGAAAGTGGTGTAGCATTTACACCACTTATGCAAGTGCTTGTTTGACTTGCATCACTTGCAAGTGCTTAGAGGTCATCGAGTTCATAGACCACTCATAAGTATTGAGACCACTTGCAAGTGCTGTGACCACTTGCAAGTGTTATACCACTGTAAGTGCTTACATCACTAGCAAGTGCATAGAAATCATTCAAGTTTTTAGAAGTTTAACAAGTGCTTAGACCACTTGAAGGTGCTAAGACCACTTGCAAGTGGTCATACCTTTTGTAAGTGGTCATACCACTTGCAAGTGCTAAGGCCACTTGTAAGTGTTCATGCCTTTTGCAAGTTCTAAGACCACTTGCAAGTGTTCATACCACTTGCAAGTGCCTAGGCCACTAGCGAAGTTCAAGACCACTTGCAAGTGTTCATACCGCTTTGAAGTGCTCATACCACTTGCAAGTGCTTAGACCACTTGAAGGTGCTAAGACCACTTGCAAGTGGTCATACCACTTGCAAGTGCTAAGGCCACTTGTAAGTGTTCATGCCTTTTGCAAGTTCTAAGACCACTTGCAAGTGTTCATACCACTTCTTGCAAGTGCCTAGGCCACTAGCGAAGTTCAAGACCACTTGCTAGTGTTCATACCGCTTTTTCAAGTGCTCATACCACTTGCAAGTGCTTAGACCACTTGAAGGTGCTAAGACCACTTGCAAGTGGTCATACCACTTGCAAGTGCTAAGGCCACTTGTAAGTGTTCATGCCTTTTGCAAGTTCTAAGACCACTTACAAGTGTTCATACCACTTGCAAGTGCCTAGGCCACTAGCGAAGCAAGTGTTCATACCGCTTTCAAGTGCTCATACCACTTGCAAGTTCTTAAAACACTAGCAAAAGCACAAAGCACATACAATTTCTAAGACCTTTAACAGGTGCTTAGAACACTTGGAAGAGCCACTTGCAAGTGGTTGCATCATTTGCAAGTGCTTAGACCACTCACTGGTGCTTAGACCTTAGGGCACTGCACAGATCACTGACAGGTGCTCAAACCACTTACACATGCTTGAAAGTTCTGATGGCTGGTTGTTTTTCATTATGTGCAGGCTTCGGTTGAGGAAATGGAGCATGTGTTATGTGAGCTGAGGAGACAGGCCTCCTTCGTGAAGGAGGCATGCACTTTCTTGAAGAGAGAGGGGAGAGCCCTTCTAGTGCCTACCCCACCTGCCAAGTCTGTCCTAGGTGTGCTGACACTGTCCTCATTGGTGGATCTTGTGTTGAGGCCAACTACTGTCAAGCAAACATGCGACCGGCGTTTATTATCTGCCATGTGCCCACAAGTACCACCCCTTTTACTTTTCCATTGTCTGTGCGACTGAGCCCAAGTGCATTGTTCCGTACTGTTCGTGGGAGACTTGTAGCAAGATGTTGGGCACTTGGGAATGCATATGAGGAGTCCATAGGTAAGGCATGCCTCTTTCATAGGATAGGATTCATGCTACTTTTGATATGGGATAGCTATTGTCTGTTATGTCTCAAGTGAGCCAGAGGCTGGTGGGTGGTGGCGAGGGGGTCGACCCAGCCGCTTCCACCTTGTCCATGCATGATGTGGATGCCCCCTTCGACCTAGACGCCTTGATGATGAAATACAAAAACATGGTGGGTGGTTGTAGTCTCTCTGCTGAAAAAACTGATGTGCTTGGTGATGGAGGCATCCTGAGGGAGACACCTGGTTCTGAGATCACACAAGGTAATTTTGGTTGCTGTAACATGTTATCCTCAGACATGATTATCCATGATCATTGTGATCATATTAACTACCTGTGCTCCTAACTTGATTTCATTTAAGACATTAAGTCATGTTAGTGCTCCAACTGGAGAGCCAAGCCGCATCGACAAAGGTGTACATACTGAAGAGGAGTTGGACCCAGATATGGAAGAGACCCTCCAATTTGTTGCAAGAGAGCTGCGGAAGAAGAAGAAAAGGCAGGTGGAGGATGGGCCTCTTCGGGACCCCAAGAAAAGTACTAATCCAATTTTCCCCAAAGCCTGAGCATGCAAGAAGCTTTAGCTTCTTGCAACTTTGTAGCTTTTTGCTCATGCAAGCTGCATTATTTTACGGTAATATAATATATAAGTCCTTTGTCTCAGTGTTTGTGCATGTCCTGACCATCTTAATTGTTGTGCATGTAGTTAAAATTCAAGTTGTTGGCTCGAAAACCCTACCACCCACTGATGAGGTAGAGCACATTGAGCACTGTCCTCCACGCTATCAGTTTCGATGCTTCAATGACTCTCGAGACTTGGCAGTCGTTGTTGACTTCAATAAGGTTCTTTTGTGCGTGCACGATAAGCGCAGGACAGAGATTCCCCCAAATGTCTCAACGCTGTACTTTTCCAAAGTCCGTGAGGATGAGAACATCACCTGTTACATACGGTAGGATGCAGAGGTGTTCTTACTTGCGTTGAGTCAGGTTGCAGAGGTATTTGTGTGGACCTCCCACAGAGGCAGGGAATTGGAGACAGCCATGGATAAGTGCCTGCCTCAAGCCAAGAAATGCATGAGTGGGTGGCTGTCAAAAACCGCTTGCCATGTTTGCACTTGGCGCTTTGATATTCCTCCTAGGCCAATGTTCTTGAAAAACCTGGATACCTTCTGGCATCTTTTCTCGAAATTCAATAAGACAAATACACTTGTGCATGACTCATTGTATAAAATGTACTCTAATGATCTTGCATGCTATGTGATCCTTCCTAAAGTGGAGAAACAGACTGAGGGGCAGTGGGAAAATTTTCTGAAACAGGATGTGGCTGACTTTGTGTTGCAGTGGGCAGAAAGTGCTGATAGAGCAAAAACTGTCAGAGAGTGCCCTTTTGATGTCAGGGATGATGCCTTGCAACGGTCGAATTGGAGAATTGTGCGGAACAATGTTGAGGAAATGAAAGAAATTGAAGCCCCCAACCTGGATCCTAAAGAAAGAAAGTATAAGCCCCCAACCTGGATCCTAAAGAAAGAAAGCATAAGCGTCCAAAGAGTAAAACAGCAAATTAGAAGTTCTTTTGCTGGCATTTTTCCCATTGTACAGAGGACTGCGTGTAGCCCCTTCACTGCCATGACACCATGCCCTTACTGTGTAGCTTAATGTACTCTGACACCATGCCTATATTGTGTGGCTAACTTCCAACACTCCTTGACATATATACAAACAAAAATGGTTTTGACCTTGGAACGATTTTGTGTCGATCTGGTGTCATTTTCTTTAGTTTATACTGTGGTTGCATTTTGTGGACTCTTAAGAAAGTGATGGTTTGAAAGTGCTTGTCTAGGTACTGAAGTGCTTTTCAAGTGGTTTAAAAGTGCTGGTCTAGACACTAAAAGTGCTTGTGTCAAGTGGTTTGAAAGTGTTTGTCTAGGTATTGAAGTGCTTGTCAAGTGGTTTGAAAGTGCTTGTTTAGATACTAAAAGTGCTTGTCTAGGTACTGAAGTGCTTGACAAGAATTTCTCAAGTGGTCTGAAAGTACTAAACATGTGCTTGTCTAGATACTAGAAAGTGCTAGCTAACTGCTAGTCAGGTAATCTGAAAGTGTTTGTCAAGGTGCTTAAAGCGCTTGTCAAGTGGTCTGGAATGCTTGTCTAGGTACTAAAAGTACCTGACAGGTGCTTACCATGTGGCCTCCAAGTGCTTGTCAAGTGCTTGTGTAGGTACTTCAATTGTTTGGGAAGTGCTAGTGGTCTGAAAGTGCTTGTCTAGTTACTTAAAGTGCTTGTCTAGGTACTTAAAGTGCTTTTCAAGTAATCTGAAAGTGCTTGTGTAGATCCTAGAAGTGCTTGTGTAGGTACTAGAAGTGCTTGTATACTACTGAAAGTGCTGTCAAAGAGTTGAACGTGCAAAATAGTGCTTCTTAGGAGGACACATTGTGCTAGCTTGAAAGTTAGAACTTACAAGTTCTCCTCTGGGGGCATGCTATTATAGATTTGTTCAAATACATCATTTGACAATTCATTTACATTAGGCTCACCTTCTACCAAGCACATCGGAAACCTGATGCATCGCAACAGGTGGGAGTAGATAAAAGCAGGGGGCTTGTCATCCAAAAGAACGTAGGTGTCATCTTGGCCATTTACCTTGTCGTAGAAGAGTCCCTCAAAATGACAAATGAGTTCTTTTGAATGCGGTTATGCCATTTATCCCTTTCAGATTTGATGGTCAAGCGCTTGGTTTTAGTGCACTTCAAGATGTAGAAGTCTGCACCTGGCTCTTCTACATTCACTGCGAAGTTTTGGCCAACCATCAAGGCATCACTTAGGTCATCATGGTGGCCCCAGCATACATGGGGGCTCCTGGTAACTCATCATTGTTTTGCTGGATGCTTCTCCATCGTTTTGAACATTGATAGTCGATTGTATTCGCAAGTACTGCCACCTCTCAATGTGGTCCTTGTTTACACATTTCCTCCATTGGCCTCTCATGCATGCATGGCAAAAGCAGGACAATGGTCTACACCATAGCCCGTGCATATCTGATTGACTGTAGCCGTTAACATAGTGGAAGGATCGAGACCCTTTGATCCGCATGCAATCCCACTCTCTATCTCTGTCTACATCACCGAGCTTGACCTCCCAGAATCTACAATCGACTTTCTTCCCTGTCTCCAATGGACATTCTTTCCTAAGGGTTGTGTTGAGGAATGCCACCACACTTGAAGCGTTATGTAACACCCATCCGTCAGATTTCAGCTACTCTTGTGTGAGAGCTCTTTTGAGCACCGCACCAGCCCCATTGTGCTTGCCCTTCGCATGGCCGGATGCGAAGAAACTGTGCATCATCTCAATACTTGTCATATTGAAGTATCGGGCTACAAAATAGAAAGGGCGCCTTGCTTTGAATTGTGAAGCAGCGCCATCAGACCACACCCAATGTCGCTTGACACTGCATCCTTGAGCTTTCAGCCACTCATTGTGCAAAATAAAGCAGTGCTGCATAAACAAAGTGTCATGGATTTTGTCACCAGAGATGTAGAAGTGGGTTGTCTTCCGAATGGTACCAAGCACATCACGCAGGTACGCAATGTGGACCAAGATTGTCACCTAAGTTGAATACCAATGCATTGATTGAATTTCATTCTGCACCTTGAAGGAGTAATTCTCTGCAAAATCCACTACCGACACCACTACATCATCTGGAAATTTATCCAAACACTCTTTGAATTATTTAGCTTGCCATATGTACTTATAATTGTGTTTGATGAAGTTTCCCAATTTTCTTTGAAGCAAGGAAGTGAAAGTCTTCGGGCTGACTTGGCGAACAACAAGATCTTTCCGAGTTTTTGCTTGACCATTCTCATCCACTTCCTATGTAGGAACGTCGTCAAAAAGCTTGACAGCCATCATAGAGATGTCATCACTTTTTTCATGTGGACACAAGGAGATCTGTTTAATGCCACAATGTTGGCATGTACCCAAAAGACATTGTCTACTGTGATAAGCACAGTCAATGGATTTTGGGCATAATACAGACTCCCACAGGTCTGTTAAGCTTGGAAATGTGGCATTGGAGGCCGTGCACTGCGCTGTTCCATCATGAGAACCGCAAACAAGGCACTTGCAACTGCATGGTCGGCCATGTAGCCCATATCTTCGTTGGCGCATCTGATCAAGAGCTTCCTTGAAGTAGACAAGCTGCACATGGTATTCACAGCAACAAGTGTTGCGGTCCTTCAACTTGCGTACAAAGTATGGCTTTAGACCCTCAAAACATCTGAGGGAGATCCTTATGTTAGGATGAGCCACTTGGAACCACATATAGAAGTCCCTCTGTGACAAAGAAGACAAATTCAGACACACTATCAAGCATTATAAAACATTCTGAAGCAACCTATAGCATTGGTAAGCATTATGACACACTTTCAAATCAGTGCAAAGCTATGACACTCATTGGGTAAAGCTCTTAGACGCACTTAGTAGCACTTTCTGCACCTGGCAGCACTTGTAAATGGTTGTAAAGCACTATAAAGCACTCTCAGGCAATTGCAAGCACTTAGAAGCCCGAGGATCCATTTAGATGAACTTGGAATAACATGGAATTTCTTGGAAGCACTTGGAAGCACTTAGAAGCACTTGGAAACACTAGCAAACACTTAGAAGCAAGTAAAGCATGTGGAAGCACTTGGAAGCACTTAGAAGCACATGGAAGCACTTAGAGGCACATGGAATCACTAGCAAGCACTTAGAAGCCCTTGGAAGCACTTAGAACCACTAGCAAACACTTGGAACAACTAGCAAGCACGTAGAAGCACGTAGAAGCACTTAGAAGTACATGGAAGCACTTGGAAGTACATAGAAGCACTTGGAAGTACTTAGAAGTACATGGAAGCACTTAGAAGCACTTGCAAGCACATAGAAGCACTTGGAAGTACTTAGAAGTACATGGAAGCACTTAGAAGCACTTGCAAGCACACTTAGAAGCACATGGAAGCACTAGCAAGCACTTAGAAGCACTAGCAAAGCACTTAGCAAGCATTTAGAAGCACTAGCAAGCACTTGGAAGCACTTACAAGCACTTACAAGCACTTGGAAGCAGTTAGAAGCTCCTGTTATCACTTCTGAAGCTCTGTTAAGCCATTACGAGCATAAGCACTTGGAAGCATTTGGAAGAACTCTCAGGCACCTGGCAGCTTTTTGAAGCACTATTAAGCACTCAGAAGTAACAAAAGGCACTTAGAAGCACACAGAAACATTTAGATGCACTTAGAAGCACTTAGAAGCACTTACAAGCACTTGGAAGCACTTGGAAGCAGTTAGAAGCTCCTGTTACACTTCTTAAGCTCTGTTAAGCCATTATGAGCTTAAGCACTTGGAAGCATTTGGAAGAACTCTCAGGCACCTGGCAGCTTTTTGAAGCACTATTAAGCACTCATAAGCAACAAAAGGCACTTAGAAGCACACAGAAACATTTAGATGCACTTGGAAGCACTTACAAGCACTTGAAAGCAGTTAGAAGCTCCTGTTATCACTTCTGAAGCTCTGTTAAGCCATTACGAGCATAAGCACTTGGAAGCATTTGGAAGAACTCTCAGGCATCTGTGGCAGCTTTTTGATGCACTATTAAGCACTCAGAAGCAACAAAAGGCACTTAGAAGCACACAAAAACATTTAGATGCACTTGGAATGACATAAAATTACTTGGAACCACTATGAACCACTTAGAAGCACTTGTGATCACTTGAAGAAGTATGTCAAGCACTATAAAGCATGGTTAAGCAATATAGTGCACTGTCGGGCACTCAGAAGTGGTCTGAAAATGCTCAGAAGCACTAAGATGCACTCATGACTTGAAAGTTCTTGGAATCACCATGAAGCACTCAGAAGCATCTGAAATCAATTGTAAAGCTTTGTAAAGCAGTATAATGTATGGTAATGCACTGTGAGGCACTTGCAAACATTTGGAAGCATGGTAAAGCACTCTAATGCCCTATCATACAAAATTTTAGCACTCTAAACCACTAACATTTAGAAATCAGTATCGTATAGAAGAGCATATCCGGATACACTATCAATCATATGCGAGCAACTGTGTAGCTCTCACAACACACTCTCAACACAGTGATATACTTGAGGCAAATCGAGTAGATGCACTGGATGCAGTACATGCGCACTCTTGCCTATCCTCTTTCTAACAACATCTTTCTTGTTTGGGGAGATGCGAGTTTCCACCGACCAAAACTGAAACACGATTTCCTTGATTTCACTGGTGATGGTGCTTGCCCTATGCAATTGACGGTGACAAGAATCCAAGGGAAGTGACCCTTCCTCCGCTTCATGTTGCAGCTGAAAATTGGCCGCAATGACACTCCTTCAATGAACTCCTAAAGCCTTAGCAACTTCTCTACCACTCATTTGATTGTCAACACCAGATGCACCATTGAGGCATGCCACGACAGTAGCCCGCTTTAAAAACAACTCGTTATTTGAATGGGGTGTCTTCACCTCAGATAATGTATGACAAATGTTAGAGAAAATGAGTCTCTCAAACTGTCTCTGACGTGTGCTGCAACACTGAGAATGTTGGATGACGGAAGAGCTGTTGTAAAATCTTTGTTTGAAGGCCCTCGAAAACTGTTGAAAAAGCGGTAGAGGGAGAGGAGACACACACACAGGAGCAAACCCTAATGTATATTGCAAACCCTAACCATAGAGGGAAGCCATCTCCCTTCTCACACAATGCATAAAGCCATAATCCATAATACACACAACACACTATGAGTTATGTCCACACTCATGTAACCCTAGCTAATGTCCACACACTATGACCAGCTGGACACGCGGTCATTTATGTCTCACACATGTTCCTACCTAACATGCCAGCACATAGCATAGCTGGCTCACACTGACATTGAGCTTGAATCTCAACAGCCCATCTAAAGCTCATGATGTACTGCCATAGATGAAGATGTAGATGAGCTTGGGATATCAAAGCTCTCAACACTCCCCGTCAAGCTCATCCCATGTACTCCCAACATAGTATGGAAGTACTCAAACTTTTCCCTGCTAAGTGGCTTTGTAAAGATGTCTGCCACCTACTCATCAGTCTTCACATACTGTAGATCAACTGTACCATCCAACACCTTCTCTCTGACAAAGTGATAATGGAGCTCTATGTGTTTGGTCCTCGCATGAAATACTGGATTCTTTGCCAACTGTATACTGCTCATGTTGTCACAATGAATGACAACTTTGCCATCAATAGGCTCACCCAAATCTGCCAAGAGACTTTTTAACCATACTGCCTCACAAGTAGCAATGGTTGCACCTCTGTATTCAGCCTCTGTACTAGATAAAGCAACTGTAGGTTGCTTCTTGCTACTCCAAATCACCATGGCACTTCCAAGTGTAAAAGCATAACCACTAGTAGACCTCCTGTCATATGAGCTACCTGCCCAATCAGCATCTGTGTAGCCATGTATATCCAAGCTTTTACCACTCTCATAAAGTAGACCATAATGTGCAGTGGTCTTTACATATCGCATGATACGTCTCACTGCATCCAAATGAGGTTTCCTGGGGCTCTGCATAAACTGGCTTACTAGCCCCACAGCATAACTCAAATCTGGGCGTGTGATAGTCATGTAAATGAGACTACCAACCATCTTTCTATACATAGATGGATCATCCAACTCCTCAAAAAAATCAGCCCGCAACTTCACATTTCGCTCCAAAGGTATACTCATAGGCTTACACCCTGTCATGCCATATTTTGCCAACATATCCAATGCATATTGGCGCTGTACTAACCATGTACCTGCATGGTCTTTGATCACTTCAATTCCAAGAAAGTATCTCAACTCACCAAGGTCTTTCATGTCAAATTGCCCACTCAATGCTCTCTTGACATGCATCACATCTGTACCATGATCACCTGTGATAATCAAGTCATCCAGATAGATGACAAGTAAAACAATCCCATGATCTGTCTTCTTCACATAAAGTGAAGAATCTGCTGTAGAAATCTGAAAACCAAGAGAGATAAGATATCTGCTCATCTTATCACTCCAAGCACGAGGTGCTTGCTTCAAACCATATAATGCCTTTTTCAATCTGCATACATGAGTGGGATATCTTGGGTGTACATACCCTTCTGGCTGTGCCATATACACTTCCTCTTGAAGATCACCATTTAGAAATGCATTTTTGACATCCATTTGATGCATTTCCCAACCATTAGCTGCAGCCATAGCAATGACTGCTCTCACTGTTCCCATCTTTGCCACTGGACTAAATGTTTCATCATAGTCCAGACCTTGGGTTTGTGCATAACCCTTAGCTACCGATCTTGCTTTATGTCTCTCAATGGAACCATCAGCAGACTTGCACTTCACTTTGTAAACCCATTTACAACTAATGACATTTTTGTCCTGTGGTAGTGCAACCAAATCCCATGTGTCATTATGAACTAATGCGTCCATCTCAACATCCATTGCTTTCTCCCATACATGCTTTCCAATAGCTTCTCTATAGCATCATGTAGGTTCCACATGCTTCACCACCATAGATGTCATATATGCATAATGCATATAGCAAAATCTCTATATGTCAACCTGTCAATGGGATATCTGACCCTTTGGGATCTCCACAATGCCTACGGATCACTCTGAACACCTATCACTCTAGCATGTGGTGGCACATATCTATCCTGCCTTGCACCAGGTGTGCGTAAAACAGGTATGCCAAGTTACTCATCCAAACTCTCTGAACTGGACGACTCATAACCTGTAATTCCAATTCCTTCAACCTTCTTCTTTCCTTTATCCACAGCACTACTCCTAGTGCTCACGCTCTCATGCCTCAAACGTCCTGACCATGGACGTACAGTGCTACTCTCAGCCTCTGCTGCTGCTGGCCCAGACATAGTAGTAGAACTAGAACTTGCTTGTGGTGGCAAGTTCACATGCACATCAGCATCTAGTGACTCAATGACACCCTCATCCTTTGCTTTGTACCAACTAGCAAGCTCATCAAACACCACATCTCGTGAGATAACCACTTGTCTAGTTTGTGGGTTGTAACATTTGTATGCCTTTTGATCCTGTGCATATCCAACAAATACACATTTTTCTGCCTTAGGATCCAATTTCCTTCTTCTTTCATCAGGCACATGTACATAAGCTATGCATCCAAAAACTTTGAGGTGTCCAATGTCTGGCCTATAACCTGTAAGCCGCATCTCTGGCGTACTTCCATGAATGGCTGCTGTAGGTGTTTTGTTAAGTATATACACTGCAGTAGCACAAGCTTCTACCCAATAATAATCTGGCATGCTCTTTTCATTAAGCATCGCCCTTGCCACTTCACATATGACTCTATTCTTTCTCTTAACCACACCATTCTGCTGAGGTGTATACCTGCAAGTCAATTGTCTTCTTATACCATGCTTCCTCAAGAAAGCTCAAAAGCTTTTGAGGTGTATTCACCACCTCCATCTGTCCTTAAACATTTAATCCAATAGCCATATTGCTTTTCTGCAAAAGCTTTGAAATCCATAAACTTTTCCAATACTTCACTCTTCTCTCTGAGAAAGTATATCCATGTCATCCTGCTGAAATCATCTATGAATGTCACATAATATAAACTGCCTTTGATAGATGGGTTTTGTGCAGGACCCCATACATCACTATGTACTATCTCAAGTGGCCTGCTACTCATATTTCCTTCTCTAGAAAACCGTAACCTTGCCTGCTTTCCAAACTGACAGGCTTCACAAACATGCATATGCCCATCATACTTGAATCTAGGCAGCCCACTGACAATGCCTCTTGTCTGCATGTTCTTTAACCTTTGTATATTGACATGTCCAATCCTCTTATGCCACATATCAATGTCCTGTACCACATTTCTGCTTTTAGAGAACATGGCTGATTTTAACTCAGGAATTCCAACATCTAGCTTAAACAACCTGCCTTCTTTCTTGCCTTTAGCAATGACTCTACATCCATGTTTGAAATCCTCAACGAAGCAACCATGCTCGTTGTTGAAACGAACCTGTAATCCCTGTTCCACCATTTGACCAACTGAGGCCAAGCTTTTTGTGATAGAAGGCACATACAATACATCTGACATAGATTTTGTTTGACCATTGTGCATAACCAATGGTACACTTCCCCAACATGTGTAATGGCATGTTGAGTATCATCTCCTGTTTCCACATAGCCTTTCACATCCATAGGCTTCATATGCTCAAACCATTCACCATGACACATCATATGGTTTGATGCTCCAGAGTCCATATACCAAGTGTCATCATTTTCAGCATTTGTCATCATAGATCCCACAACATGTTTCATGGCGAACAAATGATTTGCAGTGCCATCATTACTGCTTGATGCATAATTATCCACCACCATGTTGTGCATAATTTCCACCATAATGTCCACCACGTTGTGCTCTACCCCCTCTCAAATCATTCTGTTTGCGAAAACAATCTCGCCATATGACCAAACTTCCCACAATAATGGCATTCCACATCTTGCATAGATGTATGTTGGCCTTGCCAACTCCCTCTACCGTGAGGATTACCTCTGCCTCTCTGAGGTGTATATCCACGACCACCTCTAGCACCATATGAAGGCTGAAAATTCTGTTGTGATGACCTGTCCTGCCATCCATGACCATTACCACCACGGCCACGTGATGCGAATCTCCCCCTGCCTCTAAAACCTCTTTGCGAGTAGAAAGCCTGATTTATGCCATTATCATCATGGCTAGTAGATGCATCCAGAAAAGAATCACTGAGTTTGATTTCCTCAACAAGCAAGAGTGAAACCAACTCATCAAAGTCTGGTAAACCTATACTCCTCACTGAGATAGATGTATCAAAAGATTTATATTCCTTGCCAAGACCACGCAAGGTAATATCCACCAAATCATCATCAGGCATGGGGGCATTTATTGTTGCCAATGCATCTGTAAACTTCTTTATTTCTTGCACATAATCATGAATGCTCCTTCTATTCTGCTTCACATTATGTATCTGTTGTCGCAATTGAGACTTGCGAGTGAGCACTCGTGTCTGTATCAAACAACTTCACCAATGTATCCCATGCATCCTTGGGATTCTCAGCATTATGTATGTGTATGAGCATAGCATCCGAAATACATATAGACAGATAATGCAACACTTTGAATGCTCTTTCTGACCATTGCTTATGAGCTATAACCTGCTTCTGCTGCTATGTAGGTTGTTGGGGTAGCTCTGGCTCTGGCTCAGCACCTATAATGAGATTCCAAAAACCTTTTCCTTTCAAGAAACTTTTGATCCTGTACTTCCATGCCTGGAAGTTCTTCCTATCCAGCTTTTCACCAACAATCTGTACTGGATTATCCGACATGTTTGCTCAATGCAATACACCTTCCACACAATTCCAAATCTATAAATGAGCCTTCCTCAGCTCAACCACACTCCAATGAGTGTTCCAGATGCTCCAAAGTAGCCAACAATCTTCAAATTTGATGTATAAAATCAACCTGTATGCATCCAAAATGAACTGTCTCACGCAGTCCGAGATACCCTGATTTGATGCGCCTTCCAAGGCTCCAAATTACAATGTAGTGGTGCAATCAAGTATGGAAAACTTGAATTGACACCTAAACAACCTCAATGTTGAGTATCAACACCATCTGACATGTGTACAGATCAATTTTTGAAAACCCCTTTCTCTGTTTTGGGAAAAACCAAAAAAACCAGTAGTAATTTTGCTCTAATTTCTTCAATCCTTGTTCAAATTGAGCAACCAGGCATTCATTAGCTTAGCAATAGTGTCCACTAACTCCATGTAAGAAGAATTTATCTAATTGTTTAAGACCAATGAGTAATTGTTCAATTAAACTCACTCTATTTCTCTGCAACCAGTGGACAGGCTTTTTAATCAGCTCATTCCCAGCTCAATTAGGCATAATTGTTCAATCCAATCATGTAGCCCTCTTCTCAAGTGTGTGTATTAGCCAATTGCTAAATCAATTTTGAAATATATCAACAAGTACACAAGTGGTAATCAACCTCCTCGCATCAAAATGATCAAAAAACTACCCTGTTTCTCTGTGCAGTCTGCGCCGCCTGCTCTACAGGGGTTTGGGAGTGTTTGAGTTGCTAATTGATGAGGTATACAAGTGGCCAACACACTTAGGTATGTGTGCAACCAGTCAATGCCTTGATTTTTGCCAAAAACATGCTCCAAATGCATCAAATTTTGAGTTGCTTTTCTCTGTTTTGTGAGAGCTCAAAAACCAGTAAATTCCACTCATTCAAATGCTTCCAAATTGCTCCAAAATCACAGTTGGGCTTGCATATGAGTTGCCAATACATTCCTCCTTGTCAGATACATGTGTTTTTGCCATATTTACATGTATTTCCACCATACATCAGTGCTTCCAAGCTTTAATGGAAAGCTTTCAAAAACCAAAATTTTTCTTTGCTTTGAGTTGCTCTAATTTGCTTTGTTTTTGCCTGAATCACCTGCAATCCGCTCAAGGATGTTTAGAAGACCTTACCCGGTAGGCCAAGCTCTCAGATCTGATAGTAATCGGTGTGCTCCAAGCTTCACAGCATCAATGGCAAGCTTCACAGCTTCTCTTCATAGCTTCTTCTTCTCCCTCTTCTCTCACTCACTCATAAACCCTAATAGACAGTACAAGGCTCTGATACCATGTTGAAAAAGCGGTAGAGGGAGAGGAGACACACACACAGGAGCAAACCCTAATATATATTGCAAACCCTAACCATAGAGGGAAGCCATCTCCCTTCTCACACAATGCATACAGCCATAATCCATAATACACACAACACACTATGAGTTATGTCCACACTCATCTAACCCTAGCTAATGTCCACACACTATGAGTTATGTCCACACACTCATCTAACCCTAGCTAATGTCCACACACTATGACCAGCTGGACACGTGGTCATTTATGTCTCACACATGTTCCTACCTAACATGCCAGCACATAGCATAGCTGGCTCACACTGACATCGAGCTTGAATCTCAACAGAAACTGCTCTGCAGATTTTCTTGGCCTCTCGCTCATCAATGTCACCATCCTCGCGCGTACGTGCCATCCTCTTCTCAATGCTTCTTTGTTCCCTCTTCTTTGCAACCTAGTAGTTTCGAAGACCTGGTAGAAGTTCTCTCGGGATGTGTTGTGTGATAGACAGTGGGGGAAGATATACGGAGCCTGTATTGCCATTCTGTACACTATGAGACTCCATGTGGAGCCAGTTATGAGGGAGCTAGGAGGCTGAAGTTATTGCAAAGAATACCATTAAAGCAATTACGAGGGAGCTAGGAGGCTGAGGTTATTGCAAAGAAGACCATTAAAGCACAACTGTAGTCTTCATGGAGAGAGAGAGAGAGAGGGAGAGAGGGAGATAGTACAGATGAATACAGCTTGTGCTCAGGCGGGAAGAGAGGCCCTTTTGTGTAGGCGGGAAGCAGAGGCTATGGCAGAGAGAGAGAGAGGCAGAGAGAGAGAGAGAGAGGCAGAGAGTGAGAGAGAGTGAGAGAGAGAGAGTCACGGTAGGCTAATGGATTGCAGGACGAGTGCAGATTGAGTGGAGGAGAGAGAATATTCAGAAGCGTTTAATGGGCACGCCATTCCCTTAATGAATGCTCAATTGCATTTTCAAGCCCGCCTCTATTTCAAATTTAAGCCTCTTTCTCCTCCCAAAAGGGTGGCTAAAAGGAGTGTCCAAGACACTCCTTTTTGGTACCACCTATACATGCTTTCACCCATGTGTTAATTTTTCAAAAATTTTGCCATAGCTCCGCTCTGCTATTACTGATAATCCTCAATAATTTGAAAGCATAAAGTTTAGTAATATCCCTATGATTAGAATAACCATTGATTAGATCAATATCCAATTATGGACTTGATTCTTAATTTTTTCATAAATTAAATAGCATAAAAGCATTAAAAAGCCACTTATTTGGCCTCTAATTTGACAAGCATAGAAATTACTTTTAGATTAGAGAATTGCTTCATGAGAAGCTTCATTAGAATATAGAATAGGTCATAGGAATGACCATTCTTTGGGGGAGAGAGAGACATGCTTAAAAAAACATTTAATCTAAGCATAAATGGAAATTTATGTGTTTTATCACCACAATTCATTAAAGAACTTCAATTGTATTAAAAAGCCATTCAATTGAATGCTTCTCAACCTTGAGAGGGGTTGAGAAGAGAGAAACATTTGGAGATTAAAGAAAAAAAACAAGAAACCACATTTTACCTCCTAGATTGCTTGATTCTTTGATCAAAGTTGAGAGCCCCAACCAATCAATTGGTTTGGTATGTTGATAAGAGAGAAGCTCCAATCTCTTCAATTTGTAGAGGATTTTTAGAGGATAATAGAAAATATCATTATTTCAGTATAATACTGGCATGGTATAGTTCTTATATTTTTTTACAAAGGGCTAAGGATCTATTTATAGGTGAGGGAGGCCTCTAACCAAGTCCAACTAGTTTCTAGAATTTTTCAGGTTCAGTTTGGCTGAATTTGAACAAGATTTGGACCTAGTTTGTTGGCTCCCTTTTGATTTGGTTTGATCTAGGAGAGGAGAGATAGAAATATCACAATATTTTTGAGTTTAAAACTCCACCACACATGTGAAATAGGCGCCTCCTTGAAGAGCCTCCTTCTCCTACCAAGGTGTCAAAATTGAATCATTATACCCAAAATATCTCATTTTTTTAGTAATATTCATAGTTTTTTACTAATAAACCTTGTCCTTAGTCAACTCTTCATCTTATGTGAGCATTTACTCATTTTTGGGGGGTTTTTCTTTTATAAATTATATTTATCTCCTCCCCACACTTGAATTGATCCTATTGTCCCATAGGAACCTTAATTGGAGCATAATTCAAATTTTTTTGAAAATCTGGACCCTTAGGCTAAGGTCCTGTATACTTATTTTCAATTAATTCCAAATGCACATTGGAAAGTTCTTTTTGAATTTTTGTTTCAGGGGAAACCATTTTAGACACTAGGAGGATTTTTATATCCAAAAATATCTCAATTTTGGATTATCTCTCTCTAGACATTTTCTCTCTCTCTCTCTCTCTCTCTCTCTCTCTCTCTCTCTCTCTCTCTCTCTAGGTCAAAACAGGGTAAAATAGAATCTTTCTTTTATTTCAAAGAGGGGAATAATTACAAGATCAGAAGGGGAGGCTCTTACACTTGAAATCACAATTCTAGTATCTCGGTAACCCACCCATCAATTTCAATGAATTTCTGACTTATTTCTCGATGATTCCGGGTCTAAGGAAAACTTCTCTAAATCACTGGTAATCCATTCTTTGTACTGAAGAAATAAAAATGGTCACAAGGTTTTGCTTAATTTCCCGATTCGAGAGATGGGTAAGCATCTTACTGGCCCACCTTTCTCATGCGGTTGTAGTCTAACCCTAAATTACTCGAATTTAATCCTAAATATATTTTCTAAAGATAATTCTTCATTTTTTTCTGATAAATTAACTGTGATTTCCATTCGTAAGGAAAAATCCAAAATTATGAGAATTCATTCTTTCTAGGACATAATAGAATTATAAATAATTCTATTCGTAAATAATGAAATTCTATAAAGATAATTCTTTTTCCAACGATCCATTTCTGAATATGCATACATCATTTTATTGAATTATTCTCATAGAATTATTCTAAATTATTCTTTTCTCCAATTGAAACTCGGCATCAACATGCCCTAAATTTCTATGTAGAATTATGGTGAACCCTTCTCTTTTAACACCGAAATTACTAAATTAGGCATTTTCCTAATTAAAGTAGGATGAAAATTCCTCTAAAAAAATAACTATGTATATGAATATACCTATTTTTAATTATGACCAAAATTCCTCTTTTAATTATTTTTAATTATGACCAAAATTCCTCTTTTAATATTTAAAATGTTTGTACATGAAAATTCCTCTTTTTGTATCTAAATTTTTATGCATGTACATATGTAAAGATAAATATAAATACTCGTCTTTTCTCTATTTAAACAATTATGCATAAATACTATAAAAGTATTTTTCATAAATGTAACAAAAATCATTCTTTTAGCATAAAAATGTTTATGCCTAAAATATGATGAGAATACCTCTTTTTGTATTAACAAAATTATGCATAAAATTCAATTCATTTAAAAAAAAAATTATGCCATAGTTTTGCTACATTTTCTAAGAATTATCAAAATTCTATTTTTAAATAAATACCCATAATTATGAAATGTAATAGGAACTCCTCTTTTAAACTAAAATTTTATAATGCATACATAGCATAATTATAAACATAATTATATTTAAACCTTTTGATTATTCTTAAAGTATCCATTCATCATTACTATATGAAAATACTTACAAAAATATTAGCATAACTCTCTTTCAATCTTAAAATGAATTAATATGATATTTCTTAATCATAAACAAGCTTAAAAGAATTTAAGCATCATTTTTAACTAGATTAAAATCATAAAAATATTTAATCTTCTTCTCTAGCTTATCAAGCCTAGACTTTTGATTAAGATAATGAGATTATCATTAAGATCCATCCTTCTAACAAGGATCTAACCATAAAGATGATTAATCTTTCAAAAGGAGAGATTTACTAATAAAAATATTTAATCTTCTTCTCTAGCTTACCAAGCCTAGACTTTTGATTAAGATAATGAGATTATCATTAAGATCCATCCTTCTAAGAAGAATCTAACCATAAAGATGATAAAAATATTTAATCTTCTTCTCTAGCTTATCAAGCCTAGACTTTTGATTAAGATAATGAGATTATCATTAAGATCCATCCTTCTAACAAGGATCTAACCATAAAGATGATTAATCTTTCAAAAGGAGAGATTTATTAATAAAAAAATTATAATTCATAAAGATTAGCATTAAACCATTTAAACATTATGAATCATTAAAAATCTTGATTTGAAGAAAAAAAACCATTGATTAAAAAGCTTCCCAAGCATTAGAAGGGTTGGGAAGAAGATTATCATTGAGAAAGATAGAAAAACACCAGGATTAAGACTTACCCTTGATTTTTGGCTTGATTCTTTCAAAAAGAAGTGAATCCCCCAAGAGAAAGCTTGGCCACCAAGATGTAGAGGGTAATCTCCAAGAGAGAATGAAGATTAATGAACCTCCAAAGCTTCCCAAGAAGAGGAACCTGTAAAGGATCCTAGAGGGTGCTGACCATACGGTGCTCTAGCTCTGGGTCGCCGAAGATACCCACGCGTGCATCGAGGAAGAAAATGGAACAAGGTGTTAGAGTTGTTTTCTGAACTCGGGCATGGATCTGGTTGATTGCCCTTGTTGGTCCTCAACGGATGAGTCCATGGCTCTTTTATATGGATCTTTTAGTTGATCTTGCTGATCTTCAACAAGGAGTCCATCTAGATTTTCTTATGTGATTATATTTCCGGGTACTATGAGAGCTAGGAACTATTAAAAAGGCCCCTGAGTAGACAGGTGGTGAGCGTTCTGGTTGCCAATGATATCATAGGTACACTGATGAAAGAATTATTGGAAATTAGAATTCAACCTGCATATTTTGGAGGATTATGGTCAATGATACTATGGTTTCATTAAAAGATTATTTTAAAGACAATTGAATCTATGAAAAGGCAATTTCATATTGGGTGTGTAAGTGGTGTGACTATCTTGAAGTTTGCTTGAAGCACCGGCTAAGGGGTCTGGGAACTTTTTTCCTTGGTACCCTGGACAAAACATAACCAAATTCCTACATGGATCCTATCACTATAGTGGTACCTGGGACAAAACATAACCAAATTCCTACATGGTATCCGGGACAAAACATAACCAAATTCCTACATGGATCCTATCACTATAGTGGTTGGGCGGTTGGCTAACCCATGGGACTGGATGGGGTTAGGCTGGATTGATGGATCCCTAAAATGAGACTCAATTTTGTTATGGTACGATAGATGAAGTAAATCCCGGATAGTCCCTGTTCTATGGAAAAGAATCAACGGCTGTGCCTCTCGATGAGGAAGAAAGCATTGGTCTCTGCAATCCAAGTGCAAGTCTTTTCCTTGATCTGATCATGTGACTTACTGGCTCGATTGGATCAGTTTGGTTAGTTAAGGCTCTTGACTACGTTAGAATAAAAATATCCTGGAGGAATCGCCTATGCTTTCTGGGTGAGGAAAGTTTTTCCAGGTTTGGTTTTGGAAGAACCGAGGGATTAGTCTCTTGTCTCAGTGGTGGGCGAGGCCCCGAGTGAGAGGTTCTACCATGCGCAAGAAGTGCTACTTCCACTGCTAGCACCCCCGAATTCGTTTGCGCGGAGGGGGCAGGGATCTTTCAGTTGCATCAGAGCGAATTGGCTAAAGTGGATTAACCGAGAAGCAAGAAATGTCAAAAATTTATGTACGAGTAAAAGATTATAATTGTGTGATGAAATTCATACAAATTGATATTCAAAATTTAAAAAAAAATCATAAATTGGTAATTGGGTCTTCAGATGGAAGTACTGCAATTGTGTGGAATCCCTGACTCGCTTGAGGCCTAGATATGATGGTATTTACCTTATAGTTCCAAGGCTCCTGACTACCCGTATATACCGTGGGTATAATTGCAGCTCTTTACTAACAATATATACGAGTAAATCTAAGACCTTGAAGTTATAAGCAAAAATGCTATCCAGAGGATGAATTCGAGTACTGGTTGATATGATTTTAGAATTCTAGTTGAGAATTGATGAGTTGATTTGGATTCTGATTGAAAGATAATGATTCATGAATTCTAGTTGAAAGAAGATAAGTTTAACAAAGCCACAGTGAGGATGAATGGGACGAATCTCAGTGATGATGATAGTAATTGGAATGATGATTGTGACTTCAACAAATCACTATGAGATTAGTAGATTGTGCTGACAAATTGCTACTGTTGACCTTGACCCAGTGACTCTAGTTAAGGGATGACAAATTGAGAACCTGCATAACTGAAATTCCCATGGAGGAATGTTCAGATGGAAATTTTGGTCTAATGGACCATTACTGTGTTAAGAATATGAATTAATTATTCTCTGATAATGAGTTTTGTATGTTCTTCTGTTAGAAGGGATCTTTATCCCATGATTCTGTGGTGGGGGGACTGACCAATCTAAAGAACCCCAAAATCAGTTGGATCTAAAGTCAGATTTGAATTATAAATAAAGGGACTTAACAAGAATTTTTGTATTGATAGGATCATGGATCGAGGTCATTGAGGTAGGAATGATAACCCCCAACTCGATGAGAAAGAGCTCGACTTGGATGTTCATAAAACTCTTCATAGATTGCATCCTGGACCTTTCAAGGGTGAAGGGGAATACTTGGGTGACTGTGGAGAAGTGGATTGAAGCAATGGAAGAATACTTCAATGTCACCAGGTACAACAAGAAAAGTAAAATGGCTCTTGCAAGGTTGAAGATAGTAGAAACAGCCAGAGTGGCATGGAGAAACCACTGCGAGACAAATTGTCTGGATCAGAACACCCAGACATGGAATGATCTCAAAATTTACCTAAGGAAGAGATTTTGTCCTCCCGGCTTTTTGGAAACTAAGATGAACGAATTCTTAGAGTTAACCCAGGGGAGCAAAACTATTGAAGTGTATCACCAAGCATTCGCTCTCCTCCTCGAATACTCGCCCACCGCTGGATGAACAATTGATGGTGGCCAGGTTCATTCGGGGACTGAACAAACCTTTGAATGTCCTAGTGAAGAATGCCAAGCCAGTTTCCATGGCCAAAGCAGTGCGGATGGCGAAGGATTTTGCCAAGGCCTTTGATATGAAGGTCCCGCTGAAGCGAGCACCATCATCTTTCAAAAGATTTCTCGTTCCAGAAGGTGATTCCAACCTTCCACCACCTAAGAGACAACAAGGTCAAGCTCAGGATATGGAAAGTTCCAGAATGGAATGAAGGTCCTTTTCGCGGAACTCAATCCCCTGGAATTCAACTTCAAAAGTTCCACCCTTGAACAAGGAAGTGAAATGCTATAACTGTCAAGGATTTAGACATTGCAGTATGGATTTCCCAACTCTTTTTGGATCAAGGTTTTCGGGGCGGGAAAATCAGGGACCAAGATTCCAGACTCCAGCTCATTCCTTCCAGAGTAATCAGATTCCTTTCCGTCTCAAAATCAGGGAGATCCTAGAGGTAGACCCTCTAACCAACCCTCAGTTTCAATCCAAAGTAATACAAGACCTCCGCCTTAGAATAGGGGAAGTCAAAGAGAGATGTTCCCGAATCGGCCGTCCACTTCCAAGGTAGTAACAGTGGAAGTAATTGAAGAAGAAGAAGATAAAAGAGATTATACTCCACCTGCGAAATGAGGACATCTCGCATTTTTTAAGTGGGGTAGGATGTAATATTCCTCCCTCCAACTTTTGAGGTGTATAGGTGTAAGAACCTCCCCTTCTGTTCTTATAATTATTCCCCTCTCTGAAATAGAAGAAAGATTTTGTTTTACCCTGTTTTGGCCTGGAGAGAGAAAATGTCTAGAGAGAGGTAATCCAAAATTGAAATATTTTTGGATATAAAAATACTCCTAGTGTCTAATATGGTTTCCCCTGAAATAACAATTCAAAAAGAACTTTCCAATGTGCATTTGGAATTAATTGAAAATATGTATAAAGGACCTTAGCCTAAGGGTCAAGATTTTCTGAAAATTTTGGATTATGGTCCAATTAAGGTTCTTATAGACCAATAGGATTAATCCAAGTATTGGGATGAGATAAATCCAAAGAATAAAAGAAAATACCTAAAAATGAGTAAATGCTCACATAAGATGAAGAGTTAACTGAGTACAAGGTTTATTAGTTAAAAACTATGAGATATTACTAAAAAAATGAGATATTTCGGATAATGATACATTTTTGACACCTTGGTAAAGGAGGGGGAAGACTTTGAGGTAGGTGCCTATTTCACACATGTGGATGATTTTTTAATTCAACAAAATTATGTTTTTTTATCTCTCCTGGATCAAACCAAATCAAAAGGAGCCAAACTAGGTCTAAATCTTGTCCAAATTCAGCCAATTTGAACCTGGAAAATTCTAGAACCCAGTTGGACTTGGTTAGAGGCCTCCCTCACCTATAAATAGATCCTTAGTCTTTTGTAAACAAATCTGTGAACTATACCATGACAGTATTATATTAAAATAATGATATTTTCTATTATCCCTTAAAAATCCTCTACATTTTGGAGAGGTTGGAGCTTCTCTCTCTCTTCAACCATCCTTGGAGCTTTCCTCTCAACACACTAACCAATTGATTGGTTGGGGGCTTCTTCTAAGATAGAGAAGCAAGAAAAATCAAGAGGTAAGGTGTAATTTCATGGTTTTTCTCTACTATTCTCAATGTTTTCACTTCTCAACCTCTCTCAAGCTTGAGAAGTTTCTAAATTAAGTGTTTATAATGCAAATTAAGCTTTTCTTAAGAGTTGTAATGAATAATTAAGAAAATTTTACATTTATGATGCTTTTTATGTTTATCTCTCTCTCCCCAAAAGAATGGTCATTCCTATGACCAATTCTCTATTCAAATGATGCTTCTCATTGATAAATTCTCAATTCACAAATCAAACTCTAGGCTTGTGAAGCTAGAGGTTAAGAAAGTGGCTTTTCATACTTTTATGCTTCTAAAATTATGATAATCTTATGATTTAAAAACCATGAGGTAAATCTTAGGATCTCCATACATCATGCCATCTCCATGAGAGACCTGTTCTTCCTCTTAGCCACACCATTTTGCTGAGGTGTGGCATTGTACATTGATGCCTTATGCCTTTTTCAGCCATATATGCATAAAATTCCTTGGACATATACCTCCCCTTGATCTAAATGAAGGGTGCCAACTTTACATTCACATGCATTTTCAGCCAGGGATACGAAGTGCCTAAGCACATAAAAACCTCTGACTTTTGCTTTAATGGATACACCTATCTATATCTAGAGTAATCATCAATAAAAATGAGGAAGTAGAGATATCCCCCAATAGATGGTGTCGTCTCATAGAACCACATACATCACTATGTATAAGCTATAATTTCTTAACATCTCTCAGAGATCCATCCTTTGGAAATGATGCCTGATACATTTTACCAGGAATACACCCCTCACATACATGTCTAGTAGGGGTCTCAAGAGTTGGCAACTCAGACACACCATATCATGCCTTTGAAGGCATAACAAACTACCATAATTCAAATGGCCAAATCGTGCATGCCATAATTCTGCATCACTCATAGCACAAGTCGTAGAGAGTGAGCAAGAATCATGTTGCAACTTCTCAAATACATCCATCTTGTATAGGCCATGAAACAAGGTACTTGAGGCAATGATAGAATAACCATCATTTCTATCCTAAACTGTACATCTATCATCCACAAATTTCATCGTCAAGCCTAACAAGGCTAAGGCTGAAACAACAAGTTCTTCTTATTAATGCATGGCACATATAAAACTTTAGAAAGAGTAAATGCTCCCCTATTTATAGCAGTGAGCACAACTCTACCAACTCCTTTGACAAGATATGAGAAACCATTTGCACATGTGACGGTTCCTGCACTTGGCATAGATTCTAGAGATGAGAACAAGTTTTTTTATAAAGTAATGTGCTTACTAGCACCACTTTCAAAGTACCAAGCATCTGATTATGCCACTAACATGCATACATCATGAACAGAAGGGTCATAACTGCAATGTACAGTCCATGCCCAATCATCTTGAGAAAAACTTGTAGATTCCTTCTTCTCTACACTTGGTCCATGCCTGATTCTTTCTTTTTCTCCTTCTCTAGCCTTTTCTTGCACTCATTTATGTAGTGCCTTGGTTTCCTACAATAGTGACACTAGCCCTTCTTTTTAGGCTTATCACCTTCTTTCTCTGTATCCTTACCTAAGGATTCTGATTTTGGCTTATAGCCACCATGCAAAGAAGCTTTACCTTTGCCTTTCTGATTGGCAACAAAAGCTTGGTCACTAACTTGCATAACAGATCTGTTTTTCCTAGACTGCTCTTCTTGCAAGAGTACTGAAACCAGATCATCAAATGTAGGGCATTTGGATTTCACTTCATCATGAGTCTAAGGGTAGAGGCAAAACTCTGATAAGAATTTGGCAATGCATTGAGAATTGTGGGCACCAATGTACTATCAGGATATATCTTATCCACACTATGCTCCTTAAATCTTTGATCTTGGTCAAGAAGTTGTCCATTAAGTCTCCCTTATTCATGTGCTCAAACTCCAACTATTTGCACAGATATGCAACACGTGCTTCATTATGCACCTGGTATAATGCAAAAAGTGCATCCCATGCCTGTTTTGAAGTCTTACATGACGGAATATGAGGAATGATGCTTTGCTTCACAAAAAGTGCAAGCAATGCATGTTCCTGTGCATCCCTTCCATCCCATCTCGTTTGAGCAATAGTGGGAGGTACTAGTGGTGCATGTGGAGGAGCCACATCTGTATTAGATTCTACTTCAGATGTACCTACAGTACCTAGTTGCACTGGTAGTTGTGAAACATAATGAGATTCACTACTAGCTGACCACATTCCAAAGCCCTTTAGCAACCAGTACATGCCTCATCATATAGGACCACAATGGGTAGTTAGTCCCATCAAGTTTGTCCTCAGTAGACAACATGTTGAATACATCACTACTACTAGCATGACTTTCTACCAAATGCAAAATATTTCAACACACTGCAAGTACTCAGTATTCACTGAATACACTCTGCAAGTACTCAGTATTCACTGAATACAACCCTGGATGGCTGCCAACAACTAACTGAATCACCTGTAAAGTGTATGAAAAATAAAATTGAGTAGAGAATAGAGTGTTACTGGTGAAAGTATGATGGTCTATGTTGTTGAATACACTATAGATGGTGCTACACACCAAATCGTTGCCACTACATAGCCCAAGCACCCAAAATTGAGCAGAACCAATCAAAAATGACGCCTCTCCAGAATGCCTACAGAAACTTTGCGGTGCCCAGAACGCACCCCAATTGCACTACTGTGGACCCTGAAAACTCTGTATTCTTTGTATACAAGACACTACAGTATATACCTTCTTCTCCTAAGAGGGTATCTCAATCAGAGACAAAACAATTAGGGTCATGAGGAGGGATGCAGACTACTAGATCAAGTGTCATAAGGAAGCGAGCTTAGATACCAATTATTGGAATTAGGGTTAGGGTTGCAACAATTCACACACACAAGATGGAGAAGCTTGAGAGCACACAAATTCACTAGATTAGAATGAACAAATGTGTGCCAGATACAAAAGATGAGTACACACTCCAAAATCAGTTAGTACATACGCATAGGGAAAAAAACCACCTAGTGAGGGAAAAAGTGCCCCGACGGTCCTAAGTGTGTTCACACATATCACTAGCATATAATGCTACAATCTTCTCAACCACTCTTGGCCAAAGAACACCTAAAAGTCAACTAAGTAGTCAAGACAAGATTAGTGACCAAAAAGAACCAGATACATCTCAAGAAGAAGTGCAGGTACCACCTGCTCAATACTTAGCTAATGAAAGGAAAAAATGGTACTATAATGCTTAGTGGGTAGTATATGAATTGGAGAAGTTGTTTTGGAGATTGAAGGATAGTGTAGAAGTATCCAGAGATGCACTTGCTTAATGCAGAATCTACAACAATCATTGTGACCCTCATTCAAGATTATGAAACTCAAACCAAAAAGGTGGGAATCAAAATACCGATTCTCTTCACCAAAATGGAGCAACATATGCTAGGCACTCAAATTATCTTTCATCAAGAAAGAGAGCATTGGGAAAGTATAAAGGAAGTGGTGCTAAGGAGGTATGAAACTTGGAATACACTCTAGAAAGAATCTAAGAAGAAAGGCTGTGTAGTATCTAGAATATTCGCTTGATAGACAATTATTTTCTTCAGTCAGCACCAGTGGCACCTAGGAACATTTACACAACAATTAAAATGTTGCTAAGCTACTTCAATGTGTTAGTAGTCACCCTGGAGTCAAATTTTTAGGACTTGACATGGGAAAATATGTAGACCTTAATGCCATACCTATCACATTATGAGGTGTCCACTCTAGTTTGTTCTTTGGTGATTATAGGGTGCAAGATGTCAGAGATTATTTTCTCTTACCTCTGCATCTGTTTGTCCTCAATTTTAGAGCATGGGCCAGGAACATTATGCTCACATAGGTATGGAATGAGAGTGATTTCCCATTAGTACTGACAGCTCCTCCTGAATTATACAATTTTTAAAGCTGCTTAGCATGTATTGAAGAAATTGTGTGGTGGTTAGAAGTGTAAGTGAGGATTGTCTACTAGCACTTCCTAGGTAGAAATAACCCTTTTTACCATCCCTTGGGGTTTGCCAAACTGTTATACAACATACACAACTATTTAAAGAATATGCATTCAAATGATAATTTAGGAGTCTATGTTGATTTGGTCAATTATCCACAAGTAGTGTTGGGTGTCATTCGGTCGTTAGCACCGCCCAACCTTTCCACTAGCCTTTCCGCCTAGTATATTCGTTGGGCAACAAACTCTCAAGACATGAATCTTCTTTCTTATAACAACCTTGTAACTAAATCCTACCAATGGGTAGTACCCATGCAGATGCAAAGGAGTAATGGGGAACAATCTAGGGAGTTGAGAGATAGGGGATAGACAAGAGAGTAGAGAGTGACAAATGTGTGCACCACAGCATTGTACTTTGGACTAAGCCCTTGCTCTAGTGATATAAGTGATTTGTTTGTACAATTATCCATTTTCTGTACTGTATAAGTCTGTTCGATTCCTAGTCTGTGTTTATTACTTTCCTGTCTGGACATGGGTCAAGAGTCACTCCTATCTAGATGTGACTCGTATTTGGAAATAGAATCAGGAGCCACGTCAGGACTCTTATAAGATGCATGAACTAACCTTTGGGTGGTCACGCAACTAGCTCCCTTAGCTTAGGTAGATCAGGTAAGCAACACACCAGAATTGGCTTATCTCATTGGGTACAATTGTATTAGTCTTGTCTCCTTCAAAGCCAACTAGGTGGTCTGGAACCACATAAGTGTCGGGTCTCAACTAGACACCGAAACTTCTAGCGATCCTGTTTGGGAAAATGGTACGCCAGGTAGGGGAGTAGAGAGATAGAGGCCAATTCTAGGTTAAGCTTGCACAGTCAGTAGAGTAAGCTAGTCAAAAGAAGCCCAAAAAGAAAGCACACATTAACTAGTTCAGGTGTAGGATCCCTGTCCCCACCGCGCAACACATTCAGGGGTGCTAGCAGTAGAAGTAGCACTTCTTGCGCAAGGCAGGGTCCCACACTCGGGGCCTCACCCACGGATATCTGAACAAGAGACTAATCCATTCGGTTCTTCTAAAACCGAACCCGAAAAAACTTCCCTTGCGCTCGAAAAGCACGGGCGATTCCTCTAGGATAACTTTTCTCTAACGTAGTCAAAAGCCTTATCTAATAGAACTGATCTGACCGAACCAGAATGTCCCATAGTCAAACCAGGGAAAAGATTGCACTTGGATCATAGAGACCAACGCTTTTTTCCTCATTGAGAGGCACAGCCGTTGATTTATTTCCATAGAGCAATTTTTGTCCGGGATTTAATTCATCTATCGTACCATAACAGAATTGAGTCTTAATTTAGGGATCCATCAGTCCAGCCTAGTTCCATGGGTTAGCCAACCGCCCAACCACTGTAGTGATGGGATCCAATTAGGAATTTGGTTGGGTTTTGTCCTGGGTACCAGGGAAAAGAGTTCCCAGGCCCCCTAACTAGATATTCATGCAAACTTAAAACTAGTCACACCACTTATACACCCAATATGAAATTACTTTTTTCATAGAATCAGCTATCTTTAAAAACAATCATTTAATGAAACCATTGAGTCAGTGATCCTAATCCTCAAAATCTCCGATTAAATCCTTATTTCCAATCATTCCTTCATTGGTGTATGACATCATTGGCAACCACAATGCTCACCACCTGTCCACTCAGGGGCCTTTTTGATAGTTCCTAGCTCATAGTAACCGGCAATATATTCACATATCAAAATTAAAACTTCGTTGAAGATCAGCAAGATCAACCAACGGATCCATATAAAAGGGCTATGGACTCATCCGTTGAGGAGCAGCAAGGTCAATCAACCAGATCCATGCCCGAATTCAGAAAACAACTCTTACTCCTTGTTCCAATATCTTCAAGACGCATGTGTGGGTATCGTCTTGGTGACCCAGAGCCCGAGAACCATATGGTGAGCACCTTCTAGGATCCTTCGCAGGTGACCTAGCACTTCACTCATAGGCCACTTCCTTGGTCCCTCATCCACGGTACCGGAAGCTCACCATTTTAATCGAACCGAGGCTGGTCAAGACCTCGACCGAGCTTGCTACCCGAGATGTCCTCCATTGACTCTCTATCAGCTATTGCAACTTATTAGATTAGGTCTCCACGACCTCATTCACAAGAAGGTCAAAATGCTTCCCCAGTATTCTTGACATAAAACATTCATTAAAAAACAGGTCATAAATACAGTTTCTATAACGAACTCTCGTCTTTCCACATTGTTCCACATCAACCACATTATTTAATTCTACAACCATTTCACAAGTATTCCTATTCTCATCCAATCACATCATTTTCATCTCATCACATCTTTCCTCAATTTATCCTCATCAGATCTCATCCACTCGCATCTACCCATATCCACATCACATTCATTCACATCTCATCCATTCAGACCACATCACATTCACTCACAACTCATCCATTCATTTTACCTCACATCTCATTCATTCACATCTATCCCAATTCACATCCCATCACATCACATTCATTCATATCCATCACATTCACATTCACATTCATTCATATCCATCACATTCACAACTCATCCATTCATTTTACCTCACATCTCATTCATTCACATCTATCCCGATTCACATCCCATCACATTCACATTCATTCATATCCATCACATTCACATTCACATTCATTCATATCCATCACATTCATTCTCATCACCATTATATCACATCACTTCTATCCACATCATATCTCATTCATACACGTCTCATCTCATTCATCCACATCCATCCAATCGTTCACATGTACGACTACTCATATCTATCCATACATTCATATCTATCACTTCACATCCACATATATTCATGTCACATCACATCACATTCTTTCACATACACATCTATATCCGTTCTTTCACATACATCCACATCCATTCTTCACATACACATTCACATCCATTCTTCTCATACACATCCTTATCCATTCTTTCACATACTCAATCACATCCATTCCTCACATACACATTCACATTCATTATCATCACATACATTCACTCACATCCATATCATTCATTTACATTTTGATTCACAGGACATCACATCTCATCCATTCATTCACATTTATCTGATTTACACGCATCTTATCACATTTATCCACATCACATTCGTTTAAACATAGAATTTAAGAGAATTCTATATCAAATTCTTTACGCATCTATTTATGCATAAAATCAACTTCAGCAGTGGGAATAATACTTTAACAAAATCCTTTTATGCATCTATTTATGTATATATTCAATTTTAAGGAAAATAACAATTTTAAAATAAAAATAAATCCTTTATGCATCTTTCTATGCATAAAATCAATTTTAATGAAATTAACACTTTTGGAATAAAAATAAATCCCTTATGCATCTTTCTATGCATAAAATCAATTTTAATGAAAATAACACTTTTGGAATAAAAATAAATCTTTTATGCATCTTTCTATGCATAAATTCAATTTTAATGAGAATAAAACTTTTGATATAAAAATAAATTCCTTTATGCATCTTTCTTTGCATAAAATCAAAATTAATGAGAATAACTCTTTTGAAATAAAAATAAATTCCTTTATGCATCTTTCTATGCATAAAATCAAAATTAATGAGAATAACTCTTTTGAAACAAAAATGAATTCCTTTATGCATCTTTCTATGCATAAAATCAAAATTAATGAGAATAACTCTTTTGAAATAAAAATGAATTCCTTTCTGCATCTTTCTATGCATAAAATCAAAATTAATGAGAATAACTCTTTTGAAATAAAAATGAATTCCTCTATGCATCTTTCTATGCATAAAATCAAAATTAATGAGAATAACTCTTTTGAAATAAAAATATATTCCTCTATGCATCTTTCTATGCATAAAATTAAAATTAATGAGAATAACTCTTTTGAAATAAAAATAAATTCCTTTATGCATCTTTCTATGCTGCATAAATTCAAATTTAATGGGAATAACACTTTTGAAATAAAAATAAATCTTTTAGAATGCACAAACGGAAGGAATTACTCTTTTAGAATAACCTAATGATAAACTTTAGTTCCACAAATCTAAGAAAATTTTGCCATAACCTCCTTTGTATGGCTGACCATTTCTTAATTTTAACATTCATTTAATGACTTGAATTAATCCAATTTGAATTCTAATATCTCTAATCTACTCCATTTTCTAAAAATTAAGAGAGTAAACAATGAAAAGAGTTTAATCAATTATTTAATTAAACTTTCTAGAATTAAGAAGGGCTGAATTATAAGGAAGAGAAGAAGGTGGCCTTTTCATCAAGGCATAGCATCAGATTTTAATTCAAACATTTTCAAAGCATAAAATTTAAGAAAACCATAGATTTAAAATTCACAATAAGTAAGAATTAAGCTTACATGGAGTTTGTAAGCTTTCCTTTGGCTTGAGGGATTGAGGGTTCTACTCTTGTTTGCAGCAAGAGTGGCCACCAGTTATTTTGGAGAGGATTTAGTAAAAAACAATTGAATTATCAAGTGAATTTAATGTATTTGACTCTGGGGAGGAGTAGAGTAATAGTGCATAAACACTATTAACCTTTTACAAGGAGGGAGGATTCTATTTATAGGAAAAAGTGAGCCTCTAACCGAGCAAACTGATTCTAAAATTTTCCAGATCAGTTTGGTCACTTTTTGACCATTTTTAGGTCAGGTTAGCTTACTTTTTGGATGTAGTTGAAATAGGAGAGGGGAGAGATGAAAATATCTCATTATTTGTGAGTTTAAAACTCATCCATACATGTGGAATAGGTGCCTCCTTCATGAGGGGAATTCTCCACACTGAGGTGTCAAAAATGCATCATTTCTTCTAAATATCTCTTCTTTTTTAACTAATAAACCTTGTCCTTAGTCAACTCTTCATCTTATGTGAGTATTTACTCATCTTTGGGGGATTTTTCTTTTATTCTTCAATTTATCTCCTCCCTACATTTGGATTAATCTTATTGGTTCCATAGGAACCTTAAATTTTCAGAAAATCTAGACTCTCAGGCTAAGGTCCTTTTTACCTTTTTTTGATTTATTCCAATTGCACACTGGAAAGTTCTTTTTGAACTTCTGTTTCAGGGGAAATCATTTTAATAAGAAGGGATATTTTTCCATCCAAAGATATCTAGAAACTGAATTACCTCTCTCTAGAACATTTTCCCTCTCTAGGCCAAAACAGATAGAAACAAGATCTGTTATTATTTTGAAAAGGGGATTGATTACAGGGAGAGAAACTCGACATCTTGAGGGGCTGGGGAAGGAATCTTACATCCTACCCCACTTAAAAAAGGCGATATGTCCTCATCTCGCAGGTGGAGTATGATCTCTTTCATCTTCTTCTTTTTCTTCAATCACTTCCAACGTTACTGCCTTGGAAGTGGACGGTCGATTTGGGAACAACTCTCTTTGACTTCCCCTATTCTGAGGCAGAGGTCTTGCATTACTTTGGTTTGAAACTGTGGGTTGGTTAGAGGGTCTCTGGGATTTCCCTGATTTTGGCGCCAGATAGAAACCTGATTATTCTAGAAGGAAGGAGCTGGAGTCTAAAGTCTTGATCTGTGATTTCCCTGCCCTCAAAACCTTGATCCAAAAGGAGTTGGACAATCCATTATGCAATGTCCAAATCCTTGATGGTTATAGCATTTCACTCCCTTATTCAAGGGTGGAACTTCTAAAGTTGAATTCTAGGGGATTGAGTTTCGAGAAAAGGACATTTCTTCCATTCTAAAACTTCTCATATCCTGGGCTTGACCCTAATATCTCTTAGGCGGTGGAAGGTTGAAATCACCTTTTGGAACTAAAAATCTTTTGAAAGGTGATGGTGCTAGATTTGGTGGGACCTTGACATCAAAGGTCTTGGAGAAATCCTTTGCCATCCGCACTGCTTCGACCATGGAAACTGGCTTGGCGTTCTTCACCAAAATATTCAAAGGTTTGTTCAGTCCCCGAATGAACCTGGCCATTAGCTGTTCATTTAGCGGTGGCGAGTATTTGAGGACGAGAGCGAACGCTTGGTGATATACTTCAATAGTTCTGCTTCCCTGGGTTAGCTCTAAGAATTCGTTCATCTTTGTTTCCAAAAAGCTGGGAGGACAGAACCTCATCCTTCCTTAGGTAAATTTTGAGATCATTCCATGTCTGGGTATTCCGATCCAGACGGTTTGTCTCGCAGTGGTTTCTCCATGCCACTCTGGCTGTTTCTACTATCTTTAGCCTTGCAAGAGCCATTTTCTCTTCTCATTGTACCCGGTGACATCAAAGTACTCTTTCATTGCTTTGATCCACTTCTCCACAGCCTTGCCCAAGTTTTCCTCTTCACCCTTGAAAGGCCGAGGCTGCGAACTATGAAGAGTTTTACAAACATCCAAGTCGAGCTCTTCCTCATCGAGTTGGGGGTTATCATTTCTACCACGATGACCTCGATCCATGTTCTTATCAATACGAAAAATCTTGTTAAGTCCCTTTATTTATGATTCAGATCCGATTTTTGATATATCCGGATATTCATGCAAACTTAAAACTAGTCACACCACTTACACACCCAATATGAAATTGCTTTTTTCACAGAATCAGCTATCTTTAAAAACAATCATTTAATGAAACCATTGAGTCACTGATCCTAATCCTCAAAATCTCCGGTTAGATTCTTATTTCCAATCATTCCTTCATTGGTGTACCTATGGCATCATTT
The DNA here is from genome assembly GCF_041138505.1 of Cibotium barometz. NCBI lineage: Eukaryota > Viridiplantae > Streptophyta > Polypodiopsida > Cyatheales > Cibotiaceae > Cibotium > Cibotium barometz. Next base: position 64,224,169 of record NC_141049.1, read on the forward strand.
TCAACCAAAAACCTCACCACCTGTGTCCACTCAGGGGCCTTTTCGATAGTTCCTAGCTCATAGTAACCGGCAATATATTCACATATCAAAATCGAAACTCTGTTGAAGATCAGCAAGATCAACCAACGGATCCATATAAAAGGGCCATGGACTCATCCGTTGAGGACCAGCAAGGTCAATCAACCAGATCCATCCTCGAACTCAGAAAACAACTCTTACTCCTTGTTCCAAAATCTTCCACGACGCACGTGTGGGTATCGTCGGTGACCCAGAGCCTGAGCACCGTATGGTAAGCACCCTCTAGGATCCTTCGCAGGTGACCTAGCGCTTCACTCATAGGCCACTTCTTTGGTCCCTCATCCACGGTACCAGAAGCTCACCATTTTAATCAAACCGAGGCTGGTCAAGACCTCGGCCGACCTTGCTACGCAAGACGTCCTCCATTGACTCTCTGTTAGCTGTTGCAACTTATTAGATTAGGTCTCCACGACCTCATTCACAAGAAGGTCAAAACGCTTCCCCAGCATTCTTGACATAAAACATTCATTAAAAAACAGGTCATAAATACAGTTTCTATAACGAACTCTCGTCTTTCCACATTGTTCCACATCAACCACATTATTTAAATCCACAACCATTTCACAAGTATTCCTATTCTCATCCAATCACATCATTTTCATCTCATCATATTTTTCCTCAATTTATTCTCATCAGATCTCATCCACTCGCATCTACCCATATCCACATCACATTCATTCACATCTCATCCATTCACACCACATCACATTCACTCATAACTCATCCATTCATTTTATTGCACATATCATTCATTCACATCTATCCCGATTCACATCCCATCACATCACATTCATTCATATCCATCACATCACATTCATTCATATCCATCACATTCACATTCATTCATATCCATCACATTCATTCTCATCACCATTATATCACATCACTTCTATCCACATCATATCTCATTCATACACATCTCATCTCATTCATCCACATCCATATCTCATTCATCCACATCCATCCAATCGTTCACATGTACGACTACTCATATCTATCCATACATTCATTTCTATCACTTCACATCCACATATATTCATGTCACATCACATATCTAATTCATCCACATCCATCCAATCGTTCACATGTACGACTACTCATATCTATCCATACATTCATATCTATCACTTCACATCCACATATATTCATGTCACATCACATCACATTCTTTCACATACACATCTATATCCGTTCTTTCATATACATCCACATCCATTCTTTCACATACTCATTCACATCCATTCTTCACATACACATTCACATCCATTCTTCTCATACACATCCTTATCCATTCTTTCACATACTCATTCACATCCATTCCTCACATATTCACATCCATTCCTCACATACACATTCACATTCATTATCATCACATACATTCACTCACATCCATATCATTCATTTACATTCTGATTCACATGACATCACATCTCATCCATTCATTCACATTTATCTGATTCACACCTCATCACATTTATCCACATCACATTCGTTTAACCATAGAATTTAAGAGAATTCTAAATTTTTATATAAATATTCTTTACGCATCTATTTATGCATAAGGGGGGGGGCTTCTATTTATAGGAAAAAGTGAGCCTCTAACCAAGCAAACTGATTCTAGAATTTTCCAGATCAGTTTGGTCACTTTTTGACCATTTTTAGGTCAGTTTAGCTTACTTTTTGGATCTAGGTTAAATAGGAGAGAGGATAGATGAAAATATCTCATTATTTGTGATTTTAAAACTCATCCACACATGTGAAATAGGCACCTCCTTCATGAGGGGAATTCTCGACACTGAGGAGTCAAAAATGCATCATTTCTTCTAAATATCTCTTCTTTTTTAACTAATAAACCTTGTCCTTAGTCAACTCTTGATCTTATGTGAGTATTCTCATTTTTGGGAGATTTTTTTTTTCCTTCTTCAATTTATCTCCTCCCTACATTTGGATTAATCTTATTGGTTCCATAGGAACCTTAATCCAAAATTTTCAGAAAATCTGGACTCTCAGGCTAAGGTCCTTTTACCTATTTTTAATTTATTCCAATTGCACACTGAAAAGTTCTTTTTGAACTTCTGTTTCAGGGGAGATCATTTTAATAAGAAGGGATATTTTTCCATCCAAAGATATCTAGAAACTCAATTATCTCTCTCTAGAATATTTTCTCTCTCTAGGCCAAAAGAGATAGAAATAAGATTTGTTATTATTCTGAAAAGGGGATTGATTACATGGAGAGAAATTGGACATCTTGAGGGGCTGGGGGAGGAATCTTACATCCCATCCCACTTAAAAAATGCGACATGTCCTCATCTCGTAGGTGGAGTATGATCTCTTTCATCTTCTTCTTTTTCTTCAATCACTTCTAGCGTTACTGCCTTGGAAGTGGACGGTCGATTTGGAAACAATTCTGTTTGACTTCCCCTATTCTGAGGCAGAGGTCTTGCATGGGGCTCCTTAGAAAGTGTTCTGATGAGGGAAGGGTCTTCCTTCACTTCTGAATTTCCCAGCATCTTGATTCTGATTAGGGCGTTGCTGCCTCTTTGGGGGTGGAAAGTTTGAAGTACTTCCCGAGGTTTGGAACCTTTTAAAGTTTGAGGGTGCAGGCTTCGGCGGGACCTTAACAACAAATGCTTTGGCAAAGTCCTTTGCCATTCTGACAGCTTCTGTCACCATTGAGACTGGTTTGGCATTTTTCACTAAAGTGTCCAATGGCTCGTTCATCCCTCGAATATATCTAGCCATCAGCTGCTCTTCATCCAAAAGTGGAGAATATTTGAGGAGAAGGGCAAATGCCTGATGGTATTCTTCAATCGTATGGCTATCCTGCTTCAGTTCCAAGAACTCATTCATTTTGGTTTCCCGGAGGACAGAACCTCTTCCTGAGATAAGCTTCAAGATCTGACTAGGTCTGGGTATTTTGATCGAGACAATTTGTCTCGCAATGGTTCCTCCATGTAAGATTCCTCCCCCAACCCCTTTTTGATGTCTAGTATCTTCCCCTGTAATCAACCCTCTTCAGAAATATACAGACCCTGTTGCTAACTATTTTAGCCTAGAGAGAGAAAAATTATTCTAGAGAGAGAATATTCAGATTTTGAATATTTTTGGATAGAAAAATATCTCTTATAATTCAGATGAGTTCCCCTGAAACAGAAATTCAAAAAGAATTTTCCAATGTGCAATTGGAATTATATGGAAATAGGTATAAAGAACCTTAGTCTAAGGGTCTAGATTTTCAGAAATCTTTAGACTATGGTCCAATTAAGGTTCCTATGGGCCAATAGCATCAATCCATGTGTAGGGAAGAGATAAATCCATATTTGTAAAAAGAAGATACCCAAAAATGAGTAAATGCTCACATAAGGTGAAGAGTTAAAAATGTACAAGGTTTATTAGTAAAAAACTATGAGCAATATTAAAAATATGAGATATTTTGGGTATCCAAAAATGAGTAAATGCTCACATAAGATGAAGAGTTGAAAATGTACAAGGTTTATTAGTAAAAAACTATGAGCAATATTAAAATGATGCCATTATGACACATATGTAAGGAAGGGGAATTCTTTAAAGGAGGTGCATATTTCACATAAGATGAAGAGTTGAAAATGTACAAGGTTTATTAGTAAAAAACTATAAGCAATATTAAAATGATTCCATTATGACACATATGTAAGGAAGGGGAATTCTTTAAAGGAGGTGCATATTTCACATAAGATGAAGAGTTGAAAATGTACAAGGTTTATTAGTAAAAAAAACTATGAGCAATATTAAAATGATTCCATTATGACACATATGTAAGGAAGGGGAGTTCTTTAAAGGAGGTGCATATTTCACATGCTTGAATGAGTTTTAAACTCATAAAAATTGAGATATTTCATCTCTCCTCTCTCCTCATTCAAGTCTAGTTCCAAAAAGTTAGCTTAACTGACCTAAAAATGGTTAAATATTGACCAAACTGATTTAGAAAATTCTAGAATCAGTTTGTTTGGTTAGAAGCTCAATTTTTCCTATAAATAGAAGCCTCCCCCTTGTTGAAAAATAGTTAGTGTTTATGCATCGTTACTCTACTCCACCTAAGCCAAGAACTGTGAATTCATTTAATAATTCACTAGTTTTTGGAGCTTCCCTCTTTCTTCAATCTCCATTAGTGGCTCCATCAACATACTTAACCAATTGATTGGTTGGGGGCCTCTACCGTGAACAAAGAATCAAGCAAGTTGTAAGGTAATTAGTGAATATTGATCTTTCTATAAATTCTCAATGTTTCTCTCTTCTCAACCCCTCTCAAGCTTGAGAAGTTTAATTGGTATGGTTTTTTTTAAATGCTATTGAAGTTTGAATAGTAGTGAAGAGTTACATAATGCTATTGAAGTTAATTTTCATTTATGTTTAAATTCTAATGATTTTTATGTAAATTCTCTCTCTCACTCAAGAAATGGTCATACTCATGACCCGTTCTCAATCCAAATCAAGCTTTTCATAAAGTTTTTCCTTAACCCAAGATTAAGCTATGCTTGAGGCCAAATTAATGGTTTTTTTCTATGCTTTTAGTTTATGTATATTAATGATTCAATCCATTATGGATTAATAATCCAATTAGAGATTATTTTAATTATTTCCTTAATGATAAGCATTATCCCTTAGAAAAATTGAGATTTATCAGTCATAGCAGCGGAGCTATGGCAAAATTTTTATAAAAATTATGCATAAAATAATCTCATTCAAAGCATAAAAAGAGGACTTCCTACCATATTCTAGGAATTATCATCCTAGATTAATTGAAAGAATCTTATTATAATCATAGAGAAATTGAATTTTTATCATGCATAAAGGATAAGTTTTTATATCAAAAGTGTTATTTTTACCATTTTTATTTCATGCATAGAAGTATGCATAATGCTTAAATTTTTATATCAAAAGTGTTACTTTTATTATTTTTATTTTCATGCATAGAAGTATGCATAATGGATAAATTTTTATATCAAAAGTGTTACTTTTATTATTTTTATTTTCATGCATAGAAGTATGCATAAAGGATAAATTTTTATATCAAAAGTGTTACTTTTATCATTTTTATTTCATGCATAGAAGTATGCATAATGCTTAAATTTTTATATCAAAAGTGTTACTTTTATTATTTTTATTTTCATGCATAGAAGTATGCATAATGGATAAATTTTTATATCAAAAGTGTTACTTTTATTATGTTTATTTTCATGCATAGAAGTATGCATAAAGGATAAATTTTTATATCAAAAGTGTTACTTTTATCATTTTTATTTCATGCATAGAAGTATACATAATGGATAAATTTTTATATCAAAAGTGTTACTTTTATCAAATTTGAATTTCATGCATAGAGGTATGCATAAAAAGTTGATTATTTTATTGTAAGGGTGTTACTTTTATCATATTGGATTTCATGCATAGAGGTATGCATAAAAGATATTCTTTTTATACTAAAAGTGTGATTTTTCTCATAAATGGATTTTATGCATAACTTAGATGCATAAGAGAAATTCTTTTATTCTAAAAGTGTAATTCCTACTAAATTGAATTTATGCATAAGAAGATGCATTAAAAATTTGATTTTTAATTCAAAAGTGTCATTCTCATCTAAATTGAATTTATGCATAGGAAGATGCATAAAAGATTGAATTTTAATTCAAAAGTGTCATTTTCATTTAAAATGAATTTATGCATAGGAAGATGCATAAAAGATTGATTTTACTTCGGAAGTATTAATCTCCTTAAATAGAATTTATGGATAAGTAAATGTGTAAAGAAATCTTATATCAAATATAAGAATTCTCTTGTATTCTATAAATAGATATGAGATGTGATAGGATGTGATAAGAGGTGTATAAGAGGTGATAAGATGAATTAAGATGTGATAGGATGTGATAAGAGGTGTATAAGAGGTGATAAGATGAATTAAGATGTGATAAGATGTGTATGGGATGAGGTAAGAAGTGTATGTGATAGGATAAGATGTATATGGGTTGTGATAGGGCAAGAATGGATGTGATGTAAAAGATTAGATGTGAAGGCATATGGGGTTATATGAATGGGAATGTGGAAATGGATGTATGTATATGGATGTGTGGATGTGGAGATGGGAGTATGGATGTATGAATGTGAAAATAGATGTGTATACATGAAGATGTATATGCAGAGATGTGAATGTGGATGTAGATGTGGATGTATAGATGTGAATGGGAATGTGGATGTAGATGTGGATGTATAGATGTGAATGGGAATGTGGATATGGATGTATGGATGTGAATATGGATGTATGGATGTGAATGTGGATATAGATGTGGATGTAGATGTGGATGTATAGATGTGAATGGGAATGTGGATGTGAATGTGGATGTAGATGTGGATGAATAGATGTGAATGGGAATGTGGATGTGGATGTATGTATGTATGTATGTGGATGTATGTATGTATGTGGATGTAGATGTGGATGTATAGATGTGAATGGGAATGTGGATGTGGATGTATGGATGTGAATGTGGATGTAGATGTGGATGAATAGATGTGAATGGGAATGTGGATGTGGATGTATGTATGTATGTATGTGGATGTATGTATGTATGTGGATGTAGATGTGGATGTATAGATGTGAATGGGAATGTGGATGTGGATGTATGTGAATGTGGATGTAGATGTGGATGTATAGATGTGAATGGGAATGTGGATGTGGATGTATGTATGTATGTGGATGTGGATGTATGAATGAGGACGTGATAATGAATGTATGCATGTAGATGTGGATATGGATGTGTATGTATGAATGCGGATATGGATGTGGATATGGATGTGTATGTATGAATGTGGATATGGGATGTGGATGTATAAATGAGGATGTGAAAATGGAGATAAGCATGTAGATGTGGATGTATGGATGTGAATGTGGATGTGGATGTGGATGTATGGATGTGGATATGGATGTGAATATATGATATGTGATGTGAAGGAATCTGAAGTGAAGAGATGGAAAAGGAGGTGATTGGATGAGTACACATATACATGGAATGTGGAATAAGTAATGTGGATTAATGAGGGATAATGTGGAAAAATGAGAATTAATATAGAAATTGTATTTGTAAACTGTTTGTAAATGCTGTTTGTAAATGGCTGTTTTATGTCAAGAATGCTGGGGAAGCATTTTGACCGTCTTGTGATTAAGGTCGTGGAGACCTAACTGATAAAGTTGCAACTGCTGACGGAGAGTCAATGGAGGACGTCTCGCGTAGCAAGGTCGACCGAGGTCTTGACCAGCCTCGGTTCGATTAAAATGGTGAGCTTCCGGTACGGTGGATGAGGGACCAAGGAAGCGGCCTATGAGTGAAGCGCTAGGTCACCTGCGAAGGATCCTAGAGGGTGCTGACCATACGGTGCTCGGGCTCTGGGTCGCCTAGGATACCCACGCGTGCGTCGAGGAAGATATTGGAACAAGGAGTAAGAGTTGTTTTCTGGAACCGGGCATGGATCTGGTTGACTGACCTTGCTGGTCCTCAACGGATGAGTCCATGGCTCTTTTATATGGATCTGTTGGTTGATCTTGCTGATCTTCAACGAGAGTCCATCTTGATAAGTGATTATATTGTTGAGTATTATGGGCTAGGAACTATTGAAACGGCCCCTGTGTGGACAGGTGGTGAGCGTTCTAGTTGCCAATGATGCCATAGATACTCTGATGAAGGAATGATGGGAAATTATGAATCAACTGGATAAATTGGGAGATTGTGATCACTGGTACTATGGTTTCATTAAAGGATTGTTTTAAAGTTAGCTGATGCTAAGAGAAAGGCAATTTTCATATTGGGTGTGTAAGTGGTGTGGCTAGTTTTATGTTTGCATGAAATTCCGGCTAGGGGGCCTTGGAACTCTTTTCCTTGGTACCCGGGACAAAACCTAACCAAATTCCAAATTGGATCCCATCACTACAGTGGTTGGGCGGTTGGCTAACCCATGGGATCGGATGGGGTTAGGCTGGACTGATGGATCCGTAAATCGAGATTTAATTTCTATTATTACGATAGATGAAGTAAATCCCGGATAGAAATTGTTCTATGGATAGGAATCAACGGCTGTGCCTCTTGATGGGGAAAAAAGCGTTGATCCCAATGATCCAAGTGCAAGTTTCTTCCTTGATTTGACCAAGTACCGTTAAAGGTACAGTCAGATCAGTTGATCCGTAATGATCTTGACTACGTTAGAGTAAAGAGTTATCCTGGTGGAATCGCCCATGCTTTCCGGGTAAAGGAAGTTTTTCCAGTTTCGGTTTTGGACAAACCGACGGATTAGTCTCTTGTCCGGATATCCGTGGGCGAGGCCCCGAGTGTGGGACCCTGCCTCGCGCAAGAAGTGCTACTTCCGCTGCTAGTACCCCGAATCCGTTGCGCGGTGGGAACAGGGATCTCACAGTTGGTATCAGAGCATTTGGTTAATAAAGATCAACTGAGAAGACAAATATGTCAAACATTTATCAAGAAACACAAAAAGGTTGTAATTGTGTGATATAAGTCATACAATTTGATATTCAAACTAAAATTTGTAAATTGGTAATTGGGTCTTCAGATGGAAGTACCGCAATTATATAGAATCCCTGACTTGCTTGAGGCCTAGACATGATGGTATTTACCTTATAATTCCAAGGGCCGTGACTACCCGTATATACCGAGAGTATACTGCAGCTCTTTACTGATAGTATATACGAGTAAATCTAAGACTTGAAATTTTAAGCGTTAATGCTATCCAGATGATGAATTCGAATGTGGTTGATATGATTTTTAATTTTGTTTGAGAACTGATGAAATTGATTTGGATTCTGATTGAAAAATGATGATTTCCGAAATTTAGTTGAAATGTAATAAGCTGAGCGAAACCACATGAGGATGAATGGGACGAGTCCCTGTGATGATATTCATAACTGGAATGATGATAACGATTTCAGCAAATCACTATGAGATTAGTGGATTGTGCTGTCAAAGTGCTACTGTTAACACTTGACTCGGTATATCAAGTTAAGGGATGACAAATTGAAAACTTGCTTGACTGAAATTCCCGTGGAGGAATGTTCAGAAAGAAAAAATTTCGATCTGATGGACCATTATCGTGTTAAGGATATGAATGATATGATCTAAAATGAATTGTTATTTAATGATGAGTTCTATATAAGGGATATTTATCCCCGTATTCTGTTGGGTTGACCAGAATATAAGGAACCCTAGAATAAATTAGATCTTAAGAAAAAGAGTTGTCCTCTACTTGGCGAGATGAGGACATCTCGTACTTTTTTAAGTGGGGTAGAATGTAAGATTCCTCCCCAGCCTTCGAGGTATACAGGAGTAAGAATCTCCATTTTTGATCTCTAAAATAAAAGAACGATTCTGTTTAAGAAAGAAAGACCCTTTCCCTAGAATACTTCTCAGGAGTTCCACCTGTTTTAAGGATTCAGAACAGAAGTAAAAATCGGTGTTTTGGATACCAAGGTTTTGGTCTTCATTCGAGTACGGCCCAAAAGAAGTTCTTTATCTATTGGGGAGTTTAAGAAGTTATCCCCCAGATATTGTGAGCCTTATCTGAATTCAAAGAAAGTAAGCGACTTAGCTTACGAGCTTCTTTTATCTCCTCATCTCAAAGTTCTTAATGTATTTCATAGAAATATGTGCCAAACCCAAATCATGGAAAGACGATAAAACTTCAGTGGCAAGTTACCGTTGGCTTCTAAGTTACGCTAGCTCCTTCCTTTATATAAGTCGTAACTTTTACTTGTCGTTCACAGTAATCTTACTTCCATCGATCTTCTTTCTTTCTTAATCTCCTTCATGGCTTGGCAACAAGAATTAGTTTTATCCATGATGATTTCTCACCTTCAAGACGCAAGGGAGTCTGTGAAGAAAGATTTTATAGAGCAGTATGAGCGCTCACTTTTCCCTCACTTGGGAACTTCTGTAGCGCAGACAAAATGGCGGACCTATCAAGACATAACTAGGGTAACACCGTGGGGTCAGCAGCACTTTCGTAACAATGTTCGCTTGGCCATGGTTATTGAAGCTTTGGGTTTGGGTCCCCGATACTACTGCGTCATGAGATCAAGGCATCCTGGGTTTTCTGAGCGGGTCTTCTTACTGGCGTGTTTTCTTCCTCATGAGAAGATATGCCTTTACCCCGTTTTTGGCTTGCCTCTCAGAGGTCCTTTTGTTAGAACACCTCATACCACTGAGATAGGCGCAGCAATAACCCACAGAATCATTCCCATAGATGAGTTACCTTATACTTGTGCAGCTTGTGAGGACTGCTTTTGTGACCATATGATGGACGGGCTTATGGAAGTGTAAAGAGTTCCTCTATCTTTACTATATAAGTTCCGAGAATGAATAAAGTTTAAATCTTGTTCGTCTTTTGAATCTTGCTCTCTTTAAGACTTATCTTGGTGGTTAATCTTGATTAAAATTTTTCTCTAAGTCTCATATTCGTGAATCTTGCGAAATTATCACAAGTTGCGAGATGAGGACATCTCGCGTTTTTTAAGTGGGGTAGAATGTAAGATTCCTCCCCCAACCCCTTTTTGATGTCTAGTATCTTCCCCTGTAATCAACCCTCTTCAGAAATATACAGACCCTGTTGCTAACTATTTTAGCCTAGAGAGAGAAAAATTATTCTAGAGAGAGAATATTCAGATTTTGAATATTTTTGGATAGAAAAATATCTCTTATAATTCAGATGAGTTCCCCTGAAACAGAAATTCAAAAAGAATTTTCCAATGTGCAATTGGAATTATATGGAAATAGGTATAAAGAACCTTAGTCTAAGGGTCTAGATTTTCAGAAATCTTTAGACTATGGTCCAATTAAGGTTCCTATGGGCCAATAGCATCAATCCATGTGTAGGGAAGAGATAAATCCATATTTGTAAAAAGAAGATACCCAAAAATGAGTAAATGCTCACATAAGGTGAAGAGTTAAAAATGTACAAGGTTTATTAGTAAAAAACTATGAGCAATATTAAAAATATGAGATATTTTGGGTATCCAAAAATGAGTAAATGCTCACATAAGATGAAGAGTTGAAAATGTACAAGGTTTATTAGTAAAAAACTATGAGCAATATTAAAATGATGCCATTATGACACATATGTAAGGAAGGGGAATTCTTTAAAGGAGGTGCATATTTCACATAAGATGAAGAGTTGAAAATGTACAAGGTTTATTAGTAAAAAACTATAAGCAATATTAAAATGATTCCATTATGACACATATGTAAGGAAGGGGAATTCTTTAAAGGAGGTGCATATTTCACATAAGATGAAGAGTTGAAAATGTACAAGGTTTATTAGTAAAAAAAACTATGAGCAATATTAAAATGATTCCATTATGACACATATGTAAGGAAGGGGAGTTCTTTAAAGGAGGTGCATATTTCACATGCTTGAATGAGTTTTAAACTCATAAAAATTGAGATATTTCATCTCTCCTCTCTCCTCATTCAAGTCTAGTTCCAAAAAGTTAGCTTAACTGACCTAAAAATGGTTAAATATTGACCAAACTGATTTAGAAAATTCTAGAATCAGTTTGTTTGGTTAGAAGCTCAATTTTTCCTATAAATAGAAGCCTCCCCCTTGTTGAAAAATAGTTAGTGTTTATGCATCGTTACTCTACTCCACCTAAGCCAAGAACTGTGAATTCATTTAATAATTCACTAGTTTTTGGAGCTTCCCTCTTTCTTCAATCTCCATTAGTGGCTCCATCAACATACTTAACCAATTGATTGGTTGGGGGCCTCTACCGTGAACAAAGAATCAAGCAAGTTGTAAGGTAATTAGTGAATATTGATCTTTCTATAAATTCTCAATGTTTCTCTCTTCTCAACCCCTCTCAAGCTTGAGAAGTTTAATTGGTATGGTTTTTTTTAAATGCTATTGAAGTTTGAATAGTAGTGAAGAGTTACATAATGCTATTGAAGTTAATTTTCATTTATGTTTAAATTCTAATGATTTTTATGTAAATTCTCTCTCTCACTCAAGAAATGGTCATACTCATGACCCGTTCTCAATCCAAATCAAGCTTTTCATAAAGTTTTTCCTTAACCCAAGATTAAGCTATGCTTGAGGCCAAATTAATGGTTTTTTTCTATGCTTTTAGTTTATGTATATTAATGATTCAATCCATTATGGATTAATAATCCAATTAGAGATTATTTTAATTATTTCCTTAATGATAAGCATTATCCCTTAGAAAAATTGAGATTTATCAGTCATAGCAGCGGAGCTATGGCAAAATTTTTATAAAAATTATGCATAAAATAATCTCATTCAAAGCATAAAAAGAGGACTTCCTACCATATTCTAGGAATTATCATCCTAGATTAATTGAAAGAATCTTATTATAATCATAGAGAAATTGAATTTTTATCATGCATAAAGGATAAGTTTTTATATCAAAAGTGTTATTTTTACCATTTTTATTTCATGCATAGAAGTATGCATAATGCTTAAATTTTTATATCAAAAGTGTTACTTTTATTATTTTTATTTTCATGCATAGAAGTATGCATAATGGATAAATTTTTATATCAAAAGTGTTACTTTTATTATTTTTATTTTCATGCATAGAAGTATGCATAAAGGATAAATTTTTATATCAAAAGTGTTACTTTTATCATTTTTATTTCATGCATAGAAGTATGCATAATGCTTAAATTTTTATATCAAAAGTGTTACTTTTATTATTTTTATTTTCATGCATAGAAGTATGCATAATGGATAAATTTTTATATCAAAAGTGTTACTTTTATTATGTTTATTTTCATGCATAGAAGTATGCATAAAGGATAAATTTTTATATCAAAAGTGTTACTTTTATCATTTTTATTTCATGCATAGAAGTATACATAATGGATAAATTTTTATATCAAAAGTGTTACTTTTATCAAATTTGAATTTCATGCATAGAGGTATGCATAAAAAGTTGATTATTTTATTGTAAGGGTGTTACTTTTATCATATTGGATTTCATGCATAGAGGTATGCATAAAAGATATTCTTTTTATACTAAAAGTGTGATTTTTCTCATAAATGGATTTTATGCATAACTTAGATGCATAAGAGAAATTCTTTTATTCTAAAAGTGTAATTCCTACTAAATTGAATTTATGCATAAGAAGATGCATTAAAAATTTGATTTTTAATTCAAAAGTGTCATTCTCATCTAAATTGAATTTATGCATAGGAAGATGCATAAAAGATTGAATTTTAATTCAAAAGTGTCATTTTCATTTAAAATGAATTTATGCATAGGAAGATGCATAAAAGATTGATTTTACTTCGGAAGTATTAATCTCCTTAAATAGAATTTATGGATAAGTAAATGTGTAAAGAAATCTTATATCAAATATAAGAATTCTCTTGTATTCTATAAATAGATATGAGATGTGATAGGATGTGATAAGAGGTGTATAAGAGGTGATAAGATGAATTAAGATGTGATAGGATGTGATAAGAGGTGTATAAGAGGTGATAAGATGAATTAAGATGTGATAAGATGTGTATGGGATGAGGTAAGAAGTGTATGTGATAGGATAAGATGTATATGGGTTGTGATAGGGCAAGAATGGATGTGATGTAAAAGATTAGATGTGAAGGCATATGGGGTTATATGAATGGGAATGTGGAAATGGATGTATGTATATGGATGTGTGGATGTGGAGATGGGAGTATGGATGTATGAATGTGAAAATAGATGTGTATACATGAAGATGTATATGCAGAGATGTGAATGTGGATGTAGATGTGGATGTATAGATGTGAATGGGAATGTGGATGTAGATGTGGATGTATAGATGTGAATGGGAATGTGGATATGGATGTATGGATGTGAATATGGATGTATGGATGTGAATGTGGATATAGATGTGGATGTAGATGTGGATGTATAGATGTGAATGGGAATGTGGATGTGAATGTGGATGTAGATGTGGATGAATAGATGTGAATGGGAATGTGGATGTGGATGTATGTATGTATGTATGTGGATGTATGTATGTATGTGGATGTAGATGTGGATGTATAGATGTGAATGGGAATGTGGATGTGGATGTATGGATGTGAATGTGGATGTAGATGTGGATGAATAGATGTGAATGGGAATGTGGATGTGGATGTATGTATGTATGTATGTGGATGTATGTATGTATGTGGATGTAGATGTGGATGTATAGATGTGAATGGGAATGTGGATGTGGATGTATGTGAATGTGGATGTAGATGTGGATGTATAGATGTGAATGGGAATGTGGATGTGGATGTATGTATGTATGTGGATGTGGATGTATGAATGAGGACGTGATAATGAATGTATGCATGTAGATGTGGATATGGATGTGTATGTATGAATGCGGATATGGATGTGGATATGGATGTGTATGTATGAATGTGGATATGGGATGTGGATGTATAAATGAGGATGTGAAAATGGAGATAAGCATGTAGATGTGGATGTATGGATGTGAATGTGGATGTGGATGTGGATGTATGGATGTGGATATGGATGTGAATATATGATATGTGATGTGAAGGAATCTGAAGTGAAGAGATGGAAAAGGAGGTGATTGGATGAGTACACATATACATGGAATGTGGAATAAGTAATGTGGATTAATGAGGGATAATGTGGAAAAATGAGAATTAATATAGAAATTGTATTTGTAAACTGTTTGTAAATGCTGTTTGTAAATGGCTGTTTTATGTCAAGAATGCTGGGGAAGCATTTTGACCGTCTTGTGATTAAGGTCGTGGAGACCTAACTGATAAAGTTGCAACTGCTGACGGAGAGTCAATGGAGGACGTCTCGCGTAGCAAGGTCGACCGAGGTCTTGACCAGCCTCGGTTCGATTAAAATGGTGAGCTTCCGGTACGGTGGATGAGGGACCAAGGAAGCGGCCTATGAGTGAAGCGCTAGGTCACCTGCGAAGGATCCTAGAGGGTGCTGACCATACGGTGCTCGGGCTCTGGGTCGCCTAGGATACCCACGCGTGCGTCGAGGAAGATATTGGAACAAGGAGTAAGAGTTGTTTTCTGGAACCGGGCATGGATCTGGTTGACTGACCTTGCTGGTCCTCAACGGATGAGTCCATGGCTCTTTTATATGGATCTGTTGGTTGATCTTGCTGATCTTCAACGAGAGTCCATCTTGATAAGTGATTATATTGTTGAGTATTATGGGCTAGGAACTATTGAAACGGCCCCTGTGTGGACAGGTGGTGAGCGTTCTAGTTGCCAATGATGCCATAGATACTCTGATGAAGGAATGATGGGAAATTATGAATCAACTGGATAAATTGGGAGATTGTGATCACTGGTACTATGGTTTCATTAAAGGATTGTTTTAAAGTTAGCTGATGCTAAGAGAAAGGCAATTTTCATATTGGGTGTGTAAGTGGTGTGGCTAGTTTTATGTTTGCATGAAATTCCGGCTAGGGGGCCTTGGAACTCTTTTCCTTGGTACCCGGGACAAAACCTAACCAAATTCCAAATTGGATCCCATCACTACAGTGGTTGGGCGGTTGGCTAACCCATGGGATCGGATGGGGTTAGGCTGGACTGATGGATCCGTAAATCGAGATTTAATTTCTATTATTACGATAGATGAAGTAAATCCCGGATAGAAATTGTTCTATGGATAGGAATCAACGGCTGTGCCTCTTGATGGGGAAAAAAGCGTTGATCCCAATGATCCAAGTGCAAGTTTCTTCCTTGATTTGACCAAGTACCGTTAAAGGTACAGTCAGATCAGTTGATCCGTAATGATCTTGACTACGTTAGAGTAAAGAGTTATCCTGGTGGAATCGCCCATGCTTTCCGGGTAAAGGAAGTTTTTCCAGTTTCGGTTTTGGACAAACCGACGGATTAGTCTCTTGTCCGGATATCCGTGGGCGAGGCCCCGAGTGTGGGACCCTGCCTCGCGCAAGAAGTGCTACTTCCGCTGCTAGTACCCCGAATCCGTTGCGCGGTGGGAACAGGGATCTCACACTCCATGCGACCCTGGCCGTTTCCACAATTTTCAATATGGCGAGAGCCATCTTGCTCTTCTCGTTATAACCTATTACATCAAAATACTCTTCCATTGCCTCGATCCATTTTTCCACTACTTCTCCTAAGTGTTCCCCTTCACCCTTGAAGGGACCAAGCTGGGATCAGTGGAGGGCTTTACGAACGTCCGGATCTAACTCTTCATCATCGGTAAGAGGATCCGGCTGCCTACCCGGGCCACGTGCCTCATGATTCTAACAAAACGATATTTTTGTTAGCTTAACTTTGTCACATCAGATTTATGACTATTTAATTTTTGAGATTTATTTCTTAAACAAATAAATATTCCATCATAATTCTTGAAAATAAGATTCACTCTAATAATTTTATTAACCAATATTCACAACCATGAAAAAAATTTAGGAATCTTTGAGATTTATTTCTTAAACAAATAAATATTCCATCATAATTCTTGAAAATAAGATTCACTCTAATAATTTTATTAACCAATATTCACAACCATGAAAAAAATTTGGAATCTTTTGCAAAACATCATTTATTATCAAAAGTTTTTGATATATACATAGAGCGTCTCGGCTCCAAAAGTCACCGCCTCAATCGTGTATGCATAAAAAGGCGATACTGCGATGGAGACATACTATGATATACACGATTCATCACTGATAATGTGCTGTACTTCTTTTCCTAGGAATAAAGCGGCTAAGAAGTCTAAAAATACGGCAAGAAATTCTAAAATTCTGGGGTGAGTGATTATAGAGTTGTACATAATGAACAACTCCTAGCCTTATCAAGATCATGGCTAGCGAGATATTCTATCTGAGTCTCTGTTGTTGATTGGTATTGACACGAATACTTCGCCCTCCAGAGAACCACATATGCTGACGTCACTCTACTGGATCAAGAAAGTATAGATCCTCAAAGTGACGAGCGAGTCTCACTCTGCTTTCTCGGGTTGTAATGGAGTTGATGAGATTTTTGAAGGCAAAGGCGATCATATCCTGACTCTAGGAGAGTCCAGCAATGCTAAACAGATTTAGGGTATCCATCTAAAAATCCAGTTCAATTTATGAGTTTTCAATTTATGAAGTTCATTTCAAACATATTCTTAACAAGTGAAAACATTATTTTACAGATTTACTTTAAAATTTTAGGCAATTTCTGTTGTTGTTTCGTAATTTTACAACAGTGCTCAGATACCAATTGTGAGACCCCTCTACCCCCTCCGCACACCGGATTCTCGGTTGCTAGCAGCGGAAGTAGCTTCCTCTTGCGCGGGGCAGGGCTTCCCACTCGGGGCCTCGCTCTGAATATTTGGACACGAGACTAATATGGTGGTCATTCTGAAACCGAAACCGGGAAAATTTTCCTTGCCCGGACAACGAGGAACGATTCCACCTTTTTGATTTTTCTTAATAAATTTTCTAATGAGGTCAAGAGACTAAACTATCTTTCACCTAATTAAACTAGATAGAAGGAAAACTATCATTGACTTAATTTGAAGAAATCAACGCTTTTTCCTAACCAAAATCAGGCACAGCCGTTGATCTAATCATTTGAGAAAATCAACGCTTTTTTCCTAATCGAAGTCAGGCACAACCATTGATCTACTCATTTGAGAAATTCTTCAGGTTTTTATTAAACTACTCGAATTCTAAGCATATTCCTATTATTTCAATTTAATTATTAAAACTCCACTGATTCCTAACCCCATCCGGCCCATGGATTAGCCACCACCCAACCACTGGAATCGGTAGAACCAGACAATTACTCACCCACCCACAATTGAATGCCTTTCTTAACTTTTGCTTTTTTGAATACAGATATGCACACACTCCTCTTTAAAACTTTAACATATAAAATAATCCATTGACAAACAGTTATTGGTTACAAATGTCATAACTCAAAAATTCCATCCAGTCCCTTGTTTCTCAAAAAATAGTATCACTCTGGACTCTCCATTGGGACCAAGTGGTCACAAACGAGATCCAGTATCAGATTATAATAATCATTTCATCCATCATACTACATATCTTCCATGACATACGCAAGCGCGCGGGTGTCCTAGGCACCGCGAGCCCGTGCATCGTGCTTGGTCAGAACCCTCCAAGATCCTCCTTAGGTGTCCTCGCACTTCCCTTAGGGACCGCTTCGTTGGCCCTTGCCCATCGTACCAGAAGTGCATCATTTTTCAACCATACTGAGGGTGGTCAACAAGACCTGGGTAGGCTTTGCCGTGTGAGCTATCCTTTGAACACTCCCTGCCAGCTGTTGCAACCGAAAATTCCCTTAGAAAACCATATACCAAATGCTCCCTCCAGCATTCTGGCGTAAGACAGTCCTTTAAGAAAACAGGGTTTCTATGCAAGTTTTCAATTTGATTTTCTTTTGAATACAAGGAGTATTTCTTGAATCAATATCCCCAAAACTTCTTGATCGAAATTTTGAATTTCATACCAGAATTCCTCGAATTCTTGTAACCTTGATCCACATATCAATTCGAAGGGTCTCAAACTTAGTTTCAGATTTGGCGAGAGTTTTGAGTGTATTTTTCTAAACTGGTCACATCTTCTTTCCTCGTCGTCGAAACTGACGAAAGAGTTTGGTCTTGGTCATAGTCTGATTCAAGGATCGAGTCGGATAAGATTTTTCCTGAACTATCTTTCTCGAAAAGGTTTGATAATTCAGTTACTATTTTACTGAATTTCTTTCTTTGAATATTCACTTAACTGATTTCTAAATTAGTTACAAATTCCAATGAGGCATCAATTTATCATTTATCTGAATATTTCGATCTTGATAGATTTCTTGAATTTTCTTCCAATAAATTCTCTTAGATAGTCCCAAAAAGTTGTACACATTAGCCTTTGGAAGGTTGCAGGAGCATTGGGTTAAACCAAAAGGCATAACCTTGTAAGTAAAAGTGCTGCATTCAATAATGAAAGTTGTCTTATGTTGATCGGCAGGATCAATTTGAACTTGAACCCATTCATTGTGTTCAATGTCATAGATGAACTCAGCCTTGATGAGCTTGTCGAGTTCCTCTCAAACTAATTTTGCATTAGGATTCATAGGACGAGACCATTTCCTTTTACTGGTTGGACATCATCCCATATAATAGTAGGAATAGTGTGCTTGCAAACTTCAGGTAACACTCCTTTCATATCTGTGTATTTCCAGTAAACACATCTTTGAATTCCTTCAAAAGATCAATAATATCCTTCTCCTCCTCTTCTGTTAGGTCTATATCAATGTAGATTGGCTCTCCACTAGGTTTAGCAAGATTAACTTGTTTGACCTCAATAGGTCCTTCATATGAGGGTCCTGCACTTTCTTCCTTGGTTCTCGTATCCTTTTCACTGTAAACAATGTGTTCTCATATGTTATAGTTTTTGAAATACTCAGGGATTTTGGACACGTCTTCTTTAATTTGTTCCTCTTCCCAAGTTTTTTGTTTTGCTTCTTTTTTAGCTTCTTTTAGAAGCTTATTCTTCTTCTTTTTGGCACTTCGAGTCATCTTTTTAGAGGAGAACTCTTCTGAAGATGTTTGAGTTTGATCATTGGCTCCTCTGACTGTCTCAAGGGTTTGAATAGGAGTGATTCAATTCAAATCCTCTGCAAGAGTTTGAAGTAACTTATCATGGAATTGCATAGCACCCACATATTGTAAGAAATGATTCTCACTTTCAAGATTAGGGTGGGGGCTTGGCCTAATCCTCAAAGGTTTATTCCTAATTTTACTTAATTTATTTTTTTTCTTTTCTTTTTTTGTTATAAAGGATATCTTCACGATCACTTCTCCTTGAAGCTTCATCACTAGATATTTCCTTTATCGATATGCAATTCATCATAAACAAATTAGCTTTCATGTTTTCATCCTTTCAAAATTTGGTTCCAATTTTTTGGGGTACTACATCCATAGTTGCAGCAATAATTACATCCAATTTTCATAGTATGTTGGATTTGGAATAAACACTATCTCATGGTTATGTTTATTGATTTTCATTGCAATTTGGTTGAGATTAATGGCTAGGTCTCCATTTATAACATGTACTTTTTTAGCATAAATTTTCTCTTTGAGACGATTAATCTTTTCCTTGCACATAAGAAATACACTAGTTACAAGTGGATTCCTCTCAGTAACTTATCATAGGATTCTAGATAAGTTACTTAATGCTTCTCTTTCAGTTACTCAATAATTCCTCTCAGTGTAAAAGACATGATCCTACTAGTGTAATACACTGGCCTGAACCACTCTTTTATCTTCTCATGAATTAAAAAACAACTCCAACAGCCACATCAGACGCATCCACAAATACGTGGAATGGTAAATCCCATTGTGGCAGCTGTAAAATAGTTGCCACCACCATCTTTTTTAAAAGTTGAAAAGACCTCTCCTGACTACTTGACCACACAAACTCCACCCCTTTCTTGGTAAGGTGAGACAAAGGGGTACACACATCTGACAAATATTGTAGAAAACGGTTTTGCCACTTCACTTGTCCCATAAACCTCATGATCTCAGTGAAAGTCTTTGGAGCAATGGCCTTCTGAATTTCTTCCACCTTGCGAGGATCAATTGACATACCATCTTGAGAAATAACTTGACCTAACAATACTCTGACTTCATAGGAAAGGCACATTTAAAAGGATTCAAACTCATGCCATACATCCTACACCTCATAAAACACAACTGAAGATGCTTTAAATGATCCATCCTCCTCCCAAAAAAACTAAACTCATCAAGGAAAAACTCTCATGAAATCTGTCAAATATGGTTCAAAATTCTTGTGTATTGTATCCTGAAAAGAAGAAGGACCAATCTTTTAGCCAAAGTTCATTACTGTGCTCTCACAAAAGCCCCATTCAGTGATGAAGGTAGTCTTGTCCATGGCCTCTTCTGCCATACAAACCTGATTATAGCCTGAAAACCCATTCAAGAAGCTGTACATCTCATGACCAGCTACATTATCTAATAGAGTATCAATAAAAGGTAAAGGAAATGGGTTTGAAATGGTTGCTGCATTTAACTTCCTATAATCAACATGTACCTTGATTTTACCATTTTTATTTGCTACTACCACAATTGGTGATAACCAAGTCACTTTATCACAACACGTTTGATGAACCCAACCCTCAAGAACTTATCAATTTCCTCTTTCACTAGCTTGGCATAATTCACATTCATCATGTACCTATGTTGAATCACTAGCACAACATCCTTCTTAAGATTAATTCTATGCTGGTATATAGCAAGATATATTCCTTTCATATATAAATACTCCTAAGCAAAAATATCTTTAACCTCCATCAACAAATTAAACAAATCATCCAGGAATTGACCTCCGACAAAGACACTTACTTTCACTGGATTCGGTTATTCTTTAGAGCCCAAATTTAGCTCTTGCAATTCATCTACACCAACACGACAAAAACTTTACATATAGTGCTCAAATCTCTGCCATTACGAGAAATATGGACTCTCCATTTTGCCTCTTAAGGAGTGAATAAAAAAAAAATTGGCCTGACCAATGAGAGAGCTAGGATTCTAGATCCATGTAACATGGATCTTTTTGTCATATATTTGCCCAAATCTCTTAAGACAATACAATAATAGAGACCATATTTTTTAAAAATAGAAAAATGTTAGATTTCATGCCAGATGTACCTTGTGGTCAACACATGGAAGTTTGAAAATAGAATTTCATTTTTTTCCATTTTTTATATTTAACTTTTTACTTTCCCTCCTTTTGCATTTCACTACTTTTTCATTTTTCCTCTTTTTTTGGCGGAATTCAATTTCCCCATATGCTCAGCAACTCTGGTTCTTTCTTCACAAAAATTTACAGGAATGTTGTTCTCCACCATAGCTCTCTCCTAAAATTTCATGTCATTTGGACAAAACGTCTGTGAGTTATGCCCGTTTTCTCACATGAAGTTTCTCTTCTCTGCACCACAGATAGCTATCTTGATGTGAAGTGGGATCAAATTCTTGTGAGTAATTATCATATGTTTAGGGTTTTTCTATGTTTTGTCTTGATGTGAGTAATGATCATAGGTTTAAGATTTGTTTATGTTTTGTCTTGATGTGTTGCTATTTATTTTCTCAGGAGCAAGGTTGTGAGCAACAAGGTTGTGTAAATCAAAGCAGTAAGTTGCTATTTATTTCTTGTTGTTTAATCTTTATTTGTTGCTTTCAATCTTCTTTTCTTCAATCTTCTTTGCGCAGTATTGATTTGAAGTGGCATAAAATACCACAGTACTGATCATAGGTTTAGGATTTGTTTATGTTTTCTCTTGATATGTTGTTGTTTATTTTCATAGGAGCAACAAGGTTGTGAGCAGTAAGTTGCTGTTTATTTTTGTTGTTTTTTATCTTTATTTGTTGATTACAATCTTCTCTGCACACAGTAATGATTTTAAGTGGCATAAAATACAACAGTAATGATCATAGGTTTAGGGTTTGTCTATGTTTTGTCTTGATGTGTTTATGTTTATTTTCATAGGAGCAACAAGATTGTGTAAATAAAAGCAGTAAGCTGCTGTTTATTTTTTGTTGTTTTAATCTTTATTTGTTGCTTACAATATAACATATATATTTATTAATAATTCAATCTAGCTTTATTAATTTAGATGTCTTCAAGGAGGAGGAATATCAATAATATTCACACATTGGTGGAGGTGTTTAGCAAGAGAGACAATGAAGGTAACTGGATCCCTGATCAGTACAGTAAGTTAAATTGGATTTTAATGCGACCAAGTACTCGTGGCAGTTTCAAGATCAAGCTCAAAGATATCACAGACCCCAACAAGCAATGGAAAGGTAGAATCATAGAGTTCAGGAGATTGGATGACTCACTTACTCGGTGAGTTATGGCATCTAAAAAGAACTCACAACGATGATATTATGGAGTGCAGAATTACTATGTCAGGTGTTACCTTTAGGTAAGATTGCACTTATATTGATTGTTGATGGTTTTTATTCATAAGTACTTCATTGCAAGACATTGATTGTTGATTGTTTATTGTTGAATGTTGATTGTTGATTTTATGTTTTTATGTTGGTTTTTGTTTATTTTTTATGATAGGTACTTCATTGCAAGACAAACTTTGTGCATTAGTATAGGAGGTGGCGACTTCTATGAGGGGAGTGGCTCAGCTTGGACCAAGACATGCGAGATGGCACGCATTCAGCACTCATTAATGTGGTTATTCTTGGGGAGGGTCATGACCCTTTTAGCGTTAATGTAGAGAGTCATTGGCCCCTTAGTTTTTTGAGGCAGGAAATCCAACTTATGTCCAATAATCCTCCTTGTAATTTCTATTTTAAGTTGGATGGTAGGAAGGTTGGGAATCAAAGTGAACATTGCAAAACATGCAACTAGTGTGTTGCTCCACACATCCTTGAGATTGTGGAGTAAATGTAATTCTTATTCTTCCAAGGGAATATAAGAAGTTGTTTCTCTAAAAGTGTTATAAATTTAATTTTCTTCATTTTCATAAAGTGTTGTGGTTTTTTAAGTCTACTGTGTTTCAAACCCTTTAATATGTAAGAAAATAATGATAAGTAGTAAGTACAAATATAAATATAAATATAAGTATATATTTAAGTGCAAATAATAATATAATTAATTATGCTATAAATATAAATATGTTTTTATGATTTGTTATATTTTAATGAAGTGCCATTAATTTTTAAGTCTATAGATATAAGTTTAAAAATAAATATAACTTTAAGTATATATTTAAGTGTAAATAATATTATAAGTAACTATGTAAATAATACATAATAATAATAATAATAATATAATGTAACAAGAAATAAAAGTATGATTTATGATTTATTATATTTCAATGAAGTGTCCTTTATTTACTAGAGTATAAACATAAGGTATAAAAATAAATATAAGTTTATAGATATTTGTAAGTATATAATAAACACAAGTATAAATTTATTAAAAATATTATAAATTTAAGTGTGAGTATAAATATGAGTATAAGTTATAGATTAAACTCATTTATACTATCTATTCTCTAGCTCTCCCTTTGTGTACTACCTCTCCCCACTACCCATCATGGCCACCTCCCCTGCTTTCTCGCTATGTGGATTAGCAGCACTCGCTATGCTCACCTTGGGGACCGGATCTATTCCCTAGGTTTTGCAAGAGTGTAGACCTCGAGGAGGTTGTCATCTCCACCTTAGACCCAAACTCCACCTTGCCAGCTGCATTTTGTGATGCAATGGACGACTTCACCTACTCTATCCCAAATTCCACCTTGAGTTGGATTCCTTTGGAGTTCCTCTTAGCATAAAGAGTGGATCCAACCATAAGAAGGCGGTGAATAGAGCTCTTCTAGCTCATGTCAGACAAGATTTATGCATTACCGTTGTCCCAACCTCCTATGAAGAGCACATCCCACTTGATCTCATTGAGTGGGATATTGCTTTTTCTATTTACATCTTGAACTCTGATGTTCAAGAGCCAGAGGATGATAACATCTAGGATCTCCCTCTAGTGGAATACATAGACACAAAGCTAGAGGAGACCACTTTAGACCCTGTCGTTAGGCTACAGAGAGCTCTCGCATGACGCTTGCATCCATCCAGCCTACTGAAACCCAAAGTCACGACCCACCACTAGCTTCATTGAGTGCCAGCACCATCAAAGGGGTGGAGTACCTCCTCATGTAGGATGTGTTGGAGCTCTTGGACTTGAGGGAGGAGGAACTATATATTATACTTGTGCGAGATGCCAGTGATGATTTTCTCAACTTTTATTACCAAGAAGCCTTACCATAGGTTGATGAGGTAGGGCGATATGATGAAAGTAGTGTAGATGATATCTCTGCTATCATTCTCATCTAGAAGCAATGTTTGGGGTTCTTCAAACACAACACAACTAACTACTTCTGACACAGCAAAGACACCCCCATTAGGTAACACTAACATCAATTCCCACATCAGGCTAAACACAAACATCTTCCTCCATAGAGAACACGGATTGAGCAGAGATTTGCTAAACAAGATAGAGAATAACAGAACAGAACTGAAATACCATGTTTTGATTGATCAAGATGAATCATACATTGCTTTCTTCTTCTTCTTTCTCTTCTTTCTCTTTCTCTTGTAAAAGACGACTACAAAGCCCCTATAAATAGGCGACTTCAGACAGTTTAGACGGTTGTAACTAGAATGTCACAAGACACTAACAGATGATATCCGACTAACCAGATCATAACAAACTCCGACTGATCAACAATCCGACTGAGTAGAATTCCGACTGAGCAAAGATACATATATCCGACTAAGCAACTATTAGGTAACTATTAGGTATTCTATCTGTAGTTCAACACATGGCACAGCCCGGTGGTTGATTTCAAGGAAATCGGACTTGAATTCACAATCCCTTGATCAGAAAATACTGGCCACATGACAAAATTTGATGCTGCTTCTTCAAATGTCAGGTACTACATCACTTTGCTGCTCAGCCTGCATCCCTTCAACAATTGGAACCTCCTTCAAAACTTCAGTCTTCTCTGCTGATTTATCTTCCACTGAAGTCTCCACTGGCTGCTCACTCTGACTTGCTGTTTGCACACTCAAATTTATAATAGGTACTTCCACCTGAACTTCTGGTTCCTGAAACACTTCCTCCACAGTCCTATCACTCTGAATCTTCACACTCTGCATCTTTTTCAGTTCCTGTACCTGCTGAATCCAGTACTCACTGACAAACTTGGAGACATTTTCTCAGCAGTTACTCTTAAACTTGGTACCACAAATTCCATAGGCACAACTGCTTCTAATCCATATACCAACCTGAATGGTGTCATCCCTGTTGTAACTTTAAAAGCTGTTCTATGAGACCACAAAGCAGAGTCCAGCTTCAAGTCCCAATCTTTCTGGTTGTCCTGCACAATCTTCTTTAGGATCCTTACCAATGTCTTGTTGGTACTCTCAGCTTGTCCATTCGCCTGGGGATGATAAGCTGTAGACTTTTTGTGCATAATCATATGAGTTCTTGTCAGTTCAGAAATTACATCATTCAGAAAGTGAGTTCCCCTATCACTTACCAGTTCTACAGGACACCCAAACCTGGTCATGATATTGTGATACAAGAACTTTGCAACACTTGCAGCCTTGTTATCCTTCAGAGCTACAGCCTCAGCCCATTTTGTACAATAATCAGTAGCAACAAGGATATACCTGTTACCTCTTTGAGTTGTTGGTTTGACAGGTCCCACAAAATCAATTCCCCACTTCTGAAATGGTTCCAAAGGCAAAATAGGATGATCTGATATCCTATCTGAATTATCTGGCTGTCCAAGCTTTTGACAAATCACACATCTCTTGGCATATTCATGGGCATCTTTCAAAACTGTAGGCCACCACAAACCAGCCTGCAATATTTTCTTTCCTGTAATATCCCCTGAGAAATGTCCTCCTGCTGTTCCTGAATGTGCTTCCTGAATTACTGCCTTCTGCTCATACTCAGGTACACATCTTCTTATCACCTGGTCAATTCCCTTTTTGTACAATGCTCCAGTAATCACTAAGAATGGTCTACTCTTCAAAGCAAACTTCCTTCTCTGATCTGGAGTAAATTTTACTGGCATAAATCCCTCAGTTAAAAATGTCAAAAACTGATCATACCAGGAATCCGACTCAGCAGCCTGAACTTCAAACAATGGGGCATCTGGTAGATCATCATCCACCCCACTTGGTGCTTCTCCAGTTTCCAACCTGCTAAAGTAATCAGCAATAGCATGCTCTTTTCCTGGAGTATGGACAATCACAAAGTCAAATTCCTGTAACAAAAGCATCCACCTGGCTAATCTTCCTGTCAACAATGGCTTCTTAATCAGATACAGCAGGGCTTGGTGATCCACATGAAATATTACCCTGTTCCCCAACAAATAATGCCTGAACTTATTCAAGGAATATACCATACCCAAAGCTTCTCTTTCAGTCACAGCATAATTCCTTTCTGCAGATGATAATATCCGACTAGCATAAAATACTGGCCTGTACCATCCTTTCACCCTCTCCTGCATCAGAATTGCCCCTAATGCTACATCTGAGGTATCAACAAAAATATGGAAAGGTAGAGTCCAATCTGGTGACTGCAAAACTGGTGCAACAGCTACCATCTTCTTCAACAATTGAAATGCCTTCTCTTGAGGCTCAGCCCACACAAAAGCCACATCCTTCTTAGTTAAATGTGTCAATGGTGCACAAATATTGGCTAAATATCTGAGGTACCTGGCATGCCATTTGATCTGACCCACAAACCTCATTACTTCCTTCACATTGGTAGGAGACTTTGCTGTTTGAATAGCCTCAACCTTCTTCACATCAATTGCCATGCCTTCCTGTGAGATCACATGACCCAACAAAATCCCACTCTTCATAGCAATCACACTCTTGTAAGGGTTCAAAGCCAGTCTGAACTGCCTACACCTCTCCAAACACAACTTCAGATGCATCAGATGTAAGTCCTTCTTACCAAAAATAGAGAAATCATCAACAAATACTCTCATGAAGTCTTGTAAGTGTGGCTCAAAAACCTTATGTGCCACATAATTGAATGATGGTGGTCCATTTTTCAAACCAAAACTCATGACAGTAAAATCATATGCACCAAACTCAGTGATGAAAGCAGTTTTATGCTGATCCTCCTCAGCAACACTAATCTGATTGTAACCTGAAAAGCCATCCAGAAAGCTATACATTTCATGACCTGACAGCATCTAACACTGCATCACAAAATGGCATTGGAAAAGGATCTGTTATGGTTGCTGCATTGAGTTTCCTGTAATCAACACATACTCTCAGCTTCCCATTTTTCTTAGGCACCACAATTATTGGAGATAACCATGTCACCTGGCTCACAGGTTTAATGAACCCTACTGCCAACAACTTATCTATTTCTTCCTTCACCTGCAATGCAAAATTCGGATTCATCCTATACCTTTGCTGCACCACTGGAACTGCATCTGTTCTTAAATTAATCCGATGCTGATGTAATGCAGGATCTATACCCTTCACCTGAGAATACTCCCAAGCAAATACATCTATATAGTCCTGTAACAACTGCAAAAGATCCTCCAAAAATTGTCCTTCCACCTGCACACTTACTTTCACCATCCTTGGTTCTGCATCTGTACCCAAATTCAGTTCCTTAAGATCATCTTCTTTAACCCGACTGGACGTGCCATACTTCTTGTCATAAATCCTTACAGCCATCTCTCCTGCCTCCTTTTGCTCTTGTTCCATCTGTTCCTTGGTAGCAATCTCTGTTTTCTGTTCCAGCAACTGTCTGAACACTGTCCCTTCAATCTCTTGACCTGGCAAGAACTCAGACTCTTCCTGATTCTGATATTCCACAAGCTGCAATATTCTTTCTACATCAACATCAAATACTGGCACCACTGTTGGATTAGCCATTAAAAACTGTTCCTCCTCATCATCTTCTATTTCTTCAGCAAGATTAATTGTCTGTGCAAACAATGGCTTTTCTTTAAGAGACATATTTCTCTTACCCTGCATGGTTACAGTAATCTTCTTTTTCCCCTTGGTCAGAACCACCACATTCAATCCCCAATCCTGTTTAACTTTAGCCATTCTAAACCAAGGCCTACCCAGTAACATTTCATAAGGTGATAGTGATTCTGACATTCTGATTACCACAAAATTTACCAAGAATCCCATACCTGCAACTTCAATTTCCTGCTGCTTCAGAATTCCCAATGGTTGCACCCTGGTTTGATCTGCCATTTTCACCTGAAATGGTGCTGGGGCTAAACTTGCTGCACCCATTTCTTTATATACAATTTCAGGGAGAATGTTAACCCCTGATCCTCCATCCAAAAGAACTTCATCAAACACCCTGCCCTGGTACTCAACCTTAATGACAGGAACCACAAAGTCAACATCTGCTGGATCAATGCTATTAACTGCTGGAACCAAAGTCGGATTATCTCCTGACTGCTGATCCTGAAGTCTTTTAAGCAATCTTTCCTTAAATGCTGGAACCAAAGCTAACAACTGATCTAATGACAATTGCAAGGGAGAATTTATGAGTACCTCAAACCAATCTTTGTCCCTTTCATCCTTCATCTTCACATGGCTTTCTGACTGATGCAGAACTAACTCTTCTTCATCCTCCAACTCCGATTCTTCTTGCTTGTCCTGATGCTTCAAAATTCTTCTTTGTACCTGGTCCCTGATGCCTTTTTGTTCCTTCCAATCAATTGGTCCTTTCTGTTTAGACCTGGTAATAGCCAATACCTCAATATCCTCAATCTGCAAACATTGGTTACAGTCACAAGCCCAATCCTCAGTATGCTCTTTGCTTTGCTGCTCCTGTATTTTTGGACCTTGCTTTACCTGTACCTGTTCATCTGCTAATTGAATCATGATTACATTTGCTTGAGCTGCTGGTTGATTCTGTTGTTGCTGCTGCCCCTGCTGGTTATTCTGATTGTACCTAATCACTGGGACACCTCTTTCTTCTCTATGTTTCACCCATAAGGCACAATTTGGCCCTATCCAATGATCTGGTGCTGAACAATAAACACAAGGCATGACTCTTGCCTGTCTTCCTTCATTGTTTTCCTGTTCCCTCCATGGTGGTCTATCAGATCTTGCTCTCTGAAATCCTCCTCTGCCCCTAGTTGGAGCAACCTGGTTTGCTGCAACCTCACCCCTGCCTCTACCTGCATAAGGTGTAGTCTGACCCCTGTTCTTGGGATTATACCAACATAAAGCTGTCTTATGCCCATCCTTGTCACAAATTTCACAGAACTTCTTTTCTTTTGGTGCTGCAACAGAATAACCTATCTTTCTCAATTTACTTACCAAATCCTCCTCTTTGGATTGCTTTGCTTTGGTCTTGTGCTTTTTCTTTGTCTTCACCTCTTCTTCCTCACTGTCGGATCCTGCTTCTGAATCCTCCTCCTCAGAATCTGATGCTGACTCTGGCTGGTCATCTGAATCCGAATCATTCTTTCTGGTGTGTTTGCCCTTGCCGCTTCCAAGTCTTTTCTCTACTCTAGCTGCTGCAATTACCAAATCATTAATTCCACCTGCAATATCAATGCTAGCCACTGCATTTTTCAGCCCACTTCTCAATCCTTTCAGAAAATAACCTGCCAGCATCTCATTGGTGGGTCTCTCATTTCCCTGTAACCTTTCAACCAGAATTCTGAATTTCTGAGCATAGTCCTCTACAAGCATCTTCTTCTGTCTGATGTCTCGGAGTTTTCTTAAAATGTCTGTTGGAGTCTTTTCCCTCCTGAATCTCTGTAAAAAGGCTGTTCTAAGATCATCATATGTTGGGAAGTGTGGTATCCCATATTGGCTAAACCAACTCATGGCCTTCCCTTCTAGAGTTGCTGCAAATTGCTACAATTTAACTGCATCATTGTACAACACAGTATACCCATTTGCTTCCCATTTTGTCTCAAACTGAGCTACATGACAATCAGCATCCTCCTTAGATCCTCCACTGAATTTAGCTGCTTTCACCCTAGGGTTGGGTAGTTGTTGAGCCATCGGATTTGGCTGAGGTGGTTTCCTAGGTCTTTGCCTGGTAGCCCCCCTTAATGGGTTGAACTGAAGACTCCTTCTAACTCCTGCAGACCTTCCTGTCAGGATTAGGGCGCCTAGAAGTCCCCCCACTAGCCTCTTCTCTGGTGCAACTGAACTTTCCCCCCCTTGGCCTACAACAATTTCTTCAGGGATTTGGTGTTCCTGATCATCTTCACCCTTGTCATCATAATGAAACGGGTCAGTGTTACCAATTTGGGCCTGAGCCCTGGTATAGTAAACCCTTCCTACTCTTCTGCCCCCTCTGACATTCATTTCCCTTCTCGTAACAGAACGGGACCAGCAGGATCGCCAATGTGTTTGGGGTTCTTCAAACACAACACAACTAACTACTTCTGACACAGCAAAGACACCCCCATTAGGTAACACTAACATCAATTCCCACATCAGGCTAAACACAAACATCTTCCTCCATAGAGAACACGGATTGAGCAGAGATTTGCTAAACAAGATAGAGAATAACAGAACAGAACTGAAATACCATGTTTTGATTGATCAAGATGAATCATACATTGCTTTCTTCTTCTTCTTTCTCTTCTTTCTCTTTCTCTTGTAAAAGACGACTACAAAGCCCCTATAAATAGGCGACTTCAGACAGTTTAGACGGTTGTAACTAGAATGTCACAAGACACTAACAGATGATATCCGACTAACCAGATCATAACAAACTCCGACTGATCAACAATCCGACTGAGTAGAATTCCGACTGAGCAAAGATATATATATCCGACTAAGCAACTATTAGGTAACTATTAGGTATTCTATCTGTAGTTCAACAAGCAAATTGAGGATGCAGCTCTATATGAGATCACAAATGAAGAGTTCGAGCGCTTGCAAAATGAACTCTTCGGACCTCGACCACAGCATGCGACACCTGTGGTCCAGCCGGACAATGGCAGACCCATTCCAAGAGCAGATCTAGAGGCACCCTTGCAGAAAGAGCTGGATGAAGCAGAAAAGGTATCTCCTTTTTACCAATGCACCCCAGATTTGATATTTAGGGTCTCTAGGACATGTAGACCCCACATGTATGATCCCATGCCCATCAAAGGCTAGGAAGTGTACTGTCTGAAGGCGTGGGAAGCCTTGAATATGCAAAAATCAGGGTTTCCCATGCTAGCCTTCGGACAATGCACTTCCCAGCCTCTGATGGGCATGGGATCATACATGTGGAGTCTACATGCCCTAGAGGCCCTAAATATCAAATTTGGTGCTATTCTAAAAAAAATCATCCTCTCTCATGCATTGCATGATCGATACTAACATCACCTCATTTCTCATCTTTCATTTCTCTCTCTCACCTCCAAGAGCATGCCTCACACCAAGCAAACTGCTAGGAGAGTTTGCCCCCCAAGGTGGGACGTGAAGTACCCCCCCGTCTAACCACCACAGCAGCAACATCGTAAGCATAGGTGGAAGCCTGGCACTGTGGCTCTCTGTGAGATTAGAAAATACCAAAAGACGGTGAACGTGCTCATACCAAAGCTCTCCTTCCAATGTGTGGTGCGAGAGATTATGCAGGATCTACAGCAATACCGTTTTGTGATAGGAGGTTCTGGGCTCACATAGCATCAAGCTAACTACCTACACGGTGGACAGCCAAGTTTTGGAGGCACTCTAGGAGGCTGCGGAGGCATACACAGTGGACATTTTTTGTGACATGGTGTTTGCAGCTATCCTTGCGAAAGAGGGTCACCATCACTGATGAAAAGGACATGCAGTTGGTATGTGATGCATGTGATGATGGAGAGATCCTTCAAGCCAGGATCTTTAGTTTTATTTTTGTATATCTTGCATGATTGTAATTCTCAAAAGCTATGTAAAGATCGATGTATAATTTTTTTTTTCTCTTATCTTGTGCTACAAATAAGACTCTTTTAATTTGAGTTTATATAATTTGTTGATTTATACGCGTCTTTGAATGGATACAATTTTTATTTGAGTTACGTGTGTAATTTTATTTTATTTGCTTGCGTCAACTAATAAAATACATTACAAGATACGTATCAAACAAAAAACTCTATAACCCAAATTTCCATTCATAGCATAAAAAATTACATGGTCATCAAAACATAGTCATCAAAGTTACATAATCATCATAGCTATATCCTAGGCTTCTTACTACTAGGCTCTCCAGACTCTGAAGCCGCCTTGATGGCTGGAATCAAAACATGGAACCCTTCAAGCTCTACCTTGATGACAGTGGGATCCTGTACCCTCGAAAAACAATGCCACGGTGGGCCACCATAGAATGTAAAGGCCTTGACCTTTGAGTCGAGAATAAGTAAAGTAACTTTGAATGTCAAAGTAGAATAACTTTTTCCAAACTTGATTTAGTCGGAATAACTTTGAATGTAGCAGTGCTTTAATCTTCAAAAAGTTCTCCGTATACCCCAGAGAGAAAGTCTTGTGAAAGACTATCACATCATTGGCAAGTTTGCCAATGTACTCCTTGAGTGCAGAGTCTTGAACCCTTCCTTGGCTCCCAGATCTTCCACTCTGCCTCGATGCAAATTCATCAAGATACACAATTTCTTGCAAAATAAAATGAGGATTACTTCCATAATTATAGATGAAAATTTATATATTTTTAAAATTAGCTCAGTACATAAATTTGATACTTTTTAATTTTTAAAAATACTTTTCCTTATCAGAATGAGCTCTAATTTTATGTGTACATATAAGTATCATGGAACACCTCCTAGATAAAATATCAACCCCATCAGAGGTCTTTAGGGTCCTTGTCCGGAGGCTTGTGTGTATAGATCTAATATTAAAAAAAGAAGGCCTCTACACGACACGAGCCTTCGGACAAGGACCCTACAAGCCTTTGATAGGGGTGATATTTTATCTAAGACATGTAAACTATATGATCTACGCACAAAATAAATTTCAACCCATTCTGATCACTGCACACCATGCATCAATTTTTTCTAGGAAAAAAATATTATCGAAAAAAATAGCACTTGCACATGCATATGGACTTGCTTGCACATGCACATGCATGCTCATGTGTAATTATGCAAAGAACATATTTCAGCCCATTATGGTCTTGCACCATGCGTCAATTTTTCCTACACATGCACATGCACTTGCAAAATTTTTTCTCTCTTAGGTTGTCGACCATTCTGCATGATGTTCTTTGGCCATGCTACTTTCATATCTTGCTTTCCTCACTTCATATATTGCCCTGTAGATACCTCTTGTATCATTGGATTTGGACTTTATTAATTTGTCCTCATATCTTATCTCTATTCTCCTATACCACCATTGGAGTAACTGCCTCATAGGATTGGAATCATTGATTCCACCTCCATATGCTGTTTCTTTTTGGAATCCACATCCAGCTTGCCAATGAGATCGCTCCATGCCTTGTGTGGACCATATCGCCAAACTTCCTTTTTCAGCAAACTATGGATCATGAGTCTCAAGTATGTGCTGCATTCAAAAACATAGGATCCACAATTAAACTCAAAATATTACATTCACAATTTAATTGTAAAAATGAAATGGAGACCTTTCTGACCATATAGTGTGTAATGCAATTTGAAGTCCATGCCTCTGTCACTGAGTTATGAAAGTTTACAACCACCTCTTTAAATGCATTTGGCATCATCAGAATTGAATGTCATCTTTTGTAAAAGTGGTGCCAATTTATCAAGTGCAATCCACACATTTGCCTTTGCTATCCGTCTCTGTTCCCCATTGCTCCGATCAGGGACAGGCATGTGTAGTTTTTTTCATGCTTCGTACTTCTCTAGTTGTTCTACAAGCAACTTACCATCTTCATCTCGTGGTGGAGATAAGAGTTTCCTAGTCTTGG
The DNA here is from genome assembly GCF_041138505.1 of Cibotium barometz. NCBI lineage: Eukaryota > Viridiplantae > Streptophyta > Polypodiopsida > Cyatheales > Cibotiaceae > Cibotium > Cibotium barometz. The sequence goes on from NC_141049.1 coordinate 64,258,737, forward strand.
CTCCCCCGAAACACGGTTTACATGGCAAATTTCCACTCTTTCCTAACTTTTTCTTGTCCTTTTTTATTTCTACATGGCTCACCAATTGTGTCTGAGACTTTTGCATTAAGATCTTTTCATGACTGCTTTACATGGAACGGTTTAGGGATGGGCACCACCCGTCTCTTGTTTAAGAACAGCCTTAAACCCTGCATCCAATTGCTTATAAATCATAGCATAGGATTCAAAGCTTATCCCTGCCTTGTCACATATGCCTTGAGCATATGTAGTTGTGAAGGTATTGCTTACATTAGGGGAACGTTGAGGTCTATAGGGGTCCTTTAAGCTGCCATATTATCATTTTAATGACTTTTTGTTAAAATGTTAAGTTTCTTTGACTTTAGATACCTTCTTATTCTTCAAATGGCTAGAAGTTTGAATTTCAAAGTTTCCCGCCAAAATTGAATTTAAAATTGAGTGGGCAAAACCATATCATGTGACATATCTATGGAAAGAGCTCAGCGAGTAGATTTTGGATCTCTAATCTCCGACAAATTTTGAGCTCATATGCAGAAGTTATGGATGTTCGAAATTTCAAAAACTTTTTCCCCCACTTTTTGGGAATGAAAAGTACAAAAAGGCATCTTCTAGAGAATCTTTTGACTACCTTTAATCACCCAACATTTTTGTATACATGGCATCACATGATTGGCCCTTTTCCTTAATAACCTTTTAATCACATGGCATCTTAAAGGGCCCCTATAGACCTCAACCTTCCCCTAATGACCTCCTTCAAGCATACTCTTGCAACATCATCACCAATGGTTTTGAATTTGGGGTTTTCCAATTCATACTTCACCATATCTTTACTTAAGACCTTTGTAATTGCATCATCAACCTCTTCACTTGGGTTGAAAAACATATTCTTCATGTTTGCACATTGTGCATAGACCCGTCAATTATATTTCCCACTTCCTCTGGTCAACTCATGAAGTGGTTTGAGACACCTCACATGCTCACGTGCTTGTTTGGTTTTCGTTTGAGAGTCTAGCAACAATAGTCTTTAAAAGCATTGTTGCCATATTTTGGTTGTCCTTCTCCAAACCCTGCATTTTGCAATGCAGTTCTGCATTTTCTACCTCGACAACATGCATCGCATTTTTCATAACATGCATCGCATCTTGCAGACTCTGATTCTCTCTCTCCTTTTCACTTATTAGTGATTTTGTGAGCTCCTTAATCCTTGCATCCATGCCCATCATGGTGCGTTGAATAGATGTGTAAACACTATGAGGAAGCATTGTTAGCCTCCTAGTGTATCCCAATAACCCTGCATTACCTTCACACACATACTTAATGAAAGATGTAAGCCCACTAAATTGTGGAGGTGTTTGGGTAATTGGATCAGGTGGATAAATACATCCTTCAACCTAAAGATCGACATGTTTTTTCCCTGCATTTCTTTCTTGTTGCATTATCTCTGGTTGCTTTCTACTTGTTGTCATTCTCTTGTCTAGCAGTGTGTACTCAGCCTCCAATTGGAAGTGAATCTCTCTTCTTGTTCTGGCTTGCATCCTAAAATTAGCATTTGGACAAAAACACAGCTATTAACCAAAAACTAGCTCTGAACAAAATACAACTATTAACAAAAAAGTAGCTTTTATACCTTTGTACAACTCAAAAATATAACCAGAAATAACATTATTAAACACAACTTTAACCAGATATAACTCAAAAATATAACCAGAAATAACATTATTAAACACAACTTTAACCAGATATAACTTCAATATAATATAGAACTAAATCATAACTTGTAATCAAAATAACACACTTATTTCACCCAAATAACATAAAAATAACATCATAAATGAGAAAAAACATTATTGAACATAACATATAGACTTCAATATATCCTAAAACTAAATCATAACTATTAATCAACAATTATATTTCACACACTTCTTTCACTCAAAAAATCACTAATAAACAATCTAAATAACACAGAAATAGCATCCTTAAGCTCAACTATTATCTTCTATTTTACACATGACTAAATCACATTTAGAACAATAAGATGGTAAAAATAGAAAGAAAAAAAACTCAAACAATATTAAACCATAACAAAACAATATAATAGATAACAAGATGGACATACCTCCATTGCTCTCTTGTTCTTTGATTCTTTTACTCTCTTGTTTCCAAAACTAAATCAATACTATTAATCAACAATTATATTTCATGCACTTGTTGCACTCAAAAAATTAATAATAAACAATCTAAATAGCACAGAAATAACATCATTAAACTCAACTATTATCTTCTATTTCACACATGAATAAATCACATTTAGAACAATAAGATTAACATTAATAGAAAAGAAATCATAATAACTCAGATAAAATTAAACCATAACAAAACAACATAATAGATAACAAGATGGACATACCTCTATTTCTCTCTTGTTCTTTGATTCTTTTGCAGAGATTGATGAACAGAAAGATGATCGAAGGGGAAGATGAATATGTGGTTCCAACTAAATGGCACCAAATAATCAACCTACCCTTCAATTTCTCTGCACTATAGAAGAGAAGAAACCCCATGATTGAGAATATCTAAACTCATCAATGTGGCTTAGAGGGAAAGAAAGCTCTTGAGCATAGCTACTAAAGAAAACAAACACAGATTTGAATTTTCTCTGTACAAAGGAGGGAAGAGCATAGAGGTAGGCGTGGGTAAAAAGAAATTCGAAAATGTGATGTCTACATCAAGTTATTCCGTTTTTTAACTTCTTCCATTTTGAAATACATAAATGCAATCTATTTGAAAGGATTTAGAAGCTGAAAAGTCAAGTGGGCATTTAAGAGTGTCACATCTTTAGATGCTCACATTTTTAGATCAAATAGAATATTATTATTTCAGATTTGAGAATTTTGAGGACAGGTGGTCCTACAATAAAATAATAGGTGAATCTCTTTTAAAAACAATATAAAGAGATCTCCTTGATTCTACAAGAGCTAATATTATAACATTATTTTAGAATCTTTTTCTAGAGAGAGAGAAGTGAGAGAAACCCCTTAAGGGAAAAAATGGAGAGTCCATATTTCTCCTAATGTTAGCCTCTCTAATAGCCTTCTGATCATTTTGTTCCAACTTATTAGCTGAATCATCCAAGACTGGATCAGAACTCGGACCCAAATCTTCTAGAACTATTTAGGAGCTCTGACTAGGGTCTATAGGCTGTGTTGGAATAGTTTGAGAAAACCCCCCATATTCTTGCACAATCTTCTCGGCATCTATGTCAAAAATCAGCACTACTATTGGATTAGTAGCCAGATACATATCCTCCTTATCATCCTCTACCTTATTTGCAAAATTGATAGTTTGAGCCACCAGTGACCTATGGCATCTCTTCAAAAGAACCTTATATGCCAAAGAAAGTTGAATTTCCTTTTCCCCAAATCTAATCACAACGTTATCAGCACCCCATTCATGGTTAAGCTTGGCCGATCTAAACCAAGGTCTACCCAACAACATGCCATAAGAATGCTCTCCACTATCCATCTTAAGAACCACAAAATATACTCTAAATTTCACACATGCCACTCTTATGTCTTGATTACTCAAAATTCCAAGCAGCTATAGTCTCCTCTGATTTGCCATTTTAACCTGAAATGGAGCTGGCTGCAACACCCCCAACTTGTTATGCCTATAAACTACCTCTGGTAATATATTGACCCCCGAACCCCCATCTAAGAAAACTTCCTTCAATATTTTTCTTTTCAATTCATCTTCGATAGTTGGTACTTTATAATCCACCACATCACTCTCTACCTAGTTTAGCAGAGTTGCGAGATCCTTCGGACTGTGCTGAACAGTTTCCTGCTTAACTGACTATGGCTCACATCCGAGGGAAGAAGCTTTGTCACCAACTGCTCTCAGAAGCTAGGTATGAAATTAAGTACGTGTTGAAAAGTTAGATGAATCAGAGACTTCAAAAAAGCTTCAAAAAGTTTTGACAAACCACCCCTACCTTCCTTTATGTGGGTTGACTCCTGCTTAAAACTTGATGAACCACTATTTTCTCGAAGCACATCTTGGAACACAAGGATATCGGGAAGAGGTACTACATTTCTTTGGATCTTATTGATCTCCTTTAGAACCCCTTACCAAACCTCATCTTGTTCCAGACAATCCAGGGATCCCTTAATCTTCGCTTTGGCTCGAGTTACTGTAAAAGTTGGTGCTTCCTCTAGACACTCTTTAATCTGGATACATGTTGAACAATCACAATTGTAATGATCTCCAGAAGTTATTTTAAGAGGACCCTGTACCAGTTCCTTCATTGCCCCCAATACTAAAGGGTTGATTACCCAACTAGGTACAAGAGAATTAGATAGTCATGAACTTTCTAGAGACTCACCTTCTGAATGCATTTCCAACAACACCACATTTGTTAAAGTTGGTGGTTGTTGCTGTTGAGGTACCGGACCAGCTGGTCTAAAGCCAACCTAATTTTTGACCATTGGCATCCCTATGCCTAACCCACAGTGCACATAATGGCCCAACCCTGTGATCTCTAAGACCACAATAATCACACGTTTGCACCCCTAGTGGACCCTCTTGTTGCCCTTGTGGTCTCGACCAATTAGGTCTGTTCTGGAATCTCCGAGGTGGTTGATCAAAATTTCTACCTTAATGATCAGGCATGACCTGATTTACTTTGTCGAGAATCTAATTTGCTTCCATTGAGGTTGTATTTGAGCTGGAATCCTTCCTCTAAAGCTAGGATTATACTAGCATCCCACTGTTTCCTGACCTGGCTTTTGGCATATGTCACAAAACTTCTCCTTCACACTTGATGCTCTAAAGCCCAACATCTTTAAACTTTGTTTTATTTGCTTTTCCAAAGTAGTTCCCTCCACATTTGTGGGGGACCTCTTTCTCTTGGTATTTTTAGACTTCATGGCAGAATGCTAGTTTTTCTTTTTATTTTCCTCATCAGATTCATTCGAACTGAGATTAGTGTCTGCTTCTTCCAAACTTGAACTTTCACCCTTTGAATCCTCTCATCAGACTCTGAATCTAAATCGGAGTGATGCTTCTCCTTCTTTTCTTTTGACTTTCTTGTTCCCAACCTCTTTTCTACTCCTAACTAATTCATCTCCAGACCACCAACAATATCCACATTTTCTATAGCCCCTTTGATTTACTCTCTCAACCCTTTGAGAAAATACATGGCCAACATAAAAGGACCAATTTGAATCAAAAATATTAGCTTCCACCTCAGATTGTCTTTTTTTTGCCGTTGTCTTTGTCTTTGTTGGTGGAGTTTTCTTTTTCTGAGATGGTAATACCTTCTCCAGAGAGCTGGTCCATGAGACACCTAAGATCATTCATATGAGTGGCAATGGATGTCTTTTCAGCTTTCTCTAACCTATAGAGACACTTCCTGAGAAACAATCGTGCCACTGCATTGGTCTAACCAAAAATACCTTTTAGTCGTAACCAACCTTCATGAGCACTAGATGTTGAACTGGCCTAATGTATTTGATTATCACTAAGACCACTTATGATGAATGATAAGGCCTTTGCACTTTCTTCCAATTTCTGAACTGCCTCCGGATTTCTTACTGTAGGTTTCCTTTCGGTCCCACTTGCAAGACCCCAAAGATCTTTATCTACTAGGGTCATTTTCATTTTGATGGCCCAAGTGTGAGATTTTGTGCCATCAAAACGGTCGTTTCTATCAAAGAAACGTTGACATTTTACCATAAAGTCCATCTCTGGTTAAAACACCCTTTATAGTTGGAGGGTTATTACAAATATGTTGTTTTCACCCAGCTTTACCAAGCACCTTCCCCATACAAATGCATAATTTCACATAGAAAATTTGAGTGGTAGCAGTGAAATTTGTTTGATTTTTTTATTATTATTTTTAAATATTTTTCTCTTTGAGGTTACTTGACTCACAAGAACTAGGCATGCATTTACAGGAATAGGACTTTCCTTCAAGGTTTAAGAAAAAGGTTACCCCACAAAGAACTAGATGGAATATTGAATGAACCACCTCTATTTTAAACCTTTGGAGTGATTATGGTCCAAACTCTTTGGAAACAAACAAGCCCGCCAACTGGTTATTTCTGAAAATAGCAAGGGGTGTGATTCAGCTGGTGTGCAACTAGAGTCACATGCTTAACACCTCAATGATATGCCGATAATTGCTATTCTCAATATGCAAAGATACATTTTGTGTGATGATCTACTAGCTAGACACACCTGCTGCCATGTCGCGCTTCTTTGTAGAATCGGCTACAGAAGGCGTAGCTCTTCACAGTGGTAGAAACCTTCTTCTCCTTAGTTGATGATGAATTGGCTATAGAAGGCGTAGTTTGGCACACCTACTGCCATGATGTTGTTGCAGACTCAGTTAGAAGACGCAACTGAGATGCTGAGGACAAACATTCAGCAGAAGGTTGATGTTACACAGGGAGCTGATGCTGCTCAAGCTAAATGCTCTGCAACACTCAGAGGTGGTCACTTACAGAGAAGCTCCAGTCGGTGGCCGAAGAAGGCTTCTTGCAAGTAAAGGAGATCAGTGGAAGAAGAGCAAGCCCGTAGCTCCACACAATGGAAGTAGAAGCTTGTTGTTGGCCACAAAGAAAACATGATGCTCCACGTAGTTTCTGATTCTTATTCTTCCACACAGTTGAAGCCATTAAAGTGCTCTCACATAGTGAGCAGTGAGCTCTCAAGAATAAGACTCACACAGTAAGGGCGGCATTGATAGTGGAGGAGGTGTAGGAGGCCAAAAGCAATGAAAGAGGAGGTAGATGAGCTTGGTTGTAGTGCAGACTCCCCCCTCCTTGGCCGCGCACTCTCCTTCTTGCTTCTTCGTTTGCTGGTTTTGATAGGAGATAGATGACTCTCTAGCTTCTTCTTCTCACAAAGAGTTTCACTCAAAATTTCTCTCCTCTCACTCACATAGTTAAGATAATCTTCACATTAGAAAGAAAAAAAATGCTCACAAAGAAACCATCCCTCTCTCTACTTCTTGTTCCACTCAAGAAACAATGAGGTTATAGTTAAGCTGTCACAAAGAATTCAACCAATGAAGTTAAAACAACAAACCACTCCTCACAAAGCACCCAAGATGCTCAAGGCTACACATAGAGTATGCTATGAAGACGCCTTCTCTAAACCCTGACTTGTGCCACCCAATCTAGGGTTTTGGACTCACCAATTTCAACCTCACAAGTGCCACGCAAGTGAAATGAAAATGAGGGGTAATCTTATTTACATTAAGGTAATCTTTGTGGTGTTCATGTTTATCATTTAATTCATGGTATTTCATTTGTTAACCCATCACATGCTAAATGCATCTAGCATCGCTTATGTGCATTGATGAGTTTGTTTATGCATCACTATCTTTATGATTAACCATTCATGCATTCCACTCTCATCCCTATTTCTTAACATGGTATTATAGCTCCTTTCTATAGGAGTGTGCTCTTTTATGTGTTGAGAGGCATATCTTTGTGTTGTGGGTCTTCTACATTGTTGGTCTTTTGCCATTGTGTGGGAAAGTGGTGAGAATCTTAACATCTCATGTGTTCATTGCATTAGCTACAAAGTACAAACTATTCTTAGCATTAGTTGCTCATTACAACATATATTGCCTCATTAGTGTGCATGCTTGAGTAGAAAGAAGTCAAAATCACCTTTGCATAAACTTCTTTAACACATTGCTTTGTGCAAGCCTAAAATCATCACTCTCATTCTTAGTAAGTGGCATTTGTGAGAGAGAGGGGGATTTATCAACTAAGGGCAACACCATTGTGGGTGTGATTAAATCTTTGAGAGAAAGAGTCTCATCTCTACAAATCCTTTGTCAACACTTTCTTTATCAAAATCTGTGTGTAATAGAGAAAGAGAGTGTGTTTAAGTGACCTTTGTGTGAGGCATTCATAAGAGAGAGAAGAGAGAGTAGAGAAACATCTTGTGAGACAACTTGGTGTGAAGAGAAGGCATCCATCTAAGCTTGAAGAAGGCACATTGGAAACATTGAAGGATTCAAAGCATCAAAACTACTTCACTTCAACCAAAGGAACGTCTAACATCAACTTCAAATTTGGATTATGGAACATCAACATTGAAGGTATCATTGCTGCTTTTTTTCGAAGTGAAAGCAGTGAATGTTCAGCCTGTTTGGAGCCTGTGATTGCCCTTGTTTGGGGATCCTTTCCATAGCTTTTATTAGGGCTTCTGTAGCCCAAAGCAAGACAATAAGGGAGCAACTCAGCATGTGCAGAAAGCGCTTGTGATTAGTTGCTTATACTCAAAACATTTGCAGCTGGTTCAAGCCTCTACGAGTAGAGCAGAAAGGTGTCTTGGTGGCTTTCATTAGCCCTCCACTACAATATGTGCATTCTGAGTGTATACACCAAGTCTTCTTCCAATTGGTTCTGCAAGAACTTTGTGCAAGAAAACCAGCGCAATTTGGAGTCATAATTTGCATCTAATCTGGTGGTAATTGGTGCCACATTCAAGTGCATCCTCTAGCGCAGCTGACGGGTAACCAACTCCAGCAAAAACAGCGTGAATTTCTCCTCAATTGCTAAAGAATCTGGCCTCAACTGTGTCCTCACCTTCCTTCCTCATTTTTAGGAGGAAAAGTTCTATCTTTCAAACTTATCTTTGTGATTTATGAACTCTAAGGTGTAAAAGGCATTTACACACAATCTTTGTGAGCATCATACATCATTTAAACACAACCCTTGTGAAGCATCCCATCCTTGGCCTAGTCTTATTTATCATTCTAAGTGAAAATTATGGTCATGAATTTGTGACATCATTACCTTAATAATCCTTGACAACCTTGAGGTGGTGTAAAGGGTTAGTGGTTGTAAGAGTTATTCAAACCTGGGATATCTTTGTGATGTTGTTGAGAGCTCTAGTGTGAGCACACATGATACACATCCCATGTGTGAGGGATGGATTCTCCTTGGTGGTTCTTATCTTTGTGCAAGATATGGTGACCTCATCTTTTTCCATGTGTGAGATGTAAGCAACATGGTCATCTTCTCATCTACTTTGTGCAGATCCTGGTGACTCTAGACACTTCTTATGTGAGAAGGAAGTGGTTTTATCACATCACCATGTGAATCTTTTTGACCAACACTTTGTAATGTCCTCATATTATAAAGGACTTGGATCAACCTTTGCAATAATGCATGTGATACTGTTACAAGTATATATTTTATCATATTTTTGAAGAATTAATAATCATAGAAAAAATATGCTTGCTTTAAAATGTGTGCAGAAACTAGCTTAATGGAATGTGCGAATGTGCACAAGGTTATCATATATGTGCAAAACTTTGGGGGGTTCACTATATGTAAATCTTCTATATTACGTGCGTTTAAGGCCTAATTAAAAAACCCCTTATCTATAAATTTTACATGAATAAAACACACCCTTTGTCTATTCAATCTTTAAATACCCTCTTTAAATGGTACCCTTTTGTATGTAAAAAATGTATAAAAACATGAATTTAAAAACTCCTTCTGTTGAACACACATGCTACGCTTACATATTTATGAGTGACCCCCTAAGGTGGAAATGTGTACTAAGTTATTTCATGTGTAAAGACCCAATAGCATTATTTGGGCAAAGGCTTTTATATGTATAACCTTAAGAACTTTTATATGGTTAATAATATGTAAAGAAATACCCAAAAGTGGGAAAAGCAAGCCCAAATTTTACACACATCTATTATTAGCTCCTTGGGCTATTTTTATGAATACAATTCTCTAAATACTTATGTCAGGAAGTGGAGCTACGTGGGGGGGAGGTTGCACCCAATCTTATCTTGATGGTGATGTTATTCTATTTCTCTTATCTTATACTATGCTATGCTCCTTGACATCAATTTAATTAAAGTCTTTGTTTTAATTTTTGATGTATTTTGTGAGTTTTTAATTATTTCTTCAAGAAGTATAAAAAGGGTCCCATGACAATGGTATTAGAGCTTTGGTTTAATTCAATATTTTTGAAGCTGGTCAAAGACTTGTGGACAAAGAGGTGAAAGAGACGAAAGGCTTGTGTGGACAAAGAGGTGAAAGAGACAAAGGAGGAAGGGAGAAGGCTTATGTTTATTTTTTTTGAAAGAAGGCTTGCCTTTAACCATTAGACAACAAATCTCCATCAAAATATTGTCTGAAGTGTAAATGAAACGGGACCCTTTAATCTTCTTGAAGGGAATAATCAAAAACTCATAAATTATATCAAATATCAAAACAACTACTTGAATTAAATTGAAAATTAAAGCACATAACAAAACATAAGGCAAGAGAAAGAAAAACATCACCATCAACACCGGGTGCAATCTTCCCCCCCTTGTGCGTGGCCTTCCCCCCACACAAGAGTATTTCTTTATTAGCTTTCTTTCTACCTAAAATAGGCCATAGCCCCAAAATATACAAAATGTGCTTTTAGAGAGCACGACACTCTTCTTTTACAAAAATAGAGTGTCAAATATTGGGACTAGGGTAAAGCCATAGACTTTAATAAATTCCAGATTATAAATGTATCTTTCCTAAAGTTCAAAATGGAAAAATCATTTGCTAAGATTGCAAGCTATGCTTGTAAAAATAAATGGGATGCACATAAGAAACATTCTCCTCAACATTATTTATCAATCCTCGTAATCTTCTTCGCTTGAAAATATAAGCCCAATTAATAATTAAATTAATCCCACAAATATTAAACAGGCACAAACCATAACCAACTCATGACTACCAGGCGTAAGTACTTCCAGGGATCACCCTGCCAATACAAACCTAACTGAAATAATCATAGATGACCCCAAGCATATGTCATATACCGCACGTATTAATATTTATAGTGGTGTCACCCACGATATTAACCTAGCCGACATGACGCAAGAGTAACCTAGGCGTCCCCAAATTACTCAAGAGGAAAAAATAATATTCTTAAAGAGGACTTAAAATATATTCTCATGACATCCCTCTTGCTTGAGTTTGCAATTGTCCTCAATGTTGCAGGTTTGCTGGGTTTGAAAAGAACAAAGGACCTCAGGATAAGCTCGGAAAAATTTCTCGGCATCCATTTTACATCTTCTTGAGGATGGTTTTTGAATGTCAAAAGATATTTAATTAACATGGATCATAACAGTCCCCCCTATTGGGAATCAACTGTCCTCAGTTGCGCAATCAATGAGTGGATGGCTTCATGGCACAAGTGGAGGACAAGATCATCACATTAAACAATTTCTGAAAATAAAACCAAACAAGTGAACGCATGTAAAAGGGATCTAAGTGTCCCATACCACAGAGGTACTTTCCACATACAAACACTCACTGGTGAAAGATAGAAGACATAGATATGTCTGGTGTAGCCATGTAAAACCAATCTAATGTCCCATATCATAGATTAATTCCACACGACACTACCTTAAGAACAGAAGTTTGAGATGGAGTAGCTAATTCCCTCTAAAACTTTCATTCTGACATAACTTTTCTCTATCTTCAAAATTAGACTACAAGTCTTATTCCAAAAATGAATTAGGTCGAAATGAAAATTCTTATCGACTTAAGATTGAAAAATAATTATTTTTTATCTTAATCTTGATGAATTCTCGAGATTTATTTTTTATCTTAATCTTAATCTTGTAATTGTCTAACTAAATTCAAAAATTATAATCTTTGAATAAGTTTATAATTTCTTGAATTTATGAATCTTACTTGTAAACAATGAAATCTAAAGGGGATCTTGATCTTAAGCTTAATCTTAAACTTGAAATCAGAACTTGAATAATGATAGACATCTTGCGCCCTAGTTGATAGCAAGAACTTAATATACTAGTAATGAATCTTGGCTTAGATTAAAAATACTTGAATGGTCAAAAATTGAGTGATTACTCTTTAATTAATCATAATTGTAATTCTTGAATAAATCTTGTTCTTAAGGGGTTTAAATCTTGTGGTTGAATATATCTTTGACTTAGAGCAATTCTTGGTCTAGAAAGAATCTTGTACTTGGATAGATCTTAAACTAGAACACTTGAAAATTTAGACACAACTTTACTTGAATTGGTATAAACTTCGTAATTGTGATTGGTATACAACTTAAGCTTGGTTTCTAGTCACTTGAGAGCTATTTCTTTACTTTTCTCATCATCACTAAATTCGATGGTGAAGCAATTGATAACTTGAATCAAAGACTGGAGAAACTTGCTTGGTTCTTGAATCTTCAAATTGGTTTTAATCTTCTATGAAATGTCTAGCAATCATTTTTTACTTGAATTTGGGTAACTAGATCTTGAAGATAACTTTTGCTAATCTTGTCTCGATCTTTCTAGTTAGGTCACGGTATCTAAAATTCTTTTTAGGAGCTAAAGTTTTCTAACTAGGTCTAGAAGGAAAGAATATTCAGAAAACAGATACAAAAGCAAACAAGAAATTGTATACAATAAATAAATTTTTTTTAACACATACCTCCACCTTTGGTAAATGTGTCGAGTGCGTTAACCTCTTCGGTGTCAAACATGTCCTTTGCTGCAATTTGATTCTTCTTTCTAGTTGGGCAATATTTAGCATAATGTCCCAACATCTTACACCTGAAACACTTGACAATAGACAGCTTGGATACGATGTCATTGGTCGGGCTATGCATGTCAGATGCTTCCATAGTTTTAACTTTCTTAATATATTTGTTCATTCTAGACAGATGTCGTTCAATCTTTCTTTGAAAGTTGTCCCGATGCTCTCGTTCTTGATTCAAAAGAATATAGAGAGAATCAAGCTGTTCCTGAATAGTACGATGGTGCTACGGATATTCACCCACATTTCCTGACAATTAAAAGGAATAGGAAAAATTAAAAACAAGAGAAAAGATAGGGTTTCTTATCTCATATGGAACGTCGAGCTAGATGTGAATCCTGCCAAGTTAGCTCAATACACAAATGCATAATTTTTCAAGAAATAATCCATGTACTCTTTAAAATTAGAAAACTAGCCGTAGGTTAAAGCAACATTTTAATGATATCTTCACTAACAAGCTGTTTATATTATTCGTACTTCATGAGGATTTAGAAAACAACATTATTCACAAGAATTTGACTAAATATACAAGCCGAGGAAAAAAACCTCCTAAAGAGGGAAAAAGTACCCCGGCAGTCCTAAGTGTGTTCACACACATCACTGCCTACACATATGGCAACACAAAGTAGACCTCACATACCTCAGTATGCATCTCAATGCATCCAAATGCGGCTTCCGAGGAACCTGCATAAACTGACTCACCAACCCAACAACATAGCTCAAATCTGGCTTGGTGATCGTCATGTAGATCAAGCTTCCTACTATGCACCTATACATAGTAGGATCCTCCAAAATCTCTCCTGAATCTGCACTCAACTTGCCATTCTGATCCAATGGCACTAAGATAGGCTTACAGCCTGTCATACCATACTTGGACAACATGTCCAAGCCATACTTTCTCTGCAGTAATCCAATACCATGTGGTGACCTAATCACCTCAATGCCCAAGAAATATCTAAGCTCCCCTAGATCCTTCATCTCTCAAACTTCTGTCTAAGCAAGATCTTTACATCAAAGATCTCTGCATCATGGTCCCCCGTAATGATCAGGTCATCTACATAGATGACAACAAGCACAACCCCTTTATCACTGTGTCTCACATACAGCGAGAAATCTGCATTGGCTACATGAAAGCCAATAGTGACAAGATATTCAAAAATCTTGTCAGACCATGCTCTTGGTGCTTGTTTTAAGCCATACAAGGCTTTCTTCAACCTGTAAACATGCTCGAGGTGACTCACATCCTCATAACTAGGTGGCTGTAATATATACACCTCTTCCTGCAAATCCCCATGCAAAAATGCATTCTTTACATCCATCTGATGTAAAGACCATTTGACGCAGCCACTGCTATCACAACTCTCACTGTTGCCATCTTGGCAACTGGGCTAAACGTTTCCTCATAATCAATGCCATATGTCTGCGCATATCCTTTGGCTACCAATCTAGCCTTGTACCTGCTTATGCTTCCATCACTATTATGTTTTACTTTGTACACCCACTTGCATCCAATGGCTTTCTTGCCTTGAGGCAATTGCACTAAATCCCAAGTCTCATTTCCATACAGTGCATCCGTCTCCTCATCCATAGCTTTCTCCCAACACACATTTCCAACAGCCTCATCAATGCATGTGGGCTCTGCAACCTGCACAACTTTTGCCATGTATGCATAGTGATGTGCCACATAACCATCATAGGTAAACCTCTGCACAGGATTCTTTACTCTCCCAGATCTTCGCAACTTTGCATTCATGGCTTCCATAGCCTTATTTACACCAGGTGTTCTCATAGCTGGTATCCCAATCTCCTCATCAAGGCTCATCTCTGAGCCACTAGACTCTCCATCAACATGAGAATGCCCTGTAGAAATGTCAGGCATACTACGGGGCTCAACCACTTTCTCTTTGCCTTTATGTGATGTACTAATCACATTTGTAGGACTGGTATTACGACGCAGCCTGCCACTCCATGGTCTATCAATTGAACCACTAGACGAGGACTCTCCTGGTCCACTCAAAGACTGTAATTGCTGACTTGCATTCTGTGCAACCACATTTCCACTCACATCAGTCCCAAAATAGCTTCTTTTTCAGCAGCATACCAGCTGCTCATCTCATCAAAAACAACATCCCTGCTTACCCTCAACTCACCTGTAGCAGGGTTATAACACCTGTATCCCTTTTGCTCAAGGGAGTATCCAATAAACACACATTTTTCAGCTTTTGGATCCAGCTTAGTTCTCAACTCATCTGGTACATGCACATATGCAATGCATCCAAAGACTTTCAGATGAGACAAATCAGGTTTTCTGCCAGTAAATCTCTCCTTTGGAGTTACATCATGTATGGCTGCAGTTGGAGTCCTGTTCATGATGTAAACTGTTGTAGAAACAGCCTCGGCCCAATAGCTAGGCGGCATATTCTTCTCTTCCATCAATGCTCGCGCAATCTCAGCAATGTGCTTGTTTTTCCGCTCAGCAACTCCATTTTGCTGCGGAGTGTATCTGTATGTAAACTGTCTCTGAATACCATTCTTCTTCAAAAATTTAGAGAACTCATTGGAGAAGTACTCTCCCCCTCCATCTGACCTTAGGCACTTTACATATTTCCCTGTTTGCTTTTCAACCATAACTCTGAAATTCTCAAAGTGAGTGAACACCTCACCCTTCTCCTTTATGAAGTATACCCACACTTTCCTTGTGTGGTCATCAATAAATGTAACATAATACCTGTAGCCTCCCATAGACATGGTTTTCGTAGGATCCCATACATCTGAATGCACAACATCTAGTGCATTTCTGCTCGCATATCTGTTACGTGGAAATACATGCTTTGTTTGCTTTCCAAATTGGCATGCTTCACACGTTTTTTGCATACCTTCAACTTTAAACTTTGGCAACCCTGTCACAATTTCTTTAGTCTGCATAGACTTCATTCTCTACATAGACTTCATTCTCTGCACATTCACATGTCCAATTCTTTTATGCCAAATGTCTATCTGCAACAATTCCTGAGCCATTTGCAAACATCGCAGCACTCACTTCAGGCATGTTTACATTCAACGTAAACATTCTGCCCACTCTGTTGCCTTTTGCAACCAACCTGCACTTGTCTTTAAAGTCTTCAAAATAACAACCATCAGGGTTAAACCGAACTTGCAAACCCTGCTCAATCATCTGGCCAATTGAAACTAGATTCTTTATTATGTTCAGAACATGAAGTACATCTGCAAGGTACTTCACTTTGCCATCCTGCATAGACAATGGCACATCTCCAACATGGGCAATTGGATGAGCAGTGTCATCTCCTGTTTCCACAAAACCTGGTCTTTCAAGGTTTTTCATCTCCTTGAACCACTTCCCATGACTTGTCATGTGGTTCAAAGCACCTGAATCAACATACCATACATCATCGTTATGTGCTGCTTCAACATTTTCAGACATGGCATTCATCACGACATGCTACATAACAAACAACCTTTCATTATCCTCATTATTTCTACTCGAGGATGCATAGTTATTTTGTTGCAATTTCCCATTTTGCATGTCAGTCTGCTTATAACAATTTGCCTGCATATGTCCAGACTCCAGGCTTACCACCACAATAAAAGCATCCACGTGTATCATTATACTACCTTTGCCAATTTCCATGACCTCTTTGACTCCCCCTGCCTCTGAATTGGCCTCTTCCACCTGCGTGTTGTTGTTGTTGTTGTGAATTCTGGGAGTGTTGTTGTTGCTGCTGCTGGCCATAATTTTGATTACCTATTCGGCCACCTCCTTGACTGTGTGTCCATGGCCTCCTCTACCTCGTCCTCTTCCTGAACTTGTGTAGAAGGCCTGTTGCTCTGAACTGTTTTTGTTTTGTGAAGACTGTTGTTCTTCACCCAAGCTCTTCTCTTCTATAATCAACATAGACACCAAATCTATGAAATTAGGAATGTTTTCCCGAGTCTGAATAGACGTCTTGAACACCTTGTATTGTGGCCCGAGACCACGTAGACAGACTTCCACCTTATCATCATCATCTACTGAAATGCCAATAGATGCAAGGGATTCCATAATACCCTTTATCTTCAATGCAGTCATTCACAGACATACTTTTTTTCTCCACAGTATGAAGTTCATTCTTCAACTGTATCTTTCGTGCCTTGGTATTCATTTCATAGAGTTTTACCAAGGTGTCCCACGCCTCTTTAGGGGACTTGGCATCCTGTATGTGCCCAATCATGGTGTCCTGTATACTGTGATAGAGAGCCAATACATAACTTTTCTGGCTCCTTGGCTCCAATCCTTGAACTCTTTCACATCTGCAGCAGTCAGATTGATGTCCGGTATCTCCGGTGCCTCTTCATGTCTCACCTTCTATATAGTCCCAGTAACCCTTTCCCATCAAGAAATTCGTCAACCTGAACCTCCAAGTATGGAAGTTGTTCTTATCAAGCTTCTCAGCAACAATCTGGTTTATGCTATCATTTGACATCTTGCCAGACACACAAATTTACCAGAAACAACACTCTGGTTTGTCCTGTACAAATTGCTGTATTTTCTGCAGCGGTACTGTAGTACACTCAAATGTCACAACTAGTGACCTCAATGTGCATACATACACCCAATGGCAACTGTTGACCTCCTTGCAGCACACACAGTGTCTGCACAACCAATCTGTCTTCCTGCAGTTCTTAAAACAAAGTTCTGTAGAGAATTGATGACTTACCTGCAGTGCTCAAAATTGCCTGCTTTACTCCCACAAAGAAAGCTCCTCAATTAGAGATCGTTTGCCAGTGCCTCCCGTAGAGCTCCCAACAAGGGTGTAGTCGCCAACACAAATAGGAAAGAGTAGATGAAGCTCTTATCCTCATACCACTTCTTGTGCTTCTCTTGCTTGCAGCTCAGCCCTTAGCATGAACCAAGCTCTGATACCATGAAAAGATGTAGGGGAGAAGAGAGCTTGAGCTCTTGCAAGCACACACACACACTCATAAAACCCTAAAAGAGAACACACAAGGTGAGAGGCTGAAAATCTTCTTCTTCTTCACACAACACTCAACACACCATATACAAAGATAAGAGTACACACCATATGAAAGGTACTCAACCAAATACATACTAGGGTTCTCTATAGTGTGAACCCAACTAAATGAGTTGACGCTATAACTATGCCAGTCTCTAGAATGGCTGTCACACAGCCTGTCATCCCACTGGCCGCATATCACCCATGATCTCACCAACCATGCCAGTGGTGTAAGTGTGGGGCCTATCCCCTAAGCGGGTCATCATCAGTGTCCACCACCTCACTAGATAAGCTCGATATCTCAACACTATTCGATAAATTGAAAGGTGCAAGTGTATTTAGTAAAATTGATTGAAAGTCTGGGTATTATCAAATCCGTATGGATCCTGGTGATATCTTCAAGACTGCTTTCCGTATGGATCCTGGTGATATCTTCAAGACTTATTTCCGTATGGATCCTGGTGATATCTTCATCAAGACTGCTTTCCGTACACAATCAAGACATTATGAGTTCGTTGTCATGCCCTTCGGTCTCACTAATGCTCGTGCCACATTTGCACGCATGATGAACAAAAATTTTATAGATTATCAAAACTTTGTGATTGTTTTCTTTGATGATATTCTCGTTTACAGTCACTCTGAAGAAGAACACAAGTATCACTTAAGTATTTTCTTTGATTTGTTAAGGGAAAATTAATCCTGACACTGAATATCTAGGCCATATTGTATCAGGTGATGGTATTCGAGTAGACCCATAATAAAGTCTAGACCATTCAAGACTGGCCTACTCCTAAAAACTTCCATGAAGTTAGATCTTTTCTTGGTCTAGCAAGTTTTTACTACAAGTTCGTAATGAATTTCTTGCTCATTGCTATTGACTATTTTTCTTCTCAAGAAGATAGTTTTTCAATGGGGTGACAACAAGCTTAAACCCCCAATGAGGCCGTCGGGTTTTGGTGTGCGCCGATAGTCGCCTGCTCATAGCTTCATTTAATTAAATTGCTACAATTTGAATGTAAATAGCCAAACTTGGAGACCAAGTTACTTTTTTATATTAATAGTTCAAAGTGAAATGTATCAAGCTATCTTGAGCACTTGCTTTTTGCTAATACGTAAATACATGCGTGAGAAAGCGTGCTCACTCATGCATGGGGGAGATTTAACCCATTATTTTGTCGTGCATATCTTGATTTTTATGCTCTTCTTATTTATTTGCCAATTTTATACTATGGTGATGAACGTTAATTCACAACAATGATTACGTATACCCATGAATACACAACAATGATTACGTATACCCATGAATTGTTAGCACTGCATACTTATGTGAATCAAGAGTTAAACATGATTAGTTAGATTTAGATCCTAGGATTGCTTTGATACATTTCCTTAGATTATTTCCTCATATTGTAGCTTCTATTAGAGCTAATCATTGCTTTTTTCCTAATTGTATTAACAAAAACTTAAACATTGTCATAACATCAACTCAAGATATGAGCATTGGACCCAAACAAGTATTGTTAAGATTTTAAACTTTAGAGCATTTAATCCTTTACCTACTAAGCAGAAGAAAAGAAGAATTAAATTATAACATCTACTTTTATAAAAACATAAAGAGAGATTTCTATCTAGTTCATTACGATAGTTCTAGCCCTTGATTACATCATTTTGGAAAAGATTTCTCACTTTCAAGAAGTGTGAAGAGGTGTTAACATTGTTGACTCATAGGCTATATCAAGCCTAACATCATCACCATCAAAATTTTAGCATTAATACTAGCATTAGCATGACCTAAGCACTTCTAGGCACATTACTAGCATTGTTAAATCGTACCCCTAAATCTTGCCACAACTTAATGAGAGCATTGATTATCATAAAAGTAGAGCAACAATGTTGCTAAGAATAACAAAAGCCTAACTTGTTATTAAAACATGTCACAGTAGCATTCTAACATGCTAGAGACCTATTTCTAAACATCATTAGGGTAAGATAAAAGTGGATTTATGTAGCATCATAGAGACTATGGGTTATGACTTCTTGGATATTTATTAAGCACCTTGGCTTATACTACCCTTCCATACAAGTCATTGACCTCAGCGAAAGACTCTAATGGTTTTGGAAACATGATTGTATAAAAGTAATTGAGTTCCTTCCTAGTTCATGAAAACCAAGTGAAGCACTTAATCTCAACATCTACCAGCTTAAAATTACTTTGATCAAGACCTTCTTGGTCTAAGAACACCAAGTAAACACCAGCTATTGAGTTCCTTCCTAGTCTATGAACACCAAGTGAAGCACTTAATCTCAACATCTACCGACACTAAAAAATACTTTGATCAAGACCCTCTTAAGCACTTAATCACAACAGCTACCAACTAAAAAATAATTTGATCAAGACCCTCTTTCATATGGAATTGAAAGCCGAAAGACTTACCTAGATGTAGCATTACTTCATTGGTGAGCATTCCTTTAAATAGATAAATCCAACCCATTGTTAAGAATGAAAACCAACTATGTTAAGCAAGCTTATTTGAATCATTCAATAGATAATTATCAAATACACTTAGCAAACTAGAGATTAATCCATGGGATTTAGGAAAATTTTAAGCAATAAGTCACTTTTTCTATATTGACATCAACAAAGCATAAAATGTGACTTGATTAGAGAGCTTTCTCGACCCACTACTAGCCATATTTATATGGGTTATAAGAGAAAATCAACCCTTAAGTAAGTGGTTAACATGCTCAAAAAAGCTTATGCAAGCTATTTAGCACTTAGCATGTGATGTAGCATTTAATGTAAAACTTGTAATTTTTATGTTAGTCAAGAAAACAAGCCACTTTGTAAAGCTCCATGCTATGTGGTTTAGACCATTGGGTGTGATCGGTAGAAGGCACGGGTACGTGGATTGATGCCAGAGAAGATTACAAGGCAGGAAGGACTATCTGGGCCTATGTGCTTAAGTGCCAGTGGAAAAAGGAAAACAGAGAGGTCTCTCTCTCTCTCTCTCACTCTTAACCTATGACGGACATTCAGACGTACTATGTTTTACGTCATTAATTTAAATATTCTGAGTCATGGGCCGGGCTTGTCGGCACCATATGTTAAGGATGAAGGGAATGGGTGATCGCCGATGAGAGGCGCACCTTGAATATCAGTAGGATAAGGGTTAGGATCGGCCGGCCATGTATGGGCGCCCAAGTGTGAACGGCCAAGTCACCTATAAGAGCCAAATGTAACCCTAAAATCCTCATTCTCATGTGTTGTGAATACAAGAGTGCTCTTGCCTTATCTCTTTGGTTTCCTTCTCCTGCGTGTGTGTGAGAGAGAGAGAGAGAGAGTGAGAGAGCGATCGAGCACTGTGTAGCGGCACGGCGACGGAGAGGCGGTAGAGCGGCGACGGTGGCTCCTTCTTCACTGCGACGCGGGAATCCTTCAAGGCGGCGGCGGTTGAGCGGTGAGTGACACACCCTTTGCATTCTGTTTGAGCTTCCTTCCCTGGTTGTATGCTTGCAGCCATTCGTGGCTCGCATACGGTGTCCGGCAAGTCCCCAGCTACAACCTGTGCGGCAAAAGCGCACATTTTTGGCGCCGCTGCCGGGGAGTTGCCCTGCACCAAGCTCCAGTTTGCAGCTTGGGCTGCTGCGTGAAGTTTAATTTACACTGTAGGAAAGCGACTGTGTGTTTGTTGTTGAGGTGTTTCCGTTTTTTGCAATCTGTTTCTGCAATTTGTCTTCTGCATTTCTGTTTCTTTTGTTATTTTTTCGCTCCGCGTGTGGGCGTGTGTTTTGTTATCTGGTTTTCTGCGTGCGAGGGGGGTTTCTGAATCCCCAGACCTGTGCTGTGTGCGAACCGCGCCGCGGCCAAAGCTGAAACCTAGAAAGAAACCCTAGAAAACTTTTCTTAAAAAAAATAAAAAATAAAAATTTCCAAAAATAAAAAAAATAAAAAATAAAAAATAAATTTTATTTTTAAAGAAAAAAACCAAACGTGTGGAGAGGAAAGATTTTTTAATTGGAGAAGAAAAATTTGAAAAGAAAAAACCCCAATTGACCCATGACCCCGGCCTCGGTCTCGGTCTTTTGATATATATATATAGGAGAGTGAGCCTCCATAGCTTTCTTTCAAGTGAGAGCTTATGGGAAGTTGTGCCCTATATGTAGCCCACTCCCCAAGGAGTAAAGTGAGCATGTGGGATAAAGCCCTCACCCTTTCCTCCACAAGCAAATAGGCTTTCGCCCCTTCCCCCATAGGGAAACGGACTGTTTTGAGGACCACGAGAGCTCCGGATAGGCAAACACGGTGCTGCAAAGCACGCTAGGACCCTTTGAACGATACGCTCGTTTCGAGCTATCACACGCTCTAGTCCAAGTTCGACCGTAAGTAAGGGGTCAAAAACGAGTTAAAAACAATCTAAAAACAAGTAAAAACAGGGTGCGAAATACCCAAGAAACCACTTGTGTGGGCTTTAAGGATAGTTACCAACGCACGTAGGTACCCACGTCACATGCATCTACGTTTTGGTCGGGTGCTAGAGCCTGAACCAATAGAAAGCGTTTCAGTTTACGCTGGCTCACACCATCCCTCCACGTTGGCATCTTGGCCTTCGGCTGGAACCCAAGGGAGTGCAACCCAAGATCCACGAATAGTGGATAGTGACTCATCCTCTCAAAACATGCCAGTGTGGGCCCCACAACCCGGATCTAGCATGTTTAGTCGTCTAATAGAGACCTTTAGTAGAGCTACACGCTCTGAACATGCGACAAGCGAAGTAAATGAAGAAGGAGGGGTAGTGGATTCGCCATTCACATCTTATGTAGACCTTACCCGCCCAAAGAGTGTCCATGTGGATATTCTACCCACGTCGTTTAATGAGGGCCCTACTGAGCTACCACCTTCCGATGCTCTTCCTAAAGTAGAGGTCCCTAGAAGCCAATCCATAAGAAGTGACATTGCGTCCACTTCAAGAGAACCGTTTGGCACACCAAGTCTAGATGGGATATTTCTCAATGAAAATTGGGAATATGATCTACACACAGAGACTCTAACTGACCTATACACGGGTTACACATACCATGTAGGTTGGTTAGAAGTCCTACGATCTACATCTAGCGCCACTAATCTAGAGGAGCAACAACAAATGATATGTGAGGTTATTCATAGAATTATCCAAATTGAGAGGCAAAATAGGGGAGTGAACCTAGTTTCCACTGGCCCTATGAGGTTTTTGGATACGGGCAAGGCCAAACAACCAACCCTATCACAATTGGAGACTCCCTCGGTGAGTCCCATAGACCCTTCATATGTTGTTTTGCCTGGAGTCTCAATGCAGGTTGAGCCCACGAGCAGTAACTTTAGCTTTCCAACCTTGGCTCAACTTTCCATTAGGGAATCCACAATGCCTACCCCAATGATGAGCATGACAGAAAGCGCACCTGTTACCACTGTAGTTAGTACGACGCCGCTACCTAGTGGAACATTACCTACAACAGTGCGTGCCAGTGCCTATCGACCCTATGTACCTATCTCTACTCATGCTCATGAAGCTCCTACACCTCTTAGTATGCCAATGGCGTATGCTCCACGACCGCCTTATCACCACCCTTATCCAATAGGAGCTAGGCCTAGTCGCATAGTATATCCTACGTCATTTGCCAACATACTCAGACCAACGCCAACTCCTATCAGCCAGGCTATCCCAGAAGTGCCTCCACCAGCTATGCCTGCTCACCTAGGTGATCTCGCAGCGTTTGCTCAGACGATCGGACGATCCATTGCGGAAAACATGCGGGGCATGCCTGAGAGAGAACCTAGAAGCAAGGCAGTACAAGTGGCTAAGCTCACTCAAAACTTCAGTGGTAACAAGGATGTTAGGAAGCACATTGAAGTCTTTGAACACGTGTGTGATTCCTTGGAAGAGCACAATGAGCTGCATAAGTGTAAAGCCTTAGGCTTAACCTTGAGTGGGAAGGCCGGAGATTGGTATCGAACCTTAAGGGTTGAAGAGCGCAGTCACTACCCCACTCTCAAGAGATTGTTCTTGAAAGAATACATACGTGAGGGTGTGCTTTGGGGAGTAGCATCTCAACTCCAAAAAGCTGAACGCGAGGAAGGGGAGTCAGTGAGAGACTTTATAAGTCGATTGAAGCATCTAAATTCTTGCTGCACTCCCGATGAGCGCTTCAATAATAACCAACTGCTTGATAGATTCATCCGAGGATTGCGCCACGAGGACATATACAATGGCCTAGTCATTAGAGGTCTTACAACATGGGAAGCAGTCACTGCCAATGCAATCCAGTTAGAAGACAACTTGATGATTGCAGGTAAAAAGGTGTCTTCGGAGACAAAATCCGTTAGTTCGCAAGTATCTGGGCACGAGCCAATGACGGTAAAACCTATTGTCAAGGAGCCCAAGATATCTGAAATGTCTGTGAACCGACCTTACTAAGGCTCTCCAAGAATACTTCAGGGGTAATCGAGCTCCTCAGAATAGCCATATGTACCCAAGGAGAGAGCAACAATAGTGTTCGGTGTGCTTAGGACCACATAGCACGAGTGAATGTCCCACATTCAGAGTCAAATTCAATGGGAATTGCAATGCATGTGGTAAGTATGGCCATCAATCTAAAGATTGCCTAGTACTTAAGCGAATGTTGGCAAATCAAGCACCACTAGCCTGGTCAAACACACCTCAAGTACCCGCGCTGATGCTTGCACAACCTGTCGAGCAACCGTCACAGCACATAGTTCCAAGGAATCTGAATGTAGTCCAGTCTGTGCCGTTACCACCGCCAGTGCTAGGACCACAACCTCCACATCCAAGGATAACCCCAATAAACCAGATGGGTTGTGAGTCACATAGTGCGTGTGGGGATTATGAAGAGGAGATAGATCCCACTGCTCCATATGGGATTGATACGTTTGAAATGATTCCCCAGTACTACATGGAGGATCATTTCGGGCAAGTCAAGCCTGTATATCAAGCGGCTGCTCTCGCCACAAGAGGGCAAAACCTTAATACCTTGGCGAGGAGACCACCTCTTCAATGCTACGATTGTGGTGGACCGCATCGTGTAGCGAGAGTGCCCTAATAGGCTACAGAAGATCGCTACTCAAATGCAACCAAATCAAGGGAGCACATCGGGAATGCCGGTACTTACATGTAATCGTTGTGGCATAGATCATTTGATCGCTCAATGTCCACATAATCCTAATGCACCCAAGATTATGCCATTGAATTTGGTTGAGGTCACCAACCAAGCACGAGGATCCACACCCGTTGTACCCGTGAATGTAGTTACATGGTCAATGCTTCAAAATCAAAACTACATTCTTGAAGAGAGGGATACTACATCAATCGCTCAGGCAAAGAAAAAGAAAACATGGCGGAAGAGATCGCTTAATGCCACGAGCTCCAAGCCTAGTTCAAAGACTAACATAGGGACAGGAGACGACCCCGTGTATATGAATGATCCTGAAGATGATTCTGATTCAATAGAAACCATGGGGACCAAAGCCACTACCTTAAGGGAGGAACCCACACGGGAGCTCAATGAAGGAGAATCAAGAAAGTACATAAATAAGGGGAAACAGAAGGAAACTTCCTCGACCCCACAACCAAGTCAGTTAATGCCCTCTCTACCACCCAAACTGACTGAGACTCCCCAAGACAAGCCACGTGGGCCAAAAACCCTCAAGAAAAAGATTGGAACTTACCCAAACCCAGTTGAGGAGATTGAACAAGTGCAACACTTAAGGGGTTTGGTGGAAGCAACACAAAGAGAACTGGAGCCAAACCCGAGAAAAATCAAAATTCCAGACATAGTGTTTCCTATGCAAGTTCAGCCTCACAGGAACCATAAACCGTTAGCTATACCTAGTATCATTCAGGAAGAAAGTGAGGATAGGACATTAGGAAGTGGGCAAACACCCTTCTTGCTGGAAAGAATGTTTAGTGAGGGAATGCCTGACCCCATTGAAGAGGAAGTGATTCTATCTTCACCAGTCCCTAGTCAAGGGGCGATGTCTCGAAAAGTACCGTTGAATGTGTCTAAGCTAATGGATTTCATGTCCTCTGAAATCAGAACCACGATCATATCCAAATTATACGGAGATCCTGAGCTATTCTTAGCTCTTCGGGCATTTCTCAATGGAGAACTAAAGGCGGGGCTACCACAATTTGCAAATATGGATAGACCTGACACGCTTCAAGATGAGGAGGAACATTGGGATCTACAACCCAACCTAGATGAAAACTCGGTCGTGGAAATACCTATTAACAAGTTGGGACAGTACTTTGAAGGGGACGAATCTAATGCAACCCTCCCCATTACTACCAAGGGATTAACTCTAAAGGGAATCCTTGATGGTGGTGCTGGTGTAAGCATTGTGACTAAAAACTGTTGGGAATCTATGGGGAGACCTCACCTCGAAGTCACAAACATAGTGGTTAAGATGGCAAACGGAACTATTGCTAAACCTATTGGAATGTTAAGGGACATTAAGATCAAGGTTCTGGGGTATAAGGTAAAACATACCTTCATTGTAATGGATTTCTCCAAGCATCCTATGTCATATCAAATGATCTTAGGACGTCCTTTCATGAGGGAAGCACAAATGGTGCATGACTGGTTGCAAAACCATGTCTACCTACAATTCCAGGACTTTGTCATTCGAGTTGATCTTGAGAATGGTCGTGCACATCCTTTAGGAAGCAAGGTTATTATCGATAATCGATCGGATACCACTGTTCACTCCGCCCCATTAAGGTATTGCTATACATGCAAAAAAGAGACTGATGATGGGAAAGATTCTCCTTATATGGATGTCCTACCGGGTATGACTGAGTCGGATAACGTGGATTGGGTACACCTAGCGGCAACCATAGACACATGGAGAAATAGAGGCACAAGTTGGGTAACACTTGAGGGGCAAGATATGCCACCGTTAGTGCCAATAAACATGATAGGTGTTATGCACTTGACTCCTGATGGCGAGAAAGTGGCAAACTCCACTGACACTGAAAGTAGCGAAGACTCTGACCAATGCAACTCTGAGTATGAATCTCAAGAAGAAACTTACTCTGAGCCTGATGGGGGGGATGAATCAAATATTCGCCCAAATGTGGAAGCAAGGTGCTCAAGGCCTAGGACAGTGACCTCCTGCAGTTCATCTGAAAGTGAAGATCGACCAAGTGAGTCCGAATCTGATAGAAACAAAAATCAAAAACTTGGTAAGAAGAAAACGAGACATAAGCGCCAACGCTATCGAGCTAATGTATGCACTGCAATAAACAAGGAAAGATCCACTGCAGAATGGCTCAGTTATGTAGGAGCCATTGATGCTCATCGGAAGTTAGCGGATAATTGGGGACAATACCTCCAAAGTGTCATGTGGTGTATTCCGCAACCTCATGACGTCGCCCAATTAGAAATCGAAGAGAAGCCGAAACTAAGTCGTACTGCAAGAAGGCGGCAAAACCAAGAGTTGGCTCAGCAACAAAAGGAAGCGAAATTGAAACAAAAAAGCCTGGCACAACAAGAACCAGTGGACTTACACCCCGCACCCGAGCATTTCAAATCATTCACCACAGGGGAACATAAAGTGGTCTACACAAAAGCCCAACGAACACCTACCAATGGGAGTAGCGGTGTCTATGATGGCCCTGCGGTAGTTAAGGAGATAGACTTAGCAGATCCGGGTGAGGAGTCTAAACCAGTTTTTATTGCTCAAGACCTCACCAAGGCGGAAGAAGTTGCACTTACGAAGCTTCTTAAAAAATTCAAGGACATATTTGCTTGGACATATCATGATATGAAGGGTGTTCTACCCTCGGTGGTGCAACACACGATTCCAAGAATTAGCACTACTAAACCAGTCCAGTAACGTCCCTACCCAATGAATCCTAAGTACGCAAAGATTGTACAAGAGGAAATTGAAAAGCTTGTAAAATGTGGATTCATATACCCTATTGAGCACTCAGAATGGGTTTCTCCGATAGTCATCGTACCAAAAAAGAATGGGAAACTCAGAGTCTGCGTTGACCTCAAAAAGGTTAATGCAGCCACCAAAAGGGATCATTACCCCTTGCCATATTCTGAACATGTGCTTAAAAGAGTGGTAGGCAAGGAGGCATATAGCTTTTTAGATGGGTACTCGGGTTATAATCAGATCACAATTGCAGTCGAGGACCAAGCTAAAACAGCATTTATCACGGAGTTTGGAGTGTTTGCCTTTCGCGTCATGGCTTTTGGCTTGACCAATGCACCTGCAACATTCCAACGATTGATAAACACGGCCTTTAAGGAATATCTAAGGGACTTCTGTGAAGCTTTCTTAGATGATCTTTGTGTTCATTCCTCTTGGGATGAGCACTTGATGTGTTTACGAAAAATATTTGAAAGGTTATAGATTATATCACATCTCCTTGAATCCTTTCAAATGCCAATTCTGGGTTAAACACGGAGTTATCTTAGGGCATATAGTGTCCAAAAATGGGATTTCCACTGACGAGAGTGAAATCAAGGTCATTCTGGAATTACCCCCACCCACCAACTATAAGGGAGTCCAACGCTTTATGGGCCATGGTGGTTTTTATCGAAGGTTTATTCTCTTCTTCGCCGAGATAGCTCGACCATTGTATAAGCTTCTCATCGAGTTTATTTGGACCGAAGAATGTGACCGTGCCTATGAGCTATTAAAGAAGTCCTTGGCGAGTGCTCCAATCTTGAGAATGCCTAACTGGGATTTAATCTTCCATGTGCATATTGATGCATCAAACTTTGCTATTGGGTGTGTGTTAACTCAACCAGGCGAACACAAATTAGACTACCCCATTAGCTTTGCCAGTCGCCAGTTGAACGATGCTGAGATGAACTACACCACTACGGAGCGAGAAGGGTTGGCAATGATATATGCAGTAAGGAAATTTCGTTATTACCTCCTTGCCACCAAGTTTGTTTTCTATGTGGATCATCAAGCATTGTTGTATCTGGTAAACAAACCATGCTCCACAGGAAGAATCACACGATGGCTATTGATTCTTCTTGAGTTTGATTTCACTGTTGTTGTGAGACCTAGCAAAAAACATGTTATGGCTGATCATTTTGTCTCGCATACCTAATGGTGAGGCTCCTACAGGGGTTGATGATGACTTACCGGACACTTCCCTGTTCATGGTGGAGACAATGCCTGTTGCATGACGAATGACGATCAATACAAGGATGCAACAAAAAAGACACTTAGGGCTCTTGAAAAGAGTTCCAAGTTGTAGATGAATGTGGGAGAGGGCTTGACAATAATCCCACATGGGAACTTTTGGGAGTTCTAGAATTTTTGTATAAAAGGTGGCCCATTTGAGGGCTAGGGGACTCTTTGGTCATTTGGTTGAGAGGCTCATAGAGAGAGCTTGCTCCATAGCTCCTTCTCAAGTGCTCTCCCAAGGCTCTCCATCTCCATTCATGCTTCAATCTTGTACTCTTTATTCTTTACATTTTCAATGATATGAGGTTTTGGTCTACATACTTGCTAATCTAGATTTCTTAATGATGTTTTGATTTGTGAGTTGTAGAGTGCATGTGATGAAGCTTGTGCATGAAATGATGTGTAGTTGAGGCTTGTGTGATAGCTCTTTGCATGTTAGGTTCTTTGCATAAGTTGCATTTTTATGCTTAAGTGTAGCCTAATCTTGATGCTTTGATTATGTAAGATTGATTGCTTGAGTGTTGAAGAAGGATTGAGTAGGACTAGAAGTCATTAGTGTGTGGTTAACTCTTCTTCTCCCATTCTGGATAGCCTCTATGCGCTAACCGAGTTGCATTCACGGATTGACAAGTGTGTGGGTTGGAGTGTAGCCTCCGCTATGCTATGATGTCCCAAACAATGGCGCCGCTCTGCCGGGGAACACACACCTAAGTTAGTGAAGGGTGTTAACCATTACTTCTTACTAAGTGCTCCATTGATTGCAAAATCGTGGATTAGGATAGATTAGAGTAGAGTTTGCAAGGGCATTGAGTGTGTGATCTCAAGGGCGCCTTGAGTGTTTTCGATTTTTGATTAGAAGCAAAAAAAAAAACAAAATTAATTAAAACCTCATTGCGGTAGAGAAATCCCGCCACTAATCAGATTTAAGTACTACAAGTTTTTGTATTTTTGACGGGGTTGGCAAGTGGTAGATAGGAAGTGTTGGAGGCGACCTTTCTTTTATTGTTTTGTTGTGTTGTTATCGTATGGGGAGGCATCTCCATAAAAGCAGCAAAGAGTCGAAATCACCTTTAAATTTTGGTGCTTACTACATTGCTACAACACTCAACATATAAATCGAAGCATATATATATATATATATATATATATATATATATATATATACATGCAGTGTGGGCGGCCGGTTGAAAGGAGACCAAGGCGGTTTCTTTTTAAAAAAAATTATATATATATATATATATATATGATTTCTTACGTCTGCATTGTGCGTTGGCATAGGCGGGCGTAGCCTGCAGACAACAGCAGAGGAGTGGGCGGCGTTGGCATAGGCGGGCGTAGCCTGCAGACGACAGCAGAGGAGTGGGCGGCGTTGGCATAGGCGGGCGTAGCCTGCAGACGACAGCAGAGGAGTGGGCGACGTTGGCAGTAGGAGTCGAAGACGACAACAGCTGTACATCGGGGAGGCGTGGTGGCTGTAGCAAGGAAGGCTGTGTGGGAGGCGGTGGTTGGAAACGAAGAGGAGCCGGCTACTACAAAGAGAAGGCGAGCCTGCAGTGGGAAGAGAAGGCGTAGGCAGCGTGGAGCCCTGCAGTGGGAAGCGAAGGCGAGCTCAGCAGTGGGAAGAGAAGGCAGGTGGAAGCAAGCGGTGGTGAGCTGGTGCATTGAAGAATCCAAGTGGGAGCGCCAGCGCGGAATCCGGGCGAGCCGGGAGGCGGAAGATAAGGTTGGTGTATCTTCCATTTTTTTTATTTTTTTATTTTTATTAATTTTTTCATGTTTTTTTATATTTTTAAATAAAATAATAATAAATAAATATAAAAAACAAAAAAAATATTTTTTAAAAAAAACAAAAAGAGAAAAAGAGATTTTGTTTTTTTAAAAGGAAAAGAAAAAAGAAGAAAAAAGAAAAAGAAAGAAAAACAATAAAATTTAGAAAAAGAAATTAAAAAAAAGAAAGAAAAAAAAAGAATAGAAAAAAATTTAAAAAAAAAGAGGAAAAACAATTAAATTAAAAAAAATACAAAAGGAAAAAAAAACAAAAGAAAATTAAAAAAATTTTGATAAATTAAGTGTTTTTTAGGAGTCTATTTTTTTGCATATTTTGTAATTCTTTATTTTTTTTAATTTTTTGCATAATTAGTATTTTCTTGCATTTTTTAATTTTTGTAACTTTCTGCATAATTAGTATTTTTTTAGTGTGATTCATAATTTTTGTGTTAAAAAAAGTTAAAAAACATAAAAAACATAAAATCATTTAAAAAAATTATAATTAAATAAAAATAAAAAAATAGGATAGATAGTTACACAACACATACTCCTTTTAGTTGCATTTAGTGATTAGGTAGGTTAAAATATATATATATATATATATATTTAAAAAAAACAAAACAAAACAAAACAAAAACACATAAAAAAACCAAAAAAATTTGACCTTATGTACTTGCGGTCGGGACGTCTTATAGATTCTGCCATAGGGCCTAGGGCACCTTCTAGAGTATCTACGCAGGAAAGTGGGACCCAATCGGTAGGAAATTTGGCAGATATTGCTGAAACCCTTTCTGAATCCCAATCCGATACCCTTTCCTCCAGAACAACTAGTTCATTGTCCATGGACAATCTAGAGCCAACAAATAGTCATCCCATAGCCCCAAATAGGACACCCTCAAGATCCTTTAATCCATTTGAAGCCGACACCATGGGGTTAACACTCAATGTGAGACTCCAATATGTCTACACAAATGCTCAAGGAGCTGAGATCTTTAGGGATCCACAACAACGGTATCTTGTCAAGATCGCAGACATTTTCTCAGAACTTGATAGAGCACCTCTAGTAAATGACCAGGGTAACATGTACATGGGTGGAGATGGTGTTCGCTACGAAGTCACCTACCATCCAGAAAAGGTAGACAAATTAGGGGAGCTCTCTAAAACCGAGTTCTTAGACTTATCAGAACTTTCCAGAGCAAGGGAGTCTAGAGATGACTGGCTCATTGAGCCGGACATGCCTGGACCATCCATAGATGATTTACTTCTTGTAGATCTAAATTTGGAAAGGGATAGGAAAGGCAAGAGCAAAATAGATCAGAGGGCTGAAAGCCAATGGGAGTTTGTACGACAAATTCCAGTGACAAAGGTCTTACAGGATGACCCACTTCAAGAGGTCTATAAGGACTCGTTAGAGGGATATTATGCCACAACTAAATTGCCAGAGCTGGATCTTCCTCTAGCTCATGTGGTGGTAGTTGAGAAGCTTGCAGGACACATGAACAGAATAATTGATAAATGGGCCAATGAATACCGAACCTTAGATTGGAAAGAGATTCGGGAACTCACGTGGAAAGGACATCCATTATTCATGGAAGTGTTCTCAACAAATACAGCCAAACCAGGAGAGACAGCCTTTCTTGGAGAAACTGTTGCTCCTCCCCTACGAGAGTTCACTAGAAAGGGACCTTCAACATCTAAGTGGACCACTGCTAGTAGCCCAACTCTAGCACCAAGATATCGTCCTACACCAAATGTGCAACCACAGGTCACACCACACCAACATCTTTCTCACTATAACAATCGGAGGGTAGGGGAGCCAACTCGGCCTCCCATTAATGCACCTCCTGAAATGCGGGTGACAAGATCTTTGGAGGGGTTTGGTGAGGCTGGTAATAGGGTACCCACACCAATTTTGGAAACATGTGGACCATCTTTCCAAAGAGAGGAACAATTCCCACTGAGAGTGAGAGGCCGTAGGCCCTATGATGAGTATTCAAGACAAGTAAGGCCATCAACTCTTCAGAAACTGGTAAAGAAGTATGAAGGGTCGGGAGATCCATACGACCATGTAGCAGCATTTAGGCAAGCAGTTCGAGCTGTGCAAGTGGCTGATAAGCATACTCAAATTGAAGGATTTGGACTCACTCTTGAGGGAAAAGCCCTGGCTTGGTTTCAGGCATTAGAGGCTTTAGACAAATCTTCTTTACGAGTTTTGGAAGAGAGATTCATTGCTGCTTTTTCCTTGATGGGAATTCAACATGACACGGTAGCACACATCTACTCTTTCAAGCAAGGCGAGAATGAGAGTGTTAGGGACTGTGTAAATAGAATGAAGCAGTACATTAATCGTTGCCCAGAAGATGAGAAGCCCGCCCAAAGTCGATTAATTTCTCTCTTCTTAAAAGGACTCAAAAATTCAACACTGCATACACATCTCTATGCGAAGAAACAAACAAATTTCAATGAGTGTTGCCATGATGCTATGGATTTCACCGATAACTTCAAGTTCCAAGATGGGTGTGGCCCAGAGGTGAAACCTAGAGATCAGTGGGGTGATGACCAAAGTTCAGGGTCTAGCGCGCTAGTAAATCCAGACCAGATAGCTAACCTAGTACTACGGAGATTGGGACAGACCTATCGCCCACCCTTGCAACCACAACAACAGCAGCAGAGAATGAGGAGTGTACTTCCTACAGGTCCTCATCTTTGTGGAGCATGTGGCAGTAACCATAAAACAGAGGATTGTAACACCTTTTCTCCTCTAGTCACAAACCAACCCACAAAAAAGTGGTGCCAAGCCTGTGCTTGGAACTTTACCCATACCACACAGGAATGCACTCGCATTGCGAGAATGAGACAGGAACGTGAGCAGCCAAGGGGTGGAGTGGCACCACAAATGTATCAACAGTATACTAATTTTGAACGTAAGCCACCGATGGCACAAGAGCAAGCACGACCTGTTCTTGGTGTTCAACCTCCTGCTCCAGGGACTGCTCCTGTGAGGGTTGTTGACTACGACAATTCAAATATGTGTAGAGACTTGGTAAACCCAGGCTATGTGGAGGAGGAATATGTATCATATTCATCCAAGGAAAATCTCTTTGAAAGTCCCGCATACCCAAGCTCAGCACTAGACGCTCAACCAGGGGAACAAAACTCTTTAATGTTGCTAGGCAGCTACCAACCTAGGACTCCAGGCCCCTCAAGTCAATGGCAGCCAAGGAAAGTAGAGGCCAAACCAATGGACCCCTGTTATGAGTGCGGAGAACCCCATTGGGCTCGTGATTGTCCACATCGCTCAAGGCAAGCATCTCGGTCCAATACAACAGTACAACAGTTTCCACCAATTGAAAGATATTGTCTAGGGTGTTGTGTAGAACACTTCCCAAAGGATTGTCTGCTGAAACCACATGAGGAGGGCATCTCTCAACCAAAGGTCTCACTCAACCTTATAGGCGCAGTTCCATCACCACCTTCATCTGAGAATGAGGATGTCGTGCCACTTAGAGTCATGATTAGATCACAGACACGAAATGCCGAAATACAAACTGATGAGACACCTCGAACTAGGGACGCAAAGACAAATCTAGTGGACAAGACCCTACAGTCCAATAGAAAAAAGACCACTAGGAGGAAGAAGAACCGAAACAAGCAAACTAAAAGTACATCCACTGGTTCTCAAGAAGCCTCTAAACAAAACATGAGGGATAAAACTTTTACATCCCAAGAAGTGCATGAGGAACATCAACCTCAACCTGGGCCTAGTGTTAAACAAAATGAGACTAGTACGACTGAGGATAGTTATGGGGGTTCTGTTTTTGTGGATAAAGTGAATGAGACTCTAGAGGCCATCATTGATGCTCATAGAAGTCGCATTGCAGCTTTATCTGAGCTACCCAAGAAGCTTCAAGAATACCCAAACCCTCGTGAGGAGAAGATCAATCTAGCTGTACATCAGCAACTCATTAGGGAAGCTCAGTCAATACTTGAGGGACCACCACCACCTATTCCTCGGGGCCCAACCTCTCTTAAGCCAACATTAGAAACCATACCAGAAGTGTCATCAAGTCGGGAAATGAAAAGTGAGCTCATTTCACAAGCTCATAGCGAAAGGTCTGCACTAATTGACACCCAATTGAAAGGGGGTAATCTGCCACCACCTAGCCTTGTCTTCCCATGCAATGATGAAGTTATTGATGCTAATGAGGACATGGCAAATGAGATATGGGCCGCAGTTCATGAGAAAGTTCATGAGAACATGTCTTCAATTAGTTCGCCTCCATTCTCTGAGGTGGATTTTACCAGGGGCATGGAAAACAACTTTAGACGCCCAAGCATCCAGGAGGAAGTTCAAACAATTGTTTCTCCTAGAAGTAAGCATACAATGAAAACCTTACCATCATATCTGGGAGAATATGAGAACTGTTCTCAAACCTTGAGGATACCCTCCATGCATAAAAGGTTGACAAAGGAGAAAGATATGAGTATGGTGCAAGCTATTTTGTCAGCACCAGTGGCTTGTACCTTACCATTGCTTGATTTGATAAAAATTCAACCTGAGTTGTGGAATGATATTGCCACATGTTTGTCAGAGCAGGTATTGCTACAAAAGGGTCACCATGAGTGTACTATACACCCTGAGACAAAGCATGTAATGCCAGTTCCTATCAACAAAGTAGGAAAATTTTGTGAAGACGATCAGGGAAATGCTACCCTCCCATTAGAAGTGCGAAAAGTATCTTCAACTGCAATACTTGATAGTGGTGCAGGAGTGGGCATTGTGACAAGGTCCATTTGGGAAAAGTGGGGCAAACCAGCTATTAGGAGTACCAGGATGCACTTGCAGCTAGCAGATGGAAGCTTAGAACATCCCCTTGGGTTGCTTGAGAACATATTGGTCACCACATGTGGGATTGAATATGAGCACACCTTTGCAGTAGTGGATTTTGGAAAACATCCAAACTATGAAGTGATATTGGGTAGACCATTCATGCGACAATTTCAAATGATTCAAGATTGGGGATACAATTATTTGTACCTCCGACATGATACTGTCATCACAAGGGTCAACCTAAGGAATCACTCATATCGTGATGTAACAAGGTCTCCAATAGATGAGTTTGATTCTGCTTCATCGGAGGGCTCAAGAGTTACATTGTCAGATGGGCAAGAAGATCTATGGATGTGTGGAGCCTCATGTAGGGATTTCAACACTGAGAGACTTAAGGGTAATCGAAGTGTATCAGACGAGGCATACATTCCACAACCCTTCCCTGAGCATTTAATTGATCCATTAGAATGGAGTCATGTCCTTGCAACATTATCGACATGTGCTTTACCGAAGCCAATTCAATTTTGTGACTCAGATGGATATGATATTATTCCTATACGAATGGTACAACCACGTGACCTTCTAGATGATTTGTACTATAGGACGGCATCCACAACAGCACTGCAAGTAGAGGAAGTCTCTGCTAATCCAAGAGCTTTATCTTGTCAAAGGGGTAATGTTTCTGCCTTACCCAACCCACAATCAAAATCTGCTCTTGAAGCTCCAAAACAAATGATGTGGATAATTGATGAGTACTCAAGTGAGGGCCATGGCTGGCATGTTCCAACTACTCTAGTTGCTGCTCAAAGAAGGCCAGGTAAGAAGGAATTATCAATGTGGCTACCCAAAGATGCGTACAAACTTGTACCATCTAGTCCAGTTGCTAAGCCTCTTAAGAAGCACATCATTTCCAAGCCTAAACCTCGGATTGTTACTCGATGGGTCCCAAAACATGTTCTCAAAGCACAAGGCTATTATGAGGGTGCAACAGTAATTTGGCTTCCAAAATGCCATGCTTTGGCAGGGGTAAAAGAGTGTTTCAGAAAGATTCCAAAAGCCACCCTTGATTGTCCATATCAGTGGGTGCAAAAGAAATCAACACAAACTCTTCAAGAAAGGAAAGGTGGCTGTGATAGCACCTACAAAACTACTTGTGTTGATCTTCCTAAAACATGTATTGAAACACCGGTTGTCCCGATTTCTCCTTGTTACACAATTCAACCATCAACTTGTGTACCTAAGACAAGTCCAAATGAGTCTCATTTGAGCATAGATTCTAGCATTTCAATGCCTAAATCCTCTTATCTTGCTCAAATTCCAAGACAATTGCTAAAGTTTCCACCTCTTAAAAAGGATATACCAAAAACTAAAGATAAGGCATTAACACTACAATTAAAGCTCTTTGGTAAATCAATGTTTGAATAATGTAGTTCCTTATGCCTTTAGAAGATGTGTTCTTTTTGAGATAATCTTATTTTTGATTGGAATTGTCATGATGGATATGAGTGTTCTAAATTTCATTGTTCTACGTCCAGATAACTCCTGATGGATATTTGGCGAGATACATGTCCACCATGCATTGACCCTGATAGTACTCGACCAGATCATCGCGGGGGTTATAGTGCTCCTCCATTTCAAACACATTCTAGGTACTTCTATGCTCCCTTAGGTGAAAATTGCTGTGGGCATCACTTTGTCACGTTATTCTATCAACAGCATCACCCATTTCCACATTGTCAAGAGTGTGCACGGCTCGTATTAGAAGAAGCTTCACATATTTGTTGGATATGCCGCTCTTACTTTAGACGATATGGCACGGGCTTAATGAAGCAAATTGTGGGAGTTACACCCCAACGCCATAATCTTCTTAATGTGAGAATACCAGAGAGAGGACCAAATCAACGTAGATTACCTGAGGAGGTTCAAGCACAACGATGGAGGGATACAAGCTTAAATGACTTGCAACCACCGATCTTGCAAGCCCTCCTTCCCCAAGCCTCAACATGTCAATATTGGATAAATATGAGTACCTATATTGCGCAGTTCCAAAATCGAAACTGTCTGATTAACCTTCCCATAGAACCAATGCCATATTTTAGTGAGGAAGCACTCCTTCCTCTACCACCTTCTCCAGCGGCCAGTTTTTGTGAGGGGTTGTCTCTGCATCCTAAGGAAATTGATACCATCTTTCCAGCAGACGAGGACACGGATCCACCACCAGCGCAAGGGTAAGTTCAGTGACTCCATAATAAGATCGACAAGCCAGGGCACTTTTCTCCCATTGGGTTTTTCCCCTCGGCTATATTCGGTGTTTGTCACCAATGGCAAATTTTATTCTTTTCTTTTCTTTTTTGTTTGTTAATAAAAATTTTGCAGAGATCTCCGTAAAAAACAAGAGCATCAAACACGCCCCAATAGTCCACCTATCGTGCACACAAATCAGGAAGGGGGGAGACATGCTACGCTTACAAAGATCAAGGAGGAGCAATCTGCACAAAATCAGCAATGCATCAATGCAAACGAACAACATCAACAGGGCACTACAACAGGTGTATTCAAATCTTAATCTTTATTTCTTTATGTGCTCTTATCTTTCGAATATATGGTTTGCATGTTCGCACAATGTTGGCTGGTTTAAGTTTTTGATTAGTTGTTAAAATATGGTGAGTGAATTCTAGACTCTTAGAAGACTTAGTAATAGATATTTCTATCTAAAGACAGTGCAGGATATATACCAATGGAATATGCCAAGTTCTTATGCTTTCAAGGTATATTAGTTATCCCTAGTGGTAGCTACCTCTTAGATATGAGCTAGGTGCTAGGAGTAATAAAAATTTACGAAAATATACCCTAAAAATATATATATATCCAAAGTAAATTGAGACATGACGTGTCTACAGCCATGAGAAATGCTTGGTAGGACCTGGGGTTGTCTTAGCACCTTGGGGCCGATGCCTTGGTTTCTATGGGGTGAACACTGATGTCTAAAAGCTTCAGAAAAAGACCTTTGAGGAATCTATCGCCTTGATGGATGTTGGTAGGACTCTGGGGTACACTATGGGCCCTCGAGACCGATGCCCTCATCTTCATGGGGTACTCCTTAGGTCATAAAAGAAAGAAAAAGGGTCTGTCGCCCTTGAGATACTTAGCGGTCTTTAGATTCTCTTGGCGGAGGTCTCTTGGCCATTGCTTGGGTCTCTTTGGGATGGAACCTTAATCTTTATCACCTTCTACACACACATCAAAGAGAAAAAAAAAAAGAAAAAAAAGAAAAAAAAAAAGAGTTCCAATCACCTTTGCTCATATTTAGGAGTAGGTTTGCCACTTAGGAATAACTTATATACTTGTAGGACATTGAGACTGCGGTCATAACCGGCGGTGTACAAAGCACACTTGCCTTTGCATAGCACTATCTACCACTTAAGTCTCACTTTGACTAGTCTTTACTCACCTATTTTAGTACTCATTAAAACTTTAATCAGCCTTGCACTTGTATGCTCACGTGTGAAATTATCATTGCTGGTTTTTCTTTTCTTTTCTTTTTTTTCAATAAAAGACTTTACTTGTATCCATTGTTTTTTTGTTGCAGCTCTTGCTACTACCGCGCTCAAGGACGTGTGCAAAGTAGGAAGGGGGGAGTGTTGCATGACGAATGACGATCAATACAAGGATGCAACAAAAAAGACACTTAGGGCTCTTGAAAAGAGTTCCAAGTTGTAGATGAATGTGGGAGAGGGCTTGACAATAATCCCACATGGGAACTTTTGGGAGTTCTAGAATTTTTGTATAAAAGGTGGCCCATTTGAGGGCTAGGGGACTCTTTGGTCATTTGGTTGAGAGGCTCATAGAGAGATCTTGCTCCATAGCTCCTTCTCAAGTGCTCTCCCAAGGCTCTCCATCTCCATTCATGCTTTAATCTTGTACTCTTTATTCTTTACATTTTCAATGATATGAGGTTTTGGTCTACATACTTGCTAATCTAGATTTCTTAATGATGTTTTGATTTGTGAGTTGTAGAGTGCATGTGATGAAGCTTGTGCATGAAATTATGTGTAGTTGAGGCTTGTGTGATAGCTCTTTGCATGTTAGGTTCTTTGCATAAGTTGCATTTTTATGCTTAAGTGTAGCCTAATCTTGATGCTTTGATTATGTAAGATTGATTGCTTGAGTGTTGAAGAAGGATTGAGTAGGACTAGAAGTCATTAGTGTGTGGTTAACTCTTCTTCTCCCATTCGGGATAGCCTCTATGCGCTAACCGGGTTGCATTCACGGATTGACAAGTGTGTGGGTTGGAGTGTAGCCTCCGCTATGCTATGATGTCCCAAACAATGCCTGAATGGAGTGAGAAGATTGTTAACTTTTTGGTTAATGGCTTTCCACCCAAGGAGCTTCGTAAAGATCTAGCTCGAAAGCTAATCAAAGAATGCGAACCCTATTGCCTGATAGCCGGGACTCTTTATAAAAGAGGAAAGGATGACGTTCTTAGGCGTTGTGCCCGAGAGGATGAGTATCTATACATTTTGCAAGAGGCACATATGGGCATAGCCGGTGGTCACTTCTCAGGAGACTTAACTGCGCGAAAGATCTTACAATCAGGGTATTGGTGGCCCACTATGTTCCAAGATGCATCACTCTTTGTGAAGGGTTGCGATGAATGCCAACGATACAAGAAACCCCAGAGGAAAGATCAGATGCCCCTACATCCAATCAAAGTAAACCAACACATTTGAAAAGTGGGGTTTAGACTTTGTAGGTCCAATTAGCCCAGCGGCCCGAAACACACAATCTCGCTATATTATTGTGGCCACTAACTATATAACCAAATGGGCTGAAGCGAAGGCGACACGTAAGGCAGATGCAAGGACAACAGCCAAGTTCCTCTTTGAAAATATAATCACACGCTTCGGTTGTCCTTTTGAACTTGTGAGCGACAATGGTACGCATTTTATAAATGAAGTGATTAAGGAGCTCACAACAAATTTCATGATATCCCATCATAAATCTACTCCTTACTATCTACAAGCGAATGGCCAAGCCGAGAGTACAAACAAGACATTAATCTCTGTTTTGACAAAGACAGTTGAAGCTCATCGCACGGATTGGGATCTAAAGCTTACGACAGCTTTATGGGCCTATCGTACTGCGTACAAAGTGGCTATTAATTGCACACCATTCAAAATGGTATATGGCCAAGAAGCAGTCATGCCGTGGGAATTCGTCATTCCTAGTCTTCGTGTTGCTACTCAAGAGGGTTGGGATGGTAATCCCTTAGCAGAGCGTCTGTATATCCTTGAGCAGCTAAACAACGAAGAAAGACAATTGGCTGTGTACAATGCCCTTGTGGAGAAGGATAGAAGGAAAAAATGGTTTGATCGCCACCTAAAGGACAAGGACATCAAGGTTGGGGATAAATTCCTGATGTATGGAGTGCGAAACGAAAAGAAGAAGCTCAAATATGCTGGTAAGGGACCGTATAGAGTATGTGAAATTACCCCGCAAGATACCACTAGAGTGGAGACTCTCGACGGAGTTGAAACCATTGGATTCCTTAATGGGAGTAAATTCAAAAGATACTATGACCCCCTGAGCCAAGAGGAGTTACATGCAATCCATCAAAAGAAGGCAGCTAAAGAACAAGCTGAGCTTAAAAAGATACAAGCGAGAGTCGAAGCCAAAGAACGTCAATAGCGTGCTAGGCGACAACGAGAAGCCAACTTGGGAATTACGCAAGTATTTTTTGAGGAAACAGAGGAGGATGCACTGGAATCTGACCCACCTCTAAGATACCCAATTGAGTTACAGAGTCCTTACGGGGAGGTGCTGTATAATGCATTATTGGATACAGGAGCTCAACACAATTTGTTATCATATGGCGTGTGGTGTCAACTTGGAAAACCACCTTTATTTCAAGGTATCAACAAGAAGAAAACCCCTGTCTCAGGAATTCTGTACACTCCGATTGCCTATGATAAGGGGACCGTAATTCAAAGCTTTTTGGTTATGCCTGCTGGTACTATGGAAGGCACTGTAAACTTAGGGCGCAAATGGATGATGGCCACCAAGTGCAATATCGATTGGGCAACTAGACGAGTCACAACGCAAGAACCAACACTAGGTCTGATCGCTCAAAATCCCGCTCCTAAGCCATCAACCCTAGACAAAATGTTAGATAATGAAAAATCACAAAATCCAGTGGCAAAACCATCTTTGATTGTTTGCCACCCCTCTAACGCTTCAACGCCAAGAGTGGAAACATGCAGGGTGGTCTCTAAAGCTCCGCTTACTATGCCAAAAAACACATACAAATGGGTCCCAAAAGCTTCGTTAATAGCTACTTCCCCTGCTCAATCTCGTTCAGCCACCAAGAAGCCTCGTAAAAGGAAAGCAGCTACCCACCCGAGAAAGGGCAATGTAACATCGCGATGGATCCCTAAAAAATTATTAGTAGCCCAAGGGTACTACGAGGGGAATGACCAGATTTGGGTCCCTAAACATAAGCTGAATCCCTCTACATCACCTGTAAAACCTTGCAAACCAATTGTTGCCACCCCAATGACAATTCAAGACCGTGGTAAGGGAAAGGTAATAGAGTGCTCCGCACCACTTCTTCCAGAGTTAGTTTGGATTCCCAAACGATATCGATCATTACCACCTAGCTCAGGAAGGGGGGAGCCACATGAAGCTTCTAGCTCCTCATGCCAGGCACACACTTATATAGAAGTTTCTACATGCTCTACACCTACTCTTGTCAACACCCAACAAAAAACCGATGAGTCTACGTCTCCCCTTGTAATAGTATCATCGAAAACCATTTCCTCCATTCGTCAATGGGAGCGTACACTACCATCTCTACAATTAGATGTGGCCACAAGGGTCATAAAAAGCTATCTGCCCACATCACAACCTATGACCCGCTGGACAAATTGGTTCCAAGAGGCTGCAACATCATTGCAAATAATATGATCTACCCAAGGAAAGGGGGAGCATGTACTCACGCTCGACATTCTAATGCTTCCTCCTTAACCTTCTCCCCTGACCATGTAATTGCCAAATTCAAGGGGATGTATATATATAGCTTCATACATTTTTTTAAAAAAAACAAAGAAAAGAAAAATAAAAAATAGTAAAAAGACCAAGAGCACAAAAAGAGGAGAAATATCCGTATACAATCAAGAACTAGATTGACCTGTCACAAACCTACTGATGCTATATCTGTGTTTGCAGATATGGTAGATGCACGATCATCATACACTTCATCCACTCCCACCTTTGATGAGAGGTATCATCTGTACCTTTCTCAGATATTTCACATGTGCTATCCTGTAATTGAAACTGAATGGGATCATATAGATGTGCTAGCCAGAGAGGAAAATGTTGAGGAATTAGAATGGCTAATTTGCCTATTGACCATGACTGACCCCTACTCCGTAGAGGAAATATCCCCGATAGCCCAATGCTTTCCTTTTCCACAAGATGACTATCCTCGCATGGTTACATTCTTGATGAGTTTATGTGGATGGGAAAATGAAAAGGAAATATCTGACAATGATGAATGGACGGATGAAACTCATGGCACTACTGAGATTGACTTTATTTATTTGGATGATGTGGATAGAGGCTTAGCCTTAGGGCTAGAGCCAGGACTCTACAACATCCTCTTACTGTATCCTCAGTAGTAGTGTGGTGACTGGTAGGTAGGTTAGAGTTTTCAAGTTTTTTCTAGTTTGGATTCCTTAAACGAGTCTTTGATTTTTCACACTGATGTGCCTCTCGAGGTATAGTGCTTGTTAGTTGATTGTACAGGTTAAAAAGTTTGAGGTGGGTTCACTTTCAAGTCCTGAGACTGCCGTAACGTTCATCAAAATATATCTACATCAAATTGCAAGCTGTCTCATCAAATCAAGGAGATCTCCAATTTCAGGTGTAATTCTTCCATGCCCACTCTCTTTAATTTTTTACTGTTCAATTAATTGCATGAACTATAATGCATGACCACATGGAAATTGTCAATGTTCTACTTAGTTTTTGAAGTTGTCTGACGTGCTAGTGTGAATCATTAATGAGTTTAACCTTATTGGATATATTCTTGAGAATGCATGCAGTCTTTAGTTAACCTTGGAATACGATTGTCTTGGGTCTAGGGTCAAACCATCTTAATGCTTGACACCTGGCCATGTGTGTGTTGACCTCTAGGACATAGCTTTTACCCCTTTGTCGAAAGGATGCAAGACAAATTATAGTTCAGGAGCGAAGATCAAAAGAAATAGATTTTTTTTTTTAAAAAGCCTACAATAAATGGCAATACAAGTCTATGATGTGCTTTAATGTTGGCCTATCGCCTTATTGATACTTGGTAGGCGAGGAGTATTCTACTCCAGACCGATGCCTTGGTTGATAGGGGGTAGCCTTGCCTAAGGTGAACTAATAGATTCCTGGATAATGCCTTGTGTTAAACATGGTACCAGGATCGATGTTAATTTTGCCTTAGGAAGGTCGCCATAGTGTATAAAAATTGTCAAGTGCATAAAGAAATAAAGGCAAAAGGCTCCTGTAACTCTGATGTTTCTTGTGTCCCTAGGCTCGTAGTATTAACTTGTTCTTAGAGTAGACACAGTGTGGTCATCTGTTTATTTATTAAGCTTGGTTATTTTCCTTGACTTAGGCTAGTTATAAACCATGATTAACCTTTGACACCTTGCTAACTCTTGATTTACTTTCAATAATTTTAAACTCCTGTTAATTTGCTACACTAGCTCATTCATGTGACCCTTAAACTAAGTTCTCATAGCAACATCCATTGTGGTCTAACATGCTTGAATTTATACACTTAATATCTTTTGAATTCCAGCGTACTTTCACTCTACTTCCCTGTTTTGCAGACGGTCCACCACAACAACCCTATCGAGCTTACCATACCATAGCTTCCGAGGACAGAATCTACATCAGGAAGGGGGGCATGTTAACCTATGACGGACATTCAGACGTACTATGTTTTACGTCATTAATTTAAATATTCTGAGTCATGGGCCG
The DNA here is from genome assembly GCF_041138505.1 of Cibotium barometz. Classification (NCBI taxonomy): domain Eukaryota; kingdom Viridiplantae; phylum Streptophyta; class Polypodiopsida; order Cyatheales; family Cibotiaceae; genus Cibotium; species Cibotium barometz. The sequence continues at coordinate 64,303,185 of NC_141049.1, forward strand.
GGCTTGTCGGCACCATATGTTAAGGATGAAGGGATTGGGTGATCGCCGATGAGAGGCGCACCTTGAATATCAGTAGGATAATGGTTAGGATCGGCCGGCCATGTATGGGCACCCAAGTGTGAACGGCCAAGTCACCTATAAGAGCCAAATGTAACCCTAAAATCCTCATTCTCATGTGTTGTGAATACAAGAGTGCTCTTGCCTTATCTCTTTGCTTTCCTTCTCCTGCGTATGTGAGAGAGAGAGAGAGAGAGTGAGAGAGCGATCGAGCACTGTGTAGCGGCACGGCGGCGGAGAGGCGGTAGAGCGGCGACGGCGGCTCCTTCTTCACTGCAACGCGGGAATCCTTCAAGGCGACGGTTGAGCGGTGAGTGACACACCCTTTGCTTTCTACTTGAGCTTCCTTCCCTGGTTGTATGCTTGCAGCCATTCGTGGCTCGCATACGGTGTCCGGCAAGTCCCCAGCTACGACCTGTGCGGCAAAAGCGCACACTCACGTGCACCCTTTGGCTTTGTACTAAGTTTCTATTGCTCCTCTATTGTCCTTGCTCATAATGACTCTCAACCTTGAAGTCAGTTAAAGCTTCTTCTGCTTGGTAGCACTTGGGATGATTTGCTCCAAGAAATCCCCGAAGATGAGGATGTAGTACACCAGTGGGATGGTTTGTTCCAAGAAATCCCCGAAGATGAGATGATGTAGTACACCAGCTAGGCCGAGAGACTGCCTCCAGTTCATCTGAAATGGCTGCATTTCTATGCTGACCGAAGTAGATTATGGGCACCACACTAGTTGTGATGAAGGGTTGAGGGTTAGAAGCCATGCGACCAATGCAATGATCCAAATTGAGCTCCCTTAGATTGAGGCGATCACCCAACCTACCTAGTATGTGATCTCATAGGCTCACAAGGTCATACTTGGCTTGGAAGAAACTGATAGAGAATGGTGTGTATAGTGAAAATTGTGAGATCCCTGTCCCCACCGCGCAATGGATTCGGATGCTAGCAGTGGAAGTAGCACATCTTGCGAGGGGCAGGGTCCCACACTCGGGGCCTCACCCACGGATATCCAGACAAGAGACAAACCCGAAAAAACTTCCTTTACCCGGAAAGCACGAGCGATTCCACCAGGATAACTTTTACTCTAACGTAGTCAAGACCATTTCTGATCAAACTGATCCGACTGTATCTATAAAGATACTTGGTCAGATCAAGGAAGAAACTTGCACTTGGATCATTGGGATCAACGCTTTTTTCCCCATCAAGAGGCACAACCGTTGATTCCTATCCATAGAACAATTACTATCCGGGATTTACTTTATCTATCGTAGTAACAAAAATTGAGTCTCGATTTATGGATCCATCAGTCCAGCCTAACCCCATCCAGTCCCATGGATTAGCCAACCGCCCAACCACTGTAGTGATGGGATCCAATTTAGAATTTGATTTTTGTCCTGGGTACCAGGGAAAAGAGTTCCCAGGCCCCCTAGCCGGATGTTCATGCAAAAATGAAACTAGTCACACCACTTACACACCCAATATGAAATTGCCTTTTTCACAGATTCAACCAGTTTTAAAACAATCCTTTAATGAACCATAGTATCACTGATCACAATCTTCCAAATTATCCGGTTGATTCTCATCATTCCTTCATCAGAGTATCTATGGCATCATTGGCAACCAGAACGCTCACCACCTGTCCACTCAGGGGCCTTTTCTATAGTTCCTAGCCCATAATACTCGGCAATATAATCACTTATAAAAATCAAGATGGACTCTCGTTGAAGATCAGCAAGATCAACTAACAGATCCATATAAAGAGCCATGGACTCATCCATTGAAGACTAGCAAGGTCAATCAACCAGATCCATGCCCGGTTTCAAAAAACAACTCTTACTCCTTGTTCCAATATCTTCCTCGACGCACGTGTGGGTATCCTAGGCGACCCAGAGCCCGAGCGCCGTATGGTCAGCACCCTCTAGGATCCTTCACAGGTGACCTAGCGCTTCACTCATAGGCCGCTTCCTTGGTCCCTCATCCACCATACCGGAAGCTCACCATTTTAATAGGTCAAGACCTCGGCCGACTTTGCTACGCGAGACGTCCTCCATTGACTCTCCGTCAGCAGTTGCAATTTTATCAGTTAGGTCTCCACGACCTTAATCACAAGACGGTCAAAATGCTTCCCCAGCATTCTTGACATAAAACAGCCATTTATAAACAGTTTACAAATACAATTTCTATATTAACTCTCATTTTTCCACATTATCCCTTATCAATCCACTTTACTTATTCCACATTCCTTTTATATGTGTACTCATCCAATCACATCATTTTTCATCTCGTCACTTCAGATTCCTTCACATCACATATCATATATTCACATCTATACATATATCCACATCCATATCCACATCCACATCCACATTCACATCCATACATCCACATCTACATCCATGCATCCATTTTCACATCCACATACATACATCCACATCTACACATATATCCACATCCACATCCACATTCACATCCATACATATATCCACATCCACATCCACATTCACATCCATACATCCACATCTACATCCATGCATCCATTTTCACATCCACATCTACACATACACATCCACATCTATATGCATACATTCACATCCAATTTCATACATCCACATCTACATGTACATTCACATCCATACATCCACATTTATATGCATACATTCACATCTACATGCATACATCCACATCCACATTCATACATCCACATCTACATGCATACATCCATACATATACATCCACATTCACATCCATATATCCACATCCACATCCACATCCACATTCACATCCATACATCCACATCCACATTCATACATCCACATCTACATGCATACATCCATACATACACATCCACATCCACATTCACATCCATACATCCACATTCATGCATCCACATCTACATTCTTACATCCACACATACACATCCACATTCACATCCATACCTACCCATCCACATACATACATCCACATCCACATTCCCCATTCATATAATCATATATGCCTTCACGTCTATTATTTTATCATCACATCCATTCTCACCCTATTACAACCCATATACATCTATCCCATCACATACATTTCTTACCTCATCCCATACACATCTTATCACATCTTAACTCATCTTATCACATCCTAACTCATCTCATGTGTATCTTATCACCTCTTATCACACCATAAATGAGAATGACACTTTTGCATTAAAATCAATCTTTTATGCATCTTCCTATGCGTAAATTCAATTTAGTAAGAATTACTCTTTTAGAATAAAAGAATTTCTCTTATGCATCTAACTTATGCATAAAATCCATTTATGATGAAAATCACACTTTTAGTATAAAAATTTTCTTTTATGCATACCTCTATGCATGAAACTCAAATATGATAAAAGTAACACTTTTATAATAAAATAATCAACTTTTATGCATACCTCTATGCATGAATTTCAAATAATGATAAAAGTAACACTTTTATAATAAAATAATCAACTTTTATGCATACCTCTATGCATGAATTTCAAATAATGATAAAAGTAACACTTTTATAATAAAATAATCAACTTTTATGCATACCTCTATGCATGAATTTCAAATAATGATAAAAGTAACACTTTTACATTAAAATAATAATCTTTTATGCATACCTCTATGCATGAAATCCAATTATGATAAAAGTAACACTTTTACATTAAAGTAATAATCTTTTATGTATACCTCTATGCATGAAATCCAAATATGATAAAAGTAACACTTTTATGTTAAAACAATAATCTTTTATGCATACCTCTATGCATGAAATCCAAATATGATAAAAGTAACACTTTTATGTTAAAATAATAATCTTTTATGCATACCTCTATGCATGAAAATCAATTATGCATAATATAAAAATTAATTTCTCTATGATTACAATGAATATCTTTCAATTAATCTGGGATGATAATTCCTAGAATATGGTAGGAAGTCCTCTTTTCATGCTTTGAATGAAATTATTTTATGCATAATTTTTATAAAAATTTTACCATAGCTCCGCTGCTATGACTGATAAATCTCAAATTTTCTAAGGGATAAAGCTTATCATTAAGGAAATAAATAGAATGATCCCTAATTGGATCATTAATCCATAATGGATTGAATCATCAATATTCATGAAATACATAAACTAAAAGCATAGAAAAAAGCCATTAATTTGGCCTCAAGCATAGATTAATCTTGGATTAAGGAAAAGCTTTATGAAAAGCTTCATTTGGATTGAGAATGGGTCATGAGTATGGCCATTTCTTGAGTGAGAGAGAGAAATTACATAAAAACCATTAGAATTAAGCATAAATGAAAATTTATGTAATTCTTAACTATCATTAATCAATTAACTTCAATAGCATTCATCAAATTATGTAACTCTTCACTACCATTCATCAATTAACTTCAATAGCATTCAAAAACCATTCCAATTAAGCTTCTCAAGCTTGAGAGGGGTTGAGAAGAGAGAAACATTGAGAAATTATAGAAAACCTTACAAATTACTGGATTCTTTGCTCACGGTAGAGGCCCCCAACCAATCAATTGGTTTAGTATGTTGATGGAGCCACCAATGGAGATTGAAGAAAGAGGGAAGTGTTAAAAACTAGTGAATTATTATTGAATTCACAGTTCTTGGCTTAGGTGGAGTAGAGTAACAATGCATTAAACATTGTTGAGTTTCAACAAAGGGGAAGGCCTCTATTTATAGGAAAAAGTGAGCTCCTAACCAAACAAACTGATTCTAGAATTTTCCAACTCAGTTTGGTCAATTTTTGACCATTTTTAGGTTAGTTGAGCTAACTTTTTGCAACTAGACTTGAATTAGGAGAGAGGAGAGATGAAATATCTCAATTTTTATGAGTTTAAAATTCATTCAAGCATGTGAAATATGCACCTCCTTTAATGGACTCCCCTTCCTTACATATGTGTTAAAATGGAATCATTATACCCAAAATATCTCATATTTTTAATATTGCTCATAGTTTTTTACTAATAAACCTTGTACATTTTCAACTCTTCATCTTATGTGAGCATTTACTCATTTTTGGATACCCAAAATATCTCATATTTTTAATATTGCTCATAGTTTTTTACTAATAAACCTTGTACATTTTCAACTCTTCATCTTATGTGAGCATTTACTCATTTTTGGATACCCAAAATATCTCATATTTTTAATATTGCTCATAGTTTCTTACTAATAAACCTTGTACATAGTCAACTCTTCATCTTATGTGAGCATTTACTCATTTTTGGGTATCTTCTTTTACAAATTGGATTTATCTCCTCCCTACTCATGGATTGATGCTATTGGCCCATAGGAACCTTAATTGGATCATAATCCAAAAATTTCTGAAAATCTAAACCCTTAGGCTAAGGTCCTTTATACCCATTTCCAATAAATTCCAATTGCACATTGAAAAGTTCTTTTTGAATTTCTGTTTCAGGGGAATTCATTTTAATAATATGAGAACTTTTTCTATCTAAAAATATTCAAAATCTGAATATTCTCTCTCTAGAATATTTTCTCTCTCTATGTCAAAATAGGCAGAGAAGATCTTTTATATTTCTGAAGAGGGGATTGATTACAGGGGAAGATCCTGGACATCTTGAGAGGCTGGGGAGGAATCTTACATTCTCTCCCACTTGAAAAACGCGAGATGCCCTCATCTCGCAAACTGGGGGTAATTTTGCAAGATGCACAAATATGAGACTGAGAGAAAATTTTTAATTAAGATTAACCACCAAGAAAAGTCTCAAAGAGAGCAAGACTCAAGACAAGAAAAAAGATTTCAACTTTATTCATTCTTGGAACATATACAGTAAAGATAGAAGAACTTTTTAGATTAACCACCAAGAAAAGTCTCAAAGAGAGCAAGACTCAAGACAAGAAAAAAGATTTCAACTTTATTCATTCTTGGAACATATACAGTAAAGATAGAAGAACTTTTTTACACTTCCATAATCCCGTCCATCATATGGTCACAAAAGCAGCACTCACAAGCATCACACGTATAAGATAATTCATCTATGGGAATAATTCGGCCGGTTATTGCAACACCTATCTCATTGATATGAGGTGACCTATTAAAAGGACCTCTGAGAGGCAAGCTAAAAACGGGATAAAGGCATATCTTCTGATGAGGAAGAAAACACGCTAGTAAGAAGACCCGCTCAGAAAATCCACCATGCCTTGATCTCATCACGCAGTAGTATCGGGGACCCAAACCCAAAGTTTCAATAACCATGGCCAAGTGGACATTGTTACAAAAGTGCTGCCGACCTCACGGTGTTACCCTAGTTATGTCTCGACAGGTCCGCCATTTGGTTTGAGCTATAGAAGTTCTCAAGTGAGGGAAAAGTGAGCGCTCATACAGTTCTATGAAATCCTTCTTCACAGACTCACTTGCGTCTTGAAGGTGAGAAATCATCATGGATAAAACTAAGTCTTGCTGCCAAGCCATAAGAGAGATTAAGAAGAAAGGAATCAATAACAATTCATTCAGATCATATCATCCATATTTTTAACACGATAATGGTCCATTAGACCAAAAAATTTCTTTCTGAACATTCCTCCACGGAAATTTAAGTTAAGCAATTTCTCAAATTGTCATCCCTTAACTTGATCTACCGTGATAAGAGTTAACAGTAGCAATTTGACAGCACAATCCACTAATCTCATAGTGATTTGCTGAAATCATTATCATTCATTCTAGTTATGAATATCATCATAGGGACTCGTCCCATTCATCCTCATTGAGGATTCGTTCAGCTTATTACATTTCAACCAAATTTCAGGGATCAACATTTTTCAATCAAAATCCAAATCAACTCATCAGTTCTCAAACAGAATTAAAAATAATATCAACCACATTCGAAATCATCATCTGGATAGCATTAATGCTTATAATTTCAAGTCTTAGATTTACTCGAATATACTGCCGGTAAAGAGCTACAGTTATACCCTCGGTATATATAGGTAGTCATGCTACTTGGAACTATAAGGTAAATATCATCATGTCTAGGCCTCAAGCAAGTCAGGGTTCCATTTGAAGACCCAATTACTACTTTACAAATTTTTAGTTTGAATATCAAATTGTATGAATTATATCACACAATTACAACCTTTTTGTGCTTCTTGAATTTTTTTTGACATATTTGGCTTCTCAGTTGATCTTTATTAACCAATTCGCTCTGATACCAACTATGAGATCCCTGTCCCCACCGCGCAATGGATTCGGATGCTAGCAGCGGAAGTAGCACATCTTGCGAGGGGCAGGGTCCCACACTCGGGGCCTCGCCCACGGATATCCGGACAAGAGACTAATCCGTCGGTTTAACCAAAACCAAACCCGAAAAAACTTCCTTTACCCGGAAAGCACGGGCGATTCCACCAGGATAACTTTTACTCTAACGTAGTTAAGACCATTTCTGATCAAACTGATCCGACTGTATCTATAAAGATACTTGGTCAGATCAAGGAAGAAACTTGCACTTGGATCATTGGGATCAACGCTTTTTTCCCCATCAAGAGGCACAGCCGTTGATTCCTATCCATAGAACAATTACTATCCGGGATTTACTTTATCTATCGTAGAAACAGAAATTGAGTCTCGATTTACGGATCCATCAGTCCAGCCTAACCCCATCCAGCCCCATGGATTAGCCAACCGCCCAACCACTGTAGTGATGGGATCCAATTTAGAATTTGATTTTTGTCCCAGGTACCAGGGAAAAGAGTTCCCAGACCCCCTAGCCGGATGTTCATGCAAAAATGAAACTAGTCACACCACTTACACACCCAATATGAAATTGCCTTTTTCACAGATTCAACCAGTTTTAAAACAATCCTTTAATGAACCATAGTATCACTGATCACAATCTTCCAAATTATCTGGTTGATTCTCATCATTCCTTCATCAGAGTATCTATGGCATCATTGGCAACCAGAACGCTCACCACCTGTCCACTCAGGGGCCTTTTCTATAGTTCCTAGCCCATAATACTCGGCAATATAATCACTTATAAAAATCAAGATGGACTCTCGTTGTGAAGATCAGCAAGATCAACCAACAGATCCATATAAAGAGCCATGGACTCATCCATTGAAGACTAGCAAGGTCAATCAACCAGATCCATGCCCGGTTTCAGAAAACAACTCTTACTCCTTGTTCCAATATCTTCCTCGATGCACGTGTGGGTATCCTAGGCGACCCAGAGCCCGAGCGCCGTATGGTCAGCACCCTCTAGGATCCTTCACAGGTGACCTAGCGCTTCACTCATAGGCCGCTTCCTTGGTCCCTCATCCACCATACCGGAAGCTCACCATTTTAATCGAACCGAGGCTGGTCAAGACCTCGGCCGACTTTGCTACGCGAGACGTCCTCCATTGACTCTCCGTCAGCAGTTGCAACTTTATCAGGTCTCCACGACCTTAATCACAAGACGGTCAAAATGCTTCCCCAGCATTCTTGACATAAAACAGCCATTTATAAACAGTTTACAAATACAATTTCTATATTAACTCTCATTTTTCCACATTATCCCTTATCAATCCACTTTACTTATTCCACATTCCTTTTATATGTGTACTCATCCAATCACATCATTTTCCATCTCGTCACTTCAGATTCCTTCACATCCATACATATATCCACATCCACATCCACATCCACATCCACATTCACATCCATACATCCACATCTACATCCATGCATCCATTTTCACATCCACATACATACATCCACATCTACACATATATCCACATCCACATCCACATTCACATCCATACATATATCCACATCCACATCCACATTCACATCCATACATCCACATCCACATCCATACATCCACATCTACATCCATGCATCCATTTTCACATCCACATACATACATCCACATCTACACATACACATCCACATCTATATGCATACATTCACATCCAATTTCATACATCCACATCTACATGTACATTCACATCCATACATCCACATTTATATGCATACATTCCCATCTACATGCATACATCCACATCCACATTCATACATCCACATCTACATGCATACATCCATACATATACATCCACATTCACATCCATATATCCACATCCACATCCACATCCACATTCACATCCATACATCCACATCCACATTCATACATCCACATCTACATGCATACATCCATACATACACATCCACATCCACATTCACATCCATACATCCACATCTACATTCTTACATCCACACATATACATCCACATTCACATCCATACCTACCCATCCACATACATACATCCACATCCACATTCTCCATTCATATAATCATATATGCCTTCACGTCTATTATTTTATCATCACATTCATTCTCACCCTATTACAACCCATATACATCTATCCCATCACATACATTTCTTACCTCATCCCATACACATCTTATCACATCTTAACTCATCTTATCACATCCTAACTCATCTCATGTGCATCTTATCACCTCTTATCACACCTCATACACCTCTTATCACTTCCTATCACATCTCATACCTATTTATAGAATACAAGAGAGTTCTTATATTTGACATAAGATTCCTTTACACATCTATTTATGCATAAATTCCATTTAAGGAGACTAATACTCTCGGATTAAAAATTCATCTTTTATGCATCTTCCTATGCATAAATTCATTTTAAATGAGAATGACACTTTTGCATTAAAATCAATCTTTTATGCATCTTCCTATGCGTAAATTCAATTTAGTAGGAAGTACTCTTTTAGAATAAAAGAATTTCTCTTATGCATCTAACTTATGCATAAAATCCATTTATGATGAAAATCACACTTTTAGTATAAAAATTTTCTTTTATGCATACCTCTATGCATGAAACTCAAATATGATAAAAGTAACACTTTTATAATAAAATAATCAACTTTTATGCATACCTCTATGCATGAATTTCAAATAATGATAAAAGTAACACTTTTATAATAAAATAATCAACTTTTATGCATACCTCTATGCATGAATGTCAAATAATGATAAAAGTAACACTTTTATAATAAAATAATCAACTTTTATGCATACCTCTATGCATGAATTTCAAATAATGATAAAAGTAACACTTTTACATTAAAATAATAACCTTTTATGCATACCTCTATGCATGAAATCCAATTATGATAAAAGTAACACTTTTACATTAAAGTAATAATCTTTTATGTATACCTCTATGCATGAAATACAAATATGATAAAAGTAACACTTTTATGTTAAAATAATAATCTTTTATGCATACCTCTATGCATGAAATCCAAATATGATAAAAGTAACACTTTTATGTTAAAATAATAATCTTTTATGCATACCTCTATGCATGAAAATCAATTATGCATAATATAAAAATTAATTTCTCTATGATTACAATGAATATCTTTCAATTAATCTAGGATGATAATTCCTAGAATATGGTAGGAAGTCCTCTTTTCATGCTTTGAATGAAATTATTTTATGCATAATTTTTATAAAAATTTTACCATAGCTCCGCTGCTATGACTAATAAATCTCAAATTTTCTAAGGGATAAAGCTTATCATTAAGAAAATAAATAGAATGATCCCTAATTGGATCATTAATCCATAATGGATTGAATCATCAATATTCATGAAATACATAAACTAAAAGCATAGAAAAAAGCCATTAATTTGGCCTCAAGCATAGATTAATCTTGGATTAAGGAAAAGCTTTATGAAAAGCTTCATTTGGATTGAGAATGGGTCATGAGTATGGCCATTTCTTGAGTGAGAGAGAGAAATTACATAAAAACCATTAGAATTAAGCATAAATGAAAATTTATGTAATTCTTAACTATCATTAATCAATTAACTTCAATAGCATTCATCAAATTATGTAACTCTTCACTACCATTCATCAATTAACTTCAATAGCATTCAAAAACCATTCCAATTAAGCTTCTCAAGCTTGAGAGGGGTTGAGAAGAGAGAAACATTGAGAAATTATAGAAAACCTTACAAATTACTTGATTCTTTGTTCACGGTAGAGGCCCCCAACCATCAATTGGTTTAGTATGTTGATGGAGCCACCAATGGGCATTGAAGAAAGAGAGAAGTGTCAAAAACTAGTGAATTATTATTGAATTCACAGTTCTTGGCTTAGGTGGAGTAGAGTAACAATGTATTAAACATTGTTGAGTTTCAACAAAGGGGAAGGCCTCTATTTATAGGAAAAAGTGAGCTCCTAACCAAACAAACTGATTCTAGAATTTTCCAACTCTGTTTGGTCAATTTTTGACCATTTTTAGGTCAGTTAAGAGCTAACTTTTTGCGACTAGACTTGAATTAGGAGAGAGGAGAGATTAAATATCTCAATTTTTATGAGTTTAAAATTCATTCAAGCATGTGAAATATGCACCTCCTTTAATGGACTCCCCTTCCTTACATATGTGTCAAAATAGAATCATTATACCCAAAATATCTCATATTTTTAATATTGCTCATAGTTTTTTACTAATAAACCTTGTACATCAACTCTTCATCTTATGTGAGCATTTACTCATTTTTGGATACCCAAAATATCTCATATTTTTAATATTGCTCATAGTTTTTTACTAATAAACCTTGTACATTTTTAACTCTTCATCTTATGTGAGCATTTACTCATTTTTGGATACCCAAAATATCTCATATTTTTAATATTGCTCATAGTTTCTTACTAATAAACCTTGTACATAGTCAACTCTTCATCTTATGTGAGTATTTACTCATTTTTGGGTATAAACACCCAAAATTGAGCAGAACCAATCCAAAATGACGCCTCTCCAGAATGTCTACAGAAACTTTGCGGTGCCCAGAATGCACCCCAATTGCACTGTGGACCCTAAAAACTCTGTATTCTTTGTATACAAGACACTACAATATATACCTTCTTCTCCTAAGAGGGTATCTTAATAAGAAACAAAACAATTAGGGTCATGAGGAGGGATGCAGACTACTAGATCAAGTGTCATAAGGAAGCGAGCTCAGATACCAATTATTGGAATTAGGGTTAGGGTTGCAACAATTCACACACACAAGATAGAGAAGCTTGAGAGCACACAAATTCACTAGATTAGAATGAACAAATGTGTGCCAGATACAAAAGATGAGTACACACTCCAAAATCAGTTAGATAAGAGGGTGTACATATGCATAGGGAAGAAAACCTCCTAGTGAGGGAAAAAGTGCCCCGACAGTCCTAAGTGTGTTCACACACATCACTAGCATATAATGCTACAATCTTCTCAACCACTCTTGGCCAAAGAACACCTAAAAGTCAACCAAGTAGTCAGGACAAGATTACTGACCAAAAAGAACCAGATACATCTCAAGAAGAAGTGCAGGTACCACCTGCTCCTGATGAAAGGAAAAAATGGTACTATAATGCTTAGTGGGCAGTATATGAATTGGAGAAGTTGTTTTGGAGATTGAAGGATAGTGTAGAAGTATCTTGAGATGCACTTGCTTAATGCAAAATCTACAGCAATCATTGTGACCCTTATTCAAGATTATGAAACTCAAACCAAAAAGGTGGGAATCAAAATACAGATTCTCTTCACCAAAATGGAGCAACATATGCTAGGCACTCATGATATCTTTCATCAAGAAAGAGAGCATTGGGAAAGTATAAAGGAAGTGGTGCTAAGGAGGTACAAAACTTGGAATACACTCTAGAAAGAATCTAAGAAGAAAGGCCGTGTAGTATCTAGGATATTCGCTTGTTGATAGACAATTATTTTCTTCAGTCAGCACCAGTGGCACCTAGGAACATTTACACAACAATTAAAATGTTGCTAAGCTACTTCAATGTGTTAATAGTCACCCTGGAGTCAAATTTTCAGGACTTGACATGGGAAAATATGTAGACCTTAATGTCATACCTATCACATTATGAGGTGTCCACTCTAGTTTGTTCTTTGGTGATTATAGGGTGCAAGATGTCAGAGATTATTTTCTCTTGCCTCTGCATCCGTTTGTCCTCAATTTTAGAGCATGGGCCAGGAACATTATGCTCACATAGGTATGGAATGAGAGTGATTTCCCATTAGTACTGACAGCTCCTCCTGAATTATACAATTTTTAAAGATGCTCAGCATCATGTATTGAAGAAATTGTGTGGTGGTTAGAAGTGTATGGTATACAGGAAGTGAGGATTGTCTACTAGCACTTCCTAGGTAGAAATAACCCTTTTTACCATCCCTTGGGGTTTGCCAAACTGCTATACAACATACACAACTATTTAAAGAATATGCATTCAAATGATAATTTAGGAGTCTATGTTGATTTGGTCAATTATCCACAAGTAGTGTTGGGTGTCATTTGGTCGTTAGCACCGCCCAACCTTTCCACCAGCCTTGCCGCCTAGTATATTCGTTGGGCAACAAACTCTCAAGACATGAATCTTCTTTCTTATAACAACCTTGTAACTAAATCCTACCAATGGGTAGTACCCATGCAGATGTAAAGGAGTAATGGGGAACAATCTAGGGAGTTGATAGGGGATAGACAAGAGAGTAGAGAGTGACAAATGTGTGCACCACAGCATTGTACTTTGGACTAAGCCCTTGCTCTAGTGATATAAGTGATTTGTTTCTACAATTCTCCATTTTCTGTACTGTATAAGTCTGTTCAATTCCTAGTCTGTGTTTATTACTTTCTTGTTTGGACATGGGTCGAGAGTCACTCCTATGTGGATGTGACTCGTATTTGGAAATAGAATCAGGAGCCACGTCAGGACTCTTATAAGATGCATGAACTAACCTTTGGGTGGTCGTGCAACTAACTCCCTTATCTTAGGTAGATCAGGTAAGCAACACACCAGAATTGGCTTATCTCATTGGGTACAGTTGTATTAGTCTTGTCTCCTTCAAAGCCAACTAGGTGGTCTGGAACCACAAGTGTTGGGACTCAACTAGACACCGAAACTTCTAGAGTGATCCTGTTGGGAAAATGGTACGCCAGGTAGGGGAGTAGAGAGATAGAGGCCAATTCTAGGTTAAGCTTGCACAGTCAGTAGAGTAAGCTAGTCAAAAGAAGCCCAAAAAGAAAGCACACATTAACTAGTTCAGGTGTAAGATCCCTGTCCCCACCGCGCAACACATTCAGGGGTGCTAGCGCAGCAGAAGTTGCACTTCTTGCGTGAGGCAGGGTCCCACACTCGGGGCCTTGCCCACCACGGATATCTGGACAAGAGACTAATCCATTCGGTTCTTCCAAAACCGAACCCGAAAAAACTTCCCTTGCTCCTGAAAAGCATGGGCGATTCCTCCAGGATAACTTTTCTCTAACGTAGTCAAAAGCCTTATCTAACAGAACTGATCTGACCAAATCGGAAAGTTCCATAGTTAGATCAGGGAGAAAAGATTGCACTTGAATCATAGAGACCAACGCTTTTTTCCTCATTGAGAGGCACAACCGTTGATTCTTTTCCATAGAACAATTTTTGTCCAGGATTTAATTCATCTATCGTACCATAACAGAATTGAGTCTTAATTTAGGGATCCATCAGTCCAGCCTAGTCCCATGGGTTAGCCAACCACCCAACCACTGTAGTGATGGGGTCCAATTAGGAATTTGGTTAGGTTTTGTCCCGGGTACCAGGGAAAAGAGTTCCCAGGCCCCCTAACCGGATATTCATGCAAACTTAAAACTAGTCACACCACTTACACACCCAATATGAACTTGCTTTTTTCACAGAATCAGCTATCTTTAAAAACAATCATTTAATGAAACCATTGAGTCAATGATCCTAATCCTCAAAATCTTCGATTAAATCCTTATTTCCAATCATTCCTTCATTGGTGTATGACATCATTGGCAACCAGAACACTCACCACTTGTCCACTTAGGGGCCTTTTCGATAGTTCCTAGCTCATAGTAACCGGCAATATATTCACATATCAAAATCAAAACTCCGTTGAAGATCAGCAAGATCAACCAACGGATCCATATTAAAGGGCCATGGACTATCCGTTGAGGACCAGCAAGGTCAATCAACCAAATCCATCCTCAAACTCAGAAAACAACTCTTACTCCTTGTTCCAAAATCTTCCACGATCGTCGACGACAATGATTTTATATTCACGTGATCACAATTTTTTTTTGTTAATAACATGTGTTAACATGTTATTAACATGTTAACCCAAAAAAGCCGGTGGGAGGTTCCCTGGTAACCGGCTAAAATCCCGTCGAGATTTTTGCGATTCCCGGCGGTCCCGCCGGGATTTTTAAAACCCCGGCGGGCCCGCCGGGGTCGTCATTTAGCCCGGCAGGCTACATTTTTGTATATATACGGGCCCGGGGGTGGGAGTTCATTGCTGACAGTATACACAAGTAATGACAGTTGTGGGTGTGTGTGTGTTTCTCCAAATACAATCATTTGTACAAGTATTTTTTATGAAATTAATGAAATGGCTTCTTCCTCTATGTCAGTATCTTGCTCCAAAATTCTTTCACCGTTTACCCTCTCCTTTACTAAATTAAGCTCATCTAAGTCAATGTCCAAATTGTCTTCTATCTCAAGGCTAGTGCACGATGTACGTCCAACATCAAAGTTCTCGTCTACTACATCATCACAATCGTACATCCATCTGGGCATATCTTCTTCATATACTCCACTTTCAATGTCTCGCAAGATCTTTTCATTGCAATACATGTAAACAAGTTTATCTGCTCGATCTGCTAGAAGTCGATTGCGAATAGTACTGTGAATATATTTGTACATGCTCTAGTTTCTTTCTGAGCCTGAGTTTGAAGAGCACTGACTTAGAACCTTCATCGCAAGGTTGCACAATAAAGCATAGTGCTCACCACCATTCATCATCCACCACTTCCATGCAGGCTGCTCTTTAGCCATTTGTTAAACAAGGGAGTTGGAAAATAAACCCTCTTTCAATCGAAATGAGGTCATCTCCTTTATGCACTTTACACGATCATCAACATTATTATAAAAAGTGTTTACCACTTTATAAAAATCTTGAACCACCTCAACGTTGGACATCAAATCCATATTCCAGTATTCAGGATCTAGCATGTAAGCAGCACTGTGTAGTGGTGAATGCGCTCCAATCCATCTAGCATGGAAGTACTTCAATAGCACTTTTCTTTGTCTACTGGAGAATGGTACATGCCATTGCTTTTCCACCACTGAATGCTCTAATTTCTCAGGACACTCCAAACTCCGCTGGACAGTCCACCATTGCATCCATGCTTTCCCGAGATTAGGCGCTCTTTGATCAAGATTTCGTATGGCATACATAACAGGCATCATTACATGGTATGCATCCATCACACTGACTTTGATTTTCTCTTTCACTTTTTCAGGTTGAGTGCTCTCCCAGTCATGAAATGTCATGCATGTAAATGTTTCGCAAACTGCATCTCAAAAGTGTAAAAGTGAGTGTAAAACCTAGTCTCCATTGGAAGCTTTAACATAACTGACATGCGAGGTCGAAAAATATCTAACACTCTCTGTCTCTTGAGCATGAATCTCACAAGCTGGCGAATAGTGTCAACGATTGAGGCAAACCATTTGGTATCATCACTTTTATACCAATCTTTTAATACAAGATTCAAACTATGAGTATTACAGCCTACCGAAAAAACATGTGGATAGTGCCGCTTTAGGATTTTGGATGCATTCTTGCAATTCTTTGCATTGTCCATGACGATTTGGACTACATTTTTGGCACCCACTTCCTCTATCACAGAGCCAATGACTTGAGTAATGTAAGCCCCAGTTTTGATTGAACCAGCAGAATCCACGGCACGGATGAAAGTCTCACCTCTAGGTAAATAACCATTATATTAAATAATGGTTTTCTTTGTACATTGGACCATCCATCACTTACTATACTACATCCAAAAAGCTCTATATTGCTAAGAATTATTCTTTGTACACGTTCTTTTACTTGCGCATAACATTTCTCTAATAGATCATTTCTCATAGCATGGTACGTAGGCGGTGAAAACCCTGGTCCAAACTCACCAATTTTCTTCCATGCTCTCTTCCAATGCTCACTGTCCACCATCATCATAGCACTCCCAGAAAAGAAAATCACTTCAGCAAGGGTGAGTTGTGCATCATCGAGCTGACCTTGACGTAGGCTTTCTTGCAATGAAGTTTGACGCATGGGTATATTTCCTACGTCAAAGTTTTGCTTGCAGGAAGATGCACTAGGTAGATTACTTTCTGGTTGCACATTGACGTTCGGAGTACAAGCAGGCGATGTAGCCGGAGTTTGATGATTAGAACAACAGTGTTCTTGTGTTGCCTTGATACATTAACGGTAGGAGTGTAATGTTTTCTTACATCTTTCTTTTGAATTTCTTCTCTTATGCGTTTGGCCACTGCAGGTGCAGAGGGGTGGGTACATGACTTTTTGTTCGCTTCGCCTAAAAAGTGTTCTCTTAGTCGAGGCGCCCCACCTGATTTTACTGCCTGGCATAGCTTACACTCCCAATCTATGAATCGATCACCGACATTAATTGCATATTGCCACTCTATCCTAGGTGCCTTTTTTTTCCTACTATTTGGAATTTGGACTCTATTGGATGTATCACTGGATCCAAGTATATAACAATGAATTTGGACTCTATTGGATGTATCACTGGATCCAACATTGTCCTCCATCTCAAATAACCTATTCAAGCAAGCATATAACAATGAATACACAAATGAAAAAACAACAAAGTCACTCACGTATTACAAAACATACATCAGCAAACAAACTACTTTGAAACTATCTTGACAAACACAAAAGATCATCACATAACACAAAACTACTTCGAAACTATCTTGCAAGGTCTGACTACAAAAACAATGAGGCTTGCAATCATAACTATGGGCGAAACTCTCCATATATGAATGCTAACATTGGAAATAACAACTATGGTAATGCCCGCAATTAGAGTTTGTATGAAGGTCACGGCCGAAGTTGGGCAATGGGCAGAATTAGCATGTCAATTCTAAATCCTAGTGAGCCAGATATTGCGGTCAAAGCAGATGCAGTAGATATGCACGTCATCCACTTTGATGCTTATGAGAACATACCAGTGGAGGTGAAAGGAGAAAATGTGCCAACAAACACCATATTGGGGAATATGGGAATTTCCTACAAGTTTGGGACATGTGGTCAAAAGTTTGGATTAACCATAACTTGAACACCACTAATCCAAAATGAGCGCTTTATAGCTCTTTAGATTCCATTTTTCAAGAGCTTTCCAACGATAGGTCATATGATAGGGTTTTGAGAAACTTACAAACATGTTATCCATGTCCCCTTTTTTAAGTATTCAAAAATGGGAATTGGTAAATTCCCAAATTCACTAATATGGTGTTAACATCATTAAGCTCCGTAGGACCAAGATTTGACATGCTCATTCTGTCTACCTTCTTAGAGATTGCACCCACAGTTCTACTGTCTAGACCAATTTGACGTCTCTACAGCTCCATCGGGCGTGATCTTTCATGCACTCTGATTTTGGACATTACCATAGCTGTTGTTATTTCCAATGTCAGCATTCGTATATGGAGAATTTCATCCACAGTTCTAATATGTAGGGTAATTTGTACAATCAGTTTTTACAATGAGAAAGGATTTCATTAACGTGTTCACAAACTCAAAAGATCATCATATACGTAGTTTATTGTTTTAACTTTAGAAAATAAAGATATCCATGACGATTCATGCTAAATGCAAAGGATGACTGAAAGTTTTTAAACCATGAATTATTTTATTTGGATACTTACATAACCATAAATATTAATCCTTGCTAAACCTTTAGCATCATGATAAGACGAATGCATGAATGTGTATTCTAAGATTAAGATACATATAATTGATAGCATGCATACAACCCCCAATGAAGGATGATCATCATATACGTAGTTTATTGTTATAACTTTAGAAAATAAAGATATCCATGATGATTCATGCTAAATGCAAAGGATGACTGAAAGTTTTTAAACCATGAATTATTTTATTTGGATACTTACATAACCATAAATATTAATCCTTGCTAAACCTTTAGCATCATGACAAGACGAATGCATGAATGTGTGTTCTAAGATTAAGATACATACAATGCACATTGCACTCCCAATGAAGGATGATCATCATATACGTAGTTTATTGTTTTAACTTTAGAAAATAAAGATATCCATGATGATTCATGCTAAATACAAAGGATGACTGAAAGTTTTTAGACCATGAATTATTTTATTTGGATACTTACATAACCATAAATATTAATCCTTGCTAAACCTTTAGCATCACGACAAGACAAATGCATGAATGTGTGTTCTAAGATTAAGATACATATAATTGATAGCATGCATACAATGCACATTGCAACCCCAATGAAGGATGATCATCATATACGTAGTTTATTGTTTTAACTTTAGAAAATAAAGATATCCATGACGATTCATGCTAAATGCGAAGGATGATTGAAAGTTTTTAGACCATGAATTATTTTATTTGGATACTTACATAACCATAAATATTAATCCTTGCTAAACCTTTAGCATCACGACAAGATGAATGCATAAATGTGTGTTCTAAGATTAAGATACATATAATTGATAGCATGCATACAATGCACATTGCAACCCCAATGAAGGATGCCTTTTGTACCCAATTAAGGATACTTTACACAATCAAAGATCTATTCTTGCCCAATACTCTAGTATAGGACAATAGACCTTCTCTAACATTCACAAAGAAAATCAAAGATCTATGCTTGCCCAATACTCTAGTATAGGACAATAGACCCTTGTCTACTCTAAACTATATCAAGTATCAAGAACCAATACAAGCCCCTAAGCAGGACTCTTGGCTCCATCAAACCATTCATAAAGCAGAATGAGGTAGATTACCTACGTAGCTCAAATGCAAAGCTGAATGACTCCAACTTTGTCCCTAAATCTCCGTAAGTATTAGCTACGAACCACACCCTGTCCCCAATTCAAAGAACTAAGGACGAGTGGCTCAATAGCCTTAGGAGTGCCTACAAGGAAAGATGACAGCCCCTAAGATAAGGACGTTCTTCCCAAGAGGATACTTCTAGCAACTCGAGAGCTCTACAAGTACTTTGAGGAGAGATATCACGCCCCCAAAACAAGGGCTATCTCCCCAAAAGTTGCATGATGGGTATCGGGCAATGTTTATAAACATGACAGAACCCCGCCGGGTTTCTTTTGTTTTCTCGGCGGGCCCGCCGGGATATTGAGATATCCTGATATCCCGGTGGGGTTACGGGACTAGTAGGTTTTGGCAGGTCATTGCTCAAGTCATGTGAATATACAATGTGATCACAAGTTTTAATATGTTAATAACAGGTTTTGTTAACGTGATCATGAAATTGTGAAGATGTTAATGAAATCCCTGGTCGACGACCCAGAGCCTGAGCACTATATGGTCAGCACCCTCTAGGATCCTTCGTAGGTGACCTAGCGCTTCACTCATAGGCCACTTTCTTGGTCCCTCATCCACGGTACGGGAAGCTCACCATTTTAATCAAACCGAGGTTGGTCAAGACCTCGACCGACCTTGCTACGCAAGACGTCCTCCATTGACTCTCTGTCAGCTGTTCAACTTATTAGATTAGGTCTCCATGACCTCATTCACAAGAAGGTCAAAATGCTTCCCCAACATTCTTGACATAAAACATTCATTAAAAAACAGGTCATAAATACAGTTTCTACAACGAACTCTCGTCTTTCCACATTGTTCCACATCAACCACATTATTTAATTCCACAACCATTTCACAAGTATTCCTATTCTCATCCAATCACATCATTTTCATCTCATCATATTTTTTCTCAATTTATTCTCATCAGATCTCATCCACTCGCATCTACCCATATCCACATCACATTCATTCACATCTCATCCATTCAGACCACATCACATTCACTCACAACTCCTCCTTTCATTTTACCTCACATCTCATTCATTCACATCTATCCCGATTCACATCCCATCACATCACATTCATTCATATCCATCACATTCACATTCACATTCACATTCACATTCATTCATATCCATCACATTCACAACTCATCCATTCATTTTACCTCACATCTCATTCATTCACATTTATCCCGATTCACATCCCATCACATTCACATTCATTCACATTCACATTCATTCATATCCGTCACATTCACATTCACATTCATTCATATCCATCACATTCACATTCATTCATATCCATCACATTCATTCTCATCACCATTATATCACATCACTTCTATCCACATCATATCTCATTCATACACATCTCATCTCATTCATCCACATCCATCCAATCGTTCACATGTACGACTACTCATATCTATCCATACATTCATATTTATCACTTCACATCCACATATATTCATGTCGCATCACATCACATTCTTTCACATACACATCTATATCCGTTCTTTCACATACATCCACATCCATTCTTTTACATACACATTCACATCCATTCTTCTCATATACATCCTTATCCATTCTTTCACATACTCAATCACATCCATTCCTCACATACACGTTCACATTCATTATCATCACATACATTCACTCGCATCCATATCATTCATTTACATTCTGATTCACATGACATCACATCTCATCCATTCATTCACATTTATCTGATTCACATCTTATCACATTTATCTGATTCACATTGCATCTTATCACATTTATCCACATCACATTCGTTTAAACATAGAATTTAAGAGAATTCTAATTTTTGATATAAAGATTCTTTACGCATCTATTTATGCATAAAATCAACTTCAGTGGGAATAACACTTTTATCCACATCCACATCCATACATCCACATCCGCATCCACATCCATACATCCACATCTACATCCATACATCCATTTTCACATCCACATTCATACATCCACATCCACATCTACACCCATACATCCATTTTCACATCCTCATTCATACATCCACATCCACATACATACATCCATACATCCACATCCACATCTGCATCCACATCTACATCTACATCCATACATTCATTTTCACATCCACATCCACATACAGACATCCACATCCGCATCTACATCCATACATCCACATCCACATCCACATCCACGTTCACATTCATACATCCATATCCACATTCCACATCCACATTGATACATCCATATCCACATACATACATCCACATCCACATCCATACATCCATTTCCACATCCATACATCCATTTTCACATCCTCATTCGCACATCCAATTCCACATTCTCATTCATACATCCACACCGACATCCATACATCCATATATATACATCCATATT
The DNA here is from genome assembly GCF_041138505.1 of Cibotium barometz. NCBI lineage: Eukaryota > Viridiplantae > Streptophyta > Polypodiopsida > Cyatheales > Cibotiaceae > Cibotium > Cibotium barometz. The sequence continues at coordinate 64,325,612 of NC_141049.1, forward strand.
CACATTCATAAACATTCACATTCACATTCATAAACATTCTCATCCACATTCCATACATCCATTTCTACATTCACATTCATACATTCACATACACCTTCACATCTATTCTTTTATAACACAACCATTCTCATCCTATCACAGCCCATGCACATCTTATCACATCAGATACACTTCTTACCTCATCCCATACACATCTTATCACATTCCATATGCATCTTATCACATCCTATCACATCTTATCACATACTAACACATCCCCATATGTATCTTATCACATCCTATCACATCTTATCACATCACTATTACATGTTATTACTATTTAATAGCTTTTTTCTAGATTGATACCGATAATATGACTTTTTTTCTAATCTTCAATCAGTTGCTTGGTTTAAATTAAAGATTCTTTTCTGACGACTTTTTTCATATTGCTTCTCAATTCTTCAATTGAATCTTATTTCATATTCTTCTTTTGAATAAAGGAATTCATGGGATTTATAGAAATAAATTCTACCCATATTTCTTAATTTGGTAAAAATAACCATAAATCGAGTTTATACTAAAATTTTCTCTTCTTCCCATTTAATTTCTAGGTTTTCAATTACCAAGGGAATCCCTCTTTTTGCGTTTAATTAATTACATTCCAATGTTCTGGGAATTCCTCTTTTCCCATCAAGTATTTCTCATATAATAAATTCATCTAAATTAAAATATCTATTATTTTGATATGTTAGAAATTTCTCTTTGCCCAACTAAATGAGGGAATTCTAATTGTCGTAAGAATTCCTCTTTTGATATTTAAATATTTCTCATAGATAAATAAATTTATCTAAAAATTTCATCTTTGAACATTAAATAGATTATCCCATAATTCCAATATGATAAGAATTTCTCTTTTCTCATCCAATCATGGAATTCCAAAAGTAATGGGAATTCCTCTTTTAACATTTAATTATTTCTCATAGATAAATAAATTTATCTAAAAAGTTCATCATTGAAATTAAATAAATTATCCCATAATTCCAATATGATAAGAAATTCTCTTTTCTCATCTATTCATGGAATTCCAAATGTAATGGAAATTCCTCTTTTAACATTTAATTATTTCTCATAGATAAATAAATTTATCTAAAATTTTTATCATTGAAATTAAATAAATTATCCCATAATTCCAATATAATAAGAAATTCTCTTTTCTCATCTATTCATGTAATTCCAAATGTAATGGGAATTCCTCTTTTAACATTTAATTATTTCTCATAGATAAATAAATTTATCTAAAAAAATTCATCATTGAAATTAAATGAATTATCTCATAATTCCAAAATGATAAGAAATTCTCTTTTCTCATCTAATCATGGAATTCCAAATGTAATGGGAATTCCTCTTTTAACATTAAAAATTTATCTATACAAAAAGATAAATTTAACTAAAATCTTTCTTTATTTTTTTACATAAATTATACATAATCTTAGCCTTCTAATTCTTTTCTCTAAATCAATGGAATACATGGATTCCCAAGGTCATGGGGATTAATCTTTTAATATAAAATTTAATTACTAGAAATTCCTCTTTTTCTTAATTCAATAATTATGCATAAACATAAAATCGATTTCTCCATGATTACTATGAAAATCTTTCAATTAATCTAGGATGATAATTCCTAGAATATGGTAGGAAGTCCTCTTTTCATACTTTTTCATACTTTGAATGAAAATATTTTATGTGTAAATTTTACAGAAATTTCGTCATAGCTCCGCTGTTATTACTGATAAATCTTAGTTTATTTTAAAAGAATGAACTTTAAAATTATAGATATGATTAGAATGATCCCTAATTGGATCATTAACCCATTATGGATTGAATCATAAATTCTCATGAAATAACTAACTTAAAAGCATAAAAAAGCCATTAATTTGGCCTCCAAATAAACAAGCATAAAAATTATTCTTGGATTAGGGAAAAGCTTCATGAGAAGCTTCATTTGGATTGAGAATCGGTCATGGGAATGACCATTCTTTGAGGGAGAGAGAGAAATTACATAAAAACCATTAAAATTAAGAATAAATAGAAATTTATGTATTCCTTTACTACCATTCATCAATTAACTTCAATAGCATTCAAAAGCCATGCCAATTAAGCTTCTCAAGCTTGAGAGGGATTGAGAAGAGAGAAACATTGAGAAATTATGAAAAAAGATCAAAATTCACACTTTACCTTACAAATTGCTTGATTCTTTGATCACGGTAGAGGCTCCCAACCAATCGATTGGTTTGGTATGTTGATGGAGCCACCAATGGAGATTGAAGAAAGAGGGAAGCCCCAATTTCTTCAATTTGGAGAGAATTTTAGAGAATAGTAAAAATTATCATTATTTCAGCATAATTCTGGTATAGTAAAACTCTCCTATTTTTTTACAAAGGCTCAGGTTCTATTTATAGGAGAGGGAGGCTCTAACCAAGACCAACTGATTTCTAGAATTTTCCAGATGTCAGTTTGGTTGAATTTGGACCAGATTTGGACCTAGTTTGGTTCCTTTTTTATTCGGTTTGAACCAAGAGAGAGGAGAGATAAAAATATCACATTATTTTTTAGTTTAAAGCTCATTCAAGCATGTGAAGTAGGCGCCTCCTTGAAGGGATCCCCTTTCCTTACACATGTGTCAAAATGGAACCATTATACCCAAAATATCTCATTTTTTTAGTAATACTCATAGTTTTTTACTAATAAACCTTGTACATAGTCAACTTTTCATCTTTTGTGGGCATTTACTCATTTTTGGATATTTTTCTTTTACAAATTGGATTTATCTCCTCCCCACACATGGATTGATCTTATTGGCCCCCCATAGGAACCTTAATTGGACCATAATCCAAAAATTTCTGAAAATCTAGACCCTTAGGCTAAGGTCCTTTATACCCATTTCCAATTAATTCCAATTGCACATTGGAAAGTTCTTTTTCAATTTTTGTTTTAGGGGAATTCATTTTAGGCACTAGGAGGATTTTTATATCCAAAAATATCTCTTTTGAACTTCTGTTTCGGGGGAATTTGTTTTAATAAGAAGAGATATTTTTCCATCCAAAAATATTCAAAATCTAAATAACCTCTCTCTAGAACATTTTCTCTCTCTAAGCCAGAACAGGTAGAAACAAGATCTTTTATATTTTTGAAGGGGGATTTGATTACAAGGGAAGATACTGGACATCCTGAGAGGCTGGGGAGGAATTGGGACTCAAAGCTTATGTTTTTGGGATAGTAGTCACTCCCAATCACACTAGGTAAGAGCAACTTCTTGGCTTAATGCAATCATCTAAGCCTGTTGGGCTCAAATCTCTAGTACAATTCCCCAATGAAAAGTAGGGTTTTCCCTTCCAATATAGCAAATAGAATGTCAGTCTTTAAAAAAAAGTCCACAATTAAAAAAAAACAACAAATCTAACACTTCCAAATATCTAAAAAAGAAAATTTATTTTGGAATATGACCTCCTAGTTAATGCGCCGGGTAATATTGGATAATCTCAGTAGCTTGGAATAGATAGAAAATAGGAGTAAAGTCTTAGGCTTTTCCTTAGCGCCGATGGTGCCGAATATGTTTAAGTCAAGAGCTTACCTTAACCTTTTCCCAAGTATCATTTTTCATACTTTGCCATATAGTCACAAAAAATACAACTTCCCTTATTGGTGAGCTAACCCATTTGTCGTATTCTCACTCTGTTGTCACACCAAAAAGCTTCCATGGATATGGGGGTGAAGTAAGGGCTCTCTTTGTCTAGATGGAGGCAAGAATAGAAGAGCCTTCATCACGGTGTTTCTCTCTCACAAGAGAGGTGGGTAGAGAAGAATCTTATGAGAGGCAGATGAATACACTGAAACCTATTCAAGGAAGCAAACCATCAAGCACAACAAAACACAAGATAAAAAAATCCAATAAAACACTAGTAAGGAAAAGAGTAGAGAAGAGGGAGGGATCTCAAGTGTTCTTGGACTCACATCTCCTAGCCAAGGTGTTTTTTTGCTTGGTTTTTGAGATTTTCAAGGTTTCTTAAACTTATATGGGGGGTGATTAAAATTCTTAATCCTAATTATGAGTGATTAAGTGTTTTTTGCATGATTTTAGTTGATTTTTCATCCTCGAAGCTACTAATTTCAATAATACATAAACAAAATCAAAGGAAAAAGAAAAATCCCACCCTAATCCACTGGTACTCAAAGCTTATGTTTTCAAGATAGTAGTCACTTCTCATAACCCTAGCAAAGAGCCACTTCTTAGCTTAATGCAATAATCTAAGCCTCTTGGGCTCAAATCTCTAATGCAATTCCCCAAATGAAAAGTAGGGTTTTCCCTTCCAAATAGAATGTCACTAAAAAAAAAACATTCACAACAACAAAATACAACAAATCTAACATTTCCAAAGCCTAAAAAAGTGATTGTCTTTTGGAGCGTGACCTCCTAATTAACAATAGGCAGTATTGGATAATCCTAGTATATTGGAATGGACAAAAAAATGGAGCAAAGCCTTTGTCTTTTCCCAATCAGTGTCGCTAAATATGTACAAGAGCTTACCTTAGCCTTTTCCCGAAACAAGTATCGTTTGTGGTAGAGCTACAAATACAACTTCCCTTATGGGTGCGCTAGCCCATCAGCTACATCCTCACTCCGTTGTCACACCAGAATGCTTACATGGATATGGAGGCAAAGGAAGAGCTATCTTTACCTAGATGAAGGCAAGAAGAGAAGAGCCTTCATAGTGATTCTCTCTCACAATAGATGGGTAGAGAAGAAGCTCATGTGGGAGAAGCCTACACTTAAACCTATTCAAGAAAGCAAACCATCAAGCATGAAAGAATCCAACAAAATGCAAGCCAATAATAATCCAAAAAAACACTAGCACAAGCAAGAGAGTAGAGAATAGGGAGAGTTCACAAATTGAGCTCACAAGTATTCTATTGTGTATTGTTTAATGTCTAAATTTGCTTATAATGCAAATGACCAACTTTCACACTAGGCCAAAATAGTCTCGAGCCACTTGTTCTAATCTTTTTTGTGACTTACCTATTTGGCATTAAGCTCAGGGTAAGGCCGCATTATAGTGTCTAATGTCATCTTACAAAAGTTGGGCCATATGTAAGAGATGGCAAAGCACCTCAGGATAGGTCAGGTGGGTGAAAACATGTTAACTTATGAAGTGGCTAACAATGTGTATGGGGTTTTTGAGAAGATTAGTATGCATTCAATAATAAATTATCTACCTCATTCTAAACAATTACTCACCTGATTTTTTCACAAGTGCATTTTTTAATACCATCTTTTGTTTATTACTATTATGAGTAGTTGCTATGAGTATTTCTTAAGTATTGTAGTCTTATCTTATTCCATAATATTTCTTCAAAGAAATATTAAGACTAAAAGCTCTAAAAAACTAAATTTATATTCCAAAAATACTATAGCTTAACTATAATCAAGGTAAGCAAAATAAATTTTCAAAAGCTGACAAGAAATCGCACAAAAATGATACAAATTTAAAAATATGTAAATGTAGCACGTGCGTTAATTAGGAGGGGTATATTAATTTAAAAAATTTATAGAGTTACTTGATGAGATGTGAAGATTTGAGTACAAAAAACCAACTCAACAACTCCAAAATTAGTGAATTAAGCTAAAAAATAGGTGAATGATTTTTCACTCATTATAGCCACATACCTAACCATTTTTGCACATGTTTTGAGCTATAGATGCCTTAAGGTATGTAGAACACATAGCTAGGAGAGATTGCCCTAATTTGATGCACACGCACCATATGGATCAAGAAACTAGTCTCGCTACAAATTCGCAATTTTCGGGCAACAGGCGAATGATTTCGTCTTATTCCTCTGGTTGGAATAAGCACCTAGGTGAGGCCAATGCTTGGCTAGAAGGAATTTGGAAAAGGTAAGAGAATATGAAATCCCAAGATTTTCAATTTTAGCCACAAATTTAGCCACAAAAGAGGAAGGAGGATAAAGTTGAGATTAAGTGGGTGCAATTGATTAAGGAGGATAAAGTTGAGATTAAGTGGGTGCAATTGATTAAGGAGGATAAGGTTGAGATTAAGTGGGTGCAAATGATTAATAGCCTAATATTACTGCAATGTCAGGTGAGGGAGATGAATGCTAAGCTATATGGAGCAAGAACTTGGCTTTGATACCATGTTGAGATTCATGGATCAAGATCCCTAATGATAATCAACTATCTAATCAGATTCTAATCCTACTTTAATTAACATGTGATTAGTACTAAGCTAAGCTAGGGTGGGTGATACCTAATAACAAACATGATGAATAAATTAAGCTTAAGAATCAAGCACAATAAGGTTACAAGATTGAGACTTGTGCTCATAGAGAGGCTTGAGAGCTTGCTTCATTTTTCATTGCTTGAAATGGTCCCCTTTTATATGAGGAGGTACACTCTTGGGCTTGTATATCAATGTGGGATAAGTCTCCACTCTTCTCTCTAGCTTACATGTTACCTCAAATCTCAACACCCCTCCTTGATGGTGACTTGACCTATCTTTGAGGCCTAGAGGTCATCTCTAAGAGTGAGGTCCCCCCCTTGATAGAGACTTGACCTATCTTTGAGGTCTATAAGTCTCTTATAAGAGTAGGGTTACAAAGTTTAGCTATTTCTTCTACCTTGGCTACATCATTAGTGCCAGAGGGTAGGACATACAAAGTTTTTAGAAAAGATGATTGGAGCTGCAGGCATCATTTTCTGCCACAACGTGACCATCTTCCACATAGTTGTTTTCTGGATTATGTTTGGAGTAGCAATGTTCTTCCAAGCTCCCAATCCTTCCACATGCATTACAAATTCTTTTTGGTTTATTTTTTAAATGACAATTTGCAAAGATGTGCCCAATCTTGCCACAGTGATTACATCTTTAAGATGTTGATTGATTTGTTCTTTGAAATCTCCCATACTTTGATTTAGTCATCCAAGTTATTCTATTAGCTATTTAATCCCTAGGACAAGGAGAATCAAATGATAGATTTTTTGGCAAACCTAAGGCAATTAACTCTTCATCTTCTATGAATTCCTAAGAATGCATCAAGAGTCTCACCATTGCTCTAAAGTTAAGCACTATAGAACGTATGGGAACTATAAATATGTAATTTGGCATTTTCTAGCTCTAGATCATTGTGAAAAATGGCCATTATTAATGTAGGTGCATTGTGTCTAGACATCCTTTGAACCATCCACTCTATATCCTTAGGTGTAAGGGCAAAATAAAAATCAATTTCTCTTTTAGTGAGGGATGGAAGAAGAGCTTATGTGAAAAAGGTTTGGGTTTGTGCAGGATTTCTAGGTGTGACTGCTAGTGTAGCCAATTGACTTGCATGATTTGCAATAGTATCCTTGTGAGGCACATCTATGAGAGTGATCAATAAGTGTATAAACCTAATGGTAGCTAAAAAATCCAGATCTGGAATCTGCCTCCATGCATAACAGCAAACCTTTAGATGTTGGCGCATTTCCTCGATTGTTGTTGTTTTGTAAAGGTAGAGGGTTTGAAATTTGGATAATTAAAGATACAGTGAGGATCCATGTTCCTCTTATCTGTGAATTCCTTCCTTGTCCACCGTCTAGGATATGGCATATAACATGGATCAACCCTTAATTTGCATGGGGAGTGGAGTAAGAATAGGCATATTGTTCCACTTATGAGTACCGTTACCGCGATTCAGGTTGTTCACCCTCGCATACCTAATTCTTTTCACTATATTTTGGCAGTAAAGCATATCCATCTCTTCCTTTTATTGGATGATATTTCTTCCATCTATCAAATGCATACTTTATAAGAAACAACACCATTTGCACATCCAATAGGTCAGCTAGATGAGGGTTCTTGAATTGTGTTTGATTGGCTATAGGCACCCATAAATCTATAGCCTTTGATCTATGTTTTTCTAATTGTTCTTTCATATTACCCACAGGTGGATAAGCTAAGTATGGCATTTTTGCAATCATTTTGACTGTGGGAGTTTGTTCTCCAAGAGAGGGATCATAAGGACAAGTAGGGTCAAATTGCATTAATGCTTCAGGGGCTGTAACCATGGATTCCCTTCTTTGATTGCTTCTAAGTAGTCCTTATCTGGCAACAACTCAAAGACAACCTCTCCTGCAAATATCTACTCAATACTGTTTGTTGCCATGGGAATGTCCTTAAACACTATGTACCTGCATTGTTCCACTAGCACCTCTGCAAAAGTGTTGGAATCAGTTGTTTGTTCCTCTTCCATAAATTCTTCTTCCTCCCACCATTGGTCAATCTCTAGAAAGTTATAATCTTGATATTGCTCTCCTCTTGGCATATAAGGCACAATTTCTAAGCCCACTGCTACAAAATCTATAAAGCAAGGATAGGTTGATTTTTGTAACCTTTGTTCATTTTCCTATAGGTTGATGGCAATGTCCTAGAGGCCATGATATTTATTTTGCAACACGTGGATTTCTTGTGTGTCCACTTGTTGGTGTTCATTCCGAGACCTGGCACTTATGTGGTTCTAGACCACCTATTGACTCCAGAGAAGACGCGACGAATAAAATTGTTCCCAATGATATAAGCCAATGCTGGTGCAGTGCATCACCAATCTACTTAAGTTATGGGAGTTAGTAGCGACTACATAGAGATTAGTTCCTGTGAAATCCAACTACCCCCCCTCTGCGCACCGGATTCCCGGCGGCAGCTGGTAGCAACGGAAGTAGCTTCCTCTTGCGCGGGGCAGGGTTTCCCACTCAGGGCCTTGCCCTCGAATGTCCAGTCACGAGACTAATCTGGAGGTCGTTCCGAAACTGAAACCGGGAAAATTTACCTTGCCTAAAAAATGGGGACGATTCCACCTTTTGAATTTCTTAACAAATTTTCTAACGGGGTCAAGAGACTAAACTAACCTTCAACTGATTAAACTAGATAGAAGGAAAACTATTACAGACTTAACTTGAAGAAATCAACGCTTTTTTCCTAATTGAATCAAGCACAGCCGTTGATCTATTCATTTGAGAAGTCTTCAGGCTTTGATTTAACTACTCGAGTTCTAAGCATATTCATATTAATCAATTTTATTATTAAAACTCTACTTATTCCAGCCTATGGGTTAGCCACCGCCCAACCACTGGAATTGGTAGAACTAGACAAGTACTCACCCACCCATAATTTAATACCTTTCTTAACTTATGGTTTAGAATACAGATACGCACTCACTCCTCTTTAAACTTTAATTTATAAAACAATCCATTGACAAACAATTATTGGTTACAGATGTCATAGCTCAAAATTTCCATCCAATCCTTGTTTCTCACAAAAAACAGTATCACTCTGGACTCTCCGTTGAGACCAGTTGGTCAGCAACAAAATTTAGTAACAGATTACAATAAACATTGATCCATCATCATATATATATATATCTTCCATGACATACGCATGGGTGTCCTAAGCACCGCGAGCCCGTGCATCACCTGGTCAGAACCCTCCAGGATCCTCCTTGGGTGTCCCGGCACTTCACTCAGGGACCGCTTCGTCCGCCCTCGCCTATCGTACCAGAAGCACACCATTTTTCACCATATCGAGGCTCGTCAAGACCTGGGCAGGTTTTTGCCACGTGAGCCGTCCTTTAAACACTCCCCGCCTTAGAAAAACACATATACCAAATGCTCCCTTAAGCATTCTAGCGTAAGATAGTCCTTTAAGAAAACAAGGTTTCGATGCAAGTTTTCAATTTTGATCTTCTTTTGAATACAATGAATATATCTTAAATCCGTATCCAAGACTTTTAGATCGCAGGTTTGAACTCCAAATAGAATTCCTCAAATTCTGTAACCTTGATCCTCAGATCAAAATCAAAGGGTCTCAACTTAGTTTCAGATTTGGTGGGTGATTTGAATGTATTTTTCTTGAACTGGTCAGATCGTCCTTCCTTGAAACTCACGAAGAGTTTGGTCTTGGTCAAAGTCTGATTCTAGGTTCGAGTCTGATTTCTAAACTTATCATGAACTCCTATGAGGAATAAATTAACCAATTTATCTAAATTTTTGATTTCGACAGATTTTTTAAATTTTCTCATTACTGTCCGAGTGAATAGGAAATGATAGAATTTTCTCTCACAGTGTATTTACTTATTCATTTCTTGATTATTCATGGAAATTAAACATAGAATCAAAGAGAACTCTAATTTTGATAAAAAAATTCTATGGAAACAACTTCAATGCATAAAATCCAACTTCAATAATGGAAACAACAATTTTATATAAAAGAAAATCCTTTTATGCATAGAAATTAAATCTAATGAAAATCACACTTTTATAATTAAAAAATATCCAATATGTATAGAATTTAAATCTAATGAGAATCACTCTTTTATAATCCAATATGCATCTTTCTATGCATAGAATTCAAACCTAATGAAAATCACTCTTTTATAATAAAAAATATCCAATATGCATCTTCCTATGCATAGAAATTTATCTTCTCCCTACATTTGGATTAATCCTATTGTTCCATAGGAACCTTAATCTAAAATTTTCAGAAAATCTGGACTCTTAGGCTAAGGCCTTTTGAACAGATTATAATTTATTTCTAATGCACCTTCTGAAATTCTTTTTGAACTTCTGTTTCGGGGAAATTTATTTTAATAATAAGAGATATTTTTCCATCCAAAAATATCTAAAAATTGAATAACCTCTCTCTAGAACATTTTCTCTCTCTAAGCCAAAATAGGTAGAAACAATATCTTTTATTATTCTGAAGAGGGGATTGATTACAGGGAAAGATATTGGACATCTTAAGGGCTGGGGAGGAATCTAACATTCTCTCTCACTTGAAAAATGTGAGATGTCCTCATCTCGCAAACTGGGGGTAATCCCGTAACAGTTTGGCTTCTTTCTCCTAGAGGTGGCATCTTCAAAAGGATAGAACTTCCATTTGACCAATAATTCTCTCAGAATTTTGTTCTTGAGAACCTTCTCTCGAAGAGCTCATTAGTGAGAATCGCTATTTTGGATATCAGGGTTTTGGTCACCAGCTCAAAGACTGCCGACTCCTGCCATGTCAACGGGACAGGGAAGTCAAGGACTGAGAGTGCAGAGACCAACCCCTTCGTATTAGTCAAATCAAGCCGTCTCGCCAAAATGAAGGCAATCCCAGGAGAACTCCAGCTCAACCATCTGCCTCTGTTCAGAGTAGTCTCAGAACTCCTTCCCACCCAGAACTGGGGTAACCTAAGAGAAAGAGTTCCACCCCAATCTGCACCAGGAGAGCAGTCACAATAGCAGAAGTAGTGGAAGAGGAAAGAGGATAGATTTATGCAGCAATTGAAAACCAGGGGCCAAATCGTCAATTCTCCGTCATCCATACTCCAGCTGAGTATCAGGGTAAGCCTTTTAAGCTTTTGATTGATTCAGGCAGTACTCATTCATTTATTTCCCCAAGATGCTTGCGTAAGCTAGTCTTTGAATAGAAATCAGGGAAAACTATGCAAGTTGAATTGGCTAGTGGCAAGATTCTTTTCACTCACCATGAGACAAATCGTATTCAGTTCAATCTAGATGGTAATATAGCTGACTGTCAGTTCAGAGTCATATCTTTGGGAGTTTTCGACGGGATCCTTGGAATGGATTGTCTCCACAAAAATCAAGATGACATTCACTGTCATAATGGAACCATTTCCTTCCGTGAACTTCACGGAAACAAAGTTCAAGGAACCGGAATTTCAGGATCCCCAAGTCTGCAATTAGCAAAAGCTTCTAAGTTACTAAAAGGACTTAGAAAGAAGCAGCTCATTTATATTGTCAAAATGAATTTGGTAAACACAAAGTTAAAGGCTAAAGAACCAGAATGGTTAAGTGAATATCATGATTTATTCCCAGCAGAGCTAATTGAGATGCCTCCGATTCGAGAAGTAGATCATGTGATAGAATTGACCCCCGAAGCTCATACAAAATGCCAGTTCCTGAAGCCATCAAACTCAAGGAATAGCTTAGACAGCTGTTAGAACAAGGGTTTGTAAGACCCAGTGTTTCACCTTAGGGAGCACCAGTTCTCTTTTAGGGACGAGATGTCGAGATAGATTCTTGATGACATGGAGCAGCAGATGCAGTCAATTCGCAAAGATATAAAAGCTACCCAAGATAGACAGAAGCAGTATGCAGATAAGAAGAGGTCAGATAGGGAACTTGAAGAAGTAGATATGGTCTTCATTCGAGTATGCCCAAAAAGAAGTTCTTTATCTCTTGGGAAGTACAAGAAGTTCTCTATCTCTTGGGAAGTACAAGAAGTTATCCCCCAGATATTGTGGGCCATATCTGATTACAAAGAAAGTAGGTGACTTAGCCTACGAGCTTCTTCTATGTCCTCATCTCCAAGTACATAATGTATTTCATGTCAGCCTACTTAAGAAGTATGTACCGAGCCCGAATCATGTGCTTGATGATGAAATCTTAACTTCTTCAACCCAAGGGCAGATGGAACTCCAACCTGAAGAAATCCTTGATGAATCCTTAAAAGAGGTGGGGCTCCTAAGAAAGTGTTCTGTGGGAAGGGTCTTCCTTCACTTCTGAATCTCCCAATATCCTGATTCTAATTTGGGCCTTATTGCCTCTTGGGGGTGGAAAGTTTGAAGTACTTCCCGAGGTTTGGAACCTTTTAAAGTTTGAGGGTGCAGGCTTTGGCGGGACCTTAACAACAAAGGCTTTGGCAAAGTCCTTTGCCATTCTGACAGCTTCGGCCATTGAGATAGGTTTGGCATTCTTCACTAAGGTGTCCAATGGCTCGTTCATTCCTCGAATGAATCTGGCCATCAGCTGCTCTTCATCCAATTATAGGATATATTTGAGGAGAAGGGCAAAGGCCTGATGGTACTCTTCAATTGTCCAGCTATCCTGATTTAGTTCTAAGAACTCATTCATTTTGGTTTCAAGGAAGCCCGGAAGACAGAACCTGTTCCTGAGGTATGCTTTAAGATCTGACCAGGTCTGGGTATTTCTGTCGAGATGGTTTGTCTCACAATGGTTCCTCTATGCGACCCTGGCCGTTTCCACAATCTTTAATCTGGCAAGAGCCATCTTGCTTCTCTCGTTATAGCCAGTTACATCAAAGTATTCTTCCATTACCTCAATCCACTTTTCCACTACTTCACCTAACTGCTCCCCTTCACCATCTGTGCAAGGCTTTACGAGCATCCGGATCTAACTCTTCCTCATCGGTTAGAGGATCCGGTTACCTTGCACGGGCCGAGCGCCTCATGATTTTGACAAAACGAGATTTTCGTCAACTTAACTTTGACAACAAATTTATGATTATTTAATTTTTACGATTTATTCTTTAAACAGATAATTATTTCATCATACTTCTTGAAACAAGATTTACTCTGATAATTTTATTAACCATATTCACAATCATGAAAACAATTTGGATTTTTGTTTTTGTAAAACATCGTTTACTGTCAAAAGTTTGAGATATATACATAGAGCATCACGGCTCCAAAAGTCACTGCCTCAATCGTGTATGCATAAAGAAGCGAAACTGCGAAGGAGACATGCCATGATAAACACGATTCATCACTGAAAGAGGCGCTATAATTCTACTTATAGGGATAAAACGTCTAAGAAGCCTAAAAACTTGGCAAGAAATTCTAAAATTCCTGGGTGAATGATTAAAGAGTTGTACATAATGAACAACCCCTAGCCTTATCAAGATCATGGCTAAGGAAATATTTTGCCTGTCTCTGACGCTGATTGGTATTGATATTAATACATCTTCCACCAGAGAACCACATATACCGACGTCGCTCTATAGATCCTCAAAGTGACGGGCAAGCCTCGCTTTGCTTACGTGGGTTGTAGCGGAGTTGACGAGATGTTCGAAGCCAAAGGCGATCATATCCTGACTCTGAGAAAGTCCAGGAATGCTAGACAGATTTGGGGTATCCATCTAAAAATCCAATTCAATTTATGAGTTTTCAATTTATGAATTCATTTCAAACATAATCTTAGCAAGTGAAAACATTTGCAGATTTACTTTAGAATTTTAGGCAATCTCTGCTGCTATTTCATAAGCTTACAACAGTGCTCTAATACCAACTGTGAGATCCCATTGCCCCCCCTCTGCACACCAGATTCCCAGTTGGTAGCAACGGAAGTAGCTTCCTCTTGCACGGGGCAAGGTTTCCTACTCAGGGCCTCGCCCTCGAATGTCCGGGCACGAGACTAATTTGGTGGTCGTATCCGAAACCAAAACTGGAAAAATTTCCCTTGCCGAGAAAATGGGGACGGTGAGACTAAACTAACCTTCATCTGATTAAACCAGATAGAAGGAAAATTATTATAGACTTAACTTGAAGAAATCAATGCTTTTTTCCTAATTGAATCAGGCACAGCCGTTGATCTATTCATTTGAGAAGTCTTAAGGCTTTTATTTACTACTCGAGTTCTAAGCGTATTCCTAGAAATCAATTTTATTATTAAAACTCTACTTATTCCAGCCTAACCCCATCCGGCCCATGGGTTAGCCACCGCCCAACCACTGGAATTGGTAGAACCACACAAGTACTCACCTACCCATAATTGAATGCCTTTCTTAACTTATGCTTTAGAATACAGATACGCACTCACTCCTCTTTAAACTTTAATTTATAAAACAATCCATTCATTTGACAAACAATTATTGGTTACAGATGTCATAGCTCAAAATTTCCATCCAATCCTTATTTCTCACAAAAAACAGTATCACTCTGGACTCTCCATTGAGACTAGCTGGTTAGCAAACGAGATCCAGTACAGCAAACGAGATCCAGTAAACAGATTACAATAAACATTGATCCATCATCATACATATATATCTTCCACGACATACACATGGGTGTCCTAAGCACCGCGAGCCCGTGCATCACTTGGTCAGAACCCTCCAGGATCCTCCTTAGGTGTCCTAGCACTTCACTTAGGGACGTAAGACAGTCCTTTAAGAAAACAGGGTTTCGATGCAAGTTTTTAATTTTGATCTTCTTTTAAATACAATGAGTATATCTTAAATCCGTATCCAAGACTTCTAGATCGGAGGTCTGAATTCCAAACAGAATTCCTCGAATTCTGTAACCTTGATCCTCAGATCAAAATCAAAGGGTCTCAACTTAGTTTCAGATTTGGTGGGTGATTTGAGTGTATTTTTCTTGAACTGGTTAGATCATTTTTCCTTCAAACTGACGAAGAGTTTGGTCTTGGTCAAAGTCTGATTCTAGGTTGTTCGAGTCTGGTAAGGTTCTTCCTGAAAACTACCTTTCTCAAAAGGGGGGTGATATTTCAATCACTATTTTACTGAATTTCATTCATTGAATATTCACTTAACTGATTTATAAACTAATCACCAATTCCTATCAGGAATAAATTAATCAATTTATCTAAATTTTTGACTTCAATAGATTTTCTGAATTTTCCCATTACTGTCCGAGTGAATATGAAACGATAGAATTTTCTCTCACAGTGTATTTACTTATTCATTTATTGATTATTCATGGAAACTAAACATAGAATCATAGAGAACTCTGATTTTGATATAAAAATTCTTTATGCCTCTTTTTATGCATACAATCCAACTTCAATGGAAAACTTCAATGGAAATAACACTTTTATATAAAAGAAAATCCTTTTATGCATCTATTTATGCATAGAAATTAAATCTAATGAAAATCACACTTTTATAATAAAAAAATATCCAATATGCATAGAATTTAAATCTAATGAGAATCACTCTTTTATAATAATAAAATATCCAATATGCGTCTTTCTATATGCATAGAATTTAAATCTAATGAAAATCACTCTTTTATAATAAAAAATATCCAATATGCATCTTTCTATGCATAGAATTTAAATCTAATGAAAATCACTCTTTTATAATAAAAAAATTTCTTTTATGCATAAAAATCAATATTGGTGAAAGTAACACTTTTATAATTACAAAAATTCTTTTATGCATAAAAATCAATATTGGTGAAAGTAACACTTTTATAATAAAAGAATTTTTTTTATGCATCACTTTATGCATAAAAATCAATATTGATGAAAGTAACATTTTTATAATAAAAATATATCCAATATGCATCTTTCTATGCATAGAAATTAATTCTAATGAAAAAAATGCTTTTCTAATAAAAATATTTCCAATATGCATCTTTCTATGCATAGAAATTAATTCTAATGAAAATAACGCTTTTATAATAAAAATATTTTGGATATGCATCTTTCTATGCATAGAAATTAATTCTAATGAAAATAACGCTTTTATAATAAAAATATTTTCAATATGCATCTTTCTATGCATAGAAATAAATTCTAATGAAAATAACGCTTTTATAATAAAAGTATTTCCAATATGCATCTTTCTATGCATAGAAATTAATTCTAATGAAAATAACGCTTTTATAATAAAAATATTTCCAATATGCATCTTTCTATGCATAGAAATTAATTCTAATAAAAATAACGCTTTTATAATAAAATTATTTCCAATATGCATCTTTCTATGCATAGAATGAAAATAACACTTTTAGAATACACAAACGGAGGGGATTACTCTTTTTGAATAACATAAAGATAAAACTTATTTCCATAAAATTTAAGAAAATTTTACCATAACCTCCTTTGTATGGCTGACCATTTCTCAATTTTTACATTCTAAATCTACTTAGAATTTACCCCAAGATGAATTTAGCACTCTAATCCAATCAATTCTCATGTTTTTAAGAGTAAACAATACGAAAAGTTTAACTCTATTTACTTGATTACACATCTTGGATAAAGAAGGGCTGAATTCAATGAAGAGAAGGGGAAGCCTTTCCATCAAGGCATAACATCCAATTTCACATTAAAAAAAACAAGAATTCAGAAAACCATAGAATAGAATTAAAAAAAAGTAGAATTTCTAACTTACATGGAGTTTTGTGAGCTTTCCTTTGGCTTGAGGGATTGAGGGTTCTACTCTTGCTTGGATCAAGAGTGGCCACCAGTTCTTTGTAGAGGGATTAGCCAAAAACAAGTGAATTATCAATGAATTCAATATTTTTGGCTCTAGGGAGGAGTAGAGTAACAATGCATAAAACACTATTAAGCTTCTACAAATGGGGAGGCTTCTATTTATAGGAAAAAATGAGCCTCTAACCAAGAAAACTGATTCTAGAATTTTCCAGATCAGTTTGGTTAATTTTTGACCATTTTTGGGTCAGTTTAGCTTACTTTTTGGAACTAGATTTGAATTAGGAGATAGGAGAGATGAAATATCTCATTATTTGAGAGTTTAAAACTCCACCACACATGTGAAATATGCGCCTCCTTCATGAGGGGGAATCCCCACTCTCTGAGGTGTCAAAATGTCAATCCTTAGTCCACTCTTCATCTTTTGTGAGTATTTACTCATTTTTGGTGGGTTTTTCTTTATTTCTTCAGTTTATCTCCTCCATACATTTGGATTAATCTTATTGGTCCATAGGAACCTTAATCTAAAATTTTCAAAAAATCTGGACCCTTAGGCTAAGGCCTTTTGAACAGATTATAATTTATTTCTAATGCACCTTCTGAAATTCTTTTTGAACTTCTGTTTTGGGGGAATTTATTTTAATAAGAAGAGATATTTTTCCATCCAAAAATATCTAAAAACTGAATAACTTCTCTCTAGAATATTTTCTCTCTCTAAGTCAAAATAGGTAGAAACAAGATCTTTTATTATTCTGAAGAGGAGATTGATTACAGCGGAAGATACTGGACATCTTGAGGGCTGGGGAGGAATCTTACATGATAATATTCATGACATGTCTCGTGATTCTGTTTCTAGATAGGAGTGGCTTTGGACCCAGATTCCAGTTAAAAGACATGTCTAGACAAGAAAGTACTAACACGAATTAGGAATTGAATAGACTTATATAGTACAAAAAAATGGAGAATTGCATAGACAAATCGCTAGACCAAGGGTTTAGCCCATAGTACAATTCCATGGCGCATACAGTTTTGTCACTCTCTACTCTCTTGTCTATCCCCTATCTCTGAACGCCCTAGAGAATTGCACAGAAAAATCACTTATATCACTAGAGCAAGGGCTTAGCCCAAAGTTCAATGCCATGGCACACACAATTGTTACTCTCTACTCTCTTGTCTATCCCCTATCTCTCAACGCCCTGGATCATTCCCCTTTACTCCTTTACATCTTCTCGAGGACTACCCATTGTCAAGATTCAGTTACAAGGTTGTAACAAGAAAGAAGATGCATGCCCCAAGAGTTTGTTGCCCAATGGATATACTGGGCAGTGAGTCTGGTAGCAAGGATGGGCGGTAGTGGCAGCCAATTGGTTGGATAACCCCCAACACCTAGCAATCACGGTGGTGGACACTGTGCCAACAACAAAGCCTATCTGATTCATTATTGTTGTCATTTAGTACCAACTCATTTATGAAAAATCAAAACAAAATTTTTATCTCTAGAACCCGGGTCTAAACTTTAAGGCCTATTCCAGCCCCCTTCACCTAGTCCTTCCTCTTCCTCCATGGTGGAATGGCCTCTTGAGATAAATTTATGGGCTTTTCCTAGGCATACCTAGGCTCATAATCCCTCTTCCTATTACTCACCCCTACATGCCCAACTCTCATACTTTCATCAGTCCATCAGAACTACACGTCAATGGGCTTGGCATATGGGTACTTTATCTTGGCCCTTTCCATTAGATAAATGGTCATTCTTGCTACAAAAGCATGTGGATCTGTCTGCTCTAGGATGATGGCAACATTTTCAAACATGGTTTGCTCATGCTCTCTTGGTCTCCTCCTTCCCCCTTGACTCCACTTCCACCCATGTGGTGGTCTTCCTATTGGTTCTGATTTGGAGTGTAGCTTCTCTTCTTCTGCCATATAATTCTGTTGGTAAGGGTCCCTAGGTGTCCTACCCTATGCATGGGTTGCTGCCTCCTCACCTTTGGACCCTCGCGTGTCATAATATCCCATCACTTCTTCGCACTACTCGGGATCTGGATGAGGGGATTTTTATTGGCGCACTGACTCTGCTATACCTGGGAGCTACTTTGCCCTTGTTTTATTCCATATGACACATCTAACTAGTTCATAAATTTGGCAATCTCATCCCACTTATATGGTTGCACGGCTCTTTCCTACTCGGCAACCTAAATCAAGCTCCTCATGTGAGCTAGGGCTATCTCTTTCTAGATGGTTGTGTTCCCATGTGCCCTCTCTTCCTCGATGCTTTGTTACATCTTTTTTTCCTTCTTTTCCCTTTTGGCTCACCCTTGCATGCCTCTTGTCCTTACTCTATATTTCGATAGCATGGGCCTTCCTCATGGTCTTGACCTTGTCTTTTCTTGAGGAGGGTGAATGTTTTCTTCCATTTCTCTAATTCCAGTCTAAGCTGCTTACTTTGAGCTTACACCTCCTTTTTTTTGCTAGTGTCTGCTCTGTTGGGCCCTGCATCCTTGTCCCCTTAGCTATGTTTTGCAATTCCCAGTGCTTTTGTGGGGTCAAATCCTACTATTTTTCTTGTGTCCAGATTTTTGGATCCTCCTTCCAGATTTTCATCTTGCTTCTGGAAAGGAACTATCTGCCTGCAGGTAGGTGTGGGGGATTGCATTGCCGCTATCAATTTATTCAAATATTAACCCCACACCTCTTTTAAGTCCTCCATGGTGTGTATTTCCCATTGTTCCATCTTATCTTTTCATAGTTCATAGACTTCAGGAAACTCCTCGGCATCCAGAACTGCTAGTCGGCGGGCTTCTACCTAGCTCCACTTTGTCTCTATGTGCCTTGGCTTGCACCTCTCTTATAATCCTCGCATGCTCTTCTCTAATCAAGAGCATCTGGCCCTCAGTCCTAAATTGGTTTTTCTTGGCCATGTCTACTTCTTCCTTCAGCTACCTATTGGTCTACTCGTTCTGGCCCTCAGTGTCCTAGATTGGTTTTTCTTGGCCATGTCTACTTCTTCCTTCAGCTACCTATTGGTCTACTCGTTCTTGGCCAAATCCCCTTTTATCATTGCCATTTATCTTTTTGTCTCTTCTTCCTCTTTCTAGAGCCTCAAGAGCTATCTTTGTATTTCCTCCATCCTGCCTACTTCTCTCCTCCTTCTATTTGTCTCCTTGTGTAGAGGTTCTTGCTGGTGGCTCCTCATGGCACGGATGATTTCATCTTGTTCCCTAACCACTTCCTACAGCTTGGTGATCTCCTTTAGTCCATGTGCCATACACCTTTGTAAATAATTGAGGCATCCTTGCACCCAATTTGTGTCAAAGGACTCCAAAATAATTGCAAGATGGGGTGTAGATCAAACTCCATTGGTATTATCTACATGCCAAAAATGGGAGTATATAGCAAACTATTTGCTCTCATTTCCCATTGGGCCACATGTGGGATGCTTTTTTTGAAAAGTTTGATGATCAAGGCAAGCATTCATGCCCTTATGATGAATCTATGGCTTACCATACTCCATTGGGATGCCATTGATCATTAGAGAAGGGAATCTTTATCAAATGAATGGTATTATGCATGCACATGAATGCAATGGATGTGACTCTATGCATTGGAAGAGTTATGGAACCCATGAATGAGCTATTGGCAGTAATTTTGCATTGATATGACACATATTCTCATTTCTTTGAGCATTGCTAAGGGTATTGGATGCCATTGAGCCACTTATAGCCATCTCAATGCTATGGGGAGTCACATTATGGAGTGTGGGCATGCATATAAGATCGTGGGTTGAGCTATTGATCTTGCTTACCCTCACATGCTATTGTTGTGGTGATTGGAATTGAGTGGTTTTGTTGGATGGAGGGAAGATTCTTGGGATTTGATTAAAAATCATGATTCCATGCTCTTTGGTTGTAAAATGAATGAGTTTTAAAGGGCATGAGTCATGCCAAGTGGTTGTAAGTAATCTTCATTGCTTTTACATTCAAGCAAAGCACACTACCACATCACAATTGTTATCACAACTTTCCATTCCTAGCATCTAGTATGTTGTGAGGTACCTTGGGCATTGGAGAAGAGGCCCGAGGGGAGCGTGGCTTGAATCCACTGTGCCATGAGTGCCTTGGGAAAGCGGTACGCTGGAGGATTAGGTACTTGGAAGACATGGCCCCAACTTGTGCTACCTAGTACGAGGGTGGGAAGAGCTTGTCTAGGAGATTAGCAAGCTTTGACGTGCTTCATCGAAGACATTGGTACATGTATTGTGGTGATTCACTTGGGTTATGCATGGATTTGATGCCTATTGGATGAGGCAAACATTGGGGCAAGGTGTTATGCAGTTTATGCAAGATGTCAATGAGTATTGATGCTAGAAATTTCATGCTTACGAGATTGAGATTTGGCTCCTAATACAAAGGAGACCATGTTGAAATTTTTCCAAAATCCTATGCATGGTTGGAGTTATGGGCATTGGTGTGATGAGCACATTCTATGAGCTTTTGGATGCCAATGGAGTATTGGATGCTTGAACAAGTGAATTGGGGCAAGTGGGAAGCCATTAGTCACTAAGAAGGACACTTGGGGGGCAAGATGTTGTAGAATTATCAAAATCCTTTAGGACTGAATTAAAGGTTATTTTACAAGCTCTTAGCACTTCCTTAGACCTACCCAACAAGTCAAGCTTAAAAATCCGATATTCCTTTAGGGTGGAAATTAAGGTTTTACCAGGATTGATAAACCCTAATTCAGCCACAAGGAGTTTATGGTCTCATAGATCTAATCACATAGGTTTGTAGAACTCATCAAGGGCTTTAATTTGAGCAAGAAATTTTTGAATTCCGATATTTCTAGCTCAAGATATACGATTTTTACCTATAACCCTGAGAACCCTAAAACAAAGAGATCTAACCCATCTCATTTATCCATACCAAGTGCATAGCCATCTAGTAACCTTTAGCCCGATTCCATAGAGCCAAAAATCATCAAAATCGGATACCGTTTGCTTCTCCAAAGTGTGAAGGGAAAATTGCAGCTTGGAACCATGGATTTTGATTGCAGTATTGAAGACGCCTATTCATGTGATGATGGGGAATATGATAGCGATGCTTCGTGTAGTGTTGAAGACTACATAAGTGATCAAGATCTATCACATGAAGAAGGTCATGTATTATTGGAATTGGATCCGGATGAAGCGGCTTTTCCAAGGGATTACTATGATGATGTGGGCAACTATGGTTGTAGCTTTGATGGTTATGTTTCATCCAATGGTGGATATGGTTATGTTTCACCTAATGATAGATATTATGATGGCTATGTCTCATCCAATGGCAGTTATCCTTTACCAAATGAGGGATATGCTTCATCCAATGATAATCAAGATACATGCAATGATAGGCAAAGTGACACCTATGGTGGCCGTCACAATCTCTTGCATAGTGTTGAGCATATGATTCTTTTATGGGTGAAGAGAGCATGCTTTTCAAGATGCATTTGGCCATGTATGGTATGAAGACAAATATGGAAATTTTGTTACTCATGGGCAATATAGGAAGAGCAATGCTTGTCAAGGTGAAGGCATGCATTATGGGAAACATGTACATCCTTATGCTTATGAGTATGCACATTATGATGTCCATGAGGAGTCTTCACAAAGTGGTTATGCTTTTGAAGAGGAGACCAATGGCCAAGAAGATGAAGAAGAAGAGGATGCTTTTGAAGAGGAGACCAATGGCCAAGAAGAGGAAGAATATGCTTTTGAAGAAGAGCCTTCTCTCTATCATTTGGACCTATACGCGGCCAACCCTTCATCCTCTCCATCTACTTCTTCAATTCCTTCATACCCTTCACCCTCAACCTTGCACTCTTCAACTTCATCAACTTTTTCATTCCCTCATGCTTCTACAACCAATCTTGTTTGGACACAAGGCAATTGTAATGCAAGGGTAAGCATGCTCAAGGAGTGGCAAAAGATGCATGAAAATATGCAAGGGCTTTGTCAAGAGTTCCAAGGAACATTTGAGGGTATAAGAAGATTACCATCAAGGGATGTTGCTTCTTTTGATAGTTCTTCTTCATTTGGGAAGGATGGGAAATCTTGGATGCTCCTTAGCCATTCCTAAATGACCTTGAGGCCTTTGGGTCGGCCTTTAGGGTCATTCTTCCACCTATTGTGCATGAAAATAATGGCCCTAGGGCCATTCTTGGATGCCCCAAGGCCATCCCAAATATGACCTTGAGGCCTTAGGGTGATGCAAGAATGGCCCTAGGGCCATTCTTCCTCATTTTGTGCATGAAAATTAATGGCCCTAGGACCATTCTTTGATGCACCCATGGCCCCTTGGGGTCATGCAAGAATGGCTCTTGGGCCTTTATTGGATGCTCCCATGGCGACTATTTCATGCACTGTGATGCATTTTAAAGTAAAATGGTGGATATACGAGGCCTTGGGGTCATGTAAAATGGTGGATATACGAGGCCTTGGGGTCATGTAGGAATGGTCCTTACACCTGTTGTGTATGAAAATAATGTCCCTAGGGCCATTTTTGGATGCCCCATGGCCATCCTAAAAATGACCTTGAGGCCTTGGAGTCATGCAAGAATGGCCCTAAGGCCATTCTTCCTCATGTTGTGCATGAAAGTTAATGGCCCTAGGACCATTCTTGGATGCACCCATGGCCCCTTGGGGTCATGCAAGAATGGCCCTTGGGCCATTCTTAAATGCCCCCATGGCGACTATTTTATGCACTGTGATGCATTTTAAAGTAAAATGGTGGATATATGAGGCCTTGGGGGTCATGTAGGAATGGTCCTTACACCTATTGTGTATGAAAATAATGTCCCTAGGGCCATTTTTGGATACCCCAAGGCCATCCCAAAAATGACCTTGAGGCCTTGGGGTGATGCAAGAATGGCCCTAGGGCCATTCTTCCTTATTTTGTGCATGAAAATTAATGGCCCTAGGACCATTCTTGGATGCATCCATGGCCCCTTTGGGGGTCATGCAAGAATGGCTCTTGGGCCATTCTTGGATGCCCCCATGGCGACTATTTCATGCACTTTGACCTATTTTTAAGTAAAATGGTGGATATATGAGGCCTTGGGGTCATGTAGGAATGGTCCTTACACCTAATGTGTATGAAAAGAATGGCCCTAGGGCCATTTTTGGATGCCCTCCATGGCCATCCCAAAAATGACCTTGAGGCCTTGGGGTCATGCAGGAAAGGTCCCAGGGCGATTCTTTCTCATGTTGTACATGGAAAAGAATGGCCCTAGAACCATTCTTGGATGCACCCATGGCCCCTTGGGGTCCTACAAGATTTCCCTAGGACCATTCTTGGATGCCCCCATGGCCCCTTGGGTTCATGCAAGAAGGGCCATTCTTGAATGCCCACATTGCCACTATTGCATGCACTATGATGTATTTTTAAGTAAAACGATGGATATATAAGGCCTTGGGGTCATGTAGGAATGGTCCTTACACCTGTTGTGTATAAAAATAATGGCCCTAGGACAATTCTTGGATGCCCCATGGCTATCCCAAAAATGACCTTGAGGCCTTCGGGTCATGCAAGAATGGCCATTCTTCAATGCCCCCATGGCCACTATTTCATGCACTCTGATGTATTTTTAAGTAAAACGGTGGATATATGAGGCCTTGGGGTCATGTAGGAATGGTCCTGACTCCTTACACCTGTTGTGTATAAAAATAATGGCCCTAGGACAATTCTTGGATGCCCCATGGCCATCCCAAAAATGACCTTGAGGCCTTGGGGTCATGCAAGAATGGCCCTAGGGCCATTCTTCCTCATGTTGTGCATGGAAAAGAACGGCCCTCTGACCATTCTTAAATGCACCCATGGCCCCTTGGGGTCATGCAAGAATGGCCCTTGGGCCATTCTTGGATGCCTCCATGGCCACTATTCTGAATGGCCCTTGGGCCATTCTTGGATGCCCCCATGGCAACTATTCCGAATGGCCTTGGGGTCATGTAAGAATGGCCCTAGGGCCATTCATCCTTGTAAGATTCCTCCCTCCAGCTTTTGAGGTGTGTAAGTGTAAGAACCTCCCCTTCTGATCTTATAATTATTCCCCTCTCTGAAATAAAAGAAAGATCAAGTTTTACCCTATTTTGACATGTAGAGAGAAAATGTCTAGAGGAAGGTAATTCAAAATTGAGATATTTTTTTATATAAAAATCCTCCTAGTGTCTAAAATGATTTCCCCTGAAATATAAATTCAAAAAGAACTTTTCAATGTGCAATTGGAATTAATTAAAAATTGACCAGACTGATCTAGAAAATTCTAGAATCAGTTTGCTTGGTTAGAGGCTTACTTTTTCCTATAAATAGAAGCCTCCCCCTTTGTAAAAGGTTAATAGTGTTTATGCACTATTACTCTACTCTTACCTAGAGCCAATTACATTGAATTTTCTTGATAATTCAATTGTTTTTGGCTTAATCCTCTCCAAAGTAATTGGTGGCCACTCTTGCTTCAAAAACAAGAGTAGAACCCTCAATCCCTCAAGCCAAAGGAAAGCTTAAAACCCCATGTAAGCTAAATTTTTCTTACTTTTTAATTTTAAATCTATGGTTTTCTTGATTTTCTTGTTTATTTAGTTGATTAAAGTAAATTCTAATGCTATGCCTTGATGAAAAGGCCATCCCCTTCTCTTCTTTGCAATTCAGCCTTTCTTTATCCTAGAATGTTTAACAAAAAGATTAATTAAACTTTTCTTATTGCTTACTCTCTTGAAAATTAAAAATTTTATAGATTAGAGTCCCTTACATCTAATTGGGGTTAATTTAAATTGAAAATAGAATGTTAAATATGAGAAATGGTCAACCATACAAAGGAGGTTATGGTAAAATTTTCTATAATTTTGTGGTTAAGAAAGTTTATTTTTATGTTATTCCAAAAGATTAATTCTCACCATTTGTGCATTCTAAAAAAAATATTCTAATTTACTCAATGTACATATTCACCTATGAATATGCATGGATATCACGGATATTAATTATTTAATTTAATTTCTATGCATAGAAAGATGCATAATGGAAATTTTTATTATAAAAGTGTTGTTTTCATTGAATTTAATTTCTATGCATAGAAAGGTGCATAATGGAAATTTCTATTATAAAAGTGTTGTTTTCATTGAATTTAATTTCTATGCATCGAAAGGTGCATAATGAAAATTTCTATTATAAAAGTGTTATTTTCATTGGATTTAATTTCCATGCATAGAAAGGTGCCTAAAGGATTTATTTATTTCAAAAGTGTTATTCTCATTAAAATTGATTTTATGCATAGAAAGATGCATAAAGAATTTATTTTTATTTTAAAAGTGTTATTCTCATTAAAATTGATTTTATGCATATAAAGATGCATAAAGGATTTTTTTTATTTCAAAAGTGTTATTCTCATTAAAATTGATTTTATGCATAGAAAGATGCATAAAGGATTTATTTTTATTTAAAAATTGCTATTCTCATTAAAGTTGATTTTTATGCATAAATAGATGCATAAAAGGATTTTTATAAAAACGTTATTCCCATTGAAGTTGATTTTTATGCATAAATAGATGCGTAAAGAATCTTTAGATCAAAATTAGAATTCTCTTAAATTCTATGTTTAAATTCTATGAATAGATGTAATAAGATGTGATGAGAATCAGATAGATGTGAACGAATGGATGGATGGATGTGATGTGAATAGAGGTAATGAGATGTGATGTGAATAAGATGAATGAATGGATGGATGGATGGATGGATGTGATGTGAATAGAGGTAATGAGATGTGAAGTGAATAGATGTGATGTGAATCAGATAGGTGTGAATGAATGGATGGCTGGATGTGATGTTAATAGATGTAATGAGGTGTGATGAGAATCAGATAGGTGTGAATGAATGGATGGATGGATGTGATGTGAATAGAGGTGATGAGATGTGATGTGAATAGATGTGAGGTGAATAGATGTGATGAGATGTGATGTGAATCAAATAGATGTGAATGAATGGATGAGATGTGATGTCATGTGAATCAGGATGTAAATGAATGATATGTGATGAAAATGGATGTGAATGTGTAAGTGAATAATGGATGTGGTTATGTATGTGAAGAATGGATGTGGATGTATGTGAAAGAATGGATATGGTTATGTATGTGAAGAGTGGATGTGGATGTGTATGTGAAAGAATGTGATGTGGATGTTTATGTGAAAGAATGTGATGTGATGTGACATGAATATATGTGGATGTGAAATGATAGATATGAATGTATGAATAGATGTGGGTAGTCGTATATGTGAATGGTTGGATGGATGTGTATGAATGAGATATGATGTGGATAGATGTGATGTGATGTTATGTATGTGATAGGATGGTGATGAGAATGAATGTGATGGGAATTGGGATGTGAATGGATGAGATTTGAATGAATGTAATGTGATGAGATGTGGAGATGGGTAGATGCGAGTGGATGAGATCTGATAAGGATAAATGAGGAAAGATGTGATGAGATGAAAATGATGTGATCAGATAAGAAAACACCATATTGGATAATTTGGGAAAAATCCCATTCCCATTTGAAAAATGGGAGCATGGTGAACTTGTCCAAAAGTTTGTCAAAACCCCCTCATGTGACATATCATCGGAAAGATCTTGAAGAGTAGAATCTAAATCTATGATCTCCGACAAATTTGGAGTTAGTATGTTTAAGATATGTCCAAAACTATATGGAGTAATTGATTCCCAAAATGTGAGATTTTTTCCAAATTACCTAATATTGACTTAGAATGGGAACTCTTATGAAATGGATGTGATTTAAATAATGTGGATTAATGTGGAAAGATGAGAGTTCATTTTAGAAACTGTATTTATGACATGTTTTTAAATGACTGTTTTATGTCAAGAATACTGGGGAAGCATTTTGACCGTCTTGTGAATGAGGTCGTGGAGACCTAATCTGATAAGTTGCAACAGATGACGGTGAGTCAATGGAGGATGTCTCGCGTAGCAAGGTCAATCAGCCGAGGTCTTGACCAGGGCCTCGGTTTGATTCAAATGGTGAGCTTCTGGTACGGTGGATGAGGAACCAAGGAAGCGGCCTATGAGTGAAGTGCCAGGTCACCTGCTGTGCGAAGGATCCTAGAGGGCGAAGATACCCACACGTGCATCGTGGAAGATATTGGAACAAGGAGTAAGAGTTGTTTTCTAAATTTGGACATAGATCTGGTTGATTAACCTTGCTGGTCCTCAACAAATGAGTCCATGGTTCTTTTATATGGATCTGTTGGTTGATCTTGTTGATCTTCAACCGAGATTCCATTTTGATATGTGAATATATTGCCAAGGACTATGAGGTAGGAACTATCGAGAAGGCCCCTGAGTGGACAGGTGGTGAGCCTTCTGGTTGCCAATGATGCCATAGGTACACCGATGAAGGAATGTTTGGAAATAAGGATTTACAACCAGAGATTTTGAGGATTATGATCAGTGACACTATGATTTCATTAAATCATTATTTTAAAGATAGCTGAATCTATGAAAAAGGCAATTTCATATTGGGTGTGTAAGTGGTGTGACTAGTTTTCACAGCTGAATCTGTGAAAAAGGCAATTTCATATTGGGTGTGTAAGTGGTGTGACTAGTTTTAAGTTTGCATGATTATCTGACTAGGGGGGCTGGGAACTCTTTTCCCTCGTACCCGGGACAAAACCTAACCAACTAGGCTGAACTGATGGATCCCTAGATTGAGACTCAATTCTGTTATGGTACGATAGATGAAGTAAATCCCGGACAAAAATTGTTCTATGGAAAAGAATCAACGGCTGTGCCTCTCGATGAGGAAAAAAGGGTTGGTCTCTATGATCCAAGTGCAATCTTTTCCTTGACTTTAATTTCTATGCATAGAAAGGTGCAAAATGGAAATTTTTATTGTAAAAGTGTTATTTTCATTGAATTTATTTTTATTTCAAAAGTGTTATGCTCATTAAAACATGCATAAAGGATTTATTTTTATTTCAAAAGTGTTACTCTCATTAAAATTGATTTTATGCATAGAAAGATGCATAAAGGATTTATTTTTATTTTAAAAGTGTTATTCTCATTAAAATTGATTTTATGCATAAAGGATTTATTTTTATTTCAAAAGTGTTATTCTCATCAAAATTGATTTTATGCATAGAAAGATGCATAAAGGATTTATTTTTATTTCAAAAGTGTTATTCTCATTGAAGTTGATTTTTATGCATAAAAGGATTTTTATAAAAGTGTTATTCTCACTGAAGTTGAATTTTATGCATAAATAGATGCGTAAAGAATCTTTATATCAAAATTAGAATTCTCTTAAATTCTATGAATAGATGTAATAAGATGTGATGAGAATCAGATAGATGTGAATGAATGGATAGATGGATGTGATGTGAATAGAGGTAATGAGATGTAAAGTGAATAGATGTGATGTGAATTAGATAGATGTGAATGAATGGATGGATAGATGGATGTGAATAGAGGTAATGAGATGTGAAGTGAATAGATGTAATGAGATGTGATGTGAATCAGATAGATGTGAATGAATGGATGGATGGATGTGATGTGAATAGAGGTAATGAGATGTGAGGTGAATAGATGTAATGAGATGTGATGAGAATCAGATAGGTGTGAATGAATGGATGGATGGATGTGATGTGAATAGAGGTAATGAGATGTGAGGTGAATAGATGTGATGAGACGTGATGTGAATCAGATAGGTGTGAATGGATGGATGGATGAATGTGATGTGAATAAAGGTGAATAGATGTAATGAGATGTGATGAGAATCAGATGGGTGTGAATGAATGGGTGGATGGATGAGATGTGAATAGAGGTGATGAGATGTGAGGTGAATAGATGTGATGAGATGTGATGTGAATCAGATCGATGTGAATGAATGGATGAGATGTGATGTCATGTGAATCAGGATGTAAATGAATGATATGTGATGAAAATGGATGTGAATGTATAAGTGAAGAATGGATGTGGTTATGTATGTGAAGAATGAATGTGGATGTATGTGAAAGAATGGATGTGGTTATGTATGTGAAGAATGGATGTGGATGTATGTGAAAGAATGGATGTGGTTATGTATGTGAAGAACGGATGTGGATGTGTATATGAAAGAATGTGATGTGGATGTGTATGTGTATGTGAAAGAATGTGCTATGATGTGACATGAATATATGTGGATGTGAAATGATAGATATGAATGTATGAATAGATGTGGGTAGTCGTATATGTGAACGGTTGGATGGATGTGTACGAATGAGATATGATGTGGATAGATGTGATGTGATGTTATGTATGTGATAGGATGGTGATGAGAACGAATGTGATGGATTTAAGTGAATGTGATGGGAATTGGGATGTGAATGGATGAGATGTGAATGAATGTGATGTGATGAGATGTGGAGATGGGTAGATGCGAGTGGATGAGATCTGATAAGGATAAATGAGGAAAGATGTGATGAGATGAAAATGATGTGATCGGATGAGAATGGGAATTCTTATGAAATGGATGTAATTTAAATAATGTGGATTAATGTGGAAAGACGAGAGTTCATTTTAGAAACTGTATTTATGACCTGTTTTTAAATGACTAGTTTATGTCAAGAATGCTGGGGAAGCATTTTGACCTTCTTGTGAATGAGGTCGTGAAGACCTATTCTGATAAGTTGCAATAGCTAACGGAGAGTCAATGGAAGACGTCTTGCGTAGCAAGGTCGGCAGGCCGAGGTCTTGACCAGCCTCGGTTTGATTCAAATGGTGAGCTTTTGGTACGGTGGATGAGGGACCAAGGAAGCGGCCTATGAGTGAAGGTCACCTACGAAGGCTCCTAGAGGGTGCTGACCATATAGTGCTCGGGCTCTGGGTCGCCGAGGATACCCACACGTGCGTCGTGGTGGAGAAGATATTAGAACAAGGAGTAAGAGTTATTTTCTAAATTCAGGCATGGATCTGGTTGATTGACCTTGCCGGTCCTCAACAGATGAGTCCATGGTTCTTTTATATGGATCTGTTGGTTGATCTTGCTGATCTTCAATGGAGATTCCATTTTGATATGTGAATATATTGCCGAGGACTATGAGCTAGGAACCATCAAAAAGGTCCCTGAGTGGACAGGTGGTGAGCGTTTTGGTTGCCAATGATGCCATAGGTACACCGATGAAGGAATGTTTGTTGGAAATAAGGATTCAACCAGATATTTTGAGGATTATGATTAGTGACACTATGATTTCATTAAATGATTATTTTAAAGACAGCTGAATCTGTGAAAAAGGCAATTTCATATTGGGTGTGTACGTGGTGTGACTAGTTTTAAGTTTGCATGAATATCTGGCTAGGGGACCTGGGAACTCTTTTCCCTCATATACCTGGGAAAAAACCTAACCAAATTCCTAATTGGATCCCATCACTACAGTGATTGGGCGATTGATGGATCCCTAAATTGAGACTCAATTCTGTTATGGTACGATAGATGAAGTAAATCCCGGACAAAAATTGTTCTATGGAAAAGAATCAACGACTGTGCCTCTCAATGTGGAAAAAAGCATTGGTCTCTATGATCCAAGTGCATCTATCCTTTCACATCATCCACATCCATACATCCACTTCTATCATTCACATACATCCACTTCTATTCTTCATATACATCCACATCCATTCTTTCACATACACACATCCACATCCATTCTATCACATACATCCACTTATATTCTTCACATACATCCACATCCATCCATCCATTCATTCACATTTATCTAATTCACATCACATCTATTTAACTCTCATCCTTATCACATCTATTCTCATCACATCCATTCTCTATTCATTCCCATCTATCTGATTCGCATCCCATCTCATCACACCTATTTACCTCTCATTCTCATCACTTCTATTCCCATCACATCCATTCTCTATTTATTCTCATCTATCTGATTCATATCACATATCATCACATCTATTTACCTCTCATTCTCATTACTTCTATTCTCATCACATCCATTTAAAGAATGTAAGAGAATTCTTATTTTTGATATAAAGATTCTTTACACATCTATTTATGCATTAAAAAAACTTCAATGAGAAATAACACTTTTATAAAAATCTGTTTATGCATCTAATTATGCATACATTCAATTTTAAGGAGAATAACACTTTCAAAATAAAAATAAATCTTTTATGCATCTTTCTATGTATATATTCACTTTTAATGAGAATGACTCTTTTGAAATAAAAATAAATTTCTTTATGCATCTTCCTATGCATAGAATCAAAATCGATGAGAATCACTCTTTTGAAAAAAAATAAATTTCTTTATGCATCTTCCTATGCATAGAATCAAAATCGATGAGAATAACTCTTTTGAAATAAAAATAAATTTCTTTATGCATCTTCCTATGCATAGAATCAAAATCGATGAGAATAACTCTTTTGAAATAAAAATAAATTTCTTTATGCATCTTCCTATGCATAGAATCAAAATCGTCAAAATCGATGAGAATAAATCTTTTGAAATAAAAATAAATTTCTTTATGCATCTTCCTATGCATAGAATCAAAATCGATGAGAATAACTCTTTTGAAATAAAACTAAATTTCTTTATGCATCTTTCTATGCATAGAATCAAAATCGATGAGAATAACTCTTTTGAAATAAAACTAAATTTCTTTATGCATCTTTCTATGCATAGAATCATAATCGATGAGAATAACTCTTTTGAAATAAAAATAAATTTCTTTATGCATCTTTCTATGCATAAAATCAAAATCCATGAGAATAACTCTTTTGAAATAAAAATAAATTTCTTTATGCATCTCCTTATGCATAAAATCAAAATTGATGAGAATAACTCTTTTGAAATCAAAATAAATTTCTTTATGCATCTTCCTATGCATAAAATCAAAATTGATGAGAATAACTCTTTTGAAATCAAAATAAATTTCTTTATGCATCTTCCTATGCATAAAATCAAAATTGAT
Organism: Cibotium barometz; assembly: GCF_041138505.1. NCBI lineage: Eukaryota > Viridiplantae > Streptophyta > Polypodiopsida > Cyatheales > Cibotiaceae > Cibotium > Cibotium barometz. The sequence goes on from NC_141049.1 coordinate 64,358,611, forward strand.
GAGAATAACTCTTTGGGAAAAAAATAAATTTCTTTATGCATCTTCCTATGCATAAAATCAAAATTGATGAGAGTAACTCTTTTGAAATAAAAATAAATTTCTTTATGCATCTTTCTATGCATAAAATCAAAATTGATGAGAATAACTCTTTTGAAATAAAAATAAATTTCTTTATGCATCTTTCTATGCATAAAATCAAAATTACACTTTTAGAATACACAATTGGTAGGGATTACTCTTTTTGGATAATAAAAGATAAAACTTATTTCACCAAATTTTAGAGAATTTTTCCATAACCTCCTTTGTATGGCTGACCATTTTTCTTCATCTATTTGCCAAGTGGAATCAGACTCATCCAAATCCATCCACCTCACAAGAAATTCTGTAGACATCCGTTTGTCAAAGAATTCCTAAAGAAAATTAGGGTACTGCTGCATGTCTTCATCTATTTGCCAAGTGGAATCAGACTCATCCAAATCCATCCACCTCACAAGAAATTTTGTAGTCAACTTTCTTCTTGTTTCCTTCTGACGCACGTCAAAAATTACTTCTAGAACAAGGATAATATGGTCATCTTCAATTTCTGGTACATATGAAGATAAGTCTGGAATAGGTGAATCTCCTTGAATATACTATTTGAGCCAAGAAATGTGAAAAGTCAGATGAACCTTCCCCCATGAAGGTGGAAGTTCCAACTTGTAACTGACAACTGAATTTTTCTTAAGAATCTTGAAAGGTCTATAGAAGCGAGGTCGCAACTTTGGAAAACCTGACTTCACTGTTCTATAGCGGTGAGGTGCCACATATAACAAGACCAAATCTTCATCTTGAAAATCTGCATGTGGACGATGCTTGTTGGCTTGTTTTTGATATGTTTGTTGCACATGGACCAATTTATCTCGAACTTGCACAAGCACATCTTGCATCTCCTGAACCAACTGATTTGCCAATGCCACTTTGTGTTGTACAACAAAGTTTGTACGCACAAGAGGAGTATGCCCATATGCTGCTTGAAATGGAGTTTATCCAATTGATGAATGATGGGAATTATTATAAGCAAATTCCACGAGTGGCAAATAATCTTCCCATGATGCCAAACGGGATTGAATGTAATGTCGAATCATTTCTTCCAAAATTTGATTGACTCTTTCAGTCTGTCCATCTGTTTGAGGATGATAGGCTGAACTGAACAACAAATTCGTGCCAAGAGATTTGAACAAAGACGTCCAAAAATGTCCAGTGAACTTTGGATCTTTGTTAGAGATGATGGTCTTCGGCAAACCATGCAATTTGAAGACATGTTGCATGAACAATGACGCCACATCTGGGGCTGAAGCAGCTTTCTTGCAAAGGAATGAAATGCGCCATTTTGGAAAATCGATCAACCACCACAAGAATCTGAGCATTGCCTTTGGATGAACGAGGCAAAGTGGTAATAAAATCCATACTGATACTTTCCCATCTCTCATTGGGAACTGGCAAACGGTTGAAGTAACCCTTGAGGAAGTTGTCAAGAGGCTTTCATTATCTGACACGAATGACAAGCTTTGACAAATTTGATAACATCTTGCTGCATCTGAGGCCAGAAGTATGTAGCAGACAAAAGCCGATATGTCTTGTTGATACTAGGATGAGCAGCATAAGGAACTTCATGATGCTCTTGAATGAGAATCTTCCACAATGAAGTATTGTGAGGCACACAAATGCGATCAGAAAAGAACAGCAACTCATCTATGATGGTGTAGGCTGCAAACATGGTCATTTCTGCAGGACTGGGATTAGAAGATTTGAGAGTACGGAACGCATCTCCAAAATCTCTATCGGGGTCAAATACTCATTTTTGAAACAAGCAGGGATTTCCATTTGCACATCTGTGATGGCAAAATTAGTGGCTCGAGGCATGCGGCTCAAAGCATCTGCAACCACATTCTAAAGACCAGGAACATACTGGATAGTCATGTGGAAATTAGCCAAGAATTCAACCCATTGGCCTTGTCGAGAGTTCATAACAGGTTGAGTGAAAATGTACGTCAGAGATTGATGATCTATACATACAACTGAATCTGCTCCAAGAAGATAATGTCTCCAAGTCCGATAAGCATGCATGATTGCCAAAAACTCCTTATCATACACAGGATACCTGCTTTGAATGGCTGAAAACTTCCTGCTGTCAAAAGAAATGACACGATCATTCTGCATATAAACTCCACGAGAAGCACGATCTAAGGCATCTGTCATTACATCAAAGGGTTGGGTGGGATTTGCAAAAATGGCCATGACCGGGGTTGTCGTCAAGGCATGCTTGAGATCATTAAAGGATTGTTCAGCTTCAGAAGACCACTGAAGTTTGTCCAGCTTTGTCAATTATGTCAAAGAGGCAGCAATCTCTGAAAACCTATACACCTTGCTGTGATAAAAGTTAACAAGTCCTAAGAAAGAGCGAACATCTGAAATGGTGAGAGGCAAGGGCCAATCCACAATCACCTGAATCTTCTTAGGATCTACTGCAATCCCATTAGCAGAAATGATATGACCACGATATTCCACATGGTTCTTGAAAAATTCACTCTTCTTCTTGTTGATGTACAGCATATTGGTGCGTAGTACTTCAAAGACAATCTGTAAATGCTTTGTGATCGACCATAGATCAGCTAAAAACCAGAATATCATCGAGATAAACGATCACAAACTTGTCCAAGTACGACCCAAAAATTTCATTCATCAGGGTCATGAAAGTGGCCGGGGCATTGGTTAACCCAAAAGGTATGACCAAGAATTCATAATGGCCATATTTTGTCCGAAAGGCTGTCTTGTATTCATCACCATTACAGATACGAATTTGATGATAGCCGGACTTCAAATCAATCTTGGAAAACACCTTTGCACCAAGCAGTTGGTCGAACAACTCATCGATGCGAGGCAAAGGGAATTTGTTCTTGATTGTTGTCAGCTTGTTGAGAGCACGGTAATCAATGCAAAGCCGCATTGATCCATCCTTCTTTTTGACAAGCAAAACCGGGGCTCCGAAGGGACTTTTGCTGGGACGGATGTGACCTTTGTCCAGCAACTCCTGTAATTGCTTTTGTATCTCCTAAGATTCAGACTAAGAAACACGGTATGGAGCTCGGGTTGGAGGAGGTTGACCTGGGATAAGATTAATCGGGTGATCCACAAGACGACGAGGAGGTAATGTCGTCGGAAGATCATTCGAAAACAGATCCTGAAAAGGCCTGAAGAAGGGCTGCTCCAAGTAAGCAGTTGTTGATGACGAGGCTTGAGATTGCTCCTAGTTTCTGCTTCAATCTCCCGTAACATGACCAAGGATGTTGTACAGTCACGTTTGCGGACGAGGCGTTTGACTTGTAGGGCAGAAACAACAATGATGGGTTTGGCACTGAAAAGGCCACGAAGTTCCAGCTCTCAACCATCATGGTATAACTGGATTGAATGAGAACGCACTGGATCATATCTATACAGCCAAGATTGTCCCAGTATCATGTCATAATGTGACAACGGCATCACTGAAAAAATAAGGTGATCTTGGTAATCTTGAATCTAGAACTGAATCTGTTGCACCTTTTTGTTACAATTAAAGAAGGAACCATTTGCAAGCTCTACTTGTAAAGCATCCACAAAATGTCGGGTCTGTAGGCGAAGCTTGTGAACCAAAGAAGTGCCCACAAAATTAGTGGAACAGCCACTGTCCACCAGCACATTGATGGGATGGTCACCAATGAAACCCAGAAGACTAAGGACCTGCTTGGAAAGATTTACCGGAACAGGGTTGGTACTTTGACCATCAAGCATCAGGGTACTGACAACTTCAGAAACGCGAACAGAACAAGCTATTTGTTTGTTTTTGTCTTTCACAGGAGGTGGGTCATGATCAGCATGGTGGCTACTGTCCACCTGAGAATTGCGCCGAGTGTTGGAGGGTTTAGGGCGCTGAGGACATTCGTACCACCGATGATCGCCAGAACAAATTGTACAGAGGCCTGGACGACTAGGTTGGGATGAAGCAGCAGTCGATGAGTGAAGAGGTTTGCTGTCCTGAAGAGGTTTCTCACTTGAAGTTGCGCCGATCATTGTTGCGACGGTCCTGTCGGGACCGAGATCTCGGTTTTTGCTTCTAGAGAATTCGGTCTGAGAGGATCCTGTGTTTGACGCGGGAGCTTGCCCGGAGAAGCGCGACCGGAATGACTGTTGTCTAGAATATGGTCGCCGAGAGTTTGGTTGTCCAGGATTGGGGCGCTGGGGCTGGCTAGTCCCATTGGGTTGATTCCACTGGTAAGAATGGGCACCGGAGGAAAAGTTCCTGGGAGGACGCTTGTAATCACTAATGCGCTCGACATACGAGATTGCTTCATCCAGAGTGGCAAGATTGTACTTATGGACTTCATCTTGGATCGTGGGTTCAAGCCCGTCAATGAAGCTGTGAAGCTGGTCAGAGGGGCTGAGTGTTTCTATCTCGAGAGCCAGTTTTTGAAACTCTGAGATGTATGCGGCCACGGAGCCAGTTTGACTCAGTCGGCGGAGAGAAGACCTGGCATGAAAGTTCGCATTTGCAGGCTCAAAAGCCTTGCAAAGGGCACGCCGAAATTTATCCCATGTCCGAGTAGACTTGCCATCTGAAATCCTGCATCGCCACCAAAGAAAGGCGGTATCTTTCAAGAGGGTACTGGCCAATGCCACCTTTTTATTTTCGGGCAATTCGGTATTTGAGAAATAAACCTCCATCTTGTAGAGCCAGTGATCTATTAACCGCTTATCGCAGCGGCCATTGTAGGGCTCAGGTAACTTGATATCCATCTTTCTTGTCTGTGCTGTGGTCATTAATTTATACAAAAGTTGAGTTCAACATTGTCTACCTCGACGGTCAGATCGGGAGGAGTTGAAGGATCGTCCTGCTAGCCCACCGAGGGTGATGATGATGATGATGTTGGAGCACGCGAACGACGTGCTCGCTGTGACTTCCTGGATCCCTCGCACTGGTGTTGGTGCCGTTGTTGCATGTCTTCCATTTGTGATCGCATTGATGCCATACCGTCGAAAAAGGGCCCTCGAAAAAGGGCCCTTTGCAAGTCCTCCATCTATTGTTGAAGAGTGGTCATCTGCAAGGCCTCCATCTAAGGATCGGGTGGCACGCTGTCATGCGAAGTCGACATCTGGAGAACTCAGAGAGAGTACTGAGGTGAAGCAGGAAGGGTCCACCCGAAATATAGGATGGAAGGAACAGCTGCTGAAGAGGCAATAACGGGATCCTCGTACTCGAAGTCGGGGTCCTCCACTTCCTCGGGATCGTCCTCGGAGGTTACTTCGTCTGCTTCCACTTCTTCGTTTGGTTCCGCCAAAGAGCTGGTCACTGGAGATAATGGAGTATAATCGGGGACGAAGATCTCGCAGTAGATGTCACAGGAGGGCGCATGGAGGAGATATTGCGGAGGCCATCCACACTGCACTCTGGAAGAAAGTGTGCCAACTGAGGGTACCATGACAGAAAGTACTTGAAATGAGTAAGGTGCACTGGCTCGCAGGTGAGGAAAATAGTCCAGATCGCCCAAGTGTCAGGTTCGGTTACATGCGGGCTGCTGACATGTATGTGGTATACCAGGCTACTGGGATAGGAGAGTCCGGGAGACTTTGAATCCACCCAGCATCGGCGGAAAGTGGCACCAGTTCCGGAGTGGGGGCACGAGGAGGGCTGTGTTCGGGAAGAAGAGCCTCAGGGATCTCGTCAATGTAACTCAGGTAGGAGATGTGCATGTCGGATTCCTCCGGAAAGTTGTCCATGAAGCATGCACGTAGAGGGCGAGAGCGCACAGACTATGTGGCATGGGCAAAGCCGAGAGAGAGGATGAAGGCGAATGTGCAGTCGGCGGCATCCTGACAGCTGGGGGGAATGATCACTGAATCGCACGGAAGGGGAGGCCGCTTCACACTCGCATCGAATCGCCAACAACGGAAAGGGGGGGCGCTTCACACTCGCGTCGAATCGCCAACGGAAGGGGGGGCGCTTCACACTCGTGTACACCTTTTTTTTTTTAATGGCTTAAAGGTGATGGTGGCCTGGATCACGTACCCGATCGGAAGAGGGGGTGCGCCGCTTCGAAAAGGCGCTGCCAACTACGATGCGAAGAGGAGGGGTCGATATTGAGCAGCGATGGGGGGCTCAGGGCCGACAGCTGCACGAAGCGAGCAAGGGGCTCACGGCTTGTAGTAGCGAACAAAGCGAGGAGGGGGGGTGCTCCATACTCAGCAGAGAGGGGGGGTTCCTGACATGCAGCGAACGACTACCACCACCAGCAGAGCAGGGAGGGGGGTAATCCAGGTATGCAATAAGGGTTCCCTCTCTGAAACACACACAGTGCGTGTGTATGGGTGTGGAATTTTTTTTTTGAATTTACATCACCATGGGCAAAGATTTACGCCAAGTCCACCATCGCTCCGTTGCTTCCATACAACACCGAGAAGAGGGGTGGACGAGGGAGTGCCGCGGAGAGGGTGAGGGCTTCACAACCCACGGGTAGGAAGAGTTTTGCTCTGATACCACTGTGAGGATTATGTTGTTAATCTCTCATATTGTGTACTAATTACTACTTAAGTACTTAACTTAGAGAACAAGAACCTTCAGGGGAACACTTGAGAGAAGATTGAATTGACTTGAATTGAATTAAACTGAGTACAATAGGTCTCTTATATAGGAGATGAAGAGACACATTTGAAGAGGCATGTCCTTTAACGAAAGGACATGACTATAGACGAAAGGATACAACTTTAGGCTAAGGGATGTGTCTATTCGATGTAGAGGCACAAACATTCATCAAGGGAGAAGGGATGTGGCTATTCGATGATGAAGAGGTACATCTTTTGGCGAAGAGTCACAACCAGTCGAGGGTAGGGGTTCCCTTGGCTAGTTACTCTTTGCATATACGTCACAATCGTGACATCTCCTTTCAGTTTGTGCGTTAATTTTCGTCGCGAAAAGAGTGCTGAATTTTGATTTTTGAAGTTACCGATTCTTCTCCGAAGCTTCCGCATATTACATTCCATGACGTTATGTAACATTTGAAAGAAAGTGAAGCAAATAGAAAAACATAGATGTAGGCCTAGGCACGAGACCTGTAAATGCTAGAAAAAATTGATGTTTACTATTGAAAACTAAGCACGAGGGAAGCCCGTAGGTGCTGCACAATGGTAAGAAGCAGAAGCAGCTGCTAATGACCTCAACTAGATGCAAAAGAATGAGATAACTTGGGGGAAAGGGGTCAGCCCTTATATACTCCCCTAGAGTGCTGGTCGGCTAGCTGTAGCAAGCCGACAGCAGCACAGTAGCATTAAATGCAAAGTACACACCGAGTCCATATTGAGAAGCTTTGTATACTAAAAATAGATTTTTGGAAATCCGTGGTACATGAAGAACATAATGTAAGGCGGCAGAGGAACCCAAAGAAACATTACCAACACCGGTGACACCCAAAGAAACATTACCAACACTGGTGACAAGAAGTGAAGAGTTGTCACCGATACAAACTGAAGAAGAAAGAGTCTGGTAGTCCTCCAAGATATGGGCTTGATTGGTCATGTGGGCACAAGCACCACTATCACCAACCCATTCCACCGCTTCAAGTGTGTCACTAACCTCTTCAGGAGAAGTCATATTTGTGATCATCACGAGGAATGAATCCTGTGAAGAAGTGGATGAATTTGTGACTGCCGTGTATGCAACTTTGGCAGATCCCTCCTCTGAAACTTTGCCTTTCTCTTTGGTGTTGTCCTTGTCAGATGCTTTAGAAGCATCCTGGGCTTTATACTTGGCTTTGGCTGCTCGAGAATCATCATGATGAGCAAAGCAACGAGCCTCAGTATGACCTGACTTGCCACATTAATCACATTCATTGCTTTTGTCCGTGGCAACGATTTGGTGTGTAGCACCATCTATAGTGTATTCAACAACATCGACCATCATACTTTCACTAGTAACACTCTATTCTCTACTCAATTTTATTTTTCATACACTTTACAGGTGATTCAGTCACTTGTTTTGACAGCCATCCAGGATTGTATTCAGTGAATACTGAGTACTTGCAGTGTATTCAGTGAATACTGAGTACTTGTAGTGTATTCTCAGTGAATACTGAGTACTTGCAGTGTGTTGAAATATTTTGCATTTTGTAGAAAGTCATGCTAGCAGTAGTGATGTATTCAACATGTTGTCTACTGAGGACAAACTTGACGGGACTAACTACCCATTATGGTCCTATATGATGAGGCATGTACTGGTTGCTAAAGGGCTTTGGAATGTGGTTAGCTGGTAGTGAATCTCATCATGTTTCACAACTACCAGTGCAACCAGGTGCTGTAGGTACATCTGAAGTAGAATCTAATACAGATGTGGCTCCTCCACATGCACCACTAGTACCTCCCACTACTGCTCAAACGAGATGGGATGGAAGGGATGCACAGGCACATGCATTTCTTGCACTTTTTGTGAAGCAAAGCATCATTCCTCATATTCGGTCATGTAAGACTTCAAAATAGGCATGGGATGCACTTGTTGCATTATACGAGGTGCGTAATGAAGCACGTTTTACATATTTGTGCAAATAGTTGGAGTCTGAGCACATGAATAAGGGAGACTTAATGGACAACTTCTTGACCAATATCAAAGATTTAAGGAGCATAGTGTGGATAAGATATATCCTGATAGTACATTGGTGCCCACAATTCTCAATGCATTGCTAGATTCTTATCAGAGTTTTACCTCTACCCTTAGACTCACGATGAAGTGAAATCCAAATGCCCTACATTTGATGATCTGGTTTCAGACTCTTGCAAGAAGAGCAGTCTAGGAAAAACAAATCTGTTATGCAAGTTGGTGACCAAGCTTTTGTTTCCAATCAGAAAGGCAAAGGTAAAGCTTCTTTGCATGGTGGCTATAAGCCAAAATCAGAATCCTTAGGTAAGGATACAGAGAAAGAAGGTGATAAGCCTAAAAAGAAGGGCTAGTGTCACTATTGTAGGAAACCAAGGCACTATATAAAGAGAAAAACCATGAAATTACACCTTACCTCTTGATTTTGCTTGATTCTCTATCTTAGAAGAAGCCCCCAACCAATCAATTGGTTAGTGTGTTGAGAGGAAAGCTCCAAGGATGGTTGAAGAGAGAGAGAAGCTCCAATCTCTCCAAAATGTAGAGGATTTTTAAGGGATAATAGAGAATATCATTACTTTAATGTAATACTGTCATGGTATAGTTCACATATTTTTTTACAAAAGACTAAGGATCTATTTATAGGTGAGGGAGGCCTCTAACCAAGTCCAACTGGGTTCTAGAATTTTCTAGGTTTAGTTTGGCTGAATTTGGATAATATTTGGACCTAGTTTGGCTCGCTTTTGATTTGGTTTGATCCAGGATAGATAAAATATCATAATTTTTTTGAATTGAACACTCGTCCACATGTGTGAAATAGGCACCTACCTCAAAGTCTTCCCCCTCCTTACCAAGGTGTCAAAAATGTATCATTATTCTAAATTATCTAATTTTTTAAATAATATCTCATAGTTTTTATCTAATAAACCTTGTACTCAGTCAACTCTTCATCTTATGTGAGCATTTACTCATTTTTGGGTATTTTCTTTTATTCTTTGGATTTATCTCATCCCAACACTTGGATTAATCCTATTGGTCCATAGGAACCTTAATTGGACCATAATCCAAAATTTTCAAAAAATCTTGACCTTTAAGCTAAGGTCCTTTATACATATTTTCAATTAATTCCAAATGCACATTGGAAAATTCTTTTTGAATTACCATTTTAGACACTAGGAGGATTTTTTATATCCAAAAATATTTCAATTTTGGATTACCTCTCTCTAGACATTTTCTTTCTCCAGGCCAAAACAGGGTAAAACAAGATCTTTCTTGGATTTCAGAGAGGGGAATAATTATAAGAACAGAAGGGGAGGTTCTTATACCTTTACACCTCAAAAGCTGGAGGGAGGAATATTACAATTTGTAAAGGGGTATGAACAGCAAAAGGGCATTGATTATGATGACCTTTGCACCCACATCTCATATAACTACCATTAGGTGTCTCATTGCTTTGGCAGCACATCATGGGTGGAATGTACATCAATTGGACATTAAGATTGCATTCTTGAATGGTGATTTACATGTGTATCCCAACATCCTGGTTTTGCCAAGAAGAGTGTAAAGTATGCAGGTTGAAAAAGGCTCTTTATGGCCTTCAGCAGGCTCCTAGAGCATGGTATGAGAAGATTCATGCATACTTGGTTGCAAATGAATTTTGCAACAGTCCAATAGAGAGTACCCTCTATGTGAAGAGAAGTAAGGATACATTTTTGGTCATCGTTCTATACGTTGATGACATGCTGCTCACAGGACCTGATATAGATCAGATTTTAGCCTTTAAGGCTGATTTGCAATCATCGTTTGAGATGTCAGATTTGGGACCCTTGCATTACTATTTGGGGATTTAGTTTATGCAGCACAATAATGGAATTGTTATGCTATAGTGTAAATATATACAGAAGCTATTGAAGAGGTTTAATCTTGAAGACTGTAAACCTGTGGGGCTACACCTATGGAGATAGGTACTCGACTTAGTCTTCAAGATGCAGTAGACCCTTTTGATGCTAGTTTGTATTGTTGAAATTTGAGCATTATGATGAGCTATGGTGGATCAAACACTAGAATCAACATCATTAACAAAGTGACTAGCAAATAATTAAGACGTAATTAGCAAATAGATTAATGTAGGCATGGATACTCAAAAACTAGCAAATTCTCATTAGGGAAATGCCTCAATTTATAGAGTTTACATCCAAGCATCTAATCCCACTGATTTCTCCATGATTCACTCCACCTTTTTTCCCTGATTCTCTCCACCTCTTCACTTTTCCCAGAATATCTCCCAGAATATCTCCACACTTCCCAGAGTATCTCCACACTTCCTAAATCTTCTCATGCTACCCTTTATTCTCTCCCAGTAGATTCTTCTCACCTTTTCACAGGTTCACATTTACACATTCTCTTTTACAGCCTCTAACCAAGGGCTTGTTCCCGCACACACCCTATTCACTTGTATTTTCAACACCTCCCCTCAAGTGAATACTCCTAGTACACCTAGACCCTATACCAAGTTTGCCTCCCCTTACTTGATAGTCCGCGACTAGTGTCTACTCCTCCCCTCAAGTTAACTTAGCACACCTGGACCCTGTGCCAAGTTTTTCTCTTACTTGATAGCCCGCGACCAGTGCCTCAAGTCCCTAAACTCCATAGTCCTTGCACTCTCTCTCTCTATGTGTCCAAGGCTACTATAAGTGTCCGCGACCTTGACTAAAGTGCTCACACATACATCTACCACGTGGCCTACATCATCGGTGGCTCAGAGGTGGTTTTACTTTGTTGGGGCAAGTTACATTGGGTTGTGGGGTCTCTCTCTCTCTCTCTCTCTCAGAGATTTTCACATGGCTCCTCACTCTTTGGAGCCTCACATCTTCTCTTATCTTCAGTTTTCTTGTCGTGGCAGCTTCTCTCCACGCGTCCGTCTCTTCTTTCAGTCTTCTTGGGGTAGCTTCTCTTCTTGGCGCAGCTTCTCTTCTTGTGTCCATGTCTTCCTTCAATGCTTCCTTTAGATCTTCTTGGTGTGGATCTTCCTCTTGGAAAGAGATATTCTTCTTCTTTCATGGCTGGGGCCATGAGCTTGTCCGTCTCACAGGTCATTTTGCTCCATGTGAGCAACATGTTTCAATGTTTTGCTGACAGTTTCTTTGGGCTTTTGATGTTCATCTTGTGTCATTATGCAATGCAAACCCAAATTTATGCAGGAGGTCTTACCTCTTGCCTTATTCTGGACAAGGACAGTGTCTAATCCCATATTTACATTGATGCAATGTGCCCAATACATAATGCGTATAACATTCATTCTCATGCACATTCCCAAATGCAACTCTGGCTGTGAATAATCTTGAATTTGAGTGTAATTTGCAGGCGTTAACCAATGGTTAAATGCAAAATGATGATTTTCACAAATTTATCAGCATAATTTTTCCATAAATTACATTAAATCAAGGGTAACCAATTTGTACGGGATGGTTGGAGTATCAAACCAACTCCGAATTGCAATCTGAAGTTATAGGGATCTGTATCAGATACCTAATGGTTAATTTGAACCCTCAATTGCACCAAAATACAGTGATTAGCACTGATTAATCATCACTGATTATTAGCAAATTAATCCACTGTTTTGTGTGCAGAAAACAGAGTATGCGGGGAGTCCAGATCTGGTGCCTTAGACTTCAAATGAACTCAAATGCTTTCAAAGGAATCAATAGCAATGAGTCTAGTAGAGGATTAAGCCAAGAAACACAAGATTTGACCAAATATTGAAAGCTTAATCTCTGTTTTACCAAAGTCACCTGCAGATTTGATGAAGAGCTTGGATCTCACTGTAGACTTGATGAAACTGAATTCTGTCTTCACCAGCTTGTAGAGCATGCTTGAAAATGCCTTGGGCTAGGAGGAATTAGAAACATTTGATTTGATGAAGAAGAGATCTGCATATTACTCAGAAAAAACAGCGCTGGCCAAATTCACGATTTCTCCTCAACGCCTTCGCAGTTTGCTGCGCCGTTTTGATGCGCTTGAAGACAAGTAGGTTGGCTACCATATGCTAGAAGGGTTTGCCCTAATTTTATGTGTGCAAGGTGAATGAGATCCTCCACTGGCTGGGGGTGAAGGAGATCCTCCACTGGCTGGGGGTGAAGGGGTGAAGTGAAAAATAACTAAAATTTTGATTATTTCCTAATTATCTACTAATCCTAATTAATTAGATAATGGGCTCATAAATCTGATGGATTCTAGGCATGGCTCTGATACCATGTTGAAATTTGAGCATTATGATGAGCTATGGTGGATCAAACACTAGAATCAACATCATTAACAAAGTGATTAGCAATAAATAATTAAGATGTAATTAGTGGGTAATTAGCAAATAGATTAATGTAGGCATGGATACTCAAAAACCAGCAAATTCTCATTAGGGCAATGCCTCAATTTATAGAGTTTACATCCAAGCATCTAATCCCACTGATTTCTCCATGATTCACTCCACCTTTTTTCCCCCTGATTCTCTCCACCTCTTCACTTTTCCCAGAATATCTCCACACTTCCTAGAATATCTCCACACTTTCTAAATCTTCTCATGCTACCCTTTATTCTCTCCTAGTAGATTCTTCTCACCTTTTCATAGGTTCTTTCACATTTACACATTCTCTTTTACAGCCTCTAACCAAGGGCTTGTTCTCGCACACACCCTATTCACTTGTATTTTCAACATGTATTAGCAAGCTATTGGATCCCTTCTTTGTGTGTACAATAGGAGGCCAGATATACAGTATGTGGTTTCACAGGTTGAGCAGATTTATGCATAGCCCAAGTATGAAGCATTGGCAGGCTATTAAGTAGGGTTTTTGCTATTTACAGGGCACTTAGTATTTTGGACTATTTTATCCAAAGGGGGGTGAGTCACAGCTGCATGCTTTAACTGATTCAAATTGGGCTAGATGTTATGACACACGAGTGTCCACTAGTGGGTTTTTCTTTTGCCTTAGTGATTCATGTATATCATGGCTCAGTAAGAAGTAGCCTACAGTGGCCACTTCCAGCTGTGAAGCTAAGTACAGGGCAGCTTTTACAACTACAGTTGAGTGTGTGTGGCTCAGATATCTTCTGATTTGGGTGTTGGCTAGCACTATGATTTTCATTGATAGCCAGAGTGCATTAGCAGTTGCGGCAAGGAAACCAATGTTTCATGCTTGCACTAAGCACATTGAGGTGCATTACCTCTATGTTAGGGAAAGACTCTCTCTGCACATCAGAGATCAGCTTGGTCTATGTGCCTACACATGACAACATGGTAGATTTATTCACAAAGGCTCTTCCTGGTGAAAAGTTTGAAGCTTTTCGTAAAGCTTTGGGCTTACTACCTTTTCAGGATTAATTGGCCATACCCTGTACATGTTCAAATCATCACTCCAGGGGGGATTTGTAGCATTATATGGTAGTGATGTGTGTGAACACACTTAGGACTGTCGAGGTACTTTTTCCCTCACTAGGAGGTTTTTTTGCATGTATACACCCACTTATCTACTCATTTTTTTGCCTCATAGAGCCCATTTCTACATTTTGAAGTTTAGTGTCGGGCACATTTTTAAGTATAGCAACAAGTGAAAAGGTTCTTTATCAATAATTTTTAATAATACGGCAATAGATTCATCTTCCTCAATGAATTTCTTTAATGCACTAAGGTGCTGCTTGATACCTTTGAATTTACTGATGTATTTTGCCATGGTCTCAGTCTCCTTCTTGTCGAACTTCTAAAACAGCATGAGAAGGTTGATCTTTGAGCTCTTTGAGTCGGTGCGAGAAATCTTGTTAAGATCTTTCCATGACAACTTGGAATCCTTGATGCCATCAATGTGACTAAACACATCATCATCACAATTTTGAGCGATAAGACCCAATGCTTTGTCGTTTTGAAGTGGCTCAACCTCCACTTGTTCATCCTCAATTAGGTGCCAAAGCCCCTTATGCATAAGCAAGTACATGGTCTTTCTTTGCCATGTGCAAAACCCATCACCATTAAATCTTGAGATGATTGTTACATGCTCCATGATGAGAAGGGGGTCTTACCTCAAGCCTTGATTTTAGTGCTCAACCCTTTTACAAGTGATCACAAATTACATGCTAGAGATAACCTCAATGTAGTTTAGATGGATTTTGATGCAACAGAGAGTTTCCCAGAATGGAATAACACTCTAATTTTTCAATTTTGACTTTGATTAAGCACAATTTCTACTAAATGAATGTTAATGACTGTGATTAACAGGGCTACAACTTGGAGCCTTCAATTGAGCTTCTGGAAGAGAGATTTTATGGAAATTTTTGCATAGGGTTCTTAGGCTTGATGAGATGTGAAGATTTGAGCAAAAAAAACCAACTCAGCAACTCCAAAATTAGTGAATTAAGTTGAAAAACACACGACTGGGTTTTCACTCATTGTAGCCAACATACCCAACCATTTTCCACAAGATTTGAGTTGTAGATACCTTAAGGTATGTAGAACACAAATTTATGAGTGCTTGCCCTAATTCAATGCACACAAGATTTGAGTTGTAGATACCTTAAGGTATGTAGAACACAAATTTATGAGTGCTTGCCCTAATTCAATGCACACATGATGTATGGATAAAAAAACCAATCGGGTACAAATTCATGATTTCTGGGTAGCAACAGTGAACGATATTGTGTAATTCCTCTGGTTGAAATGAGCACCTAGGTGAGGCCAATGTTTGGCTGGAAGGAATTTGGAAATGGTAAATAGAATAGCGAATGCCAAGCTTTTCAATTTGGGCCATAAAAGAGGAAGGAGGATAAGGTTGAGATTAAGTGGGTGAAAATGATTAATAGCCTGAGATTAGTGCAAATGTGAGGTGAGGGAGATGAGGAAGGAGGATAAGGTTGAGATTAAGTGGGTGCAAATGATTAATAGCCTGAGATTAGTGCAATGTGAGGTGAGGGAGATGAATGCTAAGCTACATGGAGCAAGAACTTGGCTCTGATACCATGTTGAGATTCATGGATCAAGATCCCTAATGATAATCAACTATCTTATTAGATTCTAATCAACATGTGATTAGTGCTAAGCTAAGCTAGGGTGGGTGATACCTAATAACAAACATGATGAGTAAAGTAAGCTAATTAAGCTTAAGACTCAAGCACAATTAGGTTACAAGATTGAGACTTGTACTTATAGAGAGTCTTGAGAGATGGCTTCAGGGTGAAAGCATGATAAGGTGGTACACTTTCTACCAGTTGCATTGGTTGCTACCACACTTGAAGACAACCAATATTAGTGGATTTAATATCATCATAAGATGTATTTAGCAATTTATCTAGTGCCTTTTAGATATAATAAATGTGAAACAAGATTAAACAACTATGTTTTAATTCTCTAACTCTGTGTAAAAGTGTTTCACAACCAGTTGTAAACCATTGTCCACCACGACACAAGTTTTTAGTCCACCTTATCATGCTTTCACCCTTCATTTTTCATTGCTTGAAATGGTCCCCTTTTATATGAGGATGTACACTCTTGGTCTTGTGCATCAATGTGTGGTAAGTGTCCACTCTTATCTCTAGCTTACATGTCACCTTAAATCTCAATAACATCTTGTTATTCCCATCCATATATTGGACATTCCACCCCCTTGTTGCCAAGCCGACATAGAGGAAGTGGGCAGAGATGGAGAGAAGAAACACAGAGAGAGAGAGAGAGAGAGAGAGAGAGAGAGAGAGAGAGAGAGAGAGAGAGAAGCACCCCTTGAGAAACCTGCATGCTTGATCCACCATCGGCCTATCTATATCCACCCCACCTGTCCATTTGTGCCACATAGCAAAGAGGGAGAGAGAGAAGATAAGAGAAGAGAGGAGGAGAGTGTGGATAACTACCACACTAGTGCATCTTTAAGCACTGCCGGCCACCATAAACTTGCCTCATTCCGAGGAACTTGCTGACTCTGAAATCCAACTATATAGTCCAAATCTTGCCTGGTGATCATCATGTAAATCAAGCTACCCACACTATCTTCTTGTACATAGTGGGGTTCTCCAAAGTCTCACCTACAACTGCACTCAACTTTCCATTTGAATCTAATGGCATAGAAATTGGCTTACAACTAGCCATATCATATTTGAACAGCCTGTCTAATGCATATTGCCTTTGTGATATGGTCGTCCTAATAACCTCAATGCCAAGGAAGTACCTCAACTCACCCAAATCTTTCATGTCAAATTTCTACTTGAGGAGACATTTCACACCCTCAACTTCCTCTCCACTATCACCCCCAACAATCAAGTCATCAACATAGATTGTGATGACCACAAGGCGGCTCCTATCACTCTTTCGCACATAGAGTGAATGATCAACATCTACCTCATGCTAGCCAATGGTGATAAGATATTGTGCTATCTTATCATACCATGCTCTAGGTGCCTATTTCAAGCCATATAAGGCTTTACTCAGCTTGCATACAAATCAAGGTGACCCACATCTTCATAAACTATCTTCATAACTTGGTGGCTGATCCATATACACCTCTTCTTGCAAATCACTATGCAAGAACGCATTCTTAACATCCATTTGCTGCAAAACCCATCCTTTGATGCAGCCACTACAATAACAGATCTCATGGTTGCCATCTTGGCAATGGGACTAAACATCTTCTCATAATAAATGCCATAAGTTTGAGCATAACCTTTGGCAACCAATCTTGCTTTATACTTGCTAATACTTCCATTTGAGTTGTACTTTATTTCGTACACCCACTTATATCCAATAGCCTTCTTGTCTCCTCAGGCAATGGCACCAGTTGCCATATCTCATTTGCATCCAATGCAGCCATTCCTTCATCCATGGCTTTCTCCCAATCTAAATTCCCAACAGCTTCTTCAAAACATGTGGGTTCAACACCTTGCACAACTTTAGCCATATATGCATAATGATGAGTGGCAACATAACCATCATATGTCAACCTGTCTCAACAGGTTTTCTGAATCTCCCTGACCTGCATTGTCCCCATGATCACTACTTGGTATTTTTACAACTTCTCTTGCCTTTCTTACGCCAGGTGTTCTAATAGCTAGAATACCAAGCTCATCATCAACGCTCTACTCTGAGCCACTAGACTCTCCATCAACATAAGAATGCCATGCAAAAATGTCGAGCATATACTAGGAGACTCACCAACCTTCTCTTTACCTTTCTATGATGTACCAACTACATTTTCAGGACTGGTATTTTGATACAGCCTGCCACTCCATGGTCTATCAACAAACCCAACACAAGAGTCCAGGTCCTCTCAATGACTGTGATGCTGACTTGCATTCTATGCACCCACATTTCCAGTTACATAATCAACCCCAACGACATCTTTTTCAGCAGCATATCAGCTACTCATTTCATCAGACACAACATCTTTTCTTACCCTCAACTCATGCGTGGTAGGGTTATAGCATCTATATCCATTCTGCTCAAGGGAATATCCAATAAACACACATTTTCCTACCTTTGGATCCAGCTTTGTATGCAACTCATCTGGCACATGCACATAGGTAATACATCCAAAAACTTTCCAGTGAGACAAATCAGGTTTCTTGCCTAAATTTCTCCTCTAGCATCACATCATGTATGGCTCCAGTAGAAGTCATGTTCATGATATAAATTGCTGCAAAAATAGCTTCAGCCCAATAGGTATGCAGCGCATTCTTCTCTATCCACCATCAGTGCTCATGCTATCTCTACAATGTGCTTATTTTTCCACTCAACAAATCCATTTTTCTACAAAGAGTATCTACATGTAAATTGTCTCTAAATGCCATTCTTTGGCAGGAAATCAGAGAAATCATTGGAGAAGTATTCTCCCCCTCCATATGACCTTAGGCACTTCACATGCTTTCATGTCTGCTTTTCAATAATCACTCTGAAATTCTAAAAATGAGTAAAAACTTCACTCTTCTCCTTCATGAAATACACCCACACTTTTCTTGTGTGGTCATCACAATAAATGTTACATAGTACCTGCACAGTAGCCACTTATAGACATAGATTTTGTAGGACCCCATACATATGAATGCACCACATCTAGTACATTCCTGCTCATATTTCTATCATGTGAAAACACATGCTTTGTCTACTTTCCAAATTGACATGCTTCACATACTTTCTGCATACCATCAACTTTAAACTTAGGCAGCCCTGTCACGATTTCTTTAGTCTACATAGACTTCATTCTTTGCACATTTACATGCCCAATTCTCTTATGCCGAATGTCTGTATCTCCACAACTCCTGAACCTTGTGCAAACATTGAAGCTTTAACTTCAGGCATATTTACATCTAGTGTAAACATTTTGCCCACTTTATTGCCTTTTTCAACCAACCTGCACTTGTCTCTTTAAAGTCTTGGACATAACAACCATCAAGGTTAAAGCAGACCAATAAATCCTGCTCAATCATCTAGCTAATAGCAACCAAATTCTTTTTAATATTTGGAACATGAAGTACATATGTAATATACTTCACTTTACCATTCTGCATAGACGAAGACACATTTCCAACATGTGTAATTAGATGACAATTAGATGAGTAGTGTCACCCATGTTTCAACAAAACCTAGCTTTTCAAGATTTTTCATATCTTTGAACCACTCACCATAACTGGTTTGTGGTTTAAAGCACCTCAATCCACATACTATCCATCATCATTGCATGCGGATACATAATTTTTTAGGTTTTAATCATGTGTAAAAATACATTATTTGTCATCCAATGCATCAAAATTGCTCTTGAAGGGCTGGGGAAGCTATGCCAGAATAGTGAGAATTTAGGCTCTACAGCAGTGGTGCAGGCTCAAAATTTGCATTGTTCTGGCACTGCTCCCCCTACCACTCAAAATTATTTCTAATGCATTTATAATGAAGTTGAGTATATTGATTATGAAAAATAGCAATTTACAAGATAAAAACACCTTTAATCATGTGTAAAAATACATTATTTATCATCCAATGCATCAGAATTGCTCCTGAAGGGCTGGGGAAGCTATGCAGAACGGTGCGAATTTGGGCTCTACAGCAGCCTCAAAATTCGCACTGTTCTGGCACTAGTCCCCTAGGCTCCCAGGGCCATTTCTGATGCATTTACAAAAAAGTTAATGGTACAAACTAGAAAAAACAATGATATACTTGAAAAAAATAAGTTTGCAAAAACTGTATAGTATTCATAAGTGATACATCATCTTTACAAAAGCTTTCTTTTACAATATTGAGCTTCCTTCTCTTGTTATTGGGCAGAGTGTGCTCAAGGAGTGATTGGGCAGAGTGTGCTCAAGGAGTGATTGGGCTATTTCTTGAGGATCCTCTATGCCTATGCTTTTGGCTATACCTATACGAGTAAGAAGCTTACCCCTAAATCCAAAACCAAAAACATCGAAGGCAAGGGATTTTTTAATAAGAACTATACATTTGGTGCTCTGCGCCAGAGAGGCTACACATAGCACCTTAGAGAGGGCTTTCAAAAAGAAGAGAGTGAAGGCAGATTGAGGGGTGTAGTCCCTATGGATAATGGTGATGCCATCCATAGGAAGCCGACCAAGATAGTGCGCAACACAGCATCATGTCCATGGACCTTGGCCTGGACTGTCGCCGCCGCCTCTCCCAGCAAATGCGTCAATTTCAACCACCCTCTGCAATCAAAGGAAAAATCAAAATATTTTCCTATACATAATTACAAATGTTTCTAAGTTGTAAAAGGTCGTTATCACCTCTTGCTCAATGTCTTCTTTTGCCAAAGTGCTGGTGGGGGCAAAGGTCAATCGAGGACTTAGCCTCATCCTTTTTAGGTGCTTTGGTCTCCTCCATCACTCTAGCAGCAAGGGTATCCTTTTCAGCCTCTAGCTTGTCTTGTAAGGTTTTGAATTCCTCCTCTGGAACTAGGGCTTGCTCCATGGTCTCAACCACAGTTTCCTTGACCAAAGCAACTGTCTCTGCGAGAGATTCTCCAAGGGGTAATATAACACTATCTAGGTGAGGACCGAGGTTGGACAGATCAAGGTCCACCTCACATCGCGTGCATATAATGCCCAAGTATTCATCCATTCTCAAGCCAGCTGCCTTTTCAAGGTCATGAAGAAATAAGTATTCTTCACCTTCCACCACAATGGTGCTCAAGAGATTGATCTCAAGCCCTAGCAGCACCTTGCTCTCCTTGTGTGGGGAAGATGGCCCCGCATCTTCTACTAAGCGGGTTGTTCAGCTCTGCTGCAGATTGTGCACCCTCTGGAAAGTGCTCTGATGCAAGCTACTCTTCCACACTAGCACTCATTCCTACTGCCTTCACTTCCTTGTCATCCCTCAAATACCCTGCCATACCCTGCCAACTGCAATGTAGGCATCTCTACCTCCTCATCCGAATCCTCATCACTGATGAGAGGAACGCAAAAGTGGCAAGCCACGAGAGGAACCTAGTTCCTAAATTACCCTTCCCCAACCTCTTCACCTCCTACTTATTATTGAAGGTACAGTAAGCTCCTGGGGATGCAAATGTCGATGAAGCATTAAAAATCCTCTACAATTTGGAGAGATTGGAGCTTCTCTCTCTCTCTCTTCAAACTTCTTTGGAGTCTTCATCAACATACTGAACCAATTGATTGGTGGGGGGACCTCTCCTAAGACTAAAGAATCAAGCAAAACAAGAGGTAAAGTGTGACTTTATGATTTTTTTCTTCTTCTAAATATTTTTCACTTCTCAATCCCTCTCAAGCTTAAGAAGTATTCAATTGAATGATTCTTTAATGTAAATGAAGCTCTCTAATGAATTTTAGTGACAAATCATATAAAGTTTACATTTATGCTTAAATTAAAATGTTTTTTAAGCATATCTCTCTCTCCCCCAAAAAATGGTCATTCCTATGACCTATTCTATATTCAAATGATGCTTCTCATGGAGCAATTCTTAATTCTAAAAGTAAACTCTATGCTTGTCAAATTAGAGGCCAAAGAAGTGTCTTTTTAATGCTTTTATGCTACTTAAAGTATGAAAAACTTAGGAATCAAGTCCATAATTGGATATTGATCCAAATGATAGTTATTCTATCATATTGTAATATTAAACTTTATGCTTTTCAAAATTATTGAAAATCAGTAATAGCAGCGGAGCTATGGTAAAATTTTTGAAAAATTAACACATAAATCATTTTCATGCATAATATGAAAAGAGGACTTCTTACCATATTCTGGGATTAGTCATCCTAGGTTAATTGAATAATTCTCATCATAAGCATGGAAATTGATTTTTAATGTTTATACATAAATAGTTAATTAGAAAAAAGAGAAATTTCTAGTAATTCATTTTTATGATAAAAGAGAAATTCCCATGACAATGGTAATCCATGTATTCCAATGAAGAAAGAGAAAATTTGGAATACTAAAATAATGGATATTCTATTTAAAAATTAAAGAAGAATTTTAGTTAAATTTATTGTTATGCATAAATAAATTTAAATGATGAAAGAGGAATTGCCACCATATTTGGAATTCAATCATTTAAGTGAGAAAAGTAGAATTTCTAGTATAATGGAATTAATGGAGATTTTTATTTAATTTTTAAGAGAAAATTTAGTTAAATTTATTTTTTATGCATAGATAAATTTAAATGATGAAAGAGGAATTCCCACCATATTTGGAATTCAATCATTTAAATGAGAAAAGTGGAATTTCTAGCATAATGGAATTAATGGATATTTTTATGTAATTTTTGAGAGAAATTTTAGTTAAAATTATTTTATCCATGAATAGATTTAAATGATGAAAGAGGAATTCCCATCATATTTGGAATTCAATCATTTAAATGGAAAAAGAAGAATTCTCGGTATATTTGAAATATTGAATATTTTTATTCAATTTAAAGAGGAATTTTAGATAGATTTAATCTATGATAAAAGAGGAATTCCCATGATATTTAGATTGCACTCATTAAATGAGAAAAAGAGGGATTTCATGTTTATTAAAAAAAAAAGGTATTGGTATTCAGTTAAAAGAAGAATTTTTATGATATTTAAGAAAAGATGGATTAGAATTAATTTTTAGTGTCAAAAGATGAATTTCCACCATAATTCTACCTAGAGAATTAAGTTCATGAAATTAAATGGCAAAAAGAATATCTTTAGATATTTTAATTGGTTAAATCACTAAATTGGTATTTACCCAAAACTAGATGTTTATCTGAAGGGAATCATTGTTAGAACTAAATCGAATGAATTTGGTTAGACTACAAGAGGGACGTACAGTAAACCTACTTATCCATCTCTCGATCTGAATCAAGTAAAAACTTCGTGACCGATTCCAGTTCCTAAATACAAAGAATAGACTACCATTGAACTAAACTAGTTTTCCTTGACAGAAATCACCAAGAATCTAGTTGGACAATCAGTCAAATTATGGGTAGAATACCCTGATGAGAGATCAAGGAGCCCCATTACGAAGCTGGGAATTATGGAAAAAGGGGTTTTGTGGAACCAATCTCAAACTGGGAATTTTACTTGCATTGGAACCTCTGTTTTTCATTTAAAAGACTGTCTTACGGCAGAATGCTAGAGGAAGCATTTGGCATGTGTTTTACTAAGAGGAGGTTTGTTGGAACAGCTGTGGCGCGGGGAGTTATCAAGGGACGTTGCTTGCGGCAAAGCTTGCCAAGGTCTTGACCAGCCTTGGTACGGTTAAAATGGTGCGTTTCTGGTACGATGGGCGAGGACCGACAAAGTGGTCCTCCCTGAGTGAAGTGCTAGGATACCTAAGGAGGATCCTAGAGGGTTCTGAGACCAGGCGATGCACGGGCTTGCGGTTGCTAGGACACCCATGCGTGTGTCGAGGAAGATTCGGATAGACTAAAAGGAAAGATTTTTGTGAATCAGATTTTTATACTGGATCTCGTTGGTTGGCCAGCTGGTATCGAAGAGTCCAAAGGACACATTTTGTAATACAATGGACTCAGAATTTTGGAGGATGATGATTAGTAATATTATGATTTCTATTGAAGGATTGTTTTAAAGACAATGGAATCTGTTATAAATGGCAATTTCATATCAGGTGTGTACGTGGTATGCCTACTTTAATTTTTGCTTGAAAGCCAGCTAGGGGGCCTGAGAACTCTTTTCCTCGGTACCCAAGCAAAACACAACAACCAAATCTTTATAAAGGAATCCCACCAATACAATGGTCGGGTGGTTGGCTAACCCATGGGCCGCCGGTTGGGGTTAGGCTGGATCAGAGGATTCTTGCAAAAAAATTAAGATGCGATTAGTGGAATTAGTTAGATTAAGTCTTGAAAAGACCTTGTTCTGTGGGAGAGGGGATCAGCAGGGCTGTGCCTCATTAAAGGAGGAAAAAAGCGGTAATTCCATGGACGAAGTGCAAGTCTCATCTTGATCTAACCATGTGACTTCATGTTCGGTTTGCTCAGTTTAACTAGTTAAGACTTTGACTCGTTAGAGTAATTCCCCCGTTAGAAGATTTTTCCATGCCAGAATCGCCCGTGCCTTCTAGGTGAGGGGAGTTTCTCCGGGCTCGGTTTTGGAGGAACTGCCCGGCTAGCCTCTCATCCGGATATCCGTGGGCGAGGCCCCGAGTGTGGATCCCTGTCCCGCGCAGGAGGCGGAGTGCCGCTCTCGTCGCCGGAACCTCAGAGGGGGCAAGGGTCTTATAGCTTGTATCAAAGCTTTGTTGAAAGCTAATAAAGGACAAACAAATTCTTATCAAAAATTGATAATAAAAACTCTCAAAAAGCATTTACATATTGTATTTTCATTCCGTAAGCTTCATTAATCAAAGAATTTGATTTTATAGATGGAAGTTCCACACTTATTTGGTGTTCCCGACCTCACCCAATCACAAGACATGACTACGTTCGCCTTCGAGCATCTCATCTCTTCCGCTACAACTCGAACGAGTCGCGCCAGTCTTGCAGGCCATTTTGAGGATTTATATTTCCCTGACCCAGCGGAGAGACAGCAGCACAAGTGGTCAGGGTAGTACCTCCACACCTCTTGCGACCAGCGTGCGATGCCGAGGTAGAATCTTCCATTGGCCATGATTCTGATGAAGCTGAAAGTGATACATGGTAACATTTTATATCACTCTAGGCCTCGAAATTTCAGACTTTCTTGCCAAATCTACAGACTCCTTAGTCGCTTTATTCCTAAGGAGAAGATAGTAGCTCCCTTAGCAGTAAGGGAACATTTATATCAGGACATGTCTATAGCCCAGTACCGTCGTCTTATGCGTCTCCCGAGGAGATTTTGACTTCTAGAGCCGAGCTACTCTATGTACATATTGCAACCTTTCTATAAATAAAGAAATGTTTTGTGGAAAATTTCCCAGTTGTATAAGTGATTGTTTATGAACGAACTGATAAAGAAAAATCTGTTACCAGACATATGTCATAGAGAAAGAGTTCCACCTCAGACTGGAGGAGTCACTAAAGCTGATGAAGGGGAGGAAAAAAAGGATAGATCTGTGCACAGCAATAGAGCATCAGGGGAATAACCATAAATTCTCAGTCCTCCAGACTCCAGCAGAGTACCAGGGTAAGCAATTCAAGCTTTTGATTGATTCGGGCAGTACTCATTCATTTATTTCCCCAGGATGTCTCTGTAAATTAGTCCTAAATACAAATCTTGAATAAATTCAGCCAAACTGAAGATGAAAAATTTTAGAACTTAGTTGGACTCAGTTAGTGGACTCCCTCACCTATACATAGACCCTCATTCTTTCGTATTCTCATCTGTGAACTAGACCATGCTAGTATTACTCTAAAATAAGCATATTTTCTATTATCCTCTAAAAGTCCTCTACAATTTGGAGAGATTGGAGCTTCTCTCTCTCTTCAACCTTCTTTGGAGTCTTCATCAACATAGTGTTTGGAGGCCTCTCCTAAAGCTAAAGAATCAAGCAAAACAAGAGGTAAAGTGTGACTTTATGATTTTTTTCTTCTTCTAAATGTTTTTCACTTCTCAACCCCTCTCAAGCTTGAGAAGTATTCAATTGAATGATTCTTCAATGTAAATGAAGCTCTCTAATGAATTTTAGTGACAAATCATATAAAGTTTACATTTATGCTTAAATTAAAATGTTTTTTAAGCATATCTCTCTCTCCCCCAAAGAAAGGTCATTCCTATGACCTATTCTATATTCAAATGATGCTTCTCATAGAGCAAATCTTAATTATAAAAGTAAACTCTATGCTTGTCAAATTAGAGGCCAAAGAAGTGTCTTTTTAATGTTTTTATGCTACTTGAATTATGAAAAACTTAGGAATCAAGTCCATAATTGGATATTGATCCAAATGATAGTTTTTCTTTCATATTGTATTATTAAACTTTATGCTTTTCAAAATTATTAGAAATTATCAGTAATAGCAGCAGAGCTATGGCAAAATTTTTAAAAAATTAACACATAAATCATTTTCATGCATAATATGAAAAGAGGACTTCCTACCATATTCTAGGATTAGTCATCCTAGGTTAATTGAATAATTCTCATCATAACCATGGAAAAGTTGTTTTTTAATGTTTATGCATAAATAGTTAATTAGGAAAAAGAGAAATTTCTAGTAATTCATTTTTATGATAAGAGAAAAATTCCCATGACAATGGAAATCCATGTATTCCAATGAAGAAAGAGAAAATTTGGAATACTAAAATAATGGATATTTTATTTAAAAATTAAAGAATAATTTTAGTTAAATTTATTGTTATGCATAAATAAATTTAAATGATGAAAGAGGAATTTTCACCATATTTGGAATTCAATCATTTAAATAAGAAAAGTGGAATTTCTAGTATAATGGAATTAATGGAGATATCTATTTAATTTTTAAGAGAAAATTTAGTTAAATTTATTATTTTATGCATAGATAAATTTAAATGATGAAAGAGGAATTCCCACCATATTTGGAATTCAATCATTTAAATGAGAAAAGTGAAATTTCTAGCATAATGGAATTAATGGATATTTTTATGTAATTTTTGAGAGAGGTTTTAGTTAAAATTATTTTATCCATGAATAGATTTAAATGATGAAAGAGAAATTCCCATCATATTTGGAATTCAATCATTTAAATGGAAAAAGAAGAATTCTTGGTATATTTGGAATATTGAATATTTTTATTTAATTTAAAGAGAAATTTTAGATAGATTTAATTTATGATAAAAGACGATTTCCCATGATATTTGGATTTCACTCATTAAATGAGAAAAAGAGGGATTTCACGTTTATTCATAACAAAAAGGTATTGGTATTTAGTTAAAAGAAGATTTTTTATGATATTTAAGAAAATATGGATTAGAATTAATTTTTAGTGTCAAAAGTTGAATATCCACCATAATTCTACCTAGAGAATTAAGGTCCTGAAGTTAAATGGCAGAAAGAATATCTTTAGATATTTTAATGGGTTAAATCACTAAATTGGTATTTACCCAAAACTAGATGTTTATCTCAAGGGAATCATTGTTAGAACTACATTGAATGAATTTGGATAGATTACGAGAGGGATGGACAGTAAACCTACTTGTCCATCTCTCGATCTGAATCAAGCAAAAACTTCGTGACCGATTCCAGTTCCTAAATACAAAGAATAGACTACCATTGAACTAAACTAGTTTTCCTTGACCGAAATCACCAAGAATCTAGTTGGAAACTCAATCAAATGATGGATAAAAAACCCTGATGAGAGATCAAGGATCCGCATTACGAAGCTGGGATCTATAGAAAAAGGGGTTTTGTGGAACCAATCTCAAACTAGGAATTTTACTTGCATAGGAACCTCTGTTTTTCATTTAAAGGACTGTTTTACGCCAGAATGCTGGAGGAAGCATTTGGCATGTGTTTTACTAAGAGGAGGTTCATTGGAGCAGATGGCGAGGAGTCGTCAAGGGACATCGCTTGCGGGGCAAAGCGATGTGTTTTACTAAGAGGAGGTTCATTGGAGCAGATGGCGAGGAGTCGTCAAGGGACATCGCTTGCTGGAGGAAGCATTTGGCATGTGTTTTACTAAGAGGAGGTTCATTGGAGCAGATGGCGAGGAGTCGTCAAGGGACATCGCTTGCGGGACATCGCTTGCGGGGCAAAGCCTACCGAGGTCTTGACCAACCTGCTAAGGTTAAGGGACGTTGCTCACAGGGCAAAGCCTGCCGAGGTCTTTTTTTCCAGCCTCGGTAAAAATGGTGCGCTCCCGGTACGATGGGCGAGGATCGACGAAGCGGTCTTTGAGTGAAGTGCTAGGACACATAAGGAGGATCGTAGAGGGTTTTGACTAGGCGATGCACGAGCTTGCGGTTGCTAGGATGACACCCATGCGTGCGTCGAGAGGAAGATTCGAATGGACTAAAAGGAAAGATTTTTGTGAATCAAATTTTGATACTGGATCTCGTTGGTTGGCTAGCTGGTCTTCAACGGAGAGTCCAGAGGACACATTTTGTAATACAATGGACTCAGAATTTTGGAGGATGATCATCAGTAATATTATGATTTCTATTGAAGGATTGTTTTAAAGACAGTCGAATCTGTTATAAATGGCAATTTCATATCCGGTGTGTACTTGGTATTTCTACTTTAATTTTTGCTTAAAAGCTAGCTAGCGGGCGTGGGAACTCTTTTCCTCGGTACCCGGGCATAACACAACCAAATATTTATAAAGGAATCCCACCAATACAGTGATCTAACCCATGGGCCGGTTGGCTAGATCGGAGGATTCTTGCGAAACAATTAAGATGCGATTAGTTGCGTTAGTTAGATTAAGTCTTGAGAAGACCTTGTTATGTGGGAGGGGTCCTAAAGGACGATAGTAGCTCCCTTGGCAGTAAGGGAACATTTATATCAGGGCATGTCTATAGCCTAGTACCGTCGTCTTATGCATCTCCCGAGGAGATTTTGACTTCTGGAGCCGAGTTGCTCTATGTACATATTGCAACCTTTCTATAAATAAAGAAATGTTTTGTGAAAAAATTCCCTATTGTATAAGTGATTGTATATTATGTGGATGAACTAATAAAGAAAAATCTGTTACCAGACATATGTCATAGATCTCAATAAGATCATTTATCTTGTTTAAGAAATTGTTTTTCGAACAACCTCTTAAGTCTTAGGATCTCGTGGATGATATCAAAATAAAAATTTAATAATATATCATTTTTGGCAGATTCATGAGGCGAGGAAATCGTGGTCGTCAGCCAGACCCTCTCTCTGAAGAGAAAGAGCTTCACCCTGATGTTCGCAAGGCTCTTCAAAGAACTCAACCAAGACCCTTCAAAGGAGAAGGGGAGAACCTGGGCGAGGCTGCGGAGAAATGCGTGGAAGCTATGGAAGAGTATTTTGATGTCATAGGCTACAATGAGTAGAGCAAAATGGCTCTTACCAGGCTGAAATTTGTGAAAATAGCCAGGGTGGCATGGAGGAACCATTATGACACCAACCATCTGGACAGGAATACCAAGTCTTGGAATGATCTTAAAACCTATCTGAGGAAGAGATTTTGTCCCGCGGGTTTTTAGAAACCAAAATGAATGATTTTTGGGGAGCAAAACCATCGAAGAATATCACCAAGCATTTGCTCTTCTACTCAAATATTCACCACCTCTAGATGAAGAAGAACTCATGGCCAGATTCACTTGGGGAATGAATGAATCCTTAGACACAGTGGTCAAGAATGCCAAGCTAGTATCCATGGCAGAAGTTGTCAGAATGGCAAAGGAGTTCGCCAAAGCCTTCATCTCATGAAAGTCCCGCCAAAGCCAGCTCCCTTATCCTTCAAAAGATTTCACACACCGGGAAGTTCTTCCAACCTTCCGCCTCCAAAGAGACACCAAGGTCCCAACCAGAATCTGGAGACAGGAAGCTTCAGGAATGAAGGAAGACCTTTCCCTCGAAGTTCTTTCTCAGGAACTTCGGCTCTCTCAAGAATGCAAAGGGAAGAGCTTCGAAGCCAAAACAGGTGCTTTGGATATCAGGGGTTTGGGCACGAGCTCAAGGATTGCACATCTCCTTCTGTGGGCCAAGGAAGCTAGGGTCCCAGAATTCAAAGACAGACTCCTTTGTATCAGTCCAATCAGGGTCCCCAGCGCCAAAATCAAGGTAACCCCAGAAGAGTGCCAGCTCAGCCTGCAGCTTTCATGCAAAGCAGTCTCCGAGCTCCCTCGCAGAATTGGAATAACCAAAGAGAGAGAGTTCCACCTCAGACTGGAGCAACTAGAGTAGTCACTATAGCTGATCAAGTGGAGGAAGAAAAAGGGCAAGTCTATGCAGCAATAGAGCATCAGGGGAATCAATTCTCAGTCCTCCAGACTCCAACAGAGTACCAAGGTAAGCAATTCAAGCTTTTGATTGATTCAGGCATTACTCATTCATTTATTTTCCCGGGATGTCTGTGTAAATTAGTCCTAAATCAAAAATCAGGGAAACTATGCAAGTAGAATTGGCCACTGGAAAGATTCTTTTCACACACCTTGAGACAGACCTTATTCAGTTTAGCCTAGATGGGAACGTAACAGAGTGCCACT
The DNA here is from genome assembly GCF_041138505.1 of Cibotium barometz. Taxonomy (NCBI): domain Eukaryota; kingdom Viridiplantae; phylum Streptophyta; class Polypodiopsida; order Cyatheales; family Cibotiaceae; genus Cibotium; species Cibotium barometz. Next base: position 64,388,798 of record NC_141049.1, read on the forward strand.
GCAGAGTCCTACCCTTGGGAATCTATGATGGAATCCTTGGAATGGATTGGCTCCAAAAGAATCAGGCTGACATTCATAGGAACCATCACTTTTCTTGACGACCTTCACAGGAATAAAGTTCAAGGAATTGGAATTTTTGAATCCCGAGTGCTACAATTAGTCAAGGCTTCCAAATTATTAAAAGGGCTCAGAAAGAGGCAAGCTGTGTATGTCGTTAAAATGAATCCAGTAGACATAAAATGCAAGGCTAAAGAACCAGAATGGTTAAGTGAGTATGTAGATGTGTTTCTTGAAGAGCTGACTGAGATGCCTCCATCTCGAGAGGCAGACCATGAGATCGAGTTAACCCCTGAAGCTCAGCCAGTGGCTCAACATGCATACAAAATGCCAGTCCCTGAGGCCATTATTAGAGTTTAAGGAGCAGTTAAGACAACTGTTAGTGTAAGATTCCTCCCTCTAGCTTTTGAGGTGTACAGGTGTAAGAACCTCCCCTTCTGATCTTGTAATTATTCCCCTCTTTGAAATAAAAGAAAGATTCTGTTTTACCCTGTTTTGACATAGAGAGAGAGAAAATTTCTAGAGAAAGGTAATCCAAAATTGAGATATTTTTGGATATAAAAATCCTCCTAGTGTCTAAAATGATTTTCCCTAAAACAAAAATTCAAAAAGAACTTTCCAATGTGCATTTGGAATTAATTAAAAATAAGTATAAAGGACCTTAGCCTAAGGGTCTAGATTTTTAGAAATTTTTGGATTATGGTCCAATTAAGGTTCCTATGGGCCAATAGGATCAATCCAAGTGTGGGGAGCCAAACTAGGTCCAAATCTTGTCCAAATTCAGCCAAACTAAACTTGGAAAATTCTAGAAAATATTTGGACTTGGTTAGAGGCGTCCCTCACCTATAAATAGATCCTTAGCCCTTTGTAAAAAAAATTTGAGAACTATACCATGCCAGTATTATACTAAAATAATGATATTTTCTATTATCCTCTAAAAATCCTCTACAAATTGGAGAGATTGGAGTTTCTCTCTCTCTTCAATCCTCCTTGGAGTCTTCATCAACATACTAAACCAATTGATTGGTTGGGGGCCTCTACTTTGATTAAAGAATCAAGCAATCTAGGAGGTAAAGTGTGGTTTATGGTCTTTTTTTTTAAATCTCCAAATGTTTCTCTATTCTCAACCCCTCTCAAGCTTGAGAAGCATTCAATTTAATGGCTTTTTAATACAATTGAAGTGTGAGGTTCCGGTACGGTGGATGAGGGACCAAGGAAGCGGCCTATGATGAGTGAAGTGCTAGGTGACCTGCAAAGGATCCTAGAGGGTGCTGACCATACAGTGCTCGGGATCTGGGTCACCGAAGATACCCAAACGTGTGTTGGGGAAGATATTGGAACAAGGAGTAAGAGTTGTTTTCTGAAACCGGGCATGGATCTAGTTGATTGACCTTGCTGGTCCTCAACGGATGAGTCCATGGTTCCTTTATATGGATCTGTTGGTTGATCTTGCTGATCTTTAATGGAGATTCCATCTTGATTTTTATAAGTGAATATATTATCGGGTACTATGAGCTTGGAACTATCAAAAAGGCCCCTGTGGGATAGGCGGTGAGCATTCTGGTTGACAATAGCCATAAGTACATCGATGAAGAAATGATTAGAAATTAAGATTCAACCAGATATTTTGGAGGATTAGGATCAGTGACACTATGGTTTCATTAAATGATTATTTTAAAGATAGCTGAATCTATGAAAAAGGCAATTTCATATTGGGTGTGTAAGTGGTGCGACTGGCGTTAAATTTACATGAATATCCGGCTAGGGGGCCTGGGAACTCTTTTCCCTAGTACCCGGGACAAAACCTAACCAAATTCCTAATTGGATCCCATCACTATAGTGGTTGGACGGTTGGCTAACCCATGGGACTGGATGGGGTTATAGGCTGAACTGATGGATCTATAAAATGAGACTCAATTCTGTTATAGTACAATAGATGAAGTAAATCTCGGATAGTAATTGTTCTATGGAAAAAGAATCAATGGTTGTGCCTCTCGATGGGGGAAAAAGCGTTGGTTTCTATGATCCAAGTGCAAGTTTCTTCCTTGATCTGACCAAGTGACTCACAGGTTCAGTCGGATCAGTTTGGTCAATAATGACCCTGACTAAGAGTACAAATATCTTGGAGGAATCGCCCGTGCTTTCCGATAGGGGGAAGTTTTTCCGGGTTTGGTTTTTGAAGAACCAAAGGATTAGTCTCTTGTCTGGATATCCTTGGGCGAGGCCCCAAGTGAGGGATATCCTACCCCGCGCAAGAAGTGCTACTTCCGCTACTAGCACCCCCTGAATCTGTTACGCAGAGGGGGCAGGGATCTTTCAGTTAGAGCAGGGATTTGTCAGACCCAGTGTCTCACCTTAGGGTGCGCCCGTTCTCTTTCAAAAGAAGAAAGATGGAATGTTAAGACTCTGTATTAAACTATAGAGGATTGAATCAATTAACAATTAAGAATAAGTATCCTATCCCTAGGATTGATGAACTTATGAATCGGTTAAGTGGGACCCGTTCTCTTTCAAAAGAAGAAAGATGGAACGTTAAGGCTATGTATTGACTACAGAGGATTGAATCAATTAACAATTAAGAATAAGTATCCTATCCCTAGGATTGATGAACTTATGAATCGGTTAAGTGGGACCCAAAGGTTCACAAAGATAGATCTCAAATCTGGGTACTACCAGATCAGAATCAAGGAGCAGGACATCCCAAAGACAGCATTCAATACTCGCTATGGGCATTATGAGTTCACAGTCATGCCGTTTGGATTGACTAATGCCCCGACGACATTTAATCGTCTTATGTAGGATATTCTCAGAGAATACTTGGATGATTTTGTTCTTGTCTTCTTTGACGATATCTTGGTATACTCAAAGAATGCTGTAGATTGTGAAGATCATGTGCACAAGGTCCTGGAAATCCTAAGGAAACACCAACTCTTTGCAAAAAAGAGCAAGTGTTCTTTCTCTGTTGACCAAGTGGAATACTTGGAATTCATAGTGTCAAAGGATGGGATTTCTCCTGACCTCGCACACAAAGATCCAAGCAGTCGTAGAATGGCCAGAACCCAAGACAATAAAGGAAATCAGAGGATTCCTAGGATTAATCGGATGGTATAGGATCTTTATACCTAGGTATGCTCAGATAGCATCCCCTTTAACTAACCTTTATACCTAGGATTCCTAGGATTAACCGGATAGTATAGGATCTTTATACCTAGGTATGCTCAGATAGCATCCCCTTTAACTAACCTTCTCAAGAAGAGTACACTTTTTCAGTGGATTGCAATGTGTCAGAGTGCCTTTGATAAACTGAAGACACCCTTAGTAACCAACCCTATCCTTAAGTTACCAGATTTTACCAAACCCTTTGAGGTAGTTATTACTGATGCCAGTGGGTTTGCCTTAGGTGGTGCTCTTATGTAGGAAGGTCATGCAGTGGCCTATGAATCAAGAAAACTCAGAACACATGAGAGAAATTATGCCGTCCATGACTTGGAGTTACTCTCAGTAGTGTATGCTCTGTGGTGGAGACATTATCTTTTGGGGGACAAAGGTTCACCTTGAAGGTAGATCATCAAAGTCTGAAGTGGATCTTCACAACCCAAAGGGATCTCAACATGTGTCAAAGGAGATGGATGCAGACCCTGTAGGAGATGGATGCAGGCCCTGCAGGAATTTGATTTTGAAATTAAGTATCGACCAGGGAAAGAAAATGTAGTTGTAGATGCACTCAGCAGAAAAGCCTCCTTGCTTGCAATTACAGTGGTGTCAAAAGGAGAAAATCATGCAGGACAAATTCGTTACCCCTATTGCTACCCTTCTGATGCAAGAAAGCAAGACTCCTTAGGAAATGAGTCAAGTTCTTGGGTACAAATTGGATGAAGGATGCATGTGTTATAATAATCGGCTATGTATTCCCAATGATGAGGGAATAAAGGGAAGAATTCTGAGAGAAGCCCATGATAGCCTGATAGCCTGATAGTTGGACATCCAGGGTTTATAAAAACCTATATGTCTATGAAGAAAAGCTTCTTCTGGCCAGGACCCAAAAAGGATGTACTTGATCATGTGCAAAAATGCTTAATGTGTCAGAGAGTCAAGGCAGAGAGAGTCAAGATGCCAGGGAAACTATAGCCTCTAGACATTCTTCAGATGAAGTGGGAATGTATCAGTATGGACTTTGTCACTGGATTATCTTCAGTGCAATCAGGTTACAACTCCATTTTTGTGGTAGTTGACAAGCTAACCAAAGTTGCCCATCTGATTCCAGCGAAAGAAACATACACTGCAGTGGATGTTGCCAAGGTTTTCCTTAAAGAGATCTTCAGATTACATGGCTTACCCAGGAGGATAGTAAGTGACAGAGATCCCAAATTCACATCTAAATTCTGGACTGCATTCTTCGAAGCAGCAAGAACTTTCTTGGATATCAGCACAGCCTATCACCTCGAAATAGATGGCCAAATTGAAAGAGTGAATCAGGTAATAGAAGATACGGCGGCAGGGAACCCAAAAAGTGGTTAAGCCATTTGCATCTTGTCGAATTTGCTTACAATGCTTCTTATCATCGAAGCATTAGGATGAGTCCTTTCAAAGCTTTGTATGGACAAGATTTCCTTACACCGTTGACTTGGTCCACCCATTAATCAGAGTCGAAATGTCCAGACAAATGCTTGATGACATGGACCAACAAATGCAATCAATCCGTAAGCCCCAGACAGGCAAAAGCAGTATGCAGATAAAAAGAGATCAGAGAGAGAGTTTGAAGAATGAGATATGGTCTTCATTCAAGTACGACCAAAGAGAAGTTCCTTATCCTTAGGGAAGTATAAGAAGCTCTCTCCCAGATACTGTGGGCCATATGTTGTCATAAAGAAAGTGGGCAATCTAGCCTACAAACTTCTTCTGCCTCCCCATCTCAAGGTACATGATGTATTCCATGTTAGCTTGCTTAAGAAGTATGTACCCAGCCCGAGTCACGTGCTTGATGTGATGAACAATTGATCTCTCCGACTCAAGGCCAAATGGTACTCCAACCTAAGGAAATCCTTAACATTCGAAAAAAGATTCTTAGGAGTAGAGTCCTCAGAGAAATCTTAGTAAAGTGGAAGTTCTTCCCTCTTGAAGACGCCACCTGGGAGAAAGAAGAAGAGTTGGTGGCGAAAGATTACCCCCACTTTGCGAGACGAAGACATCTCATGTTTTTCAAGTGGGAGAGGATGTAAGATTCCTCCTTAGCCTAAATAATGAATAAGCCTTTACTTCAATCCCCTATAATCATTCCCTGTTTTTCTGAATACAAGAAAATATTAATTTTCCTTGTTTTTGCCTAGTGTGTGAGATAAATAATTCTAGAAAGTGGTAATTCAATATTGAGATATTTTTAGATATATAAATTCTAAAAATATCAAAAATATATTTTCCTGAAACAAAAAATCAAAATAAATTTTCCAAGGTGCATTAGGAATCAATTAAAAATGATTTAAAAGACCTTAGCCTAAGGGACAAGATTTTTTGAACTTTTTGGATTATGGTCCAATTAAGGTTCCTATGGACCAATAAGATTAATCCAAGTGTTGGGATGAGATAAATCCAATGAATAAAAGAAAATACCCAAAAATGAGTAAATGCCCACATAAGATGAAGAGTTGACTGAGTACAAGATTTATTAGTTAAAAATTATGAAATATTACTAAAAAAATGAGATATTTTGGAGTAATCATTCATTTTTGACACCTTGGTAAGGAAAGGGGGAGCCTTCAAGGAGGTGCCTATTTCACACATGTGAAGGAGTTTTAAACTCAAAAATATTAAGAAACTCTTTCTCTCCTCTCTCTTGGATCAAACCAAATAAAAAGGGAGCCAAACTGGTCCAAATCTTGTCCAAATTCAACCAAACTGAAGTTTGAAAATTTTAGAACTTAGTTGGACTCAGTTAGTGGCTTCCCTCACCTATAAATAGACCCTCATTCTTTTGTATTCTCATCTGTGAACTAGACCATGCCAATATTACTCTAAAACAAGCATATTTTCTATTATCCTTCAAAAATCCTCTACAATTTGGAGAGATTGGAGCTTCTCTCTCTCTTCAACCTTCTTTGGAGTCTTCATCAACATACTAAACCAATTGATTGGTTGGGGGTCTCTCCTTTCCTAAGACTAAAGAATCAAGTAAAACAGGAGAGGTAAAGTGTGACTTTATGATTTTTTTCTTCTTCTAAATGTTTTTCACTTCTCAACCCCTCTCAAGCTTGAGAAGTATTCAATTGAATGATTCTTCAATGTAAATGAAGCTCTCTAATGAATTTTAGTGACAAATCATATAAAGTTTACATTTATGCTTAAATTAAAATGTTTTTTAGGCATATCTCTCTCTCCCCCAAAGAATGGTCATTCCTATGACCTATTCTATATTCAAATGCTGCTTCTCATGGAGCAATTCTTAATTCTAAAAGTAAACTCTCTACTTGTCAAATTAGAGGCCAAAGAAGTGGCTTTTTAATGCTTTTATGCTACTTAAATTATGAAAAACTTAGGATCAAGTCCATAATTGGATACTGATCCAAATGATAGTTATTCTATCATATTGTATTAATAAACTTTATGCTTTTCAAAATTATTAAAAATTATCAGTAATAGCAGCGGAGCTATGGTAAAATTTCTGAAAAATTAACACATAAATCATTGCATAATATGAAAAGAGGACTTCCTACCATATTCTAAGATTAGTCATCCTAGGTTAATTAATAATTCTCATCATAACCATGGAAAAGTTATTTTTTAATGTTTATGCATAAATAGTTAATTAGAAAAAAGAGGAGTTTCTAGTAATTCATTTTTATGATAAAAGAAAAATTCCCATGACAATGGAAATCCATGTATTCCAATGAAGAAAGAGAAAATTTGAAATACTAAAATAATGGATATTTTATTTACACTGCAGTGGATGTTGCCAAGGTTTTCCTTAAAGAGATCTTCAGATTACATGGCTTACCCACACCAGGAGGATAGTAAGTGACAGAGATCCCAAGTTCACATCGAATCTCTGGACTGCTTTCTTTGAAGCAGTAGGAACTTTCTTGGATCTCATTACAGCCTATCACCCCGAAACAAATGGCCAAACTAAAAGAGTGAGTGAATCAGGTAATAGAAGATATTCTTTGGTCATGCTATGGCAAGGAACCCAAGAAGTGGTTAAGCCATTTACATCTAGTTGAATTTGCTTACAATGCTTCTTATCATCGCGAAGCATTGGGATGAGCCCTTTCAAAGCTCTGTATGGACAAGATTGCCTTACATCATTGACTTGGTTTGACCCATTGATCAGAGTTGAGATGTCCAGACAAATGCTTGATGACATGGGCCAGCAAATGTAATCAATCCATAAAGATATTAAGGCAGCCCAAGAAAGGAAAAAGAAGTATGCAGATAAAAAGAGATCAGAGCGAGAGTTTGAAGAATCAGATATGGTGTTCATTCGAGTACGACCAAAAAAAAGTTCTTTATCTTTAGGGAAGTACAAGAAGCTCTCTCCTAGATACTATGGAACGTATGCTATTATAAAGAAAGTAGGCGATCTAGCTTACAAACTTCTTCTGCCTCCCCATCTCAGGGTACATAATGTATTCCATGTCAGTTTGCTTAAGAAATATATACCCAGCCCGAGTCACATGCTTGATGATGAACAATTGATTTCTCTGACTCAAGGTCAGATGGTACTCCAACCTAAAGAAATCCTTGATGTTCGGGAGAAGGTTCTCAGGAGGAGCAGAGTCCTCAGAGAGTTTTTAGTCAAGTGAAAGTTCTTCCCTCTAGAAGATGCCACCTAGGAGAGAGAAGAAGAGTTCTTCCCTCTAGAAGATGCCACCTAGGAGAGAGAAGAAGAGTTGGCAAAAGATTACCCCCACTTTGCGAGATGAGGACATCTCACGTTTTTCAAGTGGGAGAGGATGTAAGATTCCTCCTCAACCTGAATAATGAATATACTTTTACCTCAATCCCCTGTAATCATGCCCTATTTTTGAATACAAGAAAAAATTATTTTTGCCTAGAGAGAGGTAATTCAATATTGAGGTATTTTTAGATATAAAAATTCTCCTAATACCTAAAATATATTTCCCTGAAACATAAGTTCAAAATAAATTCTCCAATGTGCATTAGGAATCAATTAAAAACGATATAAGGGACCTTAGCCTAAGGGTCTAGATTTTCAATTAAAAACGATACAAGGGACCTTAGCCTAAGGATCTAGATTTTCAATTAAAAATGATACAAGGGACCTTAGCCTAAGGGTCTAGATTTTCAATTAAAAATAAATTCTCCAATGTGCATTAGGAATCAATTAAAAACGATACAAGGGACCTTAGCCTAAGGGTCTAGATTTTCAATTAAAAATGATACAAGGGACCTTAGCCTAAGAGTCTAGGTTTTCAAAAATTTCTAGATTATGGTCTAATTAAGGTTCCTATGGGCCAATAGGATTAATCCAAGTGTTGGGATAAATCCAATGAATAAAAGAAAATACCCAAAAATGAGTAAATTCTCACATAAGATGAAGAGTTGATTGAGGACAAGGTTTATTAGTTAAATATTAAGAGATATTACTAAAAAAATGAGATATTTTAGAGAAATGATGAATTTTTGACACCTTGGTAAGGAGAGGGGGACCTTTGAGGTAGGTGCCTCCTTCACATATGTGGAAGGGTTTTTTAATTAAAAAAATTGTGATATTTTTATCTCTCCTCTCTCCCAAATCAAACTGGATTAAAAGGGGAGCCAAACTGGTCCAAATCTTGTCCAAATTCAGTCAAATTGAAGCTGGAAAATTCTCAAACCCAGTTGGACTCAATTAGTGTCCTCCGTCACCTATAAATAGACCCTCATTCTTTTATATTCTCATCTGTGAGAGCTATACCATGCCAGTATTACATTAAACTAATCATATTTTCTATTATCCCTTAAAAATCCTCTACTTTTGGGGAGCTTGGAGCTTCTCTCTCTCTCTTCAACAACTCTTGGAGCTCTCTTCTCCACTTTCTAAACCAATTGATTGGTTGGGGGCTTCACTTCTAGAAAAAGAAGCAAGCTAATCCTTGAGAGGTAAGAATGAATTTTATGGTTTTTTTGTTAATATTCTCAAATGACTTCTCTTCTCAACCCCTCTCAAGCTTGAGAAGTTTTCTAATTGGTTGTTTTAAATTCAAATCAAGCTTTCCCTAAGAATTTTAATGTGTAATCAAGAAAAAGCTAACCTTTATGCTTATTTAGAATGCTTTCTTATATATATCTCTCTCTCCAAAAAGAATAGTCATTCCTATGGCTAATTCTTTAGCAAAAGAATTCTTCTCATTGATAAATTCTTAATTCAAAACCAAACTCTAAGCTTGTTAAGCTAGAAAATAAGAAAATGGTATTTTTATGCTTTTATGTTGACAAAATAATGGTTAATTCTTTTAGATTATTTATAAGTAGTTAAAAACTACTTTAATTGATTCTAAATGAGAAAGAGATAATCCTATCAATTTGGAAAAAGGGGAATAATGAAAATAGCTTAATCTAGTAGAATAATCATAATTAAGTTTATGATTATGGTTAAAATTATGATCTAAATTCATATTTTAGATTTAAGCTTAAGAATAGATCTTCTATCATATTTGCATTACAATGTTTTATTCTTTTAAGAAAAAAATTTAAAAATTATCAGTAATAGCAACGAAGCTATGGCAAAATTTTCAGAAAATAATACATATCTTACTTTTATGCATAAAAGTCAATATTAGATAAAATAGAAAAAATCCCTCAAAATGGGAATGTATTTAACAAATTTGTTTTGGCCATAACTTGAACATGCAAACTCCAAATTTGTCGAACAAAGTAGATCTAGATTCTACTTTTCAAGCTCTTTCCAATGATATGTCACATGAATATGTTTTGACAAACTTTTGGATGAGTTTACCATACCCCACTTTTTTCATGGGAATGGGATTTTTCCCACTTTATCTAATATTGCCTTATAATGCTAAAAGAGGACTTCCTACCATATTCTAGGATTGGATATCCTATGCAAAAAGAATGATTTTCTTCATATTCATGTGAAATAAATTTTTAGTATTTATGCATAAATATTTAATTAAAAGAAAAGAAAAATTTTAGATAAATTTATTTTATGCATAAGAAATTTTTAAATGATAAAAGAGGAATTCCCATGACATTTGGAATTCAATCATTTAAATATAAAAAGAGGAATTTTTGGCATAATTGAAATAATGGATATTTTTCTTAATTTAAAAAAGAGAAATTTTAGATAAATTTATTTTATGATAAAAGAGGAACTCCCATGACATTTGGAATTCAATCATTTAAATGCAAAAAGAGAAATTTTAAGCATATTCAAAAAATAGATATTTGTATTTAATTAAAAGAAGAATTTTTATGTTATTTTAAGTAGAGAAAGGTTTAAATTAAATTTTGGTGACAAAGAGGAATTTTCACCATAATTCCACCTAGAAACTTAGGGTTAATAATTAAATTGGTAGAAAGAATATTCTTAGATATTTTTGGTGGATAAATCACCAAATTGATATTTACCCAAAATTAGATTAATGGAAGAAGAGTAATTTTATAAAAACTCGATATTCTCATATAGAACCATTTCTTAATCTATTATGGTTAGGAAGGAATGAAATTCATAAAGTTGGAATTTTCCTTACGGTTAGAAGATCAATAGATTTTTATCTGAAGAAAATCCTTAGGAATCAAAGTTAGAAGTAAACCGAATAATTTTGGTTAGACCACGACTATGAGAGGGGCGGCCAGTAAACTACTTGCCCATCTCTCGAATCTGAATCAAGCAAAAACCTCATGACCAATTCCAATTCTTGACACCAAGAATAGACTACCGTTGAATTAGCATAGTTTTCCCTTAACCAAAATAACCAAGAATCTAGTTAGAAATTCAGTCAAATGATCGGTAGATTATCCTGATGAGAGATCAATGATTCTCAATAAGAAAGTCTGGATTAAGGAAAAAGGGTTTTGTGGAACCAATCTCAAACTGGGAATTCTACTTGCATAGAACCTCTGTTTTCTTTTAAAGGACTGTTTTACGCCAGAATGCTAGAGGAAGCATTTGGTATGTGATTAACTAAGGAGAGACTCGTTGCAACAGCTGGCGGGGAGTCGTCGAGGGGACGTTGCTCACGGGGAAAAACCTGCCGAGGTCTTGATCAGCCTCGGTATGGTTAAGATGGTGTGCTTTCAGTACGACGGGCGAGAACCGACAAAGAGGTCCTCCCTGAGTGAAGTGCAGGACACCTAAGTAGGATCCTAGAGGGTTCTGATGACCAGGTGATGCATGGGCTCGCGGTTGCTAGGACACTCATGTGTACGCCAAGGAAGATACGGATGAACTGAAAAGAATTACTTTTGTGAATTGAAATTTGATATTGGATCTCGTTGGTTGACCAGATGGTCTTCACAATGGACAGTCCGGATGATATATTTTATAAATAATGGACTCAATATTTTGGAGGATTATGATCAGTAATACTATGATTTTATGGAAAGATTATTTTAAAGACAGCCGAATATGTTATAATGGCAATTTCATATTGGGTGTGTAAGTGGTATGCCTACCTTAAATTTTGCTTGAAGCGCCAGCTACTAGGGGTCCTGGGAACTCTTTTCCTTGGTACCCGAGCAAAACATAACCAAATTGTTTATAAAGGAATCCCACCAATACAGTGGTTGGGCGGTTGGGCTAAAACCCATGGGCCGGTTGGGCTAGATTGGGGGATTCCTACGATACAAATAGTTACGATTAAGTTACGTTAGTTAGATTAAGTTCTAGGAAGACCCTTGTTCTGCGGGAGGGAATCAACGGTTGTGCCTCGTTAAAGGAGGAAAAAAGCGGTGATTCTATGGACCAAGTGCAAGTCTCTTCTTTGATCTGACCATATGACTTTCGGGTTTGGTTGGATCAGTTTGGATAGTTAAGACTTTGACTCGTTAGATCAATTCTCCCATTAAATGATTTTCCTGGCATCGCATGTGCCTTCTGGGCGACGAAAGTTTTTCTGAGTTCGTCGGTTTCGGAGGAACTGTCGGGCTAGTCTCTTGTCCGGATATCCATGGGCAAGGCCCCGAGTGTGGATCCCTGCCCCGCGAGAGGCTGATGCTGCTTCCGCCGCCATCGCCCTTGGAGAGGGCATCGCGGAGGGAGCGGGGGTCTCACAAGGTCAAGGCAAAGCAACCAGAGAAGGAGGAGGCAAACTTCTCCAACTCATTATTCTACCAATTGTTATGTATGACATTTTATAGCCCGTGGGGCACCTTTTTATCTTAGTGATGTCTTAATGATTTTTATCTTAGTGGTAGATCTTATCCAAGCACACCCTGCATGGTATGGATGCTTGATCAAGGGAGAGTACTAGAAGATATGTGATCTAGCATCCATTCTTAGTGTAATATCATTAGGGATACCTTAGAGTGCCTTGTTCTAAGGTTAGAAGGCTCATTTACTAGAGTAACTAAGTGTAGGTCTAGTAGATGTTGAGATGTCAACATCAACCTGAGTTGACACTCATGATATGCCTAGGTGATCATTTCTGCCACGTACATCACTAGAATGTTTGGTAGAATACTGACATGATAGATCTTCGCTACTAGTGATTCTACAACTAGACTACACTAACTACTAGTCCACCACTGAGTTATGGCATACTTATCTTGCTAGCTCATGCACTTATCGTGTTCACATTATGGATCACATGTACATAGTACTTTAGTACTTATGTTATATTTTACTTATCTTTTGGCAGAACCCTTTTGTTGTGAAGAAGAAGAAGAACAAGTTTCAGCCTCTCATCTTGTGTGTTCTCTTTTAGGGTTTTTGTGAGTGTGTGTATACTTGCAAGATCTCAATCTCTCTTCCTCCATACATATTTTCATAGTATTAGAGCTAGGTTCATGATGATAAGAAGCTGAGCGGCAAGCAAGACAAGCACATGAAGTGGTACGAGTGTAAGAGCTTCACCTACTCTTCCCCCTTTGTGTTGGCTCTACTACACCATTGTTGTTGTGGGATCCCTGTTCCCACCGAGCAACAGATTCAGGGTACTAGCAGCGGAAGTAGCACTTCTCGCGCGGGACAGGGGTCCCACACTCGGGGCCTCACCCACGGATATCCGGACAAGAGACTAATCCGACGGTTGTTCCAAAACCGAACCCGAAAAAACTTCCTTTACCCGGAAAGCACGGGCAATTCCACTAGGATAACTTTTTACTCTAATGTAGTCAAGACCATTACTGATCAAGCTGATCCGACTGCATCTATAAAGATACTCGGTCAGATCAAGGAAGAAACTTGCACTTAGATCATTGGGATCAACGCTTTTTTCCCCATTCAAGAGGCACAGCCATTGATTCCTATCCATAGAACAATTACTGTCCGAGATTTACTTTATCTATCGTAATAACAAAAATTGAGTGTCGATTTACGGATCCATCAGTCCAGCCTAACCCCATCCAGTCCCATGGGTTAGCCAACCGCCCAACCACTGTAGTGATGGGATCCAATTTGGAATTTGGTTAGGTTTTGTCCCCGGTACCAAGGAAAAGAGTTCCAAGGCCCCCTAGCCGGAAGTTCATGCAAAAATAAAACTAGCCACACCACTTACACACCCAATATGAAATTGCCTTTTTCTTAGCATCAGCTAACTTTAAAACAATCCTTTAATGAAACCATAGTACCACTGATCACAATCTTCCAATTTATCCGGTTGATTCATAATTTCCCATCATTCCTTCATCAGAGTATCTATGGCATCATTGGCAACTAGAACGCTCACCACCTGTCCACACAGGGGCCTTTTCAATAGTTCCTAGCCCATAATACTCGGCAATATAATCACTTATCAAGATGGACTCTCGTTGAAGATCAGCAAGATCAACCAACAGATCCATATAAAGAGCCATGGACTCATCCATTGAAGACCAGCAAGGTCAATCAACCAGATCCATGCCCGGTTTCAGAAAACAACCCTTACTCCTTGTTCCAATATCTTTCTCGACGCACGCATGGGTATCCTGGGCGACCCAGAGCCCGAGCACCGTATGGTCAGCACCCTCTAGGATCCTTCGCAGGTGACCTAGCGCTTCACTCATAGGCCGCTTCCTTGGCCCCTCATCCACCGTACCGGAAGCTCACCATTTTAATCGAACCGAGGCTGCTCAAGACCTCGGCCGACCTTGCTACGCGAGACGTCATCCATTGACTCTCCGTCAGCAGTTGCAACTTTATCAGTTAGGTCACCATGACCTTAATCCATAAGACGGTCAAAATGCTTCCCTAGCATTCTTGACATAAAACAATCATTTACAAACAGTCACAAAATACAGTTTCTATATCGAACTCCGTCTTTCCACATTATCCCTCCTCAATCCACATTACTTATTCCACATTCCCTTCATATGTACTCATTCTCATCCATTCATTCATATCAACGACACATTATTTCCCATACATATTCACCTTCATTATTCTTCATACACATCCATGCCTACATCCATTTTCACATCCTTATTCATACATCCACATCCACATACATACATCCATACATACACATCCACATGCATACATCCACATCTACATGCATACATCCATACATACACATCCATATGTCTACATCCACATCCTCATTCGTACATCTACATCTACATGCACATTCATGCATCTTCATCCATACATCCACATTTACATGCACATTCACATTCATACTCCTTATACATACATCTATTTTTTCCTTCCCATTCATATAGCCCCATACACCTTCACATCTATTCTTTTACATCACATCCATTCTCGCCTTATGACAACCCATATACATCTTATCTCATCACATACACTTCTTATCTCATCCCATACACATCTTATCACATCTTAACTCATCTTATCACATCCTAACTCATCTCATATACATCTTATCACATCCTAACTCATCTCACATATACATCTTATCTCATCTTATCACATCTCATACACCTCTTATCACATTTCATACACCTCTTATCACATCTTAACTCATCTTATCACATCCTAACTCATCTTATCGCATCCTAACTTATCTCATATGCATCTTAGCTCATCTTATCACATCTCATACACCTCTTATCACATCTCATACACCTCTTATCACATCCTAACTCATCTTATCACATCTCATACACCTCTTATCACATCTTAACTCATCTTATCACATCCTAACTCATCTTATCACATCCTAACTTATGTCATATACATCTTATCTCATCTTATCACATCTCATACACCTCTTATCACATCTCATACACCTCTTATCACATCCTAACTCATCTTATCACATCTCATATACCTCTTATCACATCTCATACACCTCTTATCATATCTTAACTCATTTTATCACATCCTAACTCATCTCATATACATCTTATCTCTTCACATACATTCACATACACTTCTTACCTCATCCCATACACATCTTAACTCATCTTTTATGCATACCTCTATGCAAGAATTTTAATTGTGATAAAAGTAACACTTTTATAATAAAATAATCATTTTTTTTTGTAATATTTTTATAATAAAATAATTATTTATTTATTTTTTTCATTTCTATGCACGAAATTCAATATGATGAAAATAACATTTTTATAATAAAATAACCATTTTTTTCTTTACAGTTTTATAATAAAATAATCATTTTTTTTCATACCTCTATGCATGAAATTCAATATGCTAAAAGTAATACTTTTATAATAAAATATTCATCTTTTATGCATACCTCTATGCATGAAATTCAATTATGCTAAAAGTAATACTTTTATAATAAAATATTCATCTTTTATGCATGCCTCTATGTATAAAATTCAATTATGCTAAAAGTAACACTTTTATAATAAAATATTCATCTTTTATGTATACCTCTTATGCATAAAATTCAATTATGCTAAAAGTAACACTTTTATAATAAAATATTTATCTTTTATGTATACCTCTTATGCATAAAATTCAATTATGCTAAAAGTAACACTTTTATAATAAAATATTTATCTTTCATGCATACCTCTATGCATGAAAATAAAAATGATAAAAGTAACACTTTTGATATAAAAATTTATCCATTATGCATACTTCTATGCATAAAATAAAAATGATAAAAGTAATACTTTTGATATAAAAATTTATCTCATATTTTTAATATTGCTCATAGTTTTTTATTAATAAACCTTGTACATTTTCAACTCTTCATCTTATGTGAGCATTTACTCATTTTTGGGTATCTTCTTTTACAAATTGGATTTATCTCCTCCCTACACATGGATTGATGCTATTGGCCCATAGGAACCTTAATTGGACCATAGTCCAAAGATTTCTGAAAATCTAGACCCTTAGACTAAGGTTCTTTATACCTATTTCCAATTAATTCCAATTGCACATTGGAAAATTCTTTCTGAATTTCTGTTTCAGGGAAATTCATTTTAATAAGGTGAGATATTTTTCTATCCAAAAATATTCAAAATCTGAATATTCTCTCTCTAGAATATTTTCTCTCTCTAGGTTAAAACAGTTAGAAACAAGGTCTTTATATTTTTGAAGAGGGATTGATTACAGGGGAATATGCTGGACATCTTGAGAGGCTGGGGAGGAATCTTACATTCTCTCCCACTTGAAAAACGCGAGATGCCCTCATCTCGCAAACTGGGGGTAATTTCACAAGATACACGAATATGAGACTTAGAGAAAAATTTTAATCAAGATTAACCACTAAGAAAAGTCTCAAAGAGAGCAAGATTCAAGATAAGAACAAGATTTAAACTTTATTCATTCTCGGAACATATACAGTAAGATAGAAGAACTCTTTACACTTCCATAAGCCCGTCCATCATATGGTCACAAAAGCAGCACTCACAAGCTGCGCACGTATAAGGTAACTCATCTATGGGAATAATTCTGTTGGTTATTGCCGCACCTATCTCAGTGATATGAGGTGATCTAACAAAAGGACCTCTGAGAGGTAAGCCAAAAACGGGGTAAAGACATATCTTCTGATGAGGAAGAAAACACGCCAGTAAGAAGATCCGCTCAGAAAACCCAAGATGCCTTGATCTCATGACGCAGCAGTATCGGGGACCCAAACCCAAAGCTTCAATAACCATGGCCAAGCGGACATTGTTACGAAAGTGCTGCTGACCCCAGGGTGTTACCCTAGTTATGTCTTGATAGGTCCGCCATTTGGTCTGAGCTACAGAAGTTCCTAGGTGAGGAAAAAGTGAGCGCTCATACTGTTCTATAAAATCCTTCTTCACAGACTCGCTTGCGTCTTGAAGGTGAGAAATCATCATGGATAAAACTAATTCCTGTTGCCAAGCCATGAAGGAGATTAAGAAAGAAGGAGATCGATGGGAGTAAGATTACTGTGAGCGACAAGTAAAAGTTATGACTTATATAAAGGAAGGAGATTAAGAAAGAAGGAGATCGATGGGAGTAAGATTACTGTGAGCGACAAGTAAAAGTTATGACTTATATAAAGGAAGGAGCTAGCGTAACTTAGAAGCGAACGGTAACTTCCCACTGAAGTTTTACCGTCTTTCTATGATTTGGGTTTGGCACATTTTTCTATAGAAGGCATTAAGAATTTTGAGATGAGGAGATAAAAGAAGTTCGTAAGCTAAATCACCTACTTTCTTTGGTCCACAATATCTGGGAGATAACTTCTTATACTTCCCAAGAGATAAAGAACTTCTTTTGGGCCGTACTCGAATGAAGACCAAAACCTTGATATCCAAAACATCGATTCTCACTTCTCAACTCATTGTTCTGAATCCTTAAAACAGATGGGACTCCTGAGAAGTATTCTGGGGAAAGGTTCTTCCTTTTTTTAAACAGAATCTTTCTTTTATTTTAGAGAGAGAATAATTATAAGATCAGAAAGGGAGGTTCTTACTCCTGTGAAGAATCTTACATTCTACCCCACTTGAAAAGTGCGAGATGTCCTCATCTCGCCAAGTAGAGGACAACTCTTTTTCTTAAGATCCAATTTATTCTGGGGTTCCTTATATTGTGGTCAACCCAACAAAATACGGGGATAATTATCCCTTAAATAGAACTCATCATTAAATAACAATTCATTCAAATCATATCATTCATATCTTTAACACGATAATGGTCCATTAGACCGAAAAATTCCCTTCTGACGGGAATTTCAGTTAAAGAAGTTCTCAATTTGTCATCCCTTAACTTGATCTACCGAGTCAAGTGTTAACAGTAACAATCTGATGGCACAATCCACTAACCTCATAGTGATTTACTGAATTCATTATCATCATTCCAGTTATGAATATCATCACAGGGACTCGTCCCATTCATCCTCATTGTGGTTTCACTCAGGTTATTATATTTCAACTAAATTTCAGAAATCATCATTTTTCAATCAGAATCCAAATCAATTCATCAATTCTCAAACAGAATTAAAAATCATATCAATCACATTCGAATTCATCATCTGGATAGCATTAATGCTTATAATTTCAAGTCTTAGATTTACTCGTATATACTGCCGGTAAAGAGCTGCAGTTATACCCTCGGTATATACGAGTAGTCATGGTACTTGGAACTATAAGGTAAATACCATCATGTCTAGGCCTCAAGCGAGTCAGGGTTCCATACAATTGCGTTACTTCCATCCGAAGACCCAATTATCCAATTTACGAATTTCAGTTTGAATATCAATTGTATGAATTATATCACACAATTACAACCTTTTTGTGCTTCTTGATAAATTTTTGACATATTTAGTTTCTCAGTTGATCTTTATTAGCCAAAGACTCTGATACCAACTATGGGATCCCTGTTCCCACCGAGCAACAGATTCGGGGTACTAGCAGTGGAAGTAGCACTTCTCGCGCGGGACAGGGGTCCCACACTCGGGGCCTCACCCACGGATATCCGGACAAGAGACTAATCCAACGGTTGTTCCAAAACCGAACCCGAAAAAACTTCCTTTACCCGGAAAGCACGGGCGATTCAACCAGGATAACTTTTTACTCTAACGTAGTCAAGACCATTACTGATCAAGCTGATCCGACTGCATCTATAAAGATACTCGGTCAGATCAAGGAAGAAACTTGCACTTGGATCATTGGGATCAACGCTTTTTTCCCCATTCAAGAGGCACAGCCGTTGATTCCTATCCATAGAACAATTACTGTCCGAGATTTACTTTATCTATCGTAATAACCAAAATTGAGTCTCGATTTACGGATCCATCAGTCCACCAGCCTAACCCCATCCAGTCCCATGGGTTAGCCAACCGCCCAACCACTGTAGTGATGGGATCCAATTTGGAATTTGGTTAGGTTTTGTCCCCGGTACCAAGGAAAAGAGTTCCAAGGCCCCCTAGCCGGAAGTTCATGCAAAAATAAAACTAGCCACACCACTTACACACCCAATATGAAATTGCCTTTTTCTTAGCATCAGCTAACTTTAAAACAATCCTTTAATGAAACCATAGTACCACTGATCACATTTCTTCCAATTTATCCGATTGATTCATAATTTCCCATCATTCCTTCATCAGAGTATCTATGGCATCATTGGCAACTAGAACGCTCACCACCTCTCCACACAGGGGCCTTTTCAATAGTTCCTAGCCCATAATACTCGGCAATATAATCACTTATCAAGATGGACTCTCGTTGAAGATCAGCAAGATCAACCAACAGATCCATATAAAGAGCCATGGACTCATCCATTGAAGACCAGCAAGGTCAATCAACCAGATCCATGCCCGGTTTCAGAAAACAACTCTTACTCCTTGTTCCAATATCTTCCTCGACGCACGCGTGGGTATCCTGGGCGACCCAGAGCCCAAGCACCGTATGGTCAGCACCCTCTAGGATCCTTCGCAGGTGACCTAGTGCTTCACTCATAGGCCGCTTCCTTGGCCCCTCATCCACCGTACCGGAAGCTCACCATTTTAATCGAACCGAGGCTGGTCAAGACCTCGGCCGACCTTGCTACGCGAGACGTCATCCATTGACTCTCCGTCAGCAGTTGCAACTTTATCAGTTAGGTCACCATGACCTTAATCCATAAGACGGTCAAAATGCTTCCCCAGCATTCTTGACATAAAACAATCATTTACAAATAGCCACAAAATACAGTTTCTATATCGAACTCCGTCTTTCCACATTATCCCTCCTCAATCCACATTACTTATTCCACATTCCCTTCATATGTACTCATTCTCATCCATTCATTCATATCAACGACACATTATTTCCCATACATATTCACCTTCATTATTCTTCATACACATCCATGCCTACATCCATTTTCACATCCTTATTCATACATCCACATCCACATACATACATCCATACATACACATCCACATGCATACATCCACATCTACATGCATACATCCATACATACACATCCATATGTTTACATCCACATCCTCATTCGTACATCTACATCTACATGCACATTCCTGCATCTTCATCCATACATCCACATTTACATGCACATTCACATTCATACTCCTTATACATACATCTATTTTTTCCTTCCCATTCATATAGCCCCATACACCTTCACATCTATTCTTTTACATCACATCCATTCTCGCCTTATGACAACCCATATACATCTTATCTCATCACATACACTTCTTATCTCATCCCATACACATCTTAACTCATCTTATCACATCCTAACTCATCTCATATACATCTTATCTCATCTTATCACATCTCATACACCTCTTATCACATTTCATACACCTCTTATCACATCTTAACTCATCTTATCACATCCTAACTCATCTTATCACATCTCATATACCTCTTATCACATCTCATACACCTCTTATCATATCTTAACTCATTTTATCACATCCTAACTCATCTCATATACATCTTATCCCTTCACATACATTCACATACACTTCTTACCTCATCCCATACACATCTTAACTCATCTTTTATGCATACCTCTATGCAAGAATTTTAATTGTGATAAAAGTAACACTTTTATAATAAAATAATTATTTTTTTGTAATATTTTTATAATAAAATAATTAATTATTTATTTTTTTCATTTCTATGCACGAAATTCAATATGATGAAAATAACAATTTTATAATAAAATAACCATTTTTTTTCTTTACAATTTTATAATAAAATAATCATTTTTTTTTCATACCTCTATGCATGAAATTCAATATGCTAAAAGTAATACTTTTATAATAAAATATTCATCTTTTATGCATACCTCTATGCATGAAATTCAATTATGCTAAAAGTAATACTTTTATAATAAAATATTCATCTTTTATATGCATGCCTCTATGTATAAAATTCAATTATGCTAAAAGTAACACTTTTATAATAAAATATTCATCTTTTATGTATACCTCTTATGCATAAAATTCAATTATGCTAAAAGTAACACTTTTATAATAAAATATTTATCTTTTATGTATACCTCTTATGCATAAAATTCAATTATGCTAAAAGTAACACTTTTATAATAAAATATTTATCTTTTATGCATACCTGTATGCATGAAAATAAAAATGATAAAAGTAACACTTTTGATATAAAAATTTATCCATTATGCATACTTCTATGCATAAAATAAAAATGATAAAAGTAATACTTTTGATATAAAAATTTATCCATTATGCATATATAAAAATTTAATTTTTCCATGATTATAATGAAATTCTTTCAATTAATCTAGGATGATAATTCCTAGAATATGGTAGGAAGTCCTCTTTTCATGCTTTGAATGAAATTATTTTATGTGTAAATTTTTATAAAATTTTGCCAAAGCTCCGCTACTATGACTGATAAATCTCAATTATTTTTTTAAAAAAATAAGGCTTATCTTTAAGGGAATGATTAGAATGATCCCTAATTGGATCATTAACCCTTAATGGATTGAATAAAAAATAATCATGGAATACATAAACTAAAAGCATAGATAAAAAAATCATTAATTTATTCTTAAGCATAGATTAATCTTGGATTAAGGAAAAGCTTTATGAAAAGCTTCATTTGGATAGAGAATGGGTCATGAGTATGACCATTTCTTGAGTGAGAGAGAGAAATTACATAAAAACCATTAGAATTAAGCATAAATAGAAATTTATGTAATTCTTTACTATCATTCATTAATTACTTCAATAGCATTCAAAAAAAACCATTTCAATTAAGCTTCTCAAGCTTGAGAGGGGTTGAGAAGAGAGAAACATTGAGAAATTATAGAAAAGATCAAAATTCACCATACTTACCTTACAATTTGCTTGATTCTTTATTCACGGTAGAGGCCCCCAACCAATCAATTGGTTTAGTATGTTGATGGAGCCACCAATGGGGATTGATGAAAGAGGGAAGTGTCAAAAACTAGTGAATTATTAATGAATTCACAGTTCTTGGCTTAGGTGGAGTAGAGTAACAATGCACTAAACACTATATTTTTTTCAACAAGGGGAGGCTTCTATTTATAGGAAAAATTGAGCTCCTAACCAAACAAACTGATTCTAGAATTTTCCAAGTCAGTTTGGTCACTTTTTGACCATTTTTAGGTCAGTTAAGCTAACTTTTTGGAACTAGACTTGAATGAGGAGAGAGGAGAGATGAAATATCTCAATTTTTATGAGTTTAAAACTCATTCAAGCATGTGAAATATGCACCTCCTTTAAAGAACTCCCCTTTCTTACATATGTGTCAAAATGAAATCATTATATCCAAAATATCTCATATTTTTAATATTGCTCATAGTTTTTTACTAATAAACCTTGTACATTTTCAACTCTTCATCTTATGTGAGCATTTACTCCTTTTTGGATACCCAAAATATCTCATATTTTTAATATTGCTCATAGTTTTTACTAATAAACCTTGTACATTTTCAACTCTTCATCTTATGTGAGCATTTACTCATTTTTGGGTATCTTCTTTTACAAATTGGATTTATCTCCTCCCTACACATGGATTGATGCTATTGGCCCATAGGAACCTTAATTGGACTATAGTCCAAAGATTTCTAAAAATCTAGACCCTTAGACTAAGGTTCTTTATACCTATTTCCAATTAATTCCAATTGCACATTGGAAAATTCTTTCTGAATTTCTGTTTTAGGGGAATTCATTTTAATAAGGTGAGATATTTTTCTATCCAAAAATATTCAAAATCTGAATATTCTCTCTCTAGAATATTTTCTCTCTCTAGGTTAAAACAGTTAGAAACAAGGTCTTTATATTTTTGAAGAGGGATTGATTACAGGGGAATATGCTGGACATCTTGAGAGGCTGGGGAGGAATCTTACAGTTGTCAGGAGCTCTTAGGGAGGCATTGGAAAACAAACTCCAATTGAGGAGCTTTCTTCACAAGAGCAGAGCTTAAGGGTAACTATAGAGTTCTTTGGACAAAATTGTTCAGGCCAAAAACGCGTTTCGGGTGCATTTGGACTTTCGTTTTTCAATTCGTAGGTCTTCACGTGTACTATGAGTAAGTTTTGATTCTCTGTAGCACTCTATTTTGGGTACTCCAAGAAGGGCGATTGGTTATGCAGACATTGTGTGTACTGCAAAGAGGTCTTATAGGTGCTATTGGGTGTATGTATGCAAAGAGGTCTTATAGGTACTATTGGGTGTATGTATGCAAATTGAGGTCACTGGTTGTGACAGTTTGGGTGTAGTATAGTACCGCTACAAAGAATATAGTAGTTTGAGAGGACAAACAAGAGTGTTGTTTTTGGTGAGTTTGTGTTGATGTTGAATGATGAAATTAACCAAATTGTTACAAAGAAGCTTGACAAAAAAAACTTACATGCTTGGAGGTCTAGATTGACAAATTTTCTGATGGGGAAAAGGCCATTGGGACTGAAGGTGAGCATGAGGAGGCACCATAGATTAATCTAACTGCTGTTGTAGATGTAAAAGAATACAAGGATTGGAATCAAGGAAAGTCATGTATTAGCTTTCTATTAGTATACAAGACACCATGATTGGGCATATATAAGATGTCAAGTCACCCAAGGAGGCATGGGACACCTTGGTGAAGTTATATAAAACTAACACCAAGGCACGAAAGATTTAGTTAAAGAATGAGCTCTATACTGTGGAGAAGAAAAACATGTCTGTGAATGATTATGCCCTGAAGATCAAGGGCATTGTGGAATCCTTTGCATCTATTAGTGTTTTTGTTAATGATGATGATGATAAGGTGGAAGTATGTCTATGTGGTCTAGGGCCACAATACAAGGCATTCAAGACATCTATTCAGACTCGGAAGAGCATTCCCAACTTTATAGATTTGGTGTCAATGCTAATCATTGAAGAAAAGAGTTTGGGTGAAGACTAGTCTTCACAGAACAAAGGCAGTTCGGAGCAACAGGCCTTCTACACAAGTGTAAATAGAGGAAAAGGTAGAGGTTGAGGCCGTGGCCAAGGTGGTGGCAAACAGGTACTCAAAGTTATGGTCAGATACCATGAATCACAACAACACATAGGTGGAAGAGGCCAGTTTAGAGGAAGGGAGAGTCAAAGAGGTCATGGAAATTGGCAAAGGCAACAAATGATATACGAGGCTATTTTTATGATGGCAAATCTAGGCATGTGCAGGCAGATTGTTTTATAAAAAGAAAAATCACATGAGAAGTGGAAAAGTGTAGCAAAATAATTATGCATCCTCTAGTCGAAGTAATCAGGACAATGAAAGGTTGTTTGTTATGCGACATGTGCTTAGTGATGTGTTTTTATCTTGTAAATTATTGTTTTTCATAATCAATGTACTCAACTTCATTAAATGCATCAGAAATAATCCTGAGTGCATTTTAAGCCTGCACTGCTACTGCAGAGCCTAAATTCGCACTGTTCTGGCATAGCTTCCTCAGTCCTCCAGGAGCAATTCTGATGCATTGGATGACAAACAATGTATTTTTACATATGATTAAAGGTGTTTTTATCTTGTAAATTACTGTTTTTCATAATCAATGTACTCAACTTCATTATAAATACATTAGAAATGATCTTGAGTAGCTAGGGGAGCAGTGCCAAAATAGTGCAAATTTTGAGCCTGCACCGCCGCTGCAGAGCCTAAATTTGCACTGTTCTGGCATAGCTTCCCCAGTCCTCCAGGAGCAATTTTGATGCATTGGATAACAAACAATGTAATTTTTACACATGATTAAAGGTGTTTTTATCTTGTAAACTATTGTTTCTCACAAATTAGTGTACTCAACTTCATTATTACTCAACTTTATGCATCAGAAATGATCCTGAGTGGCTAGGGAAGAAGTTCCAGAACAGTGCGAATTTTGAGCCTGCACCGCCACTGTAGAGCCTGAATTTGCACTGTTCTGGCATAGCTTCCCCAGTCCTCCAGGAGCAATTCTGATGCATTGGATGATAAACAATGTATTTTTACACATGATTAAAGGTGTTTTTATTTTGTAAACTACTGTTTCTCACAATTAGTGTACTCAACTTCATTATAAATGCATTAAAAATGATCTTGAGTGGCTAGGGGAGAAGTGCCAGAACAGTGCAAATTTTTAGCCTACATCGTCGTTGTAGAGGCCAAATTCGCACTGTTCTGGCAGCACAGCTTCCTCAGTCCTCCAGGAGCATTTCTAATGCCTTGGGTGACCAACTGGCACATTATAGACACTCCATGTTAAACAAACATGATATCATGACACCGAGACATTGTAAGAGAAACTTAAAATTTTAATTATTAGAAGGTTACAAATGAAAGCCAGATTGGCTTGTTACAAAAGGGGGTTTTGAAACAAAAGAGTTGCTTCAAAAAGAAGGTTAACATCTAAGATCTCTAGATCGTGTCTCGCTCGCCTCGAATACGCCAAGCTAGTTGCATGTCCTTGGCAAAAATGGTAATCCTCTTTGCATTTATTGCAAGAAGGTTGGTGTCTTCAAAACGCCCAACAAGGTAATCCTCTTTGCATTTATTGCAAGAAGGTTGGTGTCTTCAAAACGCCCAACAAGGTAAGCCTCGGAGGCTTCTTGCAATGCTTCAAGGGCAATCCCCTGCACACGGAACTCTGTTCCATATCGTTGGAGGATCTCCTTCACTGTGCGAGCGAAAGGGGCTCTTCTTATCTCAACAACTCAATGTTCCTCTGATAAAACTTGATTTCTTGTAGAGCCCTATGCCCTTGGCGCATCCTTCTCCTTTGGAGCTCTCTGTGTTGTGTTGGTGCGTTGGCAAGGTTGGGACTTCCTTGGCTTGAAGAGCTTGACCTTTCTACACTTGCGTGCACTTGCAGGAACCTCCTCTTGGTCTCTCTCATAATCTGAATCCCTCTCCTCCTACTTCTATGGTACCTGTGTGTCAAGTTCTTCTTGGGTAGGTAGGGGACCCTGTCCTGATAGTACGGTCTTGCCACCTGTGGTGCTGCGCAATGTAGGAATGTTTTCGCCAACCCAGTCGAACTGCTCATCATCGGCCTCTCTGTCTTGATCTTTGGGGTGGCTACATTGTGGGGTCTTCTTCATGTGCTTGCTCCCACTAGAAGGGCCTGCATGTGTGTGCGTTAGTGTGTGGGAGGAGGGTTGGGGGACTCTAGTGATCCCATTGGGCATGTCCTAGAATCCAAGGGGTCACTCTCTTCCGTGGTGTCGCCCAGTATGTGGTCGTTGGGTGCCTTGCACTGTGTTTTGTGAAGACATGGTAACATATGTGGTGTTCTTGGTACATGCCATATCCATGTACGACTGCCTATTGTGCTAACGTGGTGATGTGCTGGTGTCCTTACGTGGGTGCCTATGTAGATCTTGAGCTCAAGCTCTCTAAAAAAGTAAAATGAAAATGAAGTGAGAGAAGGAACTATTAATAGTTTTTTTTAGGGCAAAAAAAAAAACCTAAGTAAACTTATTTTCTTAGCCTTATTACATCTAGATTTGTGCTGGTGCATGCACAACCCAACGCCTCCCTTGTCTCCTCATTTGTACACGCCCAGTAGCATGCCTATGGGGAGCATTGGTCTGCAACCATTCAAGCCGAGCATGACTTTTTGCAGCCTTGCGTGCCTCTTGCGCAAGCTTAGATTGTTGGGCCCGCTCCCTAACCAATATCCTTCCAAAGGTTGTGTGATAAAACCAATTGAACATCTCTTGTAGATAGTTTGTACGTGTTCCTCCTGCAGAAGCTTCACCTACATGTCTTGTATTTTTAAAATAAACCCCTCTTGCTTTATAATGTGATTTCTCCATCCCTTGGGTACTCCACATGTCGAGCGATCCATACTTGTTCATGAAATACGCACCATGCGCATAAACTATGTTCTGTACACATGACAATAGAATTTAATTAGAAAAAGTCCAAGTTAAAACACTAGTTTATTTTTTTATCATACAACTTACCATATAGATTACTTTACTCTCTCCCCAAGCACCTAGCACACTTTTGGTGAATTCTACGATATGTTGTTGGAATGATGCTCGTTCTTGGGCAGTTGTGCTACTTTGATTCATAATGCGAACCATGTTATTGAAATTTATCCAAAGCTGTTTGCGCATATTTACAAGAGCTGGCATTGGACAATCTACATTTGTGGTGATTGCACACAGGTCTCTCCAGAGTCCCCAAGTCTTCTTTGAATTCTCTATGTTTGTTGGCTTCTCCTTGCTTTTACTCCAATCATGGAGACCTTTTGAGCAACCTCGTATGACATACCACAGGCCTGCTTATTCACTTCAATTTTCATGTTTCCGTCATGGCAGCCCAGAGAATTCAAAAGATGCTCTAATTTACCAAGGGCTGCAACTTTCCTCTCTTATGTAGGCATTGTGAATGCATAATCGATATGGCACTTAAGCAATAGATCGAAGATTCTCATGAATGCATGAAGTGTGCAAAAGTGAATATATAGTGGAAAATTAATGATGGGGCTCCAATTTGAATTCCTATTTGGATCTCCTATCATATCAGGAGACATGTTACCTTCCACCCATCTTGCATTTGGTTGTTCCTCATCTTCATCATCAGTTGACTCGGTTGGATCTATTGCATCTTCCTATTGTTTCTTCCCTTTCTTGGGACCTTTCGAGGCATCCTTCCCAACAGAACCAACCTTCTGCATACCTTTTTCATTTGTCTTTTTCTGCCTAGGAATATTAATCTCAGCATTGCAGTATGGACAAGGCCATCTTGATGTCACTCCTTGAGCACAACCCATCATGCATTTAATTGTCTTCAAATCTCCCCCAAGATGCCAATCCACATTGAACTTTCCTATGTTTTCTACATCTAAAAGTTGACCATCAATTTGCTTTTTGATTACATCTGTTATCCAGGGAGTCCTTTCAAACATCCATGTCAATACCTCATGTGTCTCCTTCGGTACCTCGAATGCACCAAGCCATCAGACCTCTTTCTCAAATTTCATACTGAAACTTGGTTTGGTAGTCTTTTCCCATGCACATATCATGGCCTCATTCATGAGTGTAATGCTCATACGATTTGGCACTCATCTAGCTTGAGCACAAATGAAAGTGTGCTCCTCAAAACTGCAAATAAACGGTAATTTACAATATTCAAAACAAAATAATCATCTTCATTTTCTACTGAAAAACATGAATAGTAGCAATTGCAAGCTCTCACCTTCTGGTGAAAGACCATAGAACTTCACCATAGCTTGTTGTAATCTCTCAATATGAACAAAGATGTTATTGTAAACATCATACTAAAATTATGTACTTGTTGTCTTGATTTTCTTTCTGCTCGACCGTGTGTCTAATGTCAGTGTGCCCTCAATGTGATAAAACTGTCCTATAGCTCACTCCACATCATCATTATTGATACTCTTGAGTGTAAGAAATAAAGTTGTCTTGATTTTCTTTCTACTCATCCCTGTGTCTAATGTCAGTGTGCCCTCAATGTGATAAAATTGTCCTATAGCTCACTGCACATCATCATTATTGATATGCTTGCATTGTGAATCACCTTGAGTGTAAGAAATAAAGTGCCAGTGATTCCTTGCCTTAGAAATGCATCTTTTACAACTTGACGAATTACTTGGTACCCTTTCATACTGATTCCAACTGCATCACAAGCATGTTGAATTAATGAAGAATCGATGGAGGTGGTAATCTCGCTCACCACATTTCTGACAACAGTGTTGAAATATACAAGTGAATAGGGTGTGTGTGGGAACAAGTCCTTAGCAAGAGGCTGTAAAAGAGAATATGTAAATGTGAGAGAACCTGTGAAAAGGTGAGAAGAATCTACTGGGAGAGAATAAAGGGTAGCATGAGGAGATTTAGGAGGTGTGGAGATATTCCGGGAGAGGTGGAGAGAATCAAGCAAAAGAGGTGTAGTGAATTAAGGAGAAATCAGTGGGATTAGATGCTTGGATATAAACTCTATAAATTGAGGCATTGGCCTAATGAGAATTTGCTAGTTTTTTATTATCCATGCCTACACTAAGCTATCAGTTAATTGCTCACTAATCACGTCTTAATTATCATCTAATCTCTTTGTTTTAATGATGTTGATTCTAGCATTTGATCCACCATAGCTCATCATATTGCTGTAATTTTAATATGGTATCAGAGCCTAGCCTAGAATCCATCAAGTTTATGAGCCCATTATCTAACTAATTAGGATTAGTAGATAATTAAAAAATAATCATTTTTTTAGTTATTTTCAACTAGCCCTCTGTACCCTATTGAGATTCAAGCTCGATGTCAGTGTGTGCCAGCTATGCTATGTACTGGCATGTTAGGTAGGAAAATGTGTGAGACATAAATGACCGCATCCAGTTGGTCATAGTGTGTGAACATTAGCTAGGGTTAGATGTGTGTGGACACAACTCATAGTGTGTCTTGTGTATTATGGATTATGGCTTTATGCATTGTGTGAGAAGGGAGATGGCTTCCCTCTATGGTTAGGGTTTGTAATATACATTAGGGTTTGCTCCTGTGTGTGTGTCTCCTCTCCCTCTACCTATTTTTCAACATGGTATCAGAGCCTGGTGCTCTCTATTAGGGTTTATGAGTGAGAGAAGAGGGAGAAGAAGCTGTGAAGAAAAGCTGTGAAGCTTGCCATTGAAGCTGTGAAGCTTGGAGCACACCGATTTCTATCAAATCTGAGAGCTTGGCCTACCGGGTAAGGTATTCTAAACATCCTTGAGCGGATTGCAGGTGATTCAAGCAGAAACAAAGCAAATTAGGGTTGCCCAAAGCAAAGGAAAATTCTGGTTTTTTGCAAAGCTTTCCATTGGAGCTTGGAAGCGGTGATGTAATAGATGCAAATATGGAAAAGAAACATGTATGTGACAAGGATGAATGTATTGGCAACTCATGTGCAAGCCCTACACTGATTTTGGAGCAAATATGTTGCATTTGAATGAGTGAAAATTACTATTTTTTAAGCTCTCACAAAACAGAGAAAAAGAGGTCAACTTTTGATGAAATTAAACCTGGTTTTTTGTAAAAATCATACCATTGATGGATTGTACACTTGCCTAGGTGTGTTGGGCATCTAATTGCATCATCAATTAGCACTATAACCTTCCCAAATCCTCTCTACAGCAGGCGGCGCAGCCCATATAGAGAAACAGGGTAGTTTTTTCATTTTTTTTGATAGGTGGAGGCCACAAATCAACTCTTGTACTTGATCAATTCCACAATTGGCTTAGAAAATTTATAATTCACATACCCAAGGAGGTTGCTATATGATTGGATTGAGCAAGTATGATCTATGGAGCTGGAAATGAGCTAATTAAACAGGCTGTCTACTGGTTGCAGTGAAACAGAGTGTGATTAATCGATCAATTACTCTCTCGTCTTAAACAATTGGTCTAATTCCTTTTACATGGAGTTAGTGGACATCATTGCTAAGCTAATGAATGCATGGTCTCTCAATTTGGACAAGGATTGAAGAAGTTAGAGCAAATTTACTACTGGTTTTTCTGGTTTTTCTCATAACAGAGAAGGGGGTTTGACCAAATTGGTATGTACACATCTTGGATGGTGTTGATATGTAACATTGAGGTTGTTTAGGTATCAACACAAGTTATGCACACTTGATTGAACCACTACATTGCAATTTGGAGCCTTGGAAAGTGCATCAAAATAGGGTATCTTGGACTACATGAGCCAGTTCATTTTGGATGCATACAGTTTGATTTTCTACATCAAAATTGAAGTTTGTTGTGTACTTTGGAGTATCTGGAACACTCATTAGAGTGTGGTTGAGTTGAGGAAGGCTTGTTTACAGATTTGGACGTGTGCGGAAGGTGTATTTGCATTGAGCAAAGATGATGATTTGGTAGACATTACCTTGCGTGGTCTTGGCAAGGAGTATAAATCTTTTGATACATCTATCTCAGTTCGGAGTACAGGTTTACCAGACTTTGATGAGTTGGTTTCACTCTTGCTTGTTGAGGAAATCAAACTCAGTCATTCTTTTCATGATGCATCTACTAGCCATGATGATAATGGCAAAAATCAGGCTTCTATTCGTAAAAGAGGTTTTAGAGGCAGGGGGAGATTCGCATCACGTGGCCGTGGTAATGGTCGTGGATGGCAGGACAGGTCATCACAATAGAATTTTCAGCCTACATATGGTGCTAGAGGTGGTCGTGGATATACACCTCAGAGAGGCAGAGGTAATCCTCGTGGTAGAGGACATTGGCAAGGCCAACAAACATCTATGCAAGATGTTGAATTCCATT
Organism: Cibotium barometz; assembly: GCF_041138505.1. Lineage (NCBI taxonomy): Eukaryota > Viridiplantae > Streptophyta > Polypodiopsida > Cyatheales > Cibotiaceae > Cibotium > Cibotium barometz. Next base: position 64,420,593 of record NC_141049.1, read on the forward strand.
ACTGTGGGAAATTTGGTCATATGGCACGTGATTGTTTCCGCAAACAAAATGATTTGAGAGGGGGTAGAGCACAACATGGTGGACATTATGCACAACATGGTGGAAATTATGCATCAAGCAGTAATGATGGCAATGCAAATCACTTGTTTGCCATGAAACATGTTGTGGGATCTATGATGACAAATTCTAAAAATGATGACACTTGGTATATGGACTCTGGAGCATCAAACCATATGACTTGTCATGGCGAATGGTTTGAGCATATGAAGCCTATGGATGTGAAAGGCTATGTGGAGATAGGAGATGATACCCAGCATGCCATTACACATGTTGGAAGTGTACCATTGGTTATGCACAATGGTCAAACAAAGTCTATGTCAGATGTATTGTATGTGCCTTCTATTATAAAAAGTTTGGCCTCAGTTGGTCAAATGGTGGAATAGGGATTACAGGTTTGTTTCAACGAGCATGGTTGCTTCGTTGAGGATTTCAAAAATGGATGTAGAGTCATTGTGCCAAAGGAAAGAAAGAAGGCAGGTTGTTTAAGTTGGATGCTGGGATTCCTGAGTTGAAATCAGCCATGTTCTCTAAAAGCCAAAATGTGGTACAAGACATTGACATGTGGCATAAAAGGATTGGACATGTGAATATACAAAGGTTAAAGAACATGCAGGTAAGAGGCATTGTTAGTGGGCTGCCTAGATTCAAGTATGATGAAAATATGCATGTTTGTGAAGCCTGTCAGTTTGGAAAGCAGCCGAGGTTGTGGTTTCCTAGAGAAGGCAACATGAGTAGCAGGCCACTTAAGATAGTGCATAGCGATGTATGGGTCCTGCACAAAACCCATCCATTAAAGGCAGTTTATATTATGTGACATTCATTGATGATTTTAGCAGAATGACATGGATTTACTTTCTCGGAGAGAAAAGTGAAGTGTTGGGAAAGTTTATGGATTTCAAAGCTTTTGCAGAGAAACAATATGGTTGTTGGATTAAATGTTTGAGGACAGATGGAGGTGGTGAATACACCTCACATGCTTTTGAGCATTTCTTGACAAAGCATGGCATAAGAAGACAGTTAACTTACAGGTATACACCTCAGCAAAATGGTGTTGCTGAGAGAAAGAATAGAGTCATTTGTGAAGTGGCCAGGGCGATGCTCAATGAAAAGAGCATGCCAAATTATTATTGGGTAGAAGCATGTGCTACTGCGGTGTATATACTTAATAAGACACCCACTGTAGCCATACATGGAAGTATGCCAGAGATGCAGCTTATAAGTTTTAGGCCAGACATTGGACACCTCAAAGTGTTTGGATACATAGCTTATATACATGTGCCTGACGAGAGAAGGAGGAAGTTGGATCCTAAGGCAAAAAAGTGTGTGTTTGTTGGATATGCACAGGATCGCAAGGCATATAAATGTTATAATCCACAAACTAGGCAAGTGGTTATCTCACGAGATGTGGTGTTTGATGAACTTGCTAGTTGGTACAAAGCAAAGGATGAGGGTGTCATTGATTCTCTTGAAGCTAATGTGCATGTGAACTTGCCACAAGCAAGTTCTAGTTCTATTTCTATGTCTGGGCCAGCAGAGTCTGAGAGTAGTACTGTATGTCCATGGTTAGGACGCTTGAGGCATGATAGTGTGAGCACTGGGAATAGTGCTATGGATAAAGGAAAGAAGAAAGTTGAAGGAATTGGAATTACAGGTTATGAGTCGTCAAGCTCAGAGAGTTTGGATGAGGAACTTGGCATACTAGTTTTACGCACACCTAGTGCAAAGCAGGATAGATATGTGCCACCACATGCTAGAATGACAGGTGTTCAGAGTGATCCGCATGCATTGTGGAGATCCCAAAGGGTCAGATATCCAGTTGACAGGCTGACATATCGTGATTTTGCTATGCATTATGCATATATGACCTTTTTGGTGAAGCATGTGGAACCTACATGCTATACAGAAGCTATTGGAAAGCATGTATGGGAGAAAGCAATGGATGTTGAGATGGACGCATTAGTTCATAATGATGATACATGGGATTTGGTTGCATTACCACAAGATAAAAATGTTATTGGTTGTAAATGGGTTTACAAAGTGAAATGCAAGTCAGATGGTTCCATTGAGCGACATAAAGCGAGATTGGTAGCTAAGGGTTATGCACAAACCCAAGGCTTGGACTATGATGAAACATTTAGTCTAGTGGCAAAGATGGGAACAGTGAGAGCAGTCATTGTTGCTATGGCTGCAGCAAATGGTTGGGAAATGCATCAAATGGATGTGAAAAATGCATTTCTAAATGGTGATCTACAAGAAGAAGTGTATATGGCACAGCCAGAAGGATATGTGCATCCAAAGTATCCCACTCATGTATGCAGATTGAGGAAACCTTTATATGGTCTGAAGCAAGCACCTCGTGCTTGGAGTGATAAGGTGAACAGATATCTTATCTCCCTTGGATTTCAGGTTTCTACAGCAGATTCTTCACTCTATGTGAAGAAAATAGATCATGGGATTGTCTTACTTGTCATCTACGTGGATGACTTGATTATCATAGGTGATCATGGTACAAATGTGATGCATGTCAAGAAAGCATTGAGTGGGCAATTCGACATGAAAGACGGGTGAATTAAGATACTTTCTTAGAATTGAAGTGATCAAAGACCATGCAGGTACATGGTTAGTGCAACACCAATATGCATTGGGGGATATGTTGGCAAAGTATGGGATGACAAGGTGTAAGCTAATGAGTACACCTTTGGAGCAGAATGTAAAGCTACAGGCTGATTTTGGTGAGGAGTTGGATGATCCATCTATGTACAGAAAGATGGTTGGTAGTCTCATTTACATGACTATCACACGCCCAGATTTGAGTTATGTTGTGGGGCTAGTAAGCCAGTTTATGCAGAGCCCCAGAAAACCTCATTTGGATGCAGTGAGACACATTATGCGATATGTAAAGACCACTGCACAGTATGATCTTCTTTATGAGAGTGGTAAAGGCTTGGATATACATGGCTATACAGATGCTGATTGGGCAAGTAGCTCATATGACAAGAGGTCTACTAGTGGTTTTGCCTTTACACTTGGAAGTGCCGTGGTGAGTTGGAGTAGCAAGAAGCAACCTACTATTGCTTTATCCAGTACAGAGGCTGAATACAGGGGTGCAGCATTGCTACTTGTGAAGGAATATGGTTAAAACTTCTCTTGGCTGATTTGGGTGAGCCTATTGATGGCAAAGTTGTCATTCATTGTGACAACATGAGCAGCATACAGTTGGCCAAGAATCCAGTGTTTCATGCACGGACCAAACACATAGAGGTCTATTATCACTTTGTCAGAGAGAAGGTGCTGGATGGTACAGTGGATCTATAGTATGTGAAGACTGAAGAGCAGGTGGCCGACATCTTTACAAAGCCACTTAGCAGGGAGAAGTTTGAGTACTTCCGTACTATGTTGGGAGTACGTGGGATGAGCTTGAGGGGGTGTTGAGAGCCTTGATAGCCCAAGCTCATCTACATCTTCATCTATGGCAGTACATCATGAGCTTGAGAGGGGCTGTTAAGATTCAAGCTCGATGTCAGTGTGTGCCAGCTATGCTATGTACTGGCATGTTAGGTAGGAGCATGTGAGACATAAATGACCGCGTCCAGCTGGTCATAGTGTGTGGACATTAGCTAGGGTTAGATGTGTGTGGACACAACTCATAGTGTGTCTTGTGTATTATGGATTATGGCTTTATGCATTGTATGAGAAGGGAGATGGCTTCCCTCTATGGTTAGGGTTTGCAATATACATTAGGGTTTGCTCCTGTGTGTGTGTCTCCTCTCCGTCTACCTGTTTTTCAACATACCCCCAGCCAGTGGAGGGGCTTGATCTTCCTCCAGGAGAAACATTAGGGGAAATGCTTCTAGCCCAACATAGCTACTTCATTGGTGCTCCAGCCAAACGAATCAGCGTGCAAACCACCAGCGCAATCAAGAGATAATCACGTTTTTTCCAGCGCTTGTTTTTCTAAGAAAATGAAGATCTTGTCTACTCCAGTTATAATGGGTCCAATTCCTCTTAGCCCGAGGGGTTTTCAAGGGTGCTCTACAAGCTGGTGAAGTCAGAATTTGATTTGATCAAGTCTACAATGAGATCCGAGCTCTTCATCAAATCTGAGACTTTAGTAAAACAGAGATTAAGCATTCAATGTTTGGTCAAATCTTATGTTTCTTGGCTTAATCCTCTACTAGACTAATTGCTATTGATGGCCTTGAAAGGATTTGAGCTCATTTGAACTCTAAGGCCTCAGATCTGGGCTCCCCGCATACTCTGTTTTTTGCACACAAAATAGAGGATTAATTTGCTAATCAATGATTAATCAGTACTAATCACTATTTTTTGGTGTAATTGAGGGTTCAAATTAACCATTAGGTATCTGATACAGATCCTTATAACTTTAGATTGCAATTCGGAGATGGTTTGATACTCCAACCAACCATTTCGTATAAATTGGTTACCCTTGATTTAATGTAACTTCTGGTGATTTTATGCTGATATATTTGTTGTAATCATCTCCTAAACACCAGATGGAGTTGTAAAAGGGTAGACACTGCCCTTGAATCTTGAAATTGGATCAAGAGGTAAGATCCCCTTCACATCATCATGAGTACAACACAAGAGAGAGCCAAATTTAATGGGGAGCAGTTTTACACATGGCAGACAAAAACCATGTATCTGCTCATGAGGAAAAATCTGTGGGGGGACTAGTTAAGGGAAGAGATGAATGCCCAGAGGTGAGAGGAAAAAATGAGTGGAAGAGCAGGAATGAAAAAGCATTGGGACTTATTGCACTCAGTTTAAATGATGAAATCATTCATCACATCACAGGGATACAATGGGCAAAAGATGCATGGGATGAACTCAATAAATTATTTGGCACACAAGCTAAAAATTCAAAGATAAACCTGTTAATGCAATTCTACAAATTGGATATGAAGGAAAGTGAACCTTTTATCACACACTTGAATAGATATAAAAGCATTAAGCAATAACTGGCAGCTATTGGCAAAAACGTAGAAGATGATGAGGTACTAGCAGTGCTTCTGAAGAGTGTGGACAAAGGTGAATATGAAAATATTGTAGCAACACTAAAGAATGTACCTGAATTGAAGCTACACGAGATAGAAGGAGCTCTACTAGAGCAAGAGAGCAGAGGCAAAGAGAAGAAATGGCTCGACTCAACAGCAGGAGAAGAAAAAACATTCTTCACCCGAGGAGGATTCTCTCGAGGACGAGGAAGAGGCAGAGTAGGAGGAAGGACCTTCACTTGCCACAACTGTGGAAATCCAGGACACATGGCAAGAGACTGCTATAGCAAATCCAGTGGAGAAGGAATGACATCAGCAAACTTCATGGAGGCTCCTAAAGAAGTCGAGTCGAATCATCTTTTCTGAGAGAGAGAGAGAGAGAGAGAGAGAGAGAAACCCCACAACCCAATGTAACCTGCCCCAACAAAGTAAAACCACCTCTGAGCCACTGATGATGTAGGCCACGTGGTAGATGTATGTGTGAGCACTTTAGTCAAGGTCACTGGCACTTATAGTAGCCTTGGACACATAGAGAGAGAGAGTGTCAAGGACTATGAGTTTAGGGACTTGAGGCATTGGTCACGGACTATCAAGTAAGAGGGAAACTTGATATAGGGTCCAGGTGTGCTAGGAGTATTCATTTGAGGGGAGGTATTAAAATATACAAGTGAATAGGGTGTGTGCGAGAACAAGCCCTTAGCAAGAGGCTGTAAAAGAAAATCTGTAAATGTGAGAGAACCTGTGAAAAGGTGAGAAGAATCTACTGGGAGAGAATAAAGGGTAGCATGAGGAGATTTAGGAGGTGTGGAGATATTCGGGGAGAGGTGGAGAGAATCAAGCAAAAGAGGTGGAGTGAATCAAGGAGAAATCAGTGGGATTAGATGCTTGGATGTAAACTCTATAAATTGAGGCATTGGCCTAATGAGAATTTGCTGGTTTTTGATTAGCCATGCCAACACTAAGCTATCAGTTAATTGCTCACTAATCACATCTTAATTATCATCTAATCTCTTTGTTAATGATGTTGATTCTAGCATTTGATCCACCATAGCTCATTACATTGCTGTAATTTTAACAAACAGCTTGGCGTATTTTAGGACAATGAGGGTCAGTAATAATTGAGAGAATATTCTTGGTATTCAGAATGGCTTTAACCAAATCCTTCCATCCCTCTTCGTTAGAACCACACACCTCTTGCAGAAAATTCCTGGCAGAACACAAATCATGACTATTTTGTTTAAATCACTGAGTGCATAATGAAAGTTTATGTTACTTTGTTGTACGAATCCTTTTCTTTTATGCTCCACCTTTAAACGCAAGAGACTCTATACCAACCAATGTCTTTTTGCATTCACAAGCACCATTTGGCATTGCTTTGAGTCATTTGATAAGTTCCTCTAGCCTTTGAATCTTTGCATCCTTCTCCACATTCTCCTGCGAGGATCTCTTTCATTTTATCTGATGATGTTTTAAGTCCTTCTTGACATTGTAAAAGGCTGAATTGTGATTCTTGCGATTGAGATTAGAGAATATGGGTTTGCCAAGCTCCACTTGTAGTCAATCTTCTGCAGTATCCTAACAAGCCAAGCTCTCCTTCACCAATAAATTGCATTAAAGATGATAAATCACGGAAAGGAGGGTTTGCTCTTAATGGAGGGTCAATTGGATAGAGACGCCCATCAACTCAAAGATCTACATTTTTCTCCTTAGCTATCCTATGAGCTTGGACAGATTGTGCATCGGTAGGATGGGTTTTTTTAGAGCTGCCATACTCTTCAGGAATACGAATGTGTAAATCAACCTTCCATTTTCTAGCTTCAGAAGGGGCTACACACACAGCTTGCAAAGGCTCTATAGCTAAGCAGAGGAACAAGCTAAAGCAGAGAGATGCTCAGAGGGAGAGAGAGAGAGAGAGAGAGAGAGCGAGTTATTGCATTATCTTGCTATGTGAGTGGTTGTGTTTGGGGTGTGTGCATGTGTAAGATAAAGTACTATGAACGGGTGTGTGGGTGTGTGTGTGTGTGTGTGTGTGTGTGTGTGTGTGAGAGAGAGAGAGAGAGAGAGAGAGAGAGAGAGAGAGTGAGTGACTGAAAGTATCATGTGTGTGTGTGTGTGAGAGAGAGAGAGAGAGTGAAAGTATTATGTGTGTGTGAGAGAGAGAGAAAGAGGAAGAGAGAGGAGAGAGAGAGAAAGACAATAATCACCGACTCTTATGCCAAATTCTTAGAAACCAATCTGATGGGGGACACACCCACAAAGCATGTGGGGCCTGCTAGAGAAAGTGGCGGCCACCATCTGGTCTCCTCGAGCTATAGCACTGAAGCCTCTAGGTCAACCTCCTTCAACATAATATCTACATCAATGAGGACATCCCCACCTTGGCTTTCCAGAGTATCCTCTCCAAAGTTCCCTGGGCCTCCCACCACGCATTGTAGCCATGCTATTTTTTCAAAAAATATTTTGATTTAAATTACTCTATTTCTTTTAGTTTACACTTATTTTAGATTTTATTTTACCCCCAAAAATCCCCCCTCTCTTGTTTCTTCTTTTGATCTTTCCTTTTTTCATTTTTATATTGTTTAATTTTTTCCATTACTTTTTCTTTTCCTTTTTAATTTTTATTTTACTATAAATTTATTTTTATGGTATTTATTTATCTTTTCTTTTTTCCCAAAAAAAAGATGAACCCTCACCCCACTGACCACCCCTTTGCCTCTCTCTCTCTCTCTCTCTCTCTCTCTCACCCCAGTGAGACCACCCACCCCTTTGCCTCTCTCTCTCTCTCTCTCTCTCTCTCAATAGTAATATGTATAATTTTTCCTTATTGTACTATTTAATTGGGAGAATAAAAAGGAGACATTATTATGTATAATTTGCATGTATATAATGTGTATGGAGATTAAAAAAAACTTATCTTATGCATGCTATCACGTACATGCTAGAAATAATATGCTTTTCTTCACGAAAGCCACAAGTGCAAAAAAAACCTTATGTTTCTATATCCTTTAGATTATATTTAAATTTTATTAAACTTTTGGGTTAATGAAATCTCAATGGGTATCTTGTGGAAAAATCAACAATGAGTGCTAATTGAATGCTCACTTATCTAGGTGATTGTTATGAGGGTATAGGTGGATGTTTAAGTAATATATAGCATCATGATTTGGGAAGGAAAACTTGTTATTGAAGGCAAGGCTAAGCTTGAAGGTGAAAGATTTCATTATGGGAAGACTAAAAAAATTTGGTGTACAAGCCTTTATTTATGTCTTACATCATGTACAATTATTGTTTTTAAAATTGGGTCTTTATTTTAATGTGAGGCAAATTTTTATCTGAACATTGTGAATTTTAGGGGAGGTAGAAAGTTCTCCAATTTCTGCTCAAGGTGAGGAAAGATTCCTCCACATTTGTATGGTGCATGTTCAAAGGTTAATTTGTGTGTGGTAATTATAAGTTTTGGGTCACATGTAAAGTGCTAGCCACATGTTATGTGCTAGTCAGATAGATTACACCACGAGGTGCAAGCATGTGTATATTGAATGCCCTTACTATTATACATGAGGCTCACTTTGGTTTGAGGATGCACAATGAATAAGAGCTTTAATTTATGCTTATCATTGTGTTCTTTTGATTGCAAAGTAGTGTCTCATTCTTTTAACTAATCAATTAAGAATCTGTTGATTTGATTTTATCCTCCCTAGCTCCCTTTTTTAAAAAAAATATTGTGTATGCATTGGTACTTTTTGTAAGTTCTCTAATGAATTTCTCAGCATTAAATTATTTCCTGTGTTTGCTAAAAATTTGATTCCATATGACTTTCTCTCTATATTTTCATGTCTTTATTGCAAAGCGTTTCATCCCCTTCCTAATTGTGTCCCCAAAAATTGTTATTTTTTGGGAGGAAATGTAGTCATTCATTTAGTTTGTGACCAAAATTTTTTAATCTTGTATATTATGTGTGTGTGTGTGTGTGTGTTGTCTCAGAAATATTTGGGAGTAAGGAAAAAGGGAAACCCCACAGCCAAACACCTCTAGAAGAAGGAAAGAACAAGGAACCCCAAAGGAAGAATGCTAGGGAGTGACAATATAGTGTGGCTGTCACATTGACAGCAATGGAATCATGTTGGGTGTGTCACAAAACATGCACAAATCCCTCCTACAATGATTTATAATGAGATGATGAATCACTTATATATGTATCACAAAATCACACTTTTAAAATGTATTATGTTATAGAGACGAGATTTGTTATTAAAGCATAAATCGATAGTGTGTATATCACAGCTTAGATAGATGAGCAAGACAATGGATAATGTGAAAATTAGGTGTGTAGCACTTTATTTCAAATACTAGCAAAGCTCAAAATGTTCTTAGCAATAGATAAAGAAAGAAAGCCTTATCTCCTTATAGATGTCAACGTTGCTGATGTCCTAGATGCACGTAGAAGATGACAATGCTGTCGATACCTTAGACGCACGAACAGCAAACGGCTCCTCTCTCTTTGTATTCTCTGTGTAGGTGGTTGCACTGGCATCAACAACAACATAGCCGCTTCTCTCTTGTCCACTCGCCCAAGGTTCATGCAGTCTGCAACACGATCAAGGGCTGGTGACTATGGTTCTTCTTGTTCACGGCGGCTATGAAGGTTTCTTCTACACAAATGTGCTGACGGTTTTGTTGCCGGGATAACTAACGGCTTCAAAGCGATCTTCAACAGGTTCTTCTACATAGGTTGGCGGAGATTCTTCTTGTTAATGGTTTCTACGTGAATCTCTTCAACCCCTGCTGTACGGCTATGGTGCTCTCACGACTGGTTCTTATGTGCGATCTTGCTATTGTGAATGTGCTTCTTCTACGCTCTACTTAGGGCGATTCTTCTGTCGGCTACTATGCTCTCAACCTCTAAACGGTCGGCAAGTTTTTGAAATGCCACAACCTGCTGTCTTCTACCCACACGAACGTGCATGGCCGTTCGCTGCTACTGAGTTGGCACCTTTTCATTTCTCTCAATATGCCACTTTTAATTTGCAAAGGTTTTTTATTATTTTCATTAGATGGGCTAAGGTCCCTTTCACATGGCCTTTGCAACATTCCATCCAGGTAGGCTTCACATTATTCGGGCTTGGACCTTTCAGCATATAGACATCCATTTTGTTTCGCCTTCGAGCTTGGCCATATTTATATGCTGCAAAACTTCGAAACACCTTTCTCGGAGCTAGCCAAGTGTGAGAGCTATTAAAAATATGCAAATAAAGTGCTATACACTTAAGTTCACATGCGGTATGGATAATAATGATAGTAGAAGACACGTACATCATTCAAACATGCAATAATGATGTGAACAATGTGTATGGGTGTGAAAAAAACATGCAACAGTGGCGTCTTGCGAGAAAAACTAGCCTGCTAGTGGGAACCTAGAATCTCTGGTTAAGACTGGTGCCTTATCCATTAGGCTACAGGATCATAAGCAAATGACTAGGATCAATGGCAAGAAATAGGACATCTGATAAATGAATAAGTTGGCAGGTCATAACTAAAATAAGCTGATGATAGGAAAAAGGATCAGAAGTGTGTAGCTCCCTAAGGTGCCTAGTAAGTTCCTCCACTCCCAAACATTTATAATTTTGCACAAGCTCCCATGGGTCTAAAGAAGAAGAATCATCAATCAATGAAAGGTCAAAGTGTTGGGTAAAAGAACTAGAGAGGGCCATCAAGGCAAGAGAGTCGGCTACAGTGTTCTCATGACGAGGCAAAAAGGTAAAGGTATAAGAGGGAAAATGGCTGAAGAGGTCACGAGATAATAGGCTATAATAGTGCATCAAAGGGTGAAGTGCGCGAGCCTGGCCATTGTGCTGATGAACAACAAGCTATAAATCGCCATAAATGTCAATATGTGATGCCTCCAACAAGATAAGAGCCCTCAACCCAATCAACAAAGACTGATATTCTGCAACAATATTACTAACATTTTCACCCAAAAGGATACCCAAAAGTATAGCAGAACCAGTAGGAGGATAAATCACAATGCCACATGAGCCTTTTTTCGTTGCACCTCTGCAAGCACCATCAAAGTATAGAGACCAAGTAGAAGATAAGGAGTCACCAGCATCTGCAAACGAATCGAAAAACCCGTGAAGAGTAAGAGGAACAAGAAAGAAACTCATATCCAATAAGGTTTAATTTTGTCAAAGTTTGTTTTGGTGGCAAACCATGTCCCATCCATCTCAACTAGTTGTACTTTATTCTTAGGGAAGACCTCAACAATGCGGTAAGGACCAGACCAAACATGGCTTAACTTCCCTGGGAATAGCTCATGACATGCATCATACAAAAGAACTAGCTGGCCTTGCTCAAAGGAGTAAATTCTTATCTTTCTTTGCGCGTTGTCTATTTTGCCTTTTTTTAGCAACTTCTTGATGTAAATAAGCTCTCATTCTCCACTCATCCAGATGCTCTTGGGTACCCAACCTCTCTTGAAGACTCTCCTCAAATGGTAAGGTATGTGCATGAAGAAATCTCAAACTAGCAAGCTCATGCTCAATAGGGATAACACACTCTTGGCCATAAACAAGAGAAAAGGGAGTAAAACTAGTAGCTTCTTTGAATGTAGTATTATAAGCCCAAACAGCCGTTGACAATTTCTCATCCCAATCCCTCTTATTAATATCAATTGTCTTCCTCAGAATAGTCACTAAAGTTTTATTGGTACTCTCAACTCTCCCATTGGTAGATGGCTTATAGGAGTAATCTTATCATGTCGAATATTAAAATAAGAAGTGAGTGCCTCTACCACATCATTAAGAAAGTGAGTCCCCCTATCAGAAACAAGCTCCCTAGGTGCTCCAAAGTGACAAATGATATGCTCAGTCAAAAATGTAGCAGTAGTGCGTGCATCATCCGTAGTGGCTACAATAATGTAGGATTTCCCATGCTTAGAGGTAGGTGCTATAGGCCCAACATAGTCTATGCCCCATTTTTCAAAGGGTAAGGCAGCCAATATGGGATTATTAGGTCGTAATTGATTCTCCAAACATGTAGCATGCTGGCAAATATCACACTTTCTACACCACTCAAAGGAATCTTTAAACACAGTAGGCCACCAATAGCCTGCTCTCAAAATTTTAAGCGCAATGAGCTTACCTACAAAATGTCCCCCACAAGCTGAATCATGACACTCCCGCAAGATATGGGGTATCTCGTCCTTGTGTACACAACGACGATACACACCCTCAAAACCCTTTTTATAAAGTTCCCCCTCAATAATAGAAAATTTTTTAGTTTGGGTCACTAAACGTTTCTTCTCCGCCTTATTCATTTCAGGAGGAAAAGTTAGAGTGGACAAGTAATGGGCAATGGTATCATACCACTCTTGAGAAAGCTCAATCTTAAAAAGGTCAACTGTAGGGTCATCAGGCTCACCCAAATCCCTAGGAGATAAATTAGAAATGCAATCAACTAGCTTTTGCAAAGCAGGAGGTTTAGATTTCAACTCATAATCATAGGCTTGTAACTCAACTATCCAGTGCATATAAGACGTTCAGGAGGCTCAAGCTTATTCAATAACAACCTTAGCTAATCTTTGGAAACATATATGATAGTATGTTGAATAGAAAGATAAGTGTAAAATTTTTTAGCACTTTCTGCAATGCATAAATATGCCCTTTCAGCCCAAGTATAGTGGGTTTCAGCATCTTTTAATTTTCGGCTATAATATGCAATAGGGTGAAATTTCTTTTCACATGCTTGTGCAATTCAAGAAGAAAGAACATAATGGGAGCATGAAGAAAACAAATGGAATGGTTTAGATGCATCAGGGGGTTTAAGAATAGGGGTAGTAGTGAACACCAATTTAAGAGAAGAAAAAGAATCACGTTGAGGATCATCCCAATGAAACTTTTGCTCTACTCGTAAAAGAGAGTTCAAAGGTAGGATAAGATGTGCCATATCTTTAAGAAAACGGCTATAACGTTTTGTAGCTCCAAGAAAGTCGCGCACTTGGCAAACAGTAGTGAGGGGTGGATATGCAAGAAGAGCTTCAACCTTTTGAGGATCCATAGCAATGCCATGTTGCCCAATAAGCTGACCTAACAGAATGCCATATGCAACACCAAATACACACTTTTTTACATTTAAGGCGATTGATTTTTCCGTGCATTTGTGAAACACATAGGATAGGGAAGGAACAAGTTTGTCTTTTGAAGTACCCACCCCTAAATCATCAATGAAAATTTTGAGAAAATCAATCAAATCATCCTGAAAACATTCATGCTTGTATTTTTGATAGGAAGATGGTGCATTGCATAAACCAAATGGCATGACATGATATGCAAATGTTTCAAAGATAGTCATAAAGGTTGTTTTAAGCTTATCCTCTACAGCAATAGCCACCTAATTATAGCCTGAGAAACAATCCATAAAGGCATAAATCTCCTTCCCTGCTAAAGAATCTAAAATCTGGTCAATGAAAGCCAGAGGGTAATAGTCCTTAATAGTAGCCTTATTAAGTTGCTTGTAGTCCACACATATGCGTAATTGCTTATTTTTCTTAGGAACTACAACAATTGGGGACACCAACTCAGTGTTATCAACAGGAAATATCAAACCAGCCTCTGAAAGTTTCTTAATTTCAATGTAAACCCCCTCACAATAGTGCTTAGGCAAACGACGTTGGCGCTAGCACATCTGGTTTCAAAGGGATGAGATGTACAACTAACTCAGGAGGAAAACCCTTAAGTTCAGTATAATCCCAAGCAAAAATGTCAGCATTCTCCCTGCATAAAGTCACAATTTGATCCCTCAAAGTAGGCTCTAGAGATGCTCCCACAAGAACCACTTTATCCTCTCCTTTTATAGGCACACTCATAGTATCCTCCGCATGGGCCAAAGGTGGAGTCTCCTCTTCACAATTTGATCCCTCAAAGTAGGCTCTAGAGATGCTCCCACAAGAACCACTCTATCCTCTCCTTTTATAGGCACACTCATAGTATCCTCCGCACGGGCCAAAGGTGGAGTCTCCTCTTCATCATCTATGGTAATCTCAATGGAGTCAGGGTAGGTAAGGTACACCATAGGGGAATAGGAGGAAATCAAACTCGCCTCATCATCTCCATCACTCTCTACATCACTAGTCACCCCCTGACTCTCAATAGAAGAAGGATATGCAGGTATAATCACACGAGAGGAACCCTACCCTAGGAGAAGACGCCCTCTAGGGATATCAATCACACAGTCAACTTGCCAAATCCAAGGCCGCAAATCCAAGGCCGCCCAAGCAACAACTGATACTGACCACAGAACCTGGACTAAGTCGCAACACATAGCAGTCAATCTCCACTGTCATCCCAGCCACAATGATAGGCAAATGCTGGACATAGCTCTCTGCTCTCACCGAACGATGGTCTCCCATACGAAGGCCAGAGACAAGGACTCCATTAAAAGAGAGGCCAATCCTTGTGAACATAGTGTAGCTAAGAACATTTACCCCAGATCCCCCATCAACAATAGCATGGGGAAAAAACAGATCATGGATAAGGCACTCCACCTGTGGGCACTCCCTCTCGGCCAACAAGTAATCCACTTTATGCACAGTAGGTAAAGTAGGAGCAGCAGCACGAGAAGAGCTCAACTCATGACAATATTTTCGTAATAAGGAATGGCCACTAGGGCAAGTGAGAAGGTATTGAGGAAGGGACATGGTAAGCTCCACCCGATTTAAGGCATCTAACAAATTATATGAAGGAATAGGGGGGAACAACTTACTTGAAGAGGCATGAACTTTGGATGAACGAGGTGTGGCATGAGGAGATGAGCAACATGATCTGCAACATGGGTGGGTGAGTGGGAAACTGGAGAGGCGTCAGGCTGTGGAGAGGGTTCTTCAACTACTTTCTCCTTCCCCTTTCGTGTAATAGCTCCAACAGATGGCGGCATAACATCAATCATATGAATGGAAGGATCACCCTGGGAAGTAGATGCTTGGTTAGAATTTGGAGCCCCACTAGGTGATGCACCCCTTTGCAAAAGAGTAAAACTAGGACTAGGAGGTTTCTCATTCTCACTCCTATGGTTGATAGGGCCAGGGTTGGGAAAAAGACCCCTCCTACTTGTTTGTGCTCTAAATTTCTTGATGCATTGGTCTTTAGTGTGCCCCCTCATTAAACAACTAGGGTAAGTGCATTGAACATTAGGACAATCTCTCGTGAGGTGAGGTCCCCTACTACAAGCTCCACACACCACTTTGGTTGGTTGATAGTCAGGGCGAGGTGCAGAAAGAAAATTTTGTTGTCTTTTTAAAAAATTTACATCCAAAGTGATAGCTTTAATGTTTTCATTTAGTTGGTTCATGTAATTTGTGAACATTTCCTTTAAATCACTCGAACTCGAGGCCGTGCTCTCATAACCATCATGCTCTCCATGGCTCATCCTAGGCACTTGTGAAGATGAGAAGTAGGTTGAGATGGGGTATAGTAAATGGATGTAGGTGGTGCGGAAACTGGAGCAAGTGGAGTGGAAGAATTCACCTCAGAGGGCATAGGGGCTACATTAAGGGAATTAATTTGTGGTGAGGGCATGGATTGGGATGACAAAGTTAGAGGCACGGGGGTTTGCAATGGTTGTAATTGAGGTACATAAGAAGGAGTGGGCAAAGGGCGAGGTTGTTGATTTTGACCATAAAGACATGATGGAGGCACAAAGGCTTGGGGCCCAAGAATAGGTTGTTGAGTGGAATAAAGAGGTGCCCAAGAAAGATTAGAAGTAGGAGATCCCATGGTTCCTAAGGGGTCAAAAGCGGAGCGTAATGAATTTTCAACATTCATGGCTATAGTAATGGCCCCCTCAAGGTTGACAGGCTGTTGCGATCTTACAAGGACTTGAATAGTAGGGTGTAGGCCCATCAAAAATGACTCCAATATCATTCATTGGTCCACGACAAAAGTTGTAGAATAGTGTTGAACAAAACATTGAAATCGAGCCCCACACTGCTCAACATTCTCATTGGCTTGTTGCTTAAAATTATGTAATTGATTGAAAAATTGATGCGGATTAGGAGGTTTACGAAATTGAGCAAGAAACTTCTGTTCAAAATCAGCAAAATTCAAGACGGATTGAGGTGGCAACCTATTGTACCAACTAGAAGCTTCACCCTTAAATGTGGTAGAAAGATATGTCATCAAATGACCATCCTCATTTATGTGAGAGGCTAAACATGCCACCCGAAAGCTATTCATGTGAGTATCCGGATCCTCGACAGGTGATCCATGGAACTCAGGTAAAGGGATAAGTGGTGCTTCAAGCCAGGCAAGATTTGGAGGAAGTATGAGAGGTGTGTGTGGACCAGGTTGTTGGGCCATGGGAGGATTAGGTGGAAGCACATGTAGTAGTAAAGGTGCAACAAGCGGAGTTTTTGGATTATGCACAATCTGTAATGGAAAAGCACTAGATGTAGGACTAGCGGACCTTTCCCGTCTCTCACTCTTTTTGTTTTTCTTTTCCTCTTTCCCGCCTAAGATATCTACGGGTTCTGTCAGATTCTCTAAGATGTTTCTGTCACTCACGGGCTTGTTGCATATCCCTTTTTTATTGTAGATTCGTGTCGTGAAACCCAAGGCAAAGCTTGAGTCCCCCACTGAGCGTGCCACTGTCTCAGAAATATTTGGGAGTAAGGAAAAAGGGAAACCCCACATCCAAACACCTCTAGAAGAAGGAAAGAACAAGGAACCCCAAAGGAAGAATGCTAGGGAGTAACAATATAGTGTGGCTAAGTCACTGACAGTAATGGAATATGTTGGGTGTGTCACAAAACATGCACAAATCCCTCCTACAATGATGTATAATGAGATGACGAATCACTTATATATGTATCACAAAATCACACTTTTAAAATGTATTATGTTATAGAGACGAGATTTGTTATTAAAGCATATATTGACAGCATATATTGACAGTGTGTATATCACAGCTTAGATAGATGAGCAAGACAATGGATAATGTGAAAATTAGGTGTGTAGCACTTTATTTCAAATACTAGCAAAGCTCAAAATGTTCCTAGCAATAGACAAAGAAAGAAAGCCTTATCTCCTTATAGATGTCAACGTTGCTGATGTCCTAGATGCACGTAGAAGATGACAACGATGCCGATACCTTAGATGCACGGACAGCAAACGGCTCCTCTCTCTTTGTATTCTCTATGCAGGTGGTTGCGGTGGCATCAACAACAACATAGCCACTTCTCTCTTGTCCACCCACCCAGGGCTCATGCAGTCTGCAACACGATCAAGGGCTGGCGACTATGGTTCTTCTTGTTCACGGCTATGAAGGTTTCTTCTACACAAATGTGCTGACGGTTCTGTTGCCGGGACAACAGTTCTTCTAACAACTTCAAAGTGATCTTTAGTAGGTTCTTCTACGTAGGTTGTTGGCGGCGATTCTTCTTGTTGACGATTTCTACATGAATCTCTTCAACCCCTGCCGACTATGGTGCTCACGACTGGTTCTTACATTGTGCGATCTTGCTATTGTGAACATGCTTCTTCTACGCTCTGCTCAGGGCGATTCTTCTGTCGGCTACTATGCTCTCAACCTCTGAAGGGTCGGCAAGTTTTTGAAATAGCGCAACCTGCTGTCTTCTACCCACACGAATGTGCATGGCCGTTCGCCTGCTGAGTTGGCGCCTTTTCATTTCTCTCAATATACCACTTTTAATTTGCAAAGGTTTTTTATTATTTTCATTGGATGGTGGGCTAAGGTCCCTTTCAGACGGCCTTTGCAACGTTCCATCCGAGTAGGCTTCACATTATTTAGGGCTTGGACCTTCTGGCATATACACGTCCATGTTGTTTTGCCTTCGAGCTTGGCCATCTTTATATGCAGCAAAACATCGAAACACCTTTCTCGGAGATAGCCAAGTGTGAGAGATTTTAAAAATATGCAATAAAGTGCTATACACTTAAGTTCACATGCGGTATAGATAATAATGATAGTAGAAGACACGTACATCATTCAAACATGCAATAATGATGTGAATAATGCATATGGGTGAGAAAAAAACATGCAACATGTGTGTGTGTGTTTCATGGTTTAATTTGTGTTTCTTCTATATATGGGATTTTTCAAATAAATGGAACCTTTGGTTTTCTCGTAGCCATGTCCTATAGCCATCCCTTGTCCTACCGGTGAGTTGGTAGATAATGGGAATTGAACCCACATCTTTTGCTTGGAAGGTAAATAATCTACCATTAATCTTTATCTGTTAAGTTTCATTTCCAAAAGGAGGGGTGTTATTAAGAGATCATTTCTATAATATGAATTGGCCGAGCCACATGCTTGGCCTTTCAGTGTGTGTGCGTACGTGCGTACGTGCATGTGTGTGTGTGTGTGTGTGTGTGTGTGTGTGTGTGTGTGTGTGTGAACTGTGGGAGAGGCTATGTAAGGTAATCTACAACGTTGCCGTAAACCTAGAGTGCTAACAACATACATGGTCATTTTCAAAAAACATAGCTTAAGCACAATAGAAGACAATGTTATTGAGAAAAAAGAGTCTTGAATTGAGCAAAGATGTAAGGGTGGTTGCATTTCAACCCACTCACTCCCATGACATGAGCTTCTTGGTTGTTATAATTGCTCAAATTGCGGTTGTAAAGTAAGAGGGTAAACATACAATGTTTATATTTTTCAAGAATAGATAACATATTGAGGTGGATATGCCCTTTCAACATACTTGTCAAAGATGTCAAGACCACTCTTCCTCAATGTTTATATTTCTCAAGAATAGGTAGCATATTGAGGTTGGATACACCCTTTTAACATACGTGTCAAAGATGTCAAAACCACTCTTCCTCAATGCTAAATGTGTCACAACGCCTTCAAAGTTATGGGGCCCTGTGTCACATGTAAAGCATTTTTTAGTTAAACATGAACCAGCAGGTTATCTCTCACTTTCAAGCCAGCTCAGACATGGACAAAGTTGAAATGAGGGTACTAATAATGTCGTCCAACCATTTGTGAACATCCCTGCTGACGCCCGCTTCTCTTGAGATGCGGTGGAGAACGCACGCCATGAATAAGGTAATCACTGAACCCGCTGAGGCAGTGTCGTGCGTGTGTTTGCCATTAGAGCCAAAAACACGGACGTGGCGAAAACTTAGCCTTGAGCGCTCAACACCGGGAGCTTTTCACAAGTCACCCAGAGTGACCCAGTATCAAAGAGTTTTTCTGCAATATATAAACCATGTCTGTGTTCCCACAACTCTCTCTCTCTCTCTCTCTCTCTCTCTCTCTCTACGTAAGTAGTTGTGCTTTGTTTTTATTCTTGCCTGGGATATGTATATTTTTCAAGAATAGATAACATATTGAGGTGGATATGCCCTTTCAACATACTTGTCAAAGATGTCAAGACCACTCTGCATATGCATCCAGGTAATTACACTCCTCTGCAGCCACCGCCCTCTCCATGCAAATTGCATGCAACCCGCCAGAGCCCTCCTCCTTTGAATTTACACTCCTCACATGCACCGCTCCTCGCGTTTGTTGGGATCTTCTGCACCCGCTGGTAAACTTCCCTCCATCACTCTCCCAGTTGTTGCTTTCTGTATTGTTGTTCTAATTTTCGTCTGTTTGTTTGTTCTGCAGGAAACTAATCGCTAGAGTGCCTTCTGCTAGTGAGCCTCCTCGCTGCATAGAGCCTCTGACGATGAGCGCCGAGACCGCCGTCGACCACCTTTCACCTCCCCCAAAACCACCGGTGAGCTTCATTCACCTTGAGCTCTACTTTCCCACGTTCTTTCCATGAGCCATCCTATTTCCGCGAGAGCATCCTGCCGGGGGTTGGTGGATCGGTGCTGGGTCGGGTGGCCAGGGGTATGTCATGCAGTGGGTGGCCATGCACCCTTTGTAATGGTTTTTTTTCCTCTCGCCGCCTGCACATGCATAGGGCCACCACCAACGTACTCACTCTATCAAGTGTGTTTTATGTTTTATTTTAAATGAATAGCAAGTGTGTTTGTGTGTGTGTGTCAGAGAGAAAGTACTATGAACAGGTGTGTGTGTGTGTGTGTGTGTGTGTGTGAGAGAGAGAGAGAGAGAGAGAGAGAGAGAGAGAGAGAGAGTTATTACATTATCTTGCTATGTGATTGGTTGTGTTTGGGGTGTGTGTGTGTAAGAGAAAGTACTATGAACGGGTGTGTGTGTGTGTGTGTGTGTGTGTGTGTGTGTGTGTGAGAGAGAGAGAGAGAGAGAGAGAGAGAGTGAAAGTATCATGTGTGTGTGTGTGTGTGTGTGTGTGTGTGTGTGTGTGAGAGAGAGAGAGAGAGAGAGAGAGAGAGAGTTATTGCATTATCTTGCTATGTGAGTGAGTGTGTGTGTGTGTGTGTGTGTGAGAGAGAGAGAGAGAGAGAGTTGCATTCACCAAGTCATATGTGTGTGTTTTTGAGTTTTTTTATTAGGTAAAAGGATTTCAAAATATATTGAAAATATGAAAGTTTATTAAAATGTTTTTTTAATAAAATGCCATATTATGGAAGGTTATAATTTTTTTGAATAATTTGAAATATGTTGAAAGTTTTTAAAAAATGTTTTTTTTATTTGACTAGCAAGTGTATTTGTGTGTGTGTGTTTGGGGTTTGATTGTGTGTGTGTGTGTGTGTGTGTGTGTGTGTGTGTGTGTGTGTGTGAGAGAGAGAGAGAGAGAGAGAGAGAGAGAGAGTTTTTAGAGTGAAAGAAATTTGAACTACTTTCGTTATTTGAACAAAGTGTGTGTGTGTGTGTGTAAGAGAAAAATAATATAGTTGTTTGAATACGAAATGTGTGTGTGGGTGTGTGTGTGTGTGTGTGTGTGAGAGAGAGAGAGAGAGAGAGAGAGAGAGAGAGAGAGAGAGAGAAATAGTTTAGTGTGTTTGTGTTTGTGCTTGGGGTGTGATTGTGTGTGTGTGTGTGTGTGTGTGTGTGTGAGAGAGAGAGAGAGAGAGAGAGAGAGAGAGAGAGAGAGAGAGTCATAGCATTATATATCTATAATATGTACATATATACATATATGTTTTTCCATATATGTATGTATGTTTATATCTGTGTATGTATGTATATATACAAATATATATATATATATATATATATATATATATATATATATATATATACGTACATACATACACACGTATATATTTACATACATTATTTTATACACACACACACACACAATATCAACAGATACATACACACGTACAACCCTAAACATTATAGTCCATACTCAAATCCCTAAACAATAACATTGTAAAATATTTTAGAAATATGGAAGTTTATAATTTAAAAAAAAAACATTTGAATAGCAACTGTGTTTGTATGTGTGTGTATTTGGGGTGTGATTATGTGTGTGTGTGTGTGTGTGTGTGTGTGTGTAAGTGCGCGCGCAAAAGAGAGTTTTTAGAGTGAATTTTTTTTGAAATACTTTCGTTATGTGAACAAAATGTGTGTGTGTGTGTGTGTGTGTATGTGTGTGTGTGTGTGTGTGTGTGTGTGTGTGTGTGTAAGAGAGAGAAATAATATAGTTATTTTATCAAGCTTGGTCCAAATTCGATCTATACTAAGATGAAGCAAAGAGCTTACCTTGGGTTATGATCCTAGTCTCTACACACTATCACTTTGGTGAAACCATCTGCTAAGCGATTATTACATGCTTTTGTCTTGATTTTTTTTAATTTAATAAGAAGATAAAAATGTAAAAGTAGAGCACCACCCTATAGAGACCCAAGCAATGGTCTAGAGACCTCATATAAGAGTATCTAAGAACCGCTAATTACCTGTATAGAGTGATAGTTTTTTTTAAAATCCCTTTATTGGTAAGGTTTTAGCCAACAAGGTCCCATCCCATGGAAATCAAGGCTATGGTCCCAAGGCTCCATCACTAAAGCGCCAAAAGCCCTACCTAGATTGCATATGGTGATGGTTATCTTCTTGGATTCTTTTTTTATTTTTTAGGTTTTTATTTATTTTTTGTTTAAACTAGATTCACTTTTACAATTCACCTAGAAGGCTCTATTCTAACTAAAGAGGACACACTAAGGAAGGTGCAATACTTAGCATACTCCTTTAGTAAACTTTAAAATCGATCTCAGAAAGGGTTGAACTAGGATCAAATCCTGAATGGTTATCCAAGTAATAACTAGAAAAGTGATTGACTAATCATAGAACAATGCAAGCAAGCACTCGACAAACATTAAATTGAGAATTATAAAAAAAGATTGAAATTCAAAACAGTAGAATTAGTTGAGGA
The DNA here is from genome assembly GCF_041138505.1 of Cibotium barometz. Taxonomy (NCBI): domain Eukaryota; kingdom Viridiplantae; phylum Streptophyta; class Polypodiopsida; order Cyatheales; family Cibotiaceae; genus Cibotium; species Cibotium barometz. The sequence goes on from NC_141049.1 coordinate 64,442,931, forward strand.
TGGATTTAAAATACAATTCGTTAGTTGTATGGTTGAGAAGTCAGTCTTGCAAATTGTACTTGTAATGTTAAGAACTTCCCTTGTGCTTCCTGTGAATCTTCAAAGATCAGCACAATAGATCGTCATCAGGTAGCTATAATTCATGCTTTGGGTTAGACTCAATGTCACTAAGCTTATTATCCCCATGATTTTCTTCTAGTATATATGTCTCCTCTAGTGTATGAGGCAATGATATGAGTGTATCCTCACTGTAATATGTCATGGGTACTATAGGTAAGTGAGCTAAGTAGCTACCGCAAACTAAGCTGTCTAGAAAATGACCCACCATGCTCCAGAAGGGACAAGGAGTTGGTACCATTATTTCATAGAATGACAGTGTAACTGCATAGGCTCTTACCCTTCTCCCTTGCTCTACAAGCTCTTCTTGTGCATTTCTTACATGATAGGATTCTCTCATTGGGTAAAGTACACTCATGTCATCATGTCATTGTGGTGCCTCTCCTACCATGGACTACAACAGTCCTATCCCATAGCACCTAAAATAAGTTCTACAGTGCCAGCATAAGCATGACACTACATACAACATGTGATGCTCACAGCTAAAACATGGTGCAAGGGGATGAAATTGTAGGTAAAACAGGTTCACAAAGGTGGGTCCACAACATCGCTCCCTTAGTGGTACATAAAAATAGCGTGAGTGGGTTTGGAAAGGATGAATAATTAGCTTAGCTTTATAGTACCAATCTAGGCAATTCGGGTCTATAATAGGGTCACTCATATTAATCCATGAAAAGTCCATGCTCACGGCTTGTAGTAACAATAGAGTCATACTTCATTCTCTTATTTTGACATGTTCTCTTTCTCATCATCTTTGAAAAAAAAAATATGGTTACTCAGATTTTTAGTATGTGTGTACGTGTTATATTACTGTGCATGTTGGTGTAAGCTATATTGTCATGGGTTAGCCTTTTCCAACAGCCTCCCTCCTAATATGGACATGAAATTTATTGGAGAGAGAAACACGGGGGTAAAGATTTAGGCTTTATGGAAACGCCCCCTTTCTACTGTAGGTCATCCCTAGACTTCATGGAGGCTTATGTAAGCTTTTTGTAGCCATCCTCTCCAACTTTTATCCACTTGGGACTCTTGCTTTGGGGGCACTTGGTTGTTAACGTTGTTGAGTAATTGAGGATTAAAGGTGGTAATATGCTTTCATAAGCACATATAAGACTTGCAAGTTCTTGGAGAGGTGTTGACATTGATGCAAGAACTTGTTGGGTAGTGGGACTTTCCTCAAGCACTGGGCTCTCCTAAAGTACTTTTGAAAATGGAGGTTGAGTAGGAATTGAAGAACTTGTAGATGCCTCATGGGAACTAGAGGCTTTGTTAGAGTCTTCTTTTCTTGAGGGCTAGGCCATCTTTTGAACAGATTTTGGAAGTCAAATCTTGTGAGATGTTGGTAATGAAGATGTATCAATTTTTTTTCCCTTGTCTGCTCTAGCATTAGGGTTGGCAGAGGTTGTTGATTGGCCAATAGATATGTCTATGAATGATGAGGATATAGACATCTGCATCTTGTGTTACCCTTGTAGTAGCCTTGAGTTTCAAGAAGACAAGTTTGAATCCATCGAGAGGTAACCTCTGGTTTGTTTGGATTGATTTTTGTTACAATGGGGCCTTGAGAATTGGTTGAGAGGCTTTAGGGACCCACTTAAGAGTAGGTTGTGGATTTCTTTGCTGATGCCCTATAATAGGTAGTTGGTTCGGTATGGAGGTAGATGCATATGTTGAGCTTGAAGTATTGAAGTGGATATCGATGGGAAGGGAACGACACTAAATCATGTCAATGTTAAGGCTTTGTTATTGCGGCATTCCAATGCTTAATGGTCCAATGCATTTGATGTGGAGGCAATGATTGTGGAGTGTAAAAGTGTAGGGTTTTTTTACCATTGAGACACACCTTGTGGCATAGTCGATTCCGCATTGAGTCGCTATCATCTAGGTCCATCCAAGAACGACATGTTCTTTTAAAGTTCCTAAAGGCATGACCAAAAAGCTACCAACCAAGTTCCTGTTATCACCATAGATGAGATAGTTCTAAGCAAACCAAGAAGTACTTTGGTATTTTTGGCACTTATATCCTCTATTCTCATGGTTGACCTTTCAAGTTGAGGTTTACCCAATTGATTCCATGTAGCAAAGGAGAGTAGATTGTGACTAGCACTCGTGTCAAGCATAGCATTATAGAACACTTACCATAGGGGCTAGGCAATTCAATGGGTGTTCTGAGAGCCGGGATGTGATCCTCCATGTTGTCAATTACCTTTCCAACATAATCTTGTGCAGTAGGTCCAAGGTTTGCTTCCTAATGTTGTTGAAGGTTTGCATGTCTTTCCCTTGCCTCCTATTGGACTTAGGTCTTCTTTTAAGTGGCTCTTTCCATGGTGGCATTCTTGTCATGAGAAGCATGTAAGGATTCTTTGGTAGTAAGAGGTCCATAGTGTTTTTTAAACTTACTACCATTAAGGAAATCGATAGTCTCAAATCTATCATCAGGAGTCTCAACACGCATAGTACCTTGTGGAGTAACTTTGTAAATCATAGATGGTCCCTTTCCAGTATATTTGTGATTTTTCTTTTCACTACGGACCCTATACATAAGTACAAGATCTCCTACCTCAATCTCCTTGTCCTTGAGATTTTGGTCAAACCACTTCTTGCTTCGGTCCTTTTCTGTCAAGATATTTTGCACTGTAATTTATCTTTCCTCTCTAAGTTATTCCAAAAAAAACAATCGGTCTGCCAATTTATTACCTTCAAGCTTTTCTTTTATTGTTACCCTTAAACTAGGGATCATGAACTCCTAAGGCAAGTTCATACACCATCATAAATGGTATGCAACCAATTGCACCTTTGTATGATGTGCAATAGGCCCATAAAACTGCTATGAGCTTAGACTCCCAGCCAGTGCATCGAGCCTCAACAGTCTTTGTCAATATCAAAATAAGAACCTTGTTGGTGCTCTCTGCTTGGCCATTTGCCTATAGGTAATATGGCATTGACACAATAGGCTGTGCTGGAAGATGCATACCAAGCACAAGGCACTTTTCCAGAGAAGTCATGGGGTGGAAAGTATTCTAGGCAGGATTGTGGTGGCCGACTGTATTAAAAGACGCACAAAAGTTCGCGAAGGAGTGTGATATGTGCCAGAGGCTGGGGCAATTGAATACTGCAGACATAAGCCTCTCACAACCCAATATTACCCCTAGAGCCATTCTAGAAGTGGGTTCTAGACCCATTCAAGACAACAGCTTAGTAAACATGATGCATTATTGCACAAAATGGGTAGAGGCCAAGGCCCTCTCCCTAACTGGAGAGGAGAAACTCAAGGTTATAAAGAAAGTGTAGGCCAAGGCCAACAAAGACAAGATAAAGCTAGTCAAGGTAGATGCGAGGTTGGTGGTCCTGGATTCAGAAGAATTTTCGGAGGTCTACGAGCTTGAGGCGGAAAAGATGGAGCAATGGAAGGGGCACACAATTGAGGACCTAAAGGAAACTTTAAGACTCGTGTGATGCGTGTGATGCGTGAGGACATTAGGAGTGAATCTAATATGGGAACAATTAATGTGTTTGATCACCCGTGTGTGCTGATAGTTACAACTGAGGACAGTTGTTTTCTCAAATGGGAGGACTACCATGGGACTGAGATTTTTCAGAATATTTTATCATGGGAGTGAATCCAATTATTATGTATAATGCATGGTTCATGTGTGAAGGATGGTAGTGTATGATTTCCATTTGTTAGAATTATTTTTGTGAGTGATTCCAAAGTAATTCTGATCTAACATTGTAGACTATGTTGAATTTAAAGCTCAAAAGCTTTCAAAGATATTAAAGAAGAAAGAGAGTTCAATTGTTAGGGGAAATTCACAAATTTCAGGATTGCAGAAAATTACTGGAAGTTCTTCATATTATTTAGAAGCCTCTTGCAAAACAAGTATCTTCACCATTATTTCTTAGCAATATTTTTGAAGATTTTTTGAAGTAGCTTTGAATAGACTTCTTTCTGAATTATTGATATCAAGGCGATAATTGGATTATTATTCTTCATGGGACGCCATTGACATTGAACACTTCAACAACCCTTCTTTGAAATACACGGGAGTTAGATAAGTTTGTTACCTTTTCTATTTTATTTTTGCATTTCCATATTAATTTACTTGCTTTTTCTACAATGGCAATCTATCCACAACCACCTACTATCCAAGATCAGGTAAACGCACTTCAAGCTCAGTTGTTGAGTGAGAAGAGGCAGAGAAGAGATTTTGAACGGAAATTTACTCTCACAAGAAGTGAAGACGGGCTTATTCCGAATCTGATTCTTTGGATTCTGAAGAGGATCCTATCCAAAGGACTCTGCCAGCTACTCTCAAAGCTCAAGAGTCTTGAAAGGAACACAAGATTAGCAGAAAGGCTTTTACTTTTCAGGATTATGATGGCCAAAAGGATGCACACGTCATACTACTCGCATGGTTGAGCCAACTTGATGATTATTTTTTTGGAGTGAAATTTTCTCAGATGGATAAGGTTAAATGTGCTACTAATCATTTGGTAGGCAGTGCAGCTCTTTGGTGGAATGTTATTAGATAGGGCAAACGCAAACCAACATCATGGAAAGAATTCTAGAAGCTGATCAAGAAAGATTTGTTACCTCCATCATATAAGAGTAAAGCCAGACAGCAATGGGATATTTTTACACAGCTCAAAAAGGAGAACATATCAGCCTATGTTGGTAGATTTTGGTATACTTTATTGCAACTTCAAGCTATAGAGAAAGTGCGTGAAAAAGAGCAAAGGAGAAAGTTCATAGCAGGTCTCAAGCTAGTTATTAGAGCAGAAGTGAACATGTTTCATCCTCGTTCTCTTAGCCAGGCCATCTCTCTAGCAACAAACTGCGAGAAGAAAAATGGATTTTCGAGGGATACTACAATAACAGATTCTCATATTCCTCAGTTTTCTCACTCTACACATTTTGAGAAGTTTCAGCACAAAGATAAAGTAGAGAAGCATAATGGTCCACAAGTGAATGGGAAGAAAACTGAAGCTACTACAATAACAGATTCTCATATTCCTCAGTTTTCTCATGTTATGACCCATGTTAGTCATGGTCATTTAATATTTGATTTATATATTTTTTATGATGCCTATTTCTCATGAACACGTTAGGATTGATTGATGCGATGTCAATTGATTGTTACTACTGACGTGGTTTATGTTTATGAGTTTAGGTGATGAGGTGTGCAAGGGTACCGATTTAGGTGTTGCACAGTGCGAGGGTACCGATTTAGGTGTCGCACGGATGGTGGATTGAGTCGTGGCATGTGGACAGATCTCATTATTTTATTCACAATATTTTGTGGCTGTATTATGGTGATTGATATTATTTTGACATCAGTGTGATGTGTGTGTGTGCACGCGTCAATTTATTGTACAGTGTGCGTACGAGCACTAGTTGATTTATTTTGGAATGTGCATATGTGCACAAGTTAGATTATTGAATTAGAAAAATTGTGCAAACCTTAGAAGGTTTGAGGACAAAGGTTAATTGAGGACAAAGGCTAATTAAATGGCAAAAGTCCAAATATGGATGTATACTTTATTTTTGGCTGAAAGCCTACTTTTGGGAATATATCACAAATACCCATGCGAGAAGAAGCCACTCACATTGGGGGGGGAAGATTGCACCCAGTCTTGTGTTGCCTTGTGTTGATGGTGATGTATTTCTTTCTCTTTGCTCTATGTTTTGATATGTGCTTTAATTTTCAATTTAATTCAAGTAGTTGTTTTGATATTTGATACAATTTATGAGTTTTTGATTATTCCCTTCAAGAAAATTAAAGGTCCGGTTGCAGTGGTATCAGAGCTTTGGTGTAATTTAATTTTCTTGAAGGCAGTCAAAAGAGGTGAAAGAGACAAAAAACAGAGGTGATTTTGGTAATTTTCTTGAATTTAAATTAAAAAAGAACAAGTAGAAGAACACGTTTAGGGATTTTTGTTTATGTATGGATGAAATAAAGCTTGTTTTTAATTGTTTTTATGTATGGATGAAATAAAGCTTGTTTTTAATTGTTTTTAACCATTGGGTAATCAATCTCCATCAATCTATTGCCCAAAGGGTAAAACTAGGTGGAAAACCATTAGTGGGTTTTTCAAAACCATAAAACCACCTTTCTCTTCACTAATCCTCTTCTTAATCTGTCCGTACGGATTGAAAGAGCAAGCAGAGGAGCATGGAGAGCCATAAGCAGAATTGCTAAACCTTTCCTTTGCTCAATTTCTATAATAGAGGGATGAGAATTCTTCAAGAGTTGCTTTCAAAAATTACTTTTAATTTTTATTTTCCCTCTCCTCCTCAGTTGATGCGCTGGGCGCAAATCTTAGAGTAATATATACATATATAATTTTCAAATTGATTTCTTTTCTCTCTCTCCCTCCTTTGTCCTCGACGGCGACCGCTGCGAATTCAGGGAGGGCAGAAATTTTTTCAGGCTGCGCAAAAATTCCAGGAGGCGTGCGCTGAATTCTTTTTTTTACTCTTCTACTTGGGCGCTGTGCGGGTAGTGTCAAGGAGAGAGGTTTGATAGCTTTATAAAGGCTTTGATAAAGCTTTATAAAACCAGCATTATATATATATATATATATATATATTTTGTTGCTATAATTTTTTTTCTCTCCCTCATACTCGGGCGGTAGCCCACTCCTACCTCCATCCGGCCGGCGACGCCGAGCGGTGCGAAATTCAGAGGGGTGAAGTAATTTTCAGACCCGGATTTAATTATCCGCGCTTATTTGCTCTTATTAACGCTTAAAAGCTTTGTTATTACAAAGCCTATATTAGCTAAAAGCTTTGTTATTACAAAGCCTATATTAGCTAAAAGCTTTATTAAGCTTAATAATTAGTATAAAAGCTTCATAGACTTTTTTAAAATATATATATATATATATTTACGGCTTTTGACTAAGCTTTATAAGTTTTCAAATAAGCTTAAAGCTTTACAAATGAGATTAGTAAAATGTTTTACAAAAGAAAAATATTTTTTTTGACTATTCTCATCATATTTTATGAAAAAGGATCCCATGTACATATAGTTAGTTTGGATTTCTTCTACAGATTTTTAGAATTTACCTCGAGAAATTTTGAGACTTTAGTCAAATTTTTGTGTAAATAATGTTGTTTTCTAAATCCTCACGAAGTCCGAATAATATAAACAGCTTGTTAGTGAAGATATCATTAAAATGTTGCTTTAACTTACGGCTAGTTTTCTAATTTTAAAGAGTACATGGATTATTTCTTAAAAAATTATGCATTTGTGTATTGAGCTAACTTGGCAGGACTCACATCTAGCTCGACGTTCCATATGAGATAAGAAACCCTATCTTTTCTCTTGTTTTAAATTTTTCATATTCTTTTAATTGTCAAGAAATGGGTGAATATCCGCACCATCGTACTATTCAGGAACAGCTTGACACCGAAGAGGTTAACGCACTCGACACATTAACCAAAGGTGGAGGTATGTGTTAAAAATTATTTACTGTATACAATTTCTTGTTTACTTTTGTATCTATTTTCTGAATATTCTTTTCTTCAAGACCTAGTTAGAAAACTTTAGTTCCTGAAAAGAATTTTAGATACCGTGACCTAACTAGAAAGATCGAGACAAGATTAGCAAAAGTTATCTTCAAGATCTAGTTGCCCAAAATTCAAGTAAAAGTGATTGCTAGACATTTCATAGAAGATTAAGACCAATTTGAAGATTCAAGAACCAAGCAAGTTTCTCCAGTCTGATTCAAGTTATCAATTGCTTCACCATCGAATTTAGTGATGATGAGAAAAGTAAAGAAATAGCTCTCAAGTGACTAGAAACCAAGCTTAAGTTGTATATCAATCACAATTACGAAGTTTATACCAATTCAAGTAAAGTTTTGTCTAAATTTTTAAGTGTTCTAGTTTAAGATCTATCCAAGTACAAGATTCTTTCTAGACCAAGAATTGCTCTAAGTCAAAGATATATTCAACCACAAGATTTAAACCCCTTAAGAACAAGATTTATTCAAGAATTGTAATTATGATTAATTAAAGACTAATCTCTCAATTTTCGTCCATTCAAGTATTTTTAATCTAAGCCAAGATTCATTACTAGTATATCAAGTTCTTGCTATCAACTAAGGCGCAAGATGCCTATATTTCTTCAAGTTCTGATTTCAAGTTTAAGATTAAGCTTAAGATCAAGATCCCCTTTAGATTTCATTGTTTACAAGTAACATTCACAAATTCAAGAATTATAAACCTATTCAGAGATTATAATTTTTTGAATTTAGTTAGATAATTACAAGATTAAAATTAAGATTAAAAAACAAATCTCGAGAATTCATCAAGATTAAGATCAAAAACAAATCTCGAGAATTTAGTTAGACAATTACAAGATTAAGATCAAGAACAAATCCCCAGAATTCATCAAGTTATTGACAGTAATGTAAGTGATTATTTTTCAATCTTAAGTTAATAAGAATTTCCATTTTGACCTAATTTATTTTTGGAATAAGACTTGTAGTCTAATTTTGAGGATAGAGAAAAGTTATGTCGGAATGAAAGTTTCAGAGGGAATTAGCTACTCCGTCTCAAACTTCTGTTCTTAAGGTAGTGTCGTGTGGAATTAATCTATGGTATGGGACATTAGATTGGTTTTACATACCTACCCCAGACGTATCTATGTCTTCTATCTTTCACCAGCGAGTGTTTGTATGTGGAAGGTACCTCTGTGGTATGGGACACTTAGATCCCTTTTACATGCGTTCACTTGTTTGGTTTTATTTTCAGAAATTGTTTGATGTGATGATCTTGTCCTCCACTTGTGCCATGAAGCCATCCGCTCATTGATTGCACAACTGAGGATAGTTGATTCCCAACAGGGGGACTATTATGACCCATGTTAGTCATGGTCATTTAATATTTGATTTATATATTTTTTATGATGCCTATTTCTCATGAACACGTTAGGATTGATTGATGCGATGTCAATTGATTGTTACTACTGACGTGGTTTATGTTTATGAGTTTAGGTGATGAGGTGTGCAAGGGTACCGATTTAGGTGTTGCACAGTTCGAGGGTACCGATTTAGGTGTCGCACGGATGGTGGATTGAGTCATGGCGTGTGGACAGATCTCATTATTTTATTCACAATATTTTGTGGCTGTATTATGGCGATTGATATTATTTTGACATCAGTGTGATGTGTGTGTGTGCACGCGTCAATTTATTATATAGTGTGCGTACGAGCACTAGTTGATTTATTTTGGAATGTGCATATGTGCACAAGTTAGATTATTGAATTAGAAAAATTGTGCAAACCTTAGAAGGTTTGAGGACAAAGGTAAATTGAGGACAAAGGCTAATTAAATGGCAAAAGTCTAAATATGGATGTATACTTTATTTTTGGCTTAAAGCCTACTTTTGGGAATATATCACAAATACCCACGCGAGAAGAAGCCACTCACGTTGGGGGGGGGAAGATTGCACCCAGTCTTGTGTTGCCTTGTGTTGATGGTGATGTATTTCTTTCTCTTTGCTCTATGTTTTGATATGTGCTTTAATTTTCAATTTAATTCAAGTAGTTGTTTTGATATTTGATACAATTTATGAGTTTTTGATTATTCCCTTCAAGAAAATTAAAGGTCCGGTTGCATCTCACTCTACACATTTTGAGAAGTTTCAGCACAAAGATAAAGCAGAGAAGCATAATGGTCCACAAGTGAATGGGAAGAAAACTGAAGCTACAAAGAAAACCAACAATGGAGATCGAAAATCTCGTGTGGTTACATGTTACCGGTGCGACAAAGAAGGGCATTATGCATGAGTGTCCAAAAAAGAAAACGAATCAAGTTGTGGTCATGAACGTGATTGAAGACGAAGACAAAGACGACCAACCTAAGCAAGAGGGTACTCCCAATCATGATTTCTACCATTAGAGAGGTAAGCCTAAAACTCATACTTATGCATTGTTCAATATAAAATTCATATAAAAAGAACTATATTTAAATTCAAATATATTGGTCAAGATAGTTCAATGATTGATATGTACTTTCTATATGCGGAAGAAAATACATATTAGACCATTCACTATCAGGAATTCAGTGAACTAACAATGATGCACATATGTTTTTTGGCTGATCACCGAAGAATGTAACTTATTGTTAGTTCATATTCAACCTTTAAACTTTAACACCTCATTTAATATACTTTCTTTAAATTATTCTCTTTTCTATTTTAAATAAGGTTAACCAAGTGTCTGTGAGAGATACTTATGTTAGTGTCTGTGAAAGATACTCGTACTGGTGTATGTGAAGGATATTCTTTTGATTTTCGAGACAGATAATCTAAGTGATATTTATCTACGACTGATAACATATCACAATCTAGTGTTGAGAGGGATTCTATATGTATGGATATTATATTCTGACTCTCTTCACTTATTAATTAAATATGCAACTGAGGTCATTTGCAACCCAAGCAAGAGGGAATATTACGGTAATTAATTTATTATTGGGTGATCCAATAAGTGAAAATAATATCTTGGTTGACCCAAGTGTGATTAATTTGGTTGTGAGTGGATCCAACCAACTGTGACATGTGTAACACATGTAAGAAATGTGTGAGTTTGATTGTGAGTGAATCCAATCAACTCTTTTGAATTAATTCTTGATGAGAGTGACCCTAGTTGGTTGTGAGTGAATCCAACCAGCTGTGACATGTGTGAAACATGTGGTGTACTTTGTGAATATGTGTGACACGTATGAAAACATTGTGAGTGAATCCAATGTAGGAGTTTGATTGTGAGTGAATCCGATCAACTCTAAGACACGTGTGACGCATGCAAAGATTATGGGAATTTGATCGCGAGTGAATCCGATCAACTTTAAGACACATGTGATGCATGTGAGGACATTAGGAAGTGAATCCAATATGGGAACAATTAATGTGTTTGATCACCCGTGTGTGTTCTGATAGTTACAACCAAGGACGGTTGTTTTCTCAAATGGGAGGACTATCACGGGACTGAGATTTTTCAGAATATTTTATCATGGGAGTGAATCCAATTAATTATGTGCGATGCATGGTTCATGTGTGAAGCATGGTAGTGTATGATTTCCATTTGTTAGAATTGTTTTTATGAGTGATTCCAAAGTAATTGTGATCTAACATTGTGGACTATGTTGAGTATAGATCATGAGTTCAGGACAACCAAGGTGGACATTGGACGAGATTATCTAGCCAAGCACATGTGTGCTAAATATTTGATTTTGTATGGTTTGGCCCATTATACATATGTTGGGCAAGGTTTATTTTTGATGAGATGCTTTAAAAGCATTACTGTAAGATCCCTGTTCCCACCGAGCAACAGATTTGGGATACTAGCAGCGGAAGTAGCACTTCTCGTGCGGGACAGGGGTCCCACATTCGGGGCCTCACCCACGGATATCCGGATAAGAGACTAATCCGTCGGTTGTTCCAAAACCGAACCTGGAAAAACTTCCTTTATCGGAAAGCACGGGCGATTCCACCAGGATAACTTTTTACTCTAACGTAGTCAAGATCATTTCTGATCGAGCTGATCCAATTACATCTATAAGATACTTGGTCAGTCAAGGAAGAAACTTGCACTTGGATCATTGGGATCAACGCTTTTTTCCCCATTCAAGAGGCACAGCCGTTGATTCCTATCCATAGAACAGTTACTGTCCGGGATTTATTTTATCTATCGTAAAAACAAAAGTTTGAGTCTCGATTTATGGATCCATCAGTCCAACCTAACCCCATCCGATCCCATGGGTTAGCCAACCGCCCAACCACTGTAGTGATGGGATCCAATTAAGAATTTGGTTAGGTTTTGTCCCGGGTACCAAGGAAAAGAGTTCCAAGGCCCCCTAGCCGGATGTTCATGCAAAAATAAAACTAGTCACACCACTCACACACCCAATATGAAATTGCCTTTTCACAGATTCAACCAGTTTAAAACAATCCTTTAATAAAACCATAGTATCACTGATCACCATCTTCCAATTTATCCAGTTGATTCTTAATTTTCCCATCATTCCTTCATCAGAGTATCTATGGCATCATTGGCAACTAGGACGCTCACCACCTGTCCACTCAGGGGATGTTCCTAGTTCCTAGCCCATAATACTCGGCAATATAATCACTTATCAAGATGGACTCTCGTTGAAGATCAGCAAGATCAACCAACAGATCCATATAAAGAGCCATGGACTCATCCATTGAAGACCAGCAAGGTCAATCAACCAGACCCATGCCCGATTTCAGAAAACAACTCCTACTCTTGTTCCAATATCTTCCTCGACGCACGCGTGGGTATCCTAGGCGACCCAGAGCCCGAGCACCGTATGGTCAGCACCCTCTAGGATCCTTCGCAGGTGACCTAGCGCTTCACTCATAGGCCGCTTCCTTGGCCCCTCATCCACCGTACCGGAAGCTCACCATTTTAATCGCACCGAGGCTGGTCAAGACCTCGGCCGACCTTGCTATGCGAGACGTCCTTCATTGACTCTCCGTCAGCAGTTGCAACTTTATCATCACGACCTTAATCACAAGACGGCCAAAATGCTTCCCCAGCATTCTTGACATAAAACAATCATTTACAAACAGCATTTACAAACAGTTTACAAATACAGTTTCTATATTAACTCTCATTTTTCCACATTATCCCTCATCAACCCACATTACTTATTCCACATTCCATTTATATGTATACTCATCCCATCACATCATTTTCCATTTATATGTATACTCTTCCCATCACATCATTTTCCCTCATCAACCCACATTACTTATTCCACATTCCATTTATATGTATACTCATCCCATCACATCATTTTCCATCTCATCACTTCAGATTCCTTCACATCACATATCATATATTCACATCCATACATATATCCACATCCACATCCACATCCACATCCACATTCACATCCATACATATATCCACATCCACATTCACATCCATACATCCACATCTACATGCATACATTTATATCTACATGCATACATCCATAACTCCCTGCATACATCCACATCCACATTCACATTCACATCCATACATCTACATCTACATGCATACATCCACCTCCACATTCTCATCCACATCTATACATCTACATCTACATGCATACATCCACAACTCCATTCACATCCACATCTATACATCTACATCCATACATCCACATCTCCATTCACATCCCCATCTATACATCTACATCTACATGCATACATCCACATCTCCATTCACATCCCCATCTATACATCTACATCTACATGCATACATCCACATCTCCATTCACATCCACATCTATACATCTACATGCATACATCCACATCTGCATTCACATCCCCATCTATACATCTACATGCATACATCCACATCCCCATCTATACATCTACATCTACATGCATACATCCACATCTCCATTCACATCCATATCTATACATCTACATCTACATGCATACCTCCACACCTCCATGATTACAATAAAATTCTTTTAATTAATCTAGGATGATAATTCCTAGAATATAGTAGGAAGTCCTCTTTTCATGCTTTGAATGAAATTATTTTATGTGTAAATTTTTATAAAATTTTGCCATAGCTTCACTACTATAACTGATAAATCTCAATTATTTTAAAGATAAGGCTTATCTTTAAGGGAATGATTAGAATGATCCCTAATTGGATCATTAACCCTTAATGGATTAAATAAAATAATCATAAACTAAAAGCATAGATAAAAAAACTATTAATTTATTCTCAAGCATAGATTAATCTTGGATTAAGAAAAAGCTTTATGAAAAGCTTCATTTGGATTGAGAATGGGTCATGAGTATGACCATTTCTTAAGTGAGAGAGAGAGAAAAACCATTAGAATTAAACATAAATGAAAATTTATGTAATTCTTTACTATCATTAATTAATTAACTTCAATAGCATTTCAAAAACCATACCAATTAAGCTTCTCAAGCTTGAGAGGGGTTGAGAAGAGAGAATCATTGAGAAATTATAGAAAAGATCAAAATTCACTATACTTATCTTATAATTTGCTTGATCCTTTGTTCACGGTAGAGGCCCCCAACCAATCAATTGGTTTAGTATGTTGATGGAGCCACCAATGGGGATTGAAGAAAGAGAGAAGTGTCAAAAACTAGTGAATTATTAAAGAATTCACAGTTCTTGGCTTAGGTGGAGTAGAGTAACAAAGCATAAGATACTATATTTTTTTTCAACAAGGGAAGGCTTCTATTTATAGGAAAATTGAGCTCCTAACCAAACAAACTGATTCTAGAATTTTCCAAGTCAGTTTGGTTGAATTTGGACTAGATTTGGACCTAGTTTGGTTACTTTTTGATTCGATTTGGTTCCATTTTGATTTGGTTTAGTTCAAGAGAGATGAGAGATAAAAATATCACATTATTTTTGAGTTTAAAACTCATTCAAGCATGTGAAATATGTACCTCCTTTAAAGAACTCCCCTTTCTTACATATGTGTCAAAATTTTATTGCTCATAGTTCTTTTACTAAATAAACCTTGTACAGTTTCAACTCTTCATCTTATGTGAAATATGCACCTTCTTTAAAGAACTCCCCTTCCTTACATATGTGTCAAAATTTTATTGCTCATAGTTTTTTTACTAATAAACCTTGTACATTTTCAACTCTTCATCTTATGTGAAATATGCACCTTCTTTAAAGAACTCCCCTTCCTTACATATGTGTCAAAATTTTATTGCTCATAGTTTTTTACTAATAAACCTTGTACATTTTCAACTCTTCATCTTATGCGAGCATTTACTCATTTTTGGGTATCTTCTTTTACAAATTGGATTTATCTCCTCCCTACACATGGATTGATGCTATTGGCCCATAGGAACCTTAATTGGACCATAATCCAAAAATTTCTGAAAATCTAGACCCTTAGACTAAGGTTTTTTATACTTATTTCCAATTAATTCCAATTGCACATTGGAAAATTCTTTCTGAATTTTTGTTTCAGGGGGATTCATTTTAATAAGGTGAGATATTTTTCTATCCAAAAATATTCAAAATCTGAATATTCTCTCTCTAGAATATTTTCTCTCTCTAGGTTAAAACAGCCACAAACAAGATCTCTTATATTTCAGAAAAGGAATTGATTACAGGGGGATATGCTAGACATCAAAAAGGGGTTAGGGGAGGAATCTTACAATTAGAGTATGGTTCAATTTTGTAAAAGCCCAATTTTGGAAAAAGTTATGCTATTTATGGCTCCAAGGACTAAATTTATGAATATGATTTAAATACCGCATGTGGGAGTGAAGCCACATACGTCGAGGGAGGAGATTGCACCAATCTTATGTTCTTTGATTTTCATGCTCTTGGTTTGTGCTATGATGTTATGGTTTATTTCTTTTATTATTCAATTTGTGAAATATTCTAATCTCCATGTATCATGGCCCTGTAACACCCAATTGCTACACATTCGAAATCATGGTGGTTTAGACGTGTTCTCGAGTTCCATCTTTACTCATTCTCCAGTTTTTTTTTTAAAGACGGGCATTATGGTTTAAAGATTGTATCCTATTTTTGGTCAAGTGTCTATGAGTTTTCTTAAAGTGCCCAAGGCAATTGAGAAGGGAGATTATGTGTTAACCTTGTCAAAATCATGGTAAGTATGTATGCTCCTAAGCTTTGTATCACCTTGTTCTCGTGTTGTGGACATTGTGTAGTGATGCCATGTTGTCATTGGCTCTGTTTGAAAGAGTCTGTAGTAAGATGTCAAAGCCATACATCATAATCATTCTAAAATCCTTTTGTCACTTTGTAAAATCGTGATACTCTTGTAAGAGAGTGAGTCAAGGGAAGTTTAAGTCGGTTTTCTTGGAAGGTTGGCATGTGTTGCCCCAAGTTTGAGTGAGATCAAAAGTTGTTCTACTTTGGTTGTATGGTTTGGGTGACAACACACATATCACACACTTCATCTTGTTCTTGGTGCTGATTTGTTTGGAGATGAAGACAACTACTATGATTTAGTCCTTGGTTCTTGAACCACGCATCTGAAATATTGTTTGTATTAGGTTCACTGTAGAGGTACTTGGTTCTTTGAGGACTGTGTATGAATGGTTTCTATTCCTAAAGCTCCCTGGATGGATGGATAACCTTAACCTATTCCCACACCTACCAGAGGAGGTCCTGCATGCTGAATTTTGTGAAGACGATCTCAATTGAAGCAGTTGTAATTGCATATTGTGGCTTGTTAGCCATTGTAACCTCAAAGTATAACTAATGACAATTCGAGCTTAATAAGTTTGCCTTCAATGTTACATCGAATGCAATTGAAAACTCTTTTGCTTCCATCACTCATCATAAAGTTTCAATTATGCAGTTTTCATTAAAAGTCTGAGAGAATTGTTTAAAAGTTTTAGAGAGAGATAATTGTGCTGGTGTTGCTAGTTGTCTAGTGTTGTTCTAGTAGTGGTTTGTAGTGAAGCTTGGCTAGCTATAGACGTATTTCAGTTTAAAGGCCAAGTCTCACAACGTGCATATATGCATGCACACACAAGTGCACATGCACACGTACACACTCATGCACATATATATATACATGCGTGCATCCACTATTCTTGCTCTTGCACCACAGCATTCACCCACATGTCACCATGTGTAAGACTGAAGAGTTAAAGAGTGAAGGAAAAGCTTTATTCTCATTTTAAATCCAAGTTTTAGTGTAAAGAGGGGACAAGTACTATAGGGAGGTCACTTATATGATGAAGAAGTATCTCTCTTCATCTCTATCATTGTTTAAAAATAGAACACCCCATCATTATATATAATAATAATAATAATAATAATAATACATAAACAGAAATAAAAAAAATTAAAGAATATATACACAATAAATGATATATTATAAATATGATAATTTAATATAAATATATATAAATAATATAACATAATATATAAACATACATAATAATATAATATAAATATATGGTTAATAAATCAAAATATAAAAAATATAAAATATAGATAGTAAATATACAATGATATAATATTGTAATGATATATAAATCAATATACATATCGTAAGTATATAATTAATACTATTATATTTTATGTGTGTGAGAGAGTGTGTATACAAGACGGGTGTGAGAAAAAAGAGAGTGTGTGTGCACGTGTATGTGTGTGAGAGAGGGTGGTGTCTGTGCATGTAACATAAGACATAGAGAGAATAATGCATGTGAAAGAGAGACACGGAGATGTGCAGTCGCATATAAACACGAGCACACACACTTACATATGTACACATACACACATGTATACATATACATGCACATAAACATATACAAACACATACACATACAGACGCACACCTATATAAACACACGTTTACATACACATACATACATAGATCCATACACATGCACACTTACGTACGCACATGCATATATATGCATAGAAGCAAAACTTCATTGAGCAGCAAGGCGCCTCTGTCACCTACGTATTATTATGACTGTACTGTAGGCGGATGTGTGCATGTGTGGAGCTGGATGTGACGCGGCACCATACAATGGTATGCATACATGTGTTGAAGTAGTGGATGGCATTCCACGGAGAGCTTCTGATACACGGGCGGAATTAATAAGAGAGATAAATGGACTCTTTTTTATTGCTTTTTCGTAAGCTATGCGCAGCTTTCTAGAGAGAGGAAAGGGCTCCAAGGGAGGAAATGCATCGTCTCAAAGCGTGGTGAGTGTGAGGCATGTGGACTTTAAGCCGAGGGCAGAAGGGCCGATTAACGTGGATCCCCGCATCGCGACGATTTTCGACGGGAGTTGATGGCACACCTGCTGCAAGCGTTCTTCTCGTGACCCCTCAACACGCTCCCTCTACACTCTCCCAAATCCTTATATTCCCACTCTCACTTGCTATCTTATCAACTTTGCTCTTTACGCCTGCACGAGAAGGTCCCCCCTCGCTTTAATTAAGAGCGTGGGTGATCAGCTCTCAGATCATTTTAGAGCCACCCTCTCCGCCACCGCCACCGCCACCTCTCATCTAACTCGATCTTTAACCTCCACCACGACCATGGTTGCCGGTGCAGACATGGTGTCCTCTCACATTCTCCCTCTCCATTGCCTCACCCAAGCTCTTCCCCAGACCATCAACCTTGATGGAGATTTCCTCTCCGACCCCTTCAATTGGGCCCAGTCCGCCAGTGCCCTCGGCGGTAGTTTCTTTGATGATATCAAACATATGGTGAATACTTTTCTTGCTTCTTCAGAGGTGAAGATCGAGGGTAAAACTCTTACCGTCGCTCAGGTGACCGCCATTGCTAGACGGAAAGAGGTTTCAGTCTCCCTGGACGCGGAAGCTGCCAAGGAGAGAGTGGATGAGAGCTCAATGTGGGTTCAGAACAAGATAATGAAAGGGTGTGATGTCTACGGAGTGACCACTGGCTATGGTGCCACCTCTCATCGCCGCACTAATCAGGGCATGGAGTTGCAGAAAGAGCTCATCCGCTTTCTCAATGCCGGAATTTTCGGCAAGAGTGAGGCCAATGCCTTGCCTTCAGATGCCGCACGAGCTGCAGTCCTTGTAAGAACCAACACTCTGATGCAAGGCTACTCTGGCATTCGATGGGAGATTCTTCAGACAGTGGAGAAGCTCTTGAATGCCAGAATCACACCCATGCTTCCTCTCCGGGGTACTATCACAGCCTCTGGCGACCTCGTCCCCCTTTCGTACCTGGCTGGGGTCCTCACCGGTAGGCCCAACTCGAAGGCCGTTACTGCTGAAGGAAAGGTCGTGTCCGGCTCAGAGGCTCTGAAGCTTGTCGGTGTCGACAAGCCATTTCAGCTCCAGCCCAAGGAGGGGCTTGCAATCGTTAATGGTACTGCTGTTGGGGCAGGCTTAGCATCCATGGTGTGCTTTGATGCCCATATTCTCTCCCTCCTCTCAGTAGTCATGTCTGCAATGTTTTGTGAAGTGATGCAAGGGAAGCCTGAATTTACAGACCCCCTTACACATAGGTTGAAGCATCACCCTGGCCAAATCGAAGCTGCTGCAGCAATGGAGTGGATCTTGGACGGGAGTGCTTTTGTGAAGGCTGCTAGCAAACTGCATGGTGTGGATGCTCTCAAAAAGCCCAAGCAAGACCGCTATGCATTGAGAACCTCCCCTCAGTGGCTTGGTCCCCAGATCGAGGTAATCCGCTTTGCCACTCAGCTTATCCAGCGTGAGATTAACTCAGTCAATGATAATCCTATCATTGACGTGTCGAGAGATCTTGCCCTTCATGGAGGAAATTTTCAAGGCACCCCTATCGGCACTGCCATGGACAACATACGTCTTGCTTTGGCATCGGTGGGAAAGCTCATGTTTGCACAGTTCTCGGAGCTGGTGAATGATTTTTACAACAATGGCTTGCCGTCGAATCTGAGTGCAGGGCCTAATCCTAGCTTGGATTATGGGCTCAAGGGAGGTGAGATAGCCATGGCATCTTACATGTCCGAGCTAGAGTATCTGGCCAATCCGGTCACAAACCATGTGCAGAGTGCAGAGCAGCATAATCAGGACGTAAACTCTCTTGGGTTAATCTCTGCACGCAAGACTGCGGAGGCAGTGGAGGTCCTGAAGCTGATGAGCGCAACCTATCTGGTGGGGCTGTGCCAGGCAGTCGACTTGCGTCATCTTGAAGATAATCTGCAGTCGGCGGTGAAGCAGGTGGTATCACAGGCTGCTAAGAAGACCTTAATTACGGGCGGGAACGGGAACCTGCTGGCTTCTCGCTTTTGTGAGAAAGATTTGCTGCAGGTGGTGGACAACGAGCACGTGTTCACATACGCCGATGATCCTGCCAGCCCAGGATACCCCTTGATGCAGCGGCTACGCCAGGTGCTGGTTGAGTACGTCATCAGGAACCCCGCTAACGAACGGGACGAAGCCACGTCTGTCATGAGCAGGATTCCAGTCTTCGAAGATGACTTGCGGGCGCAGCTGCCGGCCGAACTTGTCAATGTCCGGGCGGCTTACGACAAGGGCAGCGCCACCCTCTCCAATAAGATTGAAGAGTGCCGCTCTTTCCCACTCTATCAATTCGTCCGGGCCCAGCTGGGCACCCAATTGCTCGCGGGCACCCGCAACCAGTCACCCGGACAGGACTTCGAAGTTGTCTTTGATGCCATCAGCGAAGGAATGGTCTTAGTTCCCTTGCTCCAGTGCCTCCAAGGCTGGACCTCGTCTTCAGTTCAATGCTAAAAGTTTCATCCTGTGTTCCACTTCATAGCCGGTGACCAACTAGAGAGTGCTTGTATATTATGTTTAGGTTCTCGCCTGTTTATCAATAATGGCAATTGCGCATCAATGACATAATGTGTGGTAGTAGTTGATTAAATTCCCTTGGTTTAGTATTTGGTATCGGTGACTTCCAATTAAGACTCAAGTCTGAAGTTGTTGGGCCTTTTTTATCTTGCTGATCTAAGGATTGTATTGTTTGATTGGTTTCTTAGAAGATATGGCAAAGGGGGTGTGAGTCTTCCATGTATGTGTGTGTGTGTTTTTCCTTGAGAGAAGTCACTAAGTTAAGACTCAAGTCGTAAGTTGTTGGGCCTTTTTTATCTTGGTGGTCTAAGGATCGTATTGTTTGATTGGCTTCTTAGAAGATATGGCAAAGGGGGTGTGAGTCTTCCATGTATGTGTGTGTGTGTTTTTCCTTGAAAGAACTCACTAAGTTTGGGTGGGCTATGTTTTCTTATAAAACTTATAGGTAATATAAGTAAGTGATTTATAGGTAACTTAAACTAAATAAAACTTATCGGTAATATAAGGAAGTGTTTTGGTTGTCGGGTTGTCTATTGAGAGAGAGGGCTCACCAAGTTTGGGCAAGCTATGTAAGAAAGTGATTTATAGGTAACTTAAACTAAATAAAACTTATAGGTAATATACGTAAGTGTTTTGGTTGTCGGGTTGTCTATTGAGAGAGAGGGCTCACCAAGTTTGGGCAAGCTATGTTTTCTTACAAAACTGGGTTGTCGGGTTGTCTATTGAGAGGGGGCTCACCAAGTTTGGGCAAGCTATGTTTTCTTACAAAACTAATAGGTAAATGTAAATATCTCCCACCAAGTTTGGGCGAACTATGTTTTCTTACAAAACTAATAGCTAATTTAAATAAGTGTAAGAATATACAAATAATAGGCAATTTAACTGTAAAAATATATAGGTAATGCGAAATTTAAATAGAAAACATAAAGGGAATAGATATTCTAAGAGATTTCACCAAATTTGGGGGGTTATATTTTCTTACAAAACTAATAGCTAGATTAAATAAGTGTAAGAAAATATATAGATAATGGGTAATTTACATTCTAAGAGTTTGGGTTGAAGAGAGAGAGAGAGATAGAGAGAGAGAGAGGGTAGGTTATCACTTAGCGCTTAAAATGTTTTTATTGAGCAATTGATATGTGCCATAACTCGAGGAATGAGTTCGGTGCATGTTGCCTATATTGCATGGTATTACTTTAAATCTCATGAATCCGTAGGTGTGTGTGTGTTTGTAATAAAAAGGATATGTGGGACCGTCATAACTTTAAAAAAAAAAGATAGGGAAATATATATGTACTTAAAGTGTTCCTATGTGCCTCTACATTTGAGAGAGAGAGAGCGCTTTGATGCAAAGTGCTTCTATGTGCGTCTACATTTGAGAGAGAGAGCGCTTTGATGTACATTCTTGTTGGCAAATAATCTTATATTCACTTATTGCACATGTGTTTTAATCTTTTATGATTTTTAAAAAAATTCTTTGATCGTATTTCTGTCGTCGCAAATGTGAGGGAGGAATTTTTTTTCAGTAGGGGAATTTATATGTTGTATTTCACGATATGTGTTTACTATAATGTGTGTCTGAGGCCTGTTACACATATCCCACCGCCCATGTATGGGCATGGGATTGGGCGGCGATGATTGCTTGCCCATGAATTATGGGCGGTGGATACCCCCACCACATTCACATGGGCAGGTAGGGGTATGGCGATGTGTAATGGGCCTGAGTTAGTGAGGTAAGGAAACTTTGAAAGAGAGGTAGAGAGAGAAAGAAGACGGTAGAGAGAAAGCGAGGAAGTTTTAGTGTGATTGAGTTGAGAGTTTTGTATTTGTGAAAAATTGCTCGTCACTGCAACTTCTTGAAAAGGATTGTAGTTGTTGATAATTGCAGTTGTTGATCTTTAGCTTGAATTTTTGATCTCATGCCCTTGTGTCAAAGGATTGGTTGATCTGTAGCTTGAATTTTTGATCTCATGCCCTTGTGTCAAAGGATTGGTTATAAGTTGCAATAAGTACATTGAAGGTTTCATGTATTAATGATGCAAATGTTCACAATGACTTGTGAGATTACTCTATGATCATTAATTCATGAAACGAATAGACCAAGCTTACACAAATATTTTTTTTTGGATATATACGCCACAACAAAAGAATATAGGTTGCACTTTGACTAATTGTATAGGTTGCTATGAATATAAAGGTTATGCATTGAAGGATGAATATTCATACTCAAGGCACATGGGTGACGTTTAAATATATGTAAATGCAACCTTGCTAATGATCAACGTTGTTCTGGGGGATGTAACATCACTAGAGAGAGAGAGAGAGAGACCAGAGGTAGAGAGAAAAGTCTTACTCGGTGGGGGGAATTGTGTTTTCTTAAGCAACATATATGTGACGTATAATTGTGTGGGTCTTCTATTGTGTGTGTGTGTGTGAGAGAGAGAGAGAGAGAGAGAGAGAGAGAGAGAGTATAGAGAGAAAAGAGGTCTCACTAAGTTTCAATGTCAAATGTTGGAAGATTAAGCTTCCATGTACCTCTACATTTGAGAGGATTTTTTTTTTGGGGGGGGGGAGTGTTGTGTGTGTGTATGTGTTGAATTTCATGATATATATGTGTTTTCTATAATGTGTGTGTGTGTGTGTGTGTGTGTGAAGGAAACCTTGAAAGAGCCGTGCTGCTTACGAAAAAATGCTCGTCAAAAAGGCTTGCCACTTACGAAAAAAGGCTCGTCAAAAAGGCTTGCAACTTTTTGAAAAGTATTGTAGTTGTTGTTGGTCCATACCATGCATTTTTGCTTTCATGCCCTTGTGCCAAGGAATTGGTTGCAAGTTACAAAATGAGTATATATTGAAGGAATCATGTATTGAGATAGAGACTAGTCTATGATCATTAATGAGATGAACAGACCAAGCTTATGAAAATGAGGTTATTTGGATATATACATCATAACAAAAGAAATCCAACTCTTATCTCTTCACTGAAGAGGATGCACTTTGACAATTTGTATAGGTCGTTATGGACACACATTAAAGGATGAGTGCCCATTCAAGGAACATGGGTGATGTTTAAATAAATGTAAATGCAACCTTGTTAATGGTCAAAGCTGGGAGGGTTTGCATTATACATATGTAACATAGTACCGGAGTATATGGAGGGGGTTATTCTCAATTAGGGGATTTACTTACATATGCTATATAAATGCGAGAGGAGATTAATTCATTAATTGTTTAATGTTCGTGTAAATTTATGAAGGGGTATTTTATATTCAAAATCCAAACATATATAATTACAAAAGAGAGGTGAACAATTATGTAAAAAATTATGAACTATTAGTAGTACTAACATAAACAACATCTATCTTCTCGACTATACGTAGGTGTATAATGATGATTTCGAGACTAGGAGTGAAGCTCATCTAGTACATCCTTGCCTACATCCAAAGGAGTGAAAAATGAGAAGAATGTGGGGAAAGGGAGAGATTGAGTTCCTTGCAAGTAATCATACACACATAAGAGTAGGCAAACACACGAAAGAGATGGATAACATAATTTTCTTCTGTTCTCCTCTCTTCTCTATAACCATAACATAGAGACAAGAGTATATACTATGAGGGAAAGTACTCTTCTACTATAACATACAAATAGTTGGTCCATAATGTGAACCTAACTACATGGGCTAGTGCTATAACTATGCCATAACTCTAGTGCTATACCTATGCCATAACTCTAGTACACCAAAGTGGCTATCACGTAGTCTGTAAAAACCAGTGGTGGCATATTGCCTATAATCTCACCAAACATGCCAGTGGTATAAATGCAAAAGCTATCACCTAGGTGGGTCATAAACTAGTTGAGCTCAATATCTCAACATTCACTGTGATATAACCCATGTGAAAGCTATCACCGAGACGGGTCATGAATGTCCGTAGCACTAGTTGAGCTTGATGTCTCAACATTCACTGCACACATTGCACTCCAAATAAACTTTTAAACTTGTGAAGCTTCTCTATACCCAGGGCCTTCATGAAGATGTCAGCCACCTGCAAAAAACCATATAGTGCTTAGGCTCGAGCATCTTCTAGTCAGCCTAAACATTGCACACCCAAAGAAAAGAAATCAACAATTTAATTTATATAATATAAGTGTAAAAACATGGGCATAGATTCAATCTTTACTTTAGATGGGAATTCACAATCAAGATCAAAAAGATTTAAAATGAAAGGAGTATTTTACTTTTGTGTAGCCAATACAAATATGTGAGTTCCAAGAGGAACCTTGGTGAAACAATTTGTAAAGCCAGTACATTCAATCTGTAAGTGCCAGGAGGAGCCACGATTAACAAGTTAGTGACATGTAGAGCTTTAAAGTTAACCTCTTGGATGAGCATTGTGTGCTCTAAAAAGATATCATTGTAAACCCGAGTTGGATATGCCAATCACCACTCCAGTGTTAGAGATAAACTCCTTTTCTACCAATGAAAAAAAGGATGATCTTCAAGCCGCCAACTGATTTTTACTAAAAAAATGCATAGATTAATCGATTTTATAACTAAAACTTTGAAAATTTGAATCTTTAAATTCAAGGCTAGTCAAAATTATAGCCGATTTTTCTCAATTTGAGTCGTTCTAGCACAATGGAAAAAAAGAGAATAAATTACGAAAGAGAAAAAACAAAAAGGTTGATCCACCAACCCACCATAGGTGGCCATGAGAAGGGGTCTAATGGAGCTCACAAGATTGTTGTCGATATGGCTACATTTAAGTCACCATTAAAGAAAGGATTCATATCCTTGATTTTTTTAATAACTCGTCTTCTCAAGGAGAGCTCATGCTATGGTTATGGTGGAGAGGTGCCAGAGGGTTGTAGATAATGGAGAGGCCAATAGGGCCTACAATGAGTAAAAATGGAAATTTGGTTGGTAGGTTTTTATGAAAATTCTATATTCTAAGTTAAGCTTCAAATATTTGAAATATCTAAGGTCCCAAAATTTAAAAAATGAATTTCGAAACGTGTTCGCTTCTTTACTTTCCAAAATGATTCGTCGCCCTATGACTCTTCTCAATCTGTCCCAAGTGAGACCCCATGCCCGATCTATCTAAAAAGCAAAACAAAAAGAAAATCGTGATTTAGGAGAATATATATATATATATATATATATATATGTATATATATATATATGTATATGTATATATATGTATATGTATATAATAGATTGTAGGGACCTATATGAAAAAACAAAGATGACACTGAATAATTAATCAATAATTATGCTGCCAAATAATTGAAGTCGTGTAAGTCAAACAAATGATATTTTCAAAAAATGGCTGCTTATATTAAGAGGTTAGAAAGAGACAGGTTACAACATGTTGAGAACTCTAATGAGAACAATGTACATGCACATGACATACAGTTCCGTAGGCCCTGAGCTTGCCTTTTCTCTAGCTGTTTATCTAGCTTTTCCCTCTTTTCCTGAGTGTGACTTTCAAAAAACATAGAGTGCTTTGATGAGCAACACATCCTTGGAGATGACGGCCTCTCTCATCTTCAACAGTTCCTGAATTTGCTATGTCATCTGGTCCATTGGCTTTCCTTTATCTTTTTTTTTTGCAGACGATGAAGCTTGGTGTCCAGGTCTTTTCTCTAGCTGTTTATCTAGCTTGCCTTTTCTCTAGCTGTTTATCTAGCTTTTCTCTAGCTGTTTATCTAGCTTTTCCCTCTTTTCCTGAGTGTGACTTTCAAAAAACATAGAGTGCTTTGATGAGCAACACATCCTTGGAGATGACGGCCTCTCTCATCTTCAACAGTTCCTGAATTTGCTGTGTCATCTGGTCCATTGGCTTTCCTTTATCTTTTTTTTTTTGCAGACGATGAAGCTTGGTGTCCAGGTCTTTCAACCGTCTTTGTATGCATCTTTCACCTACATGTATCAAGTTCTCTTTTGGCCTGAAACTGTTAGTAGGCATACTAGTAAAAATAGAATCAAGTCTATGTAACCACAAGTACCATAACAGTTCAGTTCTCTTCAAGACAGCCCATAGTTCCAAGGTGCAGCCGATGCCTTCTCCATGCAGGTCATCCTCCACCTCCTTGCATCTGTGGTACTTCCCATCCCCTATGTTAAGTTTGAGGGCTTTAAGCTCTGAACATGACCAACCAAGCTAGGCACGCTTTTTTTGGTTCCACATTTATTCCATAGCTTATCAAACAGAAAATACCATTGTGATATGTCTAGAAGGATTCCCCATCTCTTGTTTAGAGTGCAATGGATAGGATCAGTCCTCTGTTTGGGGGGAATAGGGAGAAGTCATTTTTGATTCTTCCATTGGAAAGCTTTGTGAGCTGGCATATCTTTAATCGAAAGCAGCGGGTGCCCGATTGGTGCTATAAGATGATTCTTACCCCAATAAGGTATAATTCTGCATATGAGACATTATATTCTCTTATCAGATCAGCTCTGGACATCCAAGAATTGATGTCTCTGTCCCAAATATCCCACCATTAGCAGATTCCTTTCCTATGCATCCTCAAAGCCGCTTCAGCTTGGGCATTATCAATTGGGGGGAGGGGAATGCATGGCCACCAGATAGAGTCTCTCCCTTGTATACCTCTTGTATACCCCATGTGAAACTAGGCCTCTCAGAAAGGATAAGGTCAGCAGTCTTGATATAGCATTCCAAGCCGACCAAAGTGAATGGACCAGTTGGCTGCCAACCGGTTTCACCAAGTATTTTCTAGCCATAATTGTGAGCGGGAGGTGCTTCTTCCACTTGGGCAATTGTTTGAGCTGGAATTATTCAAGATTTCTAGTGATCAACCAAGCCCAGTCTTCAGAGGGGTAGAGAAAGCTTCTCAGCACCCACTTGGCAACCATTCTATTAGCCAGATTGGACATGTCTTTGATTCTAAGCCCCTCTTTACTTGTTTCCAAGTAGCACCATTCCCACCTGACTTTAGGGATTTTCCTAATCCAGGGATCCCCTCCCCATAGATAGTTCCTGCATAGCCTTATGAACTGCAATAGATCAGAGTCTGGAGGTCTCCAGCAACTAAGAAAGTAGATGATAGAAGGGATAGTGAAGTGGTTGATTATCATCTTTCTACCCCCAGGTTTAGATGCATTTTTTGCCATCTGGTAAGTTTCTCTTCCACCTTGTTTAGCACCCACAACCATCTCTGCTTAAGGGTGACCTTGAATCCCATGGGAATGCCCAATAATTTGAAAATCACTCCCTCTTCCAGGACTTTACAGCCAGCTTGAATCAGCCAGTCATCACAGGAGGCTTGTCAATAAAGGTCCTGCCTGTTTTCTTATGGTTAATGATTTAGCTAGAAGCCCTGCAATAAATGTCCAAGCACTCCCAAAAGTACTTAATGCTTAGCTCATTATTGGGAACCATGGCATTAGTATCATCAGCAAACATTTGGGTGCATAGCTGCTTATTGTTGGGAAGAGAGATACCATTCATTTCCCCTTTGTCCATCCTATCTTTAATCAGCCAGTTCAGACCATCTACAGCAATAGCATAGAGGAGGGGTGCTAGAGGGCAGCCTTGTTTGATATATTTGGTCAGGGAGAAAGTGCCAGAGAGCACACCATTGACATTCACCCTAGCCGTGGCATTCCCAAAAAGAGTACTCACCATCTGGATGATGAAGTGCTGACCTGCACCCATGTGTTTAAGGGATTCTAGAACATAATGCCAACCGAGCCTCATAGGCTTTATCAAAGTCAATTTTGAAGAAGACATAGTCCTGTTCAGATTCTTCTGCATACTCCATACCCTCCCACAGTGTGATAATGGCATCCAGAATGTACCTTCCTTTGATGAAGCCCTTCTGCCCCTGTTTGATCCAATTCTTTAGATGACTGGACAGTCTCAGCGCTAGGGCCTTGGCAAATATTTTGTAAGCACAGTTTAACATGGTAATAGGTCTCCAATTGCTCAAGTCATTCTTCTCCCCTTTCTTATGGATAAGTTTTATCCACCCTTCATTGATCGGGCGAGGCAACGCCCCAAAAGAGACAGCCTCCTGCCACACCGCCAATAAGGGAGAAAGCAAGAGATCCTTGAACGTCTTGTAGAATTCAGCGGGCATGCCATCTATACTTGGGCTTTTCCTCACCTTTAGGCAGTCTATGGCCTTGCCAATCTCTTCTTTGGAGATATTGTTTTCTAACTCTTTAGCAAGTGTGTCAGGTATGGTTGGCTTCCTGGCCTGCCCTATGAGTGCAATTCATTTGAGTTGGTCATTGGTCACCCCTCCCCCTTTACTAAATATGTTGTTAAAGTTCTTGAAGACTCTTGCTCTATTCCCTTCCTTAGAGGAGTTATCCGGATAGTTAGGATCATGCAATGTAGGGATTGCATCCTTACGTTGTTTGACTTTTAGCATTTTGAACATCTCGGGAGTGGGAAGGTCAGCTTTCCCAGCCCACCAATCTCTAAAGAATAGAATTGCCTGCTTCTAGGTTACCTCCTCTTCTCTCCTAATTTCAGCCCTAGTACCAAGAATAACTTCTTGAATAGCCGGATCTTCCTTATTGGCTGTCAATTCCAGTTCTTTTAGTTTCAGATAGAGTAGATCTCTTTTGTTTTTCCTGATTCTGGTTACTAGGGATTTAATATTCACGTGATCATAAGATTTTTTGTGATAATAACACATGTGAATAAGTTATTCACATGTTCTCATGTTAGCGTTCACAAAATAACAGGTCACTTGCCATTTGGGAACCCCTTAAAAGCTTGGCTACACATGGGAATAAGCTATTCACATGTTCTCATGTTACCATCTTCACATAATAGCAGGTCAGTGGCCACCTATAAGAAGATTTTTTATGCCCGACAAAGATAATTTTTTTAGGCCCTTGTGAAAGCTTTGTGAATATAACATGTGATCACAAGATGTTTTGTGTTATTAACATATGTTATTAACATGTTCACATGTTCTCGTTTACATCAGTGAAATCCCTACTGACTTTCTCCTGAACAATAGGCATTTTAAATAGGGCAGGATTCATGTGGAACCATTGATTAGAGACCTTTTTGTCATGGTTGTCCACCAACACTAATATAACGGGGGTAATGATCTGAGAGGCAAATAGAAATGTTAGTTCTACATTCACATCTGATGTAGGAATACCGAGGGTTTTGCTAATGTATCCTTTGTCCAATCTTGCTTTCCTGGTCAATTCCCCATGGGCATAGTTTTGCCACATGAAGTCTCCCATATTCCCTACATCACATAGCTCAAAGTGATCAGCAGTGCACTGCCAGGCTAGGAGTTCTGCCCCTTTTATGACTTGTCCCAGCCCTCTTAATTTGTTATTTTTGGTTTCCACCATATTGAAGTCTCCCATTAGAATGATAGGATCAAGGACACTTCTCAGGGTACCACAGGTTCTGATTCTAATCGCCTGAGGACCTCCAGCATAAATACCAATGAAGGATAAGGTTGTCATTTCAAATGCATCCCATTGATCAAACGTATCAATCCTCACGTCTTTTAGCTCATTCTAATGGTCCACATGCATACCCACAACCACTCCTCTAGAACCCTGATAGTGGGCTATGTAGATCCAGATGTGCTCTTGAGATGAGCAACATTTTTTCAAGCTCATCCCTGCTAACTTTGACTTTAGTTAGAGCTATGAAGTCAAATCTTCCTTGTTTCCTTAGCCATTGTTTCACTAGTTGGACTTTTGAAAGGTCAGTCAACCCCTTAACATTCAAAGTGGTGCATCTCATTTGCCTTTTTTCTGGGAGTTGACCTTTTAAGGTCCCACTTTGGATGCAACTTGAGGTGTGGTGGATCCAACTTGAGCATGCATTCTTTTCAATTCCTTGACTATCTCCATTTCTTTGGGCAAACCATTTTCTGTATTAGACAAAGACTGCTCAGCCGCCCTGACTTGCTCATCTCCCAATGAGCCAACCATCATTGCATGGGGTTGGAGCACTTGGTCATGGTCCATTTGATTAGTGAGTTCGGCCAGAATTCTAGATCTATCCAAAGGCATGGATTGACTGATCTCTTGGGAGTCAACCGAAACATCAGGGTCCGAGATGCTGTCTAGTAAGGCAAAGGAGTTGGCAAATGCCCTTTGGTTTCCTGCCGTATTCTGTCTAAAGGTCTTCTTCCTATTGGGTACTGTAAACTTTTCTCCCTTTTCTTTTGAGGTAGAGGGAACAAGGGGAGACGGCACAGTCATATTCTTATTCACTCCAGTAGGCTGAGCTTGGTTATTGGTATATGGAAGATTAGAGGCACTAGTGGCACTCAAATTGCGGTATTTTTAGAAGGACACTCTCTGATAACATGCCCTTGCTTTCCACAATGGAAGCATGCGTTGGGCAGGTGTTTGTATAGAATGCTTTGCTAGATGTTATACTCACCGCCGCCGCAATTGATTTCAATCTCATCAATAAGGGGCCTATCTAGATCCACTTCCACAAGGACCTGAGGAGGGTTGTAGTTATTCTTGGGTCTCATGCCTAGCACTTTCCCTATGGGGGAAACAATGTTTTCGAGCCAAGGGTACAAGTAAAAGGGCAGGTTAGGAAGCTCAACCCACATGGGGCAGGCTGGGGTTTTGGACCTTGAGGGTTAAAGTTCTTGGACCAACTGAAGAAATAGAAGGGGATGTTCCTGTACATCCATTGCCCAAAACCTAGGACCTTAAGAGCCATATTTGGGTCCTTGAATAGAAAGAGGTAGTACCCATTTGGGAGGGCTTGGATGATCTCTACCTCGATACCTATGGAAATCCAGTTGTCTTTAACCCACCCCCTTAGGAAATCTACTAGTGCTCTTGGCCCGACCAACTAAACAACGAGCTGTGTAATTAGTTTCCAACAATGAATGAACTAGCTCTGGTGGAAGACAAACCATAGGATTAATGGAAGAAGGATTACCTGATGTGTTCATTCTGAAGCTTGCTTGTTGATTTGCACCTCTTCTTCAACTTGTTTCTACAGCAACATCAGATTTAGCTCTTCCACTCCAACTGTTTTTTGGTGTCCATGAAGTCTTCTAACACCTTCTCATACTTTAGCATGGCTTCTCTGTTGCCATCCATGGCCAGGGGCCATTGTAGGAACTGTTGAAAAGTAGCTTGTGTGTTCTTAGCAGGCTAAGAGGACTTAGTATTCCCAGAGCAGGCTCGCTGTTCTCTCAGAGTAGGGGCTCCCCTCCACTCGGTGCCCATGCACCTGGGGGGGGGTCCTGTGGAGAGTAAAGCGGGTACACAGAGGAGGGCTACGAGCCTCTAGGCAGGGCAGCAAGAGGAGAGAGAGATGGTGTCGAAGGCTTTCAGATGTAGCACTCCATCACGATTTTCCCTGCTCATGCTCTCGTAGAACTTTGCATGTTAGTTCCCCCCTGGAATTATAATTTTAAGAAGTTATCTTCTAATGATAATGATGCAGCCAAACAAATGATATTTTCCGCTAGTGCAGATCACATTGGCGTTATTACAAATACTGTCCCTTGGTACTAGTACCCGGAGCTACTTCGTTTGTCTAGTGTATAATGGCATGCATGGACTCAATAATTGAAACTAGTAGTAATGGTAAAACCGTAGGGTTGTAGATGGTCTTGTTAATGAAAAACGCATCACATGCTTGGTCTAATTAATAATTCAATGACCTTGTCTTACCATTAACCTTGTCAACCATGCAAAAACATTAGTTGAAGCGCGATAAGAATCACATATAAATTGAGGCATTGTAGGTTTAATACACTCATCATTCTTTTATTATACTTATTGGTTTGCTATTTTCTTAATCGCATCCTACACAATTGCAACCTTGCTAGATTAATTTTTTCAACCTAAATGACTATCTCTGTTAAGATTCATTGTTTTTTGTTCCTTCGTGGATCGATTCTACTAGTAGTTCAGGCAGCAATCATCTTATGTAATGAATCACACATATTTTTTGTCTGCCGCCCAGAGGGATCGTGCACCAAGGGTATAAACTATTCGGTCATGATTTCAGAGCTCCCTCGTTGCACTTGTAAGGTGGGAGTGCAAAAACCTTACTTATGTGCCCTATGTACACACATTTACTTTGTGTTCCTGTGCAAGTGCTCAACTTGGATGCACAGACGCATTCCTTCATGCATCAAGCTGCTCTATCTAAGGTGGAACTATTCTAGGCCCTGTCAAGATGTAGGTCTCACATTGCGCCTTGACAATATGTCCTGATGCTAGATGGGACATCATAATCCCTTGTAGAAAAGGATAATTAGGATAAATGAGTCTTGTTTTGTGGTGTTGGACAGAAGTAAGTTTTGGGTTTGGGCTGTTTGTCTGATGTTTGTCTTACACTTGAGATATATTTGTAGCTTGCATAGATTAAGGGTGACAATGAAGCTAGAAAGATGGTATTTCTTAATGCTAACTTGATGAGAAAGTTTTTCTCCAATGGCTTCTTAATTTTAACATGAAAAATGTATGTTTTGATATTATCATTACAAAATTTGTTTTTTTGCACTTGCTCAGAGATGTTTCCTGCTCAATTTTGGTTGCTAATAAGAGTTTGTTCATTATCTACACCCACTTACATCCAATTACCATCTTATTCATCTTTATCTTGAGGCAAAGGCATTGATTCCCATGTTGCATTTATATCTAATGTTGCCATCTCCTTATCCATGGTATCTTCCCATTTTTTATTTCCAAGTGCTTGCTTAAACCAAGTGGGATCTATCTCCTATATTGCTTGAACCATGTAAGCATAGTGATAATTGTATATTTATCATATCTCAATCTATCAACAATAAGGTATCTAACCCATGTAGACCTGCGTACACTTCGATCACTTTTGTGTGTCCTTAAAATAGTCGGTTCTCTATGTACTAGGAGTAACCAGTGATAGAATGCTCATGGCACTAGAGTCATCATCCATATAAAAGTGACCTACTGATAGATTATGTACAGAAGGTTGATCTACCTTTTCCTTCCCTTTACATGATATATGTGTACCAGTGCTTGTAGTACCACAAGATGATGTATCTACAGTCCTTACATCTATCCTCAACCTGCCTGACCATGCACTGAATCCACTATCAAGTGTCTTGAAGACAGTCCTAGTTTTCCATGAAATAGGAGTGACGAAATACCAAGCTCCTCATCAAGGTTCAACTTGGAGCCACTAGAGTCACCATCCATATAAAAGTAACTTGGTGACAAATTAGGCACAAAACATTGATCTATCTTTTCCTTCCCTTTGTGTGATACATGCATACCAACACCTATAGTATTACTAGATGATACATCTATATTCCTTGCATATGCCCTTAACATGAGTAACCATGGCCTAACACTACAGTAGAGGTCTCTCTAAGTCCACTAAGCACCTAGATTCACTACTAGAGGACTCTTCAAGTCTACTAAGCACATATCATTACTACAGTTCTACATGTGGGTCATCATCCTTACTTCTTCTATCTACATCTTCAATTACCTTAGTTTTGGTGTATACTAGCTGCTCATCTCATCAAAGATAATATCTCTACTTATTTGTGTCTCAGGAGTGGTAGGGTTATAACATGCTCCAAAATATAACCAATGAAGATGCATCTAAAAACATGTAGCATGTAACATGTGTTATTCTTATATACCCATATGACTTTTCAACTTCAAATACATCAAAATAGGTTGTATTCTCATTTTTTGAAGATGTAAGAAGTTAAAAAACGGATTAACTTATGTGGACATCACAATTTCAAAAAATTTAAAACCTATGGCTAGCTCTCTGTTATGAGAGTGTGACTGTTCATTTTTGTCATTTTTCATTGAGTATAGAGGGGCCTATGAATATTTTCTTCATTTAGAGACTTCTCTACATTTTTAGAATGAGAAAAATAGGGATTTTAGTTTTGGTTACCTTGATGAACTAGTTCTTTAGTTTTTTTCACTTTCCCTCCTTTGTACAAAAGATTCAAATCTTTGTTTATTTTCTTCAATAGTTGTGCTTACACTACAACATAATGAGGGTTTAACAACAAAAATAGTAGTTGGGTGCATGCATAAATAGGTGGACTGAATATCTATGTCCGAGACACAGCTAGTACACTGATAGAGTAACCATCTAATACAAAGCAAAAAGTGGGTTGTTTGAAAAAAGAAAAAGAAGAAGAACCGTTTTTCGGTTACAAAGCAAAAAGTGGGTTGTTTAAAAAAAGAAAAAGAAAAAGAACTATTTTTTGGTATTCCCCACGTCCTCTCTCTCTCTCTCTCTCTCTCTCTCTCTCTCTCTCCTGTGAACAAGCTTCCATGGCGACTTCATGTATGTGTGTGTCTTGTGATTCATGGTAAGGCTTACCCTCTATAGCAGAATCTCTCTCTCTCTCTCTCTCTCTCTCTCTCTCTCTCTCTCTCTCTCTCTCTCTCTCTGCTTTGAACAAGCCTCCATGGCGACTTCATGTCTGTGTGTGTTTTTGCATTGCAGGTTTCTTGGATTTCTTAACTAAGGGCCCAACAAGCCAAGGCTCGGCCAAGGCACCAGCCAAGCCAAGGCGGCCCAAGCCACCCCGCCAGATCGAAAAAATAGACAATGTTACAAGCAGCCCTTCTCAGAAATTAGAGGCATTGCAGTAGCTGCATACGGGGCTTGTGGACAGCTACCTTCATCTCATCTTACAGTGTCTTTGAAGTTTTGATGGTGGACAGGTCTGACTCTCTTAAGAGCCTCATGCTATCCACAAAGTGAGCACATTCGACTTGTTGAACTGATCAAAAGGAGTTTTTTCAACATGGAAATAGTTTCAATTACACAAGCAGAAGATGTTCAAAGTAGCTTATGTACATGTGCTGGCTCCTTCAAGTGTGCACCATGTAAATAAAATTAATCAGGGAGTACGAAATAGGCGCCGGAAGCGTGCTTATCATGAGAAGTTAAAGTCAAGGAAGTCACCAGTGAAACAATTCAGGCTCAACATCACAAAACAGAAGGTGATTACTTCAAAAGTGATTAAGTGTTTCACGGATTACACACAGGGTCTTGACAATAAAGCAAAGGGTGAGATCGTCACAAGTATACTCAACCATCGAGCTTTAAGAGATGTACAATTTAATTGTGCATCTCTTAATTGTCACAAAGCTGAGGAATCCACATAGGATCATAAGTTCTTTCTCCATGGATTACACAATACCCTCAAGGCTATCAAAAGACCAAAAAGCTCTAGGGAATTGTTTGTTAAACGGGCAAGTATCATGATGGTCATGAATTCCACAAGTAGAAAACCAAATATAGCAGCTGCATCATCAAGGCTACTTGGAGTTCATCATCGAAGGAATTTTTATGCAGCTAGATCTCAAATGAAGCAACATGACTCATAGCTGCCATTGCATTTGTGTGAGAAACAACGACAACATAGAAGTATAATCACAGAGGAAGTGAAAGATTTAGTCATTTCATATTGGACAAACAATACACGTGTGTCGCCGAACAAAAAGGATGTATGTCAAAAGCGTATTGGATAAAAGCTGTATGAGAAGTATCCGGTGCATCTGCTTGAACAACCTCAGGTTTGTCTTCCTTGTTATGCCATACTTTTTAAATGTCCCTAATTACCTCTTGGTTGTACATTGGTCGGTAGTGCAGGGCTGAAGTTAGGCACCAGCTTCATAGTGTGTAATACTAGTCTACCATGGTAACCCTTGTAGATAAATAGCTACCACTTTCAATTATAGTTTCATCCTCGTAAAGGTGACTAGCAAAGGAAGCCACCAAGGTGGTGGTAGGCTCACAGATTGGTAGCAAAGCTTTTGCTCAAGCTGATATGTTATTAGGCCAGTAGCTAGAAGCATGAACTCCAAGCCTGGGAGCTGATAAGAGTGGTATCTTCATGGTAGGTACTATGCTAAGAGTGGTGGCTCCCAAGCTTGGAGCTCAGTTACCAAGCTTGGAGCTCATAGGCATGAGGCTGGGAGTGATTCAGGTGGTATCTTGATGATAGGTACTATGCTAAGAGTGGTGGTAGCCACCACTATTAACATTGCAGCTACTGTTCCAAAGCTGGTAGTTACCTTTCTATCCCTAAAAGCTACCATTGTCAACCTGGTAGCTTCCACTCTTAAGATGGTTGCTACCTTACCTACCTACTGGCTTTCACTCTATACAGGTAGCTACCATTGTTAACATGGCAACTACTGTTCCAAACCTGGTAATTACCTTTTTGCCTTTAAAAGCCACCATTGTCAACCTGGTAGCTTCCACTCTTAACATGGTTGCTACCTTACCTAGCTGGTGGCTCTCACTCTATACTACAGGTAGCTACCACTATTAACATGGTAGCTACTATTCCAAAGCTGGTAGTTACCTTTCTGTCTTTAAAAGCCACTATTGTCAACCTGGTAGCTTCCACTCTTAACATGATTGCTACCTTACCTACTTGGTGGCTTTCACTCTTAATAGGTAGCTACCACTGTTAACATGTCAGCTACTGTTCCAAAGCTGGTAGTTACCTTTTTGTCCCTAAAAGCCACCATTGTTCACCTAGTAGCTTCCACTCTTAACATGGTTGTACCTTATCTACCTAGTGGCATCCACTCTAACCAAATAGCTACCACTCTTAACAGGGCAGCTATTGTTCCAAACCTTTAACCTAAAAGCTATTGTTCCAAACCTTTAACCCAAATAGCTACCACTCTTAACACGGCAGCTATTGTTCCAAACCTTTAACCTAAAAGCTACTGTTTATTTCTGGCATGAAAAATTTCTAAATTACCAAGTTAGTTCTAATTCTTTGACTTCTATAAGCTATATATGTTGTTCATAGGTTGATTTATTGTCCTGATTTATTGCAGATAGAATTCTTTCTTGCTTTTAAATAGAGTCATCCAGAGGTATAGATTCACCAAAGAGCATTTGAAAAGCTGAAGCCTTATTTTGTACACAAGCTTCGAGATCGGTACACTTGTTATTGCATCACACATGTCCGCCGTCGAAAACTCCCAAAGGTACAACTTTGAACTGACAGTCTCTCAGTTAAATTCCCATATCTAGATTGAATTGAATATGATCAGATGTCATTCTTACGAGATGCTATCAACCATTTACGCCAAGCTGGTCCAAGTGTGCATGGAAAATAGTGTATATGTCAATGTAACATTTGTGGTGTTGGAGAAAAATGCACAGCTCACACACAAATTTACTCAAGCCTTACAAATTTGTGGGAATCAGTATTGTGTTTGAAGCCTAGCAATTCAGACTTTTGCTTTGAAGTGTTTGATGGGAGAGTGCCCATCTTGTGGACCCTCAAAGAAGCTTTCGACGTGTCCTATGGAGGAATCAAGTAGCGTACGCATAATAAAGGTGAAGATTTTTGAAGACATTCAAGTTGGTGAAACAGATTCTGGCAAGAAAAAGAAAAGAAAAGTTCTCTCCCACAAGGAGATGCAACCTGGGGAACTATTTGACCTCTTTAGGGATCACTTACAAAAGTTCATAAAGCACAACTTTATCTACAGATGGCAAGCTGAGCAATTTAAAGAGTGTCTACGTGTATTTCCTGACAATGTGGTTGTTTCAGTTTGTAGACTTTGCTAAAAATTATACATTTAAAGAACAAAATGAGATTCAATCAGTGCATTGGTTTTCTTACCAAGTTACAATATTTGTCCATATCACATATGTGCAGATTGCAGGAAGTCTTCAAAAGTATTATCATTTTTACATTTCTGATGATAAAACTCATGATACTCTTTTTGTTCAATATTGCTTCATGCTCCATCATGGATGGTTGAAAGAGCTAGGCTTATACCTCAAGGAGCATTGGGTGTGGTCAGACGGGGCAGCCTTGCAGTTTAAGGCAAAGAGGCCTTTCTACTTTGTTACCCGGTATGGGACTCTCACAAGGTTAAAGATGACACATCATTTCTCGGGATCTGGTCATGGGAAGGGTGAACATGATGGTGCAGGTGCTGTTATCAAAAGACATTTGACTCAAGAGCAACTTAAGCTAGACTGTAGAAAATTGCAATGTGCAGAGGATGTGGTTGCCTTTTTAAGACAAACCATGTGTGATGGGGCTGCTGCCACATATGCATCCAAAGTAAGACTAGTTACCAGGGTGTTTTGGGAAGTTAAGGAAGGCGACGTGGATAGAAGCAAGAAGTGGGACTGCAAATCTATGGATGGCACTCGTGGGATACATTGTGTCTCAGGTTACTCTTTAACAAATGGAAAAGCTCTCAGATGCAGGCAGCGATCATGCTTTTGCAATTCTTGTATGCAAGGCCTTTGGAGGAGGAGGTGCTCTAGGAAGTCACATGTCAAGAAGTAGGAGTATGTTACCCTTGAACCTTCAAAAGATGTCAGAGATGCTAATGAAGTTGAAGATTTTGCATATAAAAATAATTCCTTTATGCATCTTTCTATGCATAAAAGTCAATTTTAATGAGAATAACACTTTTGAAATAAAAATAATTCCTTTATGCATCTTTCTATGCATAAAAATCAATTTTAATAATTAATATCAGTGATATCCATGCATATTCATAGGTGAATATGTACATGGAGTAATCAGAATATTTCTTTTAGATGCGAAAATGGTGGGAAATACTCTTTTGGAATAACATAAAAATAAATTTTCTTTTCCACAAAATTCTGGAAAATTTTACCATAACCTCCTTTGTATGGCTGACCATTTCTCATTTTTATCATTCTTTAATTGACTTAAATTAACCCAAATTAGATTCATAGAACTCTAATCTACACAATTTTCTAAATTCAAGAGAGTAAACAATAAGAAGAGTTTAATTAATCCTTTAGTTAATCTTTCTAGGATTAAGAAAGGTTGGAATGTAAAGAAGAGAAGGGGGTGGCCTTTTCATCAAGGCATAGCATTTGAATTTAATTCAATTTACTGTAAAACATAAAAATCAAGAAAACCATAGATTTAAAATTAAACAACAAAGTAAGGAAATTAACTTACATAGAGCTTGTAAGCTCTCCTTTGGCTTGAGGGATTGAGGGTTCTACTCTTGTTTGAAGCAAGAGTGGCCACCAATTCACTTTGGAGAGGATTAGGCCAAAAATAATTAAATTATTAAAAAAATCAATGTAAATGGCTCAAGACAGACAGGAGCAGAGTAACAGTGCATAAACACCATTAAGCTTTTACAAAGGGGGAGGCTTCTATTTATAGGAAAAAGTGAGCCTCTAACCAAGCAAACTGATTCTAGAATTTTCCAAATCAGTTTGGTCAATTTTTGACCATTTTTGGTCAGTTTAGCTTACTTTTTGGATCTAGTTGAAACAGGAGAGATGAAAATATCTCATTATTTTTTAGTTTAAAACTCCTCCACATATGTGAAATAGGATGCTCCTTCATGAGGGGAGATCCCCACACTGAGGTGTCAAAAATGCATCATTTCCTCTTCTCTATCTCATTCGCCCAACCCTAATCTCACTATTATAGCTTCACAATTGATATGGCTGCACCACGAAGAAGACCAAAAGATGAGATTGAGGAGATCTCACTGTATAACAAGGGAGACGATGATGGTGCTTGGGTGAGAGGCATTTCGCAAGGGTGCTTGGGTTTTCCTGCAGCCTACTGCTATTGGTCTGCACACCGAGTTCCACGATGAGATGTGATGGAGCTTCATTGGAAGGGTCATTTAGAGGGATTCAAAAAATGGAGCAATGGAGACCTAGTGGCCATTGTACAACATGTGTACACGACATGAGACATACATCTTTGTAAATAAACTCGATTTCCATGCAACACTGTAAGTATCATAGGGAAGGAAGGAGGTATGTGATATTACGATAGCTACATCTTTCATGTTTAATGATCTTATTTTTGGATTGCAGCTATTTTTCCTTCCAACTTGGTAGAGGAGCAGCCATTACGAAGCCTTACTAAAACATTTCAAGCACTCCATGCAGACATTGGTGAGGCACTGTTTTCTTGTAAAATAGTGCAGACCTTCTTAAGGAAAAGATCTTCTTTTGTCGGCACTCCTATGTGGTGCCAATGCATGACGGTGGGTTTGGTAAGCTAGAGATCATCACATCTTCTCTCCTCTCTTCTGTTGAATGGCCAACTCCTGATGCTTGGATGGTTATGGTCATGAAATCAAAGATGCTTTGTGACATACAAGGATCTTTGAAGTTTATAAAGCCATCTCGATCTGTGGGTCTCACTTGGGTATGCCCATTCATCTTTTTGCTAAGATGTTCAATCAATTTACTTTCTCACAAACACTTACCATGTTTGTGTGCAAGAAAGTACTAGGTGATGACATAATTGCCTTGCTTGGAGAGCAGTGGAACATTGTAGAGGGGCAGCATAAGGATGATACATTCAAGTGAAAAATAGTAGAGTCCAGTGCTACATTTTGGTATCTTAAAGCTTGTGCTACCTTATACATTCGCTTTTATTATACGAACAGTGGATGAAGAAAAATAGTAGTTGGGTCCATTGCAAGCAGATGAACAAGTTGTTTTTCCTCTTGACATATGCGTTAGGTTGCCCAATGGCGTGGTGGAAATCGTAAGTGCAAGAAGGCATTGGAGCCTCCTAAATATTAGGGAGCACCTCAATATCATAAGAAGTGAGGATATAAGTGGGGCACATTTCAAGGTGAAGAATAGAAAGATTCGAATGCGAATGGAGTCGAAGACCTTGGTAGATGCTGATTGGGAATATGATTGTATAAGCATGACTTAATAAGAAAGCTTTGGAGTTTTTTTATGAAGTCTATTTAGAATTATAATATTTGCCTTCGACTCTTGGGTCTCCACTCATACCAATTTTGTAAATTTACGTATGTAATTTATTAATGAAAAGTTTTATCTTGTGATTGATGTGCCTTTATAAAATTCTATGTTGTTCTTTTAGAATTACAATATTTGGAGCTCTTTTTATGAAGCCCTTTAAGAGTTCTAATATTTTTCTTTTAGAGATGTACTCGAGTCATGAGATGACATTTGAAGGCAATTATGGCACAATATCTCAAAACCATCACAAACTCATGTTTCTATCTTGAAAAATTTAAGTACAAATGTGTTTTGAGTAAAAAAACATCATAAAATGAGAAGAGAATTTTTCAATCTTTACAAAAAAGATTATAAAATTAGAAGAAAATTTATAAATACTTATAACGATAAATAGGGAGGAGAATGAATCTTTCTATTTTATCTCCATCTCCTTGGTTTTGTCTCCATCTCCCCCTTTGTCTCCTCCAATTTTGTGGCCTCCTTTATCTCCATGTCCATTTCCTTTGACTGTTTCTGGTTATTCTTACCAGCAAACTTGAGTTCCTTGTTCGCTTTCTTGCTAACACCCTTCTTGGCACACCCACTTGAGGACCACTTTTGTTTGAGGTACTTCCTGGTTTAGTACTCTTGGTTTCTTTATGTGTGCCTTGTTGAGGAGCACCCTTGGTTTCTTTATGTAGAGTTCCTTGCTTAAACATAAAATGCTTCAGTGTGGTGAATGTACATGCATTTTCTTCTTCTTCTTAGATGGAGAGGCTTGCCTTGGGGGTGGTGGAGAATCTGGATCATTAGGAGTAATTGAATTAATCAAAATAATATTGATTGCTCTTGCACGAACACTCCACATCCAAAACTCGTGAGATCCAAGAGTGTCAAATTAATCTCAGATTTAAGAACCTGGAACTATAGAAAATACGTTGAAAAATAAGTAAAGATTTATTGCAAAAATAGTGGGTTTTTAACTTAACCTACACTGCTATCAATCTCGGTATATTTAGACAAAAGATATTTCCACACATTGGCAACATGCCATCCACATGAGGTAGAATCTTTTTATAAAGCCACTGGGGCTAATTCAGAAACAAGTTATACTCTGCCTCCTTTTTCAAATTCGGATATTCATCTTTAATAGCTGCACAATAGCTCTCTTACATGCCCTATTAAAAATTAAATTTGAATATAAGTAAAAATAAAGTATGAAGCTTAGAAGGAAGATCAATATTCAAGTTGTTAAGGAGAACTACTTACAATTTAATCTGCCCATGCATGCTAGTTAGGCTATTCATGAAAATAACACTTCTTATTAGAATACTGATAACACAAGTACTCCAGT
Organism: Cibotium barometz; assembly: GCF_041138505.1. Taxonomy (NCBI): domain Eukaryota; kingdom Viridiplantae; phylum Streptophyta; class Polypodiopsida; order Cyatheales; family Cibotiaceae; genus Cibotium; species Cibotium barometz. The sequence goes on from NC_141049.1 coordinate 64,485,423, forward strand.
GTCCACTGGAAAAAAGTAAAAGAAATATTTAAGAAAGCAAATATCACATAGGAATCGAAAGTTAGAGATAAACCTCTCTACATATGGCAAAACAACAAAACAAATGTTCTTATTTTTCATTGGCTTGAAATAGGATGCCAGCTTGGAAGTTTTCTTTGTCATAATATCAATCAATGTAGGCAACACTAAGGGATCACAAATGAATACTTCATTAACTTAATTTGGAAGAAATTCCTTCATAAGTGCCTTGAAAGAGTTTATAAAGGAAAAATAAACAAAATAGAAAATATTCTTACATTATTAACATATGAGAAAATAAACATATGTGAAAAATGTAGTCATACCTTAAACACATGAGAACAACACTGTCATTGATCTTCCTATCCTGCTCTACAAGCATGTAAATGTCCCCAAGTGCAATATAGAGGTAGTCTTCCTCCACTATGCCAACATTACAGATTAGCTGCCCTGGTACTTGGGCAAGCCTCTAAGAATTGGCCTTCTCCAATTGCACAAGGGTCTCTAAGCTATCATGCACATGTGAGACCTTTTCCTTCACCTCCTCCTCCTCCCAAGAACTCTTATCGTCTGGCTTAGATTTCCTAACCAGCTTGCTTTTCTTCTTGGGAGGGGAAGTCACTTCTTCAAATTTTATATTATCTGCCTTTGATTTCCTTTTCAATGCTGGGGAAATTGCAAGGATCTCAAAGGCTTTCTTATCCCTCATTGGCAAGGGATGAAGAAATTTGTCAAACTTTTACCTCACCCTGCTTACAAGTGTCATGTCTCTGTCCATCAAAGTGACTCTTCTTGCATGGGTAGCACATATGAAGCTATCTATCATTCATGAAGTCTATAAGAAAGTCTTCACAAGCTTCTTGAAAACATGCCACTGCACTGCACTGCTCTGCCATCTATAATGTCCTTGCCCTTTGATACTGTCACTTACTATTCTTACAATTCTTAGGAATGGTGCCCTAGGGATGAGAAGATGTGTAGACTCTTGTGCTTTGCCTTATCTCAGTAAACAATTTTATTTGTCTCTGAAGGAAAGTTCTCGCTTTAAATATATTGGTTCTACCCTTTACTGGTTTCTTCTCTAATGGTTGCTTAGACATTGCTGCCTTACCTTTAGTTTGAGGCTCTGGCTCTGAATCTTGCTGTTTTGGAAGGGAGGGATCTAGGTAAACCATCCTCACAGTTTGCTTCGTACAAGCCATACTTCCATGAATCAGTCCACGGAGCGATGAAGCAAATCCAACCCTTCGAGAAGAGCTGGATTCGCACCGTGGAAGGAATCGGGTGACAAGGTAGGCGATGATCCGGAGCGTTGTCCCCACGGAGCAATAAGGCAAATTTAAGCCTGATGGAAGAGTAGACTCGTGTCGTCAAAGGAATCGGGCGACAAGGCAGGCAATGAGCCGAAGCGCTATCCAATGGAGCGATAAGGCGGCCTAACGAAAGAGTACACTCGCGTCGTCGACAAAATCGGGCGGGGAGAAGAAGACATCACATTCTGCCCACCACGAAGCGATACAGATAATCTGCTAATAGACAATACTCAGAATTGCGTTGTAGAGGGAGGGCCGATGCTGCAATCGTCCACACATAGCGAAAGGAAAAGTTCACTTTCAAAATAAAAATAAATCTTTTATGCATTTTACTATGCATAAATTCCATTTTAATGAGAATAACACTTTGCTGTCAATGATACCCGACAAAAAAAAAAGAATATTTTCTCCTTTTTATAGAATGTGATGTCATCATTGCAAGGATGATGAACGTCTTCCAGATGTTGAGCCTATATTCAATGTGCCCTTTAATTTAGAGCATATTGTTAAGTACATGTGGCAAGCTCTATGTTAGGGAAAGAGTGGGAGGCCTATAGTAAATTGGTTAGTACATAAATTATAAATGAGGGATCATCACAATATGTTTAGATGTCAAGCTTTGCCCTATCCTCATCTAAAAAGAAGAGCATGTCAAGAAGGTGGGATGCCTATTCAGAAGACAAAAGAATAAAGACTTTTCTTGACAACTGCCCTCTGCACAAGAAAAAGTGCAAGGTTCTTGAGTACTACTTTGGATTTGTTGCTTATCTTTTTCTTCATGTAGATAAAGAGGACTACACAAAGGATGAACTGGAAGTTCAAAAGGGTCAAAAGGTTTCACAAGCTTCATTTGTCACATAGATTGAATTTTGATGATGAGGTTATGGACCTAGTTTTTGGTGATGAGGAGTGCCTTCTAAGCACAGGGTAGTTTGATGTAGCAGAGTTTAAGGCATCCACTATTATTGATGAGAGGGATCATCTGTGCATGGAGATTACTTAAAATCAAACTTCGTCATCCCTGGGATTCCCTCCTTCTTATAAATGGCAAGAATTTTATTCTTCTCTCCCACATACAAAAGCTTTATAATTTAAGGGAGGATTATTGCCTCGCAATTATAGCAGATGGTTGTGAAGCTGCCAGGGTCGATGTGGAAAATGAACATAAAGAGGAGTTTTTGAAGTTGTACACTGAGGTGATAGAGAACTTTATTGAAGCCCCTAGAGCCATGTCATTGTGCTTTGTGACAAAGCCAAGGAGACTAAATCTTCTCTTCCCATAGAGGTAGAATTTCAAAGTCTTCACAGAGGAGTTGGGAATTACTGAAATGGGAAGAGAGCCCTTGCCCGCCCTTGATTAAAGAAATGAAAAAGGATCCATCAACCTTTGGGATGCATCCAAGTTGGAAGAGGATGAGAACCAGAAGGTAATTTATTTGTTCTTGAGTGAGTTTATGGTATTGACTGAATTTATGTGAAAGCCAAATTCTTTGTTTAATGTGGATTGATCTTGATGATGCGGATGGTTTCGTTGGACGTGGAGGTGTTGCCCATGCAAGAGTTGGCCAAGATGGTGCTCTTGCATACTACATCCCATCTATTGACAAAGAAATTGCTGAAATTCCACTTCTCACACACTCAAGGCACTATCTAGATATATGAGCTATTCTTTTATCCCTTACAATACACATAAGGTCATGCTGATAGAGAAGTGTGCTGCTATTCGTATCTTTGGATACGATACAAGATTTTGGCCTTCCCGAATCGGATACTTCCTCTGTTATGCTAGCTATGCTCTAGGTGCCAGACTAGAAGATGTAGATGCACTCAAGGGTTATAGTCGCAAGAAGTTTTTGCATTATAGAGGAAAAATGCCTAGTGAAGAGAAAGAGTAAGTAGAGAAGAGACTCGAGAGCAATTAATTATCTTATCATTGTTAATATTTTGTTATATCTTTTATGTAATGAAATGATGTGATTAAGCTTTAATTACAAGTCTGTATTAAGTAAAAATATTTATAACACTTCAAAATGTTATAAATTTTGTATACAAAATTTTGTGACACTAAATCCAAATTCTTCCTTCTCGTCTTCTTGATGATTTCCATGCCGCATGACGTGTTGGTCCTATGCCAGCTTTCCACTTCAATGATCTCCTCATTTTAGCTTGATTTCGTGCTGCCTTTGCTTAATCACTCGTACGGGTCTTTTTCATTTGATAGTTTTCGCCCAAAAGTATATCTGTAGAACCAATTAAACATGTCTTTGAGGTAATTTGTACGAGTCTTTCCTCCTCCATGTCTGGTGTTTTTGAAATATACTCCTCTAGCTCGATAGTGAGATTTTTCCATTCCTTGGGTTCTCCACATATCAAGAGAACCATATTCATTCATGAAGTATGCACCATGAGCATACAAAATGTGCTACAGAAGAAAACAGGACCAATTCAGAAGCTATTATTCATAATCATTTCAAATTGATGAGTAGAAAGAAACTCATGTTTACCATGTAATGCGTAATATTGGTATCATCCCATGTATCGACCATGGCTTTATAAGATTGAAAGCATAGATATCAGTGATCCTAGTAGCGGGTTTTAATAGCTAGAAAGAGAATACTAGTTCGAAAATTAGAGAGATTCTCTACTTTTAGGCCCAAAATTAGGTGTCATTATAAGCTTTGTCTCCTTAAGCCTCAATAAAATTAGTGTGGATTGCTCTCGATACATTGGCACAGCTTTTGTAGAAGATGACATTTAATTCTAATGATGCCAATGCATTTAAAGAGGCAATGGCAAACTTTTACAACTCAATGATAGAGGCATGGACTTCAAATTACATCACACTACATGGTAACAACGGTCATCATGTTGTTACATAATGTAATTATTTGAGTTTAATTGTTGATCATCTACAGTGCTTTAATGCTGCGCACATACTTGAGACTCATGGTCCATACTCTGCTGAATAAGGAAGTTTGGCAATATGGTCCACACAAGTAATGGAGAGATATCATTGGCAAGCTCGATGATGCGGATTCTCGAAAGCAGCAACACATGGAGGTGGAATAAATGATTCCAATCCTATGAGGTAGCTTCTCCAACAGTGGTATAGGAGAATAGAAATAAGGTATGAAGACAAATTAATGAAGTCAAAACCCAATGATATAGAAGCTAATCATAGGGCAATAAATGTAGCGAGAAAAGCATGGTATGATAGTCAAATCACTAGAGAATATCATGCACAATGGTTGACAAGCTAGAAGAGAATTATAAGGACATGGTAACATCGAGTGAAAAGTGGTGATGGAAATAATCCTGAGTTATAATTGAGAATTTTTATGTTGATAAGAGAACAATCTAATGTTTTTAAGAAATAATTGTTTGTTAAAGTCATGGATGACTTTTTAAAATTTCATAAGTTCCAATAACTTACAGCAGTAAGTGTCAATAACTTATAGTACATGTCAAAAACTTATAGTATGTGCTAGTTACTGACAGTTAGAATAACTTACACTACATGTGACGAACTCACACTAAGTGTTGATAACTTATAAATAAATCCACTTCTTTAATTTCTTTCCATTCCTCTATTTCTCTCCATTCGTTCTAGCTTGAGAATATGGTGTGCACAAAGTAAAGTGCAAAGAAGATTCATGACAAGCCACCAGTTCAGTCATCCACATCTATGAGCATACAGCGGTCGACAATGATGTAAATTGGGCTCCTCAAGTTGGGAAATCTCCTCAAGTTTGTCCTCCTACACACAAGAAGAGAAGATAGAGACTAGGCACCGTCATCGCTCTTCTTGAAATTAGGAAGTTCTAGAAGAGTGCAGAGTTGATTATACCTAAGGCACCTTTCTCGAGGTTGGTGCAAGAAATATTGCAATATCTACAAGGGAAAAAGTGCTACAGGTTCTTATTTAGAAATCTAGTTATGGAGGGATGGTGATCCCAAGCATTTCTTGCTCTTCAGGAGGCATCTAAAACTTACTTGGTGGATCTCATGCATGATAGCCAATGTTTAGCCATCCATGCCTAGCACATCACGCTTAAGAACTTGGATCTCTAGCTTGTTCATAGGGTCCGAAACAATAGTGATGCATTTAACCTTAACCCAGACATGGTATGAGTAGATTTTGTATTGTTCGGTTCTACTGAACTAGTTATACTTAATGCGATGTACCGGAAGATTTTGTTGCCATATATATATATATAGGCAGTGATGTGTGTGAACACACTTAGGACCGTCGGGGCACTTTTTCCCTCTTTAGGAGGTTTTTTCCCCCGGCTTGTATATACGCCCATCCTTCTAGGGCTTACTTATCTTTTGTACATTGACACAATCTAATACATTGTGTGTTGTGTGCATTCTTGCTTCTTCTTCTCCAAGCTTTGTGTGCTTTCTTGCAACCCTAATTCCAACAATTGGTATCAGAGCAGGCATCGGCTCCCAGGGCTACGCCGCCAGCACCCTCCGACTCACGTTCTCCGATTGAGGTGAGATTTCACTATCGTTTGCAGGTCCCTAAACTCTGCAAATAAGCCCATTGGGCTTTGCGTTCTCAGAAATGGCATCTGAGGTCGTTTCGGGCTCCATTTTTGCATTGCAAGTTCTGCACAGGTGTTTTCGTCATTTTCTGCAAAAGTTTCGATAGAGCAGTTTTCTACAAAACAGGCATACGTATTCTATTGTGGACCGTGCTACATAGCACGAGTTGTTTTCTGTTCAGTCTTTGCTTCATTACAGGCAGCTTTTGCATCAGTTTCAGTCAGTGGCCATGGCTGATAACAGTAATGATGTATTTCACATGTTGTCTGCTGAAGACAAACTGGATGGAGACGGCAACTACCCACTTTGGGCATACATGATGCAGCATGTTTTGGTTGCAAAAGGAGTGTGGAACATTGTGCAGGGTATGGATGTACGTCCAAGTTCTGTGGATGTAGGATCTGTTGAGGATGTTGCAGGTTCTAGCAGCTCTACTGTTACTGCTGTTTTACCCACTGCTGAACAAGCTCGTTGGGATGGTACAGATGCGTAGGCTCATGCCTTGATTGCACTTTCTGTCAAACGTAACATCACCCCACATATTCGTTCAGCTAAAATAGCAAAACAGGCTTGGGATATTCTAGCTGGTTTGTATGCAGGTCGTAACGAGGCAAAAATCTCTTACCTGTGTAAAGAGCTAGAATTGAAGATTATGCAGGAAGATGATGACATGAATGTTTTTCTTGCCGAGATTAAAGATCTCAAAGAACAGTTGATTTCTGCAGGTGAGATTATTCCTGATCATTCTCTTGTGCAGACTGTTCTTGATGCTTTACCTGAGACATATCAGACTTTTGCTTCCACGTGGAGACTTCTTACTGAGGACAGACCTGATGCTGTCAAGTATGATACTTTAGTCAACAAGCTCTTGCAAGAAGCGCAGTCCAGGCAAAACAGGGCCAGGCAGCGTGTAGTTGATCAAGCATTTATTGCTGTGCCCACCAGTAGCAGAGCAGAGAAGAAGTGGTAAGGCAGCCCCTTCCACTGTTTCTTCTCCTATTAGTAGGTCTGCAACTTCTTCTCCTTCCACAGGTAGCAACAATAAGTCTGAGAAGGCTCTTGATGATAAAGGCAAGAAAAAGACCAGGTGCAACTATTGTAAGGCAAATGATCATGTCATTAAGAATTGCCCTAAGCTAAAGGCTAAAGAGGCAAAGAAGAAAGAGTCAAATGCAGCCACAATAGCGGATGCTTCTACAAATAGCTTCTTTTGCCCAAAGGTTTTCCATACCTTCTCTTCTTTACCTCTTGGATTTTTGGATGAATTGTGTCCTTATCCAAAGCCTTGTAATCTTGGTGCAAAGCTTTGTAATCTTGGTGCAGATTCTACTCTTCCATGCAAGTATTTTTGAATTTGTTGAAAAGACTTCAAATTGCTCCAAGCCAATAGCCTTTGAGAAAAAATCAATTTCTTGATTTTTCTTCAACTCTCTATCACCCAAATTCAATTCTTGAATTTGTCATGCTCTGATACCACTGTTTTACAGGACCATGGTACATGGAGATTAGATTATTCCCACAAATTAAATAATAAAAGAAAATAAACCATAACATCATAGCATAAATCAAGAGCATGAATCAAAAGCATGAAAGATCAAGAACACAAGACTAGGTGTAATCTCCCCCCCCCGACGTGTGTGGCTCCGCTCCCACACACGCGGTATTAAATCATATTAATAAATTTATCCCTTGGAGCCATAAATAGCATAGCTTTTCTAAAATTGGGCTTTTACAAATTTGAACCTTAGTCCAATGCTTTTAAAGCATCTCATAAAAAATAAACCTTGCCCAACATATGTACAATGGGTCAAATCGTACAAAATTAAATATTAGCACACATGTGCTTGGCTAGATAATCTCATCCAATGTCCACCTTGGTCGTCTCAAACTCATGATCTATACTCAACATAGTCCACAATGTTAGATCACAATTACTTTGGAATCACTCACAAAATTAATTCTAACAAATAGAAATCATTCACTAGCATGCTTCACACATGAACCATGCATCACACATAGTTAATTAGATCCACTCCTATGATAAAATATTCTAAAAAATATCACTCCCGTGATACCACCGTCTTCCACATGTACACGGGCATGACTCCTAGCACCAAGGCCGCTGTCTTCTTCTTCGAGCACGTAGGGCACGACCCTCCTCTCTAAGTGCATGCCTGGGTCTTGCACAATCGGCCAACTCCATCTGTTGGGCTTGGCCTAGCCGTTGACCACCTACATCGCCTGGCAACCAACACATCACAGCCAACTAGCCTGCTAGCCCCTTGAGTGCATTGTATGGTGCAAGGCCAACTTGTGGCACACATAACTCATGCCCTCACACGCAAGAAGGCAACGGCCTAACTACTCTGAGCTTCTTGCTCATGAACCCCAGCTAGTTCATTGGGGGTGTCGCACGTCTCCTTGAGTGCAGGGTGCCAACTCACCTTCATGCGCATGGCTCACCTGGCCAACCACCCGCTCAAGTGCTACATGTAACCAACGCACCCTCAAGCGCATGGTGCCCAGCCGACCACAAGCTCTAGCGCTCCATGCATCATGCCTGGCCTCTTGGCCTTAGCACAGCAAGCGGCCTCCTCGCTAACCTACACGCACCCCGCCTACTACTATAGAGTGCCCAAATCGCCCTCTTTGTGGCTACCCAAAGGTTGGCAACCTTTGGCCACCGATTTCACAAGGGTGCCCCTTCACTCAAGCGAGCGGCCCTCGAATGTCCAACCACCTTCTTCTCTCAATGGTCTGGCAACCTTTGGCCACCAATTTCACAAGGGTGCCCCTTCACTCAAGCGAGCGGCCCTCGAATGTCCAACCACCTTCTTCTCTCAATGTTCTGGGTGGCCTTCTCCACACCGTTCCTATAGACTAGGGTAGCTTAGTATAACTAATGCTCCACACTCTCTTTTGTGAAGCACACCTTTGTGACCAGCCCCCTCATCTCTCAGCCATTTGACGTCCCGCACCATGACACCGTCAATCATCTGGAGTCATGCTGATGACCACAACTCGATGTAACCAAACTCCGTATCACGGCACGGTCTCCGCACGTGCACTATACCATTGAGTCATCATGGGATGCGCGCTCCATGGCCCAGCAAGCTTGCATGCATCCTCGACGCACTAGCCACATCTCGCGACCTTGATTAACGATCGGACTCGTTACACTCCCCCACTCGATTCAAGACCTCCTCCTATAGAGTCACACGAGTCTGAGGAATGATTTAGACTCAACTTCCATCTAACATTTTGTCAAGCCAAGGAGTTTTAATGGATATTCTTCTTGATAACACTTTCATCTCTCAATCCTCTCACACATACGGGCTGACTTTGATATCCCTTTACAAGGGCCACTTCACCAGTTTCTGACCACTACTCCGATATCAACTTTAGGGACTCTCATCACCCGCATGTTACGCTTTCGGGAGAACCACGCTGCATAGATTGTTCTTTCACCGTAGCTACCCTTTCCTACCATGGGAGAGGAGACTCATTGTATATCTGGAAAGGTCCCATGGGTCATAATTTGGCCTTCCGTGGACGATAATAAACTACTCTACTCTATGGTGGACGATAATAAACTACTCTACTCTACTCTCTATGGTGTTATCAAGTCCTCCAAATGCATTGCTCACCCTGAGTCAATGTGGAAGACTACATGATTAGCGTACTCGTGCACACGTAGCTATTAACGATGCCATCCTGGCATATTAGGTTTCTAGTGTCAACCCTATTTGAGTTTACTGAAACCATGCATCTTATTCACTAGACCTCCTCTTATGGTCAAGTGACATAGTGTGCCCTCCATTGCCACTAAATGCATAGGGTAAGGCTCCTTCCCATTTCCTTTGAAGAATAAGCCCATTATGTTTAGTACTCCTCATCATGTGACACACCTTTTAACTCTTCGGTGCTTCCCCCGTAAGACAACACCTCTAGTTAGATGTCTTAATTCCATGGGGTAGCTAATCCCATGTACTTGATTTTCTTCAGCTCTAGGTGGTCACTATTGGCTTAGAGATAACTCATCTTCCAAAACAAGCATTAGGCTTGTAAGTTCCCCCTACCTAGGTGAAATCCATCTCTCTCTAGGGCTCCAGGGTGTGCACCATACCATCCATGTGTGCACTGAAAAGATGTAGGGGAGAAGAGAGCTTGAGCTCTTGCAAGCACACACACACTCACAAAACCCTAAAAGAGAACACACGAGGTGAGAGGCTGAAAATCTTCTTCTTCTTCACACAACACTCAGCACACCATATACAAAGATAAGAGTACACACAATATGAAAAGGTACTCAACCAAATACATACTAGGGTTCTCTACAGTGTGAACCCAACTAAATGAGCTGGCGCTATAACTATGCCAGTCTCTAGAATGGCTGTCACACAATCTGTCATCTCACTGGCCGCATATCACCCATGATCTCACCAACCATGCCAGTGGTGTAAGTGTGGGGCCTATCCCCCAGGTGGGTCATCAGTGTCCATCGCTTCACTAGATGAGCTCGATATCTTAACACTCCCCCTCGAGCTCAACTCCATCTCATGTACACCAAGCGAAGCCCTGAATGTGCGGAGCTTCTCTGTACCCAATGCTTTGGTGAAGATGTCAGCGACCTGATCCTGTGTGCTGACATAAACAAGGTCAACGTCTCCTGCCAAAACCTTCTCTCTGACAAAACGGTAGTGGACCTCTATATGCTTCGTGCGAGCATGAAAAACTGGGTTCCTAGCCAACTGTATACTGCTAATGTTGACAACTTGTCTATCCACTGATAGACCCAAATCTGCAAGTAGCTTTCTCAACCAAGCTACCTCACATGCTGCCATAGTAGACCTCTGTACTCGGCCTCTATATTGGATAGAGCAACTGTAGGCTGCTTCTTGCTGCTCCAAGTCACAGCAGCACTCCCCAAAGAAAACATGAAGCCACTAGTAGATCTCCTATCTGAGATACTACCAACCCAATTAGCATCTGTGTACCCATGTACACATATCTCTGTCCCGGTTTCATAAAATAGTCCACAATGCAAAGTAGACCTCACATACCTCAGTATGCGTCTCAATGCATCCAAATGCGGCTTCCGAGGAACCTACATAAACTGACTCACCAACCAAACAGCATAGCTCAAATCTGGCCTGGTGATTGTCATGTAGATCAAGCTTCCTACTATGTGCCTATACATAGTAGGATCCTCCTGAATCTGCACTCAACTTGCCATTCTGATCCAATGGCATTGAGATAGGCTTACAGCCTGTCATACCATACTTGGACAACATGTCCAAGCCATACTGTCTCTGCAATAATCCAATACAATGTGGTGACCTAATCACCTCAATGCCCAAGAAATATATGAGCTCCCCCAGATCCTTCATCTCAAACTTCTGTCTAAGCAAGATCTTTACATCAAAGATCTCTGCATCATGGTCCCCCGTAATGATCAGGTCATCTACATAGATGACAACAAGCACAACCCCTCTATCACTGTGTCTCACATACAGCGAGAAATTTGCATTGGCTACATGAAAGTCAATAGTGACAAGATATTCAGAAATCTTGTCAGACCATGCTCTTGGTGCTTGTTTTAAGCCATACAAGGCTTTCTTCAACCTGCAAACATGATCGGGGTGACTCACATCCTGGTGGCTGCAAAATATACCTCTTCCTGCAAATCCCCATGCAAGAATGCATTCTTTACATCCATCTGATGTACAAACCATTGCTTTGACGCAGCCACTGCTATCACAACTCTCACTGTTGCCTCTTGGCAACTGGGCTGAAAGTTTCCTCATAATCAATGCCATATGTCTACGCATATCCTTTGGCTACCAATCTAGCCTTGTACCGGCTTATGCTTCCATCACTGTTATGTTTTACTTTGTACACCCACTTGCATCCAATGGCTTTCTTACCTTCAGGCAATTGCACTAAATCCCAAGTTTCATTTCCATATAGTGCATCCATCTCCTCATCCATAGATTTCTCCCAACACACATTTCCAACAGCCTCATCAATGCATGTGGGCTCTACAACCTGTACAACTTTTGCCATGTATGCATAGTGATGTGCTACATAACCATCATAGGTAAACCTCTGCACAGGATTCTTCATTTTCCTAGATCTTTGCAACTTTGCATTCATGGCTTCCATAGCCTTCTTTACACCAGGTGTTCTCATAGCTGGTATCCCAAGATCCTCATCAAGGCTCATCTCTGAGCCACTAGACTCTCCATCAACATGAGAATGCCCTGCAAAAATGTTAGGCATACTAAGGGACTCAACCTTCTTCTCTTTGCCTTTATGTGATGTACTAATCACATTTGCAAGACTGGTATTATGACGCAGCCTGCTACTCCATGGTCTATCAACTGAACAGCTAGATGAGGACTCTCCTGGTCCACTCAAAGACTGTGATTACTGACTTGCATTCAACCACACTTCCACTCATATCAGCCCTGCTCATCTCATCAAAAAACAACATCCTTGCTTACCCTCAACTCATGTGTAGTAGGATTAAAACACCTGTATCCCTTTTGCTAAAGGGAATATCCAATAAACACACATTTTTCAGCTTTTGGATCCAGCTTAGTTCTTAGCTCATCTGGCACATGCACATATGCAATGCATCCAAAGACTTTCAGATGAGACAAATCAAGTTGTCTGCCACAGTAAACCTCTCCTCTAGAGTTACATCATGTATGGCTGCAGCAGTTGGAGTCCTGTTCATGATGTAAACTGCTATAAAAATAGTCTCGGCCCAATAGCTATGCGGCATATTCTTCTCTCCCATCAATGCTCGCACAATCTCAACAATGTGCTTGTTTTTCCGCTCAGCGACTCCATTTTGCTGTGGAGTGTATCTGCATGTAAACTGTCTCCGAATACCATTCTTCTTCAAAAAATCAGAGAACTCATTGGAGAAGTACTCTCCCCCTCCATCTGACCTTAGGCACTTTACATATTTCCCTGTTTGATTTTCAACCACCATAACTCTAAAATTCTGAAAATGAGTGAACGCCTCACTCTTCTCCTTCATGAAGTATACCCACACTTTCCTTGTGTGGTTCATCAATAAATGGCACATAATACCTATAGCTCCCATAGACATGGTCTTCATAGGACCCCATACATATGAATGCACAATATCTAGTGCATTTCTGCTCACATTTCTGTCATGTGGAAATACATGCTTTGTTTGCTTTCCAAATTGGCATGCTTCACATATTTTCTGCTTACCTTCAACTTTAAACTTTGGCAGCCCTGTCACAACTCCTTTAGTCTGCATAGACTTCATTCTCTGCACATTCACATGTCCAATTCTTTTATGCCAAATGTCTGTGTCTACAACAATTCCTGAACCATTTGCAAACATCGCAGCACTCACTTCAGGCATGTTTACATTCAATGTAAACATTCTGCCCACTCTGTTGCCTTTTGCAACCAACTTGCACTTGTCTTTAAAGTCTTCAACATAACAACCATCACGGTTAAACTGAACGTGCAAACCCTGCTCAATCATCTGGCCAACTGAAACCAGATTCTTTGTTATGTTCAGAACATGAAGTACATTTGCAAGGTACTTCACTTTGCCATCCTGCATAGACAATGGCACATCTTCAGCATGGACAATTAGATGAGCAGTGTCATCCCCTGTTTCCACAAAACTTGGTCTTTCAAGGTTTTTCATCTCCTTGAACCACTCCCCACCATGACTTGTCATGTGGTTTGAAGTACCTGAATCAACGTACCATACATCATCTTTATGTGCTGCTTCAACATTTTCAGACATGGTATTAACGACATGCTACATAACAAACAACCTTTTATTATCCTCATTGTTTCTGCTCGAGGATGCATAGTTTTTTTGTTGCAATTTCCCATTTTGCATGTTAGCCTGCTTCTTATAACAATCTGCCTGCACATGTCCAGGCTTACCACAATAAAAGTATCCACGTGTATCATTATACTGCCTTTGCCAATTTCCACGACCTCTTTGACTCCCCCTGCCTCTGAATTGGCGTCTTCCACCTGCGTGTTGTTGTTGTTGTGAATTCTGGGACTCTTGTTGTTGTTGCTGCTGGTGGCCATAATTCTGATTACCTGTTCGGCCACCTCCTTGGCCGCGTCCACGGCCTCCTCTCCCTCGTCCTCTCTCTGAACTTGTGTAGAAGGCCTGTTGCTATGAACTGTTTTTGTTTTGTGAAGACTGTTGGTCTTCACCCAGGCTCTTCTCTTCTATAATCAGCATAGACACCAAATCTATGAAATTGGGAATGTTTTCCCGAGTCTGAATAGACGTCTTGAACGCCTTGTATTGTGGCCCGAGACCACGTAGACAGACTTTCACCTTATCATCATCATCTATTGAAATGCCAATAGATGCAAGGGATTCCACAATACCCTTAATCTTCAATGCATAGTCATTCACAGACATACTCTTTTTCTCCACAGTATGAAGTTCATTCTTCAACTATATCTTTCGTGCCTTGGTATTCGTTTCATAAAGTTTTACCAAGGTGTCCCATGCCTCCTTGGGGGACTTAGCATCCTGTATATGCCCAATCATGGTGTCATGTATACTGATAGAGAGCCAATTGATACATAACTTTTCTAGCTCCTTGGTTCCAATCCTTGAAGTCTTTCACATCTGCAGCAGTTGGATTGATCTTCGGTATCTCCAGTGCCTCTTCATGCTCACCTTCTATGTAGTCCCAATAGCCCTTTCCCATTAGGAAATTCATCAACCTGAACCTCCACAAGCATGGAAGTTGTTCTTATCAAGCTTCTCAGCAACAATTTGGTTTATGCCATCATTTGACATCTTGCCAGACACACAAATTTACCAGAAACAGCACTCTGGTTTGTCTTGCACACAAACTACTATATTTTTTGCAGCAGTACTATACTACACTCAAATGTCACAACCAGTGATCTCAATGTGCATACATACACCCAATGGCAACTATTGACCTCCTTGCAACACACACAATGTCTGCACAACCAATCTGTCTTCTTGCAGTTCTTAAAACAGAGTTCTGCAAAGAAATGATGACTTACCCGCAGTGCTCGAAATCGCCTGCTTTCTGAAAAACGAACGTCCTAACGTGCCCGAGACGCATTTTCGGCCCAAAAAAAATGTCCGATAGTC
The DNA here is from genome assembly GCF_041138505.1 of Cibotium barometz. NCBI lineage: Eukaryota > Viridiplantae > Streptophyta > Polypodiopsida > Cyatheales > Cibotiaceae > Cibotium > Cibotium barometz. The sequence continues at coordinate 64,500,468 of NC_141049.1, forward strand.
TGATAGGATAGAATAGTTGCCCTATAGCTTTACTCCCGTGAAGAAAGCTCCTCAATCAGAGATCGTTTGTTGCCGGTGCCTCCCGTAGAGCTCCCGACAAGGGTGTAGTCGCCAACACAAATAGGGAAGAGTAGATGAAGCTTTTACCCTCGTACCACTTCCTGTGCTTCTCTTGCTTGTAGCTCAGTCCTTAGCATGAACCAAGCGCTGATACCATGAAAAGATGCAGGGGAGAAGAGAGCTTGAGCTCTTGCAAGCACACACACACTCACAAAACCCTAAAAGAGAACACACGAGGTGAGAGGCTGAAAATCTTCTTCTTCTTCACACAACACTCAACAGACCATATACAAAGATAAGAGTACACACAATATGAAAAGGTACTCAACCAAATACATACTAGGGTTCTCTATAGTGTGAACCCAACTAAATGAGCTGGCGTTATAACTATGCCAGCAGTCTCTAGAATGGCTGTCATACACACACCCTGTCATCCCACTGGCCGCATATCACCCATGATCTCATCACCAACCATGCCACTGGTGTAAGTGTGGGGCCTATCCCCCAGGCGGGTTATCAGTGTCCACCACCTCATTAGATGAGCTCGATATCTCAACGTGCACTCATTCTCTTCTTTGGGTAAATTTCTCCACCATGGCCTCTTGTGTCTCATCCAAGAAGACCCATCATAAGCATTAAGTTTTGGGTAACACAATGTGCCTCTTCTAGACCACAATCTCACAGTCCTTTCCACTAGAAAGTGGTGAAGTCCTCTCTAGAACTCCTTCATTTGTCCCATCCTACTTCTCCTAAACTGTTAGACCCATCTTATTAGCAAGACCCTCTTCTTCGATGCTACTCTCACAAAAATCCAAGATTGCCTATGAGTCTCTCCGAACCATGTGCTAAAATGCATCTAAAGGCTCACTAGCAGAGATCACCCCATATGACCTAAGTTGCAACACTCCTTCGCCACAACTTCTCCTATCAATGGATCCTCAAGTAAGGATGACAAGACCCTTTTGGCCTACCCGAAGTATGCCAGGGACGACATGAATCGTCCATAAGTACCTACTTCCCCATTTCTTTTTGGGTTAACCTCCTCATGCCAGGACCTAAGAAAGGATCCCAATCCTCTCTTTCTCCTTCTTACACCTTGCTCGGCCTCATGGGGAAGCGTGAGATCTTTTGCACGGCTGTCTGTACCGCTGTCTGCACCACCTACAGCCTGGCAACCAACACGTCGCATCCAACTAGCCCGCTAGTCCTTTCAGCGTTGTATGGTGCACGGCCAACTTGTGGCACATTATTAGAACTCTTCCCCTCACACACAAGGCAACGGCCTGCCTTCTCTGAGGTACTTGCTCACGAACCTTAGCTAGTTCATTGGGGGTGTCGAACATCTCCTTGAGCGCAGGGCGCCAACTCGCCTTCAAGTGCATGGCTCACCCGGCCAACCACCGGCTCAAGTGCTACCTGTACCAGTCGACCACAAGCTCCAGCATGTATCAGCCGACCACAAGCTCTAGCGCTCCATGCGTCGGGCCGGCCTCTTGGCCTTAGCGCAATAAGCGACCTCCTCTTCGCCAACCTACACACGCCCCCCCTACAGAGTGCCCACGTAGCCCTCTTTGTGGCTACCCAAAGGTTGGCAACCTCTTTGGCCATCAATTTAACAATGGTGTCCCTTCACTCAAGCGGGCCCTCGAATGTGCAACCACCTTCTTCTCTCAATGGTCTGGGCGACCTTCTCCGCGGCGTTCCTAAGGACTAAGGCAGCTTAGTATAACTAATGCTCCACACTCTCTTTTGTGAAGCACACCGTTGTGACCAGCCCCCTCGTCTCGACCATTTGACGTCCTGCACCATGAGACCGTCAATCATCTCGAGTCATGTTGATGACCACAACTTGATGTAAGCCTGACCATGCTTCGAACTCCATATCACGCCACAGTCTCCGCATACGCACTCTATTCGTTGAGTCGTCTTGCGAGATACACGCTCCATAGCACATCAAGCTTATGTGCATCCTCGACGCACTAATGGCATCTCGTGACCTTGATTAACGAGCGAACTCGTTACAACGCTCCCCCCTCCATCTTGCACACCCCTACACCCCAATGACCCACCCTCGGCCCCCCCTCCTTCTTGTGAACCCCACACCTCCTTGCGCACACCGCGGCTACTCCTCCTCAAACTCACACACCCCCACACGCTTTCTCCGTGTGCGCACCCACCCGCCGTTCCTTTGCCAATTCAAACTCGCGCACCCCGACACCACCTCACAGGTGCCCAACCCTTCGCCACATCACCTTACGCACATCCCATTGGGCCGTGCTCCACTTGCCACCTTCCTTCTCGGGCACTGCACCACTTTTTTTCTCACCCCTACTCCAACTTTGCGCCCATCACCCTTGCGCACACCCGCCTGCCCCTCGCTTAGGCCCAGTTCACATAAGGCGGCGGAAGGAATTTAAAAAGTGTAGAAGCCAACAAAAAGTTGCCATATGGACATTAGTGTTCACATAGAGCGGCGGAAGAGAAGGTTGAGAGGTGCCACATCGTGGAAGAAAAAAGGGAGTTTTGTTCCAACCCCCCCCCCCTTGGAACAAACTTCTTCCACCCTCCAACTTGGCAAAAAGTGCCATGTTGGCACCAATCAACTCTTGGCTCTACTTTCCATGTTTTTGTTTTATTCTTTCTTCCGCCGCCCGAAAGGTTCACACTGGGCGGCGGAAGAAAATTAGTGCAGTCTTCCTTCCGCCCTCTGTGTGAACACTCGGGTGGCGGAAGTGTGCATTTTTTAACTTTTCCACCTGGAATTGCTCATTTTTGAGTGTGTTTTCCGCCGCTTCACTGTGAACTGGGCCTTATGCATCTTGCACAACCCCCATACCCGCTTTACGCACACCATCGGCTACCCCTCCCTTTGCTGCCCTTCAATCTCGTGCACCCCATAGCCGCCTTGCCACCTGGGGACCCCCCGCCTTTAACCCCCTACTCCACCTTGGGGACTACCATGCCTTTTACCCTACTCCACCTTGCGCACAACACTCGGCTGCCCCTACTACCACTGTCCCTGCTTCCACTCTGGGGCTTCCCGCGCCAGTCATAGCTTCCCCGGTCCTTCTGGTGGCCAGCCGTTATCATGAAGCACCACACCATTCCTCCTTTTTTTGCTAGTAGTTTATGTTCTCATTGTATATACACATCCACAGACGACTACTACATGGTTATTGCTATATTGTTCTTAGTTGGTTCATTGATTAGTTGAGTTTTGTCATGCACTAACATGCACCAAGTTTTCCTTCTGATTTTAGATGCGACATGTGGTGGCCACTCTCTTCTCATCGGTGTTTCTTGTGAACATGTCGTGTCCTTTTTGCTTGACACTTTCTCTTGGACCTATGCTGGTCCTACTTCCTCACCACCTTCTCCTAGACCCATTTGCAGCTTCACGTTAGCATGTGCCTCTCTGCTTCTGGTATTCACTGGGACGGTGAATAGATTAATTGGTGGGAGACCTATCGCCACACTCACTACTAGTGGTGGTCAGGCACCCAAGCTTGTGAACCCCCAAGATCGGGCACCCCCAAGGTCAAACACCCCAAGCTCGTGAACCCCCAAGATTGGGCACCCCCAAGTTCGTAAACCACAAGGCTACCCACCAATCACACAAGGTGAGAATCTCCGGTGGCCCCACTCCCCAAGTTTGGCTACCCACTTGACCGACGAAAAGCGGTGCTCACCTACTTGTGCTCGGCGTCTCTCACCTACTCCAATGGCATCTGTCAGTGACCACTTTTACTCAAGGGTGCCTGATCTTGGGGGTTCACGAGCTTGGGGTGTCGAACCTTGGAGGTGCCCGATCTTGGGGGTTCACAAGCTTGGGTGGTGCCAGACCACTGGCAATGAGTGTGGCTACAACACTTGTGCTTTGAGTATGCTTAGAATTGTGCTTTAAACATTCATGCTTTGCTTTGTAAGGTGCTTGATTTTCCCAAGGATATGTGACCCTTCCCCACTAAATTTCCCAATGCTTAATGCCATGTGTGTGTTTGCCATTTAAGAAAGGTCTTACCTATTGATCTCTTTTTTAGTATTAATGGGAAGTGTCTACTTCTTGTACATTTTGGCAAATAGAATTAGATTTGAAGCTTAATGCAATGTGAATGATAAAATGCAAAAGGGTTTTTATTTCGATGCTTGAAATATGATGAAACAATGCTTAATCCCACATTCTCCAACACTTTGACACTCTTAGCACAGCTTTATACTAGCTTTAAGCGATTCCCATCAATATCAAATGATGTGATTTGATGCTCAACTAAGGCTAATATACCCCAATGAATCCAATTTCAATGAATCCAATTTGACCTTCAATTAGCCTAAATGTTCGCTTACTCCCTTAATTATAGAGATTAATGTTGTAAACTGTGATTAGCAGGTTGTGAATATTAGAGGCACCAATCATATGAAAAAATAATTGGTGCTTTTTGCATATGCTTGTTGTCCTTGGTAGATTGATAGTCCCCAAGCTCACGAACTACTTCAATGATGGCTCAAATCGACGCAGCAAAGAGATTTGTAGAGCGACTGGTTATTCATCATTGACTGTGGCTCTCAACCCCACTGATGAGTTAGAGCTAAGCTTTGAGTTTTGGGTAGCTTAAGCAATGCCTATGGTTGCCCTAAGAGGGCCTAGACCAATTTTAACTCTATGCTAAGAATGGTACAAAAGACCAGCTATATGTTTTGCACCAATGGGCTGAGTAGCGTTTCACGACAATTCCTCCAAGGGCCAAGGTTTCCTAGGAGTGGGTAAGAGGCTCCTAAAATATGAGAGCCAATGGTGGCTTGCACATTGAGAATCTAGCTTGACAAATTTCAGCCCACAAGGGAGATGAAAGGATAAGGTTATAATTAGTGACTTAATGACATGATTAGTGCAAATGAAACAAGAGAGAGATATTAATAAGAAGCTCAAGGAGAGAGGGAAGGCTTTGATACATGTTAAGATTCATTATATCTCCTACACATAGCTATGGAGATGAGGATTTATCTAATGAACTACTAATGACACATGATTAAGCTACTCTAGGGTGGATGGTCCCTAAGTACACTCATGATGATGATGAGTATGCGCAATAGACTCACACACAATTAGGTTACAAGTTAAGACTTGTACTCATAAAGAGGCTTGAGATGTGTGCAAGTGATATGATTTCATTTCTTAAAATGGCCCCCTTTTATACGAGGAGGTGCACCCTTGGGCTTGTACATCAATGTTGGATAACTCCCTTTGATCATATGGCTACATGCTATGCTTGGCTTACTTAACTCACTTCCTATCTCTTCCTTATTCTCTTTGGCACCACATTTCTCAACACATGAAAACCTTCAGATAGGCTACTTGTTGTAGGCCCTTGATTGGCATGCCATCACATGTGCATGATGTACATGCCCATTAGTCCCAACGCATTAAATTTGGGCTCAATTTGATTTTTTAAAAATGGCCTTTTATGCATTGCATGTTAGATGCCTAAATCTATTTAGTGGTGTGTAGGAATTTTTTTTTTATCTTGATGAGTTTTCATCAAGACAAAGTGGAATATCTAGGGGGCATGGTAGGGCGCAACATTCAGTGCTCAAGGAGTATATTAACAAACTTTCCAATGATCTCATTATTTTCCACAACAGCAGCTCTCTCGGATTTGCGAAATCCTTTTTAAAGCTAAAAGCACTCACCAAAAGTTCTCCATTTAAAATGATCCCTACAAGTTCTAGTTTGGATAAAGTATCTGTATGGTGGTGTGTAGAAAATTGTTTATCTTGATGAGTTTTCATCAAGACAAATTGGAAGATCTGGGGGGGCAGGGCAGGGTGCAAGATTCAATGCTCAAGGAGTATTTTTGACTAGCTTGCCAATGATCTCATGATTTTCCACAAGAGCTGCTCTCTCGGATTTGCAAAAATGTTTTGAAGATAAAAGAACTCACCAGGGGTGATCTATTTAAAATCATCCCTACAACATCTAGTCTACATAAAGTAGAATGACAATCTCCTTTATCTATTCTTGACATAGGGGCTGGGTGCCTTGTACTTTATGGTGTCCCGTGACATTGCTCAGGGGAACATGATCCTATGGTCATTAGGGTGGAGCTCTATGGATCGCATGTGTTGATTCCAACCATCAAGGAAACTTAACATGAGAGCATAGTAGCAAGAAGCTTAGGATATAGCTAAGATGTCTAGCATGAGACATCTTTTGAATATGTTTTGATGACTTTCTACCCTTTTTTACTATGAATGGAAATTTGGGTTGCATAGTTTTTTATGTAAACATATCTTATGTTGTATTTTATTAGTGGACTCAAGAAGTTTAAATCAAATTAAAGATGCAGTGCTATAGTTAAACTTTTTAGCCATTCAAAGATGTAAATAAAACAACAAATTGTATTAACTCAAATTAAATAAGACTCATTTGTAACACAAGATCATAAGAAAACTCTTTTGTGTTAATCGAAATATACATCAAGGTTTTCATAGACTTCAAGTACATATTTGCAAGATAGGTAGGATGAGAGCTAATAATCTTAAGGATCATGGCTAGGAGGATCTCTCCAATGCTGCATGCATTGCACTAGATGCATGTCTTTCTTGGTGATGGTGACCCTCTTTGCATGGACCGCCACATGTAGGGTGTCACAAAAGATGTCCACCCACCATATAAGCCTCTGTAGCCTCTTCCAGTGCCTCTATAGCCTATGCTATCTAGTGTAGGTAGTGGACATGTTGCCGCGCGAGCCCAAAACCTTCCCTTGTACTGTAAATCTTGCATAACCTCTTGAACAACTTGTTAGAAAGATGCCTTCAAGAGAATCATGTCTGTATCGGACTTTTGGTACTTCCTATATGAAGGCCATAGACAAGGACTCCATTAAAAGAGAGGCCAAACTTTGTGAACATAGTGTAGCTAAGAACATTTACCCCAGATCCCCCATTAACAATAACATGAGGCAAAGCAAGATCATGGATAAGTCACTCCACCCGTGGGCACTCACTCTCGGCCAACAAGTAATCCACTTTATGCACAGTAGGTAAAGTAGGAGCAGCAGCACGAGAAGAGCTCAGTAACAGATTACAATAATTTTCTCACCATCATATATATATATATATATATCTTCCACGACATACGCATGGGTGTCCTAAGCAATGCGAGCCCGTGCATCGCCTGGTCAGAACCCTCCAGGATCCTCCTTAGGTGTCCTAGCACTTCACTCACGGACCGCTTTGTCGGCCCTCGCCCATCGTACCGGAAGCACACCATTTTACACCATACCCAGGCTGGTCAAGAACTAGGCAGGTTTTTGCCGCGTGAGTCCTTTGAACACTCCCCGCCAGCTGTTGCAAACCGAACGTCCCTTAGAAAAACACATATATCAAATGCTCCCTCCACCCAGCATTGTGGCGTAAGACAGTCCTTTAAGAAAATAGGGTTTCTATGTAAGTTTTCAGTTTTGATTTTCTTTTGAATACAATGAGTATATCTTAATTCTGTATCCTAAGACTTCTAGATCACAGGTCTGGATTTCCAAGAAGAATTCCTTAAATTCTGAATTCTTGATCCTCAGATCAAAATCAAAGGTCTCAACTTAGTTTCAGATTCGGTAGGCGATTTGAGTGTAGATTACTGAACTGGTCACATCGTCTTTTCTTGAAACTGACGAAGGAGTTACGTCTTGGTCATAGTCTGATTCAGGGTTTGAGTCTGGAAAGGTTCTCCCTAAACTATCTTTATCGAAGGGTAATATTTCAATTACTACTTTACTGAATTTCATTCATTGAGTATTTGCTTAACTGAATTCAAAACTAATCACGAATTCCTATGAGGGATAAATTAATCATTTAACTAAAATTTTGACTTCGCTCTGAATTTTCTCATTACCATCCTAGAGAATATGAAACAGTATAATTTTCCTTCACTGAGTATTTACTTATTCATTTTCCAAAAGTCATGGGATTTAAACATAGGATTAAAGAGAACTCTTATTTTGATATAAATTTATGCATGAAATCCAACTTCTATGGAAACACTTTTATATAAAAGAAAATCCTTTTATGCATCTATTTATGCATAAAAATCAATTTTGATGAAAGTAACACTTTTATAATTTAAAAAAAATCTTTTATGTATCTATTTATGCATAAAAATCAATATTGATAAAAGTAACACTTTTATAATAAAAAATTCTTTTATGCATCATTTTATGCATAAAAATCAATAATGATGAAAGTAACACTTTTATAATAAAAAAATTCTTTTATGCATAAAAATCAATAATGATGAAAGTAACTTTTTTATAATTAAAAAATTTCTTTTATGCATCATTTTATGCATAAAAATCAATAATGATGAAAGTAACACTTTTAAAAATTCTTTTATGCATAAAAATCAATAATGATGAAAGTAACACTTTTATAATAAAAAATTTCTTTTATGCATAAAAATCAATAATGATGAAAGTAACACTTTTATAATTTAAAAAAAATCTTTTATGCATCATGTTATGCATAAAAATCAATATGAAAGTAACACTTTTATAATAAAAAAATTCTTTTATGCATCATTTTATGCATAAAAACCAATATTGATGAAAGTAACACTTTTATAATAAAAAATTCTTTTATGCATCATTTTATGCATAAAAATCAATAATGATGAAAGTAATACTTTTATAATGAAAAAAATTATCCAATGTGTATCTTTCTATGCATAGAATTTAAATCTAATGAAAATCACTCTTTTATAATTAAAAAAAATAACCAATATGCATCTTTTTATGCATAGAATTTAACTCTAATGAAAATATTCTTCTTTTATAATTAAAAAAATAATCAATATGCATCTTTCTATGCATAGAATTTAAATCTAATGAAAATCACTCTTTTATAATTAAAAAATAATCAATATGCATCTTTCTATGCACATAATTTAAATATATTAAAAATCACTCTTTTATAATAAAAAATAATAATCAATATGCATCTTTCTATGCATAGAATTTAAATCTAATGAAAATCACTCTTTTATAAAAAAAAAAATCAATACGCATCTTTCAATGCATAGAATTTAAATCTAATAGAAATAACACTTTTGTAATAAAAATATTTCTACTATGCATTTTTCTATTCATAGAATGAAAATAACACTTTTAGAATACACAAACAATGGGGATTACTCTTTTTGAATGATAAAAGATAAAACTTATTTCACCAAATTTTAGAAAATTTTGCCATAACCTCCTTTGTATGGCTAACCATTTTTTAAATTTTTCTATCTTAAAATTACTTAAAAATTATCCCCAAAATGGTTTTAAGCACTCTAAACTAATCAAATTTCACTTTTAAAAAAGAAACAATATGAAAAGTTTAATTCCAACTATTAGATCACTTAACTAGGATAAAGAAGGGCTAATTTTAAGAATGAGAGAGGGGGAAAGCCTTTCCAGCAAGGCATAGCATCATATTATCATTTTAAAGATAACAAAAAATTTAGAAAACCATAAAAAGAATAAGAAAAAGTAGGATTTCTAACTTACATGAAATTCTGGGAGCTTTCCTTTGGCTTGATGGTTTGAGGGTTCTACTCTTGTTCAACAAGAGTGGCCACCAGTTCTTTAGAAGAGGGAATGGTCAAAAACTAGTGAATTATTAAGAAATTCATAGTTCTTGGCTCTTGGGAGGAGGAGTAGAGTAATAGTGCATAAAACACTATTAAGCTTCAACAAAGGGGGAGGCCTCTATTTATAGGAAAAAGTGAGCTTCTAACTAAGGGGGAGGCCTCTATTTATAGGAAAAAGTGAGCTTCTAACTAAGCAAACTGATTCTAGAATTTTCTAGATTAGTTTGGTCAATTTTTGACCATTTTTAGGTCAGTTAAAATTTTCTAGATTAGTTTGGTCAATTTTTGACCATTTTTAGGTCAGTTTAGCTTACTTTTTAAAACTAGACTTGAATTAGGAGAGAGGAGAGATGAAATATCTCAATTTTTTATAATTTAAAACTCCACCACACATGTGAAATAGGCACCTCCTTCATGAGGGGGAATTCCCATTGTGAGGTGTCAAAAATCCATTTTTTAGTATTTCCTTTGGTCCTTAGTCCACTCTTCATCTTATGTGAGTATTTACACAATTTTGGGGGGATTTTCTTTATTTCTTCTATTTATCTTCTCCACACATTTGTTTAATCTGATTAGCCCCTCAAAATCTTAATTTAAAATTTTTAGAAAATCTGGACCCCTAGGATAAGGCCTCTTGAACAAATTATACTTGATTTCTAATGCACCTTCTGAAAATCTTTTTGAACTTTTGTTTCGAGGGAACTTATTTTAATAAGAAGAGATATTTTTCCATCCAAAATTATTCAAAATCTGAATAACCTCTCTCTAGAATATTTTCTCTCTCTAGAATATTTTCTCTCTCTAGACCAAAACAGGTAGAAACAAGATCTTTTATATTTTTGAAGAGGGATTTGATTACAGGGGAAGATGCTGGACATCTTGAGAGGCTGGGGAGGAATCTTACATTCTCTCCCACTTGAAAAACACGAGATGTCCTCATCTCGCAAACTGGGGGTAATCCCGCAACAGTTCGGCTTCTTTCTCCCAGGTGGCATTTTCAAAAGGATAGAACTTCCATTTAACCAATAATTCTCTCAAAATTCTGTTCTTGAGAACCTTTTCTCCAACATCAAGGATTTCTTGAGGTTGGAGTTCCATCTGCTCTCCTTGGGTTGAAGAAGTTAAGATTTCATCATCAAGCACATGATTTGGGCTTGGTACATACTTTTTAAGTAGGCTAACATGAAATACATTATGTACTTTGAGATGAGGAGGCAGAAGAAGCTCGTAGGCTAAGTCACCTACTTTCTTTGTAATCAGATATGGTCCACAATATCTGGGGGATAACTTCTTGTACTTCCCAAGAGATAGAGAACTTCTTTTGGGGCGTACTCGAATGAAGACCATATCTGCTTCTTCAAATTCTCTGTATGTCCTCTTCTTATCTGCATACTGCTTTTGCCTATCTTGGGCAGCTTTTATATCTTTGCGAATTGACTACATCTGTTGCTCCATGTCATCAAGCATCTGTCTGGACATCTCGACCCTAATCAATGGGTCAGACCAAGTTAATGGAGTTAAGCAATCTTGTCCATACAAAGCTTTGAAAAGGCTCATCCCAATACTTCTGTGATAAGAAGCATTGTAGGCGAACTCGACTAGGTGCAGATAGCTTAGCCACTTCTTGGGTTCCCTGCCACCACAGCATGACCGAAGTATATCTTCGATTACTTGGTTCACCCTTTCAGTTTGACCATCGGTCTCGGGGTGGTAAGCTGTGCTGAGATCCAAGAAAGTTCCTACTGCTTCAAAAAATGCAATCCAGAATCTTGACATGAATTTGGGGTCTTGATCACTTACTATTCTTCTCGGTAGGCCATGCAATCTAAAGATTTCCTCGAGAAGCACTCTGGCCACATCCACTGCAGTGTAGGTTTCTTTTACTAGAATCAGATAGGCAACTTTGGCTAGTCTATCAACTACCACGAAGATGGAGTTGTAACCTGATTGCACTGAAGGTAATCCAGTAATAAAATCCATACTGATGCACTCCCACTTCATCTGGGGGGGATGTCTAATGGATGTAACTTCGCAGGCATTTTTACTCTCTCGGCCTTGACTTTCTGACATGTCAGACATTGACGTGGATAAATACAAGAAATAAAGGAAATCCCCCCAAAAATGAGTAAATACTTACATAAGATAAAGAGTGGACTAAGGACCAAAGGAAAAACTAAAAAAATGGATTTTTGAAACCTCACAATAGGGATTCCCCCCTCATGAATGAGGCGCCTACTTCACATGTGTAATGGAGTTTTAAATCATCAAAAATTGAGATATTTCATCTCTCCTCTCTCCTAATTCAAGTCTAGCTTCCAAAAAATAAGCTAAACTGACCTAAAAATGGTCAAAAATTGACCAAATTGATTTGAAAAATTCTAGAATCAGTTTGCTTGGTTAGGAGCTCACTTTTTCCTACAAATAGAAGCCTCCCCCTTTGTTGAAAAATAATAGTGTTTTATGCACTATTACTCTACTCCTCTCCCAAGAGCCAAGAACTGTGAATTTCTTAATAATTCACTAGTTTTTGACCTTTCCCTCTTCTAAAGATTGGTGGCCACTCTTGTTGTAAACAAGAGTAGAAACCTCAAACCATCAAGCCAAAGGAAAGCTCCCAGAATTCATGTAAGTTAGAAATCTTATATTTTTCTTTATTCTTTTTATGCTTTTCTAATTTTTGTATTGCTTGAAGTGATAAATGGATGCTATGCCTTGTGGAAAGGCTTTCCCCCCTCTCTCATTCTTAAAATCAGCCCTTCTTTATCCTAGTTAAGTCAACTAATAGTTGGAATTAAACTTTCATATTATTTCTCATTTAAAAGTGAAAATTATTTAGTTAGAATACTTAAAACCAATTGAGGTTAATTTTTAAGTAAAATAAAGTAAGAAAATTTAAAAAATGGTCAGCCATACAAAGGAGGTTATGGCAAAATTTTTCAAAATTTTGGTGAAATAAGTATTATCTTTTATTGTTCTAAAAGAGTAATCCCTATTATTTCTATATTCTAAAAGTGTCATTTTCAAGCATAGAAAGATGCATATTGATTATTTTTTTAAAAGAGTGATTTTCAATAGAATTAAGTTCTATGCATAGAAAGATGCATATTGATTATTTTTTTTCATAAAAGAAAAAAATTTATTATAAAAGTGTTACTTTCATTAATATTGATTTTTATGCATAAATAGATGCATAAAAGAATACTTTTTTTAATTATAAAAGTGTTACTTTCATCAATTTTTATTTTATGCATAAAAAGATGCATAAAGAAATTTATTTTTATTTCAAAAGTGTTGTTCTCATCAATTTTGATTTTATGCATAAAAAGATGCATAAAGAAAATTATTTTTATTTCAAAAGTGTTATTTTCATCAATTTTGATTTTATGCATAAAAAGATGTATAAAGAAATTTATTTTTATTTCAAAAGAGTTACTCATCAATTTTGATTTTATGCATAAAAAGATGCATAAAGAAATTTATTTTTATTTCAAAAGTGTTATTTTCATCAATTTTGATTTTATGCATAAAAAGAAACATAAAGAATTTTTTTTATTTCAAAAGTGTTATTTTCATCAATTTTGATTTTATGCATAAAAAGATGCATAAAGAAATTTATTTTTATTTCAAAAGAGTTATTCTCATCAATTTTGATTTTATGCAAAAAAAGATACATAAAGAAATTTATTTTTATTTCAAAAGTATTATTCTCATCAATTTTGATTTTATGCATAAAAAGATGCATAAAGAATTTATTTTTATTTCAAAAGAGTTATTCTCATCAATTTTGCTTTTATGCATAAATGCATAAAGAAATTTATTTTTATTTCAAAAGTATTATTCTCATTAATTTTGATTTTATGCATAAAAAGATGCATAAAGAAAAAAAAAATATTTCAAAAGTATTATTCTCATCAATTTTGATTTTATGCATAAAAAGATGCATAAAGAAATTTATTTTTATTTCAAAAGAGTTATTCTCATCAATTTTGATTTTATGCATAAAAATATTCATAAAGAAATTTATTTTTATTTCAAAAGAGTTGTTCTCATCAATTTTGATTTTATGCATAAAAAGATGCATGAAGAAATTTATTTTTATTTCAAAAGAGTTATTCTCATCAATTTTGATTTTATGCATAGAATGATGCATAAAGAAATTTATTTTTATTTCAAAAGAGTTATTCTCATCCATTTTGATTTTATGCATAAAAATATGCATAAAGAAATTTTCTTTTTCAAAAGAGTTATTCTCATCCATTTTGATTTTATGCATAGAATGATGCATAAAGAAATTTATTTTTATTTCAAAAGAGTTATTCTCATCAATTTTGATTTTATGCATAAAAAGATGCATAAAGATATTTATTTTTATTTCAGAAGAGTTATTCTCATCAATTTTGATTTTATGCATAAAAAGATGCATAAAGAAATTTATTTTTATTTCAAAAGTGTTATTCTCATCAATTTTGATTTTATGCATAATTAGATGCATAAACAGATTTTTATAAAAGTGTTATTTCCCACTGAAATTGTTCTTATGCATAAATAGATGTGTAAAGAATCTTTATATTAAACATAAGAATTCTCTTACATTCTATAAATAGATGTGATGAGAATGAAATGAGAGGTAAATAGATGTGATGAGATGGGATGCGAATCAGAAAGATGGCAATGAATGGATGTGAATGTATGTGAAGAATAGAAGTGAATGTATGTGAGTCATATGGCGTGTGGTGTCAACTTGGAAAACCACCTTTATCCAAGAGTGCTCTCCAAGTTCAAGGAATCAACAAGAAGAAAACCCCTGTCTTAGGAATTCTGCACACTCCGGTTGCCTATGACAAGGGGACCGTAATTCAAAGTTTTTTGGTTATGCCTGCGGGTACCATGGAAGGGACTGTAAACTTAGGGCGCAAATGGATGATGGCCACCAAGTGCAATATCGATTGGGCAACCAGACGAGTCACAATGCAAGAACCAACACTGGGTCTGACCGCTCAAAATCCCGCACCTAAGTCATCCACTCAAATGTTAGATAATGAAAAATCACAAAGTCCAGTGGCAAAACCATCTTTGATTGTTTGCCACCCCTCTAACGCTTCAACGCCAAGAGTGGAAACATGCAGGGTGGTCTCTAAAGCTCCGCTTACTATGCCAAAGAGTACATACAAATGGGTCCCAAAAGCTTTGTTAACAGCTACTTCCCCTGCTCAATCTCGTTCAGACAAGAAGCCTCGTAGGAAGAAAACAGCTACCCACCCGAGAAAGGCCAATGTAACATCACGATGGATCCCTAAAAAATTATTAGTAGCCCAAGAGTACTACGAGGGGAATGACCAGATTTGGGTCCCTAAACATAAGCTGAATCCCTCTACATCACCTGTAAAACCTTGCAAACCAATTGTTGCCACCCCAACAACAATTCAAGATCGTGGTAAGGGAAAGGTAACAGAGTGCTCCGCACCACTTCTTCCAGAGTTAGTTTGGATTCCCAAACGATATCGATCATTACCACCTAGCTCAGGAAGGGGGGAGCCACATGAAGCTTCTAGCTCATCATGCTAGGCACACACTGATATAGAAGTTTCTACATGCTCTACACCTACTCTTGTCAACACCCAACAAGAGACCAATGAGTCTATGTCTCCCTTTGTAAAAGTATCGTCGAAAACCATTTCCTCCATTCGTCAATGGGAGCGTACACTAACATCTCTGCAATTGGATGTGGCCACAAGGGTCATAAAAAGCTATTTGCCCACATCACAACCTACTATGACCCACTGGACAAATTGGTTCCAAGAGGCTGCAACATCATTGCAAAAAATATGATCTACCCAAGGAAAGGGGGAGCATGTACTCACGCTCGACATTCTATTGCTTCCTCCCTAACCTTCTCCCCTGACCATGTAATTGCCAAATTCAAGGGGATGTATATATATAGCTTCATACATAGAAAAGAAAAGAGAAAAACAAAAAATAGTAAAAAGAGCAAGAGCACAAAAAGAGGAGAAATATCCGTATACAATCAGGAACTAGATTGACCTGTCATAAACCTACTGACGCTATATCTGTGTTTGCAGATATGGCAAATGCAAGAGCATCGCACACTTCATCCACCTTTAGTGAGAGGTATCATCTGTACCTTTCTCAGATATTTCACATGTGCTATCCTGTAATTGAAACTGAATGGGATCATATAGATGTACTAGCTAGAGAGGAAAATGTTGAGGAATTAGAATGGCTAATTCGCCTATTGACCATGACTGACCCCTACTCCGTAGAGGACATATCCCCATTAGCCCAATGCTTTCCTTTTCCACAAGATGACTATCCTCGCATGGTTACATTCTTGATGAGTTTATGTGGATGGGAAAATGAAAAGGAAATATCTGACAATGATGAATGGACGGATGAAACTTATGGCACTACTGAGGTTGACTTTATTTATTTGGATGATGCGGATAGAGGCTTAGCCTTAGGGTTAGAGCCAGGACTCTACAACATCCTCTTACCGTATCCTCAGTGGTAGTGTGGTACTGGTAGGTAGGTTAGTGTTTTCAAGTTTTTTTTAGTTTGGATTCCTTAAACGAGTCTTTAATTTTTCACACTGATGTGCCTCTCGAGGTATAGTGCTTGTTAGTTGGTTGTACAGGTGGAAAAGTTTGAGGTGGGTTTGCTTTCAAGTCCTGAGATAGCCGCAACGCTCATACATAAATATCTCATCAAATTGCACACATTTTTCTCATCGAATCAAGGAGATCTCCAAAATATAGGTGTAATTCTTCCATACCCACTCTCTTTCGTTTTTACTGTTCAATTAATTGCATGAACTATAATGCATGACCACATGGAAATTGTCAATGTACTACTTAGTTTTTGAAGTTGCCTGACGTGCTAGTGTGAATCATTAATGAGTTTAACCTTATTGGATATATTCTTGAGAATGCATGCAGTCTTTAGTTAACCTTGGAATACGATTGTCTTAGGTCTAGGATCAAACCATCTTAATGTGTGTGTTGACCTCTAGGACATAGCTTTTACCCCTTTGTCGAAAGGATGCAAGATAAATTATAGTTCAGGAGCGAAGATCAAAAGAAATAAATTTAAAAAAAAGCCTACAATAAATGGCAATACAAGTCTATGATGTGCTTTAATGTTGGCCTATCGCCTTATTGATACTTGGTAGGCGAGGAGTATTCTACTCCAGACCGATGCCTTGGTTGGTAGGGGGTAGCCTTGCCTAAGGTGAACTAATAGATTCCTGGATAATGCCTTGTGTTAAACATGGTACCAGGATCGATGTTAGTTTTGCCTTAGGAAGGTCGCCATTGTGTGTACAAATTGTCACGTGCATAAAAAAATAAAGGCAAAAGGCTCCTGTAACTCTGATGTTTCTTGTGTCCCTAGGCTCGCGGTATTAACTTGTTCTTAGAGTAGATACAGTGTGGTCATCTGTTTATTTATTAAGCTTGGTTATTTTCCTTGACTTAGGCCATTTATAAACCTTGATTAACCTTTGACACCTTGCTAAATCTTGATTTACTTTCAATAATTTTAAACTCCTGTTAATTTGCTACACTAGCTCATTCATGTGACCCCTTAAACTAAGTCTCATAGTTAGCAACATCCATTGTGGTCTAACATGCTTGAATTTATACACTTTATATCTTTTGAATTCCAGCATACTTTCACTCTACTTCCCTATTTTGCAGACGGTCTACCACAAACCCTATCGAGCCTGAGTCATGGGCCGGGCTTGTCGGCACCATATGCAAAGGATAAAGGGATTGGGTGATCGCCGATGAGAGGCGCACCTTGAATTTCAATAGGATAAGGGTTAGGATCGGCCGGCCATGTATGGGTGCCCATGTATGAACGGCCAAGTCACCTATAAGAGTCAAATGTAACCCTAAAACCCTCATTCTCATGTGTTGAATACAAGAGTGCTCTTGCCTTATCCTCTTGGTTTCCTTCTCCTGCGTGTGTGAGAGAGAGAGTGAGAGAGCGATCGAGCACTATGTAGCGGCACGGCAGCGACGAGGCGGTAGAGCAGCGATGGCGGCTCCTCCTTCACAGCTGCAACGCGGGAATCCTTCACGGCGACGGTTAGAGCGGTGAGTGACACACCCTTGCATTCTGTTTGAGCTTGCTTTCCTGGTTGTATGCTTGTAGCCATTCGTGGCTCGCATACGGTGTTCGGCAAGTCCCCAACTACGACCTGTGCGGCAAAAGCGCACATATCCTGGAGCCAGTCCAAGAGTTTTGAGTCCTCCCCATAGGGCACTATGCCTTCCTCCATTGGCGTGGATGCGACCATAGCACCCCGCACGACTTGGTCTGGGCCTTCTTCAAGCTTGAGTTCTTTTTGGCCCTGGGTCTGAGGTATCCATAACCTATCACAACCCCAGTCATACCGTGCAACCATGGGCAGCCAATCAGTAAGGGGTATTCTCCTTTTACCTCAGGAAGACAAAGGACCACAAAATCTAGAGAGAAGACATCATATTGAATTTGGACTAACACTCCCTCCACCAGCCCAAGAGGTGTGACCTCGTGTTGGTCTGCCATTCGGACGTGGAAATTGGTAGGTTTGGTAAGCTGCACACCAGTGGCTTTGAGAGTGAACTCCGACATCAGGCTGACTCTGGATCCGCCAACAACCACAATGGCGCCGAAGAGAGGGGTACCATTGATGCACACTGTGAGGCGAGGGCTCTTAAAATTGGTGAGGGCACTGATTGCATGAGTGATGCCCAAACATTTTGTTGCATGCAGGCTAGCCCGAATCCAGGTTTCACTACTAGGAAGCTGTGACCCTTCCTCCTGTTGTTGTTATAGTAGCAAGTCCAATTGCGCCTTGAGATGACCACACATGTGGTGGGGTTCTCCACATGAGATGAGGATGTAGGGTTGTTTGGGATCCTACATGAGATGAGGATCGCACAAGGGTGTCCCTTCTAGAAGGGGACACCAACCTTGGTAGTGACCATACTCCCTAATGGTAGCATAAGATGAGACGGTTACGGGGAGCAGGTGGGCAGAGATGCTAGTTTTTGTGCAGGGGTGACCGCGAGGGTGGAAGGTGTAGGAGATGGTGGGGTGGGCATGAGAGGTGGAAGGTAAGGGGTAGGGGGTGAGGGCGTGTGGGTGTATGCATGAGTAGCGAGTTGGTAGACAGGTGTGGGTCCTAGGGTGAAAGATGTGAAATGACCAGTGGGGGTAGCTGGCAGGGGAAAGTGTTATTGGTGATGCAATTGGCGGAAGCCCTTCACTTAGTAACAATCCTTGTCCTCATGGCCGCCTTTCTCACAGAAAGAGTAGTACTTTCTTCGTGGGCACTCTTGGGGGGAGTGCCCGGAGGCTTGGCAAATGGTGCACCACACTTTCTTCTTGGCTTCTTGTAGCCCCTTGAGTTCTTCTATCTCCTTCTTCAGCTGGTGGGCCAGGGTGTTGTCTTCAGTTTGCGCCTTGTGAAGCTTCAGTGCATCCAACACCTGTTTGAGGATGGCCATGGGGTCTTTGTGTGAGGACATGACCCAAGAGGATGAGGAACTATTGTCTTGTTTAAACATCAAGAGCGGGCATTCTCCAGTTTGAGAGGCCAGGAAGTCCAGTAAGGTGGTAGTAGGTGTAGGCCTGCTTTCTTTGATCTTTTGCTAGGTGGACCAGGGCAAGGCTTGCAGTACCCATTTCTTGATCATGAAATCATCTGGGTAGGTCGTTAGACGGGGATACCAAGACCCTTGTTCGTGTCATCAGCTCAGACACACTCTCCCCGGGCAAGAGTTGAAGTCTTCCCAAGTCTTGGAGAATGTGGTCTTCATAGTTACCCGACCTGAAGGTGCAAAGGAAGGTATCCCTCAAGTTGGGACAGTCCACAAAATGGTTACTTCTTGCCAACTAACTAAACCACTTGTCAGAGCTGAGATTTCTAGAGTGGATGGAAATAGAGTCAAGTAGGCATCCTCCCTCTCTAGCCCATGGATTTTGCCAATAGAGATGAAGCGCCGCACGTGGTCATCTCCATCTTCTGAGGTGGTGCCTTTGAACATAGGAAACTTGATGTTAATCTAGCCCAACACCACGGTTAAGGGTTTTGGAGTTGCAGGGTTGTTCCTAGGGTGACCATGATTTACTGCAACCATGGGTAGTGGTAGAGGAGCAGGAGGACTTGTGGGGGGGCCTAGCCGCTTTTGCGGCTAGAGCACCTGACAGAGAGGGGTCTCTTGATGGGACTGATAGAACTAGAGCTCACATGAGAGCATGTATTGGGTATGCAGAGATGATGAACTACCATAGACTCAAACATTTGGGGACTCCTGACTCACAAGAGTCCCGAGCAGGATCGCCAAATTTTTAGTGTACCTATAGCGAACTTGGTTGCTCGACATGTAGCACACTAAAGATCACTAGGGTCTTGCAGCAGGTACATCCTTGTAGTTACTGATTATGCCACTAAATGGGTTGAGGCTGTAGCCACCAAAGACTGCACATCTCAAATAGTGGAAACAATTTTGTATGAGAACATCTTTCCTCGGTTTGGTTGCCCCCTGGAGATTAGGAGTGATCATGGGACCCACTTCATCAATGAGTTGATCACCACTCTCAGTATCAGATCCTCGTGCGCTAACGATCAGGCCAAGAGCACCAACAAAGTCTTATGCAGGCTGCTTCGCAAGGCTTGCCACTAACATCCTCGGCAATGGCCGGATGCTCTCATTGGTGTACTTTGGGCCTACCACATAGCCTCCAAGGCCACAACACAACACACTCCATTCCAGCTCAAATTTGGTCTTGAGACAGTCTCCCCCTTCGAGTTCAACAGAGCGGCTCCCCTAGGGTGGTGTAATCCTCCTTGCATTATAATCTTGAGGACTTGTAACACTAGAACCTTGATTCTCCACCCAACCATATCCCAAATAGTCCCTTACCTCATGGTTATATAGGCCTAAGTGGCACGTTTTTATCAACCAATTTGTGCCCACATTTTTTGCACACATTTTTCTCCACAAGCAGGAGGGGGGTGGAGGGTGGTCGGGGTGTAGGGGTGCGCAAGATGGAGGGGGGAGCGTAGAGGGGTTGGCCGGGGTGTGGGGTTCACAAGAAGGAGGGGGGCAGAGGGTGGGCACTTGGGTTGTAGGGAGTGCGCAAGATGGAGGGGGGAGCATAGAGGGGGTGGCCGGGGTGTGGGAGTTCACAAGGAGGAGGGGGGCAAAGGGTGTAGGGCAAAGGGTGTAGGGGTGTGCAAGATGGAGGGGGGAGCGTAGTGTGGCTGGAGAAGCGTGGCGATGCGCAAGATGGAGGGAAAGCAAAGAGGGGGTGGCTAGGTGTGCACAAGGAGGCAAGGAGGTATGGGGGTTCACAAGGTTGAAGGTGGCAAAGGTGGGTGTGCGCAAGGTGAGATGGCCCGGGGTGCGCACAATGCAGGTGGGATGGGCGTGCACAAGGGGTATGGGTGTGCTTTTGTTTTTGTTTTTTTAGGTGGGGGTGCACAAGGGGAAAGGCCGTGGGAGTGCACAAGGCGGGGATAGGGGTGCTTTTGTATTTTTTGGGGTTTTGTTTTTGTTAGGGGTGCACAAGGGCGAGTATGCAATGCGCAAGGGGGATGGGGGTGCACGTGGATGAAGGTGGCAAGGGGAGGGCGGCCCTGATGAGGATGATATATTTGTGTGTAAGGGGTGCACAAGGGCATGGGGTCCCCAAGGGATGGCAAGGCAACCGAGGTCTCCAATATGGAGGACAATGAAAGGCAAAAGGGGGGCGAGGGAGGCAGCAGTCTTGGTGGGTTGCAAGGTGAAGCTTGGGGGTCCCCAAGATGTCCCAAGGTGAAGCGTGGGGTCCCCAAGGTGGGTGGAAAGTGCCAGGGGGTGCGCAGGTTTGAAGTGGCAAAGGGTGGGCAGTCCGATGGGGTGGCAAGGTGAAAGTGTGGGGGTCCCCAAGTGGATGGCAAGGTTTCCAAGTATGTGGGGGACCAATAGGGTGAAAGGGAGACGTGCGTGCCCAAGAAAAAGAGAAAAATTCATAGGGTGGGTGCACGAGCTAACGAGGGGCGAAGTGGACATGGAAAGGGTGGGGTGTAGTGCACAAACCAAGTCAGACCAAAATGGGAAGAATCAGGTGGCCCACTAGTCCAAAATGTGGGAAATGGGAACCACGAAAATGTGGAAAAAATGAATGTACCCGCAAGGTGAAAAAAATGGAATGGACATATACCCACAATATCAAAAAATGATGGGTTCCCCAATGTGCACCTAAGAAATGTCAGTGGTATATGTGTGCACAAGATGATAAGAAATATTGGGCATGCAAAATTTGTGCACAATGTGGAACCCCAAAATTGTGCACTTCAAAAATGTGCATAAAAGGTGGGCACCCCGGGCCATCTCACCCTGCGCACCCGGGCCAAAATTTGTGCACAATGTGGAACCCCAAAATTGTGCACTTCCATAAAAGGTGGGCACCCCGGGCCATCTCACCCTGCGCACCCGGGCCATCTCACCTCCCCACCTTCAACCTTGTGAACCCCTTGCCTCCTTGTCCATCTTGCGCATCGCCACGCTTCTCCACCCCCTCCATCTTCCCCCCTCCATCTTGCGCCCCGATTGCCCACCCTTCGCCCCCGTCCTCCTTGTGAACTCCCACACCCCGCCTCGATGCTCCCCCCTCCATCTTGCGCACTCCCTCGATTGCCCACCCTTCGCCCCCCTCCTCCTTGTGAACTCCCACACCCCGCCTCGATGCTCCCCCCTCCATCTTGCGCACTCCCTACACCCTCTGCCCCCCTCCTTGTGAACCCCACACCCTGGCCAACCCCTCTACGCTCCCCCCTCCATCTTGCGCACCCCTACACCCCGACTGCCCACCCTCCACCCCCTCCTGCTTGTGAACCCCTCCTTGCGCACACCCCGGCAACTCCCTCTTCGCTTCCCCCTCAAACTCGCAGACCCTTCTCCTCCATCCTGCGCACCCAACGCTTTCTCCTTGCGCAACCCTTCGCCCCTTCTCACTCTAGTGCGTACCCCTGAGGCTGCCCCTTTGCCACATCACCTTGCACCCAGGCTGCCACCCCTTCCTTCGCCAATTCAAACTCGCGCACCCCCACACCACCTCACAGCTGCGCAACCCTTCGCCCATTCTCACCCTGCGCAGCCCTGAGGCTGCCCCTTTGCCACAGCACCTTGAACACATCCCATTGGGTCGTGCTCCACTTGCCCGCGCACCGCACCGCTTTTTTTTCAGCCCTACTCCAACTTTGTGCACTCCAACGCCCATCACCCTTGTGCAACCCCTTGCGCACACCCGTCTGCCCCCCAGTTATCCATCTTGCACACCCCTAATACCCGCTTTACGTACACCATCGCCTACCCCTCCCTTCGTCGTCCTTCAATCTCGCACACCCCCACAGCTGCCTTGCCACCTTTGGGACCCCCCGCCTTTAACCCCCTACACCTTGCGCACAACACTCGGTTGCCCCTGCTACTACCCGATCCTTCTGGTTGCTGGCCGTAATCATGGAGCACCACACCATTCCTCCTTTTCTTTGCCGCCGGTAGTTTATGTTTTCATTATATGTACACATCGTTTCATTATATATACACATCTGACTACTCCCCATGGTTATTGTTATATTGTTCTTAGTTGATTCATTGATTAGTTTAGTTTTGTCATACACCAGCATGCACCAGGTTTTCCTTCACGTTTCGGATGTGGCCTATGGTGGCCACTCTCTTCTCATCAGTCTTTTTTGTGGGCATGTCGTGTCCTTCTTGCTCAACACTTCCTCTTGGACCTGTGGTGGGCCTACTTCCTCACCACCTTCTCCTAGACCTATGGCAGTCCATTTGTAGCTTCACCTCAACATGTGCCTCTCTACTTCTGGTGTTCACCGAGACGGTGAACGGATTAATTGGTGGGGGACCTTTAGCCACACTCACTGCTAGTGGTCGGGCACCCAAGCTTGGGAACCCCCAAGATCGTTCCCCCCCAAGGTTAGACACTCCAAGCTCGTGAACCCCCAAGATCAGGCACCCCCAAGTCGGCACCCCAAGTTCGTGAAGCACAAGGCCTCCCACCAGTCACACAAGGTTGGAATCTCCGGTGGCCCCACTCCCCAAGTTTGGCTACCCCACTTGACAACGGGAAGCGGTGCTCACCTGCTTGTGCTCGGTGCCTCTCACCTACCCCAACGACATCTGTCAATGACCACTTTTAGCACTTGGCTCGTGATAGCCCAAGGGGCCACACCCATTGTATATCGAGAGACTCTGGTGTACTAAGAGGGGATTTCCATGCAATACATGTTTTTGTGATGTCCCAACTTCTACCTTGTGTTGTGTGCATGTTGCCTAGGTAGCTCTTGTGTGTATTCCATTCTTGAGATTGTGTGACTGCGTAGTGGAGTGGGATAGAGTGATCGCCATCTCCCTAGCCCGTGCTAACTCTTGAGGGTATACTGCCCTAGAGAGGAACCTAGTGATCTTTAGTGTGCCTACGTGTCGAGCAACCGAGTCCGCTATAGGTGCATGAGATGACACAACATACAGCATGGCATCCACACTAAATGCATCAAAGGCACATAAGGAAATCAAGATCAAAGCATTAAAGCACTAAGCACAATGGCAACAAGAAGAACGACGTCCACACCAAAGGAGCTATTAAAGAGACAAGATTCAAGCCAAAGAGCAAAGACCAAGAGCCAAGAAGCATCCACAACAATGCAAAGAAGAAAAAGCACACAACATTGACATAAAGAATGAAGGAAGCAACAAGGGATCTTCATTAAGCAAGGAGATCTCAAGCTAGTAGAACTAAGCAACATCGAGCTAGCAACCACTACCCTAACCAAAATCATATGTTGTAAAAATCACCAAATGATTAGGCAACTTCATACACAAATGTAAATCACTCTACCACTAGAGAGCAGCCAGAATAGCACCCTGGGGAAGTGAAAATCAATGCGACCACCTCTAAAGTAACCTTGGAGCTAGAGAGTAACCTTGGAGCCAAACCGGCTCTAAGTTACCCAGTCAAGTTAGAAACGAGGGGGGGGGAATATATTATAAAAACCAACATCCAACCACCTTGAGTAGCCCAAAGATTTGGCACCAAGAGGGGGTGTTGAGAAATGTGGTGCTAAAGAGCACAAGGAAGAGATAGGGAGTGAGTTGAGTAAGCCAAGCAAGAGCAAAGCATAGCATGCAACCACATGAGCAAAGGGAATTATCCCACATTGATGTACAAGCCCAAGGGTGTACCTCCTCATATAAAAGGGGGCCATTTCAAGCAATGATATCATATCCCTTGCACACATCTCAAGCCTCTTTATGAGTATAAGTCTTAATCTTGTAGCCTAATTATGCTTGAGTCTATTGCACATACTCACCATTCATGAGTGTACTTAGGCACCATACACCCTAGATTACATTAATCATGTGTCATTAGAAGGTCATTAAATAAACCCTAATCTCCATAGCTATGTGTAGGAGATATCATGAATCTTAATAGCATGCCCATGCGAGCCTTTAGATAGGTTGCCTGCTCTACAGGTCCTTGATTTGCATGCCATCACATGTGTATAATGTACATGCCCATTAGGCCTTGTACATCAAATTTGGGATGCATTGGAACGTTCTCTGCCTCATCGAGTGCCTTGTAGGTTTTCTCCTAGGTTTGGTCTACCACATCATCTGACTTAGGTGCAGGTGGGTCATGTTGTGGTGGGTCTGACTTAGGTGCAGGTGGGTCATGTTGTGGTGGCTTAGGTCCAAAGTTCTTATGCAAGCACGAGCTCGACACCATTGATGTTGTATTAAGGAGCTACACCCTCAATCTGCTTTTGGATGGTGATGATAGCAAAGATGTCATCTAGACTTCTATCATCGTATATCACCCCACCTCGCCTATATGAGGAAGAGCATCTTGGATGTTGAATTCCAAGAACTAATCATTAGCATCCCATATGAGAATACTATACAGCTCCTCCTCCCTCAATTCTAGGAGCTCCAAGACATCTTGCATCAGTAGGTTTCACGAGTAATCGAGAATGAGCGAGACTCCCAAACTGAGAAACTCGAAAAATATTAAATACCATAACACGACGTTCTTCACACTAAATTATAACACTTTAGCCAAGAAATGTAGAAAAACAAAGAATGCTTCCAAAGAGAAAATATTTTAACACAAAAAACTTAGAACACAATTTTTCCACCTTCACACCATCCTTGAAGATGCCCATACCGCATTCAAAATAGAATTGTAGTGCAATAAGGGTAGCAAATACAAGCAAGAAGACTATTCTTTTGATTAAGTGGAGGATATTCCCAAAAAAGTTAGTTCAAGATAGCATCTAAGCCTTGTAGCTAGCTATGTAGAATTCATTGCTCCATGGTAACGATGGCCTGACAATGCCTAAAACAACTCCACCTTTGTAGGTACTTGTTGATGCATGATCTCATGGAAAACAACATCTGAATTTAACACCTGAAGAAAACACAGTATAGGTGTTTTCAAGGCAAGTAAGCCGCATGCTTAGCCTCCCTTTTTTGGAATTCAAGGCACGAACAACTAGGAAACTCAAATATTGTGACCGAGTAGTTCACACCTATTTCCCTTGAGCCCTCAGTGCTCAGATAAAAAATGTGTGTGTCATGACAAAGAATGATCTCCTCTCTTAAAATCTCTACCGCAATTAAACGACCTTTCTTAATGTTCTCTTAGAACTCTTTGGTCAGCTTGCTTCTCGTATAGAATATCTTCCCACCCCTATACGTTGTCTCGACAAAACCTGGAGTTCGAGATGTGACTATCGTCCTCATCTCTGGAGCCCCCACCACATGGTTAGTCCCATCTGTTTCCAGCACAAACCCTATTACATCAAGACTTACTATCTCCTCTGAAGCAAGATTTGTGCCCTTAGCCATAGGCCATACCCCAAAGGCAGGCCCTAGGGGTCCAATGACATAGGTAGTGTGTGCCTACAGTAGTGGGTGATATAGGAACCACAAAACCATATAAAGCCCTTTGTAAACCCACTGGAGTTGCCATCTCATGACCAGCATAAGAGCGTCGGCCCAAAAAGCTTCAGCTCAATCCTCTTTCCTTGACTACAGCTTTGGAGACCCCCCCTTGGCAAGGCACTTGATGCTTTTCTTTGGTTTAAATTCACTCTGACAAATTTCGGTCTATGGCTATCAGTCGTCGCAAGCACAACCCCAGGGGTAGCCAAAACAGGTCTCTTGCATCGAACAATTCTGTTGGGGCCAGATAGCCGAATAGGTCAGAACACTACAGTTGTGGCCAGTCGGTGTTTGTAATAATAAACTCATCGTCTTAGCTATGATTGATGTAACTCAGCCGATGCTCACTTAGCATTCCGTGGAGCAGGTCCTCAAAAGGAGAAATGATGGCTTACGAATCTATGTGGAAATCCTAGCTAAACCCACACTCAAAACAGTGCGAGTGAGAAGGGAAGCAGTTGAGGAGAGAGTAAAGTGAGAAGGGAAGCAGTTGAGGAGAGAGTAAAGAGAGAGGGAAGAGTACTGGGAGCTAGGGGCACGGATGGGGATAGAGGAGGAGGGGGAGTAAAGGCTGATCTACCCATTTGTTGGTGGCTGCCGTATGAGCTTTCACACCCATTAATCTTGCATTAAAAGCCTCCAAATTCTGCACAATAGGCCTGTCCACTCCGCCCTTCCTTTGACATTGCTTTCCCACTCTCTGTTGGTGGCTGCCGTATGAGCTTTCACACCCATTAATCTTGCATTAAAAGCCTCCGAATTCTGCACAATAGGCCTGTCCACTCCGCCCTTCCTTTGACATTGCTTTCCCACTCTCTGTTTCTCTCCCACATAGTGCACACTATCTATACAATCCAGAGGTCACAAGCTACACTACACCCTTAGGAGGGTAGCATCCACTTACATTGGCACTAAGATAGAGTGGGATTACTTCATTAGGGGTAATTATCCATTCAAGAAAATGGGATTACAAGCATGAGGAGTGGCTGGAGGTTACATAGGAGAGTGGGGAACACCCACATGATTGGGGGCTTACAGTAGAGAGTGGGCTAGTGGGGTAGCCCGAGTCACTCATCCATTGCTATATAAAGCACCCCACCCCATTGTATCTGGTATGAGGAAAATGAATGGCGAGGGAGATGATAATATGATCCCATGCTTATGCTCCAAGTATGCATGTTCATTAATTCTTCTTATGCCTTAATTAATTTAGTTCATTAATTATTATGGTCATGAGCATGTAATCTCTCTCTGTCTTTCTTTCTTTGCAATTAATAACCCTATTAGGACAATGGCCCTAACACTTTGGCAACCACGATGTTGGAGCCCTCGACTCTCTTACCCACATGCTTTCAATTTCTCATTTTGGCAATAACTAATACACTCGATGCAACATCCTTTGCATCTGCAGCTTTCAAAGATGTCATAGCATGTCGCATGATAGCTTTGAGCAAAGTAAGGTAATGAAAGCCTTTCTCCAATTGCCTTATTTTTTGTGCTATTAACAGATCTACATAGCCAACAAAATAACTTTCTGACTTCGAAAGAAAACCATCCAAGGAACGATCCCCATTAGTTTTACCAAAAAGCTCTGTAGTAGATTGATAGTCTGCCTCCTCTACTAGCCTCTGTTATCTAAGCTTCTCCTCTAGTTTGTTTTTTGCCTCCTCTTCAGGATTGAGCAGGATCCTGGAGGGTACCATCCTTTCTTCCGCCTTAACACCCTCATGAATGAGGAGATTTGCATCATCACCATCATCAACAATCAAGTCTGGGCCACCGCCTAGACCCCAATCAAGGGTGCTCTCAGTGCACCACCAATGTTCCTGTAGGGTTTCTCCCTTCCAATCAAAGACAGAGGCACTGTACGGTAGCAGCGGCATGGTCCTTGGTAGAGAAGATGTTGCAGGAGTGCCAGCGAACCTCAGCACCAAGGGTGGTTAGGGTTTCAATCAAAATAGCAGTCTGAATGGTCATGTGAAGAGATCGAGTGAAGAGATATTTTTTCATCCAAAAATATTTAAAAACTGAATTAGCACTCTCTAGAAGATTTTCTCTCTCTAGGCCAAAACTGGTAGAAACAAGATCTTTTATATTTCTGAAGAGGGATTTGATTATAGAGGAAGATGCTGGACATCTTGAGAGACTGGGGAGGAATCTTACAAGATTAATCATGTGTCATTTAGTAGGTCATTAAATATACCCTAATCTGCATAGCTATGTGTAGGAGATATCATGAATCTTAATAGCATGCCCATGCGAGCCTTCAGATAGGTTGCCTTGAGGTCCTTGATTTTCATGCCATCACATGTGAATAATGTACATGCCCATTAGGCGTTGTACATCAAATTTGGGATGCATTGGAACGTTCTCTGCCTCATCGAGTGCCTTGTAGGTTTTCTCCTAGGTTTGGTCTACCACATCGTCTGACTTAGGTGCAGGTCATGTTGTGGGGCTGAGGTCCGAAGTTCTTATGCAAGAACTTGAACTCGACACCATTGATATTGTATTAAGGAGCTACATCCTCAATATGCTTTTGGATGGTGATGATAGCAGAGATGTCATCTAGACTTCTATCATCGTATCACCCCACCTCGCCGATATGAGGAAGAGCATCTTGGATGTTGAATTCCAAGAACTAATCATTAGCATCCCATATGAGAAAACTATACAACTCCTCCTCCCTCAACTCTAGGAGCTCCAAGACATCTTGCATCAGCAGGTACTGAGGATGGCCATTTCATGAGTAACCGAGAATGAGCGAGACTCCAAATTCGAGAAACTGGAAAAATATTGAATACCATAACACGACGTTCTTCACACTAAATTATCACACTTTAGCCAAGAAATGTAGAAAAACAAAGAATGCTTCCAAAGAGAAAATATTTTAATACAAAAATCTCATAACACAAATTTTCCACCTTCACACCATCCTTGAAGATGCCCATACCGCATTCAAAATAGAATTGTAGTGCAATAAGGGTAGCAAATACAAGCAAGAAGACTATTCTTTTGATTAAGTGGAGGATATTCCCAAAAAAGTTAGTTCAAGATAGCATCTAAGCCTTGTAGTTGGCTATGTAGTATTCATTGCTCCATGGTAACGATGGCCTGACAATGCCTAGGTAGTTGTTGATGCATGATCTCATGGAAAACAACATCCGAATTTAACACCTCAAGAAAACACAGTATAGGTGTTTTCAAGGCAAGTAAGCCACATGCTTAGCCTCCCTTTTTTGGAATTCAAGGCACGAACAACTAGGAAACTCAAATATTGTGACCGAGTAGTTCACACCTATTGCCCTTGAGCTCTCAGTGCTCAGATAAAAAATGTGTGTGTCATGACAAAGAATGATCTCCTCTCTTAAAATCTCTACCGCAATTAAACGACCTTTCTTAATGTTCTCTTAGAACTCTTTGGTCAGCTTGCTTCTCGTATAGACTATCTTCCCACCCCTATACTTTGTCCCGACAAAACCTGCAGTTCAAACTTACTATCTCCTCTGAAGCGAGATTTGTGCCCTTAGCCATAGGCCATACCCGAGAGGCAGGCCCTAGGTCCAATGACATAGGTAGTGTGCACCTGCAGTAGTGGGTGATATTGGAACCACAAAACCATATAAAGACCTTTGTAAACCCACTGGAGTTGCCATCATCATGACCAGGAAAAGAGCGTCGGCCCAAAAAGCTTCAGCTCAATCCTCTTTCCTTGACTATAGCTTTGGAGACCCCCCTTGGCAAGGCACTTGATGCTTTTCTTTGGTTTAAATTCTCTCTGAGAAATTTCGGTCTATGGCTATCAGTCGCAAGCACAACCCTAGGAGTAGCCAAAACAGGTCTCTTGCATCGAACAATTCTGTTGGGGCCAGACAGCCGAACAGGTCAAAACACTACAATTGTGGCCAATCGGTGTTTGTAAATAAACTCATTGTCTTAGCCATGATTGATGTAACTCAGAGCCAATGTCACTTAGCATTCCGTGGAGCAAGTCCTCAAAAGGAGAAATGATGGCTTACGAATCTATGTGGAAATCCTAGCTAAACCCACACTCAAAACAGTGTGAGTGAGAAGGGAAGCAGTTGAGGAGAGAGTAAAGAGAGAGGGAAGAGCACCGGGAGCTAGGGGCACAGATGGGGATGGGGATGGAGGAGGGGGGGAGTAAAGGCCGATCTACCCATTTGTCGGTTGCTGTATGAGCTTTCACACCCATTAATCTTGCATTAAAAGCCTCCAAATTTTGCACAACAGGCCTGTCCGCTCCGCCCTTCCTTTGACATTACTTTCCCACTCTCTGTTTCTCTCCCACATAGTGCACACTATCTATACAATCCAGGTCACAAGCTACACTACACCCTTAGTAGGAGGGTAGCATCCACTTACATTAGCACTAAGATAGAGTGGGATTACTTCATTAGGGGTAATTATCCATTCAAGAAAAGGGGATTACAACCATGAGGAGTGGTTGGAGGTTACATAGGAGAGTGGGGAACACCCACATAATTGGGGGGTTACACTAGAGAGTGGGCTAGTGGGGTAGCCCAAGAGTCACTCATCCATTGCTATATAAAGCACCCCACCCCATTGTATCTGGTATGAGGAAAATGAATGGCGAGGGAGATGATAATATGATCCCATGCTTATGCTCCAAGTATGCGTGTTCATTAATTCTTCTTATGCCTTAATTAATTTAGTTCATTAAGTATTATGTTCATGAGTGTGTAATCTCTCTCTGTCTTTCTTTCTTTGCAATTAAAAACCCTGTTAGGACAATGGCCCTAACACTTTGGCGAACACGATGTTGGAGTCTTAGTTTCTCTTACCCACATGCTTTCAATTTCTCATTGGCAATAACTGATACACTCGATGCAACATCCTTTGCATCTGCAGCTTTCAAAGATGTCATAGCATGTCGCATGATAGCTTTGAGCAAAGTAAGGTAATGAAAGCTTTTCTCCAATTGCCTTATTTTTTGTGCTGCATAGCCAACAAAATAACTTTCTGACTTCGAAAGAAAACCATCCAAGGAACGATCCCCATTAGTTTTACCAAAAAGCTCTGTAGTAGATTGATAGTCTGCCTCCTCTACTAGCCTCTGTTGTCTAAGCTTCTCTTCTAGTTTGTTTGCTGCCTCCTCTTCAGGATTGAGCAAGATCTTGGAGGGTACCATCCTTTCTTCCGTCTTAACACCCTCATGAATGAGGAGAGTTGCATCATCACCAATCATCAACAATCAAGTCTGGGCCAGCGCCTAGACCCCAGTCAAGGGCGCTCTCAGTGGACCACCAATGTTCCTGTAGGGTTTCTCCCTTCCAAGCGAAGACAGAGGCACTGTATGGTAGCAGCGGCATGGTCCTTGGTAGAGAAGATGTTGCAGGAGTGCCAGCGAACCTCAGCACCAAGGGTGGTTAGGGTTTCAATCAAAAAAGCAGTCTGAATGGTCATGTGAAGAGATCCAGTGATACGGGCTCCCTTCAAAGGCTGAGGGGGACCAAACTCAGCACGGCAAGACATGAGACCAGGCATTTTAACCTCTGAAGAAAGTTCAATTTCTAGGTAGGGAATTCGATCAGACACCGTGGATAACACCCCATAAACAGTTCCATCAATCAGCGCTTGCTTCAAGGCATCGGCATCGCCTCATCCCTCAGCACACAGGCTATATGATGGTGCCAAGCCAAGGCAGCCCATAGCCACCGGGCATTTGGCTCATTTGGAGAGATCGTTGAAGCTGTTGT
Source organism: Cibotium barometz (assembly GCF_041138505.1). Taxonomy (NCBI): domain Eukaryota; kingdom Viridiplantae; phylum Streptophyta; class Polypodiopsida; order Cyatheales; family Cibotiaceae; genus Cibotium; species Cibotium barometz. The sequence continues at coordinate 64,532,903 of NC_141049.1, forward strand.
TGTTTGGAGCAGAGCCGGTAGTTGCAATCCTGAATCGGAGCGCCCATCAGTCTCTGAGTGACTGCCTTTGTAATCCGGGTTCAGAAGGTACCACATGATTTCAAGAAGAAGGTTACCTCTTCTCTGATTTTCTTGGCATCTTGTGACTTTCTGTTAGTTAATCTGCTTTAGGAGATCTTCAAGCTCTTTGGTTATCCTATTCAGTTTATATGTGGGCATTGTCCAATTCAATTGTAAAAAAGTAAGCCATGATGCATCAATTGTAAGAAAAATTAATAGGCCGTGGACCAAAGGAAGAAAAGGGAAAATAGATAAAAGGAAAATTAAAAGGAAAATGGACAAAAGTCAAAATATCTGTAAAGTGCTTTTCGACACTAGCTGATATGTGCGAGTGCCAACATTGTCAGAGTTTGGAGCATCGTTCCCGAGACTATCTTCAATGTTCAGCATGTGGCGAATTCAGACAAAAATTTAAGCATTGTCCAATTCCGACTTGCTCCAGATGTCAGCAGCATGGCCATCGCAAAAAAGATTATCCATTCGTGTTTTGCAAGGAGTGCAAGGAAGTTGGCCATGAGAATAGTTATTGCCCTAGGTGTATTTGAGGAGGAGGTACTCTACATTCCCGCATGCTCTAAAAGTCTCCACCTATGCATGGGAAAAAGCAGTGTTAGGAAAATTTGAGGCAAGGCTAGATAAGGCATGTGCATTGAATGCTAAAAGCATGGCCAGTATTGTTGTGACCCCACCATGTGAGGTGCAAATTTTTTAAGGGTAAGCATGCAGATAGTGTTTACATCATGAAGAGATTTAGAGAATTGAAGAATGAGCTACTTACATTGTATGCATCCCTAGACGAGAGAGAGAGAGGGAGAGCAAGAACATGGTGGAACAAAATAGGGACCTTGATAGCCCAGGAAATCAGGATGATGGGTTTGGTGGAGTTTGAAGGAGCATGGGGGGACAAGAAGAGCAAGGAGTCCTCGGATGTCCCTAGCCTCACATCGGATGGGGTCCAGTGGGTGGGCGGATGGTCTACATGATGGTTCAGATTTGATTCTTGCTCATGATAGTTCTTGTGTTGCATGTCCGATTCCGATTGTGCTGACATGTCAGATACTCAGGAGCCCACCGCCTACTAATTTACTCGAGTCAAATGATTCATGTGGTGATTCCTCTTCCCTCTCTCTCTCTCTCTATGGTATTGCAGGATGCTAATGATAATGTTTTGCATATGAATATCTATCTTCTTGATGATGATCTAGAGGAGCTAGCCTTGGCTAGCAATGATACAGATGTGAGGACTCTCTTTGAGTCTATTCTCCAGGTTCCTAATACTCATGTGGAGGTCCCATTTCTTGGGTTTACTATGCATGCTTGTGATGATATTCCAGGCATATAGGATGGTCATATGTATTCTGAGTTTCAGTTTTCGACCCACATGCAGCTATCTATGCATGGTCTAACTGTATGGAGGATCCCTTGGTGTAGTCTGTCATTATGTCCGATGGCCGATATTCAGATTGCTTCCTAACTACTGCCAGCAGTCAACTTATTTTTGGCATCAACATATCCATCTACTTTTCGACTGTTAGCCTTCGGATCGAAGGCCAATGCTTCATGCAGTGTAGTAGTATATACTCCATATTCCTGGAGTTTGGATCTTCTTGTGCAAGTGCTCAGACTTTGAAGTGAATTTTAACCCTCTCACAGCCAAGAGCCAATGGATGAAGTGAGAAATACTTATTTGGAATGTCAAAATGCTCCTGCAAGTCTTGAATAGAAATCTCAAAGAATCTTTGATCGTGGCAAACCAAGGGTTTGCCATATATTGTAATAGAGAGTGGCATCTTAAATTGATATATCTTAGAAGCAAGGAGAAAACAAAGGATGATTTTACAAATGAGCCATAGACGTGCCTCAAATGCTAGTGATTGGAAGTAAGATGGATGTGACAATTGTAAAAAGAGGTCTTTTGTATATGGATGTACTTAACTTATAAATAGAACTATTTTATGTTCACAAAAAAACATCAACTGGCCATATAGAGAAATTTCCTTAAGAATTTTCTATATTTTTTATTGTAATTAATTATATTTTTATATATACTTTAAATTTTTATTATATTTCCTCACCCTAGTTAGCTTAAAATTTTAATTGAACCTTTTATGTTATGGAAACCCTAAGATATTAGGAAAGTTTTACATTTAAGTCTGCTCGACCTCTACATTTCTAGCTCGACCTCTCTTTGTTAACTTCTTTGATGTCTCAAAGTAGCTCGACATGGGCTGCTTTGAGACCAATATATGTTTCAAACGTTTTCAAACAATAGACAAGCCCTTCCTCCCAATTTTCAGTAGGCATTTTGCTCACAAGAGTAGGGCCCTTTCAAAAATACTCATTTTACATGTGTGAAGAGGAATCCATGGTTGACACTGAGAGAGGAATCCATGGTTGACACTCAGAGCTTCAATCAACACAATGCTCTAATAGACTTGACCTTAAAATGCTCTAATAGACTTGACCTTAAAATGTCAGCAGATAGGCACGTCGCCACTTCTCAATATTCATAAAATGTCCCAAGATGAAGCCCTTTTTTGGTCTGTGGTGGCTAGGTAGAGTTCATAGGGTTATTTGGTCTTGGTTGGCCAGAGTTTGTAGAGTCATCTAACCGGGTAGAGTTTGCATAGTTTTTTTGGTCCTGGTCGAGGAGGAAAACCTTATTCCGAGAAACTATTTTTGAGTGAACCAAAAAACCAAGCAAAACCCACTAAACAAACTCCAAAAGCAAGTAAATATTTGATCATTCCAAACATGTTAACACAAACATAACAACAGTGGCAACATATAACTAGAATATATGTTTGTACTTAGGGATACACTTTAAAATATATGACATAACTAGAAAAAAAAAGGAAATCTTCAAATTCTAGGTTCCCAAAAGATATTTCCACCCGACTTCTGATAAAAGGGGATAAAAAACCACCAAATTTGCAGCTAAATGCAATCTCCTCACAAACAAACACCTGCACATCAAGCAGTGACATTGTGCTAAGAGCTTGAAACAACTCCACCTTAGTGAGGGTTCCTTGATGCATGAACTCATGGAGTGATTAAATTCAAGCCCAGAACTTGCAAGTATAAGAAATATAGGTGCTTGCATGGCATGTATGTCAAGTGCTTGCTTTCTCTTTTTTGAAACCCTTCACATGTGCAATGAGACCAACACAAAGTAGTTCACACCCAATGCTCTAAAGCCTTCAGTATTGACATAAAAGATATGCGATTCCTTCTACAAGATAATGGCCTCTCGAACTTCCAAGCTTTTCCCCTTCTGAATGCTCTTGTGAAATTCTATTATCAAGCTTTTCCCCTTCTGAATGCTCTTGTGAAATTCTATTATCAAGCGTGCTCTCCACTTAACATATTTTCCATCCTTGTATTTTGGGCAAAATGTACTTGGAACTCTTGTTGTGTTTACATTCACTTGAGTAGACCACATAGTGGAACCCCTAGACTAAAGCACAAATCCATTTGCTTCAAGCATTTGTATCTCATGAGGTTGCAATAGAGTCCCTTCATCAACTGGCCACACTCTAGGAAACGGGGCCCAATATACCAATGACTTGGTTCTCATCAATTGAAAACCATGCTTTGGAAGCTCACACTAGTGCAAGATGAGAGCTATGGTGGATAGAAGGTGATGTGAGCCATAGATTAGGTGTGTGAGTGGAGTGTGACTGTTGCTAATGACAAATAATGGAGGGTTAGTGTGAGAACCACGATGATCATGACTTGGATAGGGTGGAATGCTTGCACTTCTCATTACTTGAGGCTCTTAATATAGCCAAATGTTTACACAACATGTGGATTCAGGTGATGCCACCTCATCACACAATATCTCATGACTTCCTTTGTACACAAACCTTGTGCATCTAGGCACCACATTTCCAACACCCCCCCCCCTTGGTGCCATCTTAGACACGGGTGAGAGGTACACAACATATGCATGTAGGCCTAACCAGGCATCTTAGCCTTACACATAAACTAGGCATCTTGGCCCTACAACGGCTACATCATTGGTGCCAGTGGTGGCGGGGTGGGTAGAGACAATAAAAATAATACAACGGGTAGGTGAGATACATAGCTTCAAAAAAGTCCTTTAGTTTCCCTCCCTTAGATAGGAGGCCTCTACCAGATTTGCTTGTTGAGGTTGATTCTTTGACCAATGGTTACTCTCCATGTGTTCGAGCTTCCCACACACGGTGCATTCAAGATTTGGTTTGTTCTTGAACTTGCATGTGTTGAATGTGTGACTGAAATGCCCACAATGATTGCATCTAGGTTTAAAATCCCTTTTACCAGCATAGGTGCCAAGTCCTTTGATGAGGACGCTCCATTTTCATCTTTTGCTCATGTTCAAGAAATTAGGCTTACACATCATTCGAGGTTAAGTTAGAGTTGTTAGACAAGATTTCAACTATGTTGGAATACTCTTCTAAACCTTTCACAACTAGCAAGCAAGATAGCCTTAGCTTCATCATCATCAAGTACTTTACCAATGGTAGAAAGTTGTTGTTTGATACTTTTATACTTGTTGATGTGGCTTGTTAGATCAAGACTATTACCTAGGTTGAGTTGATATAATTGCATGAGTAAGTGAACTTTGGAGTGATTTTCTTGTGTACCAAATAGTTTGTTTAGCTCTTCCCATGCCTCCTTGTCCTTCTCAATCCCAACGATATAATGAATTACCTCATCATCTCTAATGCAAGTGGTGCTATGAATCTCAAGGCTCACTCATTTTTCTCATTCCATGTGGTTCCTAGGCTTGCTTGAGTATCTCTCCCTTGAATTATTCCCCATTGATTTTTCTTAATGAGTATATACATGTTTTTGATTGCCATGTGTGAAATCACATCCTATTAAACTTGATGATTTCATCTTGGGTCATGGTGAATAGGGGGTCTTACCAGTGTCCCCATATATATGATGGTACTCCTAGTAGTGTCTACCCTTTTCAAATAGGATGACAATGATGGGTTTTGCATTCAAAGCTTATGGCTCATTACAATGATGTGTACTAAGACTCTTGTACATGCATAAGAAGTACAATGTGTTTTCTGGTTTTCATTGCAAGAAGTAGATGAATATGATTTAAAAGCAACCAGCCTCTAAATACACTTAGTACCAAGCTTAGTGCTTAATCAGAGGTACACAGTCATGATACTTATGGTTTCAATGGGAAGCATTAAGCCCAACTAGGTTTATTTTAGCCAACTTAATGGCTAAACTAACCAAAACAAGTACTTAATGAGTCTTTTGGATGATTTGGATCAAAGCTTTAATCCCAAGATAAAGTACCTGAGTTTTGGATATGGTGGACTCCAACCAACCTCTAATAAACTGAATGGCATGAGCAGCAAAGTTAATCCTTTGGAGAGTGCTTTGGTGGGCTTGTAGTAGTTGACCCCAAGGCACACCTTTGTGTCTGAGGAATTAGAGAAAATCGTCGTATACTGCCCGAACAAGGCGAAAATGCACAGAACAGGTGGTGGCAGTTTCTTGACGAAATGGCAGTTGGTTTTGCCTCTTTGCCCTCAAATTGTATTAGGGATTTTGAAGCTTCAGTGGTGTGAAGCCCCCTTCCAAATCCTACACCAAATGGTAGGCTGTAGCACCTGCACGATCCAAAAAACCACCATGAGGTGGAGCTGCCATGAAAGCTTGAGAGGATAAGCTTGTGTGATTAAGAAGGGATTAGTGGATGATTAGTTCAAGAGACTCAAGGAATGGTTGGGGGAATGATGAAAGATGTTCTAGGATCTAGAAAAGCTCTGATACCAAGTTGAAATCCATGCTTTGGAAGCTCACACCAGTGCTGCAAGATGAGAGCTATGGTGGATAGAAGGTGATGTGAGCCATAGATTAGGGTGTGTGAGTGTTGCAAATGACAAAGATAATGGAGGGGTAGTGTGAACCAACATGATCATGACTTGGATAGGGTGGAATGCTTGCACTTCTCATTACTTGAGGCTCTTAATATAGCCAAACGTTTACATAACATGTGGATTCAAGTGATGCCACTCATCACACAATATCTCAACTTTCTTCCTCTTCTTCAGAGACTGTTCACACCCACCCTTAGTACAAAACCCTTGTGCATCTAGTAACCACATTTCCAACATCATCTACATCCCAATAGTGAATGGAGGGCAAGTTTCAAAAACCACATAAGCTCCTCCCCCACCCCCCACCACTAGGGTATTTGCGTTGACCCCAAAAGCAAGGTGAAAGGCACTCCATTGTTTCCATTTCTATCTCCCTTATTAATGTATGCTCCACATCTCCCACTTTGTCCTGGTTTTCTTCCCTAGCTCTATCCTTTGAATAGCCCGCACTGTTTTGACCACCTTTGTCTCAATACATCCATCTACTTCCCCACCATGAGCACCTATCGATTGTTTATTGTAACAATCACTTGGGCATTTGTGCACACTGCGCCTGCAAGCAATGTTGTTGAGATTCAAGCTCGATGGCAGCTTGTGCCAGTTGTACTATGTGCTGGCGTGTTAGGTAGTAGCATGTGTGAGACATAAATGACCGCATCTAGCTGGTCATAGTTGTGTTGACAGTAGCTAGGGTTAGCAGTGTGTGGACACACAACACAAGTAGTGTGTTGTAGCTTTTGGGATTTATGGCTTTATGATTGTCTGAGATGGGACATGGCTTTCCTCTATGGCTAGGGTTTGACTAATGCATTAGGGTTTGCTCCTGTATGTGTGTCCTCTCTCCCTCTACCTGTTTTTCATCATGGTATCAGAGCTTGGTGCTCTCTATTAGGGTTTATGAGTGAGTGAGAGAAGAGGGAGAAGAAGCTATGAAGAAAAGCTGTGGAGCTTGCCATTGGAGCTGTGAAGCTTGAAGCACACCAATTTTCACCAAATCTTAGACCTTGGCCTATCGGGGGTAAAAAAACTAAACATCCTTAAGCGGATTGCAGGTGCAAAATCACAAACAATATCAGATTTGAGTTGCCCAAAGCAAAGAAGAATTTATGTTTTGCAAGCTCTCCATTGAAGCTTGATAGTGGTGAATGTATGTTATAAATGGTTGCAAATCTCGCAGCAAAGGTTCATGTATCTGGCAATGGGAATGTGTTAGCAACTCATGTGCAAGCCCTAGATTGATTTTGGAGCAAGTGTGATGCATTGAAGTGATTGGAAAAAAATCTGTTTTGAAGCCCTCACAAAAACAGTGAATAGATACTCATTTTTTATGCAATTGGAGCCGATTTTTTGCAAAAATCATAAGGTTGATGGCTTGGGTGCATGCCTAGGGGTGTTGGAAACTCCTATATATCATCAATAGCCACACATAAGCTCTCAATTTTTCCTAATTGCAGGCAGCGCAGCCTGGAGGCTAAAACAGAGCATATTTTATCCTTTTTGCTTGGTTGAGGTCTAATTCAAGCTTGGTTGGTTGATCACTTGCACAATTTTCTTAGCAATACTGTGATACACATAGAGGAGAAGGATGATATGTGGTTTGTTGGAGCAATTATGCATTTGGGAGCCAATTATGAGTTGATTAAGAATGTTATAAATTGTGATTAGTGAAACAGAGAGTCGTTAATCGACTAATTACTCACTCAATTTTTACAAATGGTCTGATTCCTTTTTCATGGAGTTATTAGACATAATTGCTAAGCTAATGAATGCATGGTCCCTCAATTTGGACAAGAATTGAAGAAAATATAGCACTTTTTCTACTGGTTTTATTGGTTTTTCTCAAAACAGAGAAGAGGATTTGATATTTCTGGTATGTATGCACCTTGGTTGGTGTTAATATGTAACATTGATCTTGTTCGAGTGTCAATGAAAGTTATCCACACTTGATTGAACCACTATATTACATTTGAATGCACTCAGTGTGATTTTTTACATCAACAGTGAAGTTGGTTGAGTACTTTGGAGTATCTGGGACACTTATTAGAGTGTGGTTGAGCTGAGGAAGGCTCATTTATAGGATTGGACGTGTGTAGAAGGTGCATTTGCATATATGTGTGACAACCCAGTACAGATTGTGGGTGAGAAGTTGGATAGAAAGAACAGGATCAAAAGCTTTCTGAAAGGAAAAGGATTTTGAAACCTTGTTACAAGTGCGGAGCCAGAGCTGGATCTACCCCAACAACCTATACAACAACAAGTTGTAGCTCATAAACAATGGTCAGAGAGAGCATACAAAGTTTTGCATTACTTGTCTATATGTATCTCGGATGTTATACTCATATATATACATGATGTTGAGAATCCCAAGGATGCATGGGATAGTTTGGTAAAGCTATTTGATATAGATACTAGTGCTCGTAAGTCTCAGTTGAGACAACAGATTCATAATGTGAAGCGGAAAGGAAGGAGTATTCATGATTATGTACAAGAGATTAAGAAGTATATGCAAATGCATTGGTAACTATCAATGCCCCCATGCCTAATGATGATTTGGTAGACATTGCCTTGCGCATGGTCTTGGCAAGGAGTACAAGTCTTTTGATACATCTATCTCTGTTCGGAGTACAGATTTACTAGATTTTGATGAGTTGGTTTCACTCTTGCTTGTTGAGGAAATCAAACTCAGTGACCCTTTTCATGATGCATCTACTAGCCATGATGATCATGGCAGGAATCAGGCTTTCTATTCACAAAGGGGATTTAGAGACAGGGGGAGATTTGCATCATGAGGTCGTGGTGTTGAGCGCAGGATAGGTCACCACAACAAAATTTTTAGCCTTCATATGGTGCTAGAGGTGGTCATGGATATACACCTAAAAGAGGTAGAGGTAATTCTCGTGTGGAAGAGGACGTTGGCAAGGCCAACAAGCATCTATGCAAAATGAAGAATGCCATTACTGTGGAAAGTTTAGTTATATGGCACGTGATTGTTACCATAAACAAAATGATTTGCGAGAGGGTAGAGCAAAACATGGTGGAAATTATACAAATAGTGGAAATTTTGGAGCACAACATGGTGGAAATTTTGCATCAAGCAGTCATGATGGTAGTGCAAATCACTTATTTGCCATGAAACATGTTAGTAGTACAGAGACTGAATACAGGGGTGCAGCCATAGCTGCATGTGAAGGAGTATGGTTAAAGAGTCTCTTGGCTGATTTGGGTGAGCCTATTGATGGCAAGGTTGTCATTCATTGTGACAACATGAGCAGCATATAGTTGGCCAGGAATCCGGTCTTTTATGCACGGACCAAGAGGCCCACTATCATTTTGTCAAAGAGAAAGTGTTGGATGGTACAGTGGATTTGCAGTATGTGAAGACTGAAGAGCAAGTGTCCGACATCTTTACAAAGCCACTTAGAAGGGAGAAGTTTGAGTACTTCCGTACTATATTGGGAGTACATGGGATGAGCTTGAGGGGGAGTGTTGAGAGCTTTGATAGCCCAAGCTCATCTACATCTTCATCTATGGCAGTACATCATGAGCTTGAGAGGGACTGTTGAGATTCAAGCTCGATGACATCTTGTGCTAGTTACACTATGTACTGGCATGTTAGATAGTAGCATGTGTGAGATATAAATGACCGCGTCCAGCTGGTCATAGTTGTGTGGACAGTAGCTAGGGTTAGCAGTGTGTGGACACAACACAAGTAGTGTGTTGTAGCTTTTGGGATTATGGCTTTACGATTGTGTGAGATGGGACATGGCTTCTCTCTATGGCTAGGGTTTGTTGACTAATACATTAGGGTTTGCTCATGTGTGTGTGTCCTCTCACTTTCTACCTGTTTTTCATCAAATGTTACCAGATTCAATCCCTACTAGTCTTGGAGAACAATTGTGCTTCATCTTCCTTTCCATTGTGTTTCATTCTAATAACACATGCGAGAGTAATATGGGCAATCGATATTGACGCACCTGAGTGAAAAGATGGGGGGAAGAGAGCTTGAGCTCTTGCAAGCACACACACACACTCACAAAACCCTAATAGAGAACACACAAGGTGAGAGGCTGAAAAATCTTCTTCTACTTCTCTCAACACTCAACACACCATATACAAGATAAGAGTACACACAATATGAAAGGTACTCAACCAAATACATACAAGGGTTCTCTATAGTGTGAACCCAACTAAATGAGCTGGCACTATAACTATGCCAGTCTCTAGAATGGCTGTCACACAGCCTGTCATCCCACTGGCCGCATATCACCCATGATCTCACCAACCATGCCAGTGGTGTAAGTGTGGGGCCTATCCTGCAGGCGGGTCATCAGTGTCCACTGCCTCACTAGACGAGCTCGATATCTCAACACTTCCCCTCGAGCTCAACTCCATCTCATGTACACCAAGCAAAGCCCTGAATTTGCCGAGCTTCTCTGTACCCAATGCTTTGGTGAAGATGTCAGCTACCTGATCCTCTGTGCTGACATAAACAAGGTCAAGTTCTCCTGCCAAGACCTTCTCTCTGACGAAGTGGTAGTGGACCTCTATATGCTTCGTGCGAGCATGAAAAACTGGGTTCTTGGCCAACTGTATAGGCCAACTGTATACTGCTAATGTTGTCACAGAAAATGACAACTTGAAAATCCACTCTTGTCTATCCACTGATAGACCCAAATCTGCAAGTAGCATTCTCAACCAAGCTACCTCACATGCTGCCATAGCAGCTCCTCTGTACTGGATAGAGCAACCGTAGGCTGCTTCTTGCTGCTCCAAGTCAGAGCAACACTCCCCAAAGAAAACATGAAGCCACTGGTAGATCTTCTATTTGAGATACTACCAGCCCAATCAGCATCTGTGTACCCATGTACACATATCTCTGTCCCAGTCTCATAGAATAGTCCACAATGCAAAGTAGACCTCACATACCTCAGTATGCGTCTCAATGCATCCAAATGCGGTTTCCGTGGAACCTGCATAAATTGACTCACCAACCCAACAGCATAGCTCAAATCTGGTCTGGTGATCGTCATATAGATCAAGCTTCTTACTATGCGTCTATACATAGTAGGATCCTCCAAAATCTCTCCTGAATCTGCACACTCAACTTGCCATTCTGATCCAGTGGCACGGAAATAGGCTTACAGCCTATCATACCATACTTGGACAACATGTCCAAGCCATACTATCTCTACAGTAATCCAATACCATGTGGTGACCTAATCACCTCAATGCCCAAGAAATATCTGAGCTCCCCCAGATCCTTCATCTCAAACTTCTGTCTAAGCAAGATCTTTACATCAAACATCTCTGCATCATGGTCCCCCGTAATGATCAAGTCATCTACATAGATGACAACAAGCACAACCCCTCTATCACCATGTCTCACATACAGCGAGAAATCTGCATTGGCTACATGAAAGCCAATAGTGATAAGATATTTAGAAATCTTGTCAGACCATGCTCTTGGTGCTTGTTTTAAGCCGTACAAGGCTTTCTTCAACCTGCAAACATGCTCGGGGTGACTCACATCCTCATAACCAGGTGGCTGCAACATATACACCTCTTCTTGCAAATCCCCATGCAAGAATGCATTCTTTACATCCATCTGATGTAAAGACCATTGCTTTGACGCAGCCACTGCTATCACAACTCTCACTGTTGCCATCTTGGCAACTGGGCTGAAAGTTTCCTCATAATCAATGCCATATGTCTGCGCATATCCTTTGGCTACCAATCTAGCCTTGTACCTGTTTATGCTTCCATCACTGTTATGTTTAACTTTGTACACCCACTTGCATACAATGGCTTTCTTGTCTTCAGGCAATTGCACTAAGTCCCAAGTTTCATTTCCATATAGTGCATCCATCTCCTCATCCATAGCTTTCTCCCAACACACATTTCCAATAGCCTCATCAATGCATGTGGGCTCTACAACCTGCACAACCTTTGCCATATATGCATAGTGATGTGCCACATAACCATCATAGGTAAACCTCTGCACAGGGTTTTTAACTCTCCCAGATCTTCGCAGCTTTTCATTCATGGCTTCCATAGCCTTCTTTACACCAGGTGTTCTCATAGTAGCTGGAATCCCAAGCTCCTCATCAAGGCTCATATCTGAGCCACTAGACTCTCCATCAACATGAGAATGCCCTGCAGAAATGTCAGGCATACCAAGGGGCTCAACCACTTTCTCTTTTCCTTTACGTGATGTACTAATCACATTTGCAGGACTGGTATTATGATGCAGCCTACCACTCCATGGTCTATCAATAGACCCACTAGATGAGGACTCTCCTGGTCCACTCAAAGACTGTGATTGCTAACCTACATTCTGTGCAACCACACTTCCACTCACATCAGCCCCAACAGCTTCTTTTTCAGTAGCATACCAGCTGCTCATCTCATCAAAAACAACATCCCTACTTACCCTCAACTCACGTGTAACAGGGTTATAACACTTGTATCCCTTTTGCTCAAGGGAATATCCAATAAACACATATTTTTTAGCTTTTGGATCTAGCTTAGTTCTCAGCTCATCTGGCACATGCACATATGCAATGCATCCAAAGACTTTCAGATGAGACAAATAAGGTTTTCTGCAAGAAAACTCTTCTCTGGAGTTACATCATGTATGGCTGCAGTTGGAGTCCTGTTCATGATGTAGCTGCGGGGCGTCACGGCACGGCACCGGGGGCGAGGGGACTGTGGGGCGTCGGATGCATGGGATACTTTGATAAAGCTATTTGATACAGATACTAGTGCTCTCGTAAGTCTCAGTTGAGACAACAGATTCACAATGTAAAGCGAAAAGGAAGGAGTATTCATGATTATGTACAAGAGATTAAGAAGTATGCAAATGCATTGGCAACTATCAATTCCCCCATGCCTAATGATGATTTGGTAGACATTGCCTTGCGTGGTCTTGGCAAGGAGTACAAGTCTTTTGATACATCTATCTCTGTTCGGAGTACATGTTTACTAGATTGGATGAGTTGGTTTCACTCTTGCTTGTTGAGGAAATCAAACTCAGTGACCCTTTTCATGATGCATCTACTAGCCATGATGATCATGGCAAGAATCAGGCTTTCTATTCACAAAGGGGATTTAGAGGCAGGGGGAGATTTGCATCACGAGGTCGTGGTGTTGGTCGTGGATGGCAGGATAGGTCACCACAACAAAATTTTCAGCCTTCATATGGTGCTAGAGGTGGTCATGGATATACACCTAAAAGAGGTAGAGGTAATTCTCGTGTGGAAGAGGACGTTGGCAAGGCCAACAAGCATCTATGCAAAATGAAGAATGCCATTACTGTGGAAAGTTTAGTTATATGGCACGTGATTGCTACCGTAAACAAAATGATTTACGAGGGGGTAGAGCACAATATGGTGAAAATTATACAAATAGTGGAAATTTTGGAGCACAACATGGTGGAAATTATGCAAATGGTGGAAATCACTTGTTCAGAATGATGATCTCCAATAGAGATTTGCAACTTTGTAGAGAACGTCGAGATAGGAATTGAATAATCAGATCCATGTTATCTCGGGCAAGGATGTGTATTCATTCAGAGGCTTGCACAAATGGCGTCTACTGCTAATCTGGTGGAACCTATTTAGTACCGAAGGATGGGAGCTTATCTCAAGCAACATGCTTTAGCCTAGATCCCTCTGCCACCTCTCCAACCGGATGGACCTGCTGCTGGAGGTGCCGTAGCCAGAGGAGCAGGACAAGCTACTGATGATGGAGAAAATGATAATGACTTCGGTGATGTGGAGTATCTCTGAGGCAGTCTGTGTGGGTTCGGGTCTCGGATTCAAGATCCATCCACCACGTGTGCCAAGTGTTGGGCGGGTCCGACCATCCAGCACCAACCTTCCAACTGTCCACCCAGTCGACTACCCATCTAAATGTAATCTGCCCATCCGTGTATCGGTGTGCTTGTATGAAGCGCCGTCATTGAAGCGTTGTATCTTTGTACCGAACTATTTTGTAACTCTTCGACATCTGTTTATATAAGGATGACCTAACACGAATAAATCAATCTATTTTGCGCATTGATGTTTCTTTAGTATGAAGTTTTGTTTATGTCTTTTAAGTTTAAGTTGAAGCGCAATGTTTTCTATTGATGGTCTTTGCCGTTAGCATGCCCATCTTCAGTTGGCAAGGGTGAGGTACCTATTTTTGTCCCACTTGGCGAGTCTTGAGAGGGAGGCGGGTGGAAATAAGGAATTTTGTGGTACAGGGCTCTCTATTGCATGAGAGGTGGCTGAGTGCGAGGTGGAAGGGATATCATGTCCCAAGTATGCTTGGAGATGGTCCTGTGGAACTCCATGAATTAGTCAATTTTTTCCTTGCCTTTTGCAAGCTTTGCATCAAGAGTTTCCGTGTTTTGGGAACCTTGGGTTACCATTGCCATTGTCATTCCTCATTGGTGCTCATTGTCAGACAAAAGAGGTTGGGATAATCGACGGTGTAGCCTTAGGGAGCCAAATGCTTCTGTTACCTTCGTAGTACCCTTGGGCCCCTAGAAGCATGTCAGGCACCCACCATATTTGGGGATCGCATTTTTATGGCGGTCGTCTTACTTTAACGAGGGATCGTGGGATTATGCTACTTTGGGTAGTCAGAGTTGTTTCTACCCGGCATAGCCCTAGGCCTCCAATAACTCCCTTTCCACAAACCATTTGGTTTGGCGTTTGAGGTTTGGTGTTCAGGTACATGGTCTAGGGGTTGGCGTTGGTTTTACTGACCAATGTTGAACCTTTCACTTGGGTACCCATATTTTTTGTTGCCCTTTATGGTAACCTTGTGCCTAGAGCAATACTTTTGTTGCCCCTTCTCATGGACACATTAGTGTTGCTAGGGACTGATGGGTGGCACGGATTCAGCAAGGATAGGTATGTTAGTAGTATTGATGTTAGTTGGGTTAGTTTATGGAGAGGTCACTTGTGTCAAGGGGTACTTGTCGATGCCAAAGGTTGATCTTGCTTAGGCGAGGTTTTTAATGGAGCTTGATTAATCACCCACTTTTTGAGTGGCTTGACTGGGATGTGGGGTACCTTTAGACATTTGATGGGTGCGAGCATACTTTGATGGGAGAATGGTTCTCTAGTGTTGGAATTTGACAAGGAATTGGCCTTCATTGGTCATTAGGATAGTTACCTATCCGACAGTTAGTTTTGTAAGGTAGTAGTTCTCATGAGTCCCGTTCTATTTGGCATCAATATCAATTGTTCCCCATCCATCCTCATCTTAGGGTACCTACAAGTATGACATAGAACTTCCCTTCCAAGGCATTATTCCTAATGTAAAACATAGCAGTGAATGATCCTATGCATGAGGTTTTGAATGTGTCTACTCCTTCAACTCGTGCATTTGTGGGCTTCAACAACAGTTTGTTACAATGCATACCAAGTTGCATGGGACATTAGGTTATGGTTGGCACCCATTTAGATAAGTGCGATCTTGTGCTCTAAGCCAATCTTTGTGGTCATGCTCCCAGCCAGAGTGTGGCTAGCACCTCTCACTCCTCCTCTTCTAGATTGACAACTTAGACCATGCTAACCAAAACGTGGCATTTGTACAACTTTTCTTTGGCAAGCCTTAGCTTTTCACTGGGCTTCTCGCTTTAGTGTAGCTGTTTTTATTTTATCTTCTTTTTTCTGATAAATGGCCCTCAAGACATTCTCAATCAAGGGGCCACAGTAACATATAAGTTTGTTACCATTGAAAAATCCTTGCATTTCGACACTGCTAAGTGTTTCAATGCATGCTAATCCTTGCGGGGTGAGTTCGTAGATAAGGAATGGTCCCACCCCCTTATCCTTGCACTTTTGGTGTTTTGTATTGTATAGGAGAACTATGTCCCCTACTTTTATATATTTTTCCTTCAGCTTTTCATCAAACCATTCCTTGCACCTCAACTTTTTGACTATCATTCCATCATAGATAGTGCACAGTCGGGCTTCATCCAACCGTTCAAGTTCAAATAATCAGTCGGTCAGTACATTCCCTGTGAACCTTTCTTTAATGGAAATTCTTAAGTTTGGTACCAATAATTCCATAGGAATGATATCATGTGTTATGTCAAGTTAAAAGGTGTCGTGTGGATCGTGACTTTATAGGTCATTCTGTAAGCCCAAAGAGCGGTTGGTAACTAGCATAGATAATCTTATTTATGCTTTCTACCTAATCATTGGCTTCGTGGGTGAGGATTGGAAATGTACGACCATGAATTCACTCAATAAGAACTTGATTACATCATTGATGAAGTGGGTTCCCCTATCTCTTACTAGTTCAAGCGGACACCGAAATCTAGTAAGTATGTTTTCGTAAAGGAAGTTGGTTGTTGCTGCCCTTACATCAGCCTTTTGGGCCGCACGGGCCTCTACCCACTTGGTACAATAGATTATGGGCAGCGAGATGAGGACGACGACGATAAATCGCGCTTAAGTATCTCAAGCCTCTGTTGGGACTAATTGGTCTAACAAAGTCAATGCCCCAATTCTCAAATAGTTGAAGAGACACTACAAGATGCAGGGGCATTTTGTCACGGTTGTGAACACTAAGTGAGAATCATTGATATTCATTGTAGCCTTTTACAAATTCAACCACAGCTCCAAACAAATTGGGCCACCACAAGTCTACTAGTAGATATTTTTTGGCAGTGGTGTCTACTGAGAAATGTCCTCCAACTACCTCAAAGTGGGACTGCTCAAGGACGTCGATGTATTCAAATTCCTGATGATAGCACCTCATGATTCTCTCTTGGCTCACTTTGTACAGTTTTCTTGCCAATCATCGGTTAGTAAGAGGTTAT
The DNA here is from genome assembly GCF_041138505.1 of Cibotium barometz. Classification (NCBI taxonomy): domain Eukaryota; kingdom Viridiplantae; phylum Streptophyta; class Polypodiopsida; order Cyatheales; family Cibotiaceae; genus Cibotium; species Cibotium barometz. The sequence goes on from NC_141049.1 coordinate 64,549,676, forward strand.
CTTTTTGACAAGCTACCATGCTCCATCATAATTGAGGGGTCTCTCCTTAGGAAATCCATTAGCCAAAAAATGGGCTATCTCTTCAGCCCATTCTAGAACCATGCAAAGTTTGAAAAGTGAAGCATCCAGCAGCGCAGAAAATTTGTCCTCGGCTCTAATCGATGGTTCTCCATTGGGGATGCATGACAAGTAATCCTGTTATGAGCCTTTTTGCGCATTCCACCGTGAAATCAAACTCTAAAGGATTAAGAGCCATCGGGTTATCCTTTCTGTGTGGTGGCATAAGTCTTATTGATCGTCTACAAGTCTTATCCTTTCTGTGTGGTGGCACCAGAGATGTGCTTTAAATTTCAAATTGACACAAAGGTCATCCATGAAAACCTCAAGGAATTCCCTAAGGTATTCTTTATATGATGTACACATAAGCCTTTTGGAAGGTACCTGGGGCATTAGATAGGCTGAATGACATAACTCTAGATGCATAAGTTCCCCACTCTATGGCAAATACAATTTTATGTTGATCATTTGGGTCTATTTCCACTTGGTTATAGCCCAAGAGCCCATCATGGAAGCTATAGGCCTCCTTGCTTGCTACTCGTTCCAACACATGCTCGAAGAATGGTAATAAGTAATGGTCCTTTACCATTTTGAGTCTTCCGACTCTGTAAGTAAGGAAAACTCCAAATTTTCACATTCCTCATCCAATGTTTTGTATAATAATAGGTATGGCACATATTTAGCTCAGCGGTGTTATCAGCGGTTATGGAGTCTTCGAGCAAAAGCTCCACCTCTTATTGGATGAGCTTTCCATGTTTGTAGGTTCACTTTGAGGGTTTCATTTCTTTTCCAAACATAGATGTGGTCGGTGTCCCAATCATGGACCATTTGGGTCGCTCTCATGAAGTATCGGCTTAAGATACAATCATAGAAATTAGGCTACTAGAAACATTCATCACCACAAAAGAGTGGCAAAAACTTATGAGTGAGCTTGACTCTATCAGGGTTGGTGGTGTCAAGTGATGGTTATCCCCACTTTTCCTAGCACTGCTTGGTAATGATATTGACCCCAGCCCCACCATCTAAGACGCTCACCCCAGCTTGACTCTATCAAGTTGTTGGTGTCAAGTGTGATGGTTGCCCCCACTTTTCCTAGCACTGATGCTGACCCCAACCCCACCGTGTCTAAGATGGCGGTGACTTAGTTGTCCTTGTATTTCTCAAGGAGGATGGCATTTATGTTATTTTCAAAGTAGTGGGTTAGCTTATTCATCGATACCTTTGGAAAGGCTTGGTTAATAGCCTCTCTGTTAGCAAGTTTGTCGGTTTTTTGACTCATTTTAGGAGTCTTGAATTGGTTGTTCTTTCATTCCGGCCTTCAACTTTCCATCCATCCACTCCTTTAAAACCTTCCATAAGTTTGGACTTCCTCGAAGTCCAAGGAGCCAACAACAATTTGCAATTGGGAGGAAAGGAGGCAGAGAGTCTAGCTATGTCTCTAGGTGTCCATTATCACTTGGGACCAGTAAAACGGTGTATGGAATGTACATATCCCCCATTGAATGTGGTACTCTTCAGACATTATCCAAGAGTGTGGAGGTTGGTAATGGTGCATGGAATGTGTCTAGGCCCTATTGAGTGTGGTGCTCTTTGTGAGATCCTTGTTTCCACCGAGCAACGGATTCGGGGTACTAGCAGCGGAAGTAGCACTTCTCGCGCAGGACAGGGGTCCCACATTCGGGGTCTCGCCCACGGATATCCGGACAAGAGACTAATCCGTCGATTGTTCCAAAATCGAACCCGAAAAAACTTCCTTTTACCCGGAAAGCACGGGCGATTCCACCAGGATAGCTTTTTACTCTAACATAGTCAAGACCTTTTCTGATCAAGCTGATCCGACTTCATCTATAAAGATACTCGGTTAGATCAAGGAAGAAACTTGCACTTGGATCATTGGGATCAACGCTTTTTTTCCCATTCAAGAGGCACAGCCGTTGATTCCTATCCATAGAACAATTACTATCCGGGATTTACTTTATCTATCGTAATAACAAAAATTGAGTCTCGATTTACGGATCCATCAGTCCAGCCTAACCCCATCCAGTCCCATGGGTTAGCCATCCGCCTAACCACTGTAGTGATGGGATCCAATTAAGAATTTGGTTAGGCTTTATCCCGGGTACCAAGGAAAAGAGTTCCAAGGCCCCCTAGCCAGAAGTTCATGCAAAAATAAAACTAGTCACACCACTTACACACCCAATATGAAATTACCTTTTCACAGATTCAACCAGTTTTAAAACAATCCTTTAATAAAACCATAGTATCACTGATCACAATCTTCCAAATTATCCGGTTGATTCTTAATTTCCTATCATTCCTTCATCAGAGTATCTATGGCATCATTGGCAACCAGAACGCTCACCACCTGTCCACTCAGAGGCCTTTTCAATAGTTCCTAGCCCATAATACTCGGCAATATAATCACTTATCAAGATGGACTCTCGTTGAAGATCAGCAAGATCAACCAACAGATCCATATAAAGAGCCATGGACTCATCCATTGAAGACCAGTAAGGTCAATCAACCAGATCCATGCTCGATTTCATAAAACAACTCTTACTCCTTGTTCCAATATCTTCCTCGACGCACGCGTGGGTATCCTGGGCGACCCAGAGCCCGAGCACCGTATGGTCAGCACCCTCTAGGATCCTTCGCAGGTGACCTAGCGCTTCACTCATAGGCTGCTTCCTTGGCCCCTCATCCACTGTACCGGAAGCTCACCATTTTAATCGCACCGAGGCTGGTCAAGACCTCGGCCGACCTTGCTACACGAGACGTCCTCCATTGACTCTCCGTTAGCAGTTGCAACTTTATCAGTTAGGTCTCCCGACCTTAATCACAAGATGGTCAAAATGCTTTCCCAGCATTCTTGACATAAAACAGTCATTTACAAACAGCATTTACAAACAGTCACAAAATACAGTTTCTATATCGAATTTCGTCTTTCCACATTATCCCTCCTCAATCCACATTCCCTTCATATGTACTCATTCTCATCCATTCATTCATATCAACGACATTATTTCCCATACACATTCACCTTCATTATTCTTCATACACATCCATGCATACATCCATTTTCACATCCTTATTTATACATCCACATCCACATACATACATCCATACATACACATCCACATGCATACATCCATACATCCACATACATACATCCATTTCCTCATTCCCATTCATATAAACCCATACGCCTTCTCATCTATTCTTTTTCATCACATCCATTCTCACCCTATCACAACCAATATTCATCTTATCTCATCACATACACTTCTTATCTCATCCCATACACATTTTATCACATCTTAACTCTTCTTATCACATCCTAACTTATCTCATATGCATCTTATCACATCTCATACACCCCTTATCACATCCTAACTCATCTCATATACATCTTATCACATCCTAACTCATCTTATCACATCCTAACTCATCTCATATACATCTTATCCCATCACATACACTTCTTACCTCATCCCATACACATCTTAACTCATCTTTTATGCATACCTCTATGCAAGAATTTCAATTGTGATAAAAGTAACACTTTTATAATAAAATAATTATTATTTTTTGTAATATTTTTATAATAAAATAATAATTTATTTATTTTTTTCATTTCTATGCACGAAATTCAGTATGATGAAAATAACATTTTTATAATAAAATAATCATTTTTTTTCTATAATATTTTTATAATAAAATAATAATTTATTTATTTATTCATTTCTATGCACGAAATTCAATATGATGAAAATAAAATTTTTATAATAAAATAGTCATTTTTTTTCTTTACAGTTTTATAATAAAATAATAAAATATTCATCTTTTATGCATACCTCTATGCATGAATTTCAATTATGCTAAAAGTAACACTTTTATAATAAAATATTTATCTTTTATGCATACTTCTATGCATGAAATTCAATTATGCTAAAAGTAATACTTTTATAATAAAATATTTATCTTTTATGCATGCCTCTATGCACAAAATTCAATTATGCTAAAAGTAACACTTTTATAATAAAATATTCATCTTTTATGTATATCTCTTATGCATAAAATTCAATTATGCTAAAAGTAACACTTTTATAATAAAATATTCATCTTTTATGCATACGTCTATGCATAAAATTCAATTATGTTAAAAGTAACACTTTTATAATAAAATATTTATCTTGTATGCATAATATAAAAATTCAATTTTTCCATGATTACTATGAAATTCTTTCAATTAATCTAGGATGATAATTCCTAAAATATGGTAGGAAATCCTCTTTTCATGCTTTGAATGAAATTATTTTATGTGTAAATTTTTATAAAATTTTGCCATAGCTCCGCTACTATAACTGATAAATCTCAATTATTTTAAAAGATAGGTTATCTTTAAGGAAATGATTAGAATGATCCCTAATTGGATCATTAACTCTTAATGGATTAAATCAAAAATAATCATAAACTAAAAGCATAGATTAAAAAAACTATTAATTTATTCTCAAGCATAGATTAGTCTTGGATTAAGAAAAAGCTTTATGAAAAGCTTCATTTGGATTGAGAATGGGTCATGAGTATGACCATTTCTTAAGTGAGAGAGAGAAAAAACCATTAGAATTAAACATAAATAGAAATTTATGTAATTCTTTACTATCATTAATTAATTAACTTCAATAGCATTTCAAAAACCATACCAATTAAGCTTCTCAAGCTTGAGAGGGGTTGAGAAGAGAGAAACATTGAGAAATTATAGAAAAGATCAAAATTCACCATACTTATCTTACAAATTGCTTGATTCTTTGTTCACGGTAGAGGCCCCCAACCAATCAATTGGTTTAGTATGTTGATGGAGCCACCAATGGGGATTGAAGAAAGAGAGAAGTGTCAAAAACTAGTGAATTATTAAAGAATTCACATTTCTTGGCTTAAGTGGAGTAGAGTAACAAGACATAAGACACTATATTTTTTCAACAAGGGGAGGCTTCTATTTATAGGAAAAATTGAGCTCCTAACCAAACAAACTGATTCTAGAATTTTCCAAGTCAGTTTGGTCACTTTTTGACCATTTTTAGGTCAGTTAAGCTAACTTTTTGGAACTAGACTTGAATGAGGAGAGAGGAGAGATGAAATATCTCAATTTTTATGAGTTTAAAACTCATTCAAGCATGTGTTTTAGGCGCCTCATTGAAGGCCCTCCTTTTCCTTACTGATGTGTCGTCAAAAATGGAATCCTTACACTCAAAATATCTCATATTTTTATATTACTCATAGTTTTTTTTTACTATTAAACCTTGTACATTTTCAACTCTTCATCTTATGTGTGTATTGAAGGGACTCCCCTTCCTTACATATGTGTCAAAATGAAATCATTATACCCAAAATATCTCATATTTTTAATATTGCTCATAGTTTTTTACTAATAAACCTTGTACATTTTCAACTCTTCACCTTATGTGAAATATGCACCTCCTTTAAATAACTCCCCTTCCTTACATATGTGTCAAAATGGAATCATTATACCCAAAATATCTCATATTTTTAATATTGCTCATAGTTTTTTACTAATAATCCTTGTACATTTTCAACTCTTCATCTTATGTGAGCATTTACTCATTTTTGGGTATCTTCTTTTTACAAATTGGATTTATCTCCTCCCTACACATGGATTGATGCTATTGGTCCATAGGAACCTTAATTGGACCATAATCCAAAGATTTCTGAAAATCTAGACCCTTAGACTAAGGTTCTTTATACCTATTTCCAATTAATTCCAATTGCACATTGGAAAGTTCTTTTTGAATTTCTGTTTCAGGGGAGCTTATTTTAATAAGATGAGATAATTTTCTATCCAAAAATATTAAAAATCTAAATATTCTCTCTCTAGAATATTTTCTCTCTCTAGGTTAAAACAGTTAGAAACAAGGTCTTTATATTTCTGAAGAGGGATTGATTACAGGGGAAGATACTAGACATCAAAAAGGGTTGGGGGAGGAATCTTACATTCTACCCCACTTAAAAAACACGAGATGTCCTCATCTCGCAGGTGGAGTATGATCTCTTTCATCTTCTTCTTCTTCTTCAATCACTTTCAACGTTACGCCTTGGAAGTGGACGGCCGATTTTTCCCTGGTATTCTGCTGGAGTATGGATGACTTGAGAACTGTCGGTTAAGCCCTTAGTTTTCAATTACAGTATAGATCTGTCCTTTTTTCCTCTTCTACTTCTTCTGAAATTGTGACTGCTCTGGCTGCTATAGTCTGAGGTGTAATTCTGGAAAGGAGTTCTGAGGTTACTCTGGATAGAGGCAGATGGTTGAGTTGGAGTTCTTCTGGGGTTCCCCTGGCTTGGGCGAGACAGACCCTGATTAGACTGGTATGAAGGGATTGGTCTCTGAATTCGGGGTCCTAGACTTCCCTGTCCCCTTGACATGGCAGGAGTTGGGTAGTCTTTTAACTGATGACCAAAACCTTGGCATCCAAAACACCGGTTCTCACTCCTGAGTTCATCGTTCTGAATCCTTAAAATAGGTGGTCCTCTTGAGAAAGTATTCTGGGGGAAGGGTCTTCCTTCACTTTGGAATCTTCCTGCATCTTGATTCTGAACCGGTCCTTGCTGCCTCTTTGGGGATGGAAAGTTTGAAGTATCTTCCTGGGCTTGGAATCTTTTAAAGTTAGAGGGTGCAGGCTTTGGCGGGACCTTTACTACAAAGGCTTTGGCAAAATCCTTTGCCATTTTTACTGCTTCAGCCATGGACACTGGTTTGGCATTTTTGACTAGTGTGTCCAAGGGTTCGTTCATTGCCCGAATGAACCTGGCCATGAGCTGTTCTTCATCTAGAGGTGGTGAGTATTTGAGTAGAAGAGCAAAGGCCTGGTGATATTCTTCAATGGTTTTGTTCTCCTGTTTTAGCTCTAAAAATTCGTTCATTTTGGTTTCCAAAAATCCAGGGGGACAAAATCTCTTTCTCAAATAGGTTTTTAAGTCATTCCAAGATTGAGTATTTCTGTTCAGACGGTTGGTGTCACAGTGGTTCCTCCATGCTACCCTGGCTGTTTCCACTATTTTCAACCGGCCAAGAGCCATTTTGCTCAACTCATTATAACCTGTGACGTCAAAATACTCTTCCATGGCTTCCACCCATTTCTCCACAGTCTCACCCAGGTTCTCCCCTTCTCCTTTGAAGGGTCCTGGCTGAGTCCTATGAAGAGCCTTGCGAACATCAGGGTCAAGTTCGTTATCTTCAGAGATAGGGTCTGGCTGCTGACGACTACGGTTTCCTCGTCTCATGATTCTGTCAAAAATTTATATATTAGAGAGAGAATAGTTATAAGATCAGAAGGGAGATTTTTATTTTTGAATACCTCAAAAACTGGGGAGAAATTTTACATTCTATCCCACTTAAAAAAGTGCGAGATGTCCTCATCTCGCAAGGTAGAGGACAACTCTTTTTCTTAAGATCCAATTTTATTCTGGGGTTGCTTATATTCTGGTCAACCCAACAGAATACTGGGATAAATATCCCTTATATAGAACTCATCATTAAATAATAATTCATTCAGATCATATCATTCATATCTTTAACACGATAATGGTCCATTAGACCGAAAAATTTCCTTCTGAACATTCCTCCACGGGAATTTCAGTCAAGTAAGTCCTCAATTTGTCATCCCTTAACTTGGTCTACCGGTTAAGTGTTAACAGTAACAATTTGATAGCACAATCCACTAATCTCATAGTGATTTGCTGAAATCATTATCATCATTCTAGTTATGAATATCATCACAGGGACTTGTCCCATTCATCCTCATTGTGGTTTCGTTCAGATTATTATATTTCAACTAAATTTCAGAAATCATCATTTTTCAATCAGAATTTTCAATCAGAATCCAAATCAATTCATTAATTCTCAAACAGAATTAAAAATCATATCAACCACATTCGAAATCATCATCTGGATAGCATTAACACTTATAATTTCAAGTCTTAGATTTACTCATATATACTGTCAGTAAAGAGCTGCAATTGTACTCTCGGTATATACGGTAGTCACGGCCCTTGGAATTATAAGGTAAATACCATCACGTCTAGGCCTCAAGCAAGTCAGGGATTCTATATAATTGCGGTATTTCCATCTGAAGACCCAATTACCAATTTACGAATTTCAGTTTGAATATCAAATTGTATGAATTATATCACACAATTATAACTTTTTTGTGCTTCTTGATAAATTTTTGACATATTTGGTTTCTCAATTGATCTTTATTAGCCAAATGCTCTGATACCAACTGTGAGATCCCTGTTCCCACCGAGCAACGGATTCGGGGTACTAGCAGCGGAAGTAGCACTTCTCGCGTAGAACAGGGGTCCCACATTCGGGGCCTCGCCCACGGATATCCGGACAAGAGACTAATCCCTCGATTGTTCCAAAACCGAACCCGGAAAAACTTCCTTTACCCGGAAAGCACGGGCGATTCCACCAGGATAACTTTTTACTCTAACGTAGTCAAGACCATTTCTGATCAAGCTGATCCGACTTCATCTATAAAGATACTCGGTCAGATCAAGGAAGAAACTTGCACTTGGATCATTGGGATCAACGCTTTTTTCCCCATTCAAGGGGCATAGCCGTTGATTCCTATCCATAGAACAATTACTATCCGGGATTTACTTTATCTATCGTAATAACAAAAATTGAGTCTCGATTTACGGATCCATCAGTCCAGCCTAACCCCATCCAGTCCCATGGGTTAGCCATCCGCCCAACCGCTGTAGTGATGGGATCCAATTAAGAATTTGGTTAGGTTTTGTCCCGGGTACCAAGGGAAAGAGTTCCAAGGCCCCCTAGCCGAAAGTTCATGCAAAAATAAAACTAGTCACACCACTTACACACCCAATATGAAATTACCTTTTCACAGATTCAACCAGTTTTAAAACAATCCTTTAATAAAACCATAGTATCACTGATCACAATCTTCCAAATTATCCGGTTGATTCTTAATTTCCTATCATTCCTTCATCAGAGTATCTATGGCATCATTGGCAACCAGAACGCTCACCACCTGTCCACTCAGGGGCCTTTTCAATAGTTCCTAGCCCATAATACTCGGCAATATAATCACTTATCAAGATGGACTCTCGTTGAAGATCAGCAAGATCAACCAACAGATCCATATAAAGAGCCATGGACTCATCCATTGAAGACCAGCAAGGTCAATCAACCAGATCCATGCTCGGTTTCACAAAACAACTCTTACTCCTTGTTCCAATATCTTCCTCGACGCATGCGTGGGTATCCTGGGCGACCCAGAGCCCGAGCACCGTATGGTCAGCACCCTCTAGGATCCTTCGCAAGTGACCTAGTGCTTCACTCATAGGCCGCTTCCTTGGCCCCTCATCCAATGTACCGGAAGCTCACCATTTTAATCGCACCGAGGCTGGTCAAGACCTCGGCCGACCTTGCTACGCGAGACGTCCTCCATTGACTCTCCGTCAGCAGTTGCAACTTTATCAGTTAGGTCTCCACGACCTTAATCACAAGATGGTCAAAATGCTTTCCCAACATTCTTAACATAAAACAGTCATTTATAAACAGCATTTACAAACAGTCACAAAATACAGTTTCTATATCGAATTCCGTCTTTCCACATTATCCTCCTCAATCCACATTCCCTTCATATGTACTCATTCTCATCCATTCATTCATATCAACGATACATTATTTCCCATACACATTCACCTTCATTATTCTTCATACACATCCATGCATACATCCATTTTCACATCCTTATTTATACATCCACATCCACATACATACATCCATACATACACATCCACATGCATACATCTATACATCCACATACATACATCCATTTCCTCATTCCCATTCATATAAACCCATACGCCTTCTCATCTATTCTTTTTCATCACATCCATTCTCACCCTATCACAACCCATATTCATCTGATCTCATCACATACACTTCTTATCTCATCCCATACACATCTTATCACATCTGAACTCTTCTTATCACATCCTAACTTATCTCATATGCATCTTATCACATCTCATACACCCCTTATCACATCCTAACTCATCTTATCACATCCTAACTCATCTCATATACATCTTATCACATCCTAACTCATCTTATCACATCCTAACTCATCTCATATACATCTTATCCCATCACATACACTTCTTACCTCATCCCATACACATCTTAACTCATCTTTTATGCATACCTCTATGCAAGAATTTCAATTGTGATAAAAGTAACACTTTTACAATAAAATAATCATTTTTTTGGTAATATTTTTATAATAAAATAATAATTTATTTATTTTTTTCATTTCTATGCACGGAATTTAGTATAATGAAAATAACATTTTTATAATAAAATAATCATATTTTTTTTCTATAATATTTTTAGAATAAAATAATAATTTATTTATTTTTTTATTTCTATGCACGAAAATTCAATATGATGAAAATAACATTTTTATAATAAAATAATCATTTTTTTCTTTATAGTTTTATAATAAAATAATAAAATATTCGTCTTTTATGCATACCTCTATGCATGAATTTCAATTATGCTAAAAGTAACACTTTTATAATAAAATATTTATCTTTTATGCATACTTCTATGCATGAAATTCAATTATGCTAAAAGTAATACTTTTATAATAAAATATTTATCTTTTATGCATGCCTCTATGCACAAAATTCAATTATGCTAAAAGTAACACTTTTATAATAAAATATTCATCTTTTATGTATACCTCTTATGCATAAAATTCAATTATGCTAAAAGTAACACTTTTATAATAAAATATTCATCTTTTATGCATACCTCTATGCATAGAGTTCAATTATGTTAAAAGTAACACTTTTATAATAAAATATTTATCTTGTATGCATAATATAAAAATTTAATTTTTCCATGATTACTATGAAATTCTTTCAATTAATCTAGGATGATAATTCCTAAAATATGGTAGGAAATCCTCTTTTCATTCTTTGAATGAAATTATTTTATGTGTAAATTTTTATAAAATGTTGCCATAGCTCCGCTACTATAACTGATAAATCTCAATTATTTTAAAAGATAGGTTATCTTTAAGGGAATGATTAGAATGATCCCTAATTGGATCATTAACCCTTAATGGATTAAATCAAAAATAATCATAAACTAAAAGCATAGATTAAAAAAAACTATTAATTTATTCTCAAGCATAGATTAGTCTTGGATTAAGAAAAAGCTTTATGCAAAGCTTCATTTGGATTGAGAATGGGTCATGAGTATGACCATTTCTTAAGTGAGAGAGAGAAAAAACCATTAGAATTAAACATAAATGGAAATTTATGTAATTCTTTACTATCATTAATTAATTAACTTCAATAGCATTTCAAAAACCATACCAATTAAGCTTCTCAAGCTTGAGAGGGGTTGAGAAGAGAGAAACATTGAGAAATTATAGAAAAGATCAAAATTCACCATACTTACCTTACAAATTGCTTGATTCTTTGTTCACGGTAGAGGTCCCCAACCAATCAATTGGTTTAGTATGTTGATGGAGCCACCAATGGGGATTGAAGAGAGAGAGAAGTGTCAAAAACTAGTGAATTATTAAGGAATTCACATTTCTTGGCTTAGGTGGAGTAGAGTAACAAGGCATAAGACACTATATTTTTTCAACAAGGGGAGGCTTCTATTTACAGGAAAAATTGAGCTCCTAACCAAACGAACTGATTCTAGAATTTTCCAAGTCTGTTTGGTCACTTTTTGACCATTTTTAGGTCAGTTAAGCTAACTTTTTGGAACTAGACTTGAATGAGGAGAGAGGAGAGATGAAATATCTCAATTTTTATGAGTTTAAAACTCATTCAAGCATGTGTTTTAGGCGCCTCATCGAAGGCCCTCCTTTTCCTTACTGATGTGTCAAAAATGGAATCCTTACACTCAAAATATCTCATATTTTTATATTACTCATAGTTTTTTTTACTATTAAACCTTGTACATTTTCAACTCTTCATCTTATGTGAGTATTGAAGGGACTCCCCTTCCTTACATATGTGTCAAAATGAAATCATTATACCCAAAATATCTCATATTTTTAATATTGCTCATAGTTTTTTACTAATAAACCTTGTACATTTTCAACTCTTCACCTTATGTGAAATATGCACCTCCTTTAAATAACTCCCCTTCCTTACATATGTGTCAAAATGGAATCATTATATCCAAAATATCTCATATTTTTAATATTGCTCATAGTTTTTTACTAATAATCCTTGTACATTTTCAACTCTTCATCTTATGTGAGCATTTACTCATTTTTGGGTATCTTCTTTTTACAAATTGAATTTATCTCCTCCCTACACATGGATTGATGCTATTGGTCCATAGGAACCTTAATTGGACCATAATCCAAAGATTTCTGAAAATCTAGACCCTTAGACTAAGGTTCTTTATACCTATTTCCAATTAATTCCAATTGCACATTGGAAAGTTCTTTTTGAATTTCTGTTTCAGGGGAACTTATTTTAATAAGATGAGATAATTTTCTATCCAAAAATATTAAAAATCTAAATATTCTCTCTCTAGAATATTTTCTCTCTCTAGGTTAAAACACAGTTAGAAACAAGGTCTTTATATTTCTGAAGAGGGATTGATTACAGGGGAAGATACTAGACATCAAAAAGGATTGGGGGAGGAATCTTACACTCTTCGGTCATTACATCTAAGAGTTTAGAGGCCATGGCCTTAAAGCTTTTGTCTTCATCCCCTTATCCATGTTCCGAGTTTCCTTAGGTCATGGGATGGATTGGTTCTTTCCCTAGTCTTCTCTTGAGCAAGTGAAACTAGTTTCTACACTCATGTCTTCTCCAATGGTTGGGACCACTGGATTTTCACCTCCATTTGAGCTTGGCATGCTCTTACCAGTTCTTGAGCTTCTTTGAGTCTGCTTTTTTCCTCAATAGGATTGGGATACTTTGCTGACTTCTTAGGTAGGTTGTTAGGGTCTATAACTAGTTCCTCTAGGTCTTTGGTAGGCTGGGTATTCACTTCTTCCTCTAAAGAGGATGAAGGGATGTTGGAAATTGTGTCCTCACTTGATCCCTCTTGACCTATCATCATGCGTTTTTCCCATTTCTTATCTTCTTGGTCCTTTGTCTTCAGGTTTTAGGGGAAATTCTAGTAGGTTTCAAAACTTCAAATGGTAGGACCCATGCCAACTTACATGCCCTTTGAATACTGGGATCTAAAGCCTGTCTAGCTTTGTGAGAGCAGGCGGCGCTCCTTCTATTGTGCATTCTAATCACAACATTGAGAGGAACCACTTGTAACAACCCATCCTCAATGCTTAGCAAATTAAGGATGAAACTTAGTTTGTGCTCATGGGCTAAACTTGGATTGGATGCTCTTAATGGGTAATCCTTTGTGCATGTGGTCAATGCCACATCCTGTACATAGTGGTATTAAAGGCTATGGATTATTTTGTGTGGCCTCACCACCATAGCCTTCTTGATGGGATACTCCACCACCCGATGAGGTTCCTTACACACTGATAGCATTGTAATGGCATATGGGATCTTAGGGCATTGATGTCCCTTCCCCTATTCAATTGCATTGCTATATGCGCACTATCACCATCCTAAACGTAGTGGTTTAGGATTTGACTTGGGGGACTCTAATCCTCTAAAGGTTCTAGGAACTTAGTGTTCCCAACTATCCCTTCTCCCCCCCCTCCCCCCCCGACGGGATTTTCTTCAGGGTCAATTGGTTTTCCTTGGAGAGTCACTTGAAGAATGAGTGGTTGTGGTCATACCACTGGAGGCAGTAGAGGTAGTTCTACGACTCTTAAGACTCCTCTTTGGGGCACATACTGCCCGAGTGAGGTGCATTGGCAAGCATGGGTCTTGTTGGTGGAGCTGGTGGAGCTGGCAAGGCCAAGCGTGGGCCATGTTGAGCTAGTGCAACCATCGATTTTACTACCTCTCTGAGGTTGACTTTTGTAGCAATGGATAGTGTCATGATTTCCTATCCTCATGATGCAATATGTGCACTCCTTACCTCAGTCTTAGGTGGGGGCATTCCGGGCGTGTGGTTTGCATGGCATATTGAACACAAGACCAACTCACATTTAGAGTATAATGTGGTTGGCTACCTTATCTTTCCTTACCCTAACCTTCAATTGCTCGGTCATTTGCTACATAAGTGCAACCGTTAAGTCTTCTATGGCTGGTGTGTGACCTCTAGCTCTTTCCCTTTGACATCAACCTTTGAAGGTACTGTGCCAAAGGATGCTTTAGAAGGGGTTCCTTCAAGGATATTCCTTGAAGAAGTTCCTATGAAGTTATCATCAAAGTCTATGGTAGCATGGCTCAAAGTTCTTATGCTTTTCTAAGTACAAGGTGTTATGTAAGGTCAAATCAAGGACTCCTTCCAAGAATCTCCTAGTTAATTATTTATCAAAGAAATATTCCCCTTCTTATTTTGGTATGACACTCCTTGGGTGTAGGTAGCACTAGGAGCTACATGTTTCTAGTTGAGCAGCTCTCTTCGCAGGTGGAAGTATCTAATTATGCAAAGTACTCTGTACTAAAGTTTCGAAACCACATTTGCATTGCAGGCGCGTTTTGACCTCAGTTTGGCCCACTACAAGGTGTTTTTGAGTACTTCTAGGAAGTTCTGGTTTGAACTATCTCTGTCATCTCAAAACTCTAGTTATTGCAGTGCAAGCAGTGCATTTTGGGTGTGGACAATGATGATTACACATGTATTATTGATTGTGGATGAATGTACATATACTCTGGTCACATGTTATGACATACAAATTGTGCAAAAGTACTACTACAGGAGTTACAACATATACTGATGTGTTATACGTTGCATACAGAAACTGCCTATTTGTAGATTTCTCGTTGTTGCAAGCAAAGATATTTATCAATGGCAAAAACAACTTCCATGCATGGAAGTTCAGAATGACCAATTTCCTGAAAAAGAATTTTGGGACTATGTTAAAGGAGGCAATGAGGAGCCTACAAAAGACTTATACACTAGTTAAAAGACAATTCTATTGGCCTAGTTTGTCAAGGATGTCCAAGACTTCGCGCTAAAATGCAAGAAGTGCTAGGTCAATAAGCATGAGCATCTCAAATTAGAAGGCTTGCTCCATCCATTGGATAATCCTAAAGGAAAATGGGAGAGTATTTCCATGGATTTTATCATCGGGTTACCTAAACGAGTCGAAAATATGATTTGGTTTGGGTGGTGGTAGATAGGTTGACTAAAATGGCCAAGCTTATTCCTACTAGAAAGGAGGTAAAAACTCCTGAGCTAGTTAAATTGTTTATCAAACATCTCTACGAGCTATATGGCCTACTTGCAAATATAGGAAGTTCGATAGCCACTTTTGGAGGGAAGTCTTCAAAAAGTTGGATACTACTCTGAGCATGAGTACGGCCGACCATCCACAGTCTAATGGTCTGACAGAAAGAGTCAACCAAGTGCTAGAAGACGTGGTTTGAGCGTATGTCAGTAGTACCTACCATTGTTACAATTTTCTTATAATAGTTCAAAACATTCAGCAACTAGATTTAGCCCATTCATGTTGATGTATGTTTTCTTGAAAGTCCCTACGAAGTCAGAGACTCTCAAGACGAGAAAGTGTAAAAAACTCTCCTAGATATTGCGATCTGTTTAAAATCCTTAAGAAGATTGGTAACGTAGCATACAAACTTCAGTTTTCGGAGAGCTCTCAAGTACATCCTATTTTTCATGTCAGTAGAATAGAAAAACAGTGGACCATCAGGATAACATAGTTACTCTCTCGACATCTTGGTGGAACTTATTGAACCACCATCTCTTCTACATGAACCCGAGAAGATTCTTGGATTTAGCATCAAAAAATGAGGCATATTGTGTACCAAGAGGCACTTGTCATTTGAAAGGACAAAGACTGCATTTTCTTAGATTTTCATGCACAACTTCCATAGATCTTCAAAATTTTGGGCTAAGAGTGATAGGCTTCTTCAGAATTAGAGGAGTAGTGCGAGGAGGTGGCTTCTTCAGAACCAAAGGACAAGTGTGAAGGAGATGCATGTGTGTGGTGCCGCTCAGCTTTTTTCATTTCTCGGGTTGAGTAGCACACACCCAAGGTGCTTCATTGTATCAATCCACAGGTGTACAAACAGAGAGTTTTTAGCAAGTCTCTGAGGTAGAGTCTTCATAGTTGCTATTTGCACTCACTAGAAAATATTTGGCTTCAGTGGTGGTCACTACGATCGTTCAGGACTCTTCTCACTTGTCGTTTGCATAGGGTGTCGTTTGCATAGGGTGTATCTTCACTGGCTAATTTCATGGAGTCACCATAGAAGGATATGTCATCACATTTATCTTTGCCCTTGTTGGAGGATAGGCTAGTTGGTGCACACATTCCTTGGAGACTACACACCGACAAGAACCGGGGTTTTGAATTTGGTGTATCCGTGGATGTATAACTTGGAGTATGTTCCACAAGACATAGGTGGTTTAGACATAGAGGTGATGTGCAGGACTAATGGATACATATTTGGTGTAGCGTTTCTGAGGAGTATTATTCTTGGTTCTACTTTCTTCCTTCAGGGTGTATTAAGCAGTGTAAGTAGTTCTTGTGCTTCATTTAAGCCGATGCATTAGTGGTTAGAGTTTGGATAGCGGAGTTTTTCTCGACCATTCTCTAGAGTGTTCTTCTCGTGTGCTACAACAAAGGATACTGAGAGGTTTATAGCGTTTTTTCATGGATGGTTAGACATGCGGGACAATGATTGATCACTGGTGGAACAGGTTTCTCTATAGGTCTTTGTACTAACGTAGTGAGGATAGAATGTGAACCTTCACAGTGAACGCTATATGGACACTGTGCAACTAAGAAAAGTTGCAATGCAACTAGGAGTGAATTCGACACACCTCTACGAGTACACAAGGCAAAGCTAGACATCAAATAATAGCCAAGCAAGGTCGAACATCACAGGTGACACATGGCACTACCACATGGAAGTGATGATGTGGTGGTGGTGGTGGCGGTGGTGGTGATGTGACACTGATGATGATGTGGTAGTCAATTACAACTGCCTAACTAGGGGCATTGGTGCACATATATACATGGGGTAGCCAAATCGTTATAAATCAGGTCCCTAGGTCTTGTATTCACATATCACTCATGAAAGCCATCTAAGATGGGAGAGGGAAGGTCTATGTAACCACATGTTTCTTCAGCAATATATTATTGGTGTTCATTTTGTTGCACACTCGATCATCTATTTTGTGACATGGTATCAAAGCCATGGCTTTCATAGTTTCCGATGCACGAGTGTTGCTTGGAGATCATGAGCGGAGCTTTGTTATGGTGTGGCTCTCACCCAATGCGTCGAAAGGCTTGATCTAGTGTTGCTAGCGTTTGTAGAGCACGTGGTTGTAGTTCGCCAACGTGGAGGGTTGGAGCATGGCAACGTTTGAGGAGCACGTAGTTGTATTTACTCCAATTTATGGAATTGCTATGATCCAAACAGATTTTACAGGCCTAGTTCATGTCTTTCTTCACTGGTGAGATAGGATCATGACCTAGGCCCGGGTAGATGAGAGGTGGTGACATCTTTGTTATTAGAACGCATCAAGCTCAAGTTGCTCATATGGATGCGATTCCACATAAACCGGTCATGGGGTGACTATTTGCTGAAAGTCCGTGTGACATCAATGTCTAGAGGACAAGAGTTCCGCTAAAGAGGATGGCAAAGAAGCAGGAGACGACGAACCCCCTGCAACTACGTCAGACCTCTTCCTATCAACGGAGTGAAAAAGAAAGCCAGATGGTGGTAGATTATCACGTACAGCTCATCACGGCCTAGGTGGTTGTATATGTGTGTAGAACCAACATGGACAGACCAACGGACTAGTATAGACATGGTTCTCATTTTGTCCAATTAACACTAGTTGGCTAGGGTTTGCCTAAACCACTATCAGTAGAACCCCTAGGTCTTGTATTCACATATCACTCATGAGTCATCGAGGCACATCGTGAGAAGCTCATCCACCTACAAAAGGGCTTGAGCCCAAGAGAGAACCACATGTTTCTTCAACATTATACTCTTGGTATTCATCTCTGTCACCAAATTTCTCATACCACCACCACCATTAACAAAATGATAAATAAATTTTCCTCTCCTTTTGAGTGTAGACCTTCACCTTGAAAAGTTACACACTTGTAGGAATCTTTTGAAGCAAAATACTACCAATAGCATCAAAAAATTATTCTCTAGCTTCACTTTTCCCATGGTGTACTAAGTAGCATTTATAGAGACCTAAGAATGAATACATTGCTAGCTTTGGCGTCCAAAAGAGACCCCATGCAAAGCGTTTCAGCAAAACCCTTCTCAACAACAAACATGACCAATGACATGGCAAGCGATTATGCAGTCATCTCACTCAATTGCACCGATCAATCAATTACTCCACCTCTCTACACGAGAGCAGTAGTAAGACTGTCCCCTAACTCCCTTAAGAATCTGATGATCAAGTATTACCTTGGACTATCAAGGTGAGAATAATACATACAAGCTTTACTTATAGTACCAACCAATACAACCTCTAGGAAAGGATCGTCCTACATCCAAGCAACAATTAGACCCGCAGTAACACGCATGAACATGTATGAAAAGCATTTCATAACCCCAATGGATCCACGAGTGCAAAATATTACGTACAGTGCCTCCATGGTATTGGTTTAAGGGGCCATATTAGTTGCATGTAATAAAACTCCAATGCAAGCCTCTGATGAGGCACGAAACATCATTTTAAAAAAATTTTGATGCACATGCCTACCACAATGGGTGATACTAATTTTGACACTTCTTACAACTCATATGAAGACTTTTGCACCAATGATTTTTAACTGCCAGAGTACTCAATACTCTTTTAGCATAAGCATTATTTAAGTATCAAGGAATTTAAAAAGAAAAACTATTCCATGTGGATTGTACCATGCCATTCAATTTCAAACAAAGCACAAAAGCCATCTCATCAAATTTGTTCCACAATTGGACCTTTGCTTTCACAGTTCTCCACGTGAACTCAAGTTAAAGTGGTGGCCCCTCTCACCAAAAAATGATTACCCACACATTCTGTGCCACATACCCTTATCATGTACCGAGATTCTATTCATATGATATGCATTTCATACAAGACTTGGATTGATGGTCTGAGCTTACTGTTAGAGGTATCAGAGTTCAATCAACCACCATGATCGTCAGCAAGACCATGGCATAACCTTCTAACAAACTGAATCAATAGCCACTCACTCACTTGGGTCATGCCAAATCAATATGATATGCATTGCATGCAAGAACTAGCTTACTGTGAGGTATCAACGTTCAGTCAACCAAAATGATGTCAGCAATAACATGGCATTACCTTATGACAAACTGACTCAATAGCCACTCACTCACCTGGGTCATGCCAAATTGTCAGATAATTCATACAATCAGGTATGAAGTTTCATTTATTTCTCGTAACCACTCTCTCTAAAGTCATACTAATCTGTACGATTCACAAGTGTGCGTGTGCATAAGCATAAAGTAGCGCAAAGCATCCTTTGCCGGTTCATAAACTAGATAATAACTTAACCCTCCCTACCCCCTTCCCCGGGGTCCCTCAGTGAGAGAAAGTGATGCATAAGAGGCTAATGAAATGCATTGTTAGAACACACTAGTTAGTAATGCAAGTGCATCGATTCAGTCCAGAATAAAAACAAGTGGATTAAGCATCTTTAATCCCTGACCATAGGTAAGACCACGCCCAGGGTTTACCTGACCTAGAACCAAACCCTAGCGAGGTTTCATAGACCTAACATCATCACACGCATCACATGACTGCTAGCAACTCACCACCCAACTGTAGGAACCACCCCCAAGCCTAAGGTCTAATTAAGCGAGCCTATTTGGTACCAATGGCCCTAACCTAGCATCCTATACCACTAGGCCGAACCACCCAGCTACGACATCCTGCATGCTTACTTGGTAGCCCCAAGCCACCGCAGCTATTAGTTATAAGCTTTTATCCAATCTCGACCTCTTTTTGCTAGCACCCTTATCCCATGTGTGAACCCTCCAAGTGCCCACACCCTAGCTAAGCCTTAACCCTAATCTTGGGTTAGTACACGCCCTAGGCCTGCCGGGACGTAACAACTTTGGTGCAAAAACCGTCTCGCTTCTTAGCTAGAGTTAAGAGCCCATTCATAAATTCAAATAAGAGACACCCCCTTCTCCACTTACGTCCTTACATCAGATAGTTTGAGCACTTGATTCACGAGATCCAAACTAGTAAACTCGAAAGAACGAAACAAAGTGACACCTTAACTTCTTAGGAAGAGAATACCTTCCCATGCACAAATAACCCACTAATCATCAGGCTGACATTATGAGATCCAATGAGAACAACCAAGAATAAGATCAAAACATCAGAGATCAAGCGAAAATTATCAAATAAGCACATATTATGTTCTCTACATTGAGTAATGCTTTTTACTATGATACAAGGATCCTCATTAACAGGACATGTATGAAATAACTAACAGAATACTTTCCCAAGCACAAATAACCCACTAACTTATCATGCTGACATTATGAGAGCCAATGACCAAGAATAAGATCAAACATTAGAGACCAAGCGAAAATTATCAAATAAGCACATATTATGTTCTCTAAATTGAGTAATGCTTTTTACTATGATACAAGGATTCTCATTAGCAGGACATGGATGAAATTATTTTATTTGTTCGATGTTCTCATTGTACCAACAAGAGCCAACATTGCAACACCATAGATCTACTTGTAAAGAAGGGAGTGGAAACCTGACAAAAGATGAGGAACCCTTGCCTTGAATAACCTCCTCCTGCACCAGGAAACCAATCCAAGTCACTGCACCCAGAAATTTCAAAAAGCCCAGTCACCTATTTGCACAAAAAAACCCCATAATGAAGCAAAGCAAAAATCACTCACAACAAGCTACTATGTGCCATCCCATGAGTACTTCAAAACTTCATAACCCTTTGACGGCCAGAGGAGAGATGCCATGACACACAAAACAAACATATAAGCCTTAATGAGGCCAGAGAGGGAAACTGGTTTCTTGCAATCAGCTTCAGCATGCATACATGCTACAATACGGTAGGTGGGCAATCCAATGAAGGAAAAGCTTTTGTCACATTCTTAAACATACAATTGGGTGACATGCAATCATACAAAGGACGGACTACAACTCCACATCCTTGCACCTACAAATGTGTGCTATATACCATGCAAAAGACTCATAATTCAAACGCACTCCTGGTACTAGACCGAAGTAGCTAACTGCTTCAATAACAAAAACAGCTCTTTCGACAGCCAAATAAAAATATAATACTAAGCTTTGAGAGCATGAACAGAATCCTCAAGCACATGTTGATTGTGGTGACGAGAGTGGAAAAGTTTGGCCTATTTTCCAATCCTAAACCATTGACAAGTGAACAGTTTGAAGCTTATCAGAACTAAGCAAGATGCATACAATGATTTGGACCTAGCCAAGGTGATTTTTAATGTGCAAGCACCTGGCAGGAATCCCAAATTCGCACAATAAATGTCAGAAACCTGAAACTGAAAGACTTTCCAACCTACATGTAAACACACCCCTGCCATACCATCACGATCAATTGTCTATTCAGCAGTCCAGCTTTGCTCAACAATTTCGCGAACTCTTCTGTTGTACTCTCGACGGTTTTCACTATACATTCGTGCAGCCTCAGAGTTGGCAGGGGAATTGGGATTTGGATCACACAGTAGGGACTGCATGACACAGACCAGTTATAGAATTAAATGATATCCCATACTCTTGTATCACAGTCAGGTCATACCAAACAACCATGTCTCCCTTGATCAACTTAACCACCACTACAGAAGCTTACACAGTCAAAAATTAAACATGTAAGTAAAAACAAGGACGAGAGACCCTACCTGAATTGATGTCAAAATTGCAGCCACATCGTATATAGGACTCCACTGATTTTGCAATATATCCAGGCATATACTTCCATCAGCATAAACTGTGAAACAAGAATAAAAGTGGATCAGAAAAAGCTGGGGCACCCATCCAAGCCCAAGAATTACCCACCCATCATCAAATTAATGGGAGGGTATGTCAGAAAAGGCCTTTAGAATCAAATAAAAGTTTTGACCTAAGTCCTTATACCAATGGGTACTTTCGTAGTTCTACTGATATTGGCCTGTTCTTCAGGCAAAAAATAAATTAAAAAAATCTAATCGAATACAATTGGTGGGGACACACTTACTATTGGGATGAAACATTCTGGAGACAAAGCGGACGGTCGGGGGCTTGTTGGGGTAGTCTTCAGTGAATTGCAAAGTGAGCTTGAACGTACCTGAAACCCAATGCCGAAAAGTTGGAATTTGGCACTCCACAAACAAGCAGAAGAACTTAACAACATGATAAAAGACTAACCTCCATCCCAGGGAGTGTCATCAGGCCTACAAAAACATAAAAACACATAATTTAATTCTTTTCGTAGTGAAGAAAGCAATCTGAGCATGAATGGAAAAAGGTGATTAGGATCCCGTTAAGGTTTGTGTCCTCCGTCTCGGTCTAAGGTTAGGGTCACAATGGGCTATCAGGAGATCTAGGGTTCGAGGGTTTTAACTTTCCATTTAGAAGGATTAGGATATTCGGTTGGGGAATATGTATTACGGTTGAGAACTTGCTTTAAATCAAATTAGGGTTAAAGTTAAACTCTTTACTTCGAGCACATTAGGATTTGTTTCTAGGCAGATTTTTAGTTTCCGAGGTTAAAGTTCTTGCTTTCAACAAATAAGGGTTAAATCCTTGCTTTCACGCAGGCTGGAATTAGGGTTTTCGACGCTAAAGTCTTGCTTCTAGGAGGGTTAGGCTTTCCAAGGTTAACGTCTTGCTTTCAAGTAGATAAGGGATATGGTTTCCGAATATGACTGCGGTCTTGCTTTCATTTGGACTTACCCGAATATGACTGCGTTCCAGAGCATGATGTTGTTGTCCTGAGGGGCGCCGCTGATGCCTGCGGGCGGATCCTGCTGCAGACGCTTGAAGTCCCGCATCAAGCGTTTGCGAGAAGGCGTGGACATGATGGGGCGAGGAAGACGACTCTGCCTCAAACAGCAACGATCGCCTGTGAAATTGTCTCCCTTACTCTCCACACACACACACACACACACACACACAAACACAGATATCAACGGCTGCTACTCCACCATATCCATCGGAGAACGAAAATGAAGACAGAGAAGCAGCACCCAGAATGATCCTTCAAATGCCCTAATGAATGATAGTGCGCCCTCATTAAATGCTATTTAATCCAATAACCTAATGACACGTCATCTTACTCTTTGTTGCAACTTGTGAGGCTCCTTACCTAACATTCAAGTTGAAGGCCATAAACTATTTTTTTGACCTCTCTTGACTATGTGACACACAATGTTTCACGAAAGATCTATGGTTGGAAAGAGGCGTCGCGATCGCGCGGTAATTTTGGACCATTGATTTGCTGTCGAGTGAACTAGGGGAAGCGATCTTGTGGATGAACTAGGAGTGAACTAAGGGGGAGGGGGGATGAGTTTGGGACTTATAAAAATTTTGAGACAGTTCAAAAGAGGATTTGAACTGAGGACTAAGTGAAATGTCTAACCACTATGCTATACTTTCTAGGAAGAACTTAGGATCGCCAAAAAACTTTATTCTGCTAAGAAACTAATCTTCCAATCCCCAAGTTCACGCCTCCCCTAGTTCACCTCAAGTTTATTCCTCTAGTTCACTCCTAGTTCATTTTTTTGTCGGATAATTTTCATCTTAGTTCACTTACCCCTAGTTCACCCATAGTTCACTTTAGAATTCGACACTGCAGATTCAATACCGAGCGCAACACCTCTTTCCAGCCATAGATCCCTCCTAAAACATGGTGTGTCAAATAGTCACAAGGGCTAGCTACAGCACTACCCTCGTGACTATGTGACACACCATGTTTCAGGAGGGATCTATGGTTGGAAAGAGACGCCACGATCGGTATTGAATCTGCACCGTCGGATTCTAAAGTGAACTACGAGTGAACTTAGGGTGAACTAGGGTTAAGTGAACTAAGGGTGAACTAAGATGAAAATTATCCGACAAAAAAATAAACTAAGAGTGAACTCAGAGTGAACTAGAGGAATAAACTTGAGGTGAACTAGGGGGGATGAACTAGGAGTGTGAACTAGGGGATCGGAAGATTAGTTTCTTAGCAGAATAATTTTTTTTAGCAATCCTAAGTTCTTGCTAGAAAGTATATCATAGTGGTTAGACATTTCACTTCCTAAATGTAGGATTTGAGTTCAGATCCTCTTTTGAACTTTCTCAAAAAAAATTTAAGTCCTAAACCCCTAGTTCACTTCCAACAGCAAATCAATAGTCCAAAATTTTCGCGATCACGATGCCTCTTTCCAACCATAGATCCCTCCTAAAACATGGTGTGACACAAAGTCACGAGGCAGCACTACCCTCACCCGTGCACACTTTGCCCCTTTGTACAGTGTTGCCACGTGGCTAGAGGAGGAGGAGAAAAGGAGATAGTTTTAGACTCGAGATTAGACGAAATGCTAGAGAGAGTGACACATGGCATGGGGAAAAACATGTGCTTATTAATAGAATAGATGTGTAGTTTTACATCAAAAATTTAGAGAGATTTTACAAATAGTGGCTGCTTTGCAACCCTATTTTCTAATAGCCTTCTCTAAATAGAAGGTTTAAAGGGCTTTAATGCCCTTTGAAGGCTTCAAATTTCGGCACCGACATAAAAACTCTCCTGCTAGGGTAAGGGGGCTAGGATTGTGGCACCACAACTAGGAGTGGGTAGGCAGGCAAAGTGAAAGTGAAATTGAGAACAATGTTCAAAGTGATGATATTCAAGGGAGTTAGTGGGCTTGCAAAAGTGGCCTTGAAAAATACCTCATGTGATCAAGGGTGATGAAGAGAGATAAGCAATTCAAAGAGATAATATTCAAGGGTGTTAGTAAGGTTGCAAAGTGGCCTTGAAAAAGACCTCATGTGATCAAGGGTGATGAAGAGAGATAAGTGTATGACATGAAGTGTAGAGCATGAGTAACGGTTGTGGATGCCATGATGCCCATCAAAAATAAACGTCTTTTTCGGTGATGCATGTAACAAAGTGTATGCGCAACTCATGAAGGAAAATATAATTATTTATAGTTGTTAGATTTTATTTTTAAGATCATGGAGTGTCAAGCGTACATAATTGGAGACGCTTATGAAAAAATGAATGATGCTAAAGCTTCAAGTTGACATATTGTCATTGAACATTGTGCATGCGTAATGTATTTATGAATGCCATCATATTCAATAGCATGATTTAAAACAATGTTTTTTCATTTTGTTAAATCAAAGTATCAGCTAAACGAATAATACTAAAGCATGAGCATGTTGACATGTTATATTTAAATGGCGTACACATGCAACCCTATATGAATTCTATCATGTTCATTTAGTACCATTTTTCATTAGTTTGCTTCGTTTGTTAGGTTAGAGAATCAATGGGAACATAGAAAGTGCATTGTGGTTGATATCGGCTCTCAAAAGCTGGTTTGTTTCTAGTATTCGATGTTGTTATTTCTAGTCCTCATTTTATTGTGCTTCGGGAACAATTGTTCCTAACAAGAAGATAATAGAAAAAAATTCAGCCATCCATCTTTCTTGTCTGCTTGTCTACTCTTATGTATATGTGTGTTTACTTGTTTTGCAAGGAGCTTAAGCCTCTCTCTCATATTTATCTCATGGCATCAGAGCTGTGGTTTGCATGAAGGGCTCAAGAGGCAAGCAAGGAAGTTGTACATGGGTAAGGGTAATCTCTTTTCCTCTTAAAATTTGGAGCAACACCTTTGGGTAGTAGCTACACGCAGACAAGGAAGTCACTTTCTCATGTTGAGGCCCTGTTATGTAAAGTTAACATAGTTAATTTTGTAAATTTTATGCAATTCAAGCGCATTTGGACATTGCAAGGTTTTCGTAGACACTGTGTGAAAGTGTCAATTTTGACTGTGTATGCCTAATGAGAGGGTTGGTGCTACAAATTTGAGAGGAGTGTTGCAATGTTGAGAGGGGTGCTACACAGGTTAGAGAGGTGCTATAAATGTTAGGGGGAGTGATGTGAAGCTCAAAGAAGTGATGGTGTGCTACAAAACTTATAGAGGTGTAACTCAAAGAAGTGTTGTAAAAAAGTGCTATAGAGCTTAAAGAGGTGCTACAAAATTTAGAGGAGTGTTACAGAGTTTAAAAAAGTGTTGCAAAGGGGTGCTATGAGCTTAAAGAGGTGCTACAAAACTCCAAAGAGTTCAAGGAACTGCTACATAGCTTAAAGAGGTGGTGTAACAAACCTTTGAGGGAGTGCTCCATAGTTCAAGTAAGTTCTATGGAGCTTAAAGAGTTTGAAAAAGTGTTGCAAAGGGGTGCTATAGAGCTTAAAGAGGTGCTACAAACCTTGAAGGAGCACTCTAGGGTTCAAAGAAGTGCTATAGAGCTTAAAGAGGTACTACAAACCTTATAGTGATGTTGCAAATATCAAAAGAGGGTGCGACAAACCTTAAAGAGGTGCTATAAACCTTAGAGGGGTGCTATAAAGCTCAAAGAAGTTACAAACCTTAGAGAGGTGCTACAAAGTTCAAAGAAGTTACAAACCTTAAAGGCGTGCTACAAAGCTCAAAGAAGTGTTGCTTAACTTAAAGAGGAGGTGTACTACACATCTTAGAGGGGTGTTGTAGAGATCAATGAGGTGCTTTATTTTCCCTAGAGAGTTCGTGCAAAGCTCAAAGAAGTGATGCAAAGGGCTTCTATAAAGCTAAATATGTTATACAAATTTGAGAAGGGTGATATAGATCTTAGAGGTGCTATAAAACTTACAGGGGTGTTGTAGAGCTCAAAGAAGTTTATAAATCTTAGAGGGGTGCTTTGCAAAGTGAAAAGCTACAAACTTTATAGGGCTATTATAGAGCTTAAAGAGGTGCTAACATGGGTATTGTTACATCAAACCTAAGAGAAGAAAGACTTTCAGCATTTGAGAGATTGACCTTCAACAGTAAGATTCAAAGGAAGGGTGATGGGAGAAGGTAGAGAGGAGAGATGAATAATGGGAGAGAGACAAGGAAGAATATGAATCTAGGTGGGAGATAAAGAGGTAGAGGTTTATGAGATAGGAGGAGTGGAGGGGAGGAGGAAGAGGGAGGAAGAGGGAGGAAGGAGGAGGAGGAGGAGGAGGAGGAGAAGGAGGAGGAGGAGGAGAAATCCTAGCAAATTTTAATTTTGAATTTGAATAGAAGCTAAAAAGTAATGATTACATCCTATAAATTTTAAATTTGCAAATGCAGACTGGTTTTACGCTCTCTAGTGCTCCAAGTGTTGGTAGAGGTGCTAGTGCAATGTGATTTGAAGCAAACCCCCCTCTCTATTTCTATATGGATAATCTCAACATCTCATTGGTCAAGCCTTCCAATTCTAGTCCACCATGGGCACCACCACGGGTGGAGTAAGTGTACATATATAGAGCGCTACGGTAAACACTAGATGTGGTGTGTATGCTTAGCCTAAGCATTCCGTAATAATGTGGAAGATAACTTTGAAGTATGAGGTTGTAAGGGTAATATCCCCTAAGGGATCTAGAGCCTCCTCCTCTGAGTCAAGATCAAAGTCCTCCTTATCCAAGGCCTCTTGCTTAGAGGGAGCCTCCTACTCAAAGGATCATCCTCTTGCTTAGAGGAGGAACCTCCTACTCAAAGGCTCCTACTAAGAGGAGGAGCCTCTTGCTCCTCCTCTGAGTCAAGGACAAATTCATCCTAATCTAATGCCTTTTTCTCCAGCACTACCTCCTATGGTATTGTGTTTTGATCCTTAGACTCCATATCAATCCTTGAGATTAAAGTCCTCCTAATCCAAGGCCTCTTGCTTAGAGGAGAAGCCTTCTAATCAAAGCCTCCTACTCATATGAGTACTTAGATGAGGAGCCTCTTGACAAGGAGTCTCTTGCTCCTCCTCTAAGTCAAGATCAAAGTCCTCCTTATCCGATACCTTTTTCTCTAGCCCTGCCTCCTACAGTACGGTGTCTTGACCTAAAACTTAGAGGAGGAGCCTCCCAAGACCTTTTTCTCTAGCCCTACTGCCATGGGACCCTTTAATCTTCTTGAAGAAATAATTAAGTACTCACAAAATACATCAAAAAATTTAAAACAAACACTTGAATTAAATTAAAATTAATTAACATAGCATAACACAAAAGCAAAGGAAAAAAAATAACATCACCATCAAGACAAGATTGGGTGTAATTTGTGCAAGATTCAGTTTAATGGAATGTGCAAGTGGGCACAAGATTAAAGTAAACATATTTTTGTAAGATTATTAATTCATCAAAAATATGAATAAATATATACTTGTAACACATGCCTCCTATAGTATGGAGTATTGATCCTAAGACTTAGAGGAGGAGCCTCTTGCTCTCCCTTTGATTTAAGATCAAAGTCCTAATCCAAGAGCTTTTTCTCTAGCCTTCCTCCTATAGTATGGTGTCTTGATCCTAAGACTCATAGCAGAAGCCTCCTACTAAAAGCTTGAGGAGGAGCCTCTTGGTCCTCCTCTGAGTTAAGATCAAAGTCCTCCTAATCCAAGTCCTTTTTCTCTAGCCCTGCCTCCTATAGTATGGTGTATGATCCTAGGACTCCATATCCTAAGCTTGGTCCTCCTCTGAGTTAAGATCAAAGTCCTCCTAATCCAAGTCCTTTTTCTCTAGCCCTGCCTCCTATAGTACGGTGTATGATCCTAAGACTCCATATCCTAGGCTTGGTCCAAAATGCCTAGTCCAGAATGGAATCCTCTGAGTTAAGATCAAAGTCCTCCTAATCCAAGTCCTTTTTCTCTAGCCCTGCCTCCTATAGTATGGTGTATGATCCTAAGACTCCATATCCTAGGCTTGGTCCAAAATGCCTAGTCCAGAATGGAATCCTCCTACTCCAAATTTTGTTGCTCCAAAACCACTTACTCCAAAGCCTCCTGATCCTATGTGAAATGATCCTAGGCAAAAGCTTGATTATCCTCCTCTACCTAAACATAAGTCTAAAGATCCTCTTCCTAATTCAAAGCATGCTCCTCCGCATGCTCTTGGGATTTGACTATGTCATTCTCTGGTGGTCAAGGGAGGAGTTTCTCCTCCCCCTAAGATGTTTTCATTCCTACCCTTTGAGCCTAAACTTTTTGGATCATGTTTTAAAATTGGCTTTACACGGTAGGGTATGTTGATGGAGTAGTGCTACCATTTAGGGTATGTTGGCTTTACACGGTAGGGTATGTTGATGGAGTAGTGCTACCATTTAGGGTATGTTGGCTTTACATAGGAGGGTATGTTGATGGAGTAGTGCTACCATCTTAGGTGTTGCGAGGGAAAGCCCTTTCCACCAAGAGGGTCTCCTATGGATGATCCTCCTAGGATAAAGTCTTGTATTTAAGAAGTCTCAAATTCAAGAAGTCAAGCTTCTTTACGATGTGGTGGCAAAGCACATAGCATGAATCCTTATGGGTTTCCCTCTTCCATGCAACACTCAACCTTTTTGGGTTCCAACTTAGGAACCCAAAAAGATCTCAAATTCAAGAAGTCAAGCTTCTTTGCGATGTGGTGGCAATGCACATAGCATGAATCCTTATGGGTTTTCCTCTTTCATGCAACACTCAACCTTTTTAGGTTCCAACTTAGGAACTCCTGATCATCTTATGCTAGCATTGTCTTAGTGGTGCGACTCCCAATGCGTATTAATGGATGAGACTAAAATGTATTACTCTCTATTTACGACTATTTGATATTCAACATCATTTAAAGAACTCTTCTCCTAAAAAGGGGGGGTTGTTCCATACATTTAAAGTGTAAGTTCATTAACAAATAATTGTTGAAATAGTTAGTCAGAGGCCAACATATTGTTGGATAAATTGGGTTGGGTTTAACTAGCTAGCTCTAGAAATTGGGTTCTACCCAATTTTAAAAATATTTTTGTATATGCTAACTCTAGCTATGTACATATGTAGGGATGAGAACATGCGTTCACATAGGAACATGCATGGACACAATGATGGGTATATACATGGATACATAGGAGGATGAGTATGCTTATGGATGGCTAGATCCCATATTGCTGTGCACAAATGTACATGCGAATGTGTATTATACGACTTAAGAACATGCGTGGATTAGTTTACCAAACCTCTATAAATTTATGACTTAAGAACATGCATGGATTAGTCTACCAAAACTTTGTGAACATGGATTAGTCTACCAAACCGCATCTATAAATGTGTGTTTGTAGATAGAATTGCACGAGTCTATGCATAGGGTAAACATGTGGATGGACCATTTTTAGGAATGTGTGCCCGTTATTAGGTGCAAATGTCTCTAGGTACCACACGTGGCTAGGATCTCGGGCATGTGCATATATAATTGTCTAGGTACAGGTGGGTTTGACAAATACAAGTGGGTGGGCTGGCCCACATGGAGTGTTAGTAATGGCAATCAGTAGTTGACAATTTGGCATTAATTTGGAAATATTTCTATTTGTAGCCCTTTTTATGGTTATTATTTAGCAAGATCCTTTGTGTTGTAGTAGCCGTGTAGCGACATGTATGAAGGGGTGCGAACACACATTCACAAGCCCACCAATCTGAGCATATACTAATGAAAAAAAGAGAGCTAATTTGTAGGTTTTTACCCGTAATCCCAAAAATTAACCTCTAATCACTCCTAAATGGTTATTTTTGGATTTTTTAAAAGTTAGATGTTCCTCTACTCCAATTCATGCTAATGATAATTTTGCAAAGACTAATGGAGATTTTTACGATATTTTATGCCTAAAATTAGAAAATTCAAAGAGAATGGAATTGAGCTTAAATTCAAAGAGAATGATTAGATGTTATTATTCCTCTACTCCAAACCTATCTAATGGTATAAATAATTTATGCTAATAATGATTTTGCAAATATTAATGGTGATTTTTACGATTTTTAATGCCTAAAACTAGAAAAAACAAGAGAATAAAATTGAACTTAAATTCAAAGAGTGAGAAAAAACAACAACTTGTCTGCTTGTATCTTGAACTTCAAGGTGTGTTCAATAACTCCACAGCTCCAAGAAAAGTTAAAAAAACCAAAACAACAAGGGTTAACTTAGTAGAACACGTGGATTTACATTCTTACCAGACTACCATCATGCCCAAAAGAAAATGCAAGGGAGTCCTAAGCTGGAGCACCTCCTTGGTATTGGTGCTAAAGATCTTCACCATTTTGGGAACACTCTTACCTTTTTCACATGGGGAAGAAATCATTATGAGACTTCAAGGTTCAATCAACGCTCTCTTGTGGAGAAGCTAAGGTCCTCTACCAATGGTGTTATATCCAATGGTGCTGTTAAAAATGAATAGAGAACAAAGAGGAGAGATCTATATAAAATCTCAATATCATGATTGTAATGCATATAGAGAGCAAAGAGGAGAGATCTAGGGTTCTTTACCAATGGTCTTATCCAATGGTGCTTTTGAAAATAAATAGAGCGCAAAGAGGAGAGAGCTATGGAAAATCTCAATCTCTACTATAATGCATATGGTTCTTGCAAGAGGGTAAGGGAGAGAGTAAGTGAGAGAGTGAGCAAGATAGAGGGAAGATAGAGTGAGCAAGATAGAGGGAAGAGAGTATGGGAAATCTCAATCTCTAGTATAATGCATATGGTTCTTGCAAGAGGGAGAGGGAAAGAGTGAGTGAGAGAGAGGGAAGAGAGTATGTACAATCATAACCTCAAGCAAACATACCATACAATCCACTTACATGCACAACAAGAGAAAGCAAGAAAGAAAGCTCCTTACACGAGAGAAAATTTTACACTCCTTTTCTCATTATTTAGTAAAAATGTCTTACATACATGCCACAAATATTTGATGACTTCCCAAGGGGCCGCCCACCATACAATCCACTTGCATGTACAACAAGAGGAAGCAAGTAAGAAAGCTACTTACACAAGAGAAATTTTTGATACTCTAAAAATGTGTTACATACATGCCACAAATAGTTGATGACTATCTAAGGGGCCACCCAAGGGATGTGTTAGACCTAAAAAGCTAGTGAAGGTAGTTCCTAGGCTATGTATATACAAAAATTGAGTTAACCAATAGTACACATATCGTAAGCTCGACATAGAATCAAAATCATATATCTTGAAGTACATTGCATGGTTACAAATAGTATTATAAAAAAGCATTATCATGCCGTGTTAATGAAAAGAGATTGAAAGAGAAGACATGAGACACAACTAAACACACATAGCTCTCGATTCATCATCTCACACCAAGTAGAGAAACCCCATAGCTTTCCTTCATTGTCTTCCACAAAACAACACATCTACATATTGATAACTTCACACTGAAATAAACCTAATGCTAATGTCCACATACTTGGCTAGTTAGGCACGGCCATTATTATCCACACACACACATTGCTAATTTAGAGTCCACACACTAATGATATCCACCAATTCCCGATGAGCTTGCATTCTCAACACTCCCCCTCAAGCTCACCATGTCCATCTCATGTACTCCAAGTATGTATCTAAAGTACTCATACTTCTCTTTACTAAGTGGTTTGGTGTAAAGATATCTACAACCTGATGTTCAGTCTTCACATATGTCAAATCTATCTAACCATCCAACACTTTCTTCTTAATGAAATGATAATGGAACTCTGTGTTTGGTCCTCACATGATAAACCGGATTACTAGCCAACTGAATATTACTCCTGTTGCACAATGTATGACAACAGCTCCATCATGATGCTATCCCAAATCACTAAATAACTTTTTCAGCCATACCACCTTGAATACAACCATAGATACTCCTTTATACTCTACCTCTTTGCTAGATAAAGCAACTGTGGATTGCTTCTTACTGCTCTAACTCATTGTAACACTTCCCATGCTAAATGCATACCCACAAGTAGACCTCTTGTCTCATAAGCACTTCCTGCCCAATTTGCATTTGTGTAGCCATACGCCATCACATCCTTTACATGCTCATAAAATAAACCATAATGGGCAGTGGTCTTCACACGATCCTCCTAACAACATCCTAGGACTCTACATAACTAGTCCCACTATATAACATAAATCTAGTCTAGTAATGGTCAAGTAAATCAAGCTACTAGCCATCTTCCTGTACATAGTAACATCAAGCTACTAGCCATCTTCCTATACATAGTAACATCATCCAACTCATCACCAAGATCAACCCTTAGCTTATGTTCTACTCCAACGGTGTTATCATAGGCTTGCATCCAGTCATGCCATACTTTGCCAACATATCCAAGGCATACTGCCTTTGCACCAACCAAACACCACGTGATGTCCTCTCTCCGTCTAGTTCCTACATGCTATTAGTTGAGCTAGAGTTGCATTAATTGTTGGAACCCTTGGCTCCATCTTCTCACCTATCATCAAATTCCAAAGCCCTTTGCCTTTCAAGAAGTTTGTCATGTGATACTTCTAAATTTGGAAGTTTTTCTTGTCAAGCTTTCCCCCAACAATCTTATATGGACCACTCATCTTGCTATACACAAAGTTCACTGAGTACACCAAAAAAACACTCATACGTACATGTGCTTGATCACCAATGTTGTCCACACATTCCACAAGGTTGTATTTTTTGGCAAGCGCTTTTTGGTTTTAAGGAAAAAGATTTCTCTCTCTCTCTCTCTCTCTCTCTCTCTCTCTCTCTCTCTCTTCTGTCAATTTACACCAATTTCGTAGCATTCTTTTTTAAAAAGACACCATACAAAGATGAAACTTTTAATGTATTCCAAGAATTTTGCATATTATGACCACCACCACATTTAAGACCTTGTAATACTATTGGGACTCAGCTAATTATCTTTCTCTATCTATCTTCCCTCAATGTACTACAATATCATTGCTACTTTTTTACAATGACACCATAAAAAGATGAAACTTCCATTATATTCCAAAGCAAAATTACAAGACTCCAACACATTATGACAAACACCTACGAGATGTTGAACACAAGCAACAATACATGAAAGCATGTGGAACCTCAACTATCATCTTGGACTACTCCGACTACCCCGAATTTGCAATGAAGTTGGTAACTTCTCCTCGAAGAGGATCCTCTTTTGCCTCTTCATCAATGATGCCAAAGACTCTCCACATCCCAATGGTTGTTGCCGCTTTCACCTCTAGCATGTTCTTGTCTATAAGGTCTACCACCGTCTCTATTGTGAGCTTCTTGTAGAGCTCCTGCACTTTGGACATTGTATTCCATGCCTCTAAAAGCGCATACGATCTTGGTTCTTTTTCTTTGAGGTGCATGAAAGATGCACGAGCTTTAATTAAGATACTTGTAAATGTCGTATTATTAGAGGTATTCGTGGATGAATCCATGAAAATAGAGTTTATGCCTAACCTATGACAATATAAAGAAATAAGGGGTGGGTGGGTGGAGTGGGATGTATTCCTCCAATAAGAGTAATGAAACATGACAATCTCTATTCTATTTCAAAGGTCTCAAAATATAATATAAAAATAACTTTTAAAAGCATATAAAAATATTTAATGTCTATGCACACGACTTACGGCATACAAAGACAATCTCCCTCTCACTCAAACTTTATCTCCTTCACTCAATCTCTCTCTCTCTCTCTCTCTTCCTCTCCATATCTCTCCATCTTGCTCTGTCTCTCTCTATTATTAATTCAAATATCTAAAATGTTTAAGAAAAACCCAAAAAATGTCATAGATATAATTTAGGTGTACAAAAGTGCATCACAAAAATGTGTAAATCAATATTTTTTGTCATTACAAGAGATAAATTACATAAAAAAGTTCATCGCTCCTACATCCAACCCATATGGCTATTAGCAATCTCCTGTCTGTATATTTACACCAAGGCCTCTATTGTGGGTGTGCTCGCCCGATTTAGGTGTTTTCTCATTTTTCCCACTCTCCATATTTTTCCCTATTTTTTATGGTGTGGAGGCTGTCTTGTGTATGTCGGCTACCTTTGTGTGCTGGCCGACTGCTGCTGGATTCTCTCACGACTGAGTGCTCTGACCTGGCTGACTGCTTCTATGCTGGCCGACTACACCAGAGCAGGTCGTGGACATTTGTTGCTCCTGTCGGGCTATTTTTCAGTAGGCCGCCGATTGGCTTCTTAGGGCCATATAAAATGGCCCCTTTCCCCCACACATTTCATTCTTGTATCCGGGATTTTCTTGTGTATATAGCAGAGTTATACGCTTTTCTCTCTTCTCTCTCTCTCTCTCTCTCTCTCTCTCTCTCTCTCTCTCTCTCTCTCTCTCTCTCTCTCTCTCTCTCTCTCTCTTCTCTGCATTTTTTTGCTATGCACTTGCTCTAGTATTTTCAGATCTTGTCTTCATCTCCGCTGCATATTCTGACATGGTATCAGAGCTCTAGGCTCTTGGAAGATCTTGGGAGCTGTGTGAGCAAGAAGGGGGCTGTTTTGTTGCTGATTGGAGGACTATTTTGGGTTGTACGGGAAGAGGAGAAGCAAGCAAAAGGTGGGCTGATTTGTTGGACAGCCACTTGCAAGTTCTTCATTTTTCCCACCCACGCTCCCTTTTCAGTTACATCCCCGCAATGGCAGATTTACTTGAGATGGCTGAGAAGCACGTGAAGATCCCGACACTCCCCATGTTCCCAGTGGACCGTTAGTTGGATGGGAACAATACGACATATGGAAGGTAATGATGGAATCTATTTTGGAGTCTTACGACCTTGCTGATTTCATTGTTGTTGGGGTTCCACAGTCGGAGTTAGAGGAAGGGGAGTTACCCTCTATTCGAAAGGAATGTGAGGCACATGCATAGTTATGGGATTGTGTCAATGCTAGAGTCTGTTCTTTCATTTTCCTCAATTGCACACCACAGGTGATCAACCACATAAAGCATATGATGTTGGCCAGAGGTATTTGGCAGCATTTGGCTTCTCTCTACAATAGGGTATCTCCCATGAAGAGGATCTCCTTGGAAGTTCAAATGCGGGTGATGAATCCTGCAAAGTCGTCGACAATGCGAGAGCACATCAACAAGCTGCAGGCTCTTCATCATCAGGAAGTTCTCCAGGCTAGGAAAGAGATATCATCGAAGGATATGGCCATAATGTTGCTGTCACATTTGCCCTCTCTTAGTACTCAGCTTTTTACTCTTCGTTGATTACCAGTGTGGTAGGCTAAGCACCATCACATGGGAGGAGCTTGTGCCCATGGTCTTG
The DNA here is from genome assembly GCF_041138505.1 of Cibotium barometz. Taxonomy (NCBI): domain Eukaryota; kingdom Viridiplantae; phylum Streptophyta; class Polypodiopsida; order Cyatheales; family Cibotiaceae; genus Cibotium; species Cibotium barometz. The sequence continues at coordinate 64,586,155 of NC_141049.1, forward strand.
GACCATGAGGAAAGATTCACGAACCCTCCACAAGGCAGAGGTTCTGAGGCCTTAACTGGCCAATGGTCAAAAGGCCAGAATAACAACAACAAGGCCAGAATAACAACAACAAGGGCAAAGGGAAGGCTTCATCGGAGAAACTGGAGGCTGAGATGACCTACAATGATTGTGGCGAGAAAGGCTACTATTGGAGGAAGTGTCCCAAGCGGACTAGGAAGAGTGCTGATTCTTCAGCTTCAGCTACAAAGACTCCAGCCTTTGTGCACTTAGAGATGATGGACACGGATGCTTCATCTTCTTAGAGAAGCGAGGAGGCAGTTGGCTTCACCGCAAAGGATACTCGGGAATGGATTCTTGATAGTGGTGCTTCCAGGCACATGACTCCTTCCCGTGACTTCTTTCTGGATCTGAAACGGCAGTCAGGTTGCATTTTCATTGGCGACAATTCCACAATTCCAATACATAGTGAGGGCCGGATGGAGATCATTCCCGATGGCAGAGGGGGTAAGCATTCCTCTCGTGTTCTTTACGTCCCAGCACTTGGTTTTCATCTATTGTCAGTGCATGAGGTATGCAAGACTGGCTTCCAAGTGGAGTTTGAGGAGCATTCTGTTGCTCTACGGGAACGCAAGACTAGCCAGGTTATTTGGGAAGGCGGCGTGGGGAATGGTATATACAAACTCTCCGCACTCTTTGATGGGTTCTCAGGTTGTTGACCTGTGGCACTTTCGGTTTGGCCACTTAAATGTGGATGTGCTGCAGCGGTGAGCTTTCCGGGACCAGATGGTGGTTGGCTTGCTAGATGTTGGCGGCAGGCACAAGGATGCTGCAATTCTTGCATACGTGGTAAGTAGCACTGGAAATCCTTCTGAAGTAGGCTTCCAAGCGGGCTTCGAAACCATTGGAGTTGGTACACACTCACTTGTGTGGACCTATGTAGACAGCATCCTTGGGAGGTTCTTTGTACTTCATGCTGCTTGTTGATGATTGTTCCAGATTCACATGGGTTTATTTCCTTTCTTAGAAGGACCAAGCTTTTGCTCGGTTCAAGGAGTGGCATGTGATGGTGGGAGAAAGAGTCTAGATTGTAGGTGAAGACTCTTCGGGCTGACAAAGGGGGTGAATTTTCTTCTAATGCTTTCGTGAGATTTTGTGCGGAACATGGCATCAAAAGAACAGGACTCTGGTGGAGATGGCGAGGATGATTCTGGAGCATCGTGATCTTCCTCGTCCACTTTGGGGAGAGGCTGTGGCTATGGCTGTCCATATCCTCAACCGGTCTCCGACGACTTCAATACCAAACATGACTCCTTTTGAGGCATATTTTGGCAGGAAACCTGATGTCTCCCATTTTCGTGTGTTTGTTGGGAGCGATGCGTATGTTCACATTCCAAAGAAGTAGAGGGGGAAGCTCGGCTCTAAGTCCCAAAAGCTTATCTTTGTGGGATATAACTCTCTTTCCAAGGTATATAGGTTATTTGATCCAAAGAGGAACGAGATTAATGTCAGCAGGGATGTGGTCTTTAATGAGCATGTTCCGGTTTCCATTGTTGATGAGCTACCACTTCTTGGAGACCTAGAGGATTTTGATGATGATTCCTAGTCTATTGTTCTTCCAGCTAGACAACCTCAGCCAGTTCAGGAGGTTGAGCCCGCAGAGTTGTTTGGTGATGAGCCCCCACAGCAGCAGGCTTTGCGTTCTGCTCGAGTACCCAGGTGGTTAGTGGACACCCTTCGGGAGTTAAGTGTCATGGAGCTTCCCTCTGAATGGACCACAGAGGATGGACCTCGAAGATCGCACAGAGTTTATGATAAAAGTCATTTAGCAGAGCTTTTACAGGTAAACTATGCCTTGATGTCTCGTATCATGCGAGACAAAGAGCCCATTTTCATCAAGGAATCCCTTTCATAGGATACTTGGAGGAAATCCATGGAGGCTGAAATTGCTTAGCCTCGTTAAGAGAAAACTCTCCTTCGGGATAGTCTATCCACCATGGTCACAATGTCCATGTCTCCTTGCTCCATAAATTGTTGATCCACTCCTTGAGATACAATCTTGTCTCCTCTCTCTTGGCTGCACCCACGCGTCTAAAGGGTGCTCGAAAATACATACCCAATTACACACACAATTTCTCCACCACCTAAAATAGAAACATTTGAATACTCTTTCAATACGATAGACTAACAATAATATGAGACACACAGTATCGATTATGCACTGATGCATGGCCTCATCATCAATATCAATGACCACGCATCGGGACTGGTCTCTTGTAATGTGCAATTTCTTTGTCACCGGTTAGGGGGGTAGGTGCCTTCTACATGGGTGTTCCTTTAGTTGCTTGATTGACTGTTCGGACCACTTGGGCTAGGCTTGTAGACATCTATTCTGTTAGTTTCTCCAAGCTTGGTCCTCTCCCTATGTGCTTGCCTTGAGAGTAAGAGACTGCCTTAGTGCTTTTCATTTGCCATATTGGTAGTACATGTATCATAAAGAGAAATCTTGCATCTATATCCTTCCCTTGCAACTCCCATGCTTGCTTTTTGCTAGGTTTGTTCTTGGGATATTTGGACTATGATTACTTCTCTCTATTGCTGTTTCATGGGCTGAACCCCAATGTGCTATGCACACCTCCCACCAGCTCAACCAAGAGTCCATTGTTGTTGAAATATTCCTATCCATCACATGACCATTGCACCACCATTGACGTATTAATCAAGCCTCTACTGAGCAGCTTCACTTGTAGGAGCCATGTGCCACTTCTTGCACATTGTTTTGTGCTTGCCTTGAGATGTGGCACATATATACTTTGTTGTGTGGGCAACCATGCTCTGCTCCCAATGAAATAGGTAGGATCTATCCCTATCTATCAGGACATTATTTTTCCCACCATTGAACACATGCCAAACTGTATTCCAATTAGCCTATGCCTCGTTTGCCACTTGAAACCAAGAAATCCTCCCTTTTACAACCATGGTTTTCCATCACCTCATTGATACACTCCCAAAATAGAAATTGGGCCTCCATATCCTTCTCTTTCATTTCACATGTCGCAATTGTTAGAAGATCTTGCATGTTGCGTGAAAATTCAAGTCAATTACGCTCTTTAACATAGTTAAAATCCTTTGACTACATTTATTATGACATTTGTCATATGCTACCTTGGGTCCTACACATGAAAAATCAAAATTAATGGATACATACACACACAATCACACACACACACACACACACACACACACACACACACACACACACACATATTGTATACAAATATATATCGTATTTTAATATTTATGCCCTCAAACTTTCTTCCCTTTTCATATAAAGGTATGATGAAGGTAGTGCTTGTCTAAGCATTCCGGTATTGGCTTTATGAGTCTAATTAATCATTTAGATGACGAGTTTTATTGATTTATTTAGTGCTTTAATATCTCTTGAATTTTTAAGTTCTTATGGAAAGCTTGCCTTTTTTCCCTTCTCATGAGAAGAAGGTAAGGATTTTTTAACCATTCTCATAGTTGATTGGTGAACCCACTAAGCTTTCTAAAGAGGCAATGGTTGTTTTGGTAAGTATATGAGTTCTATAGCTCTTCTCATGTGAGTAGGCAAGCTTCAATAGGAGGAATTTCACATGCTTTTGTATTCCCATGGATTCAAGTTGGGCCTCCATTAATGATTTAATGAGACTTGTATTTAATTAATGAGACTTGTATTTAATTAATGAGACTTGTATTTAATTAATGCAAGTTAGCCCTTAACTCCATCAATTTATCATATCCCCCTCTAATAATCCCCTCTCTCTATACTAGAAAAGAATATTATGGTAGGTTTGGAAATATGATGTTGGAAAAGCATCTAAATGCTAGGTTAAAGGACAAGTTATGTTGTGTTAGATTTTGTTTTCTAGGTTTAATAAGCATCTTATGCTAGGATTGTTAAATATGTTACATTATGTTGAAAGAGCATCTTATGCTAGGATTGTTAAATAGGTTGCATTATGTTTGAAAAGCATCTTATGCTAAATTGAGAAGCATACTAAGAGAAATCCTTTATGAAATGAGATGGATCATGAGATGAAATGATTTATGAGTTTGGGATGATTTATAATCTTAAGAAAAAGAGGTAATGCTTTAATGCGAAGAAAAAGAGATTTTGATTATGGTTGATGCTTGACTTAAATGGTTTTCTATAGCATATAGGAGTATCTATATGTGAGCTCAATGCACTCTCATAAGGTGATTAGAAAATCTCCAAGTGTTTCTATTTCTTTTTCATAAATATATGTAAATGATTAGATTCACACACACACACATATATATGTATGTACATACATACATATATATATATATACATATATATATATATATATATATACATATATACATACATATATATATATATACATATATATATATATATACATATATATACATATATACATATATATACATATATACATATATATACATATATACATATATATACATATATACATATATATACATATATACATATATATACATATATACATATATATACATATATACATATATATACATATATACATATATATACATATATACATATATATACATATATACATATATATACATATATATATATATGTATGTATGTAGATGCGGCACACACCACATGTAATGCCTCGACGTGGCATTACACGTAGCGTGCACGTGGCACCAATATGTGTGTGCCACATGTAATGCCCAAACACGGGCATTACATGTGGCACCAATATCTGTGTGTGCCACGTGGATTGCCTACGATCGAGCAATACACATCGAATTACCACGTGGCTCTTCCACGTGGCTCTTCCACGTGTTTGCCTACACACGGGCAACACACATGGCTATGCCATGTCAATGCCATGTGTATTGCCCAAACTTGGGTAATACACGTGGTGCCTACCACAGCACCGTCTAACGGCTTGCTCAGCCCCGTAGACAACTCATGCAAATCAGCCCGGAAATGCTTAATTTTCAGCCATGCACCCTTGCTTAAGTTCATTTTTGGAGTGCTCCGCATATGGGTCTACACTTGTTAAAATGAAACTAGATTTAATACGTGGTATGTCCAACTACTAATCCTCAATCTTAGCACCTTATGTATTCTTTTCCAAATTCTACATGCTATTTTTAGCTAGATGTAAACGAGAGAAATAGCAATATTGCCAATTTTGGCCAATTTTTTAATTTAGCAATTTGAGGTCATACCTGACATGGGCCTAGTACTAGGTCTCTATAACATCAACCAAAAGTCTAAACTCAAAAAGATTCACTGAGCTCAGAGAAAATGCCAAGCATGGACAACTTTTGGCCAGGCATATTAAAAAGTGCCTTGCCCTTGCACTCCCTCACCTATGCTCTCTCTCTCTCTCTCTCCTATGCGCTCTCTCCCTCATCAGCCCTCTCTCCCAGTCCTCTCCCTCAAACCCTTCTCTCTTGTGCTCTCTCACCATCTCAAACCCTCCTCTCCCATCTCACCCTTCTCTCTTGTGCTCTCTCACCCTCTCAAACCCTGCTCTCCCCTCTCATACTCTTTCTCCCCTCTCTCTCTCTCTCCCTATCTCTCTTTCCACTCTTTCCCTCTCACCCTCTTAAATATTCTAGATCCCCTCAATATTTTCATCTCAAACCCTCACCTCCCTGAACATAATGCCTCCCCGAACGCATTTACAATCTAAGAGCTTCAACAAAAATCTATACGAGACTGGATGTGGGCATGTCACAAGTTGCCACATCAAGTGAGGTCACCAATATATTTGGATTACAATTGGCTGTGTGAAAGGCTTGATCCTGCAATGCCCAACAATAATCGTGTTGCCAATAGTGGTGCCACAATTTGCAAACAAGAGGAATCCATAAAGGAGAGTTTCGACCAAGTGGTTGATCGACACATCTCCACGAATTGGGTGGAGGATCACTTGGTTGATAATCAATACTGCTTTCCTAGAGTGCCTCTATGTCACCTCCTTGCAAACCCTACAATCTGTATGAATGAGGATTGCATTGAAGGGTTGATTAAAAGCATGGAAGAGAGCACATACCAGAAGAAAATGGTTGTGTTCATTGTCTCCGAGAGTTTCCTTGGCCAAGAGGCCCTTCCATCCGACCATCAAAGTGTAGTTGGCCATGATCTATCATTGTCTGGAGAGTTGGACACAATACTAGAGCAGACAAAAGGATGGCAACACATGGTCGGGAAGATGTTTGTTATTTGGGATGGCAACATTGACTCAAATCATGGCAGGAATGGGCTAGAACCACTTGAGCTAAAAGAGATAAGGTTCCAAAGGTGAATTTTAGGGTGGTTTAATTCTTGCAGGCAGGAGGAGAAGGTTGAGTTCCTGCTGTTGCTATGCATGATAAAGAAGTAAGTGGAATTGTATCTTGTTTTTTGTGATTGAAATGAACAAACATCTTATATGTAATCATTAACCTAATTTATTATGCATGCAAGATTGCTAGGGTGACTAGCATTCATGTGCAGAACACAATGGCACATGATATATTCATGATACAACATGTGGGGCTTGCCAATCCATAGTTGTTGTTGTCAAAGTTTAGTGATGAGGATCGTGCATGGGCTGAGAAAGCTCTTAAGCATTGGGGGCCTAATAGATCTAACTAGTTGAAGCCTCCCATGGCACTCCTCTCTCAATTGTTGAAGGTATGTGCGCGACTTGTAAACACACTATAATAAAGCTATATTTTGATTTCCCAAGATGTTTCTAACATAAATGCATTGCAGTTTGAGTTTGATGCCACATACCAAGTGAAGGTGAGCGGCTTACTTGAGCGAGGAAATAGAGAATACAATTAGAATGTAGAAATGTTTGATAAGAACTACGAAGATGCTCTGAAGGAGATGGAGGTGCTATTTCAAAGAGGGGACATGAGTTGGCACAAATTGCAACCCCGCCTGTGTGGCTCTTAGCAGGGTTGGGATGAAAAGGTGAGAAGATTCACTAGTCGAAAGCTAGCAAAGATCACTCGGACGCATATTCCAAATGCAAAGTAAGATCACACATTTTCTCTCAATACATTAAAGTTTTGTTGATATGTAGCTAGACACATAAAGTTGGTTCACAATGCAAGAAATGTATACTCGTTAACATATTGGTAGGTGGCGAGTTTGCAATAAGAGACACCCAGATTCCTTCTTCTGATAAAGCATTCTTCATGTGGATACATCGTCATGTGTAGCGGTTACAATTGACCGAGTACACACTATAGCTCTCCTTAAAGAACAACGAAAGTCATAGAGTTCAGTGTGATTGAGCGAAAGGTGAATGAAGCAATGTGGGCAATCTGAAGGCCATGCATTGGCAGTAAGGTCACATGTAATGGAATGCCTCGTGGTGGTAAGAGGTGTAGGCAGCACATAGCTGGATTTGCAAAGGGTGTGCCTACACCGTCATTCAAAGGGTATACCTAATGGTCTCCTCAGACAATGGATGTGGTTTTGCCCTAATCACATGCTTCATTGCTATATTGTGGACACCAACATATACCCTCCACTACCCAAGATATGGCCAGTTGCTATGGAAACTAACCTCATAGACAAGGAGGCCTATTCATTATGGGAACGTGGATACCGGGTGGAGAGGAAGAATGCAGAAGGTGTCATATCCACGCTACGTAGTGTAGCAATGGGATTACAAGGTCCTTTACAACAACAAGCAATAAAGAACCACCATATAGGTCCACTACTAGCATAGAGGTAGGTGGCTTAGGCAAGCAAAATGACATAAGAGTCAAGTACCGCGCATCGATATCAGAGAAAAGTACGGTTGCTCATACATTTCAATAAAGCTCACTTATGCCCAAATCCTATTCAAATAAAAGAGAGATGAGTGGAGCTTATTTACATAGAGATTAAGGAGGTGTGTGAACTGAAGAATCCAAAGGAACCCTACTTGGGAATAGCACCCTTACTCCATTTACCAAGCCACAGACTCTTTGGATAAGCTCCCACTGCTAAACAACAACAAGAGCTGGTTTCTAATAAAGGACATCAATCACCTAAGGAAAAAAAGAACAAGAATGAGAAGAGACCGGGGGACAATGGTAGTGAACAACCACCAACCAAGAAGTAGAAATTTTCTATCGAGCATGGGAACATTACTGTTGAGTCAGGTTAGAATTATACATTAACACCAAAGCAAATAAAGAACCCTAGAAGACGAAAGAGAAGGGTAAAGAAAAGGTAGAAGAGGTCAAGGTGGCCATGACCAAGGGTAGAGAGAATCAGCAAAACATATTACACCACAGCTAGCCCCATAGCTTTCAACACAACCACCATCACCATGTCAAGTCACACCCTGAGTAGTTTTCATAAAAATGCAAGAAGTCAGGCACTTCAGCAAACTTTCTAAAAATGCCAAGTAGGCAATGTAGTTTTACTAGATATAAGTGATGTTATTGATTATGTAGTCCAAGCTTGAGGCTTTAGGAGGGGTGCATGGGGCAATAGTTTACAATACATTATAGTCACACGTAGTAAAAATACAAAATCAACACCATTTTAGATCATTTGGGAAATTCCCACAACTTTGGGACCAATTTTGAGGCCTCCTTACCCCTTTTTTCCCATTAAATTTGGGACTTTTTTTAAAATTAACTTAGAAAGTTGTGTGTAGGATTTGTGACTTGGTTGGTCACTTTGTAGGCAAAGAGATAGCTTCTCATGAAATTGGTGGTGTTCAGAAACGTCTTTTTCTGTTGTTGTAGAGAGTCAATGTTGATTCATGTGTTGTGACAAACACCTCATACAATGATGTCCTTTGATAAAAGATTTGATAAATCCCTAGCATCCATATATGATCCATTGTACCTACATATTGTTATAAAAGCAACATCCAAGAATAGCACCCAACAATAGTCCAATTCAATTAAGAAAACAAAGGTCATATGGAGTGTACAAACAATTAGATAAAAACCTATATGACCATGTGGTCATAGGCCTTACCATTCACCATACTTGAAAGTAAAAATAAGAGAATATGAGAAACTACAGAATAAAGTGTGAGCCAACACATATCATAGGGGAGGAACACAAGTAATCTAGTTTTCAATTGCTACCAATAAGCTAGCATGTGCTTTCTCCACTGCATTGGTTGGGATTTTAACTATTTCTGGAATTCTTTTGCCCCTTGGAATCCATGACCAAACCACAACATCAACAAACTCCCATTGCTTTGGGTTTGCTAAGTTGCAGCACCAATTATTTTCCCAACAACCTTCATATAGTTCGGCTACTGTAGGGTTTTTCTTCTGATGTTTTGGTTCCCAATACTGAATGAAAACTTTCTTGTAGTTAGGGGATGAGCTATCCATCTCAACATTTGACTCTGTAAGCCATATTGGGTACCCGAGATCTCCTAGCCTCACAAGAACAAAGTCACCTTTTTGCACATCAATGTGTGGTTTTAAAACATCCTTTGGCCTCCCACTTAGAGGACCACAATTGGTCATTCCACTCCTCATATCCTTGGAACTCATCTAGCTATTCTTCTATCTATTGCATACGGTGGGTTCCTAAAGTCTTTGGCCAAAACCCTCTGTAATTCCCAACACACTTGTTGGTTGGCTTCTGTAGCTCATTAACTATATTCTTCCAGTATGAAATAATCAGCTCAATCTATTGTGCGCATGCTGCTTCCTTTCCCTTCTTCTGCAACAATCACTTTGGCAAAACTTTAGGTAGCCCTTGAACCACCGTCGGGCTGTCCCTCACATAGTCAACTATAGGCACCACATGAGGGAAACCTAATGGTAGCATTGGTTTCCCTTCATTGTCTCTCTTCCACAACTCAATTCCTCTTTCTTTTGGTATCCATTCGAGTGATTTTGGCATCCAATCGAGTGATTTTGGGTGGATTTTGTACTACATTACCGAAATTTCCTCTTGCATAAAAAAATGAAATTGTAAGGGTTTTGAGTGTTCCACTAGATTGTCTGGCCCATCGCATATGTACTTGTCAACAAAGGCTTTGAAGCCTGGAACTTGTGTTAGCAAAAATGGTGCCGGTGATGAGCTTTCACATTGCCTAAATGTATCCATTAGATGTGGAAAAGTGAATGTCATACAGATTTTTAACTTCTCTGAAAGCCTGCTAAAAACAATGCATCTATGTCCTCATGTGTATAACCCATCATCAAGAAACCCAACTGCATTGTTTTGAAAACCCCTCTAGCAACTAGCAAGGACAAGTAAGCAAACAAATAACGATTCTTATTTTCTGCTGCATAGTTATCCATGCATAGTTATCCAATTGTAGCAGAAGATTCTCTGGCAATGTGTGAAATGTAGGTTTGGGTTGGGCATTTGAAATAGGCTCAATAGATGTTGATTGTTGAGAACCTTTAGTAACCTCTTGATGATCAGATTCTAAGGGCTGAACACCTAAAGTTACATCATTACCTCCTTCAATAGTTAATAGTGACCTTTTAGTTGTAGAAACGACCAAGTCACTCATGCCTCTCATTTTCTAATGGTGGTCTAGAGCCTTTCTTGAGTTCAATGCTTTGAATAAAGTGATGTTGCTACTTGGCATACCATCATTGCATAGATCTCCTAGGTCATATGCTTCATTCCTTTCCAAATTTTGTAAGCACAATGCAAGTAAACCAATTGTGGCATTGGGGTGTGAGGGTCACAAACCATTCAAGGAGAAATGTCCATACATCACAAATTTTGTTAGCACAATGCAAGTGAACCAATTGTGGCATTGGGGTCTGAGGGCCACAAACCATTCAAGGAGAAATGTCCATACATCCCATGACCATGTCCATGATGAGTGATACTAGTCAATGATACTTGTAGCTGATATGCACTATCATACTCTTTTGATTTCACACGCAATCTAGGTATTGTTGTCTTCTTTTGGTCCATTTTATCATAAATAATGCACTATCATACTCTTTTGATTTCACATGCAATCTAGGTATTGTTGTCTTCTTTTGGTCCATTTTATCATAAATAATGCACAAATATTTAGCTCGTTGCATCTGTGAGAACTTATGCCATGTGTAGTAGAAATTTCTACAACTTTGTTATTGCATTATGTGTACTCTTTGATCTTCCTTTAGCTGCTCGATCATGTCCTCATCCTTTGTTGATTCCAATTGAGACTCTACTGCAAACTTGGAGAACTTGCTTGTTTTTTACAAAGTCACATGTTTAAACTCTATATTCCAAATCCTGTTAAAGGTAGTGCTAGACATTGGCTTGTAATTCAACCTCTCAAGCATTTTGTTGAAATTGTGTAAAATGTATCATAAGCAAGGTCTCCCTAGTGCCATCTTCCATTGTTCTACTCTTATGTGGCATTCTCTCTGAGTTAGTCTCTATAAAAATCTATATGATTTCCCTTCCCATTTCTGTATACTCTCACTCTTTTCATATAACACCCATATTTCCATGCACTGTGCGGCGAACACCACTCTCAAACTTTTCATGGTAGCGATAGAATGATGTTTTTGAAATGTCGTGCATTTCATAGCAGGCTCTGCAGCACACCTCCTCACCATTTAAAGAAAACACATAGTCCTTCTTTGTAGATATTAGGTTTTGGCGCCAAGTAACAAGGAATGTGTCATACACATTGTTTGTTCTCTTTTGCAAGCTTTGACCCCAAAACTCCTTGCGCAGAATATTGTCACATTTTGCACAACAACAACTATTTCCACAACAATCTATGGATGAAACCAATTGCACCGATTCCAACAACATTTGTTTGCTTTTCTTTAATGGCACTATTGATGTCTTTGGCTTTCTCTTTAGAAAGCAATACTTTCATTTCCTTGAGAGTGGCTCTGCCAAGACATGTTCAATGTGCATGCCATATGTTTCATTCATTTTATACAAGTCCCCATACTATAACAGAGTGTTTCCATCCATTGTTGTGATTATTTTGATAGGCCAACTAATAAGACCGACGCTTCAAATCCATCCATGGCTATACTAACCTCACCCTCAAATGTTTTCTCAATACCAATACCTATAATATCATCACCCAACACATAGGCCTTGCCCTCATGCTTTACTTGACAAGCCCAATTAAAAATATCCAACCTATGACTCCCTAATCACAGGCCTTGCCCTCATTATTTGCTCTTGAGAAGTCTATTTGAATAGACACCCTATGACCCCCCCGCCCACATGCCTTCCCCTCATTATTTACTTGACAAGTCCAAGTGAAGAGACACCCTATGGCCACTCTGTGATAGGCCTTGCCATCATGCTTTACTTGACAAGTCCATGTAATTAGACACCCTATTTTTCCCTTTATCATAGGACATGTCATCATTATTTAATTGATAAGTCCAAGTGAACAGACACCCTATGGCCGCTCAGTCATAGGCCTTGCCCTCATGATTTACTTGACAAGTCCAATTGACAAGTCCAATTGAATATACACACTATTTGCCCTCATTATTTACTTGACAAGTCCATTTGAATAGACACCCTATTGCCCCCTCTATCATATCACATGTCCTCATTATATAATTGACAAGTCCATTTGAATAGACACTCTAAGACCCCTCGGTCAGAGGCCTTTTGTTATATGCACATTATGTGTGCATGTACTAGGAGGCTAACCCACATTAGGCTTGTGAGCATGGGATCATGGGAACAAGCTCTAGTGGAGCATGGGTTAGGACTTACCTTAAGGGTTAAGGTTAGGGTCAGGCATCCAAGGGTCACACATGGGAAATGGAGAGTCAAGAGTCACTTGAGGGCCCTCCTATATAATAGGGGCATGGGGCACACTCAAAGGAGGCTTGGAGGCTTAGGCTATGGTCTCTTGTGTAGAGGTCCATATCTACTCACCTACCATTCACACTATAGCTACATGCTATTGGATTGGAGTTATACCTCTTGATGATGGTATGGGACATCAAGGTAGAGGTATGATGTATTTCATTTATAATTCATGTGTGCATCCTTGGGTGGTTGGGTTTATAATTCATGTGTGCATCCTTGGGTGGATGAGTTTATGCGTGATTATGCATGTTTATGCACAACAATTATCTAGAGAGATCTTAGGGTTTTAATAGTGGTATCAGAGCAATCTCTAGTTAATTGTTGTTGATTTTTCTTTGCAATTTTTGGCATTTTTTTGAAGTAAATTTTAATATTTACTAATAAAAACGTTATTTTATTGATTTGTGTTGATGATTTGCACGTGGATCATTGATATGGCAATTGAAACGCGTGTTACTACTATTCAATGGACGAATCGACGTTGCAGGGGAATTCCGTGAGTTTAATGCTATTTTTCTCTATTTTTTATGGTTTAAAATAAGCATTAATGAAAATTTTTATGAAAATATCACATATTTTATTGTAGATATTTTTGATAGAATGGATTCCCTAAATTTCTAGAATTTTTAGGAATTTTTTCCTAATTTTTTAGAGCATTTTTATAGTTAAAAATATATTTTTAATACATTTTTATTACGGGTTTTTCCACGGGTATGCGATCAAATTTCTGTCGATTTTCCGCTAAAATGTAGTAGGGGATAGCATGTTGATGCATGAAATGCTCTCCCATGTGCGTGGGACCCTCTCCGCCTCTCAATTCTGATTTTCTCGTGTGAATTTCTCTTAAAAGGGATTTTTAAAAATTAAACATTAATCATAATTAGTTTAATTATGATTAAGTAAAGGTTTAATTAAAAACCTTAATCAAATGATTAATTAAGGTAAAGCTCTCTGTTAATAGATAGAGAGAGAAGGAGTGGTAATTGAGTGGAGAAGATGGGGAGGAGAGAAAAAGTGGAGATGGAGAGGAGAGAAAACTCTCCTTCATAGATAGAGAGAGAAGGAGTGGTAATTGAGTGGAGAAGATGGGGAGGAGAGAAAAAGTGGAGATGGAGAGGAGAGAAAACTCTCCATCTTTTCTCTATGCGTAGGCCGGGGGGGCTGTGCAGCAGCTGTCGGCGAAAAAAACGCCCCCTCCCAACAATAAGCTTAAAGAAAGCTTTATTAAAATTGATTTTTTAAATTTTTTTTAAAAATGAGTTTATTATTACAAAAAAAAGCTTTTGGAAAATTTTCAAAAAAGCTTGAAGAAAAAGCCTAGAAAAATAGAGAAAATTTTGACATTTGGGAAAAAAAATTCTCAGAAAATTATTGAAATTTTTCCTCTTAAATTTTTTTGGCTTTTCATCTTCCGGAAAACCTTTGGCTTTCCGCATTCCCGGCACCTTTTAGCTTTCCGAATTCCGGAAAAAATTTTGACCTTCCGTATTCCGAAAACTTTTGACCTTTCACATTCCGATTTTTTTTTATCTTTTCATTTTTTCGAAACTTTTGGCTTTCCGTATTTTGGGAAAACTATTGGAATTCCGAAATTTTTTGACCGTTCGTATTCTAAATGTGTTCGGGGTAAATTAAAAAATTTTAATTTTTTTAAAAAATTTCTAAAAATTAGTAAAAAATTAGACAAAGGTTATTTTAAATTTTGGGAAAATGTGAGGTTGGTGTTTGGCATGTGGTGTGTCCATTCGGGAGCCATTCAAATTCCTTTAAAATATTTTTTTTGACCCAAAAAAATAAAAAATCCATTAAAATTAAAAATTATCATTGGATTTGAGAATTGTCGAGCGGAATTGAAAATTTTGTGAACGATGGGATTCTCAGAAAAAATAAGGAATATTCTAGAAATTATTTTTAAAAATCCTAAAAATTTGGTATTTATAAAATATCAATGGTATTTTGGCAAATTAAATTGCTAAAAGTTTTCTGGAAAAAATATAGGTTTGGAATGCCATAAGATAGAGTTGGTGGAATTCAAAATTATCATATTTTGAGGCCCTAAAAAATTAGGAAAAATTAGGAAAAAATCATGATAATTTTTTCTCAAGAATTTAATATTTTTAAGGGTTATTTAATGTTGAAGAACATTTTCTCATGCTGACATTAGATAGATGCGGGTTATTCGCATATTATTAATACGATTATACCTCGTATTAATAGTCAATTCTAAACGATGTTTTCATGATTTTTTCCCATTGTTTAGTCATTCTTTTTGGACATGTTTCTTAATTTCTTTTGATGGCTATAATCTGCGTTCAAAGTGTGTTTCACCTTTGACACTTTTCCATGATAATTTATTTTGCACTTATGTAAGTGTGGTTTGTGCTTAATTTCTTAAGCCTTACACAAATTCTATCATGGGTTAGTTGATCTGTTTGTTTTGGTGGATTTTATTGGATTTTTTTCAAGTTTTATATGGACTCATCAGGTTCTGCCTAGATCATTTGTGTCTAGGGTTTTTTTATTGAGTGCTACACACATGTGTTTCACTTGCTTACTTTGGAGTTTTGGTTGAACAACACTACGTTCATATACACCGGATTGATGAGTTGGCCACCAATTTTAATGCTTCTTTTGGCATGATTAATGACCATTAGATGGTATGCATTGATTTTTATGATCAACTATGGTTTTCATGGATTTGAGGAGCTTCTATGCTTTTATCCATGGTTTTATAAGGATCTTTTGATCTTTTGGATAATTTCATGTGCTTTGAGGGTAGCATTTGCCTTTGTTTTTTGCACGTAATTTTGGAGTATATTTCTTGTACTCTTGTACATATTCCAACTCGGATACCTAGTTGCTTATGTAGAGACAGGTATAGTATGTGTGAAAGTCTAGGATAAGGCCATCTTATTCCTTTTATACAGGATTTTATTCATATTTCCTAGGGAGTTTCAAATTGTTAAGGTATGTATGGGTTATTTCTGTGAGTGCCATAGTAGACACAATGGAAGATGGTAGATAACTTGGATCCCAAAGAGAAGCTTGAAAGAGAGACCGATTGTAATGAGAGAGAGAGAGAGAGAATCTTTTAGTTATTGAGTCGGACAGAGAGGAGATGTGATAGTAATCAATGAAGCAAACGGTTTTTAGGTGGGTTTGCTATAAAATATAAATTTTAAATTGCTAGCCTATCTGAAAATTTAAATTTAAATTACACTTTTAAATAAAAAACGTAAGTTTTTCTTGTCTTTTAATGACTTGATTTAGAATTTGTGGAAACTTCAAAAACGCAATGAAAGTGTATTAATCGAGATTGTCTTTTAATGACTGTTGATATGAAATTTAGAGAGAACTTCAGAAATGCAATGAAAGTGCATTAAATGTGATTGAAAGTTATTTTGAGACAATTATTTTGAATTGTAATAAAAAATATTTTTGGGGCCCCTATATGGACGAGATTGATGATGTTTCAAGAGTTTTAGTGGCTAGAAAGAGAATCCTAGAGTGAAAATCCTTATGAGGGAAAACTAGAGAGATCCCCTACTTTTAGGGCCAAAAGTAGGTGTCATTTTATATCATGGTGGTATGGGACGCTGGTGATCCCTCACATATATTATCTTATGGGATAATTTGGGCTCAAGATTGTTGTTTTGCTCATGAATGTGGTCATTCTAGTAAAATATAAATATACTCAAGTCACAACCATCCTAGATAGAGGGGCTGGTGTTGACCTTCACTTACACTACCAGCCTAATAGTTAAGCTTGATGGAGGGACTGGTGTCAGCATTATTACCAAAGTAGCATTAGGAGAAGTAGGAGACCTTCACTTACACTACCTTATAGAAAAAAGGGTATGTGCATCTACCGAGATAAAACCTCTAAGTTAAAAATGCCAAGCTATAATTTTCCACATGCATTAACGCATATATTTATCCAAGAAATTATGCAACATACTAGAAAAAAAGGTTAGTGGGGATACATGTTCAGGTGAACTTCTTGGCATGGCCTCCTCTACAAGCACACATGACCTCCATATCCTCCCTATTTACTTATAGAAAGTACCTAGGGAATAGTCCCTAGCATGGCTATGTTCTCCATTACATTACCATGACCTTTTCCTCTCTACTTCCCCCTTAGGGAAAGTACTTAAGGAGGAGTCCCTAAGATAGCAAGATCTCCTCTGCATGCACATGAACTAGGATAACTTGGTGTGAAATAAAGCAAGCCCAATTACTTTCTCTAGAGAAAGTACTTGGGATAGATCTACAATTGGATAAATTTAAAAGATATTTCTTATGCTTTTTTCAGTGACATTACTTAAGTCTATCCTACTATGTATCTAGGGGGATGATCTCCACTACAGACCCATGAAATCCTTGTCCTTCCTACTGTTTTTGATTAAGTGCATGGAGAGGAGTCTCTTACAGGGGCATGATATCCATTACATATGCCTATGTTCACGTGTCTTAAATCCACGAGCCTCTCTGCATGCCACTCTCACATGTAACTCCTAATATTCAATTGTGCTTGTTTTCTAGCCATCATATAAAATCAATGTTTCTTTCTTGGAGTGTAAAAATAACAAAATTTAATAATATATTCATATTTCTTGGATAAACATGCTGGTGGGATCATGTGATTTTTCTCAAAAAGTTAGTAAACATGCTGGTGGGATCATGTGATTTTTCTCAAAAAGTTAGTAATAAGTGACCCTCTTTTGTGATACCTTAGCTCGTTAGCTCGTGGGTTTTAGCTTGGAAAATGGTAGGTCCCTAGCAAAAACTATGAGGCTTTTGTGAAATCTAAGAATAAAGACCTTTGGCCTAAGTTTTCACCAACTGTTTTGTAGTAATGAACTTTTCTCAGTAGCCCAACTCTTATGATTGCTTCCTAGGCAGACCATTTGGTTCATGACAATAACACATTCCATATCTATATACAGTAAACTTGAGAACATGGAAAACTCATCCCATCAGTGTGGTGACCTTTTGCCAAAGACTTAGTCACCACAAATAACATCATAGAACTAAACATGTGTCTCACATGTCATTAAACGTTGTGGAACGAGGAGTGTAAGAGATCAGAGTTTACTTCGCTTCCATGGTATGAAGAATCCAAGAATTTGATGTAAATCCTTGTAACCATAGACATCCTCCCAACTAGAATATGCACGAAATATGCCATAGAGCAGAAAATAATAAAATTGCTTCGATGTTGAGCACTGCAGAGTAATACAATGTATGCCTTAATTTGAAGGTGACATTATCTACAACCATAAAAAGAAGGTGGCAGCTCAGGGACCAAAACACACAAAAGGAGAGGATTTATATCTCTTCCAAATGAAGACCATTGGCTTCGTTCATCATCTCGATACATTGAGGCCATAGACTCTCATGTGGAATTTTGTCACCATTGGTAAAAAGAGCTCAATATTTCTAAGGTTTCGATCAAGTTAATGGCTATAGAGAGAGACAAACATTTAGGTTGGAATAATCTTACTCTTTTAATTCACAAAAGAGCAAGAAACAAAGCCTTAGTAGAGGCTAAAAAAGAAGTTAAAACATTATATAGAGAGCCCATGTGCAAAGAATCTTAGGCAAGTTTCGGAGTACAAAATGTATAACATGGGTGACGGCTTCGTACATTTTGAAAAGGCAAAAAGGACCGCCTGACAAAAGACCTAGAATATCTTATTATGGACCGATTGAAGTTAAGGAGGTTAACCTAGCAGGATTTCTGTGACAAAGATTCGAAACCAATTTACATTGTAAAAGACCTAGCTCAAAAGGAAGAAAAGACCTAATTGACGTACTCACAGTGTTCCAAGATTACTTAGCTTGGAAATACACTAACATGAACGGTGTACCTTCGGAAGTGGTCAAACACACTATTCCTATTGTTGAAGGTGCAAAGCCACCAAGGTACAAGGCCTATCAAATGAATCTAAAAACTCCAAGATGGTCAAGGACAAATCTTTAGCATTATTTGGTTGATGGTCTTCCCAAAGAGAAATCCCTTAACCGAGACATAGTATGATGCCTTATTAAAAAGGTAGTCTTCTACTAGTTGATTACTAGTTGTCAACTGGTAGCTAACTGTACAAGCTTGACCAAGGTGGAATCATGTGGCAATGTCCTTAATAATTCAAATATGTTGATGTTGTCCTTGAGCAAGCCCATTCTAGTGTGTGGCTGGTGGACATTTCTCGATAGACACCACTGTAAGGACACACCTATTAGCAGGCATGTGGTGGCCTACCTTGTTTGGAGATGCAATAAAATTTGTAAAAGGCTGCAATGAATGTCAGCATTTCACTAGGGTTCACAAACATGACAAAATATCCATGCACCCTATAGTTTCACTATATAGCTACTCTAGGAACCCAAGCACGTTGTTTTATCATTGTTGCCACTATAGACTACTATATAAAATGGGTTGAGGCCCATGCTGCCACAAAGGTTGATGCCAGAGAAACAACCAAATTCCTTTATGTGAATATAATTACTAGATTTGGGTGTCCACTTGAACTAGTTAGTTATAGGGGGACTCACTTTATCAATGATATGGTGTTCTTGCTGAGAAAATTCATGGTAGTACACTACAAATCCTTGCCCTACTATCACCAAGATGAAATCACTATAACAAGATTATATGTGCTATCCTAACCAAGATAGTTGAAGCCTCATATATGTAAATGACTGGGAAGAACAAAAGTTACAAGCTACTCTACGGGCATACAAAACCCCACCTACAAGGTGGCCATCCACACCACACATTTCAACTTGATGTATGGAACAAATGTCATCATGCCCATGGAATTCTTAGAACCAGGCTTAAAAATTACCACCATTAAGGAAAGGTTGACATGAAACATCTTGACTGACAATCATTCAAGCTTGAATAGTTATAGAGAAGCAAGAATGTGTGCAATATCCATGGAATGATTACCGTGTGCAAGCATAAGGAATGGTTTGATGAGAGGCTGAAAGATGAGGAAATATAAGTTAGGGCATGGTTCTCATGTACATGGGACCATTTCTAATGTGGGAACTCACCCCTCAAGGATTCATGCATCTAGAAACACTTGACAATGAGGAGATGAAACGATTATTTAATGGTAGTAACCTTAGACGTTATTATGGTCCTTTAACTACAAATACTTTAGAGTCCAGTCACCAAAAGAAAGAAGAAGAGACGAAGAAAAAGAGACTGCAATGAAATGAGAGGCCCAATGTGCAACGCTAAGGGGCTAACAAGAAAAGCTACGCAACCCTTCCACGTCTCCATTAACATAGCCCAAGTAATTGGTCTAGAAGAGGAAGACTGGGAGGTCAAGCCTGCCAAACTCTGATTGAGCATGAGAAACCTGCTTAGAACACATAAATGCTTTCATAGAAAGAGGGTCCCCTTGGTGGCTTGCCAATTATAGATCCTATAAAGAGGGGCTATAATTGGAAAAGTCAGATCCTCTTACCTTGAGCCACCCACCCTTGGTCAAGCATGTGATTAAACATATGATTCACAACCGGATCTAGTCAGAGAAGAAGGTGGAGCACAAGCTCACCTACCACACCCAAGAGTGCTACTAGGTGGCAAAGATGTCCAAAGTTATGGAGCACATGGAGAGATTGGAGACTAGCTACTCTTCTAACCTATTTCGGGACCTTACTAACAAGCTTCAGATTCATATCCTCGTATGACACCCATATCTGAACATGCACTATCCGAGATGCCATAGCTGTTGACTTGACTTGGCCCTCACTCTAGATGAGATCCCTCAAACCATCAAGCCAAGGGAAAGCTCCCAGAAATTCATGTAAGTTAGAAATCCTACTTTTTCTTTATTCTTTTAATGGTTTTCTAATTTTTGTTATCTTTAAAATGATAAATTGATGCTATGCCTTATTCTTTAAAATGATAAATTGATGCTATGCCTTGTTGGAAAGGCTTTCCCCCTCTCTTCATTCTTAAATTCAGCCTTTCTTTATCCTAGTTAAGTAATCAAATTGTTAGAATTAAACTTTTCATATTGTTTCTCTTTTAAAAGTAGAATTTGATTAGTTTAGAATGCTTTAAACCATTTGGGGATAATTTTTAAGTAATTTAAGGTTAGAAAAATTTGAAAAATGGTCAACCGCCATACAAAGGAGGTTATGGCAAAATTTTCTTAAATTTTGTGAAATAAATTTTATCTTTTATTATTCAAAAAGAGTAATCCCCATCGTTTTTGTGTATTCTAAAAGTGTTATTTTCATTCTAGGCATAGAAAAATGCATAGTAGAAATATTTTTTTATAAAAGTGTTATTTCCATTAAAATTAAATTCTATGCATAGAAAGATGCATATTGATTATTATTTTTATTATAAAAGAGTGATTTTCATTAGATTTAAATTTAATGCATAGAAAGATGCATATCGATTATTTTTTATTATTATAAAAGAGTGATTTTCATTAGATTTAAATTCTATGCATAGAAAAATGCATATCGATTATTTTTTTTATTATAAAAAAGTGATTTTCATTAGATTTAAGTTCTATGCATAGAAAGATGCATATCGATTATTATTTTTATTATAAAAGAGTGATTTTCATTAGATTAAACTAGGGTGGTTTGAATTGAATGCCTTGGAGTTGGTGGATCCCCTAAGGACTTCTTCCTATATAATCTTAGAGATTTTCCATTGATGATTGTGTAGTAATGAAGGGACACCAGTATGATAGCAAAGCTGCTAAACAAGAGCATTGATTGTAGATCTTCAAAAATAACTAGTCCTACAATGGCTACTGCATCCATTAAGGACTGCCACTCTTCAAGGAATGGGAGGGCATGTTGGCCTTCGGGTATTGTACTATTGAGAAGCTTCTTGATGAGTGTTACTTGGTGCATCAAATCAGTATGCTCATAGGAGGAGAGAAGAAACTGCCATACCAAGTAATCAGTGCCCACAACCTTATATACCTACTGGTAAGTGGGCGACTAGAAGATATATAAATTGCATGAGTAGGAAAGATTTGCTTAGCACCAACAATGAAAAGATGTAGGGGAGGAGAGAGCTTGAGCTCTTGCAAGCACACACACACTCACACAAACCCTAGAAGAGAACACACAAGGTGAGGCTGAAAATTCTTCTTCTTCTTCACACAACAAAAAAGGTCTACAAAGAAGATTAAGTGACTAACACACATAATAGAGTATATACAAGCGGTCCATAATGTGAACACGCTAAGTGGAGTGGGTAGGTGTGGACTAGTCGGTGTAGTCCAGCTGTAGAATCTCTGGCAAAGATATGTCGGTGCTAGCAGCAGCTACCAAACTTGCCAGTGATGTACATGTCAAACGTTCATGCAGGCACGTCGTGAGTGTCAGCTCATGTTGAGCTTGACATCTCAACACTCCCCCTCAAGCTCAACTCCATCTCATGAACTCCAATCATATCTCGAAATCTGGTCGATGTCGCCTGCTGCTGCCACCAAGACTCGTACACATGTTGCATAAAACAATGCATAATCAACAGTAAATACCGAAGTGTGTATCTCACACTATCAAGATGTGGTTTGTGTGGAACCTGCATAAACTGGCTCTCTAAGCCAATAGTGTAACTCAAATCTGGCCTGCTGATCGTGACATAGATCAAACTCCCCACAATCTTCTTGTACATAGTGGGATCCTCCAACACATAACCTACATCCGCACTAAGATTGCCATTTTGATCTAATGCGACCGAGATTGGCTTACAATCAGCCATCCCAAGCTTAGATAACATGTCTAATACATACTGTCTCTGTGACAGCCAAATACCCTCAGGTGTGCGAACGACCTCAATTCCCAAAAAATAGCGCAGATCTCCCAAATCCTTCATCTCAAACTTCCTTTTGAGAAGACTTTGCACATGCTCAATCTCATCCAAGTTGTCACCCCCAACAATAAGATCATCTACATATATGGTGATGATCACAATACCCTTCTCACTCTTGCACACATACAAGGAGTGATCTGCATCTGCCATATAAAAACCAATAGTGATAAGATACTTAGCAATCTTGTCATGCCATGCTCGTGGATCTTACTTCAGCCCATACAAGGCCTTACAAAGCTTACATACATACTCTGGGTATCCTCAAAACCAAGTGGCTGATCCATATACACTTCTTCTTGCAAGTCGCCATGCAAGAACACATTTTTTGCATCCATCTGATGTAAAAACTAGCCTTTAGCTACAACCACTGCAATCACATCTCTCACAGTTGCCATCTTTGCAACCGGGGTAAATGTCTCCTCATAATCAATCCCATGTGTCTAAGCATATCCTTTGGCTACCAATCTAGCCTTGTACCTGCTTATGCTACCATCATTATTATGTTTCACCTTATACACCCACTTACAGCCAATAGCTTTCTTGCCTTGAGTCAATGGCACCAAATCCCAAGTCTCATTTCCATATAATTCATCCATCTCCTTATCCATAGCTTTCTCCCAACACACATTTCCAATAGCCTCATCAAAACATGTGAGTTCTATAACCTGCACAACTTTTGCCATATAAGCATAGTGATGTGCCACATAACCATCATAAGTTAACCTCTGCACAAGGTTTTTGACTCTTCTAGATCTTCATAGCTTTGCATTCATGGCTTCCATAGCCTTCTTCACACCATGTGTCCTCATTGCTGGAATCCCAAGCTCCTCATCAAGGCTCATCTCCGAGCCACTAGAATCTCCATCAACAAGAGAATGCCCTGTAGAAATATCAAGCATACCAAGGGGCTTAACCACTTTCTCTTTGCCTTTATGTGATGTACCAACTACATTTTCAGGACTGGTATTATGATGTAGCCTACCACTCCATGGGAGCCGTGATGCTCTATGTATATATCGAAAACTTTTGATAATAAACGATGTTTTGCAAAAAAATTCCAAATTGTTTTCATGATTGTGAATATGGTTAGTAAAATTATCAGAGTAAATCTTGTTTCATGATGTATGATGAAATAATTATCTGTTTAAAGAATAAATTATAAAAATTAAATAATCATAAATCTGTTGTCAAAGTTAAGTTAACGAAAATCTCATTTTGTTAGAGTCATGAGGCGCACAGCCCGTGCTGCAAGGCAACCGGATCCTCTAACCGATGACGAGAAGAGTTAGATCCGGATGTTCGAAAAGCCCTGCACAGATCCCAACCTGGTCCCTTCAAGGGTGAAGGGGAGCAGTTAGGTGAAGTAGTGGAAAAGTGGATTGAGGCAATGGAGGAATACTTTGATGTAACTGGCTACAATGAGAGAAGCAAGATGGCTCTTGCCAGGTTAAAGATTGTGGAAACGGCCAGGGTCGCTTGGAGAATTCACTGCGAGACTAACTGTCTCGATCGGAATACCCAGACCTGGACCGATCTTAAAGCTTATCTCAAAAAGAGGTTTTGTCCTCTGGGCTTCCTTAAAACTAAAATGAATGAGTTCTTGGAACTAAAGCAGGATAGCCGGACAATTTAAGAGTACCATCAAGCTTTTGCCCTTCTCCTCAAATATTCCCCGCAATTGGATGAAGAGCAGCTGATGGCTAGATTCATTCGAGGAATGAACGAGCCATTGGACACCTTAGTAAAGAATGCCAAACCTGTCTCAATGGTCGAAGCAATAAGAATGGCAAAAGACTTTGCCAAAGCCTTTGTTGTTAAGGTCCTGCCAAAGCCTGCACCCTCTAACTTTAAAAGATTCCAAACCCCGGGAAGTACTTCAAACTTTCCTCCCCCAAAGAGGTAGCAAGGCCCAATTCAGAATCAGGATACTGGGAGATTCAGAAGTGAAGGAAGACCCTTCCCACAGAACACTTTCTCTGGAGCCCCACCTCTTTCATCAAGAATTTAGAGGGATGAGCTCAGAAGTGAGAACCGGTGTTTTGGATGCCAGGGTTTTGGTCACCAACTGAAAGACTGCTCGACTCCTGCCATGTCAAGGGGACAGGGAAGTCAAGGACCGAGAGTGTAGAGACCAACCCCTTCCTGTCAGTCAAATCAGGGTCCATCTCATCAAAATCAGGGCAATCCCACGAGAACTCCAGCTCAGCCATCTGCCTTTGTCCAGAGTAGCCTCAGAACTCCTTCCTAGAACTGGGGCAACCAAAGAGAAAAAGTTCCGCCTCAGACTGCAGCAGCCAGAGCAGTCACAATAGCAAAAGTAGTGGAAGAAGAAAGAGGATAGATTTATACAGCAATTAAAAACCAAGGGCCAAACTGTCAATTCTCTGTCATTCATACTCCAGCTGAGTATCAAGGTAAGCTTTTAAGCTTTTGATTAATTCAGGTAGTACTCATTCTTTCATTTCCCCTCATGGATGCTTGCGTAAGCTAGTCTTAGATCAGAAATCAGGGAAACCTATGCAAGTTGAATTGGCAAATGGGAAGATTCTTTTCACTCTCCTTGAGACAGATCGTATTCAGTTCAATCTAGATGAGAATTTAACTGACTGTTAGTTCAGAGTTATACCTTTGGGAGTTTTCGACGGGATCCTTGGAATGGATTGGCTCCATAAAAATCAAGGTGACATTCATTGTCATAATGGAACCATTTCCTTCTGTGACCTCCACGGAAATAAAGTTCAAGGAACCGAAATTTTAGGATCCCCAAGTCTGCAGTTAGTAAAGGCTTCTAAGTTACTAAAAGGACTTAGAAAGAAGCAGCTCATTTATATTGTCAAAATGAATCCAATAGACTCAACGTTAAAAGCTAAAGAACCTAAATGGTTAAGTGATTATGATGATTTATTCCTAGCAGAATTACCAGAGATGTCTCCAATTCGGGAAGTAGATCATGTGATAGAATTGACCCCCAGAGCTCAGCCAGTAGCCCTGCGCACGTACAAGATGATAAAGCCATCGAACTCAAGGAACAGCTTAAACAGCTGTTAGAACAAGGGTTTGTAAGATCCAATGTTTCACCTTGGGGTGCGCTAATTCTCTTTCAGAAAAAGAAAGATGAAACGCTAAGACTCTGTGTGGACTACAGAGGTCTCAATCAACTGACAGTTAAGAATAAGCATCCTATCCCCAGAATTGATGAGCTTTTGGACAGGCTAAGTGGAGCCAGATCTTCACAAAGATAGATCTCAAATCACGGTATTATCAGATCAGGATTAATGAGCAAGATATCCCGAAGACAGTCATCAATACTCAGTATGGGCATTATGAATTCACTATCATGCCATTTGGATTGACAAATGCCCCAGCTACATTCAATCGATTAATGCAGGACATTCTCAGAGAATACTTGGATGATTTTGTTCTTGTTTTCTTTGATGATATTCTGATTTACTCAAAGAATGCAGCTGACCACCATGAAGCTCATGTCGGAAGAGTTCTTGAGATCCTAAGGAAGCACCAACTCTTTGCAAAAAAGAGCAAATGCACTTTCTCTGCCGACCATGTTGAATACTTGGGCTTTCTGGTATCCAAAGATGGAATTTCTCCAGATTTTGCTAAAGTCCAAGTAGTCATAGATTAGCCTGAACCAAAGATAGTGAAAGAAGTCAGAGGATTCTTGGGATTGACTGGTTGGTATAGAATTTTTATACCAAAGTATGCTCTCATAGCTTCCCCCTAACTAATCTTCTCAAGAAGAATATTATGTTTCAATGGTCTACCCAGGTGCCAGAGTGCTTTTGATAAGCTGAAGACTGCCTTGGTAACCAATCCCGTTCTAAAGCTGTCAGATTTCTCTCTACCCTTTGAGGTAGTAACTGATGCCAGTGGTTTTGCCCTGGGGAGGTGCACTCATGCAGGAAGGTCATGCAGTGGCCTATGAATCCCGAAAACTCAGAACACATGAGAGGAATTATGCTATCCCCACGACCTGGAACTACTTTCAGTAGTATATGCCCTAAAGTTGTGGAGACATTACCTACTGGGTCAAAGATTCACTTTGATGATAGATCATCAGAGCTTAAAGTGGATCTTCACTCAGAAGGATCTCAACATGCACCAAAGACAGTGGATGCAGACCCTGTAGGAATTTGATTTTGAAATCAAGTACCACCCAGGCAAGGAAAATGTCGTAGCAGATGCCCTCAGTAGAAAAGCCTCCTTGCTTGCAATTACTGTAGTGTCAAATCCTTTGATTATTGAAGCAAGTGAGAAGATCATGCAGGATAGATTCTTTGGCCCTATTGCTACCCTACTTATGCAGGAAAGCAAAACTCCACAGGAGTTGAACCAAGTTCAAGGGTATAGCCTAGATGATGGAATTATGTATTATAATCGTAGACTATGCATTCCCAATGATGAGGGAACTAAGGGTCAAATTCTGAATGAAGCCCATGACAACCTTATTGTAGGACATCCAGGTTTCATCAAAATCTACATGTCTATGAAGAAAAGCTTCTTTTGACCTGGTCTAAAAAAGGATGTGCTTAATCATGTACGTCAATGTCTTACCTGTCAGAAAGTCAAGGCCGAGAGAGTAAAAATGCCTGGGAAGTTACATCCATTAGACATCCCCCAGATGAAGTGGGAATGCATCAGTATGGATTTTATTACTGGATTACCCTTAGTACAATCAGGTTACAACTCCATCTTCGTGGTAGTTGATAGACTAACCAAAGTTGCCCATCTGATTCCAGTAAAAGAAACCTACACTGTAGTGGATGTGGCCAGAGTGTTCCTCAAAGAAATCTTCAGATTGCATGGCCTACCTAGAAGAATAGTAAGTGTGATCGAGATCCCAAATTCACGTCAAGATTCTGGATTGCATTTTTTGAAACAGTAGGAACTTTCTTGGATCTCAGCACAACTTACCACCCCGAGACCGATGGTCAAACTGAAAGGGTGAACCAAGTAATCGAAGATAAGCTATCTGCACCTAGTCAAGTTCGCCTACAATGCTTCTTATCACATAAGTATTGGGATGAACCCTTTTAAAGCTTTGTATGGAGACAAGATTGCTTAACTCCATTAACTTGGTTCGACCCATTGATTAGGGTCGAGATGTCCAGACAGATGCTTGATGACATGGAGTAGTAGATGCAGTCAATTCGCAAAGATATAAAAGCTACCCAGGATAGATAGAAGCAGTATGCAGATAAGAGGAGGTCAGACAGAAAACTCAAAGAAGCAGATATGGTCTTCATTTGAGTATGCCCCAAAAGAAGTTCTCTATCTCTTGGGAAGTACAAGAAGTTATCTCCCAGATATTGTGGACCATATCTGATTTACAAAGAAAGTAGGTGACTTAGCCTATGAGCTTCTTCTGCCTTCTCATCTCAAAGTACATAGTGTATTTCATATCAGCCTTCTTAAAAAGTATATACCAAGCCCAAATCATGTGCTTGATGATGAAATCTAAACTTCATCAACCCAAGGGCAGATGGAACTCCAACCTGAAGAAATCCTTGATGTTCGAGAAAAGGTTCTCAAGAATAGAATTCTGAGAGAAATATTGGTTAAATGGAAGTTCTATCCTTTTGAAGATGCCACCTAGGAGAAAGAAGCCGAACTGTTACGAGATTACTCCCAGTTTGCGAGATGAGGACATCTCCCGTTTTTCAAGTGAGAGAGAATGTAAGATTCCTTCCCAGCCTCTCAAGATGTCCAGTATCTTCCCCTGTAATCAAATCCCTCTTTAGGTATATAAAAGATCTTGTTTCTACCTATTTTGGCTTAGAGAGAGAAAATATTCTAGAGAGACGTTATTCAGATTTTAGATATTTTTGGATGGAAAAATATCTCTTTTTATTAAAATAAATTTCCCCCGAAATAGAAGTTCAAAAAGATTTTCAAAAGGTGCATTAGAAATCAATTATAATCTGTTCTAAAGGCCTTATCCTAGGGGTCCAGATTTTCTTGAAAATTTTAAATTAAGGTTTTGAGGGGCCAATTAGATTTATCCAAATGTGTGCAGGAGATAAATAGAAGAAATAAAGAAAATCCCCCCAAAAATGAGTAAATACTCACATAAGATGAAGAGTGGACTAAGGACCAAAGGAAATACTAAAAAAATGAATTTTTGACACCTCAGAGTGGGGATTCCCCCTCATAAATTTCACGTGTGGTGGAGTTTTAAATTCCCAAAAATTGAGATATTTCATCTCTCCTCTCTTCTAATTCAAGTCTAGTTCCAAAAAGTAAGCTAAACTGACCCAAAAATGGTCAAAAAGTCTAGTTCCAAAAAGTAAGCTAAACTGACCCAAAAATGGTCAAAAAGATAGTTCAGGGAGAACCTTTCCAGACTCAAACCCTCAATCAGACTATGACCAAGACGTATCTCCTTCGTTAGTTTCAAGAAAAGACGATGTGACTAGTTCAGGAAAATTCAATCAAATCACCCATCGATCTGAAATTAAATTGAGACCTTTGATTTTGATCTGAGGATCAAGAATTCAGAATTCGAGGAATTCTGCTTGGGAATCCAGACCTGTGATCTAGAAGTCTTGGGATACGGAATTAAGATATACCCATTGTATTCAAAAAGAAAATCAAAACTGAAAACTTGCATAGAAACCCTATTTTCTTAAAGGACTGTCTTAGGGAGCATTTGGTATATGTGTTTTCTAAGGGAAGTTCGGTTGCATTAGGAATTTTTTGAGGTCATTTTTGGGCCTTGTAAGGAAGTTTGACCGGAATATTCCCTCCAAAAGAGGCACCGGATAAAATTTTTGCAAACGAACTCCAAATTTAACGTGAATCTTTGCCAGGCAAAAAGAAATCTTCTAGGTATCTATCTTGTCCCTTCTCCGAACCCTATCGTGTTATATATCAATGGATAGCTTTTGAAGAGTAGAATCTCAATATGTGAGGTCCGACAAATTTGGAGTTCGTTTGCAAAAATTTTATCGGGTGCCTCTTTTGGAGGGAATATTCCAGTCAAACTTCCTTACAAGGCCCAAAAATGACCTCAAAAAATTCCTAATGCAATAACTGACAGGGAGTGTCCAAAGGACGGCTCACGCGACAAAAACCTGCCTAGGTCTTGACCAGCTTGGGTATGGGAAAAAATGGTGTGCTTCTGGTATGATGGACGAGGGTCGACGAAGCGGTCCCTGAGTGAAGTGCCAAGACACCTAAGGAGGATCCTGGAGGGTTCTGACCAGGCGATGCACGGGCTCGCGGTGCTTAGGATGCCCATGCATATGTCATGGAAGATATATATATGTATGATGACGAGAAAATTATTGTAATCTGTTACTAGATCTCGTTTGCTGACCTGCTGGTCTCAACGGAGAGTCCAAAGTGATACTGTTTTGTGAGAAACAAGGATTGAATAGAAATTTTGAGTTATAACATCTGTAACCAATAATTGTTTGTCAATGGATTGTTTTATAAATTAAAGTTTAAAGAGGACTGTGTGCGTATCTGTATTCTAAAGCAAAAGTTAAGAAAGGCATTCAATTATGGGTGGGTGAGTACTTGTCTGGTTCTACCAATTCCAGTGGTTGGGCGGTGGCTAACCCATGGGCCTGGAATCAGTAGAGTTTTAATAATAAAATTGATCAATAGGAATACGCTTAGAACTCAAATAGTTAAATAGGAATACGCTTAGAACTCGAATAGTTAAATAATAACCTAAAGACTTCTCAAATTAATAGATCAACAGCTGTGCCTGATTCAATTAGGAAAAAAGTGTTGATTCCTTCAAGTTCAGTTTGTAATAGTTTCCCTTCTATCTGGTTTATTCAGATGAAGGTTAGTTCAGTATCTTGACCTCGTTAGAAAAGTTCGTTAAGAAATTCAAAATGGTGGAATCGTCCCCATTTTTCGGGCATGGGAAATTTTCCTGGTTTCGGTTTTCGGAATGACCACCAGCTTAGTCTCATGCCCGGACATTCGAGGGCGAGGCCCCGAGTGAAAAACCCTGCCCCGCGGGCGCAAGGGAGCTGCTTCCGCTGCTACTATCCGGGAATCCGGTGCGCGGAGAGGGTAGTAGGATCTCACAAACTCTCTAAATCATCCATGTCCCTAAACAGGAACGAGTCCTAAATCTACATATTTAGAACCCTCACACTACACATGCAGGAGAAGAGATCTCTCTCTCTTTGTCCTCACCTACACAAGACATGAGCTCATCTTTGTCCACCATCATCTAAGCACTGCATGCACTGCACTTGCATTTAGACCACCCATACCACCGTGTAGCCGGATAAGCAAGGCTGCAGATAATGGGGGAAGCAAGAAGGCGAACTGATGAGGTGCAAATCTCTCTCTCTCCTTCTGAGACTCCTGACCCCATCCACCACAAAACTTAGCCTTGTACGCATGCGCGAGAATCGCCCGTCTCCTTAATGTCTGAGAAATGGCCACATGATGTTGATGGGCCCAACCACGTTAAAGCTAAAGTTTTTGGACACACTTGTTAACACGCTCCTTGCCATGAATTTTTATTTCCCAAAGACAGGCTTGGAAAGAGGCCGCGTCAATGTGGCCTCTTTCCAAGCCATCTTCTTTGGCATTTTTTTATTTGATCACTAAGATAATACTTATGTATTATGTGAGAAATTGTCCCCACTTCTTCCTTAGGCTCACTATCCTTGTCTTTTCCAATCAAACCTTGTGGGAGATACCGTCTCATAGGTGCCCACTATGAAGGCTAGGAATAGTGGTATTGTGAACATCTCCACATGTGAAAGCCCTAGAAGAATAGCTTGTCCTATCTAGCATAAGGAACTCAAGCCTATGCCCATAAGTATCACGAGAATCCACATGTGAAGTGTCACTCAACTCATGTGCTAAAATGGATGTAACACTAATTGAATGCACACTATACTCTAGAATGCTCCCACGATCAAATAATGTATCCACATGATCTGTAGGAAGGAAGATAAGCATACAAGTATCAATGCTCGGTGTGCTCCTCATTGCCATCTCTATCTCATCGAGATCATGCCCACATGATCCAACTCACACATAACACCATCACACATATCATCATCACATGTATGTGTAGTATCAATACTATCATGTGCATGTGTATCATCATGTGCACTTGTATTAATATCATCATATATGTGTGTGTGCAATACATCATCATCTGTGCCGATGTCGATGTTGTGTATACATCCTCTGTAATATAGTCACGACTTCTCAAGAATGTAGGACACTTGAATAAGTGGCCATAGGAATCAAACCCAACTGAGAAAAACTGACCCATCTACCTCTAAAAAATATCTCAATGCTCAACACACAAGGGATTCACCATAGATAATGAACATGTGTAGACAATAAACTCTACAACTCCATCCTCCATCTATGGCCTAAATGGATTATCTCCTCATCAAGTGAGATGGATGATGAAGGATCCGATGGCCAAAAGTTTAGATCTCCCAAATGTATGCTCAAAGTCAACAAAAGCGACGAGTTGCTCCAGTAATGATGAGCGGATGCTTGGTGATGAACGCTTCTATAGAGAGACAGAGAATAAGAGGCGAATTTCTGGTTGTGCACTGCAGTAGAGAGAGAGAGAGAGAGAGAGAGAGAGTTTCACCATTATCCAATTTTTTATATCTTTGTCGTGCGTGAGCTGCTGCTGCAAACTGAAAATGCTGAGCTGCTAGAGCGTACGCCCGAGGCCACTCACTATTATGAGAAAGAACGATGATGCGCTCACTACACTCAGGGCGCAGAGCTTATCGACTCCGTTCTTGATGTCGTGCGCAAGGAGGCCAAGAACTGTTGTTGTAAGGATTTTAGGTGTGCCATTCTCTTGGAGGTGGGTAGATCCATCATCCTCCTCCTCAAGCTGCAGCCATGAGTATTGACCTGCCTGTTGGTGGGCGCAATAAGAAGACCAAGCGCACATCCGGCCCTAAGAGTGACAATGTCTACCTGAAGCTCTATTTTCCCGTCCATGAAGGTCTCGGACACCGTTGTGGAGACTTACAATGCTACCTTGTCTGTCTACCAGCTGGTGGAGAACGTGGACGAATGCATGGTTCTTGACAATGAGGCTCTATATGACATTTTCTTCCGGACTCTGAAGCTTGTGACTTGCTGAGAGTACGGATAACTAGAGTACCTAGCTTGCCAAGGGAAGAATCATGATGTTGTTGTTGTGGGAGAGTAGAAGAAAAGCCCGTAGTGCTTGTTTGGCTCATCATAGCACACCACAGCTCTACAAAGCTGAGCTTCTACTAGGGACCCTGTGGTGTATGGTGCACACAAGCCTGCACCTGTAGATTGGGTTCGATTCCCACCAGGGTTGAACTTGCAATTTAGTTGTCAAGCCTGAACTTGATTTCAACTTGCCTTTTTGCTTCATTTTTTTTTTCTATTTTGCACATAAAATTGTTAAGACTGCACACTTTTGCATCAACAATTCATCCACATGTCCTTTGCATAACACTGATACATAGATCTGTAATAGAACTACCTTGAATACATTTCCTTGATGAAAGTGCATCAAAGACTGTTGTCCAGTACGGTGTGCTTACAAACAATGTTTTCTCAACACTATTCTAGTTCTCTTTCCTTGTAATACATCAAGACTAATCAAACTTCACTATATGAATGCACCAAATTGCACTCTTCTCAAGGATTCTTTGCAATTTCTTTATCAATGTTACTTGCTGAGTAAGCTTCTTGCATAATACTCAAGAAAATGCAAAAATGAACCAAGATTAGGGTAATTAGTTCTTATTGTTGTAAGTTTGCATAGTTATGTACCAAGATTTATTGATTTTTATACTTAATCTTGAAACTTTACAATTCTACATCATTTGTTAAAATTTGACTCTGCACAAGAAACTTTGTATGAATCTGTAACTAAATTGCAAATTACATAATAATTTGCATAAAACTCCTCAATAGGACTGTTATCTGTATACTAGACTGCTCAAATATGCTTCAAAACTATTAACTATACTCAAATCTATATAGAATCTTCAATCTGCACACCAATTCTTGATAAAAACTGCACCAAAATCTGCACAACCTTTGACATCCTCCAAAACTACCTAGAAACTAGGCAAATATAGAAGGAAACTAACGTTTATGAATAGATTTAATGAAAAGAAGCGCTAATCAAGGAGATTTAGCAAGAAAAGTCCAAGAAAAGCACTCTACAAATGACTAAGAACCTTAATTCAAAAATTAGGATTCTCTCAAATCTGTGCAGGAATTAAGATTTCTAAAATCTAAGATTAACATATAACAAAAAATGGTTATCATCACTAATCTCATTTTGCTAATCCACTAAAATAAAAATAAAAGTATGTAAAAGTACTAATCTAAAAATGGATTAAGCATTAATTACTCCCTAATCAAAACATCAAGATCTAAGCCAAGATCTTTGATACTAATGCAAAAAAGTTACACCTAGATTAGCCTGATTGGCTTGAGAGTAGCCTTGATTAGCCTAGATTAAAGAGAAAACTAGAGAAGTCTTTTGATATCCAATAACATAAAGATGTTAAAGAGTATTCAAAAAGGTATACAAAAGGGTATTCAAAGGGTGTCAAAGGTTGCCATCATCCTAGGGCGAGTGCCTTTTATAGTCCCAAGGCCCTCATGCCCTAACACCACATGTGTAAATGCCCCTAAGCCCCATGTGCCTAGGCCCACCCCCCATGTGCATGTGCAAGCCTAAATTCCCCTTTGTTACATTCAACTTCAAGAGGCCCCTCTTCAACAACTGCACATGCTTCAGGAACTTCTACCAAAGACAAAGAAAAAGAACATGCCTTGACACCCTTTTCCCTGGACCAACCCTCTTCATCAACTCCCCCTCTTCTCTCCTTCACCTCACCACTTACCACTCCTCCCTTGATTTCCCCACTTGCATCTCCAGCACTGCTATCACCCCTCTCATCTCCCAAGCCACCCCCACCACTGACCACTCTTGGGGACGTCCTCAATGGACTCACCAAGGCCTCATTGACTTAACAAGCCGATCATCCCTCTCCCTACACAGATCTTAGAAGAAGGCAAGATCCCAACACCCTCCATCAAAGAGCAGCAGTAGATGCATCCCCCCTGGCTGTCCATTCATTTGGTGTGATCCTCTTGATGATGGGATTGATAATGATAGATCCCTCAGAATACTAGACTAAGCAATGCCCAAACCCTAACCCTAACAATAACAGGATCACTGATCAACTTGACAAATTCCTTATCAAGTTTTATCTAGAATAGAAGTTCAATTAGTGGTCTAGATCTCATCACAAGAGGAACCGTGGGGTGTTGAGAGATATAATCACGGCGGTGATGTGTGTATGTGGGAAAGCACCCTAGAGCTGCAACATATTGTGGTAAGATAAGAATGCCACATGTAATATTGTATGGTGTGAATGTTGACCAAGAGAGTTGCAAATGGGAGTTTTGCAACATGGACAGCCTGCTCATCATCATGGAAACTAAAAATGGAGATTTCAGCAAGTATGAAGGCTATGGAGTCTTCGGTGTCAACAAGGAAGCTGCCAAGAAGTTTGTGGAGGTAATTTGTAAAGTTTTGTCTCAATGTTTTTGGTTATTGAGCATGGGAATGGGAGAATGCTCTTGTGGAGGTGCATGCTTGTCAAGATGATGGCAAGTGAGATGGTGGACTCAATGGAGTTCACATGTGTGTGCATCAAGAAGAGGATACACTTGTGGATGTTGCTCAAGGAGATGAGCAAAGTTGTGAAAGTTGTGGGAACTTTTACAATAGTTTATGCACCTTGGTTTCTTGTGGGAAACCTTAAGTGAAGCACCCTTGAATGGTTGCATGAAAAGGAAGAGCATGCATATTTAAGAGCTCAATGGTAAGCTCATGGAAGAAATAGGATGGATGGCTTGTGGCCTTAAACTAGGCCAAGAATGAATCTATGGAGCCTAATTGGAGGAAACGATTTGCAACAATGTATAGCTATATTTGGAGCTCATTGGAGATCTCATGGTGATGGCCATCTCAATTTCTATGCATACCTCATAAAGAAGGTTTAGTTAAGGCAATAATTTTTGGCAAAGGAGTTGTAGCAAAAGAAGCTACATATGGAGCTCATTTAGGAGCTTCTGGTGGTGGCCGTTCAATGGCTAAGATAACCTCATTAAGAAGGTTCCGTGAGGCAAAGTAGATGAGGCTCAAGCCTTGATGAAGAAGGTTGAGTTGTTGACTGTAGAGAAAAATGCTCTGCTTCAACAATTGACACTCGCACCAATACAAGAGAAGAAGATGGCTCTTTGTGAGATTTGTGGCTCTTTTTTGGTGTGGCGAATGATGCTGCAGCAGAGAGGAAACAATCACATGATATCACTGGAAAGCAATAGAAGATGATAATATGCATTCTAAATGAACAACACAACAAACAGAAAAAGGCAAGTAGCAAATAGTAAGCAGTGAACAGTAAGTGAATAGTCAATGATTATACAGCCTTGGTGATGGCAAACTAGAAGCAACGAGATGAATAGTCAATGATTATACAGCCTTGGTGATGGCGAACTAGAAGCAACGAGACGAATAGTCAGCACACAGTCAATTGGTGAAGAAGATAGTGTAAAAGAGGCTATTCCCTACAAGAAAGGGGTTGGCCGATGACCACACGGATGCTGCAAAGCTAGCGCACACCAAAGGGGTGCCTGTAAGGCGAAGAAGGGTTGGCATTGAAAGCACGCATCGGCATAGAAGAAAGCTGCAGCAATGATAACAAACCAGCCGCCCTGTTAGCAGAGTGTCAAGTCACCACATGAAAGCTACACACGTGAAAGCTACACACATGAAAGGTCAGCAAAAGATGGAACTTGTAGCCGTGGTCGAGAAGACGTGCCAGTGGTCCCTGATGACAATGAATTGGCATACCTGGAGTAAAGAAATAGCCCGCGCATTCGAGGAGCACAGCTTTTCAAATATATATATATATATCGTTTCTTAATAAGCTTCTTTAACCCTTAGAATTAAGGGTTGATTCACACACCGACTTCACATGCTTTGGAAGATTTTTTTATTTCTACCACACACACATACTATTCACATGCCATCAAAATGGGATGGTATTGTGAGGATGCATTCACATGTGGGTCCGCTGCACGGCTTTGGCCAAAAGGCTTTGTAATTTTTATTTTTATGATGCGCAATCGTCCCCGAGCCTACGTGCTCAAAACAAGAATATTTTATAATCATCCACATTTGTATGAGGGTTGCCCTACCCGAGCTCACCGAGAAGCTCAAAATGGTTGTCATGATTGTGCATGAGCGATGCACGTGAGAGGTGCATGCGCATGGGTTGGTTCTTCCCACCCAAACTTCTATGTTCAAATTAGACTCAGTGGCTCCGCTGCTGTGAGAGTGAGTCAGCTCAAAATGGACTTGGTGTCTAAGATGGTAGACACGCGCACACATGGTGTTTGATGGAAACTCCAATGTTCATTGAGGGGAGGCAGCGTTGAGAGGTAGCGATTGTGGTTGTGCAATGCTACATTAATGGGTTATGGGTGAGCTGTGGAACATCTCGATTAAGACGGGGTGTTGAGAGATGTAATCACGGTGATGTGTGTATATGGGAAAGCACCCTAGAGGTACAAGATATTGTGGTAAGATAAGAATGCCACATGTAATATTGTATGGTGTGAGTTTTGACCAAAAGAGTGGGAAAGGGAGTGCCATATGGATGATGACATGTAAAGTGGGATAAGGCTAGAAAGCCTATATCATTGTATGGATCATTTGTAGTATGCAATAGAATTGAGTATTGAGTGTGCAATCTCTCTCTCTCTCTCTCTCTCTCTCTTATGGAGTTCTTAGTGTGGTTTAATCCACCCTAATTATGTTGCTTAATCTATATTTATCACCATGATCAATCCTATTTTAGGATTGTTTAACATGGGGGATACAAAAAACCACAAGCTAGGGTAGCTCTAATAATGCACAACATCATGGGATGTGGCAATGACCTTGCCCCTTCTCAAGGCTACGTATTGGAAAGAATATTGTTATGCTCCAAGTTATCTCAAGATCAGCCCGGTTTATTTCTTGATCGAAGGTAGACCTCGAACCTCTTTGAGTAGGAGAAGAACTCGAAGCTATAATTCAATTTCCCATCATGGGTACCTCCATGAAGAGTGGGTGCTTCACACCATGAAGAGTGGGTACCTCCACGAAGAGTGGGTGCTTCACACCATAAAAAAGTTCATCCAATATTACAATGTAGTGTCGGACCCTAATATGGTCATCACCATTCGCTTTTTTAAGCTCACCATTTTCATTTTGGTGGAATTTCTCGATTGGCATGCATTTGATGAAGGCCAATAGGACATGGCCTTTCATATCATCAAGGGTCCCACACTTCTCTAAATAATCAACCTACTAAGCGAGTATAATAGACGCAAGGTTGGCGCATGCTCACTTTTGAAGATATGTTTGAAACTGCCTTCTGAACATCCTACAAGCCTTCCATCAAATAGTACACAAAGTCTCGCGTTGACTTTTACTGGAACTTCAGCGGCATTTACCCACTAGCCTCCTATGGATATAGATTGTTGAGAATGGAACCATGATTAGGGAGGAGGTATATTAACCACATTGGTTAACATTGCTCCAAAACCTGCAGTAGCAACATCTTTAAGCCATATTTTTGTACTATGCAATGTGCTTTCTGTAAAATGATTATGGAAAATCTCCAAACTTACAACTTGTGTAATGCTTGAAGATAGACAAACAACAAGTAATACCAATAATGTACATTTAGGACCCCCAGACATTATATGGACGGTCCGACATTGTATAAATGAATCTTGTACATCAGACATTTTGACTATTGAGAAAAGACATAGTCCCATTCTCGCAATTGAGTTTGAGTCTTCTTGCTCTTGTGGTTAAAGTAGCATGTATGTTTTCTTCTTGTTGTTGCATGCATGCTTAGGGATTGTGTGGGTGAGTGATGGTGTTGGTGTATGTTCTTTTCTTCCTCTCTCCATCTCTTATCTACTCTCTCATGCCCTCACTCACCATGGCATCAAAGTAGAGGTTGAGTTTTCTAATGATGCACAATCCAATAAGGAACTAAGGGGATTGGGTAGACTCTATCTCATAGCCATCAAGAAGTAAGTCTTCAACCTTTATCAGATGAGTACTTTGATCATTGAATATAGAAGATTAACACAAGGCATTTTGCTCCTAACTTGTAGAGGCATTAAGGATGGTTGGTTTTGAAGGAGCTCATCTTCTCTTAGAGATGATGGAAAGCTATTAAGGATGGTTGGTTTTGAAGGAGCTCATCTTCTCTTAGAGATGATGGAAAGCTATTAAGCAAGGCTGATTAACACCTATTTGTAATAAGGCAGACTACTAACTAACACCTATTTATAATAAGGCATATTGCTTATTAACACCTATTTGTAATAAGGCAGAATACTAACTAACACTTGGTAAATTATTAACACCTATTTGTAATCAAGCAGACTACTAACTAACACCTGGCAAATTTTCTTGTAGCTTCGTTGAGCTCTGATAGGGCATGAGCATATTTCCTTTCAAGCACCTCAATTATTCCGTCCAACACAACAATTGCCTCTGAGTCCACATGCATATTTTGTACTGTCTCCGATTTCTCAAGAGGCTTCACGTGTTCAAACCTGGAGGTATGCAGTGCAGAGGAAGCATGGAAAATAGACCATCAGTGCTTCTTTACTTGTAGCTTCTTTGCATCCATAGCCGCTATCATGCTCTCAGATAATAAAGCCCAATCGACTGGCCCTTTTGTATACTCATGCAGAAAACCTCTTGCAAATGCCTTGGTCACCTCCATAGAGAATCTATATACATCAATATATTAACCAACATCAGTTGAAGTTGATTATTTTGACTATCATCAAAAATCTTCTTGTGTGCATGTGCATTTGAAAGGAGAAAAAAAGAATATACATAAAGTATGGTGGGTAAGTGAAGTCTCCCCTTAAATATATAATCAGAGAGGATCATGTCATTCCCTTATTTAGATGAGCATTTTCAATGTTGAAAGTGAAGGATAGTGTAGTGTTACGCATGTGATAACATGTGAGCACTCACTTCAAAATCCTTCTAAAGAATAGTGGAGGATAGTATAGTGTTACACGCATGTGGAAATGTACTTGTGAGCACTCACTTCAAAATCAATTTGAAGTGTTCCCATTGTGCTCACGTGACTTCTGAGTCTTCTGGTGAATTGGGATTTGGATCGCATAATAATGACTGCAAAATACACCACAAGAATGTGAGCAAAGGGCCTTCAGGTGTGGCTACTCCTCATCATATCATGTTGTACCATATTGATCGATCACTCGTTATGTCTGTTTAAAAAAGTCCAACATTTCCTCGAGCATTTAGGACTAATTGATGCCCTTTTCTCACATCCACCAATTGATATTCTTATGAGTTGACTTAGTGGGAAAAAATTTTATTATAGTGAACCACAACATGTACTTAGATACTTGAGTGCATTTTTTAGAGGCTACTAGAAAAGGATAGCTTTAAAACAATGTAAATAAGCCTAACATAGATCCTTTTTTTGGTACCAATATATATATATATTTATATACCAAAAAGCAATTACATCTCAAATCCTAACTTGGCAACCATCAAACCCCATTCAACAAGTTACATATCAAAGTCCACCTCTCATCAATACAAAAGAGGAATTTTCCCATGATATCTGAAATCCCAACTGAATACAAGCTTCAATCAAGACCTCAGATGTGCATCCTTTAGGTGACTTCTTCTCCAAGACATCCCCCTTTTTCGACCACACTTTAACCACTTGTCTAGTGCCAACTGGGTTTTCAATAAAGGCCACAAAAGTATGGTCCACTTGTTTAAGTTTTTTATACCATCTTTTGGTCCTTAGACCAAACTTCGCAGGTTTACTCCTTGGCTTAAGCTTTGAAACTACCTGAATACACAACAAAAAGATGGTTAAGCTGAGCCTAATATGCCTCGAAGTATCCCCTTCCAAAGGGAGAGTCAAGAGATGGCTGCTGCAATGCGTGAATCATCTGCATCATCCCTTCTTTATTCAATTTATTAACCAAATGTATGGACCAAAACATACGCACACATTTGTACATCAATCTTGTAGCATCCAGCCCTGTACCAACTAATTTTTGAAATAAAGTACATTTTTTGGTGGTCCATATTTCCCAAAGACAACATAATCTAATTATGTTAAAAATAGAATCAGCATTCTCCTCACTGGTTTTCCATTTCCCTAGCTACCAGTCCTCCCAATGTCCCTGCACACCAATACAACTATATATCCATCTGCTAATTCTGATCCAAGTGCTTCTGATAGCTGGGCAATCCGAAAAAGCATGTTTCCCATCTTCCAGAGCTGTTTTGCATCTGGGGCAGCACCCATTAGTAAAATTCCTCTGCACCAATTTGCTCCCTAAAGGAAGAGCACCCATACATACTCTCTAAAGAAATACTTGAGACTTGGTAGGAATTTCTAGTTTCCAGATGGTCTTCCATCTCTTCCTCCAAGTATTGGGCCCCCAACTTGTCCTCCAAATCCTGTTGTTGCAGTAGATCACATTCTCCTCAGCCCTTCTTAATTCCCTGTACAACTCCTTAGTAGTCCCTCTGTCCAATTTAGCCCTATTATACCAAACCCAATCTTTTTGCGCCTCTTCCAACATAATCCTTACTAGTTGTCCCTCCCTAAAGTTCAGATTGAACTCCTCATCAAGTTATTCAGGATCCTTCCACCCCAACAAAGCCCTGTCCCAATAGTCAACTAGTTTCTTAAAACCTTTATTATTCAGATTTTTAGCAGCTTTAGGGTCCTGAAGAGCCAAGGGGGGATTAAATTTATGTGACCACCAGATTACTAAACAAAGTAAAGAATTCCCTGAGACTCTAGAACAACCCTCCCAAAGCATCAACCCCAAAGCCTCTTTCCAATTTTACTACACAACATTCTTTGCAAGAGATGACCCTGTAACCTTTAGGGGGGCATAAGAAAATATCTTATCTTTCCATCCCAAGTCATGCCATCTGCCTTCAAAGCATCCACAAGCACCTTCAACTAATTCTCTCAACATCTTTGTCTATACCTCATCTTGATGAAGACACTTAGGAAGCAATAGTGCCATCCTGGCCTTAGTGTGAGAGAGAAGATGCAAGCCTAACATAGACATCTTATCAACAACTTGTTATGTGTGAAAAACCAAAAGTCTTCTCTTATCTCTTAAAGAGATTTAGTGCAAAAGCTTATATTTTTTAACCTTCTCTACTATCTTACAGGCCTTGCCTCGCCTTCCACGTGTCGCCTTTTTTACTCTGCCTCCACGTCCATGTCCACATTGCATGCGTCGGATTTCTCTTACATTGCTGGGCCACCACGTCCACACTACAGCACCGCCCCCTATTGTATGCTGGGCCACCGATTGTAGAGGTTGCAGGTCTCACGTTCTAGGTCCCAGGTCGCCGCCTTTGTTAATGCGACGAGAGGGATTTTGAATTGTGTTTTGGTCCTTTGAGCGAGCTCCCCTCCTATCGTCGCACGCTGTCCAACCATCATCGCACGCAAGCTCTCCTTTGTTCCCTAGGTGGTGAGCATCTCTCTCTCTCTCTCTCTCTCTCTCTCTCTCTCTCTCTCTCTCTCTCTCTCTCTCTCTCTCTCTCTCTCTCTCTCTCTCTCTCTCTCTCTAAGTCATGATTTTTTTGTTGGCTATGCAGGCTATTAGAAGCGTGGACGTGGCCTCCAATCAATGTGCACAACTCCTTTGTTGGTTATTTGCCCTCC
Organism: Cibotium barometz; assembly: GCF_041138505.1. Taxonomy (NCBI): domain Eukaryota; kingdom Viridiplantae; phylum Streptophyta; class Polypodiopsida; order Cyatheales; family Cibotiaceae; genus Cibotium; species Cibotium barometz. The sequence continues at coordinate 64,628,621 of NC_141049.1, forward strand.
CGACTGTGCTCCCCTTTAGTGTGGTGGTTGGCCCTCCTAATCTCTGTCTCTGGTGAATGTTCATGCGATGGGAAAGGAGGGAGAGAGAGCGAGAGAGAGGGGGTACCATGCATGGTTCTACAATCGATAGAACCATGCATGGTTCAACAGTCACATGCTGTTACCATATTATAGTAGTGATGTGTGTGAACACACTTAGGACCGCCGGGGCACTTTTTCCCTCACTAGGAGGTTTTTTCCCCCGTGCATTGTATATACGCCCATTATCTTTTAGGGTTGGTGATCTTTCATCTTTGGCACTCATAATACACTACAGTGTTGTGCTCAAGCTTCCTCATCTTCTTGAAGTTGTGTGTGCATTCCTGCAACCCTAATTCCAACAATTGGTATCAGAGCAGGCTTCCTCCTCCCGGGCAGCATCACCGGCACCTGCCGCTTCATCTCCTCCGATTGCGACGAGGTTTCACGAGCGTCTGCAGGTTAGTATATGCCGTGGGAGAACCCGAAGGGCTCGTTCATTTCAGAATTTTGATCTGAAGTCATTTCGCCCTCCGTTTTTGCATTCCAAGTACTGCGCAGGCAAAATCGTCCTACTTTGCAGATTTTCTGTCAAGATTAAAATCTGCAGGACAGGTGCCCATTCGTCTGTTTTGGGCTGTGCTATATAGCACAGGTCGATTTTATACAGGTTTACCTCTTGCAGACAGCATTTACATCTAGTAGTACAGTCATTGGCCATGGCTGACAACAATGATGTATTCCGCATGTTGGCTGCTGAGGATAAGTTGGATGGCACCAACTATCCATTGTGGGCATATATGATGCGACATGTATTGGTAGCAAAGGGGCTATGGAACATTGTGCAGGGTATTGATGCACGTCCTATTGTGGCTGGGAATGCTGCAAACACATCAGAAACAGGTACTGTTGATGATGGTGCAGGTACAAGTGCTGTAGCAGCTGTTCGAGAACCACCACTTTCAGCAGAGCAGATTCGTTGGGATGGTAGAGATGCGCAGGCTCATGCCTTGATTGCGCTGTCTGTCAAACGTACCATTATCCCACATATTCGCTCCTGCAGGACTTCTAAGGATGCTTGGGATGTACTTGCCACATTGTATCAGGCAAGAAATGAGGCTCGTGTTGCTTATCTCCGAAAACAGTTGGAGAGTGAGCATATGAACGAAGGTGATTCTATGGATAGCTTTTTGACAAAGATCAAGGATTTCAAAGAGCAGCTCATTTCTGCAGATGAAATCCTGTCAGACAGTTCACTTGTGCAGACTGTTTTGAATGGTCTACCAGATTCTTATCAGGGTTTTGCTTCCACTCTTCGCTTGATGATGAAAGGCAATCCCAATGCCTTATCATTTGAGGAGTTAGTTTCTGTTTTGCTGCAAGAAGACCAGTCAAGGCAAAACAGGAATATTATGCGTGTCGCAGATCAAGCTTTCGTTGCTAGTCAGAGAAGCGGGAAAGGTAAAGCTGGCTTTTCTTCTAGTAAGCAGAAATCTGCAAATGCTGCGCAACCAAAGAAGGAAGACAAAGATGAGAAGAAGGGTGACAAACAGAAGACATTTTGCAAGTACTGTAAGGGAAATGATCATATCATCAAAGCGTGTCCTAAGCTGGCTGCGAAAGAGGCTAAGAAGAAAGAGGCTGGTATGGCTGTTGCAGATGCCTCTCCTTCTAACAATGAATCTGCTAATGTTGTGCTAGATACAGAATGGGCATTCAATGCGCAGTGCAGTTATGACCCATCTTTGCATGACACATGTATGTCTGCAGTAGATTCAGATGTATGGTACTTTGACAGTGGTGCCACTAAGCATATCACCTCGCAGCGCAGTTTATTCACTTTCCTTGAGTCTGCTCCCACAGGGAATACTGTCACTTGTGCCAATAACTCCTCTTATCCCGTTGAAGGAGTTGGACAGATTGTGCTGAATGTTGCAAATGGCAACACCTTTACACTTTTTGATGCATTGTATGTGCCAGGGATCAAAAAGAATCTGCTGTCAGTCTCCGCATTTGCCAAAACAGGTTTGGTTGTAAAATTTGTGGATGACAGATGTACTGTTCATGATCTCTCTTGTGGTGACATCATTGTAGCATCTGGTTCACTATGTCGAGGGCTGTATAAGCTCAATATGGATGGCAAATGTGTAGAGGATTCAGCATGTGCTATTATGGATACGCAGGCTATTTCAGATGCAAAACTGTGGCATGCACGTTTTGGTCATCTGAATTTTGCAAGTTTGCTGCGCCTGCAGAAATCTGAAATGGTGTCTTCTTTGCCTAAGCTTGAGGCACCTGTCAAGCATGTTTGTGAGGGCTGCATATTGGGTAAAATGCAGCGTGCTTCCTTTCCCAAAGATGGATCAGTGAGAGCTGAACGCAGATTGCAGCTTGTTCACAGTGATGTTTGTGGTCCCATGCAAACTCCATCATTTGGAAACTACCTTTACTTCGTGACTTTCATTGATGATTTTACCAGGCATGCATGGGTATATCCTTTGAAGGCAAAGTCCGAAGTGTTTTTGTGCTTCAAACAGTTTTTGGTTATGGCTGAAAATGTGTCAGAAAGTAAGATGGGCACCCTCCGTTCAGATCGAGGGGGGGAGTATATGTCTTCAGAATTTAATGCATTTCTGGCTGAGCGTGGGATAAAACACCAATGTACAGTGCCGTATACACCACAGCAAAATGGTGTGGCTGAGAGAAAAAACAGGTCTCTCATGGAAATGGCAAGATGTATGGTTAAGAGTCAAAGTCTACCACATGGTTTTTGGCTTGAGGCTGTCATGTGTGCCACTTATGTACTAAACAGGTGTCCCACCAAAGCATTACAGGTTGTCACTCCATATGAGGCTTGGCATAGCCGCAAGCCATCTGTTGGCCATTTACGTGTTTTTGGTTGCCTGGCATATGCATTAGTGCCTGTGCAACATCGCAGAAAATTGGATGACAAAGCTGTCAAATGTATTTTTGTTGGATATAGTGCTGAGAGCAAAGGCTATCGTTTGTATCATCCACAGACAAAGCGCATTTTGGTTAGCCGTGATGTTGTATTTGTGGAAGATGCAGTTCAGCCCTTGGTTTCATGTACTAAGGAGACAGATATCAGCTCACGTGATGTCTATGATACATTGTTGCCTCTTTTCAGTGGTGCACAGTCAAGTGCAATACCTCATGAGGCAGTTTTTCAGCCTATGCAGGTTTTAAATGATGGCACAGATCAGCCTATATCTGATGCAGATGTGCATGATGCACTTGAGGATGAGAGACAAGACATTGAGGGCTCTAGGAACATGCCTAGATGGCTGGTGCAGACTTTGCGTGACAGCAAGTTGGATGCACCTTTGTCTAGTCGCACTCGTTCTGGCTCTCATGGTGCCTCTTATGCGTCAGATTGTTATGCATTGGCTGTTTCTAGTATGTGCGATGAAAGTGAGCCTGTTTCATTTGATGAGGCACAAAGTTCAGAAAATTGGATGGCTGCTATGCAAGCAGAATACGATGCTATTATGAAGAATGGTACATGGTCTTTATGTGACTTGCCCCCTGGCAAGAAGGCCATTGGCACTAAGTGGGTATACAAATTGAAGCGTAAGCCTGATGGCACAGTGGATCGCCATAAGGCTAGGCTTGTTGCAAAAGGTTATGCTCAAGAGAAGGGCATTGATTTTGATGAGACTTTTGCTCCCACATGTCGTATGACCACTGTTCGTAGCATCTGTGCATTAGCAGCTCATAATAGTTGGAATGTACATCAGCTGGACATAAAGACTGCGTTCTTAAATGGAGATTTGCATGAGGAGGTGTATGTATCGCAGCCTCGTGGTTTTGTTCAAAGAGGGCAGGAAAACAAAGTGTGCAGGTTAAAAAAGGCTTTATATGGTTTAAAGCAAGCTCCACGAGCTTGGTATGAAAAAATACATGCATATTTGACTGCACATGGGTTTCAGAATAGTCCAACAGAAAGCACTTTGTATGTTAAACGTGTGGATGGTGTACATCTAATCATTGCTCTCTATGTCGATGACATGCTGCTCACAGGACCAAATGAGAGTCATATTGCTGATTTTAAGGCTGATTTGAATGCCTCTTTTGAGATGTCAGATTTGGGGCATTTGCATCATTATTTGGGAATACAATTTAAGCAGTGTGATGGAGGTATTGCTTTGTGTCAGACAAAGTATATTGAAACATTGTTGCGGAGATTTGGCCTTGAAGACTGCAAGCCTATTGCTACTCCAATGGAGACAGGTTTGAAGTTGAGTCTTCATGATGCTGGAGATCACTTTGATGTCACACTCTATCAGACAGCTGTTGGTTGCCTCATTTATGTATGCATTACGAGGCCAGACATTCAGTTTGCAGTCTCACAGGTGAGCAGATTTATGCATAGCCCAGGCATTAAGCATTGGCAGGCAGTGAAGCGTATCTTTCGCTATTTGAGTGGTACTCGGCATCTTGGGTTGTTTTATCCCAAGGGGGGATCATTGCCGCCAGATTTACATGTTTTTTCAGATTCTGACTGGGCTGGTTGTTATGACACACGCGTGTCCACGAGTGGTTTTTGCTTCATGCTTGGAAGCTCATGCATATCATGGTTGAGCAAGAAGCAGCCTACTGTGGCCACTTCTAGTTGTGAAGCTGAGTACAGGGCAGCTTTCACAGCTACGGTTGAGTGTGTGTGGCTCAGACGCCTTATGGCTGATTTGGGTGTTGGGCAGCCATCTGCCACCACCATCTTCACTGACAGTCAGAGCGCATTGGCAGTTGCGCGGAACCCAGTGTTCCATGCTCGTACGAAGCACATTGAGGTGCACTACCATTATGTCAGGGAGAGACTCTCTGCAGGAGAGATCAGTTTGGCTTATGTGCCAACACAGGATAACCTTGCAGACCTTTTCACAAAGGCTCTGCCTCGTGAAAAGTTCGAAGCTTTTCGCAAAGCTTTGGGCTTACTCCCTTTTGTGGATTCGTCCACATAGCTAGACACTTCCCTATACATGAGTGCTAGCTCTTGTTCACCGCATCACTCCAGGGGGGATTTGTTACCATATTATAGTAGTGATGTGTGTGAACACACTTAGGACCGCCGGGGCACTTTTTCCCTCACTAGGAGGTTTTTTCCCCCGTGCATTGTATATACGCCCATTATCTTTTAGGGTTGGTGATCTTTCATCTTTGGCACTCATAATACACTACAGTGTTGTGCTCAAGCTTCCTCATCTTCTTGAAGTTGTGTGTGCATTCCTGCAACCCTAATTCCAACACATGCATCAGTGCTATGTGAAACAAAAGAGTCTACGGGCGTTGGGCACGTATCTGTAGTCACATGCATGGTTCATCAGTCGCATGTAGCGATCGTTTGGTAAGAGAGAGAGAGAGAGAGAGAGAGAGAGAGAGAGAGAGAGAGAGAGAGAGAGGGTTACCTTTCTTTCACTCACTTTCTTTTTGTTTTTGTTTATCTCTCACTCTCTTTTTACTTTGTGGCAGTTAACTTGCAAGCCATCGCCGGATAGGTAATAGCTCCTTCGTCGTCCGTGCGCTTTCTTGAAAGTAAGTCGCCTGTAGTAGTGAATGTTTTCGTCCATCTCTCTGTCGAGGGCTGCGGGTCCGGTTACCTTGCGTGCCAACCGTAGATAATATGAATGATGGTTAATGTATTTGGTTAAGGTTTCCAATGTGTCATGTTTTAGTATTTTGAAATGTTTTAGTATTAGTAATGGTTTTATTATTTTGAATTGTTCTCTCTCTTTGTTTAAGTGTGTGTGTGTGTGTGTGTGTGTGTGTGTGTGTGTGTGTGTGTGTGAGAGAGAGAGAGAGAGAGAGAGAGAGAGAGACCGTTTAATATTATTCCTCTTTTATTTAAGTGTGTGTGTGTGTGTGTGTGTGTGTGTGGTGAGAGAGAGAGAGAGAGAGAGAGAGAGATCGATTTCACTTTGTGTGTGTGTGTGTGTGTGTGGTGTGTGTGTATGTTTCAGAGAGTTCTTTTATTGAAGTTGAAAGTTTTTTAAATGTTTTAATAAATTGAATAGCTCGTGTGGGTGTGCGTGTGTATGTGTGTGTTGGTTTTGAGAGAGTTTTTTGAGTAGTGCTCACGTCCACCCTCTGCAGTGGCGGCGGGTGGATCATCAGCAGCTTGTGCCTGTTCAAGTAATATATAGTATATAAGTATATATATATGTAATTCAATAAACCAAAATCATTCGTTTAGAATTTTCAAGTACCTGTCGACCGTATGGTCTCATGGCCATCTCAAACTGCGCGTCTGTAATACGTCCCTCGGCTCTGAAGATGGCCCACGTGTCACGTCTGCTATGCCGGGGTGAGCATACGCAGTATCGTGGGTTGTGGGCTTCCTCCCCGTAACCCGTCGCTGTATCATAATCAACACAATTTGTGAGATTAAAACAATCATAGAATCAATGAATTAAGTAAACAATCAAATAAAGTGGCAAGATACTTACGAACTCTGCCTCCCATGACTCGACGCCGCCAGATCCAAAATGCGAAGATCCAATGGTCTCCATCTGGATCCGTCGTGCCTCCACATGCTGCCTGCTCTTCACGCCACCCTCTGCTCGTTTCTTTGCCTCCTTCCACTCCCGTTTGTGCACAGTGGTGGCAGGTTTCTCGGCAGGATAGCCACCCGCAGCTACATTTAGCCGGTCATCGTATGCGAGTTTTTTAAGGTGAGATCTTTTATTACTTAAGATCTCCCTTATTCGCGTCCTTCCCCATACATCCGAGAATGTAGCATGTGGGGGATTGGGGTACCGACTATGTACAGCCTCTATCACCTCCCCAACTAATCGGCTATTTTGATCTTTAAATTTAATAAAACAATTTCTATATGAGTTTGATACTACCCCACGCATGTACTCCATTATCTCGCTCCCCCTCGCATCCATCACTATCCCGCCCCTATTCGTCACATCATAGCAGATCACTCTCTCCACCTCTCTTATCTTCTCCTCTTCCGAATTGTCTCCTCTAACTCTTCTCCCTCTATCTCCTCTCTCACCGCGTGCCCTACTACCTCCCCCACCTCCCCCACCAAAGCACCCGCCGCATCCTCCACTCCCACTCTTCCTACTGCTGCGGGTGGAGTCACGACTGGGGGATTGTCTACATGACGGTGGCTGTGAGCCCTGACGTGACGGTGGCTCTGAGGGAGCACGTGATGGTGGCTGTGAGGGTGTGCGTGAGTGTGTCTGGGACGAGGTATGTCTCCTCGGTGGACGTGGAAGAGGAGAAGCTGCATGCCGTCTCGTCGGACTCGTAGGCATAGACGGCACTGGAGTGCCCTGGATACTCGCGGTAGGGGTATAGACACCAGGCAGGGAAGGAGGGGGATGGGCATACATATACTCTATAAGCTCAACTGGACCAGGATGGCGCCCAAAATGATTCAGCATCTCCATCAGCCAATTGCTGTACGCAAATGGATCGGATGAAGAACTTGGAATATCCATAAAGAACCTGCAAAAATAATCCTCATGTACATCATGGCCTGTCTCTTGACTCACACAAATATCATCATTCAAGTCAGTTGTGTTGCCTGCAAACCATAGAAACAGGAAACGCAGTCTCGTGTATACACCCGTGCAAAAACGCGTGTATACACCCGTCAAAAAACGCGTGTATACACCCGTCCAAAAACGCGTGCATATCCACGTGAACAGATTCTGCAGACAGGATACACACGTTTCTACACGCGACCTGCGCAAAAAAAAATTTCAAAGGGACCGACCTCCGACAAAGTGTCCTTATAAAAGGTCCACTGTCGCCGCTGTCAGAATCATTCACCCAATCGTGTGCACAGAAGCAAAAGGACGGAGATAAACCCAAAAAGCAAAGAGAAAATAGCATAAACAAATCTGAGGAAGGAGACAAGGCAAAGGACAAACTGACTCACCTCTGAAAAAGTGAGTCTTCTTTCTTGCTCGGTTTCCTCCCGTGTGTGCTCCTTCTCTGCTCCCTCCTTGCACTTAGGTTTCGTTTCTGTTAGAAGAGGCGAAAACGAAAGCAGTGTTGATATGTTAGTTCAAAATCTATATTTGGGGAAGGTGGGCTATTTTTAGTTTAAACAGACCGTCGCGTTTATAAACACGTGTATGTTCGCGTGTATGATAATTTAGCTGTGTTTATACACGCGTTTTGCAGGAATTACCCGCGTGAATACACGCGATTTTTAGGAAATAGCCGCGTTAATACACGCAATTTTTAGGAAATAGCCGCGTCAATACACGCGATTTTTATACTTTCATTAAAAATATATTATGATTTTGTGTTTTCTGGTTTGTACATAGGATGTCATCAACCTCTTCAAGCAGTTCTGGGGAAGATGAGACAATGCGTCATCGTAATCGCGATGTGTGGTTGGGACAACGGATCAAATGTATGTGTAATCGATGTCAAGGATGCATTGTACAAGCACGTCGAATTACCTTGAATCACATCTCCATGTATGGAGAATGGAATCAAACAGGTTTAGAGGTGAGTAGATGTAAATTGATGGTATTCAAATGACTCATGGTATCCAAATTAAATTAATAGAGTTGTAATATATAAACTCTAATTGAAGTAGGATGCAGTACCACACCCTAACATGGTGCCCTACGCGCGACGAGAGCACGCAAAGCGTCGACGAGATGATGCTGGAGCTTCGGGATCTATTATCAGAGATGAGTGGGAAAGGGATGACAATAGCCCTGCACCCCACGAAGTTGTGGAAGAGGAGGTGCTTGATGATATGGTGCGGAATCTTTTTCAGGATGATCCCAAAGGTATGGACGACGATGATATGGAACAAGAGCATCTTTACAAGGCTTCATCGACACCGGTGTTTGAAGGGTGCACATTCTCTGTTTTACGTGCTTCACTTGAACTACTCAATATACAAACAGTTTATGGATGGAGCAATGCAAGTCTTGACGCATTATTGAAGTAAGCATTCTAACTTACAAATTTGAATTAGTGGTTTAAGGTTTAAGATTTAAGACTAATTATAATTGATGATATTGGATGCAGGCTATTATCAAACATGCTTCCAAAGGGAAATAGACTACCCACCTCAAGAGACGTAGCGAGGCGCTATGTGACATCTCTTGGAGGATTGGATTATGATCGCATACATGCATGCGTCAATGATTGCATTCTCTTTCGTGGGACGCATCATTAGGAACTCAATGGAGTCTTCTTGGGCCCTTTTATTTGGCAGTTTAAGGGAGTCAAACCTTTTCTCTTAAGAAGAAACGTTTTCTAATTTGAAGCTTCAAAACGGCTACTTTATTCGAATTTGAATTTTGGAGGGAAAATAGAATTTAAAATCTAGCGGATAAAACCATATCATGTAACATATCTATGGAAAGCTCTAGATGCGTAGATCACGGATCTGTAATCTCCGCTCAAATCGGAGCTTGTATGTAGAAGTTATGGAGGTCCGAAAATTATAAAATTGCCCCCTCCCCTTTTTGGGGGAAAAAGTGCACCCTTTGACCACTCTTACACCTCTCTTACAAACCATTGGTTTTTGCTTACATGGCGGGCTCCTATTTGTCAAAAAGTTAAACGTTTCCATAATCTCATGGCAAATTAAAGGGCCCAAAAAGACTCCATTGAGTTCCTAATGAAGGAGGCTCGACATTGTCCCACTTGTGGTGAAGCAAGGTATAGAACAGATATGAAGAGTTTTGATGTACCTCGTAAAGTCTTGCGACACTTTCCTATAATTCCTCGCATCAAACACATGTTCAAGTGCAAATCCATAGCAGAGCTCATGTCATGGCATTCCTCACATCGATCGGATGATGGCATGTGGAGAATTCTCGCAAACACTCCTGCTTGGAAGCATATTGAAGATGAGTGGCCCAGCTTTAAAACAGAGCCCAGAAACTTGAGACTTGGCCTAGGTATGGATGGAGTGAATCCATTTGGTTTCAAAAGCACCGCATACAGCGTGTGGCCAGTTGTGTTGGTGAATTACAACCTTCCACCATCAATGGCGATCAAGAAGGGACATCTTATGTTATCCCTTCTAATTCCAGGGAAACATAAAGTCAAGCATATGGATGTTTATCTTGAACCATTGATTGATGAGTTGGAGGAACTATGGAGAGGTGTTGCGGTGGTGGACATTAGTAGGCCTCCCTCCTCTCGACACTTCGACTTAAAAGCAGTGTTGATGTGGACAATGCATGACTTTCCAGGATACAGCGATTGTTCTGGTAAGAATTCTAATTACCTCCCTACTCTAATACTATTGGCTATATATATTAATTATACATATTGACTTTATTATTCTAACTTTTATTTATATTTTAACAGGTTTGAAAACATCGGGTAAACATGCATGTCCTGTTTGTGGCCCTTTGTTAGTACATGAGTATGCTGACGGTTTGTGTAAGACCATATTCGATAATCATCATCGATTTCTCCCCTCAGATCATCCTAAATATGTTGCTAGTGAGAGTAACATTCCTCCACAAACACTTCGTGCAAAAGATTGGAAGCGTATTTGGGAGTCTACAACTATTCTTCCTCCAGATGGCATGAACAGGTATAGTAATGTTTTTTCAATCTTGTTTTGTGTAGTCTCTAATTGGATTAAAGGTCACATAGAGCAATCCCTTGTGTAGGTACTCCATTTTTTTCGGCTGCCATATTGGACCCATCTTAAGATCAACCATCTTCTTGATCCCATGCACATCTTCAAGAATGTGGGATCTGGTATTTGGGAACATATTATTGGTAAACGAGACAATGTTAGCGTACGTGAGGACTTGCGGGTCGCAGGACGTATGCGTCAAGCTTGGCCACGAGAGGTGGGTGGGCACGTTCGTCTTCCGCCTGCACCATGGATTATATCAAAGAAAGAGGAAAAGCAGGTAAAGCAGGCCATCACCACTTTGCGTACTCCCACTGGATGCATGAGATCATTGAAGGGAGCCTTTACAACCACTAAGAAAAGAGGCGTTGAGCAACTATATGGGTTGAAGTCCCACGATTGGCACAAGATGCTTCAAGTAAGTGTTTTCCAAGTCTTGTACGTTGAAATTAAATTTTGTAATGCCATAAACCATACATACATGTGCTCTTATGTGCGCAGTTCATACTACCTACTAGCATCGACCATTGTGTAAATAAGAGTTTGAAAAAATGTATTTATAAGATGGGCGAGCTTGTGAGGTATGTAAAACCCATGTCAGATCACCCTTCATTATACCTTGCAAAATGAACGTGCATGAGGTATAACGTACTATTTATTTATTTTTCAGATATGTTAGTTCCAAAGCAATTGATCCAGCCACGTTGGATGATGCGCGTGTTATGGCAGTGGAGGTGGTTTGTTTGGTAGAGGAGACTTTTCCGCGAACCATTCTCACAAGTCAACTACATCTCATTGTGCATTTAGTGGACGAAATCGCTTTATGTGGTACTGTGCATGCACGTTGGATGTTCTTCCTAGAGCGCTTCATGAAGACCTTAAAAGACTTTGTGAGGCAAAGTGTAAGGCCTGAAGGAAGCATGGCCGAGGGTTGGTTGATACAAGAGTCTCTTGTATATATTTCAGAATTTCTTGGTCAGGTGGACAGCTCTTTGCCACGACTATGGAGCAATGAAGAGGACTTGAGGATGACCTCTATTGTGCCTCAAGGAAAAGGACAGAGTAAAGTAATTGACAGAACATTGATTGATGATCTCAATTTCACTTGTATCCTTAATAGTGATGTGATGAGCAGATGGGTTACAAGATATGAGGATGCAAAGACAAAAAGGCAAGCAGAAAGAGCTCTCTTTCGGAGGTAACATGGCTCTCGGAAGGCGTACCCTAAGCATCTAGCAACACTTTCGAATGATATCCATGTTGATTGGTTGCATGAGAAAATGGAGAGAGTAGAGAGCGACGAGGGGCTGCATATCACGGCGGAAGAATGGGAGTATGCACGAGGATGCATGTTAAAGGTACATAGAACTAATGTTTTGCATTAGTTGTAAGTGATTTGCTTTTAATATTTATTCACATTGCTTACACAAATATTGCTTCTATTTTGGTCCAGTGCACTATGTTCAATGCTATATGGTGTGAAGGCAAGCATTTTCGAACACAAAGAATTGATGAAAAGAGAAATACACAAGATTGCGGTGTCATTAGTAGCTTTGAGGGAGCTAATGGAAAAATGGATGATTATTGTGGCATAATCCAAGACATATTTAGGCTTGACTTTCGTCGCTTCTTTGTGTATGTTTTGGATGTCAAATGGCAAATGAACATGGTGGAAAAAGGGCCTGATGCAACGATAAAACGCCATGCAAGTGGCTATGTAACTATTGACTCTACAAAGTTTTGGCAAACAAAGAAAGATAGGCTCGTATTGCCACAACAATGTGAGCAGGTATGCATTTTTTTACTAATGTGTTTCATGTACATATATATCTAAGCTCGCGTACCCCTTGACTTTTGATATGCTAATTAATTACTATACTATCTGTATTTGAGTAGGTTATCTATCTACCAATGGTGCATGACATTAAATGGTGGTACGTCATCCCTATTGCACCACGTTCCAAAGTGATGTATAATACATTCACTGATATGGAGCATATGGAGAATGTAACAAGCCGCAATGAAGATGATGTCGAACATGCCAATGAAGATGTTGTGATCGATGATCAAGAAATAAGAGATGATCATGATAATGAGGATGAGCGTGCCATTTCTCATGATCATGAGAATGACCCTACCATTGAGGATGATGGTGATGTTGATGAGGATGATCAGGACATCGATACCATTATCAATGGAGTACATAATATCGATAGTGGAATAAATTTAATCATAGCCTTACAAATTGATCAAATGGATATTGATGTTGATCGTTTGGCAAGGATGGATCTTATTGAAGATGAGATCAAACCCTAACCAATCCGTCACTGTACGTTCTAAATTGATGACATTTCTATCATCTCATATGCATGATTTATTTTTGAATATATTTCATTGTTGTATATGCATGTAGTGGGATTGTGTAATGATGTATACTGTAATGTACTATGAGATGGTTTAAAGAAAATAGTTCTTAATTTTGTAAAGGAATTCAGTTTTTTTTCAGTTTTTCTTTACCATGTGTGTATTAATCCGTGTATGGTGGCGTGTATTAATCCGTGTATGGTAGCGTGTATTAATCCGTGTATGGTAGCGTGTATAGATGCGTGTATTACTGCGTGTATATAAACGCGTTTATACACGCGTTGATAAATGCAAATATACACGCAAACTTAAATGATAAAATACACGCGCCCGATTCTATTCAAATACAGGCGCGACCATACACGCGCTCGTAATTTATTGCGTGTATGAAACGCGTGTATGGCAGCATTGTCTTGTAGTGAGGCGATTCGGCCGTTTGCAGCAATGCCATTAACTACAGCGGGCGTGGCTCTGTTAGAGTAAGAATTCTTGTGCACCCCATTGGGTGAAGAGCCGCTAGAATTGGCAGTATGGTTGAATTGGTGGCCTAAAGCTGGTTCTGTTGGCGCTGATCCACTCATGGATGTAATATACGAGGAGGGCCCGTTAGCGAAGCCATGAAAAGGTGATCCATTGGCAAAGTTAGAGGACTTCACGTGGACAAAGGTTAGCGGCAACGCTAACCTACAACTTGGTGGTAGCCCAACGTTAGTAAGTCCGGGGTACCTCTCATAGTTCCTAAGAATCTATGCGTTCACCTTATGTGAAAAATACAAGCATGGAGTTGAAACAGTGGGAAGTAGCAGGCGGTATCGTCAGCCACATATTGGTTTTGTAAACCTGAAAAAGAAGGGCTAGACACTGGCTATAGAAAACAAAGAGACTATACAACTAGAGAGAAGCGAAAGGCTTCAGCCAGACTGCGTCTTGTTGTGAGGACCTAGCAGAAACAAAAAAACAAATGCCACGTCCACACCACTCTTTTTTTTTTTTTTAAATTTGACGAGAAACACCGGTTTATATACCACCGGACTCCAGTTACGAGGAAGAAGAATAAAAAAACCGAAGAAGAAGAATCCAAAACAAAGAGAGAGAGAGAGAGAGATTTCTTTTTCTAGAAAGAGAGAGAGAATCTTGCTCTCCCTTGCTTCCCATTGTGCTCCTCGACCATCTTTGCCATTTCATGATTCATCAATCATGTTTGGCTCTAATCCAAGCCTATTTTGATCGCATCCCTGGCCTTGAGTCATGAGCGGCCTTCATAATTTCCGCTTTTCCTACCTTGCAAGTGTCGTGGCACAAGAATTTATGCTTGAGATATGGGAAATTGTGATAGCCAGGGAAGAGAAGCCTAGGGTTAATGCTCAACAAACGATTAGCAAAATTTAGAGCTCAATCAAAGGATCAAACAAACTTCACCACAGTAGCACACATTTTTCCCAGAGATACTCAAGCTAAGCCTACCCAAGCTAACATGCCAATGAGTCCTTCTATAGGCTATATGACCACATGGGCTTTTGGAATACTTAAAACACTTGATTGGCAATACAATAGTAAGACGCAACTGCTTACAAATCTTGTAATGTACCAATGTTACTACATCTATTGGCAGGACATTTTGCATGCAATCATGGGCACTACAAAGGGAGTGGAACACATCCAAGAGGTCATAGAATGCATTAATTCAATAGTGAAATGTCAACCAAAACTCTAAGGATACAATATACCTATAGAGGCTCCCTACAATCAAGTGTACCTCAAGTAGCCAATGATCCTATCATGGACCAAGAAAAAACCCTATCTTTAAATTAGGCTGACTCTAGCTCTCCTTGTATTTCAAGCTCTCTATTGGACATAATAGCACCCACATCTACTAAAGGCATAGAAACTTTCATGCCATCTTTTTCAAACTCAAAATCTATGCAAATAGAGCCTTCCCCAACTGGCAAAGTCATTGGAGATTCCACAAAACCTTTAGACAAATGGATTGGTGGAACCCTCAAGGGAGTAGAGTGGGAATACAACATCAAGCCCAATATACTAATGGACGTACTCAGCATGCAATCTCATCGTCTTTTTTGGCATGAGATTACCTCATCGGGTATTCCAAGCTACGAGAATGGAGCCACGGCCCACAACTCCAAGAAGTTCTTGAGGGCATTGATTAAACACTTGTGGCTATACGAAAGGTACCAAACATTGTGACATCTACTCAAAAAACCTCGATGCCAATTAAGTCTTCTACCATAAAGGAATATCATATCTTAGTGTAAGAAGAATAGCAAGTGACAAGCCCATCATGTGCTATCTCTTCACTACCAATGTGGCTATGGTAGCCAAAAAGAGTGAGTTTCCTAGCTCAAGCTTACAAGCTATGAAAATGAATGATATGCCTAGCTTAACTGAGAACTCCACCATGGACCCACAAGGAGGATATATTGCTAGTGCTAGGTGCTTGAATGCTAGTTGTTCTATTAGCTCTTTTGACTCTTTAGTGTACATAACAACAACTTTCCCTAAAGATAGCATAATATCTCCTCAATCACCTACATCAAGCTCTAGGGTTATTCAAAACGAGACCATGGGTACCATAGAGAGGAACCTTGAACATACTTGTCAAAGACCCTTGAGCACATGGACGGAAGGAATTCTAAAAGGACACGATTGGGAGTATAACATAGCAACAAACATTCTTATAGATCTTGTCATCAAGAAATACTATCCTTTGGATTGGCAAGCACTTATGCAAGTAGCCATCGAGGACCTTGGAATCGAACTGAGTCTTCATTTGATGATGATGGGATTGGATCACTTCGTGGAAAAAATGAGAAAAGAGAAAAACATTGTTACTCATGCCAAGAAATCTCAAGAGTTGTCAAAGGCAGATGCACCTATAGTTGCTCAAGCCTCTAAGCAAGGGGACAAGCTATTAGCCAATTCATGAATCGCATCAAGCATGACATCCCTGGGATTTTTGACAAAGCCATCAACTGCTCCACAAAAGCAAGAAAAATTCCAAGAACCATCTAACACAATCATGAATAGAGAGCCCTAGAGGAAATCCTAGTTAGTGACCCATATATTCCTAAAGCTAGTGAAACCATGGCCATGACCACATCTTTGGAAAACTACCACAATGTTGCCACATCTTGGCACTCTAATCACACGGGTGCTACATGTGTTAAACCACATGTGGTCTCAGCTAACAGCAGCTCTAGAACCAAAAAGAAAATGCATTGAACTCGCTAGCCCCTATGGGAAAGTGCTATTTAGTGCTTTGATTGATGAGGAAGCCGTGCACAACTTGATCTCTTTTTCTTCTTGGTGCCAACTAGGAAAACCCAAGCTTCAACCAAGTGAAACTAGAGTGAGAGGTAGCAAGAAGAAAAATACAAAAGTGCTTGGTTTGTTAAAATTGATACCTATTGTGATAACCAGCACCTGATTGGTGACTACCTAGTCTTGCCTAAAGGTAACTTCAAAGGGCCAATCACCCTTGGTTACAATTGGTTAACAAGTAAAAAAGGTAAAAGTGACTTTGCAAAAAAGATTGAACATATGGTAGAACATCCTAACTGCAAAACTCTGGTCTTTTTGCAAAAAAGATTGAACATATGGTAGAACATCCTAACTGCAAAACTCTGGTCTTTATGCAACCTTCAGTAAAGATGCTAGCTCTCAAGGATGATCACAAGGAGGGAGCTTTGCCATCAAATGGATTTGAAGCTAGTTGCTTAAAACTCTCTACACCATTGTCAATGGAAGATTCTTTAACCTCAATTTCTCCATCGACTACTCCAAAAAAGAAGAATCAAAGAGCTCATAAATGAAAACCAAAACATACTATAGAGTCCATATATGAATCTACTAGGGAGCATACTTCCTAAGAAGTTCCAATAGTTTGTCCAACCATTGACTCCTCTCTACAAAAATCAAAGCTTATAAGAAGTAGGAGAAACAACAATAGCAAATGGAGGAGGTCAAAGCTATAAACTACTCCTCGGTGGATCCAAAAAGAGCTTTTACAAGAACAAGGCTTTTATGAAGGAAATTCTTGGATTTAGATCCCTAAGCAAAAATAAACTACCATCTTACCCTAGCCCAAGTACATCAAGGTTTCTTCATCAATGACCATGACCAATGTGCCCCAATGTCCAAATCACACTTGGAAGAGGAGACCTATCCAAACACAGACTATGAAAACTCCACCACCAATAGCAATTACTTCATTGAGATTAGACACGGGCAAGGCACTTATGGATGTGTCTACAACATCCCCACCTCTCCAAACTTGGCTACCTAAAAAGATTTTGAGGGTAATGCTTCAACTTCAAAAATCCATAGACCTCCTTGCCAAGAGGCTTCTTCACCCATCAAAACATCAACTCATGCTACTGAACTCTAACTCTTCAGTGCAACACCCCCTAAATAGGAAAAAGACATGCCAATACATCATGAAGAGTACCTAAGCAAAATTCACTCCTATGAAAGCACATTGCCACCTCTTCAATTGGACATAACCACTTCTCAAGTACTCACACGTGTACCATCACCTAGGTCTTCTCAACATAGTGTTTGGAAAGGATGGTTTCATCAAGCCTACACCAAAGTGAATGAAGGAAAAACTTGAGGTGGCGACCCAAGGTGATAGTCTCATCATCGGGAGGGAGCTTGTTGAAAAATTATTTAATACCATAAAAACTGGTATTGACCCAACATGTATAGCATTAATACTTTGTACATAGCTAAACATTATTTATTTCTTTCATAATCACAAAAATACAAAAAAGAAAAAAGAAAAAAAATAATAAAATAGTAAGAGAAGAGAGCATTAATCAATGACCAGCAGGCATGTACTTCATAGTCTTGGCTAATCAACATGAGCAGAGCTTTCCTTGAGGATTTTTTTAAAAGATTTATCATGACGCAATAGCGAAGTCTTCTACAATAGCAGATACAAATTCCTTCACCAAGATCAAGAACAAAAGGGTAAGCAATGACTTCACGAGCTTCAAATTAAATAGGTGTATTCAAAACTAGCTCTTCATACTATCTCTCTTTTGCAATTCTATACTTCAATTGTACCCTTCAAGAGCATTATTGCATTGCACTTGACTGGTATGCCTTTCTTTAAGTAGCTTCCAAGGTGAATATTAATGCTAAGATATTTTCTTGTAAATCCTCCTATTCTTATGATTTTATAGATATTTTCTTGTAAATCCTCCTATTCTTATGATTCTGTATCTAAAGATAAAGGATACCAAAGGAGTATGCCACGTACTCCATTTTACATTTATTAAACCATTTAAAGCTATATTCTAGCTCTCTAGGTAATGTATGAGTGAAAAAGATGGTTGTTACATTATAAAAAGTCATATTTTTTTTTTAAAGAAAAAAAACATCAAAAAACATGACCAAGAAGATAACCATCACCATGTGGAATCCTGGTAGGTCTTCGAAAACTAGAAATGGTACCATAAGACCGATGCCTTGATTTCTCATAGGGGGGAACCTTGTGTCTTTGCTTCACTACCAAACCATCGTTGTAGGAGGCTCTTAGCGGTTCTTGATATTCTTGGCGGGAGTCACTAGACCATTTCTTTTGTCTCCATGGGGTGGTAGCTTATAACTCTTCATTTCACAAAAGAAGCAAAATAAAAAACACACACACATACACTTTTGTTGTTATGTAAGTAATTGTCTAATTACAAGTAGTTTTACTTCCAAAGCTAACATATAGCTTTAGATGGTTTGTATGTGCATCATTGTATTTGAGACTATGGTCATAACCATAGGCATATTACTGAACTTGGTTCTTTATGAATTGTAGACTTGTACCTATTTCTAAGTTAGATCTGCATCAATCTTCATCTTTGTAGCATCTTTGGGAAGCTTAACCAGCCTTATCCTTGATTTCATAATTGCTTGTTCAATTATTTCCTTGTTAACTTTTGCTCAAAGAACATCTTACTTGTTATTACCGTTGTCATGTAGATCATCCCAAGCATTGCATTGCTTTCCTCCTATGACCTCAAATCTTCTTCAACTACATCTTCCAAGGATGAAATCTGCATCAGGAACGGGGGCATGTTAAGTTTTGTCAAAGACTTCTATGACACCACGGTCGGCAACCACATATTTTGACTGGCCTAGGCACTTGAGAATTCATATTTCTCTTGTAATGGATAATTTTATATGTGAGATCTTCGCTTGTATATGAAAGGCACACCATGGGATAATAAGGTTAGAGTTACTAGCTAGGACAAGGTGTTTGCACTAGTGTAGGCCATCTTCGATGCACTAGGATCTCATTTTTTACATTGGCCCGCCAAGTGTAAACACTATGAGCCAAGCATAAAGGTCAAATTGTAACTCTAAATCCTCATTCTTGTATGCATTCTTGCATGCACTCTTCTTCTCTCAAACCTTGCCTATCTCTTGCCTTCAATGCTTGTGTGAGTGTGTGTGTGTGAGGGAGGGAGTGAGAGAGAGCAGTGGCTACACTTGAGGCATGGTGGTGGCGGCTTTGTTGAGCTACTTCGGTGTGCTTCCAATTGACATAGCTACCACGAGGAGTCCTCGATTCAAGAAAACAAGTAGAGCTAAGTGAGAGTTGCCTCACTAATGCATTGCATGTATATTGGGTTTGGGTTGGAGTTTAGGCTCCCCGAGGCATGAGAGAAGAGTCCCATTGAGTGGCCAAAGGCCTGACAGAAGTGCTGTCTGGCAAAAGATTGTCATCTTTGGCAAGCCATGGATGATGAATATAACTCTCTTGTAGTTAATTCTACTTGGATCTTGGTGCAGTTACCTCCTAGCCAAATGCCCATCACCTGTAAATGAGTATTGAAGAAGAAATTCAAGGCAGTTATCTCCTAGCCAAAAGCCCATCACCTGCAAATGGGTATTGAAGAAGAAATTCAAGGCAGTTACCTCCTAGCAAAAGCCCATCACTTGCAAATGGGTACTGAAGAAGAAATTCAAGGCAGATGGCTCTATTGACCGGTTCAAGGCTTGCATGGTAGCCCGAGGTTTTTATCAAGCCACTAGCTTTGATTATGATGAAACCTTCTCTCTCGTGCTTGGCATGGCATCTTTTCAACTTCTTTTTGCTCTTACTGCTCATTACAACTTTCTCTTACACCAACTTGATGTTAAAACATCATTTCTTCATGGAAATATATATGAAGAAATTTACATCATGCAACATCCTATCTATCAATCTCAACAGCACCTCGATAAGGTGCGTTGGCTTCACTAGGCGCAATAGTCACCAAGAAAAATGGTATTTGAAGCTTCATTAGTTTGTGTAATAAAGGCTACTCTAGGTTGCAGTCTGATCCTAACCTCTACATTCACCACACTAAAAAGTGATTTTTTGGCCTTAGATTTGTATGTAGAAGACATAATCTTGTTGAGTAATCTTGAAGCAACTCTCATGAAGGTCAAACTAGAGATTTCATCCGTTTTTCTCCTTTTAGATGGAGGTCCACTCTCTTACTGCCTTGGTGTACAAGTTCTTAAGAATCCAGGTGGCTACTTCATTAAGCTCTCTCAAACCAAATTCATTAATGAAGTCTTGCTCAAGTTCAACATGGCAGACTACAATGAGGCTCCTATCCCTCTGGTGTCTAGCATGAAGCTTACTGAAACTATGGGTCCCACTACTCCTATTGACAAATCATATATGTAGATAGTACCATACAACAACGTACTTGGTAGTATATGGTATCTGGTAACTTGCACATGCTGTTAAGATCACCCTAATGTGTCGTGGGAAGTTACCAATCTGCCGAGCTCAAGAGCTCCACCGTAGTCGCTCATCACCGCTACCCCCCCGCACTCGTCGTCACACCGAGGTGGTTGTCGACGGGTGGTGATGCAACCTCTCTCTCATGAAGATCATGTGGGATCTCCGAGGAAGACAATCATGATGGTAGCCTAATCACTCAAGCAAGAGGGAGAGAAGAAGCAAGAGGGGAGCAAGAGAGAATAAGTGATTAGCACTAAATCCTAACCCTAAGCACACCACACATGCTAGATTAGAGTTGTAAGAGAGAGGGAGAGAGAACACTCTACTTCTATTGCACAAACAGGAGAATGAGTTGCAAACAAGAGAAATTATCTTTTATGGTTCCAAGCCTTTTCCCACTAGGCTGTTCGTCAGGAGTAAGTGACCTAAGAGGCGCCCAAAACATAGTAGTTACAAGGCTTTTCTCTATGGTTTCGCCAACTAACCAAGATCGTCTTGTCTATCCTTCAAAGCTCAATACTTGGGAGTGTCTTTAGGGAATTTCCCTCATCAAATGATGGGATTTACAATATAGTGTAGGTGCCCATTACATACCCTTCATAAACTGAATCGCATCCTGGTGATTGATAAGAGGTTGTCGAGGGATACTGGTGGGAAGTGTCGCACTTGGTTTGTTCTCCTAGCTCTTCGGAAATGAGAGGAGGTGGGGGAGTTAGTAAAATGGAAAGGATTTGGTGGAGTAATAGCAATTAAGTGTCTAGCTAGTCGTATGGGCTCTTATGAATTTGCTTTCTCTTGTATGTGCCGAGACGAGTACTCTTTATTTTAGTGTTGGTGTTTTTTTCTTTTTTGTCACTTTTGCGGCTGTATATCCTCTTGAGAGGAGTCAGAGTACTTGAATGAGTAGACTATCATAGAATACTTAATGACCAGTATCCAAGTGGTAGAAGCGGTGGTATTAAGGAGGGGTTAGTAAAACAATGGTGTTAGTAAGCAAGTGGCGAGGAGGGAATTCCAGAGGGATAAGGAGGTAACTCGCATGGAAACTACTTGTGCTCCGAGATTCTATATTTGATGGCGATGTACATGTAGCTCTAACATCTTCATCAAGACACCGTAATGGGTATCTTGTCTCCCGTGGATGTTGAGTTATTGGTGTGCTTTTTCTTTTAGTGGTTTTTCTTCTTCTGTCATTGTAGCTCATGGAACTAGAATCTTGTGTTGATGAGAGTGGTAGTTGATGGTGGCAAGGATCCAATGTGTTGTGAGCATAAGAAGAAATTATGGGTAGGATTGATTAGGCATGAAGCACGGTTATTTAGGCAAAATGGAGTTGATTAAGAAGATCCAGGAGATCCAGGCAAAGGGTCATACCATTGACCAGGCTTGCACCCTCCATAGTCCCCCCATAGTCCCCCCATTTAGAGATGCACCTGGGGGGACTATGGAGGCTTGCACCCTCCATAGTCCCCCCATTTAGAGATGCACCTGGATGACTATCGATGCTGAGGCTTTGTGTGGTGCCATTTGCATTGATAGAGCCCTGTGAGAATTACGTATGTTGTGCATGGGCGAGGGCAAAAGGTGTGCATGTGATCCTAATCACCTAGAGACTCTCTTTTTTTTCATTTTTTCATTTTTTTTCTTTTCTTATTTTCTTCTTTTCTCTTTTTTTTTGATCCTCATGTGGGTGAGGAATTACATGTGTTTGTTGGTCAGCACCCCAAAAGAGGGTTTGTTACTGAGTAGCCCATTATTTGGCTAGATTTGTAAGCTTACCTTTGAGGTTGTCTTTGAGTGGCTAGATAAGCTCTGAGATTTGTGGCACTCAACCTTGGTTTGGTGACGAAGTCGAGGGGTGGGGTGGAGCTTCATGGATGAGACTCCTTTGGTTGAAAGGGCTAGTAGGCAAATTAAGCTTGTGAGTGCCCATGGGTTGTGTGGGGGAAAGTCCATAGGATTGAGTTGATAGAGAGGGGACTTACTTTTTCGTTGGTCGCCAAACCATCTATCTTGATTGGGCTGGTACTGGTTTGGGCCAATTATTGAGGGTTATTCTGTGGGATCCAAATGGTGTGGTTTGGGCCAATTATTGAGGGTTATTCTGTGGGATCCAAATGATGGAGTTGCCCTCATTAAAGCCTTGGGCTTCTAAGAGATGTTTGGGCACCCATCGTTGTCAAGTGATGAGGGCTCGTGGGTTGACGAGGCTTCTTGTTTTTTGTGGAAATGAGGCTTTGAGGCTACAAGTAGGTTAGGAGAGGCTTTTGATTGCGGCTTTGAGAGCCACATGCGTGTGTTTCCTTCATGGAAGCCTTAAGATGTGAGCACATTAGTAGGAATCCATCATCATTGGCTTCTCTGTGCTTGGGGTTGCCTAACCTTTGGCTGATGGGCCTTTTGTCACAACTCCTTGGGGAGTTATTGTGGTGGATGAGCACATGTGGTGTTCTTGGGTAGCCAGAGGTGAGTGTTTCATTCATAGTAGCCTTCTGCTCTTAGCAAAGCAGTCGGGGACTAGCCAATGTTGAGACTTTGGCTTAGGGTTAGTTTTTGGCTTGGTTTGCCTCTTTTTCTCGGATTTATGAGATGGCCGTTTTGGGATCCAGAGTTTTGTGTAGCCATGGTAGAATCCTTGATTATCATGATAAGGGTAAGAGGTCAGGGTGCTTGCGGTGCGGGTGGTTGAGGATGTAGATTTGAGGGGGATTGTCGATGGCAAATCTTGATTGTCAAGGCTGGATGGGGTCGACAGTGCCCTTTCAACAACTAGTGTTGGTGAGGCACAAGGTGTGTAACAAGGGAGACTGCCGGTGACGAGGATGGAACTTGAGGGAGAAGGGAAGTCGAGGGTGAAGGTGTGTGTGTGTATGATTTCCTCTTGGGGACACAAGAGGATGGTGGCTTTTTAGCTGTTGACTTGCATGGTGGTCGTTTCTTCTCGTCAATTGATGTGGTAGTGAGTAGCATCAATATGTTGAGAGTTTAGTGATCTAGCATCCATTAGTATTATTCCTTAGTGGATAAAAGCTATGAGCACCTTAGGGATAGAAGTCCTAAGGTCATAAGGTCTCCAATTACCATAGTTAACCAGTGTAGGCATGGTAGGTAGCACCCTTGATGGTGGAGTCACTTTATGGTGAGTCTGGTGAGACAATTAGGGGAAGGTGGAGACATCCTAGGGAGCTCAAGAGCACCTTAGGGATAGAAGTCCTAAGGTCATAAGGTCTCCAGTTACCATAGTTAACCAGTGTAGGCATGGTAGGTAGCACCCTTGATGGTGGAGTCACTTTATGGGTGAGTCTGGTGAGACGATTAGGGGAAGGTGGAGACATCCTAGGGAGCTCAAGAGCTTCCCTCTAGGTATCTTGTATAAACATTTCCCTACACTCATTGTAATAATGTGATGAGAGGAGCCTTTGTAATTGCTTAGTACAAGCTACCATTTGTTGGCAATATACTTAGTGGATCCTTTGTGGGCATAAGGCTATCTTCTCTTGCATTAAGGTAATCTTCGTATTCATTCATTATAATTTCTATTCATGATGTTTATTGGTTAGTCCACCATATGCTAAGTGCATCTATTCACTTATCACATTAGCATTGTGTATGTGTATTGATGAGTTTGTTTATGCTTCATAATCTAAGTGATTAACCATCACTAGCATTGCATTCTCATGTCCTATTTTCTAACACAATCCACTCCTTTCCAATGATAATCCGGAGTTGGAGTCCTCCTGCATCTATGACATGAAATCTGCACTCCAACTAGTTATTTCCTATAGATATTTTAGGAATGAAATACCTAACGCTCACTAGATGCATTTAATGTGAAATTTGAACGTAAGTGTTTTCTTATGTAAGTATGCGTGTTCTAAGAGTTTTCCATGCCTCCAAGAATATGAGATTGGTGTGAACCATAGGATATATGTGGGCTTGCCACCGTTGAAGACCATTCTCAGTAGGGAGTCCAATCCATATTCTTGGTGGGTTTAGTTTTGGTGGTAGTTCGGAGGTAGTGGAAGACTTACCAGTTATTGTTGAGGGTGAGAGAGTATCCTTTGTGGAAGTAGTTGGTGTGGGCAGAGGATTGGATTTGGTGCACTCCCCGTGTCAAAGGATCATCATTACCTTACATGTAGGAAGTGCGAGGGTAGCTGTGTTGTCAGTTGAGTTGATTGTACTTGTAGTGTTCTGGACCCACCTTCCTCCAAGGATGATTGCTTCTTTTGTCGCACCTATGGGAACCACATAAAACTTACACGCCAATGGGTTAGAGACAGTATGTACCGTTTGTGTAAAAGACCCAAGGCTTTGTATACGTTGTCTACCACTAGGCAGTTGAATTTTGGCATGGGCACTGTAAAGAGATGGTTTGCCTAGGGAGGCCCATGTTTCCCATGACAAAAAATTGTGGCTAGTTGTGGGAGGCAGCAAGGCATGCTTTCTTTGCATATCTTTTCCAAAGGGAAAATCTAACTATACCCGAAAGGTTTCACGCTTCGTGTTGGGGAGCTACGCTTACACTTAGGGTGCCAAAGGTCTTGTAGGGTTCATAAAGGTACTGGTCAGTTGGACCACAAATTGCGTGCCGAGTTTGCGATCTAGGAGTGCATCAAGTGTCGCAAGGATTTTCATTTAGTTGTGGTCAACTTCGTCTCATCATTGATAGAAGTGACTGTGTATGGCTCCCACCCGTCATCAAGGGTTTGATGACAAGCGTCACAAACACAGAGATCATCGGTCTTGGTGGTGGTCATCACAAAATCTTCGACGAGGGACCTCTGACCATGGGATGTGTGTGCCAAATATGTAAATGCACTTTGAGGGTTTGATTCCCTTTGCGGAGGTAGACATGATTTGTGTCGTCCAGTCATGGACCAACCGTGTTTGTCTCATGAAGGATCTTCCTAGGATGTTGTCATAGCGATGTGACGAAAGTCCATGAGTACAAATGTGAGTTTAAAGGTCATGTCACTGACTCTAACCTTGAGGTCCTTTGTTAGGCCAAGGGGTTGTGCAGATGTCCCGTCTGCAAGCCCAATGGTATATGAAAGTTCAATGTGGTTCTTATTTGATGGGGGTTGAAGTTGAGAGTTGGGTGCCATAGGAGAGTAAAATACAAAAAACATGTTTGAAAGCAAAAAAATAGCAAAAAACACTCTATTTAAGCAAAAACCCTCTTCTTTGAGCTCTCTAATCACTCAAATCTCTAGTTTTTTTTTTTGCTTAAACACTTGCTAATCCTACTCCCAAAAACAACAAGCTATGCACAAAATCTAAACAAAAACAACAAAACAAATCAAAAACCGAATTCCATAGTTACTTACTTGGCCTCGGGCTATGGAGACTTTGTCAGATTTGAATCAAGAAAGGCTTTGACAAGTAGCAGATTAGTGCTCCCTGGCAGCGGTGCTAAAGATGTTAAGCTCACCTTAATGTGTCATGGAAAGTTACTGATCCACCGAGAGCAGCTATGCTCAAGAGCTCCACCGTAGCCGCTCGTCAACCGCTATCCTCCCGCACTCGTTGTCACATCGAGGCTAATCCAACAAGGTACAACCTCTCTCTCGCAAAGATCATGTGGGATCTCCGTGGAATACAATCGCGATGGTAGCCTTATCACTCAAGCAAGAGGGAAGCAAGAGAGAACAAGTGATTAGCAGCACTAATCACTCCTAAATCCTAATCCTAAGCACACACACATGCTAGATTAGAGTTGCAAGAGAGAGGGAGAGAGAACACTCCACTTCTATTGTACAAATGGGAAAATAAGTTACAAACAAGAGAAATTGGCTTTTATAGTTCCAAGCCTTTTCCCACTTGGCCGCGTGAGAGTAAGTGACTCGAAGCGCCCAAAACATTGTTACAAGGCTTTTCTCTATAGTTTGGTTAATTGACCGAGATCCTCTTGTTTGTCCTTCAAAGCTCAATAGTTAAAGCGTCTTTAGGGCATTTCTCTCATCAAATGATGGGATTTACAATATAGTGAAGGCACCCATTACATAAGTGTGTGGAGATAGTTGTTGTAGAAAAGTGTTAACCAATATGCGGTTAACACATGCCTTGACATCTGCTACTTTGGTGGCTTTTTGTCAAGAATTATGCAGAACCATGGAGTCCCTCACTAGAAGACCTTAAAGCACTTATTGTGCTACTTGAAGGAAACCAAGCACTATAAACTTACCTATTAGCACCATGTCACTAATGTTCAACGTTGGTGTAATGCAAATTGGGGTGGGAGATCCCTCTTCCCAGCGTTCCACTATAGGCTATGTATTCAAGCTTATTGGAGGTGCCATCTCGTGGCAGAGTAAGAAGCAAGGGATTGTTGTTCTGTCCTCGACTGAAGCAGAGTATGTGGCAGCATCTATTGCATGTAAGGAAGGGATATGGATCCAGAGATTAGTTCAAGTAGTCGGCACAACAGCTCCAAGATCTTTTGTTCTTCACGCTGATAACAATAGGTCATGCATTATGCTTGCTTGTAACCCTCGCCATCATGAGAAGACCGAGCATGTGGACCTAAAGTACCACTTCATCTGTGACCTGATATCGGATGGACAGACGATCTTTACTCATACCCCTACAGCCATCATATGGGCAGAAGCCTGTTCCAAAGTTAAAGCATTAGGCTTCCCATGAAGTAATAGGTCTCATGCAAATCTTAGCTTTAAGGGGGTGTGAAAGGTTAATAATATTTAACTTTAATGTAGATCAATCAAACATTTACGTATGCTAGTTTCATAGGCCTGTCACATGACAACCTCACATGAATTGTAACCATGAGGTTCTAATCTTTTGTATAAATATGCGTATACATTCAATACATATCGTCGTGTGTTCAAGCAAGATCTGCGCTCTGTGTTTATGTCTGTTTTAGCACAAACCTTTCTTCCAAGCAAAGCGAAGAGATTGTGTGGCGGTTAGCCATCATGGCTATTTCAATTGCAATTGCACCTTGTTCGCGAGGCGGCCAAGCTTCGACCTATTAAGAAGCATCCGCCAACGGCCACAACAATTTCTCTCCTCTAAAGACCGGTTTGGCCACAGCTACTGCGGCAAAATTCAAAGTGCAATGAAGAGCCTGGCTGGTTTCCACTCAGATATTGAAAATTTGTAAGGCTTCTTCCTCAACGTTTTCCACCTTAGATTGTATTAGTGTTGCAATCCGTCTCCAACAGGCAAGAACCAACAGGCAAGAAGCATTTTGCATGTAATTACAAGCAAAAGAAATATGTGTAAAGTCACCCTTCTTTTTCTTTTTCGAAAAAAGGCTGAGCGAAAATAGAAGCTAGACACATAGAGTTACACACAAACACACATAAAGATGTATGTATGTATGTACGTATGTATGTATATGTACGTATGTATATGTGTACGTGTAATCCATTGAAACCATACATGCTACAACTAGAAGATATGTATAGTGTGTGTGCACCTATGAATGCATGTGTGCATGTCACATACACACATGTAAATATGTGTCTGTGTATGCGTGCATATCCATAATATCCATAGATATTGTTCACACTCATACATATATGTATACATATATTTATGAGTTGACTTCATGGTCCTTACTAGGAGGCTAACCCACATTAGGCTTGTGAGCATGGGAGCATGGGAACAAGCTCTAGTGGAGCATGGGTTAGAACTAACCTTAAGGGTTAAGGTTAGGGTCAGGCATCCAAGGGTCACACATGGGAAATGGAGAGTCAAGAGTCACTTAAGGGCCCTCCTATATAATAGGGGCATGGGGCACACTCAAGGGAGACTTGGGGGCTTGGAGGCTTAGGCTATGGTCTCTTGTGTAGAGGTCCATATCTACTCACCTACCATTTCACACTATAGCTACATGCTATTGGATTGGAGTTATACCTCTTGATGGTATGGGACATTATGCATGTTTATGCATAACAATTATCTAGAGAGATATTAGGGTTTTAACAATGGTATCAGAGCAATCTCTAGTTAATTGTTATTGATTTTTCTTTCTTATTGTAATTTTTGGTATTTTTAATGAAGTAAATTTTAATATTTACTAATAAAAATATTATTTTATTGATTTTTGTTGATGATTTGCACATGGATCATCAATATGGTGATTGGAACACATGTTACTACTATTCAATGGACAAATCGATGTTGCAGGGGAATTTCGTAACTTTAATGGTATTTTTTTCTATTTTTGTGGTTGAAAATAAGCATTAATAGAAATTTTTACAAAAAATACCACATATTTTATGGTGGATATTTTTGGTAGAATGGATTCCCTAAATTTCTAGAATTTTTAGGAATTTTTTAGAGCATTTTTATGGTTAAAAATGTATTTTTTATACATTTTTACGGGTTTTTCCGCGAGTATGCGATCAAATTTCTATCAATTTTCTGCTGAAATGCAGTAGGGGACAGCATGTTGATGCATGAAATGCTCTCCCGTGCGCGTGGGACCCTCTCTGCCTCTCAATTCTGATTTTTCCTTCTTTTTTTCTCTCCCCATGTGAATTTCTCTTAAAAGAGATTTTTTTAAGTTAAACATTAATCATAATTAATATTAATTATGATTAAGTAATGGTTTAATTAAAAATTTTAATTAAAGATTAATTAAAGTTAATGGAATATTAATCTCTTTGATTAACAGAGAGAAGAGATGGGAGGAGAGAGAATAGAATGGAGAAGAAGGAGAGGAGAGAGAGGAGAAGGGAGAGAACTCCATCTCTCCCTCCCTCTCTTGGTTTTTGGCGCACGTAGGGGGGGAGAGGAGGGGGCTACGTTGCAGCCCGCCGGGCAAAAATCGCCCCCCCCCCCCAAAAAATCATCCCCCCCCCCCAAAAAAATTTTATATAAGCTTTTTAACTAAAGATTATAAATTTTATCTTTTTTATTTATTTATTTTTTTAAAAATGAGTTTTTTATTTATTAAAAAAAGCTTTTGAAATTGTTTCAAAAAAAAGCTTGAAAAAAAAGCCTTAAAAATAGAGAAAAATTTGACATTTGGGGAAAAAAATCTCAGGAAATTTCTGAAATTTTTCCTCTTAAATTTTTTTGGCTTTTCATCTTCCCAAAACCTTTTGACTTTTCGCTTTCCCGAAACCTTTTCGCTTTCCAAAAATCAGGAAATCTTTTGACCTTCCATATTCCAGAAACTTTTGACCTTTCACATTCTGATTTTTTTGGTCTTTTCATTTTCCCAAAACTTTTGGCTTTCCGTATCCCGGGAAAACCGTTGGGATTCCATTTTTTTTGACTGTTCGTATTCAAATGCGTTCGGGGTTAATTAAAAATTCCTAAAAATTAGTGAAAAATTGGGGATTCCATTTTGATTTTTATAAAGTGAATATATTGCTAAGTACTATGAGCTAGGAACTATCAAAAAGGCCCCTGAGTGGACAGGTGGTGAGCGTTCTAGTTACCAATGATGCCATAGGTACACCGATGAAGGAATGATTGGAAATGAGAATTCAACCGGATATTTTGGAGGATTATGATCAGTGATACTATGGTTTCATTAAAAGATTGTTTTAAAGTCAGCTGAATCTGTGAAAAAGGCAATTTCATATTGGGTGTGTAAGTGGTGTAACTAGCTTTAAGTTTGCATAAATATCTGGCTAGGGGGCCTGGGAACTCTTTTCCCTGGTACCCAGGACAAAACCTAACCAAATTCCTAATTGGATCCCATCACTACAGTGGTCGGGCGGTTCTAACCCATGGGACTGGATGGGGTTAGGCTGGAGTGATGGATCCCTAAAATGAGACTCAATATGATAGATGAAGTAAATCCCCGATAGAAATTGTTCTATGGTGGAAAAGAATCAACGACTGTGCCTCTCAGTGAGGAAAAAAGCATTGGTCTCTATGATCCAAGTGTAAGTCTTCTCCTTGATCTGACCATGGGACTTACCGGTTTGGTCGGATCAGTTCAGTTAGTTAAGGCTCTTGACTACGTTAGAGTAAAAATATCCGTGGGAATCGCCCGTGTATTCTGCATTTACTTTTATAGAAAATGATTGGCAGATAATTGCCAATGTAGTTGTCGCCACTCCAAGGAATATTGTGTTCTTCTGAATGCCTTGTAGGGGGGGACAGAATTTTGTATCGACCATAGTCCCAAAATCACACAACATATGTCCCCAAGAAAAAATTTGAGACAATGGAAGTAGAAAGCTGCCTGTTAGGCCCTATATTTAGATCATAAAGTAACTCTTGAGCTCCCCATATTGTACCATTGTGAGGCACATCTATGAGAGTAATTAATAACTATATGAACCTGATGGTATCCACAAAATCCAGATCTGGAATCTTCCTCCATGCATAATAGCAGACCTTTAAGTGTTGGCGCATTTCTTGGATCGTTGTGAAGGTAGAGGGTTTGAACTTTGGATAATTAAAGATACAGTGAGGATTCATGTCCCTCTTATCTCTGAATTCCTTTCTAGGATATGACATGTAACATGGATCAACCCTTAATCTGCATCGGGAGTGGAAGTAAGTATAGGCATATGTTTCTACTTGTAAGTATTTTTTCTGCCATTCAGGTTGTTCACCCTCCCATCCCTGATTCTTTTCACTGTACTTTGGCGGTAAAGCATATCCACCCCTTTCTTCTATTGGATGGTCTTTCTTCCATCTATTAAATGCATGCTCTATAAGAAATGCCACTATTTGCACATCCACTAGGTTAGCTAGATGAGGGTTCTTGAACTATATTTGATTAGCTATGGGCACCCATAAATATGTAGCCTTCCATCTATGCTTTTCTATGTTTTCTTTCATATTACCCAAAGGTAGATAAGCTAAGTATGGCCTTTTTTCAATCATTTTGGCTGTGGGAGTCTGTACTCCAAGAGAAGGATCCTAAGGACAAGGAGGGTCAAAAGTGGTTACTTGCATTAATGCTTGAAAAAATAATTAGGGTTGTAACCATGGATTCCCTTCTTTGATCACTTCCAAGTAGTCCTTATCTGGCAGCAATTCAAAGACATCCTCTCCTGCAAATATCTACTCAATACTGTTAGTTGCCATGGGAATGTCCTTAAACACTCTATACCTGCATTGTTCAACTGGCACCCCTCTAGAAGTGTTTGGATCAGGTGTTTGCTCCTCTTCCATAAATGTTTCTTCCTCCCACCATCTGTTAGTCTCTAAAAAGTCATAATCATGATGCTGCTCTCCTCTTGGCACATAAGGCACAATTTCTAAGCCACTTGTACATTGTGAAAGAGTTGGAGATTATAAGTCATTTGAATCTATAAAGCAAGGATAGGTTAATTTTTGTAACCTTTGTTCATTTTCATGTAGGCTGCTTGCAAGATCCCAGAGGCCATGACATTTATTTTAAAATTCTTGGATTTCTTGTGTCTACCTGGGATAATTGACCACATCGACATAGACTCCTGTATCTACATCATCTGAAAGCATATTCTTTAAATAGTTGTGTATGTCATAGAGAAGTTTGACAAATCGCAAGGGATGGTAAAAAGAGTTATTCCTGCTTAGCAAGTACTGGCAGCAGATAACCTTCACTTCTTGCACACCATACACTTCTAACCACCACAATTGTCTTCAATCCATGTTGAGAAGCTTTAAAATTGTATAGTTTAGGAGGAGCTGACAATTCTAATGGTGTGGTGAATCACTCTCATTCCATACCTGTATGAGTATAATGTTTCTATCCTAGGCTTTGAAATTGAGGACAAATGTATGCATAGGCAAGAGCAAATAATCTTTGAAATTGTTGGAATTAGGGTTAGGGTTTCAACAATGCACACACACAAGATAGAGAAGCTTGAGAGCACACAAACTCACTAGAATAGAATGAACAAATGTGTGCCAGATACAAAAGATAAGTACACACCCCAAAATGAGTAGATAAGAGGGTGTACATACGCACAGGGGAAAAAACATCCTAGTGACGGAGAAAGTGCCCTGGCGGTTCACACACATCACTACCATATAATGCTACAAATCCCCCCTGGAGTGATGATATGAACATGTACAGGGTATGGCCGATCAATCCTGAAAAGTCAGTAAGCCCAAAGCTTTACTAAAAGCTTCGAACTTTTCACGAGGAAGAGCCTTCGTGAATAAATTTGCCATGTTGTCATGTGTAGGCACATAGACCAAACTGATCTCTGTGTTGCAGAGAGCCTTTCCCTGACAAAGTGGTAATGCGCCTCAATGTGCTTAGTGCGAGCATGAAACACTGGGTTCCTCGCAAGTGCTAATGCGCTCTGGCTGTCAGCGAAAATCGTAGTGCTAGACAACTGTCCAACACCCAAATTAGCCATAAAACTTCTGAGCCACACACACTCAACTGTACCAGTAAAAGCTACCCTGTACTCAGCTTCACAGCTGGAACTGGTCACTATAGGCTGCTTCCTGTTGAGCCATGATATACATGAATCACCAAGGTGAAAGCAAAACCCACTAGTGGACACTCGTGTGTCATAACATCCAGCCCAATGTGAATCACTAAAAGCATGCAGCTATGACTCACCCCCTTTTGGATAAAATAATCCAAAATACTGAGTGCCCTGCAAATAGCAAAAAACTCGCTTGACAGCCTACCAATGCTTTGTACCTGGGCTATGCATAAATCTGCTCAACTATGAGATCGCATATACTGTATATCTGGCCTCGTGTTGCATACATAAAGAAGGGATCCAACAGCTTGCTGATACAAAATAGCATCAAAAGAGTCTTCTGCATCTTGAAGACTAAGTCGAGTACGTGTCTCCATAGGTGTAACCACAAGTTTACAGTCTTCAAGATTAAACCTCTTCAATAGATTCTGTATATATTTAGACTGCAGCATAACAATGCCATCATTGCGCTGCATAAAGTGAATCCCCAAATAATAATGCAAAGGCCCCAAATCTGACATCTCAAATCAGCCTTAAATCTAATCTATATTGAGTCCCGTGAGAGCAGCATGTCATCAATGTATAGAACGATGATAAAAAATGTGTCCTTACTCCTCTTCACATAGAGGGTACTTTCAGTTGGACTGTTGCAAAAATCATTTGCAACCAAGTATGCATGAATCTTATCATACCGTGCTCTAGGAGCCTACTTAAGGCCATAAAGAGCCTTTTTCAACCTGCATACTTTATACTCATACACCTTCTCATGATGTAAATCACCATTCAAGAATGCAGTCTTAATATCCAACTGATGTACATTCCACCCATGATGTGCTGCCAAAGCAATGAGACACCTAATGGTAGTCATACGAGATGTCGATGCAAAGGTCTCATCATAATCAATGCCCTTTTGCTGGGCATACCCCTTTGCAACAACAAGTCTAGCCTTGTAGCGATCAATGCTACCATCTGCTTTGCGTTTTAACTTGTAAACCCACTTAGTACCAATGGCCTTCTTGCCATGAGGTAGATCTATCAAATACCAGGTGTCATTCTTGAGTATAGAGTTATACTCATCCTGCATAGCATGCATCCAATGATCATTATCCTATGCTTCCTCAAAGGAAACAGGTTCCTCCTCATTACTTAAAGTAGAAATGAGAACATGATCCACATGAGAATAATCTGCATGATGAGAACTTGCACGAGTTCTGCTAGGTAAAGGAGCTGCCAACTTGCTATCCCTCAATGTCTGCATAAGCCATTTTGGCATACGCCTAGATTCTTCTATGGATGCTCTCTCCTCATCCACTACATCCTCAATAATTGCCTCATCAAAAGGCTGATTTGCATGCTGATTTTGCACCTGCAAAGGGTGAATTTCAGCACTTGGTTGAGCATTCAATTGCTCTACATATGGCTGCCCTCCATTAAACAAAGGTAGAAGCGAATCAAACATGTCCTGTGAGCATACATTCTGTTATTTTTTGCATGAAAGCATGGGTTGAACTGTGTTTTTGAAAAAAACATCTCTACTTACCAAAATACGCCTTGAGGCTGGATGGTAGAGTCTATATCCCTTGCTTTTTGAACTGTATCCCCCACAAATATGCATTTAGCTGCCTTATCATCAAGCTTACTGTGTTGTTGCTTAGGCACAAGAGCATAAGCAAGACAACCAAAAACACGCAAATGAGCCACAGAAGGATTCCTGCCATGCCAAGCTTCATAAGGAGTTTTAGACTGCAAGGCCTTGGTAGGGCATTTGTTCAGGGCATTTGTTCAACACATAGTTTGTGCACATAGTTGCCTCTAACCAAAAACCATGAGGTAAGTCTTGGGCTTTCACCATACATCGTGCCATCTCCATGAGAGACCTATTCTTCCTCTCACCACACTATTTTACTGAGGTGTGTATAGCACTATACATTGATGCCTTATGCCTTTTTCAACCATATATGCATGAAATTCCTTGGACATATACTCCCCCCCTTGATCTGAATGAAGGGTGCCAACTTTACATTCACATGCATTTTCAGCCATGGATACAAAGTGCTTAAAGCATATAAAAACCTTTGACTTCTGCTTTAATGGATACAACCAGCTATATCTGGAGTAATCATCAATAAAAGTGACGAAGTAGAGATATCCCCCAATTGATGGTGTCCTCATAGGACCATATACATCACTATGTAGTATAAGCTGTAATTTCTTAATAGCTCTCACAGATCCATCTTTTAGAAATGATGCCCGATGCATTTTACCAAGAATACACCCCTCACATACATGTCTAGTAGGGGTCTCAAGAGTTGGCAACTCAGACACCATATTATGCCTTCGAAGGTGTGACAAACTGCCATAATTCAGATGGCCAAATCGTGCATGCCATAATTCTACATCACTCGTAGCACTAGTCGTAAAGACTAAGCATCATGCAGCAACTTCTCAAATACATCCATCTTATATAGGCCATGAAACAAGGTACTTGAGGCAATGATCGAATAACCATCATTTCTATCCTGAAGAACTGTACAT
Source organism: Cibotium barometz (assembly GCF_041138505.1). Classification (NCBI taxonomy): domain Eukaryota; kingdom Viridiplantae; phylum Streptophyta; class Polypodiopsida; order Cyatheales; family Cibotiaceae; genus Cibotium; species Cibotium barometz. The sequence continues at coordinate 64,664,262 of NC_141049.1, forward strand.
CTGTCATCCATAAATTTCACCCCGTCAAGCCTGACAAGGCTAAGGCTGAAACTGATAGGAAGTTCTTCTTAATGCCTAGCACATATAAAACTTTCGAAAGAGTAAATGCGCCCCCATTTGCAGCAGTGAGAGCAAAAATCTACCAACTCCTTTCATAGGATATGAGGAACCATTTGCACATGTGACGGTTCTTGCACTTGGGATAGATTCCAGAGATGAGAACAAACCTTTTTGTGAAGTAATGTGTACTTACTACCATCACTGTCAAGGTACCAAGCATCTGATTCTGCCCACCACTAACATGCATACATCATGAAAAGAAGGGTTATAACTCGAATGTACAGTCCATGCCCAATCATCTTGAGCAAAACTTGTAGATTCCTTCTTCTTTTCACTTGGTGCAAATGCGTCAGCCATAACCATGCCCGATTCTTTCTTTTTCTCCTTCTCTAGCCTTTTCTTGCACTCATGTATGTAGTGCCCTGGTTTCCTGCAATAGTGACACTTGCCCTTCTTTTTAGGCTTATCACCTTGTTTCTCTGTATCCTTACCTGAGGATTCTAATTTTGGCTTATAGCCACCATGCAAAGAAGCTTTACCTTTGCCTTTTTGATTGGCAATAAAAGCTTGGTCACCAATTGGCATATTAGATCTGTTTTACCTAGACTGCTCTTCTTGCAAGAGTACTGAAACCAGCTCATCAAATGTAAGGGCATTTGGATTTCCCTTCATCATGAGTTTAAGGGTAAAGGTAAAACTCTGATAAGAATCCGACAATGCATTGAGAACTATGCGTATGTACTATCAGGATATATCTCATCCACACTAGCAAGTTGCTCCTTAAAATCTTTGATCTTGCTCAAGAAGCTGTCCATTGAGTCTCCCTCATTCATGTGCTCAGACTGCAACTGTTTGCGTAGATATGCAACACATGCATTGCGCACCTGGTATAATGCAGCAAGTGCATCCCATGCCTGTTTTGAAGTCTTACATGATCGAATAAAATGTGTGCCAAATACAAAAGATAAGTACACACCCCAAAATGAGTAGATAAGAGGGTGTACATACGCACGAGAGAAAAAAACCTCCTAGTGAGGAAAAAAGTGCCCCGGTGGTCCTAAGTGTGCTCACACACATCACTACCATATAATGCTATAGACATCCTACACCCTATAATCACCACAGAGCAAACCAAAGACTAGAGTGGGCAGTGCATATTGTGACAGATATGACATTAAAGTCTACATATTTGGTCATGTCAGGTTTAGAAAATTTAACTACAAGGTGACTATTAACACATTGAAGCATCTTAGTAGAATTTAACCAAACAATTGGTTTAGTATGTTGATGAAGACTCTAAAGAAGAAGAGAGAGATAAACTCCATTCTCTCCAAATTGTAGAGGATTTTTAGAGGATAATAGAAAATATCATTATTTCAGTATAATACTGGCATGGTATAGTTCACATATTTTTTTACAAAGGGATAAGGATCTATTTATAGGTGAGGGAGGCCTCTAACCAAGTCCAACTTATAAGATTCCTCCCCAGCCTCTGAAGATGTCCAGCATCTTCCCCTGTAATCAAATCCCTCTTCAGAAATATAAAAGATCTTGTTTCTACCAGCAGTTTTGGCCTAGAGAGAGAAAATCTTCTAGAGAGTGGTAATTCAGTTTTTAAATATTTTTGGATAGAAAAATATCTCATCTTATTAAAATAAGTTCCCCTGAAACAGAAGTTCAAAAAGATTTCCAGAAGGTGCATTAGAAATTAAGTATAATCTGTTCAAGAGGCCTTATTCTAGGGGTCTAGATTTTCAAAAAAAATTAAATTAAGGTTCCTATGGACCAATAAGATTTATCCAAATGTAGGGAGGAGATAAATAGAAGAATAAAAGAAAAATCCCCCAAAAATGAGTAAATACTCACATAAGATGAAGAGTTGACTAAGGACAAGGTTAATAGTTAAAAAAGAGAGATATTTAGATGAAATGATGCATTTTTGACACCTCAGTATGGGGGAATTCCCCTCATGAAGGAGGCGCCTATTTCACATGTGTGGGAGAGTTTTAAACTCCCAAATAATGAGATATTTTTATCTCTCCTCTCTCCTGTTTCAACTAGATCCAAAAACTGAACTAAACTGACCCAAAAATGGTCAAAATTTGACCAAACTGATCTGGAAAATTCTAGAATCAGTTGGCTTGGTTAGAAGCTCACTTTTTCCTATAAATAGAAGCCTTCCCCTTTGTTGAAGCTTAATAGTGTTTTTGCAATGTTACCCTACTTCTCCCAAGAGCCAAAAAACTGTGAATTTACTCATAATTCATTAGTTTTTTTGACCTTCCCTCTTCTAAAGATTGGTGGCCACTCTTGTTTCAAACAAGAGTAGAACCCTCAAACCATCAAGCCAAAGGAAAGCTCTCAAATTCCTTCGTAAGTTGGAGATTCTTCTCTTTTCTATTTCTTTTATGGTCTTTTATGATTTTTGTCTTCTCTAAAATGAAATGATGTTATGCCTCATTGAAAAAAAGGCATTTCCCTCTCTTCTTTAGTAAATCCAACCATTCTTTATGGATTTTTATGCATAAAATAATGCATAAAAGTATATTTTTTTATTACAAAAGAGTTACTTTCATCATATTGATTTTTATGCATAAAAGAATATTTTTTTATTATAAAAGTGTTACTTTTATCATTATTGATTTCTATGCATAAAACTATGCATAAAAGAATTTTTTTTATTATAAAAGTGTTACTTTTATCATAAATGATTTTTATATTGAAAGTGTGATTTTCATCATAAATGATTTTTATGCATAACCATATGCATAAAAGATATTTTTTTATATTAAAAGTGTGATTTTTATCATAAATGATTTTTATGCATAAACATATGCATAAAAGATATTTTTTTATATTAAAAGTGTGATTTTCATCATAAATGATTTTTATGCATAAAAGATATTTTTTATATTAAAAGTGTGATTTTCATCATAAATGATTTTTATGCATAAAAGATATTTTTTATATTAAAAGTGTGATTTTCATCATAAATGATTTTTATGCATAAAAAAAATTCTTTTATATTAAAAGAGTGGTTTTCATCATAAATGATTTATATGCATAAACATATGCATAAAAGAAATTCTTTCATGATAAAAGAGTGATTTTCAACATAATTGATTTTTATGATGATAAAAGTGTGACTTTCATCAAAATTGGATTTTATGCATAATTAGATGCATATAGAATCTTTATAATTAAATAAGGGTTCTCCTTAATCCTCTGTTAATTTTCATAAAAAATTAGAAAAATGAATAAGTAGATAATATGTGACAGGAAATTCTACTGTTTCATATTCACGAAGATGGGAATGAGAAAATTCAAATAAACTATCGAAGTCGGAGATCGAGATAAATGATTATTTTATTCCTCCTAGGAATTCATGATTAGTTTAAAAATCTGTAAGCAAATATTCAATGAACGAAATTTAGAAAAAGAGAAATTGAAATATTACCTTTCAAGAAAGATAGTTTAAGAAGAACCTTTCCAGACCCAAAACTCTGATTCAGACTATTGACCAAGACCTAATTCCTTCGTCAGTTTCAATCAATGACGATGTGCCCAGTTCAGGAAAAATGCACTCAAAACACCCACCGAATCTGAAACTAAGGTAAGACTTTTGATTTTGATCTGAGGATCAAGTTAACAGAATTTGAGGAATTCTGTCTGGAATTTAGACCTGGATCTAGAAGTATTGGGATACGGATTTAAGATTTATCCATGGTATTCAAACAAAATCAAAACTAAAAACTTGCATAGAAACCCCGTTTTCTTAAAGGATTGTCTTACGCCAAAATGCTAGAGGGAGCATTTGGCATATGTGTTTACCTAAGGGAAGTTCGGTTGCAACAGCAGGTGGCGGGGAGTGTTCAAGGGATAGCTCACGCGACAAAAACCTGCCCAAGTCTTGACCAGCCTGGGTATGGTGAAAAATGGTGTGCTTCCGGTACGATGGGCGAGGGCCGACGAAGCGGTCCCTGAGTGAAGTGCCAAGACACCTAAGGAGGATCCTGGAGGGTTCTGACCAGGCGATGCACGGGCTCGCGGTACTTAGGACACCCATACGTATGTCGAGGAAGATATATATATATGTATGTTGACGAAATGATTATTGTAATCTATTACTGGATCTCGTTGCTGACTAGCTGGTCCCAACGGAGAGTCCAGATTGGTATTGTTTTTGTGAAACAAGGGATTGAATGGAAATTTTGAATTATGAAATCTGTGATCATATCTGTTTTGTCAATGGATTATTTTTATATTAAAGTTTTAAAGAGGAGCGTATGCGTATCTGTTTTCTAAAGCTAAAGTTAAGAGAGGCATTTCAATTATGGGTGGGTGAGTACTTGTTTGGATCTACCGATTCCAGTGGCAGGGTGGTGGCTAACCCATGGGCCGGATGGGGTTAGGCTGGAATCAGTGGAGTTTTAATAATCAAACTGAAAAATCTTAGGATTACGCTAGGATTCGAGTAGCCAGTTAATTCCCTAATAAATTTCTCAATTGAGTGGATCAACGGCTGTGCCTGATCTTGATTAGGAAAAAAGCGTTGAAATTACTCAAATGATCAAATTATATCAGCGATAGTTTTCTTCTATCTGGTTTATTCAGGCGAAGGATAGTTTAGAATTGATCTCGTTAGAAAAAAATTCGTTAAGAAAATTCAAAAAGGTGGAATCGTCCCCGCTTTCCGGGCATGGGAAATTTTCCCGGTTCCGGCTTTCGGAGTGACCACCAGCCTAGTCTTGTGCCCGGACATTCGTGGGTGAGGCCCCGAGTGAGAAACCCTGCCCCGCGCATGAGGGGGCTGCTTCCGCTCTGTTAGCTACCAGGAGTCCGGTGCACGGAGGGGACAGAGGGATCTCACACAACTAGTTTCTAGAATTTTCCAGGTTCAATTTGGCTGAATTTGGACAAGATTTGGACCAGTGACTTCTAAGCCACTTCAAAAGGTGATTGAATGAATGCACTTGGGACATTGTAAACATCTTACAAGATGTTTTCTCACTTCTCAACCCCTCTCAAGCTTGAGAAGTATTCAATTGAATGACTCTTTAATGCAATTGAAGCTCTCTAATGGATTTTAGTGATTAAACACATAAAGTTTTCATTTATGCTTAAATTAAAACGTTTTTTTTAAGCATATCTCTCTCCCCCAAAGAATGGTCATTCCTATGACCTATTCTATATTCAATTAATGCTTCTCATATAGAGAAATTCTCTATTCACAAATCAAACTCTAGGCTTGTGAAGCTAGAGGTCTAAGAAAATGGTTTTTATACTTATATGCTTGAAAAATATGGTAATATTATGGGATAAATCCATAAATTGGATTTAATGCTAAAAGATAGTTATACTATCATAATTATTTTACTATGTCTTATTCTTTTCATAAAAATTAAAAATTGCCAGTAATAGCAGCGGAGCTATAGCAAATTTTTTAGGAAATTGATGCATAATTCATTCTTATACATAACGTGAAAAGAGGACTTCCTATCATATTCTAGGATTGAATATCCTAGGTTAAAAGAATGGTTTTTGTCATATCCAATGGAAAACTAATTTTTAAGTTTATGTGTAATTAAATAATTGAGAAATGAGAAAATTATGGTAATTATATTTAAATGGTAAAAGAGGAATTCCTATGACATTTGGAATTCAATCATTTAGATGGGAAAAGAGAATTTCTTAGCATATTGGAATTATTAGATATTTTATTTAAATTCAAAGATAAATTTTAGATAAATTTAGTTTATCTATGAGAAATATTTAAATGGTAAAAGAGGAATTCCTATGACATTTGGAATTCAATCATTTAGATGGGAAAAGAGAAATTCCTAGCATATTGAAATTATTAGGTATTTTATTTAAATTCAAAGCTGAATTTTAGATAAATTTATTTTATCTATGAGAAATATTTAAATGGTAAAAGAGGAATTCCTATGACATTTGGAATTCAATCATTTAGATGGGAAAAGAGAAATTCCTAGCATATTGAAATTATTGGATATTTTATTAAAATTCAAAGATAAATTTTAAATACATTTATTTTATCTATGAGAAATGTTTAAATGGTAAAAGAGGAATTCTTATGACATTTGGAATTCAATCATTTAGATGGAAAAAGAGAAATTCCTAGCATATTGAATTAATGGATATTTTATTTTTGATGAATTTATTTTATGAGAAATATTTGATGATAAAAGAGAAATTCCCATGATATTGGAATGCAAATAATCAAATGCAAAAAGAGGAATTCCCATGATATTTGAGGTCTAAGAAATTAAATGAGAAAAAGAGAAATTTTTAATATAATTCAATTTATGATTATTTATCAAAAGTGAAAATATGGGTAGAATTGATTTTTATAAATCCCATGAATTCTTGTATTCCAAAAGAGGAATATTGAATATAATTCATTTGAGAAATTGAGAAAGAATATGGAAATAGTCGTCAAGAAAAAGAACCTTTATCTAGGCCAAGCAATTGGCAGAAATTTTGAAAAAGTCCCATTATCGGTATCAAAGTAGTAAAAACTACTAAATGCGATAAGATGTGAATGGATGTGATAAGATGTAAATGGGATGCGATAGGATGTGAATGGATGTGATAAGATGTAAATGGGATGCGATAGGATGTGAATGGATGTGATAAGATGTAAATGGGATGCGATAGGATGTGATAAGATGAAAATGGGATGCAATAGGATGTGATAAGATGAAAATATAAGATGTGAATGGGATGTGATAAGATGTGGTGTGATGAAAATGAATGGGGATGAGATGTGAAGTAAATGGATGTGGATGAGGATGATGAGATGAGAGGATATATGAAAGGGTGAGGTGGGAAGTACATGGATGTGGATGTGTATGTGAAAGAATGGATGTGGATGTGTATGTGATGAAAGAATGTGATGTGATGTATATGTGAAAGAATGTGATGTGAAAGAATGGATGTGGATGTGTATGTGAAAGAATGGATGTGGATGTGTATGTGAAAGAATGGATGTGGATATGTATGCGAAAGAAGGCTATGGATGTGTATGTGAAAGAATGTTGTAATGTGGATAGAATATATGGGATGGGATGGTGATGAGAATGAATATGATGGATATGAATGAATGTGATGTGATGGATGTGATGTAAATGAATGTGATGGACGTGAATAGATGTGATGTGATGTGAATTGGGATGTGAATGAATAAGATGTGATGTCATGTAAATCAAGATGTGAATGAATGAGATGTGATGACATGTGAATCGGGATGTGAATGAATAATATGGGATGTGAATGGATGAGATGTGATGTGATGTGAATCGGGATGTGAATGAATGAGATGTGGCTCCCTTTTTTATTTGGTTTGATCCATGAGAGAGGAGAGATAAAAATATCTTATTATTTTTTAGTTTAAAACCCCTCCACACATATGAAATAGGTACCTCCTTGAAGAGCCCCCTTCTCCTTACCAAGGTGTCAAAAATGTATCATTATACCCAAAATATCTCATTTTTTAGTAATATTCATAGTTTTTTACTAATAAACCTTGTACTCTCAGTCAACTCTTCATCTTATGTGGGTATTTACTCATTTTTGGGTATTTTTCTTTTATAAATTGGATTTATCTCCTCCCCACACTTGGATTGATCCTATTGGCCCATAGGAACCTTAATTGGACCATAATCCAAAAATTTCTGAAAATCTAGACCCTTAGGCTAAGGTCCTTTATACCTATTTTCAATTAATTCCAATTGCACATTGGAAAGTTCTTTTTGAATTTCTATTTCAGGGGAAACCATTTTAGACACTAGGAGGATTTTTATATCCAAAAATATCTCAATTTTGGATTACCTCCCTCTAGACATTTTCTCTCTCCAGGCCAAAACAGGGTAAAACAGGATCTTTCTTTTATTTCAGAGAGGGAAATAATTATAAGATCAGAAGGGGAGGTTCTTACACCTGTACACCTCAAAAGCTGGAGGGAGGAATCTTACAGCAATAGCCCTTCAAGTACATCTTCGGATAGGGGGACCTTGGTACATCTTCAAGTACATCTTCGGATAGGGGGACCTTGGTACGACCTATCACTTGAAGAAAACATCAATATGCTTTACTTGCACATCATTCCGTTTTCTTTTTGTGAGTCGTATAGGTGCTTGCATTTTTCAAGTGCATGCATTAGGCATTTTTCAAGTGCTTGCATTTTTCAAGTGCATGCATTAGGCACTCTTTGTTATTTTTTAAGCGCATACATCAGGTACTTTTGTTATTTTCTACCTATCCACATGCATTGCACTTGACATCTGAAACCTCGTCAGCAAAAGCCACTCCACATATTTATCCTTCCCTTGGATGCTGACATTTACAAGCAACCAATCTAGTTGATTCAAAGGTTCGTGATGCACTTCATCAACACGTGGATAAACTTTCAAGTCAAACTTCCATGTCCACCAATTCTTCTAATGACACATAACCAACGCCTTGACTTGAACTTAATTGCATAGGTCCAAGGATAGACCTACATCAGGCAAGGGGAGATGTTAACCCCATTTATGGCCGTGTTAACTGGGTAGACGGCTTCAACAGGCCCTCATCGGATTTTCTTCAAAGCATTCCGAGTCATTACAAGTGATTGGCATCAAAGGTTATATTAGTTTGGATGAATTTGTAATTTTGTCCGCCCAAGTGATTTTTTTGCACTTAATGCATAACTTATGAATTTTTTCGCTCTAATGAGCTACACTAATGAGCTACACACGATGTAAACAAGGGATGACCGAGCTAAGTGTAATGACAGCCTCGAGTTCACATGTATACTAGTAGTCTAGCACACACTAGATGATAGATTTACTTAATGGTCGCTCGTGTATGGGTGCCCGGCCACTTAATAAGTGTGTATAAAGGATAACTGATCCAATGAGAATGGACACTTCCCTTGTGTGATAATAGAGAGCTCTTGCATCTTCTTCTTTCCTCTATCTCTTGTGTGTGAGTGTGAGCTTGAGGGCTTTCTTCTCTATCTCCATAGCTCGAGTTCACATGTATACTAGTAGTCTAGCACACACTAGATGATAGATTTACTTAATGACCGCCCGTGCCTGGGTTTCCGCCTACTTAATAAGTTTGTATAAAGGGTAACTCATCTAATGAGAATGGACACTTCCCTTGTGTGAGAATAGAGAGCTCTTGCTTCTTCTTCTTTCCTCTATCTCTTGTGTGTGAGTGAGAGAGTGAGTGTGAGCTTGAGGGCTTTCTTCTCTATTTCCATAGCTTCTTGCTGTGAGAGGGAGTTCTCCTTGGTCTATTTATCGACATTGTTGGTTACAAGCAATGGAAGCTACCATTCGAGCTAGCTACTACACATAGTGGTGGTTGGAAGGCCTCCCTTGGAAAGTTGAATACAGGCACAATGTTAAGCCCCCACGACATATTAATCGGTGAGTCTAAAACTAAATCTTGATCTATTGGAGTGTGTGGGTACAATGCATTTCTATTTGATTGCTTTGGCATTTAGCATTTGGGATTAACAAGCATAGAGCCATGCCATCTAGAAAATCAAAGGTGTGATTTTCTTTATCGACGTCGACAAGGCTATAGGAGTTGTGGAGATTACTCACATGAGATGAGCGAGTGATTCTTGGACTAGAATTTGGATTTGGACTTGAACCTTGGAACTTGGACTTGTGATTTGGATTTGGATCCATTGGACTTGGATTTGGACTTGAATTCATTGGATTCATTGGAAAATTGATGCCAAATAAGACAATAGTGGTATGACAGACATAAATTTAAGAAATCTTAGTCATGATAACTGCTTCATTTAGCACAAGAGTGGTATATAGCTCCTTGTATACACTATAACAATATAACCTTTTGAGAGCATGGTGGAGGTTATTTTAGCAATCGTGGTTTGCCAACAACGAATAATTATCTATAAATATCAACCTTTAGAAAAAAATAGATATCAACATGGATTATGAATTTATGGTTTGTTAACCATATTGGTTAACATTACTCCAGACATGCGATTGCACCTTTTTGCCACATCTTTTTGTCTCCATGTAATGAACTTCATGTAATGATTTTGGGATATCATCGAGCTTACGATTGTGTAATTGAATTACAGCTTACAACTTGTGTAAGGTTGATAGCGTATACATAGCCTAGGAGCTTATATTTAGCTTTTTGGGCCCCTCAAAAATCCTTGGGCAATTGGACATTTTGTACATAAGAGGCTTGAATATAAGTCAATTTTGGGTAACGAGAAATCACATGATCCCATTATCACAATTGAGTCTAGTCTTATGTGCTCTTGGGGTGATGTATACTTTTTGATGCTTGTATCCTTGTGCATTGTCTGTGCATACTTAGAAAGATTGCTTATTTCTCCCCTTTTTTAATGCTTGCATGCTTCGAATGAAGATTGCTTGTTTCTCCTCTTTTTTTTTATGCTTGCATGCTTAGAATGAAGATTGCTTACTTCTCCTCTTTTTTTATGCTTACATGCTTGTAAATTGTGTGTGTGCGCTTGGAGTGAAGATTTCTTCTTTCTCATCCTCCCTCCCCTTCTCCATCTCCATCTCTCAATTACTTGCACTCATGTAGGCATTGAGGCTAAGATAGAGTCTTCCATAAAGAGAATGCAGGGAAGAGGGAGAGCTTGAGTTCCCTGCAAGAGCAAGACACAAGAAGAGATGGATGGCTAAATTTTATTCTACCTTCTTTTTCTCTCAATCTAGTATATCATAAATATAAGAGTACATAATATAAGCGAAAGTACTCTCCTACTAAAACATACAAGGTCTTGGACTATATGAGCTGGTACTATATATACTACGTCATACTCTAATAATCCAAATGTGCTTGTCACATGGCCTATCATCCCAACTAGTAGTATATCAACTATAATCTCACCAACCATGCTTGTGGCATAAGTCTGGAAGCTATCACCCAAGCGGATCATGTCCATAGCACTAGTTGAGCTCGAAGCGGATCATGTCCATAGCACTAGTTGAGCTCGACATCTCAACACTCCCCCTCGAGCTCAACTCCACACATTGCACTCCAAGAAGCTTATAAGCATACAAGACTTATCTACACCCAATGCCTTCTGGAAGATGTCAACCACCTGATCCTCTATGCTGACATATACCAAATCCACATCACTTATGCTAGAACCTTCTCCCTCACAAAATGATCATGCACCTTAATGTGCTTTGTCCTAGCATGATAGATTCGATTACCAGCTGTATGCTACTCATGTTGTCACAATAAATGATAATGACCCTATATCCAAAGGCTCACTCATATCATTAAGTAGCTTTTAAAACCAAGCTACCTCACAAGCAACGCCTCTATACTCTATCTTTGTACTTGACAAGGCAAATATTGGTGTTTCTCACTTATAATAAGTAGTCCCCCCTTGTACTCTATCTTTGTACTTGGCAAACCAACTATCAAGTGTTTCTTGCTACTCCAACTTATAATAACATCCCAAAAGAAAAAACCATTGGTAGATCTATTATCTACGACACTATCAGCCCAATTAGTATATGTGTACCCATGTAGTTCTATCTCTGTACCAACCTTACTGACTCACAAGTCTAACAACATAGCTCAAGTCTAGCCTAGTATTTGAAAAGATGCAGGGGAGAAGAGAGCTTGAGCTCTTGCAAGCACACACACACTCACAAAACCCTAAAAGAGCACACAAGGTGAGAGGCTGAAAATCTTCTTCTTCTTCACACAACACTCAACACACCGTATACATAGATAAGAGTACACACAATATGAAAGGTACTCAACCAAATATATAATAGGGTTCTCTATAGTGTGAACCCAACTAAATGAGCTTGTGCTATAACTATGCCAGTCTCTAGAATGGCTGTCACACAGCCTGTCATCCCACTGGCCGCATATCACCCATGATCTCACCAACCATGCCAGTGGTGTAAGTGTGGGGCCTATCCCCCAGGCGGGTCATCAGTGTCCACCACCTCACTAGATGAGCTCGTTATCTCAACACTCTCCCTCGAGCTTAACTCCATCTCATGTACACCAAGCGAAGCCCTGAATCTGCGGAGCTTCTCTGTACCCAATGCTTTGGTGAAGATGTCAGCGACCTGATCGTGTGTGCTGACATAAACAAGGTCAACGTCTCCTGCCAAAACCTTCTCTCTGACAAAGTGGGGAGTGGACCTCTATATGCTTCGTGCGAGCATGAAAAACTCGTTCCTGGTGGCCAACTGTATACTGCTAATGTTGTCACAGAAAATGACAACTTGTCTATCCACCACTGATAGACCCAAATCTGCAAGTAGCTTTCTCAACCAAGCTACTGGTGGCAAACTGTATACTGCTAATGTTGTCACAGAAAATGACAACTTGTCTATCCACCACTGATAGACCCAAATCTGCAAGTACCTTTCTCAACCAAGCTACCTCACATGCTGCCATAGTAACACCTCTGTACTCGGCCTCTGTACTAGATAGAGCAACCGTAGGCTGCTTCTTGCTGCTCCAAGTCAAAACAGCACTCCCCAAAGAAAACATGAATCCACTAGAAGATCTTCTATCTGAGATACTACCAGTCCAATCAGCATCTGTGTACCCATGTACACATATCTCTGTCCCAGTTTCATAAAATAGTCCACAATGATGCAAAGTAGACCTCACATACCTCAGTATGCGTCTCAATGCATCCAAATACGGCTTCCGAGGAACCTGCATAAATTGACTCACCAACCCAACAACATAGTTCAAATCTGGCCTGGTGATCGTCATGTAGCTCAAATCTGGCCTGGTGATCGTCATGTAGATCAAGCTTAGTAGGATCCTCCAAAATCTCTCCTGAATTTGCACTCAACTTACCATTCTGATCCAATGGCACTGAGATAGGCTTACAGCCTATCATATCATACTTGGACAACATGTCCAAGCCATACTATCTCTGCAATAATCCAATACCATGTGGTGACCTAATCACCTCAATGCCCAAGAAATATCTGAGCTCCCCCAGATCCTTCATCCCAAACCTCTATCTAAGAAAGATCTTTACATCAAAGATCTCTACATCATGGTCCCCCGTAATGATCAGGTCATCTACATAGATGGCAACAAGCACAACCCCTCTATCACTGTGTCTCACATACAGCGAGAAATCTGTATTGGCTACATGAAAGCCAATAGTGACAAGATATTCAGAAATCTTGTCAGACCATGCTCTTGGTGCTAGTTTTAAGCCATACAAGGATTTCTTCAACCTACAAACATGCTTAGGGTGACTCACATCCTCATAACCAGGTGGCTGCAACATATACACCTCTTCCTGCAAATCCCTATGCAAGAATGCATTCTTTACATCCATCTAATGTAAAGACCATTGCTTTCACGCAGCCACTGCTATCACAACTCTCACTGTTGCCATCTTGGCAACAACTGGGCTGAAAGTTTCCTCATAATCAATGCCATATGTCTGTGCATATCCTTTGGCTACCAATCTAGCCTTGTACAACTGCTTATGCTTCCATCACTGTTATGTTTTACTTTGTACACCCACTTGCATCAATGGCTTTCTTGCCTTTAGGTAATTGCACTAAATCCCAAGTCTCATTTCCATATAGTGCATCCATCTCCTCATCCATAGCTTTCTCCCAACACACATTTCCAACAGCCTCATCAATGCATGTGGGTTCTATAACCTGCACAACTTTTGCCATGTATGCATAGTGATGTGCCACATAAGCATCATAGGTAAACCTCTGCACAGGATTCTTCACTCTTCCAGATCTTCGCAGCTTTGTATTCATGGCTTTCATAGCCTTCTTTACACTAGGTGTTCTCGTAGTAGCTGGTATCCCAAGATCCTCATCAAGGCTCATCTCTGAGCCACTAGACTCTCCATCAACATGAGAATGCCCTGTAGAAATGTCAGGCATACTAAGGGGCTCAACCACTTTCTCTTTGCCTTTATGTGATGTATTAATCACATTTGCAGGACTGGTATTATGATGCAGCCTGCCACTCCATGGTCTATCAAGTGAACCACTAGATGAGGACTCTCTTGGTCCACTCAAAGACTGTGATTGCTGACTTGCATTCTGTGCAACCACATTTCCACTCACATCAGCCCCAACAACTTCTTTTTCAGCAGCATACCAGCTGCTCATCTCATAAAAAACAACATCCCTGCTTACCCTCAACTCACGTGTAGCAGGGTTATAACACTTTTATCCCTTTTGCTCAAGGGAGTATCCAATAAACACACATTTTTCAGCTTTTGGATCCAGCTTAGTTCTCAGCTCATCTGGCACATGCACATATGCAATGCATCCAAAGACTTTTAGATGAGACAAATCAGGTTTTCTACTAGTAAACCTTTCCTCTCGAGTTACATCATGTATGGCTGCAGTTGGAGTCCTGTTCATGATGTAAACTGGTGTAGAAACAGCCTCAGTCCAATAGCTATGCGGCATATTCTTCTCTTCCATCAATGCTCGCGCAATCTCAGCAATGTGCCTGTTTTTTCGCTCAGCAACTCCATTTTGCTGCGGAGTGTACCTGCATGTAAACTGTCTTCGAATACCATTCTTCTTCAAAAATTCAGAGAAATCATTGGAGAAGTACTCTCCCCCTCCATCTGACCTTAGGCACTTTACATATTTCCCTGTTTGCTTTTCAACCATAACTTTGAAATTCTGAAAATGAGTGAACACCTCACCCTTCTCCTTCATGAAGTATACCCACACTTTCCTTGTGTGGTCATCAATAAATGTCACATAATACCTGCAGCCTCCCATAGACATGGTCTTCTGAATGCACAACATCTAGTGCATTTCTGCTCACAATTCTGTTACGTGGAAATATATGCTTTGTTTGCTTTCCAAATTGGCATGCTTCACCTATTTTCTGCATACCTTCAACTTTAAACTTTGACAGTCCTGTCACAATTCCTTTAGTCTGCATAGACTTTATTCTCTGCACATTCACATGTCCAATTCTTTTATGCCAAATGTCTGTGTCTGTAACAATTCCTAAACCATTTGCAAACATCGTAGCACTCACTTCAGGCATGTTTACATTCAATGTAAACATTCTACCCACTGTGTTGCCTTTTGCAACCAACCTACACTTGTCTTTAAAGTCTTCAACATAACAACCATCAAGATTAAAAAGAACCTGCAAACCCAGCTCAATCATCTGGCCAACTGAAACCAGATTCTTTGTTATGTTTGGAATATGACGTACATCTGCAAAAGGTACTTCACTTTGCCATCCTGCATAGACAATGACACATCTCCAACATGGGCAATTGGATGAGCAGTGTCATCCCCTGTTTCCACAAAACCTAGTCTTTTAAGGTTTTTTATCTCCTTGAACCATCCCCCATGACTTGTCATGTGGTTCGAAGCACCTGAATCAACGTACCATACATCATCTTTATGTGCTGCTTCAACGTACCATACATCATCTTTATGTGCTGCTTCAACATTTTCAGAGATGGCATTAATGACATGCTGCATAACAAACAACCTTTCATTATCCTTATTATTTTTGCTCAAGAATGCATAGTTGTTTTGCTGCAATTTTTCATTTTGCATGCTAGCCTGCTTCTTATAACAATCTGCCTGCATATGTCCAGGCTTACTACCACAATAAAAGCATCCACGTATATCATTATACTGCCTTTGCCAATTTCCACGATCTCTTTGACTCCCCCTGCCTCTGAATTGGCCTCTTCCACATGTTGTTGTTGTGAATTCTAAGACTGTTGTTGTTGCTGCTCTGTTGGCCATAATTCTGATTACCTGTTCGGCCATCTCCTTGGCCACGTCCACGGCCTCCTCTACCTTGTCCTCTTCCTGAACTTGTGTAGAAGGCTTGTTGCTCTGAACTATTTTTATTTTGTGAAGGCTGTTGGTCTTCACCCAAGCTCTTCTCTTCTATAATTAATAGACACCAAATCTGTGAAATTGGAAATGTTTTCCCGAGTTTGAATAGACGTCTTGAACGCCTTGTATTGTGGCATGAGACCACGTAGATAGACTTCCACTTTATCATCATCATCTACTGAAACACCAATAGATGCAAGGGATTCCATAATACCCTTGATCTTCAATGCATAATCATTCACAGACATACTCTTTTTCTCCACAGTATGTTCATTCTTCAACTGTATCTTTGTGCCTTGGTATTCGTTTCATAGAGTTTTACCAAGGTGTCCCATGCCTCCTTGGGGGACTTGGCATCCTGTATGTGCCCAATCATGGTGTCCTGTATACTGATAGAGAGCCAATACATAACTTTTTTCGCTCCTTGGTTCCAATCCTTGAACTCTTTCACATCTGCAGCAGTCGGATTGATCTCCGGTATCTAAGGTGCCTTTTCATGCTCACCTTCTATATAGTCCCAGTAACCCTTTTCTATCAGGAAATTTGTTAGCCTGAACCTCCAAGCATGGAAGTTGTTCTTATCAAGCTTCTCAGCAACAATCTGGTTTATGCCATCATTTGACATCTTGCCAGACACAAATTTACCAGAAACAACGCTCTAGTTTATCTTGCACAAACTGTTATATTTTTTGCAGCGGTACTGTATTACACTCAAATGTCACAAAACCAGTGACCTCAATGTGCATACATACACCCAATGGAAAATGTTGACCTCCTTGCAGCACACACAATGTATGCACAACCAATCTGTCTTCTTGCAGTTCTTAAAACAGAGTTTTGCAGAGAATCGATGACTTACCCGCAGTGCACGAAATCGCCTGCTTTCTGAAAAATGAAGGTCCTAACGTGCCCGAAACGCGTTTTCGGCCCAAAAAATGGCGTCCAATAGGACAATGTAGTTGCCCTATAGATTTACTCCCGCGAAGAAAGCTCCTCAATCAGAGATCATTTGTCGGTGCCTCCCGTAGAGCTCCCGACAAGGGTGTAGTCGTGCCAACACAAATAGGGAAGAGTAGATGAAGCTCTTACCCTGGTACCGCTTCCTATGCTTCTCTTGCTTGCAGCTCAACCCTTAGCATAAACCAGGCTTTGATACCATGAAAAGATGCAGGGGAGAAGAGAGGTTGAGCTCTTGCAAGCACACACACACTCACAAAACCCTAAAAGAGAACACACAAGGTGAGAGGCTAAAAATCTTCTTCTTCTTCACACAACACTCAACACACCATATACAAAGATAAGAGTACACACAATATGAAAGGTACTCAACCAAATACATACTAGGGTTCTCTATAGTGTGAACCCAACTAAATGAGCTGGCGCTATAACTATGCCAGGCAGTCTCTCTAGAATGGCTCACACAGCCTGTCATCCCACTGGTTGCATATCACCCATGATCTCACCAACCATGCCAGTGGTGTAAGTGTGGGGCCTATCCCCCAGGCGGGTCATCAATGTCCACCACCTCACTAGATGAGCTCGATATCTCAACAGTATTGGTCATATAGATTAAGCTACCCACTATGTGTATGTACATATAGTGAGGTCCTCTAAAAGCTCACTTATATTTGCAAAAAGCTTTGTGTTCTACTCCAATGACTGAAATAGACTTATAGCCTGTCATACCATACTTGGATAGCATGTCTAAGTCATATTACCTTTATAACAACAAAATACCATGAGGTGATCTCACCGCCTCTATACCCAAGAAATACCATAGCTCACTCAAATCCATCATCTCAAATTTTTTTTCCAAAAACATCGCGACATCATGTATGTCAGCATCACTATCACCATTGATGATAATTAAGTCATCCATCACATAAATGACTAATAACATAATCCCTCTATATGCCTTTTTCACATAAAGTGAAAAATCTACATTGGATATCTAAAATCCAATAATAATAAGATACTCCCCGATCTTGTTAGCCCATGCTCTGGGTGCTTGATTCAAGCCATACAAGGCTTTGCATAACCTACACAAAATCTAGCTATGCATCACTCTCTTAATCCACTATCGGTTGTTTCATCATGTATACTTCTACTTACCAATCACCATGCAAGAAATCATTCTTTACATCCATTTGATGTAAGAGACTAACCCTTCATCGCTACAACCATAGCATGATAACTCGGTTATCCAATCAATGGGTGTTGTACCATGAGCTAGCCTTGCACCATAGTTCCCCATCTAAAGGTGTACTTGGAGCGTTAGTGCCGACGAATGAGGTTAGTTACAGGTGCATGTGGTTGTGGTTGTGCATAATGTTAGATGAGAGAAGTGAAAAAAGTATGATGCCCATAGTGAAAAATGCAAGTGATGTGCATGGGCAATGGGAGGAAGGTGTACCCATGTGGATACACTTCTCTAACACAAGGACTTCTCCAACACAAGGACTTCTCCAACACAACGACATTCCTTTTTATGGGGGGTTAAGATCAATAGTTTGTTAGAGACATGGCAACGGATTTACGCAAGGTTGTGCCCACAACAACTATAAGGGAGCTGGTATAGCTTCTTTGTCTCAATGAACTTTGTATTGTCGAGCAAGCACTGAGGCTAGGGGTAGGGTGAAATGAATGGGTGGGGTGGTCGAAGATGAGGCATGGATTGTAGGAAGGTCAAAGTGATGCCTATGTTTCTATTACATAAAGAACCAATGGATATTGCAAGTGATGTGCATGGGCAATGGGCAAAAGGTGGACCTATGTATAAGCTTCATCTGGTGAAAACTCCAACACACTACAATTTTCATTATGCTTTCTTCTATTCTTACACATGGTTTGAGATGAGGCTAGCCGATACAATAGGTGGGATTGAGATTGGGTCGTCCATGAGAATGGAAGAATTTAGGACACCCAATCTAGTAGATACATTAGGTAAACCATGAACTATGGCTTGTTAAACATAGCCGAATGGATATGGGTGCTTTTTGAGCCTCTTTTTGAAGTGTCGGTGGATTGACATGCTTGCTTGAAGAGCTGAGGGAAATGTCAAGGATAGAAGGGAAGCATTATGGAGGGTCTATATCTTAAAGGTGGAATTGTGAAACGCTGGGCATGTGGCATTACTTTGACCTTTTTTGGGCAGCTCGACCTTACTGGATTAGCATGGATGGAGGAAAATGTTATGACTTGGAGGGAGATGAAAATCATGCTTAATAGAATCACCATTCAGTGTGAAGACCACTGTTTAGGTTCATGGATCTGATTGCTCCATAGACTACAATTGGGATGCCATGTGATTGGGTAAGATGGAAGCTTCTCTGGTCGCATCTTCTCAAAGGTCTGGCTTGCCGAGTGCAGAAATCTAATATCCCTTATGAGTATGCAGACACCAAAATTATGAGTCACAAATGGAAAGAAGGCTAGACTGAGTAAGAACAAGATTGAGCAAGGTTGGATTAGCACGGATGGAGGAAAATGTTATGCCTTGGAGGGAGATGCAAATCATGCTTAATAGAATCACCATTGAGTGTGAAGACTACCGTTTAGGTTTATGGATCCGATTGCTCCATAGACTACGATTGGGATATGTGATTGGGCAAGATGGAGGCTTCTCTAGTTACATCTTCACGAAGGTCTGGCATGCTGGGTGCAGAAAGCTAGTATCCCTTATGAGTATGCGGACACCAAAATTATGAGTCATGGATGGAAAGAAGGCTAGACTGAGTAAGAACAAGACTTAATGAAGAAGTTAAGATAATAGGATCAAAGGCATCCATGTAAAGTGTTCACATGAGGCATGGATGTTGCATGTAAGAATGATATCAAGTGTCAACGTGCCTTTATAAGATGTGGTGTAGACCATGGATGTGATCGACAAAAGGCATGAGTGCATGGATGGGTTCCAAATGAACCACAAGGTGGAAAGGACTACAAGGGCCGAAGTTCCTTAGTGTTGGTGGCGAAAGGATGTGAGCGAAGAGGGTTGACTGCATATGTATATGGAAGTTGATTTGGGTTTGGTGGTATTTTCTTTGAGGTTTGTAGGTGGTTTAGTGATTGCTAATCCCATTTTGGATTAACAAAGATGCTCCTCCATATGAGACATTAATAAGTGTTATGTAAAGGCACTATAAAGGTTGTGCATTGTGATATACTGGCCAGTCAAAGCTTTAGTTAGTAAGTTTTGGGCGCCCAAGTATGAATAAGGGCCAGCTGTATAAAGGCATTTTCTCATAATGGAAACACACAATCCCCCTTTGTGCTATGAGAGATTTTGCTTTGTCGAGAGAGAGAGAGAGAGAGAGAGAGAGAGAGAGAGAGAGAGAGAACTTTAGTGCATGTTCCTCTTCTATGGATGTGTGTGGGAGAGTGAGAGGACGAGTGCCTTGCATTGTTGTGTGAGCGACTTCGTGGTAATAGCGTGGAGGTGAATATTGGAGGAGTGGAGGTGAATATTGGAGGAGTGGAGCTTCCAAAAGCAAGCTTGGAGAGCCTTAAGGGACGTGAGATCGAAACATTGGTAAGTACCCACAATGATAGTTGTTGTCTATTGCTTCTTCTAACTGTGGATGTGTAGAGTTCCCTCTTGGGAGAGGTGCGGTATCACAACATTTTGGCACCGCTTCCGGGGAAACAACCATTGTTTCTTCCATCCTCTTAGAGCTCCATCTCCCACTATGCAAGATTCTCTAGTTCCTTTACATTATGAAGGTGCATTGTGAAAAACTGTGTAGATAAGGTTTGTGTGGAAGAGAAGAAATTAGAGTAGTTGAGGAAAATTGTGTGTTTAAAAGTGTGGGTGAGTACTTGGTATGTCCTAGAGGAAAGCTACACTAGGAATTCCTTTCAATTTTTATGTTTTTGTCACCAATTTTGCTATCTCGTGAGCTAGCAATGGTGACACACTTTGTTCTGTTTTTTTTTTAAATCACAAAAATTATAAAAACAAAGAGCCATTGGTTGTGTTGGTGAATTGCATTGCATTCCAATCGCTAGACACAACTTTTTTGGATCTTTTGAGCAGGGAAAGCACACTCTAATTCAATCAAAATGTCATTCTATTGACTCGATTGTTAAACATGTGAAAGTGTAAGGATGCAGTTTACAACGTAGAACACTATCCGCCATCAGCGCTGAAAATTTTAGGATTACCTTACTAAAGTTAGGCGCCTTATCTTGACATGTCTGACACAAAGAAATAGAAAATCTTATCTCGTGAAAGAGCAGGGAAATAGTTCACAGCGTGAACTATATTCTAGTTCATGACGTGAAACATAGATTGCTACTTCACGACGTGAACTGTAGTCTGCTATTTCACGAAGACCTGCTAGTTCACGGATTAAGGATTGTTAGACCAAAGTTAAGAGAGGACCATATTTGCACTATAGGAGTGTCCATGACTTGGATTAATGCAATTCTAAACTGAAATTTTGAAGCGTGAAACAAGAACAGTTCACGACATGAAACATAGACTGCTAGTTCACGACGTGAACTATAGTTTACTATTTCACGAGGATTTGCTAATTCACGATGACAAGAAGAGTCAATTCAATAGAAAACCAAGCGTAACAGTTGGAGTAGTGATTTAGCATGTTAAATCATATTCTCATGCACTTGAGATCAGGGAAACTCATTGGAGATGACCTTGTCCCCAACAATAGTTCATCAAATCACCTAGGTTCTTCTTGCCAAAGAAATGTTGGTTCAAGCCACTTGGTGAGCACTTTATTGAGTGTTGTAGCTTGGAGAAATCTGACCACCATAGAAATAAGTAGTGAAGAATCCATGGAAGAAGGGATAAGATTCTCTAGCTTTGGAGAAGAAAAACCAACTTCTCCTACAAATTATAGTGAAATATTTAATATGGCTAGGGGATTTTTTGGTCTCCAACATGGCACAAAAGATGAAGCACAACCTACGATTATGGGCCCGTTAACAAGCGCGAGGCACGGTCTAAGACCGGACTAACCAACCCAAATAGCCCTAACTTCTAGCCCTAAGATTGCTAACACAATGAGGATTAGTGGAATGACTCCTAGGGTTAGGAGGGACAAGGAAAATGCTGCCCAAATGGGCCAAATCTTCTTTCCCACATCGGAGGAAGTGGACATTAACATGAAGATGTCTAAAGCTGAGTACTAATTGCGACTACTGGGCTTAAAAGGCAAGAGCTTGATATGCGCAGAATAGAGGGAAATTGATAATTTGAATTTGTTTTGACCATGTGGCAAATAACCAAAAATATCTAGAAATGCCACTGATAACATGTGGATGGGAATGACAGAAGGGGGAATACGAGCCTTAGAACCCATAAACAAGGAACCCAAGGCTGAGGAAGTCCTTGAAACACAAGAAGTGGAAAATCTACCCAGGGCATCCATAGAGGGAGAGGATTGCCTTTACACAAGAGAGGATATACATGAAATGATCAATGATCCCACGTTCTTGTTGTAGAGCATGGAACTTCTAATTCAACAAAGACTAGGCTGGGGAAGCTAATGATAAGCTAGGTGATGACGATGTGCTTGGACCCAGCCACCATAGACCCAAATTGAATAGAAGAACCTACGTAGGAAGAGGATGAGATCTAGGTAGGGGTAGCTTCTTGAAGGCCAATTGTGGATCCCAACGTAGATCTAAATGCAATCATGAGGGCGGATCTGTTGAATATGATTGCAGAAATGGGTAGAGGCATGGTTAGGGAACTAGGCACTTCCCTTGAATCCAGAACATCTCAGATAAAGCCACACATCATTTCAAAGCTTGTGCAAAAGTTCTTAGGAGATGGGGACCCGATCTAGCACATAGATATTTTTGAGTCAACCTATGAAACATGTGGGCTAGTAAGCGATGTAAAAATGATACATGCTTTTTCTCTGACCCTAGAAGGGAAGGCCCACCAATGGTATCGAACCCTAAAGCTTGAGGATAAAGTCAATTTCACTTGGCTTAAGAATGTGTTCATACCAAGCTTTGCTCGAAGTGGTAATAGATGGAGTCCTGTGGCACAACTCCACAACATCAAGTTTTAAAAAAAAAGTCCATGCGAGATTATGCTTCTCGGCTCAAGCACCGGAACTCAAGATGCAAATTGAGAGAAAGGCTAACTGATGATTAGTTATTGCCCTGCTTCTAGAGAGAAGTCCGAGATTATAAGATGCATGATTATCTGGTGTTAGCCCAACCGACTACTCTAGATACGTGTTGCAAGTTGGCGAGATTAAATATGAGGATAACATGCTTGAGTTGCCGTACTCATCAGAAGATGCCAAGGTCACTTCGGTGGTAGCAGCATCACGAGTCTCTAGTCATCAAGAAGTGGGATCCAAGAACAAGCAAGTTGGCAACATGATAATTGAGGAACTCAGTACTACCATTTTGAAAAAGTTGAAAGTCATGGATGAGAGGGAAGCATCAGGAAATGCCCATCTCTACCTTTGGAGAGAATTAATTTGGTGCTCAATTTATAGACAAAATCATAGAAGCACCAAATGCCCTCATCTAAGGCCAAGGTAGTTACTTTATTGTGCTCACTGTCAAAGACTAGGGAACCATGACACTGCCATGTGCAGATATGTGAGGATCCAACCTTTAGCACAATTGACAGCACCTAGAGTTTCTCTATCCTTATTACCAGCACCACCGATGCAAACCAATGTGGCTGTAGAGTAGCCAAATACATCCTTCTTACCAAGAGGAATGTTCAAAATGCAAGAAATGTTACCATTGCCTAGCCTGTTTTACCACCACAACCACCACAGGCCAAGGTCAACCCCAGTTGTTGATTGAGGAACCCTTGGAAGTGGGAGAAGTCATGCACAAAGTAGAAGTTAATAACGACTACTACGAGGAACTAATGGAGATCACACTAGAGTATTATGTCTTATAAAACAGCATGCCAGTACCAGTGTTTTAAACCACGATACAGTGGAAGGGAAAAGACATAAAATTGACTATGAGAAGAGGACCCATACAGTGTTTTCATTGTAATGGACCTCATCGAGTAGCAGAGTGTCCTCTAAAATTTGTGACTAATGCTGTCCAAACTCAACCGATAGTAGCATAGACCAACGCCATGTCAACTCTGTCACGTGTTAAGTGTAGTGTTGATCATCTGATCAAGGATTGCCCATATCATGCCAATGGCTCTACTTCTACTTCTAACCATGCCACTATCATGACTATAAGTGTGCATCTTGGAAATATCATGCCATTAAATGTCGTGACACACGCACACAAGCAAAACAAGTGGACAAAGGGAAGAACCCTAGAGGTATTACAACCTTTAAGACTAGGAGAAGGAGAAGAGTAAAAAGGGTGATACCATGGTCATAATTCAAAATGGATCCGAGGAAGATACCATTGACACGGGATCTGTTGAGATATCGAGCTCATCTAGTGAGGTGGTGGACACTGATGACCCACTTGGGGGATAGGCCCAACACTTACACCACTGGCATGGTTGGTGAGATCATGGGTGATATGCGGCCAGTGGGATGACAGGCTGTGTGACAGCCATCTGCCTGGCATAGTTATAGCGTCAGCTCATTTAGTTGGGTTCACACTATAGAGAACCCTAGTATGTATTTGGTTGAGTACCTTTCATATTGTGTGTACTCTTATCTTTGTATATGGTGTGTTGAGATGGTGTGTTGAGTGTTGTGTGAAGAAGAAGAAGATTTTTAGCCTCTCACATTGTGTGTTCTCTTTTAGGGTTTTGTGAGTGTGTGTGTGCTTGCAAGAGCTCAAGCTCTCTTCTCCCCTGCATCTTTTCATGGTATCAGAGCCTAGTTCATGCTAAGGGCTAGCTACAAGCAAGAGAAGCATAGGAAACAGTACAAGGATAAGAGCTTCATCTACTCTTCCCTATTTGTGTTGGCGACTACACCCTTGTCGCGGGAGCTCTACGAGAGGCACTAGAAAACGATCTCTGATTGAGGAGCTTTCTTCGCGGGAGTAAAGCTATAGGGAAACTATATTATCTCATTGGACGTCATTTTTTCAGCCAAAAATGCGTTTTGGGCGCGTTAGGACCTCCGTTTTTTAGAAAGCAGGCGATTTCGTGCACTGCGGGTAAGTTATCGATTCTCTACAGAACTCTGTTTTAAGAACTGCAAGAAGACATATTGATTGTGCAGACAATGTGTGTGCTGCAAGGAGGTCAATAGTTGCCATTGGGGTGTATGTATGCACATTGAGGTCACTAGTTGTGACATTTGAGTGTAATACAGTACAACCGCTGCAGAAAATACAGCAGTTTGTGCAAGACAAACCAAAGTGCTGTTTCTGGTAAATTTGTGTGTCTGGCAAGATATCAAATGATGGCATAAACCAGATTGTTGCTGAGAAGCTTGATAAGAACAACTTCCATGCTTGGAGGTTCAAGCTGACAAATTTCCTTATGGAAAAGGGTTACTAGGACTATATAGAAGGTGAGCATGAAGAGGCACCGGAGATACCGGAGATCAATCCAACTACTGCAGATGTGAAAGAGTTCAAGGATTGGAACCAAGGAGCCAAAAAAGTTATGTATTGGCTCTCTATTAGTATATAGGACACTATGATTGGGCACATACAGGATGCCAAGTCCCCCAAGGAGGTGTGGGACACCTTGGTAAAACTCTATGAAACGAATACCAAGGCACGAAAGATACAGTTGAAGAATGAACTTCATACTGTGGAGAAAAAGAGTATGTCTATGAATGATTATGCATTAAAGATCAAGGGTATTGTGGAATCCCTTGCATCTATTGGTGTTTCAGTAGATGATGATGATAAGATGGAAGTCTATCTACGTGGTCTCGGGCCATAATACAAGGCGTTCAAGACGTCTATTCAAACTCGAGAAAACAATCCCAATTTCACAGATTTGGTGTCTATGTTGATTATAGAAGAGAAGAGCTTGGGTGAAGACCAACAGCCTTCACAAAATAAAAATAGTTCAGAGCAACAAGCCTTCTACACAAGTTCAGGAAGAGGATGAGGTAGCGGAGGCCGTGGACGCGGCCAAGGAGGTGGCCGAATAGGTACTCAGAATTATGGCCAGCAGCAGCAACAACAACAGTCCTGAATTCACAACAACAACAACACGTAAGTGGAAGAGGCCAATTCAGAGGTAGGGGGAGTCAAAGAGGTCGTGGAAATTGGCAAAGGTAGTATAATGATACACGTGGATTCTTTTATTGTGGTAAGCCTGGACATATGCAGGCATATTGTTATAAGAAGCAGGCTGACATGCAAAATGGAAAATTGCAGCAAAACAACTATGCATCCTCGAGTAGAAACAATGAGGATAATGAAAGGTTGTTTGTTATGCAGCATGTCATTAATGCCATGTCTGAAAATGTTGAAGCAACACATAAAGATGATGTATGGTACGTTGATTCAGGTGCTTCGAACCACATGACAAGTCATGGGGAGTGGTTCAAGGAGATGAAAAACCTTGAAAGACCACATTTTATGGAAACAGGGGATGACATTGCTCATCCAATTGCCCATGTTGGAGATGTGCCATTGTCTATGCAGGACGGCAAAGTGAAGTACCTTGCAGATGTACTTCATGTTCCAAACATAACAAAGAATCTGGTTTCAGTTGGCCAGATGATTGAGCAAGGTTTGCAGGTTCGGTTTAACCCTGATGGTTGTTATGTTGAAGACTTTAAAGACAAGTGCAGGTTGGTTGCAAAAGGCAACAGAGTGGGCAAAATGTTTACATTGAATGTAAACATTCTAAAGTGAGTGCTGCGATGCCTAAAGTGAGTGTTGCGATGTTTGCAAATGGTTCACGAATTGTTGCAGACACAGACATTTGGCATAAAAGAATTGGACATGTGAATGTGCAGAGAATGAAGTCTATGCAAACTAAAGGAATTGTGACAGGGCTGCCAAAGTTTAAAGTTGAAGGTATGCAGAAAATATGTGAAGCATGCCAATTTGGAAAGCAAACAAAGCATGTATTTCCACATAATAGAAATGTGAGCAGAAATACACTAGATGTTGTTTATTCAGATGTATGGGGTCCTATGAAGACCATGTCTATGGGAGGCTGCCGGTATTATGTGACATTTATTGATGACTACACAAGGAAAGTGTGGGTATACTTCATGAAGGAGAAGGGTGAGGTGTTCACTCATTTTCAGAATTTTAGAGTTATGGTTGAAAAGCAAACAGGGAAATATGTAAAGTGTCTAAGGTCAGATGGAGGAGGAGAGTAATTCTCTAATGAGTTCTCTGAATTTTTGAAGAAGAATGGTATTCGAAGACAGTTTTGCTGCAGATACACTCTGCAGCAAAATGGAGTTGTTGAGCGGAAAAACAGGCACATTGCTGCTGAGATTGCGCGAGCATTGATGTGGTAGAGAAGAATATGCCGCATAGCTATTGGACTGAGGCTGTTTCTACAGCAGTTTACATCATGAACATGACTCCAACTACAACCATACATGATGTAACTCCAGAGGAGAGGTTTACTGGAAGAAAACCTGATTTGTCTTATCTGAAAGTCTTTGGATGCATTGCATATGTGCATGTGCCAAATGAGCTGAGAACTAAGCTGGATCCAAAAGCTAAAAAATGTGTGTTTAGTGGGTATTCCCTTGAGAAAAAGGAATACAAGTGTTATAACCCTGCTACACGTGAGTTGAGGGTAAGCAGGGATGTTGTTTTTGATGAGATGAGCAGCTGGTATGCTGTTGGGGCTGATGGGAGTGGAAATGTGGTTGCACAGAATGCAAGTCAGCAATCACAGTCTTTGAGTGGACTAGGAGAGTCCTCATCTAGTGGTTCACTTTGATAGACCATGAGTGGCAGTCTGCGTCATAATACCAGTCCTGCAAATGTGATTAGTACATCACATAAAGGCAAAGAGAAAGTGGTTGAGCCTGACATTTCTGCACGGCATTCTCATGTTGATGGAGAGTCTAGTGGCTCAGAGATTGGCCTTGATTGAGGATCTTGGGATACCAGCTATGAGAACACCTGGTGTAAAGAAGGCTATGGAAGCCATGAATGCAAAGCTGCGAAGATCTGGGAGAGTGAAGAATCCTGTGAGAGGTCTACCTATGATGGTTATGTGGCACCTCACTATGCATACATGGCAAAAGTTGTATAGGTTGTAGAGCCCACATGCATTGATGAGGCCATTGGAAATGTGTGTTGGGAGAAAGCTATGGATGAGGAGATGGATGCACTATATGGAAATGAGACTTAGGATTTAGTGCAATTGCCTGAAGGCAAGAAAGCCATTGGATGCAAGTGGGTGTACAAAGTAAAACATAACAGTGATGGAAGCATAAGCAGGTACAAGGCTAGATTGGTAGCCAAAGGATATGCGCAGACATATGGCATTGATTATGAGGAAACTTTCAGCCAAAGGATATGCGCAGACATGGCATTGATTATGAGAAAACTTTCAGCCCAGTTGCCAAGATGGCAACAGTGAGAGTTGTGAGATAGTAGTGGCTGCGTCAAAGCAATGGTCTTTACATCAGATGGATATAAAGAATGGTCTTTACATTAGATGGATACAAAGAATGCATTCTTGCATGGGCATTTGCAGGAAGAGGTGTATATGTTGCAGCCACTTGGTTATGAGGATGTGAGTCACCCCGAGCATGTTTGTAGGTTGAAGAAAGCCTTGTATGGCTCAAAACAAGCACCAAGAGCATGGTCTGACAAGATTTCTGAATATCTTGTCACTATTGGCTTTCATGTAGCCAATGCAGATTTCTCGTTGTATATGTGAGACACAGTGATAGAGGGGTTGTGCTTGTTGTCATCTATGTAGATGACCTATCATTACGGGGGACCATGATGCAAAGATCTTTGATGTAAAGATCTTGCTTAGATAGAGGTTTGGGATGAAGGATTTGGGGGAGCTCAGATATTTCTTGGGCATTGAGGTGATGATTAGGTCACCACATGGTATTGGATTACTGTAGAGATAGTATGGCTTGGACATGTTGTCCAAGTATGGTATGACAGGCTGTAAGCCTATCTCAGTGCCATTAGATTAGAATGGCAAGTTGAGTGCAGATTCAGGAGAGATTTTGGAGGATCCTGCTATGTATAGGTGCATAGTAGGAAGCTTGATCTACATGACAATCATCACCAGGCCAGATTTGAGCTATGCTCTTGGGTTGGTGAGTCAGTTTATGCAGGTTCCTCGGAAGTCGCATTTGGATGCATTGAGATGCATACTGAGGTATGTGAGGTATGCATTGAGATGCATACTGAGGTATGTGAGGTCTACTTTGCATTGTGGACTATTTTATGAAACTGGGACAGAGATATGTGTACATGGGTACACAGATGCTGATTGGGCTGGTAGTATCTCAGATAGCAGATCTACTAGTGGATTCATGTTTTCTTTGGGGAGTGGTGCTGTGACTTGGAGCAGCAAGAAGCAGTCTACGGTTGCTCTATCCAGTACAGAGGCTGAGTACAAAGGTGCTGCTATGGCAGCATGTGAGGTAGCTTGTTTGAGAAAGCTACTTGTTACAAATTTGGGTCTATCAATGGATAGACAAGTTGTCATTTTCTGTGACAACATTAGCAGTATACAGTTGGCCAAGAACACAGTTTTTCATGCTCAAACGAAGCATATAGAGGTCCACTACCATTTTGTCAGAGAGAAGGTTTTGGCAAGAGACGTTGACCTTGTTTATGTTAGCACACAGGATCAGGTCGCTGACATCTTCACCAAAGCATTGGGTACAGAGAAGCTCCGCAGAGTCAGGGCTTCCCTTGGTGTACATGAGATGGAGTTGAGCTCGAGGGGGAGTGTTGAGATATCGAGCTCATCTGGTGAGGTGGTGGACACACTGATGACCTGCCTGGGGGATAGGCCCCACACTTACACCACTGGCATGGTTGGTGAGATCATGGGTGCTATGCGACCAGTGGGATGACAGGCTGTGTGACAGCCATTCTAGATATTGCCTGGCATAGTTATAGCACCAGCTCATTTGGTTGGGTTCACACTATAGAGAACCCTAGTATGTATTTAGTTGAGTACCTTTCATATTGTGTGTACTCTTATCTTTGTATATGGTGTGTTGAGTGTTGTGTGAAGAAGAAGATTTTCAGTCTCTCACCTTGTATGTTCTCTTTTAGGGTTTTGTGAGTGTGTGTGTGCTTGCAAGAGCTCAAGCTCTCTTCTCCCCTGCATCTTTTTAGGATCCACCCAATCAAAGGAAGGAGATGACCAAGTGCTGAAATCGAATGAGCAGTTAAAAGAGAGACCAGCAACCCCCAAGGGTGTTAGAGAATATCCAAATGCTGAAGAGGAAATAGGGAAGCTTGAGGAAGCTAAGGCCCTTATTGAGAAGTGTCGACGCAACCATGAAGCCAAATTGAGGGCTAACAAGGCCATGGATACAATGTACCCACAAAATGAGCCGTTAAAAGAAAGGAAGTTGGATGTGCCTACTCCAATTCCAGAGGGGTTCGAAGAAGGAACTCATAGTGACTTGATGGCAAGAATGTTTGAGGAGGCAGATCAAGAATTGTCAATCCATTCATTCCGAAGAAGGAACTCATAGTGACTTGATGGCAAGAATGTTTGAGGAGGCAGATCAAGAATTGTCAATCCATTCATTCCCTAGGATTGAATATGAGACAAACACGTGGAAGGAGCCCTCACTTGTTGCCAGAGAACCTAGAGACATAGATAGTCTCTCAATAATACTACTGTCTACAACCATCAAAATGCCGCTGGGACCATAGCTACGCAACACACTGGCATTGTGGACAGATGACTGGGTAAAAGGAAGAATGAACCCAATGTCCACTACAGAGGAGAACCAGTCACCTCTGGCACAGAAAACCTAGTGCTTGAGGAAAGGGGAACACCCAGATTCATCAAAATACCTGCCAACCAATTGGGGAGGTATTATGAGAGTGATGATACAAATGCCACGATTCCAATCCACCATAATGGGTAGTACCAAGCACTTGCTATCCTGGATGGAGGTGCGGGTGTGAGCATTATTACCAAGCGATGCCGGGAGAACTGGGGAAAACCAGAGTTAGAAAGAGTGGACCTAATCGTCAAGATGGTAGATGGAACATCCTCAAGACCAATGGGGCTATTGATGAAAAACGTTAGGCTTAAGGTCTTTTTGTTCCATTACCATCATACATTTGTTGTAATGGACTTTTTGCACTAGCCAGATTTATATGACATTATCTTGGGTAGATGCTTCATGAGGGAAGCCAAGGTGGTGCATGATTGAGCGTTAGACCAAGTGTATATTCGAAAGGATTTGTAAACTCTGAAAATCAATCTCCATACATGGAAGGCACATCCCATGGAAGGGCAGTTGTTTGGGAATGATTTGGTCACCACTAAATGAACCACATCCTTACAAGTATGCCAACTAGTTATGAACACTCATGGGAAGAGGAAGGGGAAGAGAACGAGATGTACGCGTCACTTCTACCTCCAAACTTTAGTGAAAACTGGATGCATGTACTTGCCACCATAGATGTGTTGTTGCCCAGAGGAACAAAGTATGTTGAATCAGGAATGATTCCCACAACCTTAATGCGCATGGTAGATGTGCTACCCAGAGAAGGGGAAACAAAGGACAAGCACAGAAGTGCCTGGACCACTTGATCACAACAACACCCAACGGCTTAGGAAATGGCAAAAACAAAAGAGATATATCGCTCGACGTAATGCCCTGTTGCAAAGTAAACCCACGGGCTCCCAGTGGCTTAGATATCTTGAGGTCACTAAGGTGCACGATGAGTTTTGTAAGAACTAGGGCGAGGAGTTGAGTAAGGTACCCTTGGAAGGAAAACAGGAGGAGAAAACTACGATTCAAGAGCCTGATACACCTAAACTTATTAAGGCAGGACAAAGGAAATGAAACAAGGCTCTAGTTGAAGCTGAGTGAGAGGCAAGGAAAACGAGCTCGAACAGAAGATGATGACGACGACAAGCTGGATCTGCTCTTAGTGTCAGACCATTTCAGAATCTACACCATTGAGATGAACCAAAGGTGCTCCAATTGATGGCCAAAAGAAAATGGCCAATCCACATCTTATGATAGGCCAGCAAAAGTTAAGGTGGTAGACATTGAGAGTTGGGGCAGGATCCCAAACCTGTCTACATTGCTATAATGGCTTAACGACGGTTGAAGAAGAAGAAGTCATTGCTGCTATAAAAGAGTTCAAGGACTTTTTTGCTTGGAAATATATGGAAATGAAGGGTGTACCACCCGAGGTGGTTCAACACACTATCCCGATCATGGAAGGAACAAGATGATCCAAGAAAAAACCGTACCAGATAAATCCTAAATATGCAGCTATAGTAAAGGAGGAAATTGATAAGCTCCATTGCGGATTTCATCTTTGAGATTGAGCACATAGTTTGGCTTTCGCCAATCGTGATCATGCCAAAGAAGAATGGAAAGCTAAGAGTTTGTGTTTATCTTAAAAAGGTCAATGTAGCTACCAGCAGGAAGGACCACTATCCTTTACGATATAAGGAGCATGTATTGGAATAGGTAGCAAGGTAGGAAGCCTATAGCTTCTTAGACGAGTTTTCAGGCTACAATCAGGTATTCATTGCACCAGAAGACCAACACAATACAGTCTTCAACATAATGTAGGGGACCTATGCTTATAAGGTTATGCTTTTTGGCCTCACTAATGCCCCATCGACTTTCCAACGATTGATGTGCACGGCCTTACTTATTTACAAAAGTGGCTCGAGCTATTAATTGACAATCTGTGTGCACATTCACAATGGACTGAACACTTGGCTTGCTTAAGGAAGGTGTTTGAGAGATGTTGATTATATCGCATATCCTTAAATCCTTTAAAGTGCCAATTTTGGGTCAAAGATGATGTAATCTTAAGTCATATTATGTCTATGAATGGTATTTCCACTGATGAGCAAAGTGAAGTTGATCTTGGAATTACCCCCTCCAATAAACTACAAGGGGGTGAAACGGTTTATGGGACACATTGGATATTATCGAGACGATTCATCATATTCTATGCTAAAATTGCCAGGCCATTGTATAAACTACTCATTGTCTTTGAGTGGACTGAAGAATGCTAAGAAGCATATGATAAGTTGAAGAAAGCATTGGCTAGTGCACCAATTTGTGACCACCCAACTGGGACATCGTATTCCATGTACACATTAATGCTATAGGATGCGTATTGGTACAACCTGAGAAATTTAAATTGGATACCCAGTTTGCTTTGCTAGTCAACAACTTAATGATGCATAAATAAACTACACCACAACCGAGCGTGAAGGGTTGGCCATGGTTTAGGTTGTTAAGAAATATAGACATTACTTGTTGGCCAACAAATTTGATTTCTTTATTGATTACTAGGTCTTATTATATCCAGTGAATATGCCATGCACCACACGAAGAATCACACGATGGTTGCCTTTACTCATAGAATTCGACTTTATGATCACAGTGACAAAAGGAACACAACATGTTTTGGTAGACAATATGTCTAGAATCCCAAATGGAAAACTTGCAAAACTAGAATTGATGATGACCTCCCAGATGCATGTCTGTTCAAAATTGATATGGTGCTTGAGTGGAACAAGGAAATATCAGAGTACCTAGCTCATGGTTTTCCACAAGATTGGTCCTTGAACAAAGATAAGATGTGTCAACTTATTAGGCTGGCCACACCATATTAATTGTGCGGGAGAACTATATAAGCTAGGCAAAGATGATATCCTCTCAGGAGATGTGTGCGAGAAGATGAATTCATCACAATATTAGAAGAAGCACACTCAGGAATAGCCGGAGGACATTTTGCTGGAGAAGTTACCGCTCGCAAAGTACTCCAAGTAGGCCTATGGTGGCCTATTATTCGGAGATGCCATAGAATGTGTGAAAAGATGCGAGGAATGTCAATGATTTTCTATTCCACAAAAAAATGACAGAGTGCCACTTACCCTTGTAGTTGTGAGGCAACCCTTTGAGAAATGGGGTATTGATTTTGTTCGACCCATTAGTCCAGCAGTGCATCCATCCCAAACTCATTATGTGATCGTGGTTATGGATTATTTCACCAAGTGGGCAGAGGCGAGAGCCTCTAAAACATACAATGCTCGTACTACAGCCAAGTTCTTGTATGAACAAATCATTTCCAGATTTGGTTGCCTAATAGAATTAGTCAGTGTGACTGGGATACACATTTTATTAAGATAAAGTGATTGAACATTTACTCACAGGATTCCTTGTAATCCATTGAAAATCATCACCTTATTATCCACAAGCAAATGGCCAAGTTGAGAGCACTAACAAGATTTTATGTGCTATCTTGACCAAGACCTTAGCCAGTTGCACTATGGGCCTACCTTACATCGTATAAGGTGGCGATGGGATACACTCCCTTTTGTCTAGCTTATGGCATTGATGTGGTAATTATTAGCCTATGGAATTCTTAGTTCCAAGCCTGCGTATTGCAGTACAAGAAAGGGTTATGGAAAATGCATTAACTGAGAGACTGATTGACTTAGAAAAACTCGATGAAACCCGGCTAATTGCATCTCATGGGCTTATGGTCGAGAAATTACGGAGAAAACATTGGTTTGACCATAACCTAAAACAGAAAGAACTAGAAACGACTGAATTGAAACCATCGATGGGTAGAAATGGAGGGATACATCAAGGGAAGTAAGCTCAAAAAATATTATGGACCGTGACCTAGGAAATTCTTGAACAAGAGTATATTCTAAAGCACAAGAAGGAGCTAACCAAGGAAAAAATCAGACTCAAATCAGACAAGCTCAAGAGGAAGCAAAAGCCAAAGCCAAAGTAAAACAGAGACTCCAAGGGAGAATGCTACATGTAAACATGGCTTCACTCACCTTGCTTGAAGAGGATGACCTGGATATTGAGCCATCACACCTCAGTGTAAATGTCACTACAAAGGGTAGTCACACAAAGAGCGCTTCTCAAGGAGTTGTGGAGCGTGGAAACCTCAAGGGTTATTGGCTTGGCCATTGGAAAGATCCTCACGATAGTTGCGGTTCACTAGGTAATCTCTTGTTGGATGTGTTTCAAGGGGGGTTTAGGTGAGCCATAATAGTTGTTGTCAGTAGCCTCACCACCATAATCCTCCTAGAAAAACTTATGATGTGTAATATCTCCATAAAAATGTCTTCCGCTTATTCCTTGTTGTGGTGTGCCTCTATAAAAGAACCTTTCTCATGACCTAGTACACACCTCCATAATACCTAATATATCCCCAACTCATACAATTAGCTTGCAACCACCATAAATGTCTACCGCTTATTCCTTGTTGGTGTGCCTCTGCAAAAGAACCAAAGGTTGCTCAATGACCTAGTACACACCTCCATAATACCTGATCTATCCCCAAGTTATACAATTAGCTCTTGCAACCACCATAAATGTTCTACAGAGAGTGACTCCCTTTTAGTGATCTTAGACATTCCTTCTGAAAATGCTTCACCAATCAAGAACATCATCATACCAAGTCATCTGAGAAACTTCCAAAGTAAATGAGTGAATCCCTTTTGGTGATCTCAAACATTCCTTCTAAAAATTCTCCACCAATCAAGAACATCATCATACCAAGTCATTTGAGAAACTTCCAAAGTAAATATATCGACATCCAGAAACTAGCTTGGCACACCATCTAGAAACTGGCCTAGTACACCATCTAGTAGCTCTCTGAACTTATCCAAGACAAGAAATCATTGTCAAGTCTATGATGTATTGTAAAATTGAATTCTTGCAACAGCAACAACAACCACTTTCCTGTCATATTTGTCTTATTCACCAAATATACTAAAGCCAATTGATGGTGGTGGTGGTCAACATGGAAAACAAAACAAGTACCAATAGGTAATTCCAAAACTTATATATTGAGTATATCATACCTAAGGCCTCCCTCAGAGTTGCAAAGCAATTCTTCTCTTTGCACTAGAAAGCATCTGGCTTGCATAATAAATTGAGTGGTACCATTCTCCTTTTGTCTTTTGCATGAGGGCACTCCTGATTACAACAAATGAGGTATCAAATAAAGACATGGAAACCTCATCCATCACAATCGAGACTATTGTGAGCATGAGCTTAAGGTTCCAAATTTCCTTTTCATAGTGATCATCATTCTACACATATTGAGCATATTCTTTTTTTAGCAACAACTGGACATGGCGCATATGCCAATACCGGAGTAATTGTGTGTGTCATTTGATATGTCCAAAGAAATCTACCTAATTACTTGATATTACAACACGATGCTTGTAATTTCACAATAACAATCACCTTTTGGGGATCCACTAATAATCCTTCCTTTGAAACAATGCAACCTAGTAATGCCCAAAAACTTTGGAGTCATTAACACTCTCATGAAAGTTGTGAGATAATCATAAAAGATCTCATGTACCATTCTTTGGAAAGTGGCAGGGGAATTCTTCAATCCAAATGCCATCATATTAGACCATTCTATAAACAAAAGCTTCTTTTCTTTTGGAGCCACCTGAAACCTAATTGTAGCCACCCGAACCTAATTGTAGCCACCCGGACCTAATTGTAGCCACCTGAAACCATCCAATAATGAGCCTCAAGGCTTTTTTTTCTTTCTAGAGCCATTTGGACTTGATTGTAGCAGCCTAAAACCATCCAAAAATGAGTACATCATATATCCACCTACTCCATCCATAGAAGATAATATGTATTTAGAGCTAGGAGGGGAAAGGGGTATGTCATGGTGGTTGAATTCAACTTTTTGTAATCCACCAAAACCTATAAGAGACCTATAAATTCTCATTTTTCTTAGGCACAATCACTATTGGTGACACCCAACTTCCTTATCAAGTGGATAAATGAAGCTCACCTTCAACAATTTATCAATTTTTTATTTGGCTTACTTGGCATAATTCAGTTCTCAGTTGGTACCATTAACACAGGAACAACATCTTCCTTAAGGTTAATCTTATGCTCATAAAAGATGGGATCAATGCCCGTCATATATGTATAACCCCAAGAAAAAAAATCTTTATATCCTAATATAGCAATTCCTTTAACTTCTGTCTCCATTTTGTTTCTAGCTTGGCACTATAACCATTACAATCCAAGGATTTTTCTCATCACTCAGATTCATATTTACAAGTTCATTTTCCTAAGCTCAACCTTTGCATGTCCTTATCATGTGTCTCTTTTGCAGTAATCAAAGCTTTTATTTCTACTGGAACATATGCTTCTCTAGCCTCTTATAGAATCTTCTTTAACGGTGCTAGATCTATAAACATCACATCCGTCGACTCATATTGAGAGACTATTTAGACAAAATCAACATCAACATCAATAAATAAGGAAACCAAATCTAGATTCTCCTTTAAAATCTTTTCTTTTGCATTGTCCTCCACCCCTTCCAACCAATTCAGACCTTCTACATAGAGAGGGCAATCAGGTAAAGAGAATGCAGGGAGAGGGAAAGCTTGAGGTTCTTTGTAAGCAAACATACACACCAGAGAGAGCAAGACACAAGAGAGATGGATGGATGAATTTTATTCTATCTTCTTCGCAGATTCTCTACAACCATTAACATAAAGAGTCATGAGTACATACTATAAGGGAAATTACCCTCCGGAGTACCATAATTTGCAAAGGCCGGGCCATAGTGTGAACCCAAATACATGAGCTAGTGCTATAACTATGTCATAACTCTAATAATCCAAATTGGCTATCACACAACCTATCATTCATCACTCTCACTAGCGGCAAATCAACCATAATCTCACCAAACATGTGAGTGGCATAAGTGCGAATGCTATCACACCTAATGTCCACTCATCAATGTCCACATCACTAATTGAGCTCAATATCTCAACGCCCCCCTTGAGCTTAAACTCCACACACTACACTCCAAGTAAGCTCCTAAACCTATGGAGATCCTTTGTACCAAGTGCCTTCATGAAGATGTTAGCCACCTGCTAGAACCTTCTCCCTCACAAAGTGATAATACACCTCAATGTGCTTTATCCTAGCATAGTATACTAGGTTACTGGCCAACTATATGCTACTCATGTAGTCACAATAAATGACAACTACCCTATCCATGGGCTCACCCATATCATGAAGTAGCTTTTGAAACCAAGCTGCCATAGTGTCCCTATACTTTGCCTTTGTACTCAACAAGGCAATTGTTGGTTTTTTATTGCTACTCCAACTATAGAAACACTCCCAAAAGAAAAAATAAATCCCCTGGTAGACCTCCTATCTACTGTGGCACTACTAACCCAATCAACATCTGTGTACCTATATGTTTTATCTCTATGCCAGTCTCATAGAAAAGTCCATAACCAATTGTGGACTTATGTACTTGAGAATCTGTCTAACCACATCCAAGGGTGGCTTCTTAGGGAACTACAAAAACTAACTCACAATTCTAATAACGTAACTCAAGTCTGGCCATGTAGATCAAACTGCCCACTATGTGCTTGTACATAGTGGGTCATCCAAAAGCTCACCTATACATATGGAAAGCTTTGTGTTCTACTCCAATGGCACTGAAATAGGCTTATAACTTCTTATATCATACTTGGACAACATGTCCAAGCCATAGTAATAACAAAATGCCATGAGGTGATCATCTCACCTCTATGCCCAAGAAATACCTTAGGTCACTCAAATCCTTTATCTCAAACTCTGCTTCAAAATCCTCCTGATCATGTACTTCAACATCACTATCATCAGTGATAATCAAGTTATCCACATAAATGACTAATAGCATGATCCTTCTATCTATGTTTTTCACATAACTAGCATGATCCCTATATCTATATTTTTGACATAAATAACATGATATCTCTATTTGCATTGGATATGTAAAATCCAATGGTGACAAGAAACTCCCCGATCTTGTTTGACCATGCTCTGGGTGTCTCTTCTACAAGGC
The DNA here is from genome assembly GCF_041138505.1 of Cibotium barometz. Lineage (NCBI taxonomy): Eukaryota > Viridiplantae > Streptophyta > Polypodiopsida > Cyatheales > Cibotiaceae > Cibotium > Cibotium barometz. The sequence goes on from NC_141049.1 coordinate 64,703,138, forward strand.
TTTGCGTAACTTTTGCACACAAAATCTAGGTGTGCATCACTCTCATATCTTGGTGGCTACATCATGTATACTTCTTCTTGCAAATCATCATGCAAGAAGGCATCCTTTACATCCATCTAATGTAAAACTCTTTATAGATATAGCAATAATAGTTCACAAAGTTTCCATTCATGCAATCAGTTTGAATGTCTCCTTATAGTCCATGCCATAGGTTTGTGCATAACCCTTAATAACCAATCTTAGCTTACTATAATTGATCCATCTGATTTATGCTTTACCTTATACACCCACTTACTTCCAATTGCCTTCTTTTCCTTAGGTAAAGACACTAACTCCCATGTTACATTTAGCTCCAATGCTACCATCTCATCCATGGCATCTTCCCATTCATATCTCAACCTATCAACACAGGGTATCTAACCCTTATAAACCTCATACACTTGGATCACTACAAGCTGTCCTCAAAAAATAACTCTGGTTCTCCTTGTACCAGGAGTGAACACTATTGGAATACCAAGCTCCTCTCATCAAGGCTCTACTTTGAGCCACTAGAGTCACCATCCACATAAGAGTGACCTACTGATACATTAGGCACAAAAGGTTAACCTACCTTCTCCTTTCCTTTGCATGATATATGTGTACCTTTATCTATCCTCAACTTGCTTGAACATGCACTAACATTGGATCCACTATCAAAGGATTCTCTAGGTCCACTAAGCACTTGTGCTTTACTACTCTACATGTGGGGTAGTATCATTACTTCTTACAGCTACATCTTATGTTACCTTCACTGGTGCATACCACAGTTATACATCTCATCAAAGACAACATCTCTACTTACATCTCATGAATGGTAGGGTTATTACATTTATAACCTTTTTTCTCCAAAGCATAACCAATGAAGATGCATTTCTATGCCTTTGGATCCAACTTTATTCTCACTTCATCGGGAACATGCACATATGGACATTCCCTAACACAATGGTATTACCTAACACAATACAATTACATCCATTTTGAGCACCCATGAACTCGGGCAGGGGACCCGCATAACATGGGTGAGTTGCAAGTTACAATCCTTTTTAAGGCTCTTCGTGGCCTGGGCAGGGCACTCTCATACGTATACAAAATAAATCATGTGCCACTCATGGTCACCTTCGTAGCTCACAACATGGCTACGTCAATATCCTTTGCACCTCTTGCATATATCATAGCGGGTTGACATGGCTTCGAGAGACCGAAAAATGCATGTGTCTGTAAATGCTTTAAAGCATGTGAATGAGGGCTTATGCTTGGATTTATTTACATGATGAAAATTTCAAACCCTTATCTCTTAGGGTTTTAAACAACCACCTTGAGTTAATAAAAATAAAAAAAGCCTTATCGCTTCTCTGTGGTCGGTTGCTCTCTGTGCTTCTCCCAAAGTCAGGCTTCGTCTTTTCCCCGCCGCTACCCTGCACACCTGCAGTTCACATTCGCCATGGCTTTCTCCTCTTTATTGGCCACCTTGAGTTAATAAAAATAAAAAAAGCCTTATCTCTTCTCTATGGTTGGTCACTCTGCGTGCTTCTCCCAAAGTTAGGCTTCGTCTTCTCCACGCTACCCTACACCTGCAGTTCACACCCGCCATGGCTTTCTCCTCTCTACTGGCTATAGTTGCTGCCGTTGTTTATTGATAACAAGCACATTTTTGCCCTAGTTTCTCTGCTATGAAAGGCCTTAGTCCTTCACTTCACCACCAACACACTTGTCGATGGAGTCACAGCCGTTCTTGGTGCTGCTTCTTATGGGCAGCTTCAATGATGAGTGGGAGAGTCAGCAAGTGCATGCTGCTCTTCGCTACTTTTCTTCTCAGCTCCAACTCTTCCTCGTTGCTTTCACTGGCCTCTAGGACTGTAGCTACAATGCTACTCCTTTGTGGCCCACTTAACACGTCTACAACCAAGCTCTCTTCTTTAGAGCTTTCATGGCAACTTTGACTACATCCTAGCTGTGTTCGACTTTGCTGTCTTTGCTTTGATAAATTGTTGTGTGTTGCTCACTCTCCCTCTACCAGGTGATGTCGGCTCTCCTCCAGGTGATGTTGATGCTACTGGGTGGCAATTGCCGACTCTCCTTGTTGTGTTGATTGTGCATTTACCTCTCTATATTGCATGCAATCGTGACTGTGTTTGCCTCTCTCTACTACATGCAACCGTGACTGTGTTCTGTGTTTGCCTTTTGTTGCTATTCCAAGCAATGGCCTGCTGCCTCTACTACTTTTTGATTGCCTTCTCTCTCATTAGCAACCCCAAGGTGTTGCTCAACTACGCCTCTTAAAATTTTTGCAACCTCCTTTCCGTAAGGTTCTTGTAGTCACCATTCTTGATACCTTTAGCTCTCGTATGAGCTTCAAAACTCCATAGCATCTCCCATTGCTACTTTACCTCTCCAAGACCTCCAAGTTGAGGTCTTACATTATTATCATTGAAATGTCCTTCATGAGCTCCATGATGTACACGTTCCAATCATGCATGCACATTCAACAATGATGCTTTCTTTATGGATTTCCTCTGTAAGAAATCCGAGGTGCCAATTCTGTGGAAGAACCCACAAGTCTTCCATCTTTGTTGCCCATCCACAATGTTTACTTTTTTAAGATGCAAAGTTTTATCTCCCTCCTATATAGCCTTTCACTCCATCCACCACCATTGATGAGCTAACTACTATTTATGATGTAACAATATTTTGCTGAAGCTACCATGCTCTTAAATCATTCCCATTATTAGATCACAAAAAAGAAATTGGCATTACCATGTTGTGATATTGTATGAAATTGACATTACCATCATGTTGTGATATGTGTGAAATTGGCATTACCATGCTGTGATATTGTGTGAAATTGGCATTAACATGTTGTGATATTATGTGAAGGTTTGAAAAGAAGTTCAAACAATAGCCACCTGAGTTGTCAATGTAAAAGATTTGACAAGAGGTTAAGTTTCATACTCAAAACAAGGTTATTAAGAGGCTGAAAAGAATACAATTTTATCAAAAGTAAGAATGCAACATGTCTGTTATGACTCTCCAAACTACAATAATAACTTTTAAAACCTGGCTAGGTGTCATTTGGCGGGAGAGTCTTTATAGCATGTTTTTCCTTGCAGTGAACAACCACAATGTTTACTTTTTCAAGATGCAAAGTTCTATCTCCCTCTTGGCTTGTCGAGACTTAGTAGCCTTTCTAGTCATGGACCAATTGATGGTTCAACAACTATTCAATGATGTAACAATCTATTGGTGAAGTTACAATGCTCTTTAATCATGAGCATACTTAGATTACAAAAGTGGATTCTTTATTTTTGACATTATATTGTAGTGAGAGGTTTGAAAACAAGTTTAAAACAATAGTCTCATGAGTTATTAATGTAATAGTACAACAAGAGGTTAACTTTTAAATTTATAGCTACTTAAAACAAGTCTCTTAAGAGGGTTGTAAAGAAGTTAGATGTATTTATTACTTGGGTAGCACTATTAAATAATGCAACAATTGCTAAAAAAGGTTGTTGGCACCTAACAAAACATAATACAATATTGTTGTTCTAACATGGGTTGCATGAGCTATCAATCCCAAAATGATGCCATTCGAAGAATGTAGTAGGTCTTGATATGATGTGCATTCTTATGGTAGATGCAACTTTTTGGTCTTTGATGTAATTTGACTTACAAAGAAGGGTGCTTGAAATACATTTTGTGCATGCACATACACACATACACTTGCACATGCATGTGTATGCACACAGTGTGTGTGTTTGCACGTGCACGTGCACAATGCAAAATCATGTGAAGGAGATCAATTTCAAATTTGAACGTAAGTGATATGGAGTTCCATATCTTTTAAATTATGTGCATAGTTTAAGTGGACGCTTAGTTTGTCAACCCTATAATGATATGGTATTGTTTTGGTGTGTCCTTCGTTGTCACTATCAAAATGGTTCCATGACACAAAATTTGTTTCCAATCTATTATAGTAAATTTAGATGGATGTCTCATTGAGGAACACTATAAGGACATCCATTATTTTTGATATGACATTGCGGTATCCTACATGTTTTAGTACATACATGTACCATTTTCCTTAATTGCATATACATGAAGGATATAATTTAAGCATGTCTATTAAAGTCAAGCAAGTTTGAGTTTAATGAATTATTGTATAGACTCAATACGAGTGTACCACATGGATGTCTGCCTCATTGAGGAACACCATAAGGACATCCATTATTTTTATTGAGGAACACCATAAGGACATCAATTATTTTTGATACGACCTTGTGGTATCCTACATGTTTACATACATGTACCATTTTCCTTAATTGCATATACATGAAGGATATAATTTAAGAATGTTTATTAAAGTCAAGTACGTTGGGGTTTAATGAATAATACACTTATTGTATTGATGTGTATACTCTTATTAGACCTTGGAAAAATGCCCCTTGTTTGCATGCCATAGGATAAGGGGTACCCAAACCCACCCACCCTCAACTCCCTTCTAAGGACACATAGCTGCTACTATTAGACCTTAGAAAAATGTCCCTTGTTTGTATGTAGGATCGTAGAATAAGGGTACCCAAACCCACCCACCCTCATAACTAAGGACACCTAGATACCATTTGGGGGGAGGGGGAGATCATGGATGGATTACAATAGGGAGTTGTAGCCAATATATAATATATTGATGCGCACAAAAGCTTTGAGAATCTATAGCACAATAATCCCGTGATTCATGTGCATTAGAGGATGGGGGACTCGTTCTCACTTCTAACCCATTGGAGGAAGGAGGGCTCATGGTCCATTGACATGCATTTCTATTATTACTTGTAGTGTTAAAAGAAGGGCATTTTTATTATTACTTTAGTGTTCAAAGAAGGTGATTTCTTAGGTGATGCTCCGCAAAGACACCCAACCTAAAACCTTCTTCATTCACATCATGGTATCTCAGGGAAATGGGTCAAAACGCACTAGACAAAGTATGATGTCAGAGTAAGTCATACCATTGCAATTCGCTAGAATAATGGAGGATTTTTTTCTTTGTGAGATCAGCTAGAGATGGGTCCCGACTCCCTATGGTATGAGACACAAGAGTTCTACTTAAATGTAGTTTAGCCTTACAAGAGTTGGTAGGTGGTGTGGTGTGGTGTCCGTTGGAACTTGTTTTGGGGGAGGGGATATTTCGCCATAATTTATCACAGTAAACGAATATCTAGTGTGGGCGGCTGGGTAAATATGTCGTCCGGAGGCTGACAACTTACAAGGCCGTAATTAGAGGAAATGATGTTGTTTTTAAATAGCCTTAATCAAGGCAGGGCTGAAGCTGGTATCCGAGGGGAGTGTCGGGTGGTTTTCTTGGCAGGAGAGTGGTTTTTGGGCCTTGACCTGCTCGTTTTTGGGATCTCGGGGATTAATAAGAAGTTCGATTTGGAGATGCTTGACCTTGTTCAAAACTGCTTATTATTATTATTATTTATTAATATCAATTTTCATTCTCAAGTTTTGAGCCCATTTTTTCTTCATCCCCCCTTCACTTCCATTCCGCCTCTTGCTTTTTTCTGCGGTGTGAGTTATATCTGGTTATGGTTGTGTGTGTGTTGCGGTGCTTAAGCCATGACCAACCAAAACCAGCAGAAAGCTGAAGATTTCAGTCACTTGCATCCCAAGGACCAGCTTCCTGGCATTGACTTCTGCATCACCAGCCCCCCCTCATGGCGTAAGTGTCTCCTGCAAGTTCCCAAATACTTGCGCTGCCTAGCGTTTTTCCCTTGCTTAATTCATGCATATGAGTGTCTTTCCCTTGTTTAATCTATGCAGCACAGGCAATTATTCTGGGGTTTCAGCATTACTTTGTGGTGCTGGGGACTACAGTCCTCATCCCCACTCTTCTGGTTCCTCAAATGGGTGGTGACAATGTGAGTTTTTTTTCCGTTTTTTTCTTTTGGTGTGAATCTCTGTTTAATGACACTTGCATTGTTATTCGGAATCCCATTGTGTTTGTCCCTCCTGTTCTAACTGGAAAATTGTTGTGGTATGATCCTTCCGTAGAATGACAAAGTAAGAGTGATCCAGACCCTCCTGTTTGCTACTGGGATTAACACCTTGCTGCAATCATGGTTTGGGACTCGCTTGCCGGCCGTGGTTGGGGGATCCTACGCGTTCATTGTGCCCATAATCACAATAATATACTCGGACGAGATGCAAGGCATCCCTGATCAGCACCAGGTACATGCCAATGCGTTATCCACCTTCCCTCGGTGCATTCTTTTGAACGGTTGTAATTTGCAGAGTTCTTTAAACCATTGGTTTCCACTAATTATGCAGAGGTTTTTGCACACTATGCGTGCCATCCAAGGGGCCCTTATCGCGTCCTCCAGCATACAAATAGTCCTTGGTTTCAGTGGTCTGTGGGGTATTGTAACGAGGTAATTAACTGCTTCCGTGTGATTTAATTGTTGTGCATGTAATCGTCTTGTGTTGCGGTACCATCGACATTTTTTCTTGCATCTCCAGATACATTAGCCCTCTTGGAGCTGCTCCGTTAGTGGGACTGGTCAGTCTTGGGTTATACGGACTGGGTTTCCCAGTGGTGAGTTTTAGCAATATCAACGTTATTAGTACATAAATAGGCGTAATCTATGGTTTTCATGATGTAAGTGTATAATTTTTAGTTTTTGTTTGATGGCCGGTTGCCCACCCATTGCAGGTGGCCAAGTGCATAGAGATCGGTCTTCCACAATTGATTGCCCTAGTCATATTCTCTCAAGTGAGTCTAATGGATTTTTAACTTGATACGGCGGTAGCGGTAAGGTGCTTTTAGTCTTATACATGGGCTGCAAATTTTGTTTTGCAGTATTTGAAGCACAAAGGCAGGCTGCACATATTTGAGCGATATTGCATACTGTTGACAGTCCCAGTGATATGGGCATACGCCCATCTTCTAACTGTAAGCGGAGCCTACAGGCACTCCCCCCTCTTGACTCAGGAGCACTGCAGGACTGATCGTTCTGGGTTAGTGAAGGCAGCTCCATGGTGAGTAAATTAACCACGATTAGCTTAATTAACCAATTGATCACGCTCTTTGCTTTGTTTGGCCTTTGGTTTCTTGCTGTATCTGTACTGGAAGCAGAGGTGTGTTTTTTTTTTTTTTTTGTAGTGGTGCAAACCCTTTTCTTGAAGGGTACTTTTGGGAGTACCTTCAAGAAACGGGCGTAAATTTCTTCTCATGTTGGAGAGAATGAGTAATCTTTTTATTTCTTTTCGGTTCCTCCAGAGAGGGCGGTGTGAACTGTTATGTTTTTTGTGTTGTTTTTTGAGCATGGGGATATTCTCTGTTTTCTGCGAGCAGGTTGAGGATTCCCTACCCTCTCGAATGGGGAGCACCCACCTTCGATGCAGCTCACACTTTTGCGATGATGGCCTCTGTTCTCGTGGCAACTATAGAGGCAAAGTCCAACATGCATAGCCATTATGCTTTTTAAAAATAAAAAATAAAAAAATTCTTATTGTTATGATACATTTGCACAATTGTGCATGAAAGTAAATGGTACATATGTTGTGAATGTAAATAAATTTTTTGACTTTTCTGAGCTCTTGTATTTTTTAATTTTCTCTCCTGGTAAGGCTGTTGGGGGTGCTTCTGCTGACAAAGCCTTTTTGGGCGTTTGTGTGTGTAGTCTACGGGTGGTTACCTAGCAGCAATGAGATTTGCCAGTGCCACCCCTCCTCCTCCTTTTATCATGAGTAGGGGAATAGGTTGGCAGGTAGGTGACCCATCACTTTTTTTTTTTGGGGGGATTTCCTAAAGAGCATCATTGCTTTTCTTTTGGAAAATCACCTTTTTTTCCGCTAATTATCGTAAAAATAATTCTTTTATTTGTTGGTTTTAGGGAATAGGGATTCTCATAGATGGAATGTTTGGAACTCTTACTGGATCCACCGTTTCCATGTGAGTAATAATTGCAGCTTTTGTGTAGGCGGTTCCGTAGGATGGTAATTTAGTATTAATATAGGACCGTTTTTATGTGATTTTTTAAATTTAGTACAATATAGGACACTTTTTATGTGATTTTTTGAAAGGCATTTTTGAGCATGAAGATGGTTGAATTTTTGAAAATGAAATATCACGTCTGCGTGGGATGTAGTGAAAATGCTGGGCTTCTAGGGGTGACGAGAGTGGGCAGCAGACGTGTAACCGAGATAGCTGCAGGATTCATGATATTCTTCTCCTTATTTGGTATTATACTTAATGTCTGCTGGGTTATCCTAAAAAAAATACTACGCTCATGTGATTTCTTGTCATCTTCTTTTCCAATTTTAATAATTTAAGCTAATATTTTGCAGGCAAATTTGGCGCTATTTTAGCTTCTGTTCCTGGGCCCATTGCTGCTGCTATCTTTTGTCTCCTCTTCAGTAAAGTTGGTGAGTGTATATATATATATATATATACGTAATGGCACTAGGTCCTTCTTATTAGTTGTCTAGAAACTATAGTGCTGAAGAAATAAAAGCTTGTTGAGATGACTTTTTTTTCTTTTTCTTAGCACTCACACTTATCAGTAGTACCATTTACTTATCCGTTTATTTGTATTGCATTTTCTTTTTTCATTATTGGGCAGTGGGTTGCGGTCTCTCGTTCTTGCAATTCGTGCACATGAACGAGTCCCGGAGCAAGTTCATATTGGGTTTCTCATTATACATGGGCATTTCAGTGCCTTACTATTTCACCCAGTACGCAGGCAGTGCAGGCCATGGACCCGTCAGAACCCACTCACACTGGGTATGTTACACAAATATAAATATAAATATGGACATATATAGATTCATGTCATGTATGTACTTGAACATTATAAAAATCAAAGTATTTCGTGTCAGGCAGTCACAATTAGCTATTTTAAATTACGGCTGTTTTAAATTCCTTAGAACTTACGTAATATGTATGTCTTGTGTTTACGTTTTGTGTTTACGTGTATAAATGTGTACCCAATTATACACGTATTCATGTACGAGATAGTGTATGAAGCATTGTTATGTATGCATCTAGTGTTCATTTGTTTGCTTGTAATTTTTATGATTAGTCGGAAGTCCAATTCCTTTTCATTCACTTGTTATATATATGTAATAGCAGGTACTGATTACTAGGTGTGTTCGCAGTTCAACGATTTTCTTTTCGTCATCTTCTCGTCCCCTGCCACGGTGGGATTCACGTTGGCCATGATACTAGACAACTCTTTGAGAGGAAAGGATGCCAAGAAACACAGCGGTTTGAAGTACTGGAAGAAGTTCAGAAAATGGGACGCAGACGCTCGCAATGCAGAGTTCTACTCTTTGCCCTTCCGTATGAACGAGTTTTGGGAGCGCTAGACGGGTGGTTACATCTTTTGTCCTTCATATAGTAACACCGGGCGATGAATGCTATCGGATGTATGAATTAAATTAGCGCTCATGTGCATAGGGTTGTTAAATTGTGGTGAGAACAAAATATTTTTTTGGGGGGAGGTGCTTGCTTTTTTTATGTAGCAGAGCTTTTGGAAGGAAAGGTGGGTCTTTTTTCTTGTTTTTCGCTTCTACCCACCTGCATAATGTAGAAATTAATTATCTGAAAAAGATGGGGGCTGACATATCTATGAATAGTAAGTGTGTTGCTGAAAATGAATGTGGAATGAGTGCATAGTTTGTGAAAGCGTATGTCACAAAAACCAATGAAAGGTCACGGTGGAGTAGTTTGACGGGGGGACATTGTGTATGCTGCACGGCACGTCGCGATAAGAAAACATAGAATTTTGAGGCTTCTGCTTGCCTCTGCCTTTGTAAAACCTTCACCCAGATTGCTCGCTCCTGGCGGGTCTGTTTTGAGATGTAATGATGTCATGCAAGCAAGTCATGGGGTGTGCATGTCATCAATTTATGACGACGTGGAATGAAGGCCCGCATTTGCCCCATTCCAAGCTGTGCAGGGCCAACTGGGGCGTAGGGCCTTTTCTTAATATTAAATGTAACGTGGTCGTTGGTTTTGGGATAAAACGATATGATATATTCTGTGGCCTTGAAAGGCTTCGAAAAACTGATGCAACTTGCAAACCGTAATCTGTAATGAATCTGCGAACGACTTCAAAAAACTGATGCTACTTGTACGTAATCTGTAGTGAATCTGTGTAAGGAAGGGAGACTCGTCTCTCCTTTATGTGCAAACTCGCCGGGTAGAACGAACAAAAAAGGTTTGTACAAAGTGTTTGAGATGGGACCCGTATCATTGCTTATTTTCAGTCACATGGTGGCTGTGTGTAGTTCGCAAAGGAAAGTGCGTTTGAAGGCTGTTTCGGACGGACGTCACAACTAAACTATATAGCACCCCCCCTCCCCTCCCCTTCCCTTCCCTTCCCTTCCCTTCCCTCCCAAAAGACCTTTCCTTAGTACGTAGTCAAAAGCTTCAAGAACACCACCTCGTTGTTTCTTTTTCCCTGCTGGACCGCGAATTGCTCAACACTCTTTTTTATCGTGCCCATCCGTGTTTGCCTTTGCCGTCGCTATCATCATTCACTACGTACCGAAGATTCTTCGCCTGTTTGTACCTAACTAGCTATTATTTATATTGAACTTTGCTCTCTTGTGTTTATTGATTGATCTTGAATGCCGAACGAGTAAGTGCTCCCGGGAAAAGAAACGGAAGGCACGTTGCGGACTTGGTTCTTCCATTCATTCTTGAAAATGAATGTTGGTGGTTACTTTTGTGCAGTTCGTCCATGAAAATGAATGTTGGTGGCTAAAAAGTCTTTTTGAGTATGCTTTTTCTCCTCTTATTTTCCCCCCAAAGAAAACCAAGCGTAACCGTAACCGCAGAAAAGAGTTTGGAGTCACGTCAGTGATTTTAACACCGTATTTATCCCATATCCAAAAATCAGAATAATTTCTTCAATTATAGCTATTTTTAAAAGAGATGAGGTGTCGTTTTTCTACGATAAAGCGGAATTTTTCAAAATCCACATAGAATTGTAGCAGAAATGTGAACAAACATGAATATAGCAGAAATTCGTCTTTAACCGAGCATTGGTTGATATTTTGACGGCATAATTCAACTTAGTTTTGTTTTTGTAGTAAGGATTAAATGAATGCAATCATATCGGCTATAATCTGTGTGAAAAGATATAACAAAACCCAATTGCAGAACACCCAGAGGAGCTAGACTTTACAGGTAACTCAATTCCAAGACCATACAAAATAGGAACGTAGTGTGGACCATTTTAGAAATTTGTTTAGTTGCGTCGATGGAATTCAAAGTCGTTCTCTATTTTCTTTCTTGGTCTCCCTCACATGGTCGATGAGTTTTTAAAGTATTAATATAGTGGTAAGTAATAATGTTGAGACATGGACAAGGCTAATAAAAAAGAGAACATGGCCATACATGTACGGCTTTTGCATTGAGAGGCAATACCAATGTTGTGTTTTGCTGCAAGAGAAGCTTTGCCGAACGATATTATAACACTCCATAAATTGGAATCTAATCAATGCCTATAAGCTATAAATATCATTGAGAGGCAATACCAACGTTGTGCTTTCTGATCTTGCTATGTAGTCTGAATTTTGACTTCCAGGCTTGCCATATCGATCTAACCAGAGGGCTTCCTTGTGCTTTTATTTTCATTGGGTTGAAGAAGAGCATCATTTTGGGAATGTTGTGTGTCAATATCTTTCTTGAAGAACATGAAATCATGTTGGGTTTATTGAGCATGCTCCACTTCTTCCCAAAGAGCTATAATGGCATGGAGTATATATCTACCATTGACGAAATCCTCCTGCTCAGTCTTTTCCAGTCCTTAAGATGGTGTGCTAGGACCTTTCCATAGATTTTATATGTCGTGGTCAGCATAGTTATAGGTCTCTGCCTAAAAATCTCATCTTTAGGCTCTCTCTTATGAATCAATTGGATGACCCCTTCATATATTGAGAAAGGGAGGCACCATATTTGATTGATTCATTCGAGACCTTAAGCGCAAGGGAGTTAGCAAGAATTCTTGCTAGGTTTTAAAGAACTTTGTTTTTGGAGTCCATCAAGCCTACGGCTCTTTCCATTCTACATAAGAATATTTGTCGTACATCGTGACCCCATTGTGAGCCTTCAGTCTAGCCGACAGTCAGGCACAAGCTACGCAAGTCAGTCCCCGAGCCATTGAGGTGAGTTGAGAGCTAGTCCTCTTAACCCACTTGGAGAATTCATCAGGTAAAGCATGTAGAAGTCCGCCTTAGCATTAGGTCATGCATTAAGATGCATTAGATTTTGCCTTTGGGCTAGCCCATAACATGGCCAGTCCACAAGAGGCAATAAGTAGGCCATAGGGGACCAAAGATAGCCAGTCACAAGAGGAAATAAGTAGGCCATAAGGGACCAAAGACAGCCAGTTGGCAGCTTGTAGGTTCCCCATCTGTAGTCGGTGAGCCCAGGTGACATAGGGCACCAGTCGGCCATCATGGAAGTAGCATGTAGGCAAAGTCAGGTAGCACAACATTTACCCTTGTTAAGACAACGGTTCGTAGCATTAAATGCTATTATTTAAGCATTTTTCTCCAATATGATACTGACCTACAACTTCTACTAGCCGACCACCATCATGAGTATATATATAAGCAATCGCCTCAAATCCTCATAATTCATTCAGTCTTGAGAATATTTTAGCAAGCAACATATATTCATTCTAATAATTCCTTGGAGTCCCTCTTCAACATTCAACCAACATATGTGTAGTCCTACAACTATTTGGACTTGCATCAGCTGCCCGAAGAGTCTTCTACAGTGCCTTGGAATTGGTGGATACTCAGTCGACGTACGGTCTTCCTTGTCCTTGTGTTGGACATTCATATAGCTTGTTTTCTCAAGCATTATACAACTGCTAAAGATTCTTAATGTAAGATTCTTCCTTCCAGCTTTTAAGGTGTACAGGTGTAAGAACCTCCCCTTCTGATCTTGTAATTATTCCCCTCTTTGAAATAAAAGAAAGATTTTGTTTTACCTTGTTTTGACCTGGAGAGAGAAAATGTCTAGAGAGAGGTAATCCAAAATTGAGATATTTTTGGATATAAAAATCCTCCTAGTGTCTAAAATGGTTTCTGTTGAAACAGAAATTCAAAAAGAACTTTCCAATGTGCAATTGGAATTAATTGAAAATATGTAAAAAGGACCTTAGCCTAAGGGTCCAAATTTTCAGAAATTTTTAAATTATGCTCCAATTAAGGTTCTTATGGACCAATAATATTAATCCAAATGTAAGGAGGAGATAAATTAAAAAATAAAAGAAAAACTCCTAAAAATGAGTAAATGCTCACATAAGATGAAGAGTTGACTAAGGACAAGGTTTATTAGTAAAAAACTATGAATATTACTAAAAAAATGAGATATTTTGGGTATAATGATTCAATTTTGACACCTTGGTAAGGAGAAGGGGGCTCTTCAAGGAGGCACCTATTTCACATGTGTGGTGGAGTTTTAAACTCAAAAATATTGTGATATTTTTATCTCTCCTCTCTCCTGGATCAAACCAAATCAAAAGGGAGCCAAAATAGGTTCAAATCTTATCCAAATTCAGCCAAACTGGGTTCAAATCTTATCCAAATTCAGCCAAACTGAAACCTGGAAAATTCTAGAAACTAGTTGGACTTGGTTAGAGGCCTCTCTCACCTATAAATAGATCCTTAGCCCTATGTAAAAAAATATAAGAACTATACTATGCCAGTATTATATTGAAATAATGATATTTTCTATTATCCTCTATACAAATTGAAGAGATTGGAGTTTCTCTCTCTCTTCAATCTTCCTTGGAGTCTTCATCAACATACCAAACCAATTGATTGGTTGGGGGCCTCTACATTGATTAAAGAATCAAGCAATCTAGGAGGTAAAGTGTGGTTTATGGTCTTTTTCTTTTAAAATCTCTAAATGTTTCTCTCTTCTCAACCCCTCTCAAGCTTGAGAAGCATTTAATTGAATGGCTTTTTATTAAATTGAAGTTCTTTAATGAATTGTAGTGATAAAACACATAAATTTTTATTCATGCTTAAATTAAATTTTTTTAAAAGCATGTCTCTCTCTCCCCCAAAGAATGGTCATTCCTATGACCTATTCTTTATTCAAATGAAGCTTCTCATGAAGCAATTCTCTAATCTAAAAGTAAATTCTATGCTTGTCAAATTGAGGCCAAATAAGTGGCTTTTTAATGCATTTATGCTATTTAATTCATGAAAAAATTAGGAATCAAGTCCATAATTGGATATTGATCTAATTAATGGTTATTCTATCATATGATATCACTAAACTTTATGTTTTCAAAATTATTGAGAATTATCAGTAATAGCAACGAAGCTATGGTAAAATTTTTAAAAAATTAACACATAAATCATTTACATTCATAATATGAAAAGAGGACTTCCTACCATATTCTAAGATTAATCATCTTAGATTAATTAAATGATTGTCATTATAATCATGAAAAAATTTATTTTTATGTTTATGCATAAATAGTTAATTAGAAAAAAGAGAAATTTCTAGTAATTCAATTTTTAATGTTGAAAGAGGAATTCCTATGACATTTGGAATCCATCATTTAGATGGGAAAAGAGGAATTCCTATGACATAATTTGGAATCCATCATTTAGATGGGAAAAGAGAAATTCCTAGCATATTGAAAAGAGAAATTTCTAGCATATTGAAATAATGGATATTTTATTTTAGATAAATTTATTTTATCTATGAGAAATATTTTAATGTTAAAAGAGGAATTCCTATGACATTTGGAATTCCATCATTTAGATGGAAAAAGAGAAATTCCTAGCATATTGAAATAATGGATATTTTATTTTAGATAAATTTATTTTATCTATGAGAAATATTTAAATATTAAAAGAGAAATTCCTATGACATTTAGAATTCCATCATTTAGATGGGAAAAGAGCAATTCCTAGCATATTGAAATAATGGATATTTTATTTTAGATAAATTTATTTTATCTATGAGAAATATTTAAATGGTAAAAGAGGAATTTCGATGACATTTGAAATTCCATCATTTAGATGGAAAAAGAGAAATTCTTAGCATATTGAAATAATGGATATTTTATTTTAGATAAATTTATTTTATAAGAAATATTTGATGATAAAAGAGGAATTCCCATGACATTGGAATGCAAATAATTAAATGCAAAAAAGAGAAATTCCCATGGTATTTGAGATCCAAGAAATTAAATGGAAAGAAGATAAATTTTTAGTCTAATTTAATTTATGATTATTTATCAAAAGTGAAAATATGGGTAGAATTGATTTCTGTAAATCCCATGAATTCTTTTATTCAAAAGAGGAATATTGAATATAATTTAATTGAGGAATTGAGAAGGAATATAGAAATAGTCGTTCGAGGAAAGGAACCTTTAATTAGGCCAAACAATTGGTAGAAATTTAGAAAAAGTTTCATTATCGAAATCAAACTAGAAAAAGCTACTAAATGGGAATAGCATGTGAAATGGATGTGATAAGATGTAAATAGGATGCGATAAGATGTGAATGGATGTAATAAGATGAAAATAGAATGTGATAAGATGTAAATGGGATGCGATAAGATGTGTATGAGATGTGATAGGATGTGAATGGATGTGATAAGATGAAAATAAGATGTGATGTAATGGAAATGGATGTGGATGTGTATGAGATGTGATAGGATGTGAATAGATGTGATAAGATGTGATGTAATGAAAATGGATGTGGATGTGTATGTGAAAGAATGGATGTGGATGTGTATGTGGAAGAATGGATGTGGATGTGTATGTGAAAGGATGTGATGTCGATGTGAATGAATGGATGAGATGTAATGTGATGTGAATGAATGAGATGTGATGTCATGTGAATCGGATGTAAATGAATAATATGGGATGTGAATGGATGAGATGTGATGTGATGTGAATCAGGATAAGAATGAATGAGATGAGATGTGAAATGAATGTGATGAGATGTGATGTAAATTGAGATAGATGTGAATGAATGATATATGATGTAAATGGATGAGGTGTGATGGGATATGAATATGGGTAGATGCGAGTGGATGAGATGTGATAAGGATAAATGAGGAAAGATGTGATGAGATGAAAAATGATGTAATTGGATGAGAATAGGAATACACATGAATTGGATATGGATTAAGTAATGTGGACAGATGTGGAACAATGTAAAAGATGAGAGTTCATTATAGAAATTGTATTTATAACCTGTTTTTAAATGACTGTTTTATGTCAATAATGCTGGGGAAGCATTTTGACCGTCTTGAGAATGAGGTCGTAGAGACCTAACTGATAAAGTTACAACAGCTGACGGAGAGTCAACGGAGGACATCTCGCATAGCAAGATCGGCCAAGGTCTTGACCAGCCTTGGTTCAATTAAAATGGTGAGCTTCCGGTACGGTGGATGAGGGACCAAGGAAGCGGCCTATGAGTGAAGCGTTAGGTCACCTACGAAGGATCCTAGAGGGTGCTGACCATACGGTGCTCGGGCTCTGGGTCGCCGAAGATACCCACACGTGCGTCGTGGAAGATATTGGAACAAGGAGCAAGAGTTGTTTTTTGAAACCGGGCATGGATTTGGTTGATTGACCTTGCTGGTCCTCAACGGATGAGTCCATGGCTCTTTTATATGGATTTGTTGGTTGATCTTGCTGATCTTCAATGGAGATTCCATCTTGATTTTAATAAGTGAATATATTGTCAGGTACTATGAGCTAGGAACTATCGAAAAGGCTCCTGAGGGACAGGTGGTGAGCGTTCTGGTTGCCAATGATGCCATAGGTACACCGATGAAGGAATGATTGGAAATTAGGATTCAACCGGATATTTTGGTGGAGGATTATGATCAGTGACACTATGGTTTCATTAAATGATTGTTTTAAAGATAGCTGAATCTGTGAAAAAGGCAATTTCATATTGGGTGTGTAAGTGGTGTGATTGGCGTTAAATTTGCATGAATATCCGGCTAGGGGACTTAGGAACTCTTTTCCCTGGTACCCGGGACAAAACCTAACCAAATTCCTAATTGGATCCCATCACTACAGTGGTTGGCTAACCCATGGGCGGTTGGCTAACCCATGGGACTGGATGGGGTTAGGCTGGACTGATGGATCCGTAAAATGAGACTTAATTCTGTTATAGTACGATAAATGAAGTAAATCTCGGATAGTAATTATTTTATGGAAAAAGAATCAACGGTTGTGCCTCTCGATGGGGAAAAAAGCGTTGGTTTCTATGATCCAAGTGCAAGTTTCTTCTTTGATCTGACCAAGTGACTCACAGGTTCGGTCGGATCAGTTTGGTCAGTAATGACCCTGACTACGTTAGAGTACAAATATCTTGGAGGACTTGTCCGTGATCCAAGTGCAAGTTTCTTCTTTGATCTGACCAAGTGACTCACAGGTTCGGTCGGATCAGTTTGGTCAGTAATGACCCTGACTATAATCCAAGTGCAAGTTTCTTCTTTGATCTGACCAAGTGACTCACAGGTTCGGTCGGATCAGTTTGGTCAATAATGACCCTGACTACGTTAGAGTACAAATATCCTGGAGGACTCGTCCGTGCTTTTCGGAAGGGGAAAGTTTTTCCAGGTTCGGTTTTTGAAGAACCAAGGGATTAGTCTCTTGTCTCCGGATACCCGTGGGTGAGGCCTCGAGTGAGGGATCCTGCCCCGTGTAAGAAGTGCTACTTCCGCTACTCTAGCACCCCTGAATCCGTTGCGTAGAGGGGGAAAGGATCTTTCACTCAACACATTAAGGTATAAAGAAGGCCCTGTTGTGCATATTAATGCTCATTGGACACCTCTCGAGTGTTGATGGCCATTATTGGCAACCATCACTTTATTCGGTCGTTGGTGACATTAAAAATGCTAACATTGTATATTTTACGTGTGCGATCGTGGCTTATTTATAAAAAGGCACGCCATGGGATTAATAAAGATTACATGATTAGATTAAGTGTTTGCACAAGCCTAGGCGGCCCTAAATAGCCATGGACCTATATTCTAAGTATGACTGGCCAAGGTGTGACGGTTGGGAGCCAAGATAAGGGTCAATTTGTAGTCTCACCATTCATTCTCTTATGTAACTAATAGAGTGCTCTTCTTCTCTACGCTCTTGCTCTCTTGTGTGTCTTGCTTGCTTGCTTAATTCAATTAGAGCTACTATATGCTCATTGTGTATGTGTGAGTGCATGTGAGAGAGGGAGATTGAGTGAGAGGAGGGTCAAGCTTCCATTGGAGTGCGGCAGCGAGACGGAGTGTGGCTCTACGATAATATGGTTTTCTACGAGAATCCAAACATAGCCATCATAGCCTTGTTCATGAAATTGTGAGCTAGGTTATGGAAGATTAACTTCTCGGTTTGAGCTGTTTTATGCTCTCGAGTGCAATTGGGAAAAACCCACGACCTTGGTTAGTTCCTGTACTCTTTCTATGGTGCAAGGGCTTCCCATAAATGGCACTGTTGTTGCTGGGGAATAGCCCTACCCCATAGCCACAATGCATTTTAAATGCATGTGTGTATATCAATGAATTTTGTTATAATTCTGTTTTTCATTTTTTCAAGAAGGGTAGAAATGGTATGCTAAAAATGTGTCCATTTTGTGGCATTGTTTTTGAAATCTGCAATTCTTGCAATTTCTGTAATTTTGGCATATTGTTCAAATTTTGTAATTTCTACATTTTTCTCAATGTCTGCATGTTTTTTTATTTTCTGTAAGTTTTGCAATTTGTGCATTTAGGATAAAACAAGTGAGAGTGGAGGAGTCTATATGACGGGGTTGCAGAGGTGAAGGAAGTAGACTTGGCTGAACCAGGAGAAGATCCTAAGCTTGTCTACATAGCCAATGACTTAAATAAGGCTGAGGAGGTTGAACTTGTAGCTCTCCTCAAGGAGTATAGGGATTTCTTTGCATGGACATACCATGATATGAAGGGAGTTCCCTGTAGAGGTGGTACAATACACCATCCCCATGGTACCCAAAGCTAAACCAGTCCTACATTGACCCTATCCAATGAATACCAAATATGAAAGCATTGTTAAGGAAGAGATCGATAAACTCATTGAGTGTGGATTCATCTATGAGATTGAACACTCAGAGTGGGTCTCACCCATTATGGTTGTGCCTAAGAAGAATGGAAAACTTAGAGTGTGTGTTGATCTCAAGAAAGTGAATGCTGCAATGTGCAGGGATCATTACCCCTTGCCATATTCAGAACATGTGCTCGAACGAGCTGCGGGGGCAGGGAGGCTTTTACCCCCACACAACAAACTACAAGGGAGTCCAGAGATTCATGGGTCATGTCATGGGGCTACTACCATCGATTTATTCTTTTCTATCCAAAAATAGCTCGTCCTTTGTACAAGCTATTGATTGTATTTATATGGACCGAAGAGTGTCAACAAGCATATGATGTGTTGAAGCAAGCCTTGGCGAGTGCTCCAATGTTGTGAACACCTAACAAGGATCTCATCTTTCATCTTTCAAGGGAGGCTTTACCCCCACACAACAAACTACAATGGAGTCCAGAGATTCATGGGTCATGTCGTGGGGCTACTACCATCGATTTATTCTTTTCTATCCAAAAATAGCTCGTCCGTTGTACAAGCTATTGATTGTATTTATATGGACCGAAGAGTGTCAACAAGCATATGATGTGTTGAAGCAAGCCTTGGCGAGTGCTCCAATGTTGTGAACACCTAACAAGGATCTCATCTTTCATCTTTCAAGGGAGGCTTTTACCCCCACACAACAAACTACAAGGGAGTCCAGAGATTCATGGGTCATGTCGTGGGGCTACTACCATCGATTTATTCTTTTCTATCCAAAAATAGCTCGTCCTTTGTACAAGCTATTGATTGTATTTATATGGACCGAAGAGTGTCAACAAGCATATGATGTGTTGAAGCAAGCCTTGGCGAGTGCTCCAATGTTGTGAACACCTAACAAGGATCTCATCTTTCATGTACACATTAATGCAGCTAATTTCTCAATTGGATGTGTCCTAGCACAGCCAGGGGAACTATCATATTAGTTTTGTAAGTTGGTAACTAGATGATGCTGAAATCAATTACACCACCACTGAGCGTGAAGGGTTAGCAATGGTTTATGCTATAAAGAAATTTTGGAATTACCTTCTTACTAACAAATTTGTTTTCTATGTTGACCATCAAGCCTTGTTGTATTGGTAAACAAACCATGCTCCACACGAAGGGTCACAAGGTGGTTGTTGATTCTTCTTGAGTTTGATTTTATAGTGGTTGTAAGGCCTGGCAAGAAACATGTCATGGCTGATCATCTATCACACATACCTAATGGAAGCACCAATCGAGTTACCAGATGCTACACTATTCAAGGTTGAGGCTATTCGAGAATGGAGTGAGAGAATTGTTAACTTTTTAGCTAACGGTTTTTCAGAAGGAAAGGAATTGAGGAAGAATTTAGCAAGAAAGTTGCTAAAAGATAGTGCACCTAATTGCCAAACTCTTTATAGATGAGGTAAGAATGACATATTAAGACCTTGCCCCAGGAAGGATGAATACTTATACATCATCGAACAAGCACACCAAGGAGTAGCCGCCGGTGGACACATTAAGAACTCAATGGAGTCTTCTTGGGCCCTTTAATTTGGACGTTTAGTGAAATGCTTAAAATGCTAATCCATCTTTGACCAAGCCTAGAGGCCTAGTCCTAAAAGCATATATTTGATTTTTCACAAAAACAAAAAAAAAAAGAAAAAAAGGAGATATTCTTAGATCTGGCCACCTAGGTGACTTTAAAGCTTTGTAATGGGCTGTCAGTCAGTTATCATAGCCTGCAGCAACCTTTTCAAACTCCAAACATTCCAAAAATTTGTCACTTTCTTCCCCCCTTTTTTGTGTGTACACCAGATCTCTTTCTATCTCTAAATCTTCTCTCTAAAACGCCCTGCACTCCTTCTCCATGGAAAAAAGCGTCTTTCTCTACTCCAAAAGCCATAGCTAGCAGATCTGTACTCCTAAATGAGCCTTCTCTCTCCAAACCCACAGTAGTAGCCATGGCTTACACGGAAGAAGCTTACCATGAGCATTCTCTCTACAATACTTGGTCCTCTCTCCATAGCTAGCAGGTCTGTACTCCTAAATGAGCCTTCTCTCTCCAAACCCATAGTAGTAGCCATGGCTTGAAAGGAAGAAGCTTACCAGGAGCATTCTCTCTACAATACTTGGTTCTCTCTCCAAACCCACAGTAGTAGCCATGACTTGCACAGAAGAACCTTTTCATGATGTATTCTCTCTCTATATTGCTTAGCAGCCATAGCTTGCACTAAAGAAGCTTTCCATGATGCATTGTCTCCTTTGCATTTTCGTCTCACCATTGCCAACCCTCTCTATGTTTCTTTGGCTCCCTTTCTGGTTTCTTTCTCTATCCACAATGCAGCTCTAGAGAAGCAACCCTCATCTCCATTCTTCCCATTATTTTTTGATACCATATCCTGCTCCTTCCACTCCTATTCAACCCAAGCTTACAAGCCTACTTTCTTGTAGATGGCACTACAAGACATCACCAATAAGCCTTCTAAGATCCGCCTTCAGGTTGATTTGGAGACAGAATACGCAACCCTACGCAGTAGGCATGTTGCACCCAATATTTCATACGATCAGCTTCGAATGCAAGGAGCAAAGGCCATTGATCTTTGGATTGATGGAAATCTTTATCCACCAGATCCAATATCTGGTGCCCCTCCACCATTCAAAAGCATTACAAGTTTTTTTAAGTTTGTTGGTGATGGTTTCAATGGGCTTCTTGGCTATTGTAGGAGATTACACATGTTGTGGCTAGATGAGGCAGCTGAAAAGAGGCAAACACAATTTGCCTTCGACCAGCTTCAAGCGGCATCGACTAAGCAGATCAATAGTTTGATGCAAAGGATTAAAGAGCTCTCAGAGGAGCTTGAGGTGCAGAAGAATAATCTAGCAGATCGTGTGCGCACAATAAATCAATTTACCGATAATTATGTTCGTCTTCAACACTCCACTCGTAATCTTTGACGTCGTGTTCACCATTTCACTCACCTTCCCATTGGATATCACGCAAGGCAAAGAAAACGTAAAGCTGTTGGGTTACTTTCTAAGACAGCAGGTGCATGCAAGAGGCGTAAACAAACAACTAGGTAAAATTTTTTGTAGGAATTATAGCAACTTTGAGAAGCAATTAATGAATAAAGCATCTCTCATGGGTGACTCTTGCGATTGTAGGGCATGTGCAACAGCTATACTAGGATGTAACAACGCTGAGGACAATGTTAATGTCTCCCTTCTTCAGCATGTCCTTCAGGAGAAGGATATCATGGAAATGATAACAGGTTCTGGTAATGATAAGCTGCGGGAGACCCTTCGTCAACATTTCTTGAAGGAAATCAAAGAAATTGTCACACCCAAAGAGATGCTTGATATATGTGACTCAGCAGGTATCAGCCAGAAAGGTTACAGAGTAATGTACAGGTCAATCACTTTAGGGTTGCGAGCAAAGGGAGTTATGCAATCCTTGCTTCCAACACTTTATAGCTTACAGATGGCAAAGAACTGTGCTAATGGTGATATTGCATCCATGTTCGAGGGTGGGTACAAGTGGGTGGAGGATATTATGCCAATGCCAACAATCAAACCCTTTGAATACAATGCATATAACAATGTCTACATTGACATGGAAGTGCTACAAAAAGCAATGATTCAGTACTATGGCCTCACACTTGAAGAGACAGGTGGAAATGCCGTGTTTGTCTTGAAGCTGGATGAATGTCAAGTGGTTAAAGGTCAAAGACTGGAGCGTGTTATTTTAACCTTGATGAGCCGAGCACTTAGAGGAAAGCCTTTAGAGACCCAAGAGTTGGATGCAACTGAAGACAGCAACAATAGGGGTCAAGGGCATAAGCAAGACTACTACGGCATTCAATCAGAGAAGAACATCTGGTGGCAAGCAGCATGGGTCCTCCCAAAAGAGAACCATGATACCTTGAGGTGGTATTTTGAACGGTCTGGCATTCAACATGTCGTCTCTTGTGTTGGTCAAAAGCTTGATGTTCCCGGAATAGGCTGCTTTAACGTTGAATGGCACTTGGGTGGCGATCTAAAAACCTTAAAGTGTATGTTGGGTTGTAAAACAGGTGCGAATACTATATTCTCATGTGTTTACTGTTGTCATTCCAAGACAGCAGTAGACTCAAGAGTAAAAGGGAAACAACCTAGCAAAGGCAAAAGTCAAAAACAGGTGGGTGCAAAAAAAGCAATCGTTTTTGATGCTGAACAGAGGAAAGGATCAAAGGTATGGCATAATGGCATATTAAGTTGTGACCAGAGCAAGCCACCTAGTCGTGACCAGGAGGACAATGCTTGGAACCCAATCTTGGACATTCCACTATGTCAAGTGCATGTGTGCACATTACATGCAAGACTCAGGATTTTGGATAAGCTATTGATGCTCCACATAAACTATGTCTGGAACATGGAGCCCGAAGATTGACGAGAAGAGTCAATACATGCACTAGAGGGTGTACTTTCCTCTATGGGATTACATGCTGGAGCAGTGGTCTGAAAATCAAACCCTACACAAGACAACCCTAATAAAATTTGCATGGGTGGATCAAAGGCAAGACACTTGCTATCAAACCACTTGGGTTCTCATAGCCACACTGACTTTGAAATTTGGAAGAAGATATGTGATGTCACAACATATCGAGGAAATGATGCCAGGCTTGGCCTAAAACGTGCACATGTATGGGAGGTGTGTAATAAAATGGTCGATCTTCTAGAGCGACCTCACCTGGATGACCATGGTATTGAGGCACTTAAACAAGCCACTTGTAGATTTACAGAAGAAATGGTCGAGGCATGTGGAGAAACACACATTACTCACTACATGGTAATGTTGTATTTCTTGTGTCCTTGTAGTATGTTCTTCATACTGTTTGTTGACTTTTTGTAATTTTCTATGCAGCATATATTGTATGCACATGGGCCATACTTTCTCGATAGATATGGCTCTTTAGCACTTTGGAGCAATCAAGGCATGGAGAAATCACATTACCAAGCAAAGGCCGTGTATTTTAAGGGCACTCGCCATGGTGGTGGCAAAGTCAAGAGTAATGCACTCCATGAAATGCTCAACTGGTTCTATCGCGTTCTGGTTGGCAAAAAAGGCAGAAAACTCGCGGTAATTTGTCTCTTAGGCGTCAAATAATGAAAACTGTTAATGCAAGAAGAACTGAAGGATACAACAGATCAAATGCTAGGGAGAGACTACGGCAGTGGTGGGTAGCAAGCAAGCGTTGGTGTGGTTCCTCATGGGCTTAAACTCTCTGATTATAATCTTTTTGTGTTTTTAAATTTTCTAAAAGTTTTAAAAAATTATATTTATAGACATATTTAAGTCATTTTTCATTTATAGCCACCACATTTCAATTTCTTCTTTGTGCTCTACTCTCTCTTGCCCTCCACTATCTCTTGCACTCGTACATACCTAGGCCATGCCAGAAGAACAGGAGCAAGACTTGCGGTTTTTCGATCAACTCGGCCCACTACCTGCTACAGCAAAAAGGACAAGTCTACCTATCGTAACAGAGCAAGAGGCAAAGGAGATGAGAGAAGAAGAGCGCAGGAAGGAGGCCGAAGAAGCGCAACGCAGGAAGGAAGCTGAAGAAGCAGAGCCTAGTAGAGAAGCAGAAGAAGAGCGGCGTCAAAAAGAAGCCGAGGAAGGTCAAGGGAAACCACCGGAGATTGTTATTGAGGCCGACACCCTAGAACAGCTAGAGGTTATCTTACAGAACAGGGAGGTCGAGCTCTTGTCCTATGGCATCACGAAAGATACCATTGACAAAGAGTTTGCTCTTGTGAGGGCAGCTTGGGAGACAGAAATGCAAAAGAGACAGCAGCCCAAAGAGGACGCAAGGAGGGCAAGCCAAGCACAGCCACAAGCAGCCACAACATCCAGACGTCCAGTCAAGAAGTGTGGCAAAAGAATGGAGGGCAAGTTTCGGGACCAACAAGAAGAGGAAGAGCGTGCACAAAAGAAAAAGAAGTTCAGGTCTGAATGACCACCGTGGGAGAATCAAAGACCACCACCGCCTCCACCAGTTACAAAGAAGAAGGCGAAATCTAAAATTCTTGTCTTCCTTGAATATGTACTTGATGAGGTCAACTGGAACCCATAGGCCCTCATCACCCTCAAACATGATGGAGTACGTGCTGATGTGTTCATCCATATACTGAATGACATCTGTAAAAGCATCCGCGTGTAGATGCATTGTTGCACGCACATCAATTGCTCCCTCAAACATAGGGACGATCTCATCAACCCTATGAAGTAACTCAAGCTTTCCTAGCTGTGCAATAAGTGCGTCAAGTAGAGGTGCCATGACTATGAGTGATTGCAAGAAATAGAGAGTGTGTGATACAGAAAGGTGTGCGAAATTGAGAGCAAGTGTTAGGAGAGAATGATAATTGTCAATTGATAAAAATGAGTAAAGTATCGTTTATAAATGGGCGACCTTGTTATAAAATTTTTAAAAACTTTTAAAATTTTTAAGTACCAAAATTTTTTAAAAAAATGGTATGCGAAAGCAAGAACGCATCCTTCCATCGTAAGGTCATTTCTAATTTACTAGTGGCTCAAGCCACAGATGCTTGTGTGACCAACCTTACACTATCACAAAAAAATAAAACTTGCACAAGACAATTGAAAAACCTTAATAAGACAGTGAGGCAAAAAATTGAAATTGTATTTACTTCAATTCAAGATTACATATCCAGTGGTTATCTGATAGCTACACAGCCAGGGAAAGTAATTTCTCTACAAAGAAAAGATCGTTCCTGCCTTTTGCGCACTACTCTACCATTGATTATCAAAGCAAAATCACCACTCAGTGAGAATCGAAGAACTAAGTAGTCACGTAAGTTGGCAAGGGACCAGTCATCATTCACAGTAACATCTTCTACATCCCCACCTTGCATGGATATATGTAGCACACCCTGTTCTGTAGAGGTTGTGTCGGAGTCTACTAACGCCTCCCATTCTCCATTTGTAAGCTTCCATCGCCTGTAAGGAAACACAATGGACAACTGTTGCTTGGCAATATGATAGCGCATCACAACCTTCTCAACTATTACTCCGCATCTGATGGTGTCTCCATTGTGTTGAACAACTTTTTTATCCCATGCAGGTGATAAGAAACAAGTCAGAGCTCTCTCCCCCTTTGCAATCCATAAAGTTGGGGTACGATGTGTGTCACTTGTACGGAACAGGTACACAAAGAGGTGTAGAGGTATCAAGCAGGTTATGGTTGCTTTGTGAGATCCATATGTGCACTTCATAGCATTTTGCACCTTGCTTTCGATCTGCAAAAAACAAGCCATGGCCACTGAAGCATTGTCTGGAATTGGCCATTCAATAGATATGAGAGTTGGCGTAGGTTTTGGAACTAATTTTCCAGTACCATTTGCTGTCGTGGGAACCACATATGTATCCTCATAGAAGAAGATCTTTCGTGCAAGAAGTTGTGCAGCTGGACACCCTCCAAAGATTAAACTACCAAGCTCCACATGGTATGCTTCAAAGGTTCCTGAAATTGCCTCCATAGGCTCCCACTCACTATAGTTTGAGGGAAAAATATCTACGCAGAGGAACCCAAGAACAATCAAAGCAGTGCTCAGTATACCATTATTAGCACACAATTGATTTAAAAACAAGAATATAAAGTGGTGAAATAACTTACAATTTGCAGGAAATCGGTGACGTTGGTCATGGTCTGCTAGTTTCAGCTCTGTTGCCTTGTAAACATGTTGGACTTTGGCTAGCTTTTTTCCATCACGATCTTGTTTGAGCTCCAATATCCGCCCTTTCCAATGGTGACTTTGTATATCAACGTATCGCTTTGACACCTTGTGGGTTCCTCTTCTACTAGGCTGCATCGTAATCCAATTCCACTTCTCGTACTGTTTGATGTTCCAGTGCCCATCCTCATCTTGACCACTGCTACAAGAGAGAGATTGAATACTGATCGGAGGCCTTCGAGCTCTAGAAGAAGACATCATATGTATATATTAGGGAGATTATAAACCTTGATGGCAAAGGAAAATAGAATGGTGAGAAACAAACTTAGACTAGGGAGATGTACAAAAGAGAAGGAGTTGTAGAGCAAGTTCCAAGGGCTTGGCTGTGCTATTACTGCACTTTGAAAGAGGATATTAGAGGGGGTGAGAGGAGACAATGAGTAAGATTATGAGAGCCAAAGCATTTGCAACTCAAGCTTCCATGGCTTGGCTCCACTGTTACACTCTGTAAAAGGAGGTTGGACAAGGTAGAAGGATGAAGTAAGGAAATGTAAGTGAGGATCAAACTTCCATAGCTTCTGAGAGGAGGTTGCAGATCAAGCTTCCATAGCTAAGCTCTGCTGTTACACTCTGTAAAAGGAGGTTGGACAAGGAAGAAGGATGAAGTAAGGAAATGTAAGTGAGGATCAAACTTCCATAGCTTCTGAGAGGAGGTTGCAGATCAAGCTTCCATAGCTAAGCTCTGCTGTTACACTCTGTAAAAGGAGGTTGGACAAGGAAGAAGGATGAAGGAAGGAAATGTAAGTGAGGATCAAACTTCCATAGCTTCTGAGAGGAGGTTGCAGATCAAGCTTCCATAGCTATAGATCTAGGTTTCTGAGTGAAGAGAGAGGTAGATCAAGAGGTAGATAGCTAAAAGAAGTAGTCTAGAGAGTGAAAAACGCCCTGCTATGAGAAAGGGGGAAGAGAGAGCGTTTTGGAGGGAACGTGGGAGAGAGGGATAGTGGAAAGTGAAGGGGAATGTGCATTGAATGCATGGGAACTCGTTTTTGGGCCTCTGTCACTTTAGAGACCTTACTTAATGATGGCTGCAGGCTGCAGCTATCCTTTTATATAAAAAATAGGGGAAAATTCATATACGTATAAAATTTTTGAGTTTTAGTTGATTTTAAAAATTAAAAAAGAGCCTATTTAGCCTATTATTCTAAGTTTGACCACTACCTTCTAGGCTCTTACAAACCATTGGTTTCAGTCCACATGTAATCTCCCTATTTGTCTATTTCTTAATCACCTCCATTAGGCAATGGCAAATTAAAGGGCCCAAAAAGACTCCATTGAGTTTCTAATGCTTTATAGGTGACGTTACAATAAGAAAAATACTCCAATCGGGGTATCGGCGGCCCACACTCTTCAAAGATTGTGCACTATTTGTCAAGGGATGTGACAAGTGCCAACGTTGTGTAAGGCCATAGAAGAAGGACATGATGCCACTGCATCTTGTTAGAGTCAACCAACCTTTTGAAAAATGGAGCTTAGATTTCATTGGCCCTATTAGTCCTGCTACTACGAGTGGCACGCAAGAATGCTTTATCATTTTTTGCCACAGATTATGTAACCAAATGGGCTGAAGCAAGACCTTCACAAAAAGTGGATGCCATGGCGACGAGATGGCTAAGTTTATCTATGGAGAACATCATTACCCGCTTTGGATGTCAATTTGAGCGAGTGAGTGATCAAGGTAAGCATTTCATCATCGATGTAATAAAAAATCTCACTAACACATTCAGAATCGCTCATCGTAATTCAATGCCATATTATCCATAAACAAATTGCCAAGCAGAGAGCACTAACAAGATTCTTCTCTCAATACTGAATGACAAAGATTGTTGAAGGTTGACGCACTGACTCGGAGTCTGAGCTCATAGCAGCTTTATGGGCCTATCACACATTATACAAAGTTGCATGCCTTTTAAGATGGTGTATGGACTTGAGGCAGCAATGCCTTGGGAGTTCATGATCCCTAGCTTAAGGGTAGCTGTAAGTGAAAAGCTTGATGGTAATGAATTGGTTTGCTGGTTATTTGTTTTAGAACAACTTACAAAGGAGAGACAAATTACAGTACAAAACATGCTGATAGAAAAGGACCGAAGAAAGAAGTGGTTTGACCAAAATCTCAAGGATAAGGAGATCAAGGTAGGAGATCTTGTACTTATGTATGGGGTCCGTAGTGAAAAGAAAAAGCTTAAATATACTAGAAAGGGATCATTTAGGGCTTGTGAAGTTACTCCACAAGGTACTATACGTGTTGAGACTCTTGATAGAGTTGAAACTGTCGATTTCCTTAATGGTAGTAAGTTTAAAAAATACTTTGGACCTCTTACCAAAGAATCCTTACGTGCTTCTTATGACAAGAAAGATGCCAAGGAAAGGGCTGCTCAAAAGAAGACACAAGCCCAACAGGAGGCAAGGAAAAGACAAGCCAAACTGCACGTTGAGAAGAAAACCTTAAACCTACTGCACAAGCCTTTGTGGGAGAGGTTAAAATTCCTCCTTTCTAGATGCACTCACGTGATTTTTATGCACCGTTAGTAGGGGAGAGATGTTGTGGAGCCACCTTTGTGGACCTGTTCTACCTATAATTCCTTCCCCTTGCACCATGTATTACCTGTAGGCATCACATGTTGTACGTAACGCCCTACTTATGTTGGCACTACAGAACTTATTTTAGGTGCTATGGGACATGGCCATCGCAGTCCATGGTAGAAGAGACACTACACAACGACACGATCATGAGAGTGTACATAACCTAGTGGGACGACCCTATCAAGATAAAACTACACAAGAACAACTTGTAGAGTGGGAAGGAGGTGGGAAGGAGGGTAAGAACTTATGGACTTACACCGTTATTTATGGTAGTAATGTTTTTGCTTCCTTGTCCCTTCTGGAGCATGATGGGTGATTTCCTAGATAGCTGAGCTTACGGTAGCTACTTAGCTCACTTACCTATAGTACTCATGCCATATCACAGTGTGAAGATGCACTCAGATTGTTGCTTAGTATATCGCATGCATTCTGAACCTCCTCAATGCTTAGAAGATTGGTAATGTCATCCATTATCTCATTTGCGAGTACCTGACGTATCTTCTTGTCGCGCGGATTAGGAATGATGGAAAGAATGTCATGCCTCTTCACATAACTGCATATTATTTTTCTGAAATCTTGAGGACCATTATCACCGTATGCTCTTGTGCGCTTTTGCCGCACAGGTCGTAGCTGGGGACTTGCCGGACACCGTATGCGAGCCACGAATGGCTGCAAGCATACAACCAGGAAGGCAAGCTCAAAACAGAATGCAAAAGGTGTGTCACTCACCGCTTAACTGCCGCCTTGAAGGATTCCCGCGTCGCAGCCGTGAAGGAGGAGCCGCCGTCGCCGCTCTACCGCCTCTCCGCTCTACCGCCGTGCCGCTACACAGTGCGCTCGATCGCTCTCTCACTCTCTCTCTCTCTCTCACACACACATGCAGGAGAAGGAAACCAAGGAGATAAGGCAAGAGCAGTCTTGTATTCACAACACATGAGAATGAGGATTTTAGGGTTACATTTGACTCTTATAGGTGACTTGGCCGTTCATACTTGGGCGCCCATACATGGCCGACCGATCCTAACCCTTATCCTACTGATATTCAAGGTGCGCCTCTCATCGGCGATCACCCAATCCCTTCATCCTTAACATATGGTGCCGACAAGCCCGGCCCATGACTCAGAATATTTAAATTAATGACGTAAAACATAGTACGTCTCAATGTCCGTCTCATAGGTTAACATGCCCCCCTTCCTGATGTAGATTCCATCCTCGGAAGCTATGGTATGGTAAGCTCGAGAGAGTTGTTGTGGTAGACCGTCTGCAAAATAGGGAAGTAGAGTGAAGGTATGCTGGAATTCAAAAGATATAAATGTGTATAAATTTAAGCATGTTAGACCACAATGGATGTTGCTATGAGAACTTAGTTTAAGGGTCACATGAGTGAGCTAGTGTAGCAAATTAACAGGAGTTTAAAATTATTGAAAGTAAATCAAGAGTTAGCAAGGTGTCAAAGGTTAATCATGGTTTATAACTGGCCTAAGTCAAGGAAAATAACCAAGCTTAATAAATAAACAGATGACCACACTGTGTCTACTCTAAGAACAAGTTAATACCACAAGCCTAGGGACACAAGAAACATCAGAGTTACAGGAGCCTTTTGCCTTTATGCACGTGACAATTTTTACACACAATGGCGACCTTCCTAAAGCAAAACTAACATCGATCCTGGTACCATGTTTAACACAAGGCATTATCCAGGAATCTATTAGCTCACTTTAAACAAGGCTACCCCCTACCAACCAAGGCATCGGTCTGGAGTAGAATACTCCTCGCCTACCAAGTATCAATAAGGCGATAGGCCAACATTAAAGCACATCATAGACTTGTATTGCCATTTATTGTAGGCTTTTTTTTTAAAATTTAAATTTCTTTTGATCTTTGCTCCTGAACTAAAATGTGTTCTTACATCCTTTTGACAAGGGGTAAAAGCTATGTCCTAGAGGTCAACACACACACAGCCAGGTGTCAAACATTAAGATGGTTTGATCCTAGACCTAAGACAATCGTATTCCAAGGTTAACTAAAGACGTCATGCATTCTCAGGAATATATCCAATAAGGTTAAGCTCATTAATGATTTACACTAGCACGTCAAGCAACTTCACAAACTAAGTATTACATTGACAATTTCCATGTGGTCATGCATTATAGTTTATGCAATTAATTGAACAGAAAAAACGGAAGAGAGTGGGTATGGAAGAATTACACCTGTATTTTGGAGATCTCCTTGATTTGACGAGACAGCTTGCAATTTGATGTAGATATATTTTGATGAACGTTGCGGCAGTCTCAAGACTTGAAAGCGAATTCACCTCAAACTTTTTAACCTGTACAATCAACTAACAAGCACTATACCTCGAGAGGCACATCAGTGTGAAAAATTAAAGACTCGTTTAAGGAATCTAAACTAGAAAAAACTTGAAAACACTAACCTACCTACCAGTCACCACACTACTACTGAGGATACGGTAAGAGGATGTTGTAGAGTCCTGGCTCTAGCCCTAAGGCTAAGCCTCTATCCGCATCATCCAAATAAATAAAGTCAACCTCAGTAGTGCCATGAGTTTCATCCGTCCATTCATCATTGTTAGATATTTCCTTTTCATTTTCCCATCCACATAAACTCATCAAGAATGTAACCATGCGAGGATAGTCATCTTGTGGAAAAGGAAAGCATTGGGCTATCAGGGATATTTCCTCTACGGAGTAGGGGTCAGTCATGGTCAATAGGCGAATTAGCCATTCTAATTCCTCAACATTTTCCTCTGTGGCTAGTACATCTATATGATCCCATTCAGTTTCAATTATAGGATAGCACATGTGAAATATCTGAGAAAGGTATAGATGATACCTCTCACCAAAGGTGGGAGTGGATGAAGTGTATGATGATCGTGCATCTGCCATATCTGCAAACACAGATATAGCATCAGTAGGTTTATGATGACAGGTCAATCTAGTTCTTGATTGTATATACGGATATTTCTGCTCTTAACGTGCTCTTGCTCTTTTTACTATTTTTTGCTTTTCTTTTCTTTTCTGTGTATGAAGCTATATATATACATCCCCTTGAATTTGGCAATTACATGGTCAGGGGAGAAGGCTAAGGAGGAAGCATTAGAATGTCGAGCGTGGGTACATGCTCCCCCTTTCCTTGGGTAGATCATATTATTTGCAATGATGTTGCAGCCTCTTGGAACCAATTTGTCCAGTGGGTCATAGGTTGTGATGTGGGCAGATAGCTTTTTATGACCCTTGTGGCCACATCCAATTGCAAAGATGGTAGTGTACGCTCCCATTGACGAATGGAGGAAATGGTTTCCGACGATACTATTACAAGGGGAGACGTAGACTCATCGGTTTTTTGCTGGGTGTTGACAAGAGGAGGTATAGAGCATGTAGAAACTTCTATATTAGCGTGTGCCTGGCATGAGGAGCTAGAAGCTTCATGTGGCTCCCCCTTCCCGAGCTAGGTGGTAATGATCGATATCGTTTGGGAATCCAAACTAACTCTGGAAGAAGTGGTGCAGAGCACTCTGTTACCTTTCCCTTACCACGATCTTGAATTGTCGTTGGGGTGGCAACAATTGGTTTGCAAGGTTTCACAGGTGATGTAGAGGGATTCAGCTTATGTGTAGGGACCCAAATCTGGTCATTCCCCTCGTAGTACCTTTGGGCTACTAATAATTTTTTAGGGATCCATCGCGATGTTATATTGCCCTTTCTCGGGTGGTTAGCTGCTTTCCTTTTACGAGGCTTCTTGGTGGCTGAACGAGATTGAGCAGGGGAAGTAGCTGTTAACGAAGCTTTTGGGACCCATTTGTATATACTCTTTGGCATAGTAAGCGGAACCTTAGAGACCACCTTGCCTGTTTCCACTCTTGGCGTTGAAGCGTTAGAGGGATGGCAAACAATCAAAGATGGTTTTGCCACTGGGCTTTGTGATTTTTCATTATCTAATATTTGAGTGGATGACTTAGGTGCGGGATTTTGAGCGGTCAGACCTAGTGTTGGTTCTTGCATTGTGACTCGTCTAGTTGCCCAATCGATATTGCACTTGGTGGCCGTCATCCATTTGTGCCCTAAGTTTACAATCCCTTCCATAGTACCAGCAGGCATAACCAAAAAGCTTTGAATTACGGTCCCCTTATCATAGGCAACCGGAGTGTGCAGAATTCCTGAGACAGGGGTTTTCTTCTTGTTGATACCTTGAACTTGGATAGCACTCTTGGATAAAGGTGGTTTTCCAAGTTGACACCACATGCCATATGATAGCAAATTGTGTTGAGCTCCTGTATCCAATAATGCATTATACAGCACCTCCCCGTAAGGACTCTGTAACTCAATTGGGTATCTTAGAGGTGGGTCAGATTCCAGTGAATCCTCCTCTGCCTCCTCGAAAAATACTTGCGTAATTCCCAAGTTGGCTTCTCGTTGTCGCCTAGCATGCTGTTGACGTTCTTTGGCTTCGACTCTCGCTTGTATCTTTTTGAGCTCAGCTTGTTCTTTAGCTGCCTTCTTTTGATGGATTGCATGTAACTCCTCTTGGCTCATGGGGTCATAGTATCTTTTGAATTTACTCCCATTAAGGAATCCAATGGTTTCAACTCCGTCGAGAGTCTCCACTCTGATGGTACCTTGCGGGGTAATTTCACATACTCTATACGGTCCCTTACCAGCATATTTGAGCTTTTTCTTTTCGTTTCGCACTCCATACATCAGGACTTTATCCCCAACCTTGATGTCCTTGTCCTTTAGGTGGCGATCAAACCATTTTTTCCTTCTATCCTTCTCCACAAGGGCATTGTACACAGCCAATTGTCTTTCTTCGTTTAGTCGCTCAAGGATATACAGTCGCTCTACTAAGGGATTACCATCCCAACCCTCTTGAGTAGCAACACGAAGACTAGGAATGATAAATTCCCACGGCATGACTGCTTCTTGGCCATAAACCATTTTGAATGGTGTGCAATTAATAGCCACTTTGTACGCAGTATGATAGGCCCATAAAGCTGTTGTAAGCTTTAGATCCCAATCCGTGCGATGAGCTTCAACTGTCTTTGTCAAAACAGAGATTAAGGTCTTGTTGGTACTCTCGGCTTGGCCATTCGCTTGCGGATAGTAAGGAGTAGATTTATGATGGGAGATCATGAAATTTGTTGTGAGCTCCTTAATCACTTCATTTATAAAATGCGTACCATTGTCGCTCACAAGTTCAAAAGGACAACCGAAGCGTGTGATTATATTTTCAAAGAGGAACTTGGCTGTTGTCCTCACATCTTACGTGTCGCTTTCGCTTCGGCCCATTTGGTCATATAGTCAGTGGCCACAATAATATAGCGAGATTGTGTGTTTCGGGCCGCTGGGCTAATTGGACCTACAAAGTCTAAACCCCACTTTTCAAATGGTTGGTTTACTTTGATTGGATGTAGGGGCATGTGATCTTTCCGTTGGGGTTTCTTGTATCGTTGGCATTCATCGCAACCCTTCACAAAGAGTGATGCATCTTGGAACATAGTGGGCCACCAATACCCTGATTGTAAGATCTTTCGTGCAGTTAAGTTTCCTGAGAAGTGACCACCGGCTACGCCCATATGTGCCTCTTGCAAAATGTATAGATACTCATCCTCTCGGGCACAACGCTTAAGAACGTCATCCTTTCCTCTTTTATAAAGAGTCCCGGCTATCAGGCAATAGGGTTCGCATTCTTTGATCAGCTTTCGAGCTAGATCTTTACGAAGCTCCTTGGGTGGAAAGCCATTAACCAAAAAGTTAACAATCTTCTCACTCCATTCAGGCATTGTCTCCACCATGAACAGGGAAGTGTCAGGTAAGTCATCATCAACCCCCGTAGGAGCCTCACCATTAGGTATGCGAGTCAGCCATAACATGTTTTTTGCCAGGTCTCACAACAACAGTGAAATCAAACTCAAGAAGAATCAATAGCCATCGTGTGATTCTTCCTGTGGAGCATGGTTTGTTTACTAGATACAACAATGCTTGATGATCCACATAGAAAACAAACTTGGTGGCAAGGAGGTAATAACGAAATTTCCTTACTGCATATATCATTGCCAACCCTTCTCGCTCCGTAGTGGTGTAGTTCATCTCAGCATCATTCAACTGGCGACGACTGGCAAAGCTAATGGGGTAGTCTAATTTGTGTTCTCCAGGTTGAGTTAACACACACCCAATAGCAAAGTTTGATGCATCAATATGCACATGGAAGAGTAAATCCCAGTTAGGCATTCTCAAGATTGGAGCACTCGCCAAGGCCTTCTTTAATAGCTCATAGTAGGCACGGTCACATTCTTCGGTCCAAATAAACTCGATGAGAAGCTTATACAATGGTCGAGCTATCTCGGCGAAGAAGAGAATACACCTTTGATAATAACCAACGTGGCCCATAAAGCGTTGGACTCCCTTGTAGTTGGTGGGTGGTGGCAATTCCAGAATGACCTTGATTTTACTCTCATCCGTGGAAATCCCATTTTTGGACACTATATGCCCTAAGATAACTCCGTGTTTAACCCAGAATTGGCATTTGAAAGGATTCAAGGAGATGCGATATAATCTACACCTTTCAAATATTTTTCGTAAACACATCAGGTGCTCGTCCCAAGAGGAATGAACACAAAGATCATCTAAGAAAGCTTCACAGAAGTCCCTTAGATATTCCTTAAAAGCCGTGTTTATCAATCGTTGGAATGTTGCAGGTGCATTGGTCAAGCCAAAAGCCATGACGCGAAAGGCAAACACTCCAAACTCCGTGATAAATGCTGTTTTAGCTTGGTCCTCGACTGCAATTGTGATCTGATTGTAACCCGAGTACCCATCCAAAAAGCTATATGCCTCCTTGCCTGCCACTCTTTCAAGCACATGTTCAGAATATGGCAAGGGGTAATGATCCCTTCTGGTAGTTGCATTAACCTTTTTGAGATCAACGCACACTCTGAGTTTCCCATTCTTCTTTGGTACGATGACTATCGGAGAAACCCATTCTGAGTGCTCAATAAGGTATATGAATCCACATTTTACAAGCTTTTCAATTTCCTCTTGCACAATCTTTGCGTACTTAGGATTCATTGGGTAGGGACGTTGCTGGACTGGTTTAGCAGTGCTAATCATTGGAATCGTGTGTTGCACCACAGAGGGTGGAACACCCTTCATATCATGATATGTCCAAGCAAATATGTCCTTGAATTCCTTAAGAAGCTTCGTAAGTGCAGCTTCTTCCGCCTTGGTGAGGTCTTGAGCAATAAAAACTGGTTTAGACTCCTCACCCGGATCTGCTAAGTCTATCTCCTTGACTACCGCCGGGCCATCGTAGACACCGCTACTCCCATTGGTAGGCGTTCGTTGGGCTTTTGTGTAGACCACTTTACGTTCCCCTATGGTAAATGATTTGAAATGCTCGGGTGCGGGGTGTAAGTCTATTGGTTCTTGTTGTGCCAGGCTTTTTTCTTTCAATTCCGCTTCCTTTTGTTGCTGAGCCAACTCTTGGTTTTGCCGCCTTCTTGCAGTACGACTTAGTTTCGGCTTCTCTTTGATTTCTAATTGGGCGACGTCATGAGGTTGCGGAATACACCACATGACACTTTGGAGGTATTGTCCCCAATTATCCGCTAACTTCCGATGAGCATCAATGGCTCCTACATAACTAAGCCATTCTGCAGTGGATCTTTCCTTGTTTATTGCCGTGCGTACATTAGCTCGATAGCGTTGGCGCTTATGTCTCGTTTTCTTCTTACCAAGTTTTTGATTTTTGTTTCTGTCAGATTCGAACTCACTTGGTCGATCTTCACTTGTGTCTCCCTCACTTTCGGATGAACTGTAGGAGGTCACCGTCCTAGGCCTTGAGCACCTTGCTTCCACATTTGGGTGAATATTTGATTCATCCCCCCCATCAGGCTCAGAGTAAGTTTCTTCTTGAGATTCATACTCAGAGTTGCATTGGTCAGAGTCTTCGCTACTTTCAGTGTCAGTGGAGTTTGCCACTTCCTCGCCATCAGGAGTCAAGTGCATAACACCTATCATGTTTATTGGCACTAACGGTGGCATATCATTGCCCCTCAGGTGTTACCCAACTTGTGCCTCTATTTCCCCATGTGTCTATGGTTGCCGCTAGGTGTACCCAATCCACGTTATCCGACTCAGTCATACCCGGTAGGACATCCATATAAGGAGAATCTTTCCCATCATCCGTCTCTTTTTTGCATGTATAGCAATACCTTAATGGGGCGGAGTGAACAGTGGTATCCGATCGATTATCGATAATAACCTTGCTTCCTAAAGGATGCGCACGACCATTCTCAAGATCAACTCGAATGACAGAGTCCTGGAATTGTAGGTAGACATGGTTTTTCGACCAGTCATGCACCATTTGTGCTTCCCTCATGAAAGGACGTCCTAAGATCATTTGATATGACATAGGATGCTTGGAG
The DNA here is from genome assembly GCF_041138505.1 of Cibotium barometz. Lineage (NCBI taxonomy): Eukaryota > Viridiplantae > Streptophyta > Polypodiopsida > Cyatheales > Cibotiaceae > Cibotium > Cibotium barometz. The sequence continues at coordinate 64,741,097 of NC_141049.1, forward strand.
AAATCCATTACAATGAAGGTATATTTTACCTTGTATCCCAGGACCTTGATCTTAAGGTCCCTTAACATTCCAATAGGTTTAGCTATGGTTCCATTTGCCATATTAACCACTATGTTTGTGACTTCGAGGTGAGGTCTTCCCATGGATTCCCAATAGTTTTTAGTCACAATGCTCACTCCAGCACCACCATCAAGGATTCCCTTTAGAGTTAATCCCTTGGTAGTAATGGAGAGGGTGGCATTAGATTCGTCACCTTCAAAGTACTGTCCCAACTTGTTCACAGGTATTTCCACGACCGAGTTTTGGGTTGTAGATCCCAATGTTCCTCCTCATCTTGAAGCGTGTCAGGTCTATCCATATTTGCAAATTGTGGTAGCCCCGCCTTTCCGAAGAGCTAAGAATAGCTCAGGATCTCCGTATAATTTGGATATGATCGTGGTTCTGATCTCGGAGGACATAAAATCCATTAGCTTGGACACATTCAACGGTACTTTTCGAGACATTGCCCCTTGACTAGGGATTGGTGAAGATGGAATCACTTCCTCTTCGATGGGGTCAGGCATTCCCTCACTAAACATTCTTTCAAGCAAAAAGGGTGTTTGCCCACTTCCTGATGTCCTATCCTCACTTTCTTCCCGAATGATACTAGGTATAGCTAACGGTTTATGGTTCCTGTGAGGCTGAACTTGCGTAGGAAACACTGTGTCTGGAATTTTGACTTTTCTCGGGTTTGACTCCAGTTCTCTTTATGTTTCTTCCACCAAACCCCTTAAGTGTTTCACTTGTTCAATCTCCTCAACTGGGTTTGGGTAAGTTCCAATCTTTTTCTTGAGGGTTTTTGGCCCACGTGGCTTGTCTTGGGAAGTCTCAGTCAGTTTGGGTGGCCGAGAGGGTATTAACTGACTTGGTTGTGGGGCCGAGGAAGTTTCCTTCTGATTCCCCTTATTTATGTACTCTCTTGATTCTCCTTCGTTAAGCTCCCGAGTGGGATCCTCCCTTAAGGTAGTGGCTTTGGTCCCCATGGTTTCTATTGAATCAAAATCATCTTCAGGATCATTCATATACACGGGGTCATCTCCTGTCCCTATGTTAGTCTTTGAACTGGGCTTGGAGCTCGTGGCATTAAGCGATCTCTTTCGCCGTGTTTTCTTTTTCTTTGCCTGAGCGATTGATGCAGTATCCCTCTCTTCAAGAATGTAGTTTTGATTTTGAAGCATTGACCGTGTAACTACATTCGCGGGTACAACGGGTGTGGTTCCTCGTGCCTGGTTGGTGACCTCAACCAAATTCAATGGCGTAATCTTGGGTGCATTAGGATTATGTGGACATTGAGCAATCAAATGATCTATGCCACAACGATTACATGTAAGTACCGGCATTCCCGATGTGCTCCCTTGATTTGGTTGCATCTGAGTAGTGATCTTCTGTAGCCTATTAGGGCACTCCGCTACATGATGCGGTCCACCACAATCGTAGCATTGAAGAGGTGGTCTCCTTGCCATGGTATTAAGGTTTTGCCCTCTTGTGGCGAGAGCAGCCGCTTGATATACAGGCTTGACTTGCCCGAAATGATCCTCCATGTAGTACTGGGGAATCATTTCAAACGTATCAATCCCATATGGAGCAGTGGGGTCTATCTCCTCTTCATAATCCCCACACGCACTATGTGACTCACAACCCATCTGGTTTATTGGGGTAATCCTTGGATGTGGAGGTTGTGGTCCTAGCACTGGCGGTGGTAACGGCACAGACTGGACTACATTCGGATTCCTTGGAACTATGTGCTGTGACGGTTGCTCGACAAGTTGTGCAGGCATCAGCGCGGGTACTTGAGGTGTGTTTGGCCAGGCCAGTGGTGCCTGATTTGCCAACATTCGCTTAAGTACTAGGCAATCTTTAGATTGATGGCCGTACTTACCACATGCATTGCAATTCCCATTGAATTTGACTCTGAATGTGGGACATTCACTCGTGCTATGTGGTCCTAAGCACACCGAACACCATTGTTGCTCTCTTCTTGGGTACATATGGCTATTCTGAGGAGCTCGATTACCCCTGAAGTATTCTTGGAGAGCCTTAGTAAGATCGATCATCACAGACATTTCGGATATCTTGGGCTCCTTGGCAATAGGTTTCACCGTCATTGGCTCGTGCCCAGATACTTGCAAACTAATGGATTTTGTTTCCGAAGACACCTTTTTACCTGCAATCATCAAGTTGTCTTCTAACTGGATTGCATTGGTAGTGACTGCTTCCCACGTTGTAAGACCTCTGATGACTAGGCCATTGTAAATGTCCTCGTGGCGCAATCCTCGGATGAATCTATCGAGGAGTTGGTTGTTATTGAAGCGTTCATCGGGAGTGCAGCGAGAATTTAGATGCTTCAATCGACTTATAAAGTCTCTCACTGACTCCCCTTCCTCGCGTTCAGCTTTTTGGAGTTGAGATGCTACTCCCCAAAGCACACCCTCACGTATGTATTCTTTCAAGAACAATCTCACTGACTCCCCTTCCTCGCGTTCAGCTTTTTGGAGTTGAGATGCTACTCCCCAAAGCACACCCTCACGTATGTATTCTTTCAAGAACAATCTCTTGAGAGTGGGGTAGTGAGTGCGCTCTTCAACCCTTAAGGTTCGATACCAATCTTCGGCCTTCCCACTCAAGGTTAAGCCGAAGGCTTTACACTTATGCAGCTCATTGTGATCTTCCAAGGAATCACACACGTGTTCAAAGACTTCAATGTGCTTCCTAACATCCTCGTTACCACTGAAGTTCTGAGTGAGCTTAGCCACTTGTACTGCCTTGCTTCTAGGTTCTCTCTCAGGCATGGCCCGCATGTTTTCCGCAATAGATCGTCCGATCGTCTGAGCAAACGCTGCGAGATCACCTAGGTGAGCAGGCATAGCTGGTGGAGGCACTTCTGGGATAGCCTGGCTGATAGGAGTTGGCGTTAGTCTGAGTATGTTGGCAAATGACGTAGGATATGATATGTGACTAGGCCTAGCTCCCCCTAGCTCCCCTTGGATATGATAGCTCCCCTTGGATAATGGTTATGATAAGGTGGTCGTGGAGCATATGCCATTGGCATACTAAGAGGCGTAGGAGCTACATGAGCATGAGTAGCGATAGGTACATATGGTTGATAGGCACTGGCACGCACTGTTGTAGGTACTGTTCCACTAGATAGTGGTGTCGTACTAACTACAGTCGTAACAGGAACGCTTTCTATCATGCTCATCATTGGGGTAGGCATTGTGGATTCCGTAATGGAAAGTTGAGCCAAGGTTGGAAAGCTAAAGTTACTGCTTGTGGGCTCAACCTGCATTGAGACTCCAGGCGAAACAACATACGAAGGGTCTATGGGACTCACCGAGGGAGTCTCCGATTGTATAGGGTTGGTTGTTTGGCCTTGCCCGTATCCAAAAATCTCATAGGGCCAGTGGAAACTAGGTTCACTCCCCTATTTTGCCTCTCAAATTGGATAATTCTATGAATTACCTCACATATCATGTGTTGTTGCTCCTCTAGATTAGTGGCGCTAGATGTAGATCGTAGGACTTCTAACCAACCTACATGGTATGTGTAGCCCGTGTATAGGTCAGTTAGAGTCTCTGTGTGTAGATCATATTCCCAATTTTCATTGAGAAATATCCCATCTAGACTTGGTGTGCCAAACGGTTCTCTTGAAGTGGACGCAATGTCACTTCTTATGGATTGGCTTCTAGGGACCTCTACTTTAGGAAGAGCATCGGAAGTTGGTAGCTCAGTAGGGCCCTCATTAAACGAAGTGGGTAGAATATCCACATGGACACTCTTTGGGAGGGTAGGGTCTACATAAGATGTGAATGGTGAATCTACTACCCCTCCTTCTTCATTTACTTCGCTTGTCGCATGCTCAGAGCGTGTAGCTCTACTAAAGGTCTCTATTAGACGACTAAACATGCTAAATCCAGGTTGTGGGGCCCACACTGGCATGTTTTGGCTTGTCTCCTCAGGGTTCTTGGTAGGGTGCCCTTCCATGGCTTTTGAGTCAGAGGACGAGTCACTATCCACTATTCGTGGATCTTGGGTTGCACTCCCTTGGGTTCCAGCCGAAGGCCAAGATGCCAACGTGGAGGGATGGTGTGAGCCTGCATAAACTGAAACGCTTTCTAGTGATTCAGGCTCTAGCACCCGACCAGAACGTAGATGCATGTGACGTGGGTACCCTACGTGCGTTGGTAACTACCCTTGAAACTCACACAAGTGGTTTCTTGGGTATTTCGCACCCCGTTTTTACTTGTTTTTAGATTGTTTTGAACTCGTTTTTGACCCCCTTACTTACGGTCGAACTCGGACTAGGGCGTGTGATAGCTCGAAACGAGCGTATCGTTCAAAGGGTCCTAGCGTGCTTTACAACACCGTGTTTGCCTATCCGGAGCTCTCGTGGTCCTCAAAACAGTCCGTTCCCTATGGGGGAAGGGGCAAAAGCCTATTTGCTTGTGGAGGAAAGGGTGAGGGCTTTATCCCACATGCTCACTTTACTCCTTGGGGAGTGGGCTACATATAGGGCACGACTTCCCATAAGCTCTCACTTGAAAGAAAGCTATGGAGGCTCACTCTCCTATATATATATATCAAAAGACCGAGGCCGGGGCCGGGGTTGTGGGTCGTGGGTCAATTGGGGTTCTTTCTTTTCACAAATTTTTTCTCCAATTAGAAAATCTTTCCTCTCCACACGTTTGGTTCTTTCTTTAAAAATAAAATTTAATTTTTTATTTTTTAAATTTTTTTAAATTTTTATTTTCTGTTTTTTTAAGATAAGTTTTCTAGGGTTTCTTTAGGGTTTAGCCTTGGCCGCGGCGCAGTTCGCACACAGCACAGATCTAGGGATTCAGAAATCCCCCCCGCACGTAGATAACCAGACAACAGAACGCACGCCCACACGCGGAGCGGAAAAATAACAAAAGAAACAGAAATGCAGAAGACAAATTGCAGAAACAGATTGCAAAACACAGAAACACCTCAACAACAAACACACAGTCGCTTTCCTATAGTGTAGATTAAACTTCACGCAGCAGCCGAGCTGCAAATTGGAGCTTGGTGCAGGGCAACTCCCCGGCAGCGACGCCAAAAATGTGCGCTTTTGCCGCACAGGTCGTAGCTGGGGACTTGCCGGACACCGTATGCGAGCCACGAATGGCTGCAAGCATACAACCAGGAAGGCAAGCTCAAAACAGAATGCAAAAGGTGTGTCACTCACCGCTTAACTGCCGCCTTGAAGGATTCCCGCGTCGCAGCCGTGAAGGAGGAGCCACCGTCGCCGCTCTACCGCCTCTCCGCCGCCGCCGTGCCGCTACACAGTGTGCTCGATCGCTCTCTCACTCTCTCTCTCTCTCTCTCTCACACACACGCAGGAGAAGGAAACCAAGGAGATAAGGCAAGAGCACTCTTGTATTCACAACACATGAGAATGAGGATTTTAGGGTTACATTTGACTCTTATAGGTGACTTGGCCGTTCACACTTGGGCGCCCATACATGGCCGGCCGATCCTAACCCTTATCCTACTGATATTCAAGGTGGGCCTCTCATCGGCGATCACCCAATCCCTTCATCCTTAACATATGGTGTCGACAAGCCCGGCCCATGACTCAAAATATTTAAATTAATGACGTAAAACATAGTACGTCTCAATGTCCGTCATAGGTTAACAGCTCTCAAAAATTTCATGTCACAAACCAATGACGATTACCAAAAACACCTTAATCTATTGCTTACAACAACAACCATAACAACCAAAAATACCTTAATCGAAATTACTTACAACAATAATAGACAAAGAACAAAAAACAAGCCTTGCTGTATGGATTCTTTGCTTGCGAGACCACCACCAACTACGAGTTTTAAATGTTATTAATTGTCCTCTATATATGAAGCACACCCAAGTGAGGGGGAAAATCAACCTAGTGATGAAGAATCGGAGCATGCTTATGTACTATGGTTATCTATTAGATGAGATTGATTCACAAGTGATTGAGGTGCAATCATGTAGACCAGATCTAGATTTACAACATGCAGTGGACGTGCAACCTCGATATGGACATGATTTTCCTCATTGCCCGAGTCTATTCTAATCCATCCTCACCTTTTGCTATTGTTTCAATCTTTTTTATGATTCTCCATTTAGTATTTGTTTGAGTGCTTGCTTACATCGTTATATAACTGGTTTCTCAATTTTCTAGTTATTACTTGGATAACCATTCAGGCTTTGGTCCTAGTTCAATCCTCCCTAAGATTGACCTTAGAGTATGCCAAGTACTCCACCTTCCTTAGTGTGCCCTCTTTAGTTAGAATAGAGCCTTGTAGGTAAATTGTGAAAGCGAAACTAGTTTATTAAAAAAAACAAAGAAAAAATAAAAAAAACCACAAGAAGATAACCATTGCCATGTGCAATCTAGGTAGAACTTTTGGCTCTTAGGTGATGGAGTCTTGGGACCGTAGCCTTGATCTCCATGGGATGGGACCTTATGGCTAAAAATCTATCAATAAATGGCTTTTAAAAAAACAACTATCACTGTAGAGGTACTTAACAATTCTTAGATATTCTTGTATGTGGTCTCTAGGCCATTGCTTGGGTCTCTGTAGGGTGGTACCCTACTTTTATATTTTTAGAATCAAAACGAATGCTTATAATAATCACTTAGCAGTTTCATTTATGAGGCTAGATAATAGCTAGAGATGGTTTCACCAAAGTGATAGTGTGTCGAGATTAAGGTCATAACCAGAGGTATGCTTTTTTTTCCATCTTAGTTTAGATCAAATTTGAACCAACCTTAATATTACCCTTGTCTTAACAGAAAATTTGACCAATCCCCGCAAAAATCTTTCCTCATTGTTTGATTGATGTTTGCATTACGCTTGATGTTTCCACAAGAACACGTTACTCGTTGTCTCATGTTGCCTTGCAGACCTCCCAAGACCTTCGACATTTCCAATGCCAACATGCAACTAGCCCCCAGCAGTCTTGATGAATATTCATCGACATATTTCGAGGACGGAATCTGTATCAGGAAGGGGGGCATGTTAAATCTCATCGGACACATCTCTAGTGTTGATGCTATCCATTTGGCAATCGTAATTGATTTTTTCCTGTTGACATTAAAAATACTAACATTGTATATTTTACGTGTGCGATTGTCACTTGTTTATAAAAGGCGCACCACGAGATTAATTATGACGATTGCATGATTAGATTAAGCGTTTGCACAAGCCTAGGCGGCCTTGGATAGCCATGGACATATATTTTAATTATGTTCGCTGTAACTATTTGGCCCTCCTAGCTTTATTTCACATGATAGAACCCTTTCCCGAACACCAGACAGGTGGAAGAAGGCATGGGGACATGGACCATAAGGTTTACTCAAGAAAAAGCACCAACCTTGGTCAAAAATCAAGGAAAAGCAAAAAAGTCAAACTAGGCTGACCACGAGCCAGGGGCACCACTAGTGAGAGGAGACTAAGTTGGACCAAAAAGCTTAAAGCTGCTTTTTCAAAAAGTAGCTTCAGGGTCGGAAAGCAAGGCCCTAAAGTTAGAAAACAAAAGTTAAAGAACTTTGATTGAGTAATATTTTATTATAAAGTGGAAAGCAAAGGGAAAAAGGCAAAAGCAAAATCTTAGTTAAGCTTTTGGCAAAAAGCAGAGCCCTCTTCAAGTATAAAAGGCTTAAACCTCTCTTGGTGTGGTAGCATCATGAAGGAGATCATGGAGTGTGTGTGTGGGCATCATTATGATCATGGATAGCTTCTTCTTTGCCATTAACACCTTCTCCAACTTGCTTTTCAGTTGTATGGTCAGTCCTAGACTTATATAGGCATATGCATGTGTTAACCACACTGGTCAACGTCATTTTTCAAGCGTGGTTACGCTTCTTGTAATTCATTATTATGTAACCGCCGCTAAGCGCTTATTGAAAAAAGATATATGGGATGACCAAGCTTACGGCTTGTGTAATGCCGGTCATAGGAATGAGCTAGACGTACATAAAGCTAGGAAGCCAAATTTGGGCCCCCAAAGTTTCTAAGATTGTTGTATCTTCTTTCACCTGTTTGCCCTTTCCTTTATCAATTGTATTTTGCATGCATATGTATAGATTGGCCCTAGGGAGTTGAGACAAGGGAGTGGAGAATGGCCCTAGGGAATTGAGACAAGGGAGTGGAGAATGGCCCTAAGACCATTCTTACAAGAACAATGTGCTTTGGAATGGCCCGCCATTCCACCATGCACAATGTGCTTGAAATAATGGCCCTAGGGCCATTCTAAAGAACATCATGGATGGTAGAATGGACCTAGGTCCAATATTTCAAGCACATTGTGCATGGTAGAATGGACCTAGGTCCAATATTTCAAGCACATTGTGCATGGTAGAATGGCCCTATGGCCATTCTAAATCACATTGTGGTGGATGTTAGAATGGCCCTAAGGCCATTGAGAGGCCATTCTAAATAACATCTTGGATTGTAGATAGATACATATCTATTCAATGAATCGCTGAACTGACCTTTTGAGTTGGGGGCCCAATGCTAACTCGTATCATGAGTGATGAAACACCAAAAATATCACTCATACGATCACGCTTTCATGCTTCGGGTGAATAATTGCGAGCAGTAACGCCGCGAATGTTGTGTGAGGGCTGGAGGCTGGGCCCACTAGGGACTGGAAAAGGGCCTTAGGGCCGTTTCTTCTCTGCCGATTTCATGTTGGAAATCGAGGAAATTGAGTTGTGACTTATTCCCAAGCGCGTGATGCTTATCTCATTTAGCCCCCTTAATTAGAGCAGGGAATACAAGAACCAAAAGCTTTCGGCTGGAAAGGGGCCATCGGACTTCCCATTCGTCATTTGAGCTGTATGCGAGGAAACTTGCATGTGCTGTTCCATCGAGGGGAATGGCCCTAGGACCATCATGGATTGTAGAATGGATGTTCTTTAGAATGTCCCTAGGACCATTCTACAATCCATGATGTTCTTTATAATGGCCCTAGGGACATTCTAATATCCATAATGTGATTTAGAATGGCCATAGGGACATTCTACCTTCATGCACAATGTACTTGAAATATTAGACCAGTTCCTTTAACTTCTGTCTCCATTTTGTTTCTAGCTTGGCACTATAACCATTACAATCGAAGGATTTTTCTCATCACTCAGATTCATATTTACAAGTTCATTTTCCTAAGCTCAACCTTTGCATGTCCTTATCATGTGTCTCTTTTGCAGTAATCAAAGCTTTTATTTCTACTGGAACATATGCTTCTCTAGCCTCTTATAGAATCTTCTTTAACGGTGCTAGATCTATAAACATCACATCCGTCGACTCATATTGAGAGACTATTTAGACAAAATCAACATCAACATCAATAAATAAGGAAACCAAATCTAGATTCTCCTTTAAAATCTTTTCTTTTGCATTGTCCTCCACCCCTTCCAACCAATTCAGACCTTCTACATAGAGAGGGCAATTAGGTAAAGAGAATGCAGGGGAGAGGGAGAGCTTGAGGTTCTTTGTAAGCAAACATACACACAAGAGAGAGCAAGACACAAGAGAGATGGATGGATGAATTTTCTTCTATCTTCTTCGCAGATTCTCTACAACCATTAACATAAAGAGACATGAGTACATACTATAAGGAAAATTACCCTCCGGAGTACCATAATTTGCAAAGGCCGGGCCATAGTGTGAACCCAAATACATGAGCTAGTGCTATAACTATGTCATAACTCTAATAATCCAAATTGGCTATCACATAACCTGTCATTCATTACTCTAGCGGCAAATCAACCATAATCTCACCAAACATGTGAGTAGCATAAGTGCGAATGCTATCACACCTAATGTCCACTCATCAATGTCCACATCACTAATTGAGCTCAATATCTCAACGCCCCCCCTTGAGCTTAAACTCCACACACTACACTCCAAGTAAGCTCCTAAACCTATGGAGATCCTTTGTACCAAGTACCTTCATGAAGATGTTAGCCACCTGCTAGAACCTTCTCCCTCACAAAGTGATAATACACCTCAATGTGGTTTATCCTAGCATAGTATACTAGGTTACTAGCCAACTATATGCTACTCATATAGTCACAATAAATGACAACTACCCTATCCATGGGCTCACCCATATCATGAAGTAGCTTTTGAAACCAAGCTGCCATAGTATCCCTATACTTTGCCTCTGTACTCAACAAGGCAATTGCTGGTTTTTTATTGCTACTCCAACTATAGAAACACTCCCAAAAGAAAAAATAAATCCCCTGGTAGACCTCCTATCTACTGTGGCACTACTAACCCAATCAACATCTGTGTACCTATATATTTTATCTCTATGCCAGCCTCATAGAAAAGTCCATAACCAATTGTGGACTTATGTACTTGAGAATCTGTCTAACCATATCCAAGTGTGGCTTCTTAGGGAATTAACTCACAATTCTAATAGCGTAACTCAAGTCTGGCCATGTAGATCAAACTGCCCACTATGTGCAAAAGCTCACCTATATATATGGAAAGCTTTGTGTTCTACTCCAATGGCACTGAAATAGGCTTATAACTTGTTATATCATACTTGGACAACATGTCCAAGCCATAGTAATAACAAAATGCCATGAGGTGATCATCTCACCTCTATGCCCAAGAAATACCGTAGGTCACTCAAATCCTTTATCTCAAACTCTGCTTCAAAATCCTCCTGATCATGTACTTCAACATCACTATCACCAGTGATAATCAAGTTATCCACATAAATGACTAATAGCATGATCCCTCTATCTATGTTTTTCACATAACTAGCATGATCCCTATATCTATATTTTTGACATAAATAACATGATATCTCTATTTGCATTGGATATCTAAAATCCAATGGTGACAAGAAACTCCTCGATCTTGTTTACAATGCTTTGCGTAACTTTTGCACACAAAATCTAGATGTGCATCACTCTCATATCTTGGTGGCTACATCATGTATACTTCTTCTTGCAAATCATCATGCAAGAAGGCATCCTTTACATCCATCTAATGTAAAACTCTTTATTAGATATAGCAATAATAGTTCACAAAGTTTCCATTCATGCAATCAGTTTGAATGTCTCCTTATAGTCCATGCCATAGGTTTGTGCATAACCCTTGGTAACCAATCTTAGCTTACTATAATTGATCCATCTGATTTATGCTTTACCTTATACACCCACTTACTTCCAATTGCCTTCTTTTCCTTAGGTAAAGACACTAACTCCCATGTTACATTTAGCTCCAATGCTACCATCTCATCCATGGCATCTTCCCATTCATATCTCAACCTACAACACAGGGTATCTAACCCTTATAAACCTCATACACTTGGATCACTACAAGCTGTCCTCAAAAAATAACTCTGGTTCTCCTTGTACCAGGAGTGAACACTATTGGAATACCAAGCTCCTCTCATCAAGGCTCTACTTTGAGCCACTAGAGTCACCATCCACATAAGAGTGACCTACTGATACATTAGACACAAAAGGTTAATCTACCTTCTCCTTTCCTTTGCATGATATATGTGTACCTTTATCTATCCTCAACTTGCTTGAACATGCACTAACATTGGATCCACTATCAAAGGATTCTCTAGGTCCACTAAGCACTTGTGCTTACTACTCTACATGTGGGGCAGTATCATTACTTCTTACAGACACAGCTACATCTTATGTTACCTTCACTAGTGCATACCACAGTTATACATCTCATCAAAGACGACATCTCTACTTACATCTCATGAATGGTAGGGTTATAACATTTATAACCTTTTTTCTCCAAAGCATAACCAATGAAGATGCATTTCTATGCCTTTGGATCCAACTTTATTCTCACTTCATCGGGAACATGCACATATGGACATTCCCTAACACAATGGTATTACCTAACACAATACAATTACATCCATTTTGAGCACCCATGAACTCGGGCACGGGACCTGCATAACATGGGTGAGTTGCAAGTTACAATCCTTTTTAAGGCTCTTCGTGGCCTGGGCAGGGCACTCTCATACGTATACAAAATAAATCATGTGCCACTCATGGTCACCTTCGTAGCTCACAACATGGCTACGTCAATATCCTTTGCACCTCTTGCATATATCATAGCGGGTTGACATGGCTTCGGGAGACCGAAAAATGCATGTGTGTGTAAATGCTTTAAAGCATGTGAATGAGGGCTTATGCTTGGATTTATTTACATGATGAAAATTTCAAACCCTTATCTGTTAGGGTTTTAAACAACCACCTTGAGTTAATAAAAATAAAAAAAGCCTTATCGCTTCTCTGTGGTCGGTTGCTCTATGTGCTTCTCCCAAAGTCAGGCTTCGTCTTTTCCCTGCCCTGCTACCCTGCACCTGCAGTTCACACTCGCCATGGCTTTCTCCTCTTTATTGGCCACCTTGAGTTAATAAAAATAAAAAAAGCCTTATCTCTTCTCTGTGGTCGGTCACTCTGCGTGCTTCTCCCAAAGTCAGGCTTCGTCTTCTCCACGCTACCCTACACTTGCAGTTCACACCTGCCATGGCTTTCTCCTCTCTACTGGCTATAGTTGATGCCGTTGTTTATTGATAACAAGCACATTTTTGCCCTAGTTTCTCAGCTATGAAAGGCCTTAGTCCTTCACTTCACCACCAACACACTTGTCGATGAAGTCACAGCCGTTCTTGGTGCTGCTTCTTATGGGCGGCTTCAATGATGAGTGGGAGAGTCACCAAGTGCATGCTGCTCTTCGCTACTTTTCTTCTCAGCTCCAACTCTTCCTCGTTGCTTTCACTGGCCTCCAGGACTGTAGCTACAATGCTACTCCTTTGTGGCCCACTTAACACGTCTACAACCAAGCTCTCTTCTCTAGAGCTTTCATGGCAACTTTGATTATAGCCTTGCTGTGTTCGACTTTGCTGTCTTTGCTTTGATAAATCGTTGTGTGTTGCTCACTCTCCCTCTACCAGGTGATGTCGGCTCTCCTCCAGGTGATGTTGATGCTAGTGGGTGGCAATTGCCGACTCTCCTTGTTGTGTTGATTGTGCGTTTACCTCTCTCTACTGCATGCAACCGTGACTGTGTTTGCCTCTCTCTCTACTACATGCAACGACTGTGTTCTGTGTTTGCCTTTTGTTGCTATTCCAAGCAATGGCCTGCCGCCTCTACTACTGTTGGATTGCCTTCTCTCTGATTAGCAACCCCAAGGTGTTGCTCAACTACGCCTCTTACAATTTTTACAACCTCCTTTCCGTAAGGTTCTTGTAGTCACCATTCTTGATACCTTTAGCTCTCGTATGAGCTTCAAAACTCCATAGCATCTCCCATTGCTACTTTACCTCTCCAAGACCTCCAAGTTGAGGTCTTACATTATTATCATTGAAATGTCCTTCATGAGCTCCATGATGTACACGTTCCAATCATGCATGCACATTCAACAATGATGCTTTCTTTATGGATTTCCTCTATAAGAAATCCGAGGTGCCAATTCTGTGGAAGAACCCACAAGTCTTCCATCTTTGTTGCCCATCCTCCGCCGTGAGCAACTCCATGCGTATCCTTCTTTGATGCATAACACCATGGACTTCATCTTGAGCCTATATTCATATTGCCACCAATTTGACAAGAATGCACCTCATACACTCTTTGTCCAAAGAAAAGATGCATGGGATCCACATATCCCACCACGAAGCCACCCTTCATTGAACATTAAGCATTTTCTCATGCTCAAACCAAAAACATTGAGGCAAAACTGCAAAACCAACCTTATCTTGAGACACCATTGTCGGCTCCTTGTTGACCATGTAGACTCCAAAGGTCTTAATATTGCTGAAATCTCCATTTTCAACTTTCTAGTAGGGAGCTTCATAATCTCTCCAATCTCACCACCCAACAACATAATCTCTCTCCAAATGCAATACTAATGACAATGAGTGTGCTTATTTTTCTTCATAATAAAATGAAAATAATTCTTAATCAACGAACCTCATAAACCAGAAAACTATACATAGATATGTACCATGATCAAGAGCCCATCCTAGCTCTAATACCATGTTGAGAATCTTAATATGGGATTGAGAATCCTAATATGGGATTGAGAATCCTAATATGGGATTGAGAATCCTAATATGGGATTGATCATGGTGATTAGCAACATAGATTAAGCATAACTAAGGTGGGTTATACCACACCAAAAACTCTGAGAGAGAGAGAGAGAGAGAGAGAGAGAGAGAGAGAGAGAGAGAGAGAGAGAGAGAGAGTAGCACACTCAACACACACATCTCTATTTCATATGCTTGTATGAACCATACAATGAGGCTTCTAATATAGATAGCCCTCATCTCACTTTACATGTGTGCATCCATGTGGCACACTCTTTTATGTGGCTCTCACCATTCACACAATATCTTATGTGGTATTTTTATCCATCCACACACTCAAGATAATATATAGCACCTCTGGGGTGCATTCACATACTCAAGCACAAGATTCACTCTCACACATTTTACATTACACATTTCAACACCACTCCTCAATGTAAACTTGGGTGTGTGCATACAATCTCTCCAATCAATTTGACCAACTCACCTCCTCTCACCCCAACAATTTGGCATTACCAATCTCAACAGTGAGAAGGCATGAGGTCCAGAGGAAGCTCATGCGAGATCCCGATCGTGTCACCTGTAAGTCCTAAAATGAGGTATGAGGGCCGCCAGAGGAAGAGTCTTGCACTAAGGATACGAGATGCCTGTAAGACCCAATGAGAAGGCATGAGGTCTAGAGGAAGCCCAGTTGAAGATCCATACTGAGTCACCTATAAGTCTTGAATAAAGAGGCATGAAAGCCGGAGGGGAAAGCTCGATGAGATACCTGCCGAGACGCCCGTAAGACCTAGTGAGAAGGCATGAGGTCCAGAGAAAAAGCCCACTAAGGTCCCTACCGAGGTGCATGTAAGGAAAAGGAATAAACAAAATATAAACCAAAATGGAAATATTAAAAGCATAAGAAAATGATGTAGTGATTTTTTAATGCAATTACTTGTTGGGTGTTGTAATTTCAGGACCTAGGGTAGGACTCACCTTGTGGACTTCCCGAGATAAAGCTGACTTCCCAAACACATGGAGCAGAAGCAAGCAGCTACACCCGACACAGACGGTAGCACACTTGAGTGCCCATGGACGAGATTCTTCATCAACATATACTTGTGGACTCTTCATAAAATTGGTGGAAATCATCTTTCCACCATCTCCTTAGTCTACCACCATCTCCTTAGTCTACCATCAGTTTTTGTGATTCTACATGATATATCAAATAACTTGAAATGGCTTGCTATGTACCTTATGGTAGCCACTCATGCACAGATTTTCATGATGTACTTGGCATTGATAGGAGATAGCACACTTGAGTGCCCATGGACGAGATTCTTCATCAACATATACTTGTGGACTCTTCATATAAAATTGGTGGAAATCATCTTCCCACCATCTCCTTAGTCTACCATCAGTTTTTGTGATTCTACATGATATATCAAATAACTTGAAATGGCTTGCTATGTACCTTTTGGTAGCCACTCATGCACAGATTTTCATGATATACTTGGCATTGATAGGAGATAGTACACTCCCAGCTAAACAAAGGGGAAGAGAGGTGTTGATGAGTGTGTACACCCCCTTAGCATTTTGGCATTAGCTTGGGTGTGAACACCCCCTTAGCATTTTGGCATTAGCTTGGGTGTGAACACCCCCTAGCATTAGTAGCATTAGCTTAGACTAATGAGTTGTGGGATTTGGTTATTATTACAAGATGTCATATCAAGAAGTGGTTACAAGAGGGCTAGTTGGGAGTTAGGATCTTATGGAGGTTATGGGAGCCCAATAATCACATAGGTAGCCTAATAGTCACATGGGTAGCCCAATAGTCACATGGATATCCCAAGAGTCACATGGTTGGATGGCTATATAAAGCCCCTCTTGTATGCAAATTGGACATAACTATGGTATGTACATGATTCTTGGACACACAATATGTGATACATGGATTTGGAATACATTGTGATGTTATGTTGTTATGCTTGTATGTTTATCTTGTTGTTGATCCATGCCTCCTACTTCATGCTCATGTGTACATGTGTACTCCATGGCTATGTGTGTAGGAGCATGGGATTTTCCCCATGTTAGCAAGGCTATGCTAACACCACGTCTTTGCTTAGGCATCACATGTTTCTAGCCATGGTACTCTTGGTGGGTACCCACTCCTTCTTGCTGACCCCCCTAAAGGGTTGAGGTTGAGGTTTGGGGGATAGTTTTTATCTCTTCAACAATAAGGTTTTGGATCTCCATAATGGTTTAAGGGGGTAGTCGACACGATGAGGGAGTCAAGAGGTGTGTTGAGTGTTAGGAGTTACTTGAGCTGATGTGGCTTATAAAGCGAAAGACAAGGCTTAAGATGTTGATAGATGCAGGGTATCCTCATCCACCAAGGATGAAATATTCCACGAGTGTTGTTCTTTTTTGCCAACTCACTACACAATCAGTCCCTAGGATGATTCTCTCTTTCATTGTACTTACAGGGGTCACTTGTAAGCCATGTTTAGTTCCAATATAACATTCAGCTTCAAGTCATGGATTGGAAATTGTTTACTGCAATAATAGTTGTTGTGGATGGTGCAAGGGGGGTGAGAGGCCTAATGAGGTCTACATCTCCCAAGACAACACGTTGTGGCTAGCCTCAATGTCAATCAAGGTGGTCCATGTATGCAGCTAGGTGGTCTTTCCAAGGGAACTCTAGAAAGACCACGTAGCTAGGTGGTCTTTCTAGGGGAACTCAAGGTGGTCCATGCATGCAGCTAGGTGGTCTTTCCAGGGGAACTCTAGGTGAACGACATCCATCATTAGTTCTGTTTCAAATGCATCAAGCATGAACATGGATATAATTTTGGCACTGTTCGATCGTGCAAGCCTTGTCCCAAGCTTCTATGGAAGAGTATTCATGGTCACCCAAAATGTGAATCAAATCCTCAGGGTTGTTAAGCTCCAAGACGGGTTCATATTCTTGGTCCTCATCTTCACCATCTGACATCTTATTATAATCCCTATAGATATCAATTGACATGGTCTAAGTGATTATGTCAAACTCATTGGCAAGAACGCATTGACTTATGGGATGAATCTTCCATGTTTTTTACTTTATTTTAAAGAATTGTTTACCCTTGCGTATGTATACGTGATTGGTTTCCTAATTGTGAATACCAAACTTGCATCTCTCATATAAGGCCTTCTCAGGATCATGGTGCATGACCCTCTTCTCTTTGAAAACCCATAACCACAAAAGTGTGGTGGAAGCTTAGCCCAAAGGTCTTAATCTTTATATCTTAAGATGCCCTATCTTAAGATGCCCAAAGGTTTAGCTATGTTTTTGTCAGCAAGCTTAACCATGAGGCTTGTGCCTATAAGTGGTGGGCTTCCTGTTAAAACCCTAAGATCTCTCTAGATCATTGTCATGCATAAACATGCATAAACCAGGCATAAACTCATCCACCCAACCCGAGCCCAAGGAATGCACACATGAATTATAATAAAGTACCTCATACCTTTACCTTGATGTCCCATACCACCAAGAGGTATGACTCCAATCCAACAGCATGTAGTTGTATTGTGAAATGGAATGAGAGTAGATACAATCCTCTATACAAGAGAACAGTATATCATCACCTAGCCTCCCTTGAGTGTGCGCCATGCCCCTATTATATAGGAGGGCCCTCAAGTAACTCTTGACTCTCCATTTCCCATGTGTGACCCTTGGATGCCTTACCCTAACCTTAACCCTTAAGGTTAGTCCTAACCCATGCTCCACTAGAGCTTGTTCCCATGCTCACAAGCCTAATGTGGGTAGGCTCCTAGTATAGGCACATATAATGTGCACATAACATACTTCCTCTCTCTCAAAACGTTGCACTCTTGTAATAAAAAGAAAGAAATCTGCGCTGAACATTCTCAATCGACTCCCAAGTCGAATCCTCTATTTCCCTATCTTCCACCTAATTTTAACCTTAGGGATTAGTCAACTACAAAGTTTCCTTTCCCTGAATTCAAGTACCTGTTCAGGTTCATGAAGTACCTGTTCAGGTTTATGAAGTACATGTTCAGGTTCATGTGGAACATAGGATAAATCTTTGATTTCAATGAGTTCTTGAGGAGTAACTGTGTTATCCTCACCTCCCAGTTTCTCTTTCAATTTACTGACATGAAAGACTGGATGAACTCTAACATGTGGAGGCAGTTTTAGTTCATACGTAACCGTGCCAATCCGATGTATAACTCGAAATGGACCACAATATCTAGGAGATAAATTCGAGCATTTTCCTGTTAACAAAGTTTGAGAGTCTTTATGAACTTTTAAATAAACCAACGCTCCTGGTTCAAAAGACCGAGTTGAGCATCCTTTATCAACATAGAACCGTGCCCTATCCTGAGCACTCCTAATAGAATTCCAAGCTTTGGTTAGCATTTCCTACATATTACGCAAGAAATTCCTCGATGCATCAAGCTCGATGTCCTTAAGAGTGACATCAATAGGTACCCTAGGTTGATACCCATGCTACATAAGCATGAACGGACTAAAACCAGTAGCTGTATGTTTAGAAATGTTATAGGCAAATTCCATCATAGGAAGATACTTTTCCCAATTTGATGATTTTCCAGAGACATATGCATAAAGCATATCTTTTATAATCTAATTCACACGCTCTATTTACCTATCAGACTGCGGATGATCAGAGGAACTCATATTCAAAGTAGTTTCCTTGTTGTAAACCATTCAGAATAAAGTAGGAAGACATGACATTATAACAGTAGGAACCAGGGATCCATCAACGACCTGACGTACCCACATCTGCACATAGAATTATCAGCGTCCCGAGTTACCCATATCAATATAGAGAGTCATCAACGTCTAAATGAGTCACATATGTACATCCGTAAACCATCAAGTGAACTCTATAAATCACCTAAAGAACGGAACTAATGCCAATAAAGGAAGAATCCAAAATTCCTTAATCCGAACACAACAAGATAAACTTGTTGAACTCTAAAGAAAGAGATTTCAACAAGTGAATATGTCGAACGAGATTACACTCATCAAAACATGCAGGCTATAGATAAAAGAAGTTTATCTAGAGAATGCCTGCACTATAACTTCAAGTAAAGTATAAGAAAAAAGAGATTGTCTTTGAATGTTGAGGTCAACATACGAAGTAATGTTAGCAAAGCAACAATCTTGAGCCCAAATTATTCAATAAGATAATATATGTGAGGGATCACTAGCGTCCCATATACCACCATGATACCACCCATACATACCTTACCAATTTGGAACTCCCTATTATGATGTCTAGGAAATATGAATAAAATCCTGTATAAAAGGAATAAGATGGCCTTATCCTAGACTTTCACATACTAAAACCTGTCTCTATATACCTGAGACCACATCAAGGAATAACTCTTTCCAAGTACATCATTAGAAAAGAATTTGAATTATTGGCGCCTTTCTAATGATAACTACCCAATAAACACAATAGCTCACCTAGATACATAAGCAACTAGGTATCCAAGTTGGAATATGTACAAGAGTACAAGGAATATACTCCAAAATTACGTGCAAACAACAAAGGCAAATGCTACCTTCAAAGCACATGAAATTATTATAAAACCATGGATAAAAGCATAGAAGCATCTCAAATCCATGAAAACCATAGTTGGTCATGCCATCTAATGGTCATTAATCATGCCAAAAGAAGCATTAAGATTGGTGGCCAACTCATCAATCCGGAGTATATGAACGTGGTGTCATTCAAGGAAAACTCCAAAGTAAGAAAGTGAAACGCATACGTGTAGCACTCATTAAAAACCCCTAGACATAAGTGATCTAGGCAGAACTTGATGAGTCCATATAAAACTTGGAAACCATCTAATAAAATCCACCAAATTAACTAGATCAACTAACCCATGATAGAATTTATCTTAAGCTTGGAAAATTAAGCATAGACCACACTTAAACAAGTGCAAAATAAATTATCATGGACAAGTGTCAAAGGTGAGACACACTTTGAACGTAGATTCTAGCCATCATTGAAGAAAGTAAGGAATATGTCCAATAAGAATGGCTAAACAATGGTTAAAAATCATGAACACGTCATTTAAAATTAATCCAAACAAAAATAACTACTAATACGAGGTATAATTGCATTAATAATATGCAAATAACCCTATCTAATGTCAGTACGTGAAAACGTACTTCAACACTAAATAACCCTCAGAAATATTAAATTCTCGAGAAAAAAGAATTATCATGATTTTTTTCTAATTTTCTAAGGCCTCAAAATACGCTAATTTTAAATTCCACCAAGCCTATCTTATGGCATTCCAAACCTATATTTTTTCATAAATTTTTTAGCAATTAAATTTTTACCAAAATACCATTTATATTTTTTTAATATCAATTTCTAAGATTTCTAAAAATAATTTCTAGAATATTCCTAATTTTTCCCGAGAACCTCATTGTTCACGAAATTTCTAATTCTGCTCAACAATTCTCAAATCCAATGAAAATTTATAATTTTAATGGATTTTTTAAATTTTTGGGTAAAAAATAGATTTTTAAAGGAATTTGAATGGTCACAAGCGCACAAATGGACACATCACATGCCAATCACCAACCCCACATTTTCCAGAAATTTAAAATAACCTTTGTCTAATTTTTTACTAATTTTTAAGAATTTTATTTTTTTAAATTTACCTTGAACGCATTAGAATACGAACGGTCCAAAAATTTCGGAATCCCAATGGTCTTCCCAGAATACGGAAAGCCAACAGTTTCGGGAAAATGAAAAGATGAAAAAAAAATCAGAATGTGAAAGGTCAAAAGATCTCCGGAATTCGAAAAGTCAATAGGTTTCTTGGGAATGCGGAAAGCCAAAAGGTTCCAAGAAAATAAATTTTCAGAGAAGCTTTTTTTTTCTCAAATCTCTTATTTTCTTTCTTTTTTCAAGCTTTTTTTGAAAAGCATTGAAAAGCTTTTTTTAAAATAAAAAATTTCTTTTTTTAAATAAATAAAAGCTTTGTTGAGCTTTAATCTCAAAGCTTACAAAAAAATTTGGGGGGGGGGATTTTTGCCCATCAGGCTGCCCCCCCTCGCCACGCATGTAGCGAATTACATGTGAGAGAGATAAGAGCCTTTCTCCTCTCTCCTTCTTCTTTAATCCAACCTTCTCTCTCTCCACCCCCTCCTTCTCTCTTAACATAGAGGAGGATTAAGCTTTTAATTAAAATACCTTAATCATAATTAAAATATAATTATGATTAATATTTAATCAAAATGTAACCTCTAAGAGATGTTCACACATGCAGGAGAGGAAAATAGAAGGAAAAATAAGTTTTGAGAGGAGAAAAGAATACCACGCACATGGGAGAGCATTCAATGCATCAATTGGTTGTCCCACACTGCATTTCAAGAGAAAATTGTTAGAAAATCGATAGCATCTCCATGAAAAACCCGCCAAAATGGATTAAAAAATATATTTTTTTCCATAAAAATGCTCTAAAAATTTCGCACAAATATCTACAATAAAATGTATGGTATTTTGGTAAAAGTTCCATAAATTCTTATTTTAAACCAAATTTATTTTTGCAAAAAATAGCATTGAACTCATGGAATCCCCCCACAATGTCGATTCGTCCATTGAATAGAAGAAACACGTGTTCCAACCGCCATATCGATGATCCACGTAATATAAAAACAAATCAACAAAATAATATTTTTATTTAGTAAATATTAAAATTTACTTTAAAAAATATTAAAAATTAGAATAAGAAAGAAAAAATAACAACAATTAACTAGAGATTGCTTTGATACCATTGTTAAAACCCTAAGATCTCTCTAGATGATTGTCATGCATAAACATGCATAAACCAGGCATAATCTCATCCACCCAACCACCCCTGAGCCCAAGGGATGTACACATGAATTACAATGAAGTACCTCATACCTTTGCCTTGATGTGCCTTAGCACCAAGAGGTATGACTCCAATCCAGCAGCATGTAGCTGTAGTGTGAAATGGCATGAGAGTAGATACAATCCTCTATACAAGAGAATAGTATATCATCACCTAGCCTCCCTTGAGTGTGCCCCATGCCCCTATTATATAGGTGGGCCCTCAAGTTACTCTTGACTCTCCATTTCCCATGTGTGACCCTTGGATGCATAACCCTAACCTCAACCCTTAAGGTTAGTCCTAACCCATGCTCCACTAGAGCTTGTTCATATGCTCCCATGCTCACAAGCCTAATGTAGGTTAGCCTCCTAGTGTATGCACATATAATGTGCACATAACACTTCCCCAGGTCTCGCAGCAATCCTTGGTGATTATACTCACACCATACCAGCACCAGCATCTAAGATTGTGGAGACCATCCAACCTTAATAAATAAATGACACATAACACATCATTCATTTCATAACTTTTGAAATAGTGTCCGAGCTTATTCATTGGAACTTTTGGTTGTTCTTTTGTCTTGGATATGGAATGAGAGCACTCAATGTGGCACAACTCATCCTCCTCCTCCTCTTCAAGTTTAGGTGTGTGAGCTTTTAGATTCCTAGTCATCTTGTTCAAAGTTGAGAATTTCCTTAGAAAAGAGAATTTCCTTAGAAAAGAGAAGTTATTGGGCTCCAGACTTCTGAGGATAAGAAGGTTGTGAGACCTACTATGTCCCTCATGTCATATTCATGCTCACTTGGCCCGTACTACTCACTCTAAGGGGAGCTTAGACCTCCCAGTGTGTATAGGGAATGTGCACTGATCCTTCCCTCTAGGAGGTAGTGCCTTGGATGGGGTCAAAATGAAGTCGTCACTTGTGTGTCACCTATCACATCAGAGAAGATATGTGGGTGACTATGATGACTTATGGAAGGCCAACTTTCTCCCATTGAGTCCTCCTTCACTACATTTGTTTAGATTGGTTCCAATATCTCTCTATACCCTCTATTACCCTTGTCTTCTGTCTCTTCTCCCCTCCTCCTATCTTCTCCCAGCCCATCGTGACCCAGCCTTTCCCTCCCCCTTCCTTCCAACCCCACCCCACCAGTATCAACTACCAAGGGGACTGATCAAAGTAGTGCAAGAATAATGGAGTGAGGTACTGAGGGTTTACTTGAACCATTCGTGAAAACATTATGACTTGCAATCTTTTTATTCTCTTCTAGTCATCCTCCTTGATGTCTGTTCCCCAAAAAGAGGCTCCATACATCATGGCAGGTAACAGAGGTGTGTCAAAAAGCCACCCCTTAGTGTTAGGCACATGAAAGTGGGCATGGGAGCACATTGCCCCAATTGACCCAAGGCCGCATATCCTTTTGTTAGGGGGGCCTAGAGAGAGAGAGAGAGAGAGAGAGAGAGGATGGCTAGACACAGAGAGATCTATCCTAGAATGCAAGTGAGAGAGAGACATAGATTTTGTGAATGGCGAGGCACAGAGACAATCCAAGACACGGATTAGGAGAGACATCATTTCACCCTAAAATTTCAGAACCTTCATAAGGTTTTTAAATGTTTACAATGGCCTTGTCTTTCAAACTAATTAATCTATTTTTAAAAGTTTACAATGGCTTTGTATTTCAAACCAATTGATCTATTTTTAAATGTTTGCAATGTCTTTCAAACTAATTATTCTATTTTTAATTTTTAAAAGGTTTGCCCTCTATTTGGTGTTCTTGATTTAATATTTGCCCGTTGCTTACCTAGAATTTGGTGAAGGTACCAATCATGCGTTAGTGCAGTTTGAGAGTCCCTAAGTTATAGGTTCAGATCTCTCCCTGTTAGTGCAGAAGGAAGAAGTTTGAGAGTCCCTAAGTTATAGGTTCAGATCTCTCCCTGTTAGTGCAGAAGGAAGAAGTTTGAGAGTCCCTAAGTGATAGGTTCAAATCTCTCCCTGTGGAAGCGATAGCATCTAGTGTGTGTGTGTGAGAAGTGTAGTTTCAAAATTTCCAGCAAGCAAAAAAATAAAATAAAATTGGTGAAGGGTTCTAAGGCCTTGGAAAAGGTGCCCTTCTGGTGTGAAATGGCATGTTTTGCCAGCGTGGCAGTTCAGCCGCACAGGATTGGTTGCAGGTGACCGACGAGGAGCATTATGACGTGGTGATGTGCTAACGTGGAGCATATAGTCCTCAATCGACTTTTGACGCGGAAAACAAACCAGAGCAGCAGAGAAGAGCGCGGCTAGAAATTCGATTTGCAGCGATCAGGAGCCTTTGGAGATCTGGGAAAGGTTAGGGGAAAACCCGGGTCATAGAAAAAGATTAGGGGAAAATCAGAGCACAATTAGGGAATCATGGGCCTCCCCAGAACGCAGTTCTGTAGCAGCAAAAGCTTGCGCCGATGGGCTCTACTGCTTCTTCTGGCCGCATTCCTCCCACTGCTCGCTGCTGCTGCAGATTCTGGTACTACACACTCTTTACCTGCTTTTCTAATCAAAAAAGTTTATTTTCCGCCCTTTTACGAAATAAAAAAAGCAAAGATCCACTGCTGTGCAAATTTCAAAAGAAAATGAAGAAGTCTGGGCGGTAATTACGCCTGGCTTGAGACACAAGGGGCCAGGCATATGGCCATGGAATTTGGTGGAGCTCGAAAAATAGTTATTTTTAAAATAATTGTGCGCGCTAAACTATTCACATACCCTCTTTATCACTAGGTGCTCCTGCGATGTAGTTCTAGCCATGATTGACTTGTTTATAGAATTTCTAAGTGAGGAAACACATGTATGCCCGGGAGCAAACTCAACAGTTGTCTATGGAACTCATATGACTAGATCTTTGAATGTACGTACAATGAGTCAGCCCCATTCAGATTCGTATGCATGTGTTATTCTGAGCAACAGCTAGGGTTAGTGTTTGGTAGAGAAACGAGCCCATGCCATGAGTTTTGATTGAAAGAGGGACAAAAGATGGCCTATGATCAAGGTGAAGGTACCTGAATTCATGTACCCTTCACCTCAGCTTTTCGTCTGAAGTGGTGAGTGGTCATCTCAAACTCCTCCAGTAGCTCCTAAATGTGCCTTATCTTCTGCTGGTGATCACATGAACAATAGGGTCGTTTATGAATAGACCAAGTACCATGTCCACCTGTCCCTGCATCAAAAGTCTCTTGAGGGATTGTTTGATGGATCCCTTGGTGTGGTCTATTTCAGCACCTAGAGCTCCTTTCTTAGCTCTAGTAGACAATTTTCTTCTTTCTTCTTCTTCTTGTTCTCTAAAGAAGAAGAAGAAGAAGAAGGTTTCTTCTGTGAACCCCAAACCCAGCCTTCACATCCTTCTCGAGGTTTGGACTTCATCTCTATCTAACATACCGACCACCGTCTTGCCTGGGCAGGGCAGTGTGAATTGTGGTCAATTTTTCCATTGGGCGAAGGTCTCTTTGAAACCCATGGTGAGACTGGGGTGCTGATGGCCAGTCCACACAGGCCGGACAGGCATTCAGACAGGCAGCTAGACATGCAGCTGTCGTGTCCAGTCTCTGGGTCTTCCAGGGTCATGCCCTAAGTAGCGAAACCGTCCTCACGACCGAGGCGACGAAGCTAATGACAAAAGCGTTTCTCTGTTCGAGTCTCAGAAACGAACGTGTTCGTCTCTGACCCCGGCTTGAAAACCAAAAAACTAGACATGCAGGGCAGCTTGTATAGCCATGTGGCAGGGTAGTGGGCAGGGCAGGCAGTGAAAATGCAGTCAGGCAATGACCCTATATGTTACACGCAGAAGCTTATGGAACCCTTTACTTGATAAGCTGAGCGTATCATGACAAAACTCAGAGTACATGGAAGCTGTGTGTGTGCATGTTCTGCAAGTACCGATTGAGGAGGAAGACACTCCACTCCACTCATTTTTTTTGCTTGCATTGACTTTCATTCTTTGTACAACCATAAACTAACCTGGGTATAGAATTGACCATGGGCTATGAATACAAAGTGGCACATTGGCATTTACTATTACCACACAATGAAAACCAACATGCTAACTAAGCACACGAGACCTGGTAATGGTCACCACTGGTTTGTCTATCTAGTGTTATTCCACACACGAATCAACTATTGTAGTGCCGGGGATATCTCCATCAATGTCTTCAACCGATGGATGGATGATGCTGACAGGAGCTTGCATGAATCTCAACACTCCTCAAGCTCACGTCAAGATCATGAACTCCCATATGGAATTGGAAGTTCTCAAACTTATCTCTGGGCGATGCTTTTGTGAAGATACCCACCCTTTTGTCTGTATGTGTGTCATGTCTATCTGACCTGCCAACTTAGACCTTCTTCCTGATGAAATGATAACAGACCTCTATGTGTTTTGTCTTGGAAGAAACACTGGGTTACTAGCAAGTTTTATGCTACTCATGTAACATGTTATCATAAAACATGACAATCGGGTGACTAACAGGCTGTCCCAACTCTGCAAGTAAAGTGCATAACCAAACTGACTCACAGGTTTCTAAGGCTGCCCCTCTATGCTCAGCCTCTGTTGATGATAGCTTCTTTGAAGACCAACTAATGGCTGCACTGCCAAGGCTGAACACATAACCAGAAGTTGATCTGCGGTCTTGAGCACTGCGTGCCCAATCTGCAGCTATTTATGCATAAAGATTGAGCTGTCCAAAAGCTCTATAGTGAAGCCCATAATGAACAGTAGATTTCACACATCTCAAGGTCCTCCCTACAGCATCTAGGTGTCAAAACCCATGATCTCTCCGAGAGGGAAACCTGTAATACAGCCATGAAACACAAGACAAAGCAACAAACCCGAACCCTAGAAAGCAAAGCGGAAGAACATATCTGGGTGCAGGCATACTCGCCACCCAACCATGACAGCCATGAGCGAGGCTCACAATCTTGGCCATCCCCACCGAGCCACGAGCTGAGCGTCATGCCCTCGTGAGTGCCCTGCCATCATCCTCATCTGGTGTCCTCTACCACCCGGGGTTGTCCCCCAAGGACGACGGCCTCCCGCGCGATGGTGCTCCCGCTCCACATGCTCTGCACTCCTGTGCTCCATCGTGCCCAACTGGTACCCCTCCCCCCAATAAATAGGGAAGGAACGCCCAAAAAGCACACGCTATCAATAGCGGACCAAAAAGCACATGTCCGCCCACAACATATCACACACTAGCTTGCCAATCTGCCTGCCCCTAGTGTGCACATGACACTAGGTGCAGCTTCTTGGGTGCTGGATAAACTGACTCACTAAACCCACTGAATGATAGTGAGAGAGATTAGACTGCCAACCATCTTCTTGTACATGGTGGGATCATCAAGCATTTGTCTTGGATCGGCTCTCAATTTGACATTTTGTTCAAGTGGGACTGAGGCCGGCTTTCTAGCCGTCATGCCGTACCGTGAGAGCATATCTATGGCATACTGCCTGTGAAGGAACCAAGTATCATCTCCATCCCTGAGAATCTCTGCCAAGAAAGTACTCAAGGTCCCCCAAGTCTTTTGATGTCAAACTCAGCTTGCAACTGATCCTTTTGACATGCTCTATGAGCATATCATTGCTCCTAGTCAAGATGAGATTATCAACATACATGATGAGTAGAGATCTTACAGATCTACTTAAGGGTGTCAAGACTAGACGACAGTGAATCCGAATGACTAGAACCTCAAGGTGGCCTTGTCGGAGGCTCCTTGTCTAGCGTTGGTCTCGTGGGATGAGCCGTTCCAGGTAATCACTGATATGAGTAACATCGCAATTGGAGCTGTTTTACAAAGAATGGCAATCCAGTACCCTACATGTCTCGTAAGTTGCTACTCGCAGAAAAGAATTACTCGGTCTAGGATCGAGAACTCCTCGCAGTGATTCAAGCCCTGAAGCATTGGAAGCATTTCCTTTATGGGCGAGAATTTGAGGTTTGCACACACTGACCATCAGGCATTGTGTTGGACTCAGGCAATGCCAAGTGCATGGTGGAGTGATTGTTAGCACCGCTGGAGCCAAATCTTCTAGCAGTTTGATGGCATGATTGAGTACCTTCTAGGAAAGGCCAATCCAGTGGCTGATGCTTTGAGCAGGAAGGGAACAGTGACTATGATTTAGACCTTGCTGATACAAGACTAGAACACATGAAGCGCACATATGTGGATTCCAAGGAATTCGGTACGCAGTGGAAGCAGGCCACAGGACCATGCCACTGTTTGATACGAGATGGTTGGATTTTCTACAAAGGCCGCCTTTGTGTCATGAAGTCGTTCAGGGTAGCTCTTCTTCTACCCATGACGCCATCACTGGTGGTCACAGGGGATGAATTCGACTTTGGAGAAGTTAGAGCGGCAGTTTTATTGGCCAAGAATGAGGCGAGATGTGTTCACTCATGTGCAATACTGTGAGATTTGTCAGAAAGTGAAGGAGTCTCATGGGAAGAAAGCAGGGTTGCTTCAACCATTGCCTATTCCCGAGGGACCTTTCCAAGATATATCTATGGATTTTGTGACAAATTTGCCTCCCAGCCTGGGAGGAGGTATATTCTGTGGTCCTCTAGTCTAGACGGGGGAAGCTGGGGAGGGAGATTGTCTCAAAGAAAAATCTTTTGGAACTTGTCATGGAGAACCCGGTACTTCTCTGAAGCCCTGGCCACCGTCTGGGTAGTCTGGATGTAAATCATCGCACACCGTGCACCTTTCCTGATTTCTCTTTTAGCCTGTAAATGACTTATGAGAGGAAAGTTCAGGATTCCTGGCTCACACTTAATGGTCACTGGTGCTTTAGACACATTCCGATTAATCATGAAAGTGTGTCTATCCCACTTGATATCTGGCTAGAACTTGTGAAACCATTGAATTCCCAAAATTATGTTTGCTCCTACAAGAGGGGCAACCATAAAATCACGCACAAACTCTACGCCCTGAATGACTAACTTAGCACTTTGAGCTTCAAACTTGATGCTCATCGTCATGCCTGTGCTAAATCCCTCAACTTTCTTATCCACCGAAGTCAAGATGAAACGGGCTCGCCAAGCGGCCTGTTCTGTGACCACATCCTTAGTGTTGCCTGTCAAACAAGACAATGACTCTCTAGCCTCCTATGTAGCCAAAGGTCTTGAGCAATTCGTTGCGCTCATACTCTTGGTCATCATGGGCGCCCTTCTACTTATCTTCAAGCTCCCGGCTAACGATTGCACCAATCGAAGCACTGGGATCCAAAGAACTAGGGATAGCCGTTGGGATCTGTGTGGGAGCTAGGCTCACCATTGAAGCTGTGGAGGCTGGGGTGGTTGTCTGTGGAGTGGTAGTCTTCTTAGAGCACTCCCTAGAAGTGTGTCCTTTTGTATGACAAAAGAAGCACCTACCCTCCTCCTTGTACTAAGCTTTCTCCTCCACACTCAATTTACCACCGGTCTTGCCTGCTTGAGCTTTTTGGTCTGGAGTAAGCTTGGGCGCATTGGTCGAGTTCTTGGAGCCAGAGGCTCCCGTGCTTTGTCCTGGGGAAGACCCGCTCTTTCTTGTCCTTATCAGACAAGCCCAACTGCAAACAGAAGTTTGATATCTTATTGGAAAACTGAAGGACTGGTTGCGCGTTTTGACGCACTCCCCTAAACTCGTCTTCAAGTCGGCCAAGGTAATGGGGCAGTAGAAACCACCGCTTAAGGCCGAGGACAAACTTGTCCCAAACATAAGCTGCCATACCTAATCTGGTGTGGGCATGAGCCCACTGGGTCCACCAAGGAATGGCCTCACCTTCCAAATAACAACTAGCAAAGATTACTCTGTCAGTATCACTTTTTCTAATTGCAACAAAATATGCTTCAAACTGATGCAACCAGGAATAAAGAGTTGTGGGATTGAAAGAAAGTGAAGCAAATAGAAAACACAGATGTAGGCTCATGTACAAGACTTGTAAATGCTGGAAACTGATGTTTATTGCTGAAAACTAAGCACGAGGAAAGCCCGTTGGTGCGGTACAATGGTAAGAAGCAGAAGCAGCTGCTAATGACCTCAACAAGATGTGACAGAATGAGAGAAATGGGAGAAAGGGGGCTCAGCCCTTATATACTCCCTCTGAGTGCTGGTTGGCTAGTTGTAGCAGGCCAACAATAGACCAGTAGCATAAAATGCTAAAAAATGCTAGAAAAATGCTGAAGAATATCTGCTAAAATATGCCAATGCAGGGTCTCATAAAATGACCATTACAAAAGGCATCATTCTTCTGATACCATAAAGAGCCTGTCATGTGCAAGCATTGCCATGAACATTCCCAGAGCTAATCCAAAAGGGGCAGCCAAGAAAAAGATCATTAGAGCTAGGACTTGGAGCATGGGGAGCTGTTTGGCAAGGTGGACTAGGAGAAGAGCAGGAAAAGGATGCTGTCGGCCCCTTGAAGGGGTCTGTCAGCTAAACCAGGAGAGTCGGCTGTACCAAGGCAAGGTGGCTGGAAAAGCGCAGCATTGATGGATTTTAATGACCAGTCGGCTGAAGGGAGATTAGAGTTAGGGTTTCATGTAGGAGACGTACACAGAGAAGAAGAGAGAGAGAGAGAGAGAGACATATGTGGGGATAAGTCAACTCAAGAGAATGAGTGTGTGACTCCCCTATCACACATGTATATTTGCACTAGTACACATAGTGCACTTAGTACATTAAAAGTACTAAGTGTACTATGTACTATAACTTATGGGCTTGTACACACTACAAGGGTGGGCATAATGCCTTTACCCCAACAACCTCCCACTTAAAGGCAAAGTGCCCTTAAATGAAAGAAAAAAAAAATCAGCATGTACATGATAATATACAAGGCCATATCAAGGCTGAAACTGGCCTCATCCAATGCCCATCAAGTGTCTGCAATGAGTAAACCGCTCTGGAGGCAAACTCTTTGTCAACAGATCAGCCGGGTTGTCATCCGTATGAATCTTAACAAGCTGAATTTACTTGTTCTCTATCACCTCTCTGATGAAGTGATACTTCACATCCACATGCTTTGTCTTTGCATGAAAGACAGGGTTCTTTGGCAACTGGATGGCACTCTGACTGTCACAATGCAACAATGGAATATCCCTTGTATAACCCAAATCAACCACTAACCGAGATAGCCATAATGCCTCCTTGCAAGCCTCTGTGGCTGCAATATACTCGGCCTCTGTAGTAGATAAGGCAGTGCACTTTTGCATCCTGGATATCCATGACACAGCACCTCCTGTGAATGTAAACACATAACCGGTAGTAGACTTCCGGTTATCTGGATGACCGGCATAATCCGAATCCGTGTAACCATGCACTAATGCATCCTGTTTGCCAAAGCAAATGCACATATCCTGTGTGCCCTTCAGGTATCTCATGACACCTTTCACTGCTTCCCAATGCTTCTTGCCAGGTTTGGCCATGTATCTAGAAACCACTCCCACTGCAAATGCAATGTCCGGCCTGGTAGCAACCATGGCATACATGAGACTGCCACAAGCTGAAGCATACGGAATCTTGGCCATATCAGCCTTGTCACTATCCGACTGTGGGCTGTCCATAGCACTGAGTTTCACATATGGAGGCAAAGGAGTACTAGTCTTTCTTCCCCCCATCCATATTGAACCTCTGCAAAACTTTGCCAATGTATTCCTTCTGAGACAAATACAACACATGCTGATTTCTGTCCCGAAGTATCCGCATACCCAAAATGTGATTTGCATCACCCAAATCCTTCATATCAAAGGTCTGATGCAGCCTCTTCTTCAAGGCATCCATCTCTTTACGAGATTTCCCGGCAATCAACATATCATCAACATACAAGATGAGGATCAACCAAAGCTAATACAGCTCTAAGTGTGGTCATTTTGACCACTGGAGAGAAGATCTCATCAAAGTCCACACCATATTCCTGCTTGAAGCCCTTAGCCACTAACCTGGCTTTGTATCTTGGCTTTGCATCAGGTGCAGCTTTGAGCCTGTAAACCCACTTGCATGGCAAAACCTTCTTGCCTGTAGGCAAGTGCACCAACTTCCATGTTCCATTTTTGTGCAGAGAATCCATCTCTGACTTCATAGCACGCTCCCAAAGAGCCTTGTCTGCCCTCTGTAAAGCCTCCTTATAACATGAGGGCTCCCCACAGTCAGTGAGCATCAAGTAGTCAACCTCTGGAACAAACCTGTCAGGGGCTCTGGAGGGTCTTGTGGACCTCCGTACCCATTGACCATCATTTGCAGGTTGCTGTCCAGCTTGCATATCACCTATTGGTGGCTCCTGTTCCATGCCATAAGGTTGAAATATCATGCCCAGTATCTCCTCTAACTGTGGGATATCCATAGGGATATCTTCTGCCATCTCTGGCTGTCCATTTGGACCATTTTCAGCACCATTTAAGAGCTGGTTTTGCTGCTGTAATGGCTGATTTACAGCCCTTGGTTGTTGTCCATGATGTCCATCATCATCAAAGATGACTCTGCCAGGCTCCTGTTGCCTTGCAGGCTCCTTATACATGCATGTTTCATAAAAAATGACATCATTGCTGCGTATAATCTTTCTATTCACTGGATCCCAAAGTCTATACCCCATTTCACCTCTGTCACCATATCCTAGGAATATGCATTTGTGAGACTTAGGATCAAGTTTGGTGCGCATTTCCTTGCGTATGTGCACGTACGCAACGCAACCAAACACTCTCAAGTGCTTGTATGACGGAGGCTTCCTTGTCCATACTTCCTTTGGCACTTTCCCACCAAGCCTCGTGTTAGGTGACTTGTTTATAAGATGAACGGCTGTCATAATAGCTTCAGCCCAAAAACCATGAGGTAACGCAGCATGTGACAACATAGAACGGACCTTCTCCTGAATGGTCCTGTTCATCCGCTCTGTTGTCCCGTTTTGTGGAGGATCATAAGGAGTAGAGAGCTCCCTCTTGATGCCTTTAGCATCACAAAAGTCTTGAAACTGTTTGGACATATACTCTCCACCATTGTCGGAACGCAAAGCCTTCAGTGTTTTGCCAGTTTGATTCTCAACAAGAGCAACAAACTTCTCAAACACTGAGAATGTATCACTCTTCAAACGAAGAGGATAAACCCACACCTTGCGTGTGGCATCATCAATAAAAGACACAAAATATTTTGCCCCTCCCAAAGAAAGCTGAGGCATCTCACATACATCTGTATGCACAAGCTCTAACTGAGCATCTTTCTGTCCAAGAGCTTTCTTGTGGGGGCACTGGAGTTGCCTGCCATATATACAATGCTCACAAAACTGAAAACTTGAGAACTTTAGAGAAGGCAAGTAACCAAAACGAGACAATTGCTCCATTCCTTTGACACTCATGTGTCCCAACCGGCTATGCCACATAGAGATTTCCAGCAGCTCGGTTGCATTTACATTAGCATGGTGACAAACACCAGCATGCATGAAGTAAAGAGTGTCCACCTTAGAGCCTCTGGCAACAACCAATGAGCCCTTACTAATCTTCCACTTTCCACGACCAAATGTGGTAACATAATCAGCTTCATCAAGCTGTCCAGTAGAAAGCAGGTTCTCCTTGATCTCAGGCACATGCCTGACATCATGGAGCATAAGCTGTGAGCCATCTGAAAACACAAGCTTCACATCACCTCTGCCAAGAATCTTGCATGCATGGTTATCACTCAAATAAACTACTCCTTCATTGCCAGCAGTATACGTGACAAACAAGTCTCTGCAACCTGTGACATGAAAGGAGGCACCTGAATCAATGATCCATGAGTGCATACCATGACCATCTCCTGCAAGAAGTGAATGGGCATCAAGTGAAGACGTGAATAGGACTTCATCCTCACTGTCACCTGCATGTGACACATTGACTTCTTCAATCTTGACTCCGCTTTTGCCCTTTGGCTTTGCATCTTTGGCTTCATCTTTGTCTTTGTCTTTGCCTTTGCCTTTTTCCTTT
The DNA here is from genome assembly GCF_041138505.1 of Cibotium barometz. Lineage (NCBI taxonomy): Eukaryota > Viridiplantae > Streptophyta > Polypodiopsida > Cyatheales > Cibotiaceae > Cibotium > Cibotium barometz. The sequence continues at coordinate 64,775,060 of NC_141049.1, forward strand.
TGATCATTTTTCCATTTGTAGCATTGCTTTTTGATATGTCCCTTCTTGCCACAATAATGGCATTCCAAGTCCTTTTTGGAGCGGGACTTGCTCCTTCCTCGTTCTTGGCTTTTACCCCTTTGCTGGGATCTCCCACGTGCATTCATTGCATTGGACTTTCCAACAGAATTGTTCTTCCTGTTCATCTCTTCTTGAAGAAGAGCACCCTCCACATCTGCATATGACAGCATAGCATTTGAATTGCTAGTGGCTGTCCTGAATGTGTCCCAACTCTCTGGCAAAGTGCATAAGAGAAAGGTGGCTTTGAACTCATCATCCATTGCCAACTTTTGATTGATTACCTGGCTGACAATACCATTAAACTCATTTAGATGTGCTGTCATAGACGCCCCTTCCTTCATTTGAAGACCTATGATTCTTCAACCAATACACTTTGCTTGAGGCACTTTGCTGGGCATACAAGTCCTGCAATCTTTGCCACATTCCCCAAGCTGTCTTCTCTTCACGAATGCTGAAAAGTAAAGAGTCTGACACAGACAACATGATGGTAGATCTTGCCAGCTCATCCATATCTTCCCATTCTTCAGCAGTAAGAGAAGCGGGCATTACACCCCTTTCTTTGATGGGCTTGTGCTGCTTCTTCTGGAGCAACACATTATAGCACTGGGTTTGCCAAATGTCATAATTATGTGAGCCTTCAAGTTTCTTGATGTGAAGCAATGAAGAGCTCTCACCTGTGGTTGCCATAGCAATATGCAACCTGTCACAGTCAATGCCTGACTCCCTGCAAGATGTGCAAATACTGCACCAAAAGCACACAAAGTGCTCACAGTTGTTCTCCCAAAGTTTATCTCCCACCGCGGAAGCAAGAATGCAACTTTTCTCCCACTGAATGTGATGAAATCACCAAAATCTGGTTGCTGCAGATTTATGACAGCACCTTAGATGTGCTCTGTTCCCCTTCCAAAGTACTGTACAACAGTACTAAGTGCTCACCAATGATGTACCAAATCTGTACCGGCAAGTACAGCAGCTGAAAATGAACCTTTTCCTCACTCAAATCAGTGTACAACCATGCCAAAACTTGTACAAAGTTGTACCAAATCTGTACCAGCAAGTACAGTAGCAATAAATGCTCTCCTGGCTGTCCAAATGAGTGAAAATCAGACTTTTACAGTCCCCACCACTGCATACAACAGTCCCGAACAGAAATTGGGCAAAAGCCCCTTGACTGCAAGTGGATTTCTGAGGATTCAAGGCATAAAATTCTTACCTGCTGCTTTGCCAAGCTCAACAAGCATAAAATCTTGAAAAGCCCCTTGATTCAAGATCAATTTCTGATCATACATGGTACATTAACGCACATGAAGGCATCCAGAGTCTTCGCAATGCTTCCCCCTGGCCACATATACGTCCAATACATAAAAGCCCCTTGATTTACAGGCACATTGAGTGCTTGACAGGCATCAACACATTGCCCAAAGCATCAAATGCCAATGCCTGCATGCAAATCAACCCAATTGGCACAAAAGCCCTTTGATCTGCACTCCAATTTCCTGCAATTTTGCCCCAAATGTGAGATTGCTCACATCATACAGCATGTATGAATGCCCAATGGCACAATTACATCAAAAGGCCCAAATTTTGACATCCAATTTCCTGCAAATTGACCCGGAATGTGACCAATGTCACCCAATTTTGCCAATTTTGCTCAAAATCTGAGCAATTTGGATTTGTACCTGCTCAATTGATGAAAATTGACATGCAAATCCCAAAATTGAAGCAAATACCTCAGACAATTTCAGAACATCGAGGTAGCAAGGGCATTGCTTGCAGCTATGACGGTCAAGCGCTGAAACGATGGTCGTAACAAGCACGGGAGGGGCCACACAAATCCCATCAGGTGCTCCAACTGCGGGCGATGCGTTCCCAAGGACAAAGCAGAGAAACGCTTTCTTGTGAGAAATATTGTTGAGCAGGCTGCGGTGCGTGATGTCCACGAAGCATGTGTCTACGATGGATATACCCTCCCAAAGCTCTATGCAAAGATGCAGTACTGTGTGTCATGTGCTATCCACGCTCATGTTGTGCGAGTGAGATTCCGCACAGCACGAAGGGTTCGTGAGCCGCCTCAGCGATTCAGGCGCAAGGAGGAGAGTGAGATCGTCTGCGCAACGTAGAAGTCGTCGCCCACGTTTGCCTCCCGGTTCTATTAGCTGGCGCCTTCTGCTTGATACTAACGCTCACGCCACTTGTCGCCTCCGTTCAAAGAGAAACCGAAGAAAAGGTGCGACTGACTGTGAAGTGTCGTGTCTGCCTGAGTATGGACACCCGCCTGCCTGCATGCGCGTATCCGCCCAGTTGCCTGCGACGACTGGTTCAACGCAGGGACACCTAGTCGCTGCCCAACGTAGGGACACACAGTCGTTGCCCTTCTCTGGACTGCAACGACCTGATGTCTCAAGACCACACACAGTGCTCTTCTACAGTCGATTTTCAGCGATGCCACTCAGCACACAATTTTCCTCTCTGCACGCTTCACAGCTCTGCTGGCTGTACATAGCACTCCTCCAGGCTCTGATACCAGTTGAAGGGAGATTAGAGTTAGGGTTTCATGTGGGAGACATACACAGAGAAGAAGAGAGAGAGAGAGAGAGAGACATATGTGGGGATAAGTCAACTCAAGAGAATGAGTGTGTGACTCCCCTATCACACATGTATATTTGCACTAGTACACATAGTGTGCACTAGTACACATAGTGCACTTAGTACATTAAAAGTACTAAGTGTACTATGTACTATAACTTATGGGCTTGTACACACTACAAGGGTGGGCATAATGCCTTTACCCCAACATCGGCTGGCCACTACAAGGGTGGGCATAATGCCTTTACCCCAACATCGGCTAGCACTCCAAGGAGTCCCAAAGGCTATAAAAGGGGTGCATATGCTCATAGGTAGAGTCATTCACTCCCATAGGCTATAAAAGGGGCGCATATGCTCATAGGTAGAGTCATTCACTCCCATAAGGAGTGGGTCCTTAGGGTCTTAGACTAATACTATTTTGGTGATGTTCACCTTTTCAAGAAGGCAGCCAAGGGCTGTAGATTGTAGGTACCTTTTATCAGAAATATATTGAATTTCTAGCATATCTCTCTCTCTCTCTCCACTCCCTTCTGTCTGCGTTTTTGCATCAGCATGTTCTCAGTGGTGTTTAGGGCTGAAAGAAGACTCCCAGAGCTTCTGCGTGTGACAGAGCCTTCTGCAGAAGATACACATGGGTGTCCTGTCCCTGAATCACAAAACCAGGAGGCTGCTTAACATAAACTTTCTCCTGTAAATCTCCATTCAGAAAAGCGGATTTGACATCCATCTGCAGTTCATAATCTCGCTATACAAAAAGATAACCATGTCCTGCCAGATGTCTAATGCTTGGAACTCCAAATCATGGTCCACATGCACCAATAAGTGGAGTTGTAATCAGCCCCTTCTCCCGCCCACAAGCCTCCTCTGGTTGGAAGCACATGGAGGGGAACTACATGTGTACTAGAGAAGTACACCATCTGGGTTCTCTTGAGCTGGAAGCGCCCTGGTAGCTCTAGAAGTGGTACTAGAATCTGTATCACTATCGTGTATATGATCATTGCCTGCCTTTGAAAATTTGGTCCTCGCCTGGGCTATACCTTCAGGCTTGCAGTCCTTGGCCAAATAAACCTGTTTTCGAGAAGAGAAGCAGTGACACCATCGTGTATGTTGCACTGTAACAAGTGCCTGGTCCTGTCCACTAGGAGGGAACAAACAAGGATAGATGCCTCCTCCAAGAGGGAACCCATATCCACAACAACAAAGAACACAGATCTCAGCTCTCAAACACTTCTCTCAAGTGCTTTCCAACGAAGCGAGGCTCCAGAACCAATCAGCCCCCCCTCAAACCTGAGAGGAGGAGGCTGGACAGCAGTAGAACAGTCCAAGAAACCGCCGGGAACCTCCTACCGGAAGGGTAGGGACTCGTGGAGGAGGAAGGAGATGTACAGCCACTTGTCTGGCAACTCCACATGCAAGAAACTGCCAAGTACATGGCCGGCTTGCCTCTGTAGGAGAAAACGCAGCCACCAAACTGGCCAGCAGCAAGTGAAGGGCTGGCTGGACCAGAAAACACAGCAGTGTATGAAAACGCAGCCACTGTTTGGGACTGATCTGCAGCTAGGAGGAGCTAGGGCAGAAAACGCAAGGTACAGATGAGAAGGCGGGCAGATTTGCAGAAGATGGAGCAGCCTGAACCTAAGCGAGTGATACCATGTTGGAGAATGCATAGGCGAAAGCATAAACAAGACGAGAGAGAGTAGAGAGAGCTTGTGTACAAGATCACCTTTTATATTAGCTTGAAGCTTTACAATGGCAATAGGCCAGCAAGAGACGTTGAACTTGTGCAAGGGAAGTGGATGATTTAGTGAATAATGGGGGAACTCCTTACATAGTCCATGTGTGAGTTGGTTGACTCGCACAAGACAAATAAATAGGAGAAAATTACATAAAATACCAAATAAAAAACACTAAGATGCATAAATTCTAACAATCTTCACTGTAGAAACTCTCCCATACCTCCTCTGGATCTTTTTCCACATCGGATGAGTATTACTTCGGGTAGAGACAAACTGTGCTTGTATAGATGGAGTCCTGCAATGGATGATGATAAGACGAGCCCGAGCATCCAATATGCTTCTCAAATTAGGGTACACCAAGTGAGGTGTGGAGATAACCATCCACACACCGACTCCTTCCAGCAACAACTTAGTGTAGAAAGACCAAGTATGATAGTTGGTTGCTCTGTAAGCTTCATGGAGTCACTGACTTGGGGAGGATTGTAGGATGGTATATGAGTAGGGGTGGGAGCAAGACCTGGATGAGAGAAACTCAGGGAGGAAAGATTAGGAATAGGAACCACCTGTGGAGTGGGAGGAGGGGATCCAGGCTGTGATGGTGCTGGAGTATCAACAGGAGAAGGAGAAGCAGTAGAGAAACCTCGTGAAGCCATGTCCTCTGACAAGAAACCTTCTCTTAAGAAAGGGGCTGAAATAATCAGCAAATCCTCCTCTCAGGCTGTGCACAGCAAGAAGAAAGGGAGGGAGGATGGGAAATTGAAAGGAGAGGGCTTCAGCAATCCAATCAGCATAAAAAACTCAGCAATCTTTGCTGAAAATTCAGAAACACAACAGTCCCAAGCGTTAGATGAAGAAAACGCAGCAATCTTTAGGAAGCCTCTGCTCCCGGAAGAAAACGCAGCGCCTACGCTGAAATCTGTAGAAAACGCAGCAATCTTTCGAAGCCTTTGCTCCAAAACAGAAAATGCAGCTCTCTTCTGCTCACAGCTTAGTGCAAGACCTGTAAATGTTGGAAATTGATGTTTATTGCTGAAAACTAAGCACAAGGGAAGGCGTAGGTGATGTACAATGGTAAGAAGCAGAAGCAGTTGCTAATGACCTCAACAAGATGCAAAAGAATGAGATGAAATGGGGGAAAGGGGGGTCAGCCCTTATATACTCCCTCAAAGTGCTGGTCGGCCAGCTATAGTAGGTCGACAGCAGACCAATAGCATAAAATGCTTAAAAAATGTCTAAAAATGGTAGAAGAATGCGGAATAATATCTGCTACAATATGCCAATGTAGGGTTTCATAAAATGTCCAATACAAGCATGAAAAGGTGATGTAGACCTTATGGAGATGATATAATCCAACAGGGATCGAGTTTACCATTATACTTACTGAAGTTCATTTTCTCGGGAAAATGACTCGAGGAAGCCGCTGGTGTCATTCTTGCATCCAAAGCTGCAAGGTTTCTTTCGTGTGCCACGCGTCGCCTGGTGTCGTCGTGTGCAACAGCACGGGCTATTGCCGCACGGTCTTCCATCTATCGAATCTCCATTGTGCGCATCTGTAACTTGAGCACCGAACTTGGCTGCGGTCGTACCCCTTCAAAAGGGTCATGTAGTAGAGGATCTAGAATCTGGGAAACGGAAGGAGAGAGAAGAGGAGACTGAAAAAGAGGTGCTGGAGAACGGGTGTGCTCTTCCGGGGCCAAGATCTATGCCTTACGCTCTTCGAATTTGGTACCCTGTTCTACGAGTGCTTGTATCATCTGTTGGAACATCTCCTATACACTCATGCCTGTTGTCCTAGAAGGACTGCCTGGTGCACTTTGGTCCCAAGGTTGTCGTTCTCTCTCGTTGTCGTGGCTCGCCATAGCAAGAAAATGCACTTCCTTTTTGGAGTGCAATCTGACCATCCACTATGCGTGTGGGAGACTTCCGGAGGTTGAAAACCAACCGTCCTTCGAGGGACAGGAGTCACACCGAAAGGGGGTGGTCCACCAGAGTCTATAAACCAACCACACAAGTGAGATTTTTTTTTTGGGGGGTTTTTCTGGCTGAATCTTCACACTTAAAGAAGGCTCTGATCATGCTTAGTTCCGTACATCGTACGAATCTGGCCGTACGTACGATTCGCACCGTACGGCACCGTACGATTCGCACCGTACGGTACCGTACGATCATGTACAAATTTTCCCTGTTTCTGCCCGTTGGAAGTAGCCGTTTTCTGCCCGTTTTTTGCCCGTTTTTTTGGTTGTTTTCCTTTCATCTCTCCTGAGTCCTTCTATAAAAGCCTCAAGGACCAAGCCTCTCCTCCATCTACTCCAAGCCTCTTCTCCACCACCCTCCTTCTACTCCAAGCCTCAAGGACCAAGCCTCTACTCCAAGCCTCTCCTCCACCCTCCTCCACCCTCCTCCAAGCTCCTTCCATCCCACTTGAGCCTCTACTCCAAGTTCTCTTCCTCCAAGCTCTTCCCATACTTCATCTTCTCTACGCTCTCTCCTCTACTCCACGCTTTAGCCCTTCTCTTATCCATCATGCCTCGGGAGAAGCATGAGGCTTTTGATTTGCATTGCCTCAATGTGGAGAAGGACACCAAGAAGTCCAACTCCCATCATTGGACATGCCGATATTGTGGCAAGTCATACACCAGTGGAACAACAAGGCTTCTCCAGCACCTTTCAAAGATTGGGGGACAAGTTGCCCCATGCAAGGAGATTCCGCAAAGCATTGCCGATGACATTTCGTGGAAGATGAGCGGCGGCTCAAATTCAAGTAGAGGAGCATCATCAACACACGCACCGGCACCACCACCAGCACCACCATCGGCACATGATGAAGCGGCCACCGGCTCTTTTATTGGTGTATCCTCCACTGCCACTTCCACGGATGCACGGTCCGCCTCCGCACCGGGCAAAAGGCAAAGGGTGGTGGAGCGTGAAGGGGTGCAACCCTCTCTCCACTAAGTCACGGGTAGTGTGAGAGGTTCGGTTGCATTCCTTAAGGAGCGGCAACGCCTTGCGGAGATAGAGATTGCTCGCACCATTATTGAATGCAATCTTGCCTTCAATGTACTCCAAAAGGAGCAATGGAAGAAGATGGTGACGGCGATTGCGAATGTGGGCTCATGTGAGGGGTGGACGGGGGTCTCTTACACGGCTATGCGCACGAGGAAGATTGATGAAGAGAAGGAGAGAATTGATCGAGCCCTTGACCCGATTCGAGCCGCATGGACGAAGTATGGATGTTCAATTCTCACATATGGATGGAGTGATCAAAGGAAGCATGGCATTATCAACATCATTGTGTCTTGCCCGCTTGGCACATACTTCTTGCGTGCGGTTGACACCGGGAGAAGGGGGAGAAAGACTAACGGGAGTTTCATCTACCGCCATATTAGGCAAGCGATCATAGAGGTAAGCATTATTTTACTTAAGTGTGGCTGATTTTGTCATTTGTGCAAAGCCCTCAACTCATATGATTTATCTACCATGTAGGTTGGGGCTCAAAACGTGGTGCAAGTCATCACCGACAATGCATCAAATTGTCGACGCATGGGCCGCTTGCTTGAGGAGGAATTCCCCACCATTGTGTGGACTCCATGTGCGAGTCATTGCATTGACTTACTCATGGAGGATGTGGCGAAGCTCGGGTGGGTGAAGAGGATTGTGCAACAAGCTACATCTATTGTCAACTTCTTCATGCTAAAGGTGAAGGTGCTTGCTATGTTTCGTGAGCATAGCAGGCTTGACTTGAAGAAGCCATCGGCCACCCGCTTTGCCTACATGTGGCTGGTTTTGGAGCGTCTATATGATGTGAGGCCCGCCCTTCGCCAGACAGTTGTTTCCACCATGTGGAACAAATGGGATGAGCACGTCACTAAAGAGGCCAAAGCCATGCAACGCTTTTGCCTAGAGGAGAGATTTTGGACTAGAGTCCGAGCAATTGTCATTGCTATGACTCCATTCTATAGGCTCTTGCAGATGACAGATTGCGAGGGGTCCACCATGGGCCTTCTTGTCCACTTCTTTAGAGCTGCCCTTGTGGAGTTGGAGGCTTGCACAGACATTACATTTGACGAGCGAGCACAAATCATGGAGATTGCACAGAAGAGATGGAGGTGGATGCACAAACCAATCCACGGGTTTGCAGCATTGGTACATCCAGCCTACAAGTCTCCAGTAGTTTGCACCGATAGGGAGCTTCGACAAGATCGGGATGCATATATGCTTCGAGTTGTGCCAGTTGATGAGCACAATGCCTTTCTAGAGGAGTTGGGCTGCTATGTTGATCAGAGAGGTCAAACCTCCTTTTCGTCTCCCACTTGCTGGAGGAGGGAGTAAATGTGAAGCCCCTTTTTGGTTGGGACAATTTTGGGTATGGACTAGAGCATCTCCAACCCATAGCCTTAAGGGTCCTAGCCCAGGATTGTTCTACGGGTGCATGTGAGAGGAACTGGAGTTCCTATTCTCTCATACACACGAGGATACACAATCGACTGAGCACACAACAGTTGGAGCGGTTGGTCTACTGCCACACTAACTTGCGCATGATGCAGGGCATTCTTAGTATGGGTAGTCCCAAGCAGGTAAGTGACAAGTCTAGACTCTAACTTGTCATGACTCATAACTTTTAAGTTTTGTGTACACTGTATAGACTCTAACTTTTGTGCCTTAATGTGTAGGTCAATGTTGACACTTTCACGTTGACGAGTGAAAACTTTGCAAGTGTCAATCAACAACCTGATGAGGAGGAGGAGGCAATCTTCATGGAGCTCTATAGTGAGCTTGTGGCAGCAGATACTCGCAGCACCAGGAGCCAGCATGGACGGGACCGAGCAGTTGGAGTTCATAGGCCTCCGCCTTCGACATCGGCAAAGGGTGGCCTTCGCACACATGTGAGGCAGGGATCCTCGAGCTCCAATGCCCTCCTTCATGATGATATTCCATTGCCCCCTCATGATGATACCCCACTGCCTAGAGAGCCCTTGTTTGATGATGACGGCAACCTACTTAGCGAGAATGATCCCCAGAGTGTCTCGTCCACCTTCGAAGAGTCCTCTTCAGAGAACTCTCTTGATGGACACTCTAGTAGTGATCATGTTGATGATCATGCAGATGTTGGTGATGATGTAGACTTTTGATATGTTATAGCTCTCTAGGCATTGGGCATCTATCTCCTTCTAGCCCATCGATGATGTATTGTAGTATGTAGTATCATGTATGTACGCATGTTGGCGGTCGCCCATGCCATGAGTTTTTGGCCTATCCTTTTGTAGCAATTTTGTACTCTAATGGCATGATGACATTATGTTCATGGTTCTACTATTTTGTAACTTCTTGTCTACAATTTTTAAGTTTAGGAAGTATTTAAAAAAAAAAAACGTACTAATATCATACTGTACCTCAAAAAATTTTAAGGTACCAATTAGTACCGTATTTTATCGTACCGTACCGTATCGTACCTTTCGTACTAACTAACCATAGCTTTGATACCAATGTAACATGCGGAAGCTTTGTGGTCGAATCAGTAACTTCAATACTCAGAATTCAACAATCTTTTACGACGAATATAACACACAAAACTGAAGTAGATGTGCGGAAAAATAAAAAAATAAAAAATAAAAAATAAAAATAAAATAAAATAAAAAAATAAATATATATATATGTAGAGAGAGAGAGAGAGAGAGAGAGAGAGAGAGAGAGAGAGAGAGAGAGAGAGAGAGAGAGAGAGAGAGAGAGAGCTATATTAACGTCTTTGGAAGACTCCAAGGGCCTATGAGACCAAAAGTAATACAATGGTACCATGGATATACTGAGCCATGGAAAACTGAAAGAAAAAGTAAAATGAAAACATCTGACAGTACATGTGATCAACAGATGATCCTGTGTAGAGTGAGATATGCTGTGATTAGCTAATGTCGATACCCGCCTTGGCCAGAACCGATCTGATGGTGGGGTGAATGTCAGGCCTCTGTGTGATGGGAGCGTGACGTGTCGGCGGAGAACCTCACGAATACGTGAGAGAGAGAGAGAGAGAGAGAGAGAGAGAGAGAGAGAGAGAGTCTACTGAAGACCCAATGGGCCTATGAGACCAAAGTGATACAATAATGTCCATGGCATATCTCATCATGGAATGGAAAATAAAACAGAAAGAAAACATAAATATAGCTATCTCACTGGGGTGATACAAAACTGTCCATGGAATACTAACAACATAAAAACATGGGAGCAACATCAGCTCCGAGTAGATGGTATACCACTCTCCAAAATGTCAAGCATGGGGCTGACGAGTATGGCTGAGAGGTCTCCCTCAGCTATGTCATGTGGAAAGGTAGCTCGATGGCGGCGGAGCATGTCCTGGATCTGGAGCTGATGAGGTGATTGTGGCTGTCGAGGGGGTCGAGGGTGTCGGGCACGTTGGAGTGCGGAGGCTCGGTCCGAGGTAACACCTCTTGGGCGAGGTAGGTCCAAAGCAGCTCATGGAGGGTCCACAAGATCCACTATGTCGGTGTCCTCCACCTCCTGGGGTCGGAAGAAACTGGTGATGGTTGGCTGCCGAGGGAGGGGCGGGGTGGCTGGGGCCTGTGTCTCAAGAAGGTGTCCCTGTGTCTGCGGAGCTCGAGCAAGAAGAGGCCCAGGCAATGCTGGTCCTGGAAGTCAATGATCCTGGAGAGTGGACCGAATCCCTCACGAAATAGATGGTGAAACCTCCCGCGGATCTCATAGTATACTGGGCAACGACATATGTAATGCTCCTCCGTCTCAACCTCTGTGTGGCATAGTCGGCAGATCCTCTCCTCTTTGGGTGTCCGTGTGAGCTTCCCGGCTCTGAAGATGCGCTCAGCTCTACCTGTCTCCACTCTGAGGCCGTGGGAAGAAACCCGTATCTAGCCAATCACAATCTACATGGCATGGGACATGTGAACACTCAAGTAGCCCGGCTGCTGGATGAATCCATCCTCCGTGAGTGTGAGGAAGTGGTCTCTGTAAAAGTGCATCTTTGTGGGGAGCTCCGGGGGTGTGATCCATGTGCAATGTGTGTAGAGGCTAAGAAGATCTGACCGGATAACCCGGTTGGTATCCTCGTGAGACAGCCGGAAAAAAGGGGAGTCCAAACTGTACTAAAGGGGGGGTAGGCGGTCCATGCAGAGCCCATATACTGAGAACCAAGTGGAAACTACTGCATACAATACTCCAGAGTGCCCCTCAAGTGCTAGCTGTCTGGAGGACTCCAGGGCAAGCCTCGGGTACCTGTGGGGATCCATGTGACTGATGCGATGGAGGTATGTGACTGTCTGGAAGAGTGCCTTCACTACCATTGGGGCTGCAGCAAACTCTGCTTGGATAATCTGGTGTGGGACTGATCGTTTGCTGCGGATCATACGGGAGAACATCATGACCTGGGGCCTCTCAACTCGCTGCCAATCCTAGAAAGCTGCTCCATACATCAAGGCTGGTGTGACAAGGGTGTCAAAAAGCCAGCCCTTTGTCCTGGGCTCCTGTAAATGTGCCTGGAAGCACTGCCGCTCAAGTAAGCTCAAGGTCGCATATCCCCGCGTCACTTTGGCATGTGCTGCGGGAAGCATGGTAAAGCGTGGGCCACTGAAAGTGACACCAAGGTAGACATAGGATATGAGACAATCTCCACAGGATCCCCTCTATATGTGAAGCGCAATCTGGATGTGACCAAGGTTAATAGAGAGGTCCCGCTGAGTGCAAAAGTCATGTAAGGCATCCAACTGTCTCTGAAGCCCTTCGGCTAAGTCTGAGAGGAGGACGATGTCATCTACATAAAGTAGTATGGGGATCAATATGCTTGCCAGTGTGGGACCAGCTGTGCCTAATACATCAATGAAGCTCGAGATCTCATCAAAGTAGAGGCCTAAAAGAGTGGGTGATAGAGGGCAGCCCTATTTCACCCCAATAGTGTTGGAAATCTCCTGTGATGTACCTCCTGGGGCTCTCACTCGTCCAGTGACGGACTCATAGAGGGCGATGATGCTCCAAACCATGTCAGATGGGACTCCGATCTCCTGTAGACGGTGTAAGAGGCGGGCTCGGGGTACAGTATCAAAAGCTTTGCGAAATCCAGGTCCTGCACCTTCATCCAAGTGCGGGATGCATGTGACACATAGTCAGTGAGTACTGTTGGTAAACTTAAAATAGGCAAGATCAATAATCGTAGAGGAAAGTAATAAGCAACTACAAGTAGCCACATCTCCGGTCACTGGCACTCGGCAATGACACATATGGATTGCAATTGAAGTATTTGCCTTGACGAAATTTCTTCGTCGAGGCTTCTTGATTGGTATCTATCTATCCAAGACTAACTAATGATATTTTTGGATGCACGAAGGCACTATCGATCATGACAAAATAAAATCGCAAAATAAAATCAAATAACTGCATAGCATGCATAGCACTATCGAAGTCATGCTATCAATGCCTCGCAACTCCTCCTAGCATATACCAATAAGCCTGTAATCACTAGGATCCCCATGAAAGATGTGGGTTCCCACTCTCTACCAAAGTACATCCCAGATCCAAGAGTTCATCAAAACAAACTCAAAGTTACTTTGGCAAGACCAGCCAAAGAAGGCTCTCTGGTCTCCACAATAACTCCTCTACAGGTCAGGGTTGTTCCCCAGAAGGAAATCACCCTTCTACAATTGGACCCCCTCAAATATCCGGAACAATAATCTGTCAGATATCGCATCCCAAATGGGACACCAAAATATATGTCTCCAAGGTGTGTATCTCCATTTGAACCTCCCAAGAGATCAACTACTCTTGGGTCTCCTCCCTCAGATCACCCCTGCAATGGTCCGGATCTACTACTTCAAACCAGTCTACCACGAGTCCGAGTAATCAAAGAGAATTTTGGTCCAAGTTGTTCAGCTAAGGAAATACAAGTGCATATCGCACAAGGACAACTCAAGAAGCTATCAAGAAACCTCATACTCAAACAACTCTCCCTCCTCCTATGTCTGCACCTCGCAGGTGTGAAGGCCGCGATATGGTCTAATGAAGGGGAAAGAGCCATCAAGTATGTGGAAGGATCCATGAAGAAAAACTCAAATTGTTTCACTTCAAGATAGAAACTACTCGGATCAAGTCACTCCCCAACAACCACCCCATAAAGTATGTCGGTGAAGGATTATATTTGGCTATACTATGTTGTATATTAATAAATCCATGTGTACTTGCTATTTATAACAGTTTGGTTATTTAAAGCAGCAGTGGATACTGTATAAGTGAACCATCCCTCTCACGATTGGTTAGAGTTTGACCAAGACTCCAGCTACGTGTGTGGCAGAGCATAGATCGACATGCCAAAGAACTGGCATGGATCTATGGGAGTCAGTCCTTAGTCTCTGGCTCAGGGGTGGTTCTGCTTCCACATGGTACTCTTCTTTCCCAACCGCTTCATTTGACTCATCATCAGTTGATGTCTACCAAATCTCTTCTTCGTCTCTGTCTGACATGCTTGCGTACAGATGTAACACGCGGAAGCTTTGGGAGTCTTCTTTTAGCCCTAAACACTACTGGCAACATGCTGATGCAAAATGCAGATATAGAGAGAGAGTAGAGAGAGAGAGAAATGCTGGAAATTCAGGTATCTTCATATAGTACAAAAAGGTACTCTTACACAGCCCTAGGCTGCCTTCATTTAAAAGGTGAACAACACCCAAAACTGTCCCCCTATGGGACTCCTAGAGACCCAATCCCTAGAGGATTGAATCAATTGAAAGAGGAGCTTCTTGGCCTATTTATAGGCCTTTATTTTGCCTGGGGAACTGGCCGACCAGCAGTTGGTCAGCAGTCCTGGCTTTTCCATTCATAAAGCGCAGCGCTGCCCTAGATTTGATCCAGCCGCCTCAGCTTGGTCCAGCCGCCCACCTTCTGTAAGCAGCCGACAGCACCATCTTCTCCAAGCCTTCCTTTTCCTCCAAGTCCATACTGCCAATAGCGTTCTGTGCTCCTAAATTCTGGTTCTAATTGTCTTTTTCTGGTTGCCTTCCTCTGGACTCGCCCTGAGAAGGTACATGGCATTGATCATGCACATGACATCCCCCTCTGCTAAACTTGATGACAGGATTCCAACCTGCTCTTGGATGATTGTCATCATCCCAAATCTTTTCCCGAAGTCCCTCTGCTGGGAGTCTTCTTTCAGCCCTAAACACTACTGGCAACATGCTGATGCAAAACGCAGATATAGAGAGAGAGTAGAGAGATACAGAAATGCTGGAAATCATGCTGATGCAAAACGCAGATATAGAGAGAGAGTAGAGAGATACAGAAATGCTGGAAATTCAGTCATATAGTACAAAAAGGTACTCTTACACAGCCCTTTTCTCTAAAAGCCCGGCCTGTTCTCCAAACTACTCTGTCTCAGACTAAGATCTATGCATCTGTTCCATCTAGTCCACAATCCATTCTTGCCCTGACTCTGAACACCATCTTGGTCTTCATTCCTGAGAAATGAGTCTGGCACTCTCACATCACCCTTGGAGGATAAACCTCCCTTGGGACCGTTGCCCGAGAACCTATCTGGCTCACAAGACTGCCATTCCCTTTGGCTTTGTGGAACACCACCAACAAACCTCCTGGGAGCTCTTCCCGATTTTGTGTTCCTTGCCTTGGGCTTCGTATCCGTGTACTTTCCTGTACCTTGGACCTGTACACCATCATATGGGACTGAATCAGTGTTTAGCTTTGCTGAGCCTGATGCTGTGATACCAATGTAACACGCGGAAGCTCTGGGAGTCTTCTTTCAGCCCTAAATACTACTGACAACATGCTGATGCAAAACGCAGATATAGAGAGAGAGAGAGAGAGAAATGCTGGAAATTCAGGTATCTTCATATAGTACAAAAAGGTACTCTTACACAGCCCTAGGTTGCCTTCATCTAAAAGGTAACAACACCCAAAACTGTCCCCCTATGGGACTCCTAGAGACCCAATCCCTAGAGGATTGAATCAATTGAAAGAGGAGCTTCTTGGCCTATTTATAGGCCTTTATTTTGCTTGGGGAACTGGCCGACCAGCAGTCGGCCAGCAGTCCTGGCTTTTCCATTCATAAAATGCAGCGCTGCCCTAGATTTGATCCAGCCGCCTTTGATAGGCCAGCCGCCCACCTTCTATAAGCAGCCGACAGCACCATCTTCTCCAAGCCTTCCTTTTCCTCCAAGTCCATACTGCCAATAGCATTCTGTGCTCCTAAATTCTGGTTCTAACTGTCTTTTTCTGGTTGCCTTCCTCTGGACTAGCCCTGAGAAGGTACATGGCATTGATCATGCACATGACAACAGATGACCACAAGCTTGCCCCTTTGAGAAAGTTGACGTGGTCCCAGCAACGGAACCTTGAAACCGGCCTTCAATAAAAGTGACGGGCGGTAGACAAAAACTTCACCACAGACAAGCACTTAAACTTGAAGAGAGAGAAAATAGAGAGAGAATGAAGTCAAGGGGAGCTAGATTGCTCCTACACAAGAGAAGTAGTGGTCCCAAACTGCTCTAGTGTCCCCGTAGGTGTTTATTTACTCTTCACAACGTTGGGTTACACCATGCCAAGTCCCAATAGACTGAAATCTGGACTTACAGGACTGTTTTGTCTCTCCCATTTATTTGGGAGACGATTGTGGGACTGTTTTGTCTCGCCCATTTATTTGAGACATGATTATGGTTTCTGGACTTATGGGACTGTTTTGTCTTGCCCATTTATTTGGGACATGATTATGGTATTTGGACTTAGGGGGATGTTTTGTCTCGCCCATTTACTTGGGACATGATTTTGATATTGCTATTATGGAGACTTATTTAGTCTCGCCTGTTTATTTGGGGCATGGATTCTTTCAGTTATATTGGATTTTGAGACTGTCTCGTCTCGCCTACTTAATGGGACATGATTACATCTTGGATATATGGCTTGAAGCTTAAGGTCGGGGACAACTTTTAAGAAGCTAGGGAGGATGTGTCATGTGCAAGTTTGCCCATGGACATGTCCTGAAGCTAATCCAGAAGGGGCAGCTAGAAAAAGATTACTAGAACCAGGTTTTGGAGCATGAAGCGCAGTTTTGGCCAGTGTTGGACTTGGAGCAGGACATGGAAGACATTGAAGACCTGTCGGCTGCATAAGATGCTGTCGACTGCATGGAACAGGTCGTGGCTGTGTTTTATGGAGAATATACCCAGTCGGCTGGCCGACCAGCAGTCGGCCAGCACTCCAAGTGTCCAAGAGCCTATAGATAGGCATGAGTGCTCATAGTTAAGATCATTCACTCCCTTATGGAGTGGGTCTATTATGTAGGACTGTTTTGGGTGTTTCCACCTTTTCATGAAGGCAGCCCATGGCTGCAGATTTAGAGGTACCTTTTTGTACCATATGAATATACTGAATTTCCAGCTCTCTCTCTCTCTCCTCTCTTTTGTCTGCGTTTTTGCATCAGCATGCTTCCGCGTGTTACAGGATGTCACCAGCTCGGACATTTTCGAGTATAAAAGGGGTCTGGTGGACTCCAAGACATTTAAATATTTAGAAAGTACAAGCTTTGGGAACGGGGCATTATCCAATACAAACGATCTAGCACCTAAAGCTTGGTCTAGGCACTCGAGATGGTTTCTTGGACACACAAAAATTGGAGCTCAAGTGTCAAGTGGAAAGCATGTATGGCGAGCTCCCAAGGATTTGGGAGAGTTCTAGCTTTGAAACATGGTTCTACATGGTGCTTACATACATTTCTAATACAAAGCATCACACTCCTAAAATCTA
Organism: Cibotium barometz; assembly: GCF_041138505.1. Classification (NCBI taxonomy): domain Eukaryota; kingdom Viridiplantae; phylum Streptophyta; class Polypodiopsida; order Cyatheales; family Cibotiaceae; genus Cibotium; species Cibotium barometz. Next base: position 64,792,204 of record NC_141049.1, read on the forward strand.
GGATGGTTACTATTTTTGGACAACCCCCAATGAAAATTTTGTTCACATCACTACGTCCGTAAGCTAAGCAAAGGGGGGACTTGCTAAAGCACCTTTGATAGAATGTCTACGAGTTGAGATATTTTTATAGATGAAGTTTATGGGGGGAACCATCTCTTAAATTGGGACATGTGGCATGGCTGTGGATCAAAGTGAGACAAGTGGCCTCACACTTGTCACCTCAGCTCTACACTTGTCATTATAGTTTTTACTTGCCATTCTAACCCATGAGAGCCCCAAACTAGCCTCTATCATGTTAGCAACTCTTATCTATTCCCGATGGTTCTCTACCCCAAGGTTATGGCTCTCTACCACTGCTATAGGCTGCCCTAACGCTGGCTGCTTTCTTTCTTTCTCTTTGCAAGGCTGCCCATGAAGTATACTGGCTGTTGGGGACTTGGAGTTACAAAAGCACTGGCCCTCCCGAATGTATTGGAGGCTCTGCGTGGTCCTCTGAGTCTTCTTGGAATTGGATTGATCGGAAGTCTTGGGTCTGATTTTGGGTTGTGGAAGCCTTCACAAACATAAACAGTCTTCTTACTCTTGTCGGCAAGTGTTTCTTCATAAATCTTTGCAAAATGGATAGCATCCTCAAGTGTTTTGCAATTATTGTTCCTCACCTGAAGCTTATGATCGAGGGACAATCCCCGCATAAAAAAACCAAGCAAGGTGACCGCATCCATATGCATTGCTTTCGCTTGCAACTCTCAAAACTTGTGTAAAAAAATGTTAAAGGACATGGTCTTCATATCCAGCTCTGTAAACTTGGATACTACGTCACACTCATACTCCCCTTGGAGGAACTCATCCTTAAACATCTGTTCGAAACTAGCAGAAGCAGCAGGCTTGTTCCGAAGCCCTCTCCACCATGAAAAAGCTTTCCCTTTCTAGAGGCCCCGCACGATCTGATTTTCTCGAGCGTCCTGGAGAGGATGGAACTCAAAATGGACATTCCACCAATTTACCATGCATCAACCACTTTCTGGGTTTTCAACTTTTCTCCTTCTCCCTCAAAAAGACCTCTGGGGTGAAGAACAGAGCTGCTGCTATATGCCCTGCAGGTGCAGGAGTACTAGCCACCGCCTTCTGCAAAATAGTGATCTCTGCTGATGCAATGTAGTAATTGCCTTTCGGAGTTTGTTTTAAGCATAGACTGTTTAGTGATAAGCTTGGTTATCCTCGGCTTTTTATTGTGGAGACTACATTGCACCTGAAAAAAAAACTGATGTTTTTTGGTTTCCTAACATGTTCTGCAGCTTCAGACTTACAGGCTGGAGATCTTCATGTGTCAAAGGGAGAGTTGACAACTGCTCTTAAGCATTACAGTAATTTTATTGGTAAGTTTTTTTCACCCCTGAAGTCTTCTCTGACAATGCTCTTAGCTGGTACTAAAATTCTTAATACAATGTATGCTGAAAATTGCTCTCAATTAAGAGCTTACAGTTAGACAATGGCTTATGTTGCAGAGGTGAATCCAACTGCTGCAATAGGCTACTCGAAAAGGGCTGCTGTCTATATACAGCAAAAACGATTTAATGAAGCTGTGGTGGATCTAGACAAGGCTTTGGATGTTGACCCCAAATATATACAGGGCTACTTGCAGCGAGGTTCTATGTTCCGTCAAATCTGTGGGTAGGAGCCAATCCAACACAAACTTTAATGTGACCAACCATGCACCTAGGCATAAACAGTTGATATCACTTAAATTCCCATGACTCTCTCAACCACACAGCTGTTTGTGTTTGTTTGCATTATTTTGAGAGAAGTTTGAACCTTCAAGTTTGTGTCTACCTGTTTGTATCGGCAGCTATGGTGATGGTGAGAAAGATTATGAGAAGGTCTTGGAGCTAAAAGCCGCCCATTCTACGGCAGAGAAAGAGCTCTTTCAGCTGCATCAAGCAAAGAGTAGTCTTGATCTGGCGATGAGCTCCTTTGAGAGTGGTGATGTGGCAAAAGCACAAGACTATCTGGACAAAGTGGTGCTTATTCTTTCACCGGACTGTTCAAAGGTAACCTACTATAAGACCATGGTCTTGTAAAATGAATCTTGATCTGTAAAGCTGTACTATCCCAAAGTCGGTTCTTGTACTTACATGAGCATTGCAGGCACGACTTCTGAAGTCAAGAGTGCTCTTGAAGAGCAAGGACTATTCAGGTGCCATTGCCGAGGCTGGTCGGGTACTGAAAAGTGATGAGAATGATCTTGAAGCACTGCTTCTTCGAGGAAAGGGGTATTATTACCTTTCTGACCACGATGTTGCATTGAGGTATTAAGACCTCAATCACCCTGTTCTGTCAAACAATTTGGCTTTCCCCTTCAGTGTTTTACTGGCCAAAATGGCTGTTGCATTTATAGTAAGTGTTTTTATTTTTAATCCAAATGGAAGTGGAAGATTTTTTGTATGTATGTGTGCCTGCATGCCCGTGCGTGTATTCATGCGTGCACACGTGTGGGTGTCTATCCATGCATATAAAAAATGTCACAAATGCTTCTTGTTTCTCTTGCAGACATTATCAGAAGGGGTTGCGGCTCGACCCGGAACACAGTGAACTGAAAAAGGAGTACTTTAAGCTCAAGAATTTACTCAAGAAGAGTAAAAATGTACAGAAAAATCATTGCTTTCAAAAAAGTTACAAATTCGAGCCTTCTTGTTTGAGCTTTGGTCCTTAATTCATTGTTGGTTGTGCTGATGTGCTGCACAGGCAGATGACTTAGCTGAGAAAAGCAAGTTTCGCATGGCAGTGGAGGAATATAAAGCAGCCCTAGAAATGGATCCTGAACATACTCTGTTTAATGTCAATCTTTATTTGGGCCTTTGTAAGGTCCTTGTGAAGTTGGGCCGAGGCAAGGATGCTTTGAGCAGTTGCTCTTCTGCATTGGACATCAATGGGGAACTCTTAGAGGCTTTGATCAAGGTATGATGCTTTTTGTGACACTGATAACAATATGAGCCCAAGCTAACAGTTGGGAAACTGAAATTGGTCATTTTGATGAGGCCAAAGTTTTCCGTCTTCTCATGCAATGTCCCATTTGTGCAGAGAGGTGAGGCAAAGATAATGTTGGAGGAGTGGGAAGGTGCTGTTGAGGATTTGAAACTTGTAGGTAGTAAGGATCATCAGGTATTTGCTGTATTTTTAATGCATTCAAGTACTGTGATTACAAGATTTCGACATTGTTCACGTGTGATATGCTCTGAGTGTTGCTTTTTGTTTATTTAGACTGAATTGTAAGGTGGGTGGCAGGATTGTTGCATACAGCACACACACGCACAACTGGATGATACTGAATGTCTTCTCAAAGTGGCTGATGTGGACAGGGGTTTTGGCATGTTGTTTTCAGAATCGTGAAGTGAGGGAACTGCTTATGAAAGCTGAGCGCGGTCTCAAGCTGAGTAAGCGGAAGGACTGGTACAAGGTGCTTGGTATTTCAAAAACTGCATCTGCTGCAGACATCAAACGGGCTTACAAAAAGTTGGCACTTCAGTGGCATCCTGATAAGAATGTGGACAACCAAGAGGAAGCAGAGGCTAAGTTCCGGGAAGTAGCTGAAGCTTATGAGGTTTGTTTTACAACCTTGTGGAATCTGATACCCCCCGGGTGGCAAACAACCCCCCGCTACCCAACCAAAGGTACTTGGATATGACCTTTTTGTCTTGATGCTAGGTACTTGGAGATGAGGATAAAAGAGCAAAGTATGATAGGGGTGAAGACTTGGAAGAGCCAATGATGGGCCCTGGAGGCCCTGGTGGTTTTCACTTTGGTCAAGGTGGGCAAACATTTACCTTCCATTTCGAAGGAGGATTTCCTGGGGGCTTTGGCTTCCATTGATGATTTTTTCCTCATTCTTGGGATTTGGCTATTGTGCTCCGTGCTGTAATTCAGCAGATTGTTTATACTCCACACTTTTCCTCCTGGATCTTCGGTGGAAAAGAAAAAGAGAAGGATCTCCCAGTGCTAAGAAATGCTGGGTTATTGATCAGGTGTAATGTGAAGGGACATTTTTCCTGCCAGTTTTGTAGCAATGAGCATCCCTGTGCTGTGGTTATATTGATATTCTACACAGAGTTTAAATGTTGAAATTATTAATGTCTTCTTGCATGCATGGTTTGAGGGGGTGGAGGTTTTAAAACGTTATAGGGTGCAATCAACGTCTATTGAGAATGCGACTAGCTCTCTAGTTCCATGAAATGCAGAGAGGACTCTCTTGCGAAAGCGAGAGCACACGTGACAGTAGTTAAAATAAACACGTGAAAGTAAGTGGCACGCAAGGAAATTTTAGTATGCATGGTATGTAAATGAGAGGAGATGGATATAAACATGTACTCCATTATTTATTCACCATAATGTGTTACTTGGTCATTGATTGTTCACAGAGGTTTAGTAATTGGTACTACTAGGGCACGCAAGAATCTTGAAGTATGCATGCTATGTAAATAAGAGGAGATGGATACTCCATTACTCAAAATAATGTGTGATTTGGTTTTCATTGATTGTTCACAAAGGTTCAGTTCTCCACGCAAAGTCATCACATGAGAACCAAGGATGTGAGACTCTCTATTTGTATGAGATGCTTTCTTGCCTACATAATGTAGTTGTCTCCGATTTTAGTATTTGAAGACATTGGTGAGAGCATGGAGTACTGGAGACAAGTGACACTATTTTACAAGATTGTCCAAGTATGCTTGGATTGTAGAACATCCACTATTGACTTAGACAGCACTTTGATTGACTCAATATCAGTAAAATGTTAATTGAGGAGTACATGCTAATGGTGCCATGGATGTAAGGAGGGCTATGAGACCAAAGTATGCAAGATGCAAAGCTTTAGCAAAGAGGTTAAGCACACATGCGTTGTATAAGTAATGGACGGACACCCGACATGGGTACGCACTGCAAGCAGACGACAATGGAAAAGATAGATACAAGAATTCAAGGTGGAATGCAAGTCCACATCACTCAAACATGGGTTCTCAAAACTCTGAATCCAACATGATGACAAGAAGTCATTTTTGGGTGAGAGCTTTGTTGAAATTGGTATTTGTCATAATAGACACATGTTATAGCAATAGGGTATGCCAAAGGATGTGTCAAGGTCTAGGTTCGATGAATGAGGAGTTGGAGGAAAAACTGGTGGGTTATGGATTGTGGACAAATATGAAATGACCATAACTTAAACTATGGAGATATATATAAGTCAAATTCTCTATACTCAATAGACCTTTACATGCTACTTTTAACTCAATGAGCTCTTCTTGCTCTCTTATAAATGCTTCATGCTCTTCTCCTTATGGATGGATGCATGGTAAGGGTGATCACTTTCGTTCACTCTCAAGGTAAATAGGACATCCAACGCAAGCAAGCAAAGTCGTGGCGGGTGGGGTATCTCGATCTAGATATTTAGAGCACATCACAGCATGAACACGTGTATCCCTCGAGCCAATAGCCCAATATCTCGGTCGAGATCCTAAGTGTCGCCATGCCAGTAGCCTCAAGAGGGATCACATATCTTGATCAAGATCCATGGCGCTTGGGGATCTCGATCGAGATAGCTACTTGATTGGGATCCACGTCAATGCCATAAGGAATCTTAGTTGACATACACATAACTGCCACTCGAATCTAGACTGACTATGTACTATAATGCCATGCAATGAACCCATGTCCCTCATGACATCGACCATGCATCTCGATTGACATACGAATATGCGATCCTAGCCACTTAGGTATCTTGATTGAGATACACAATTGCAAGTCTCTACCATCCACGTATCTCAAATGAGTGATCTATGTTGTCATGATATCTTGATCGAGATACCTCAACGTGATCTCAATTGTCCATGTATCTCGATCGAGATATCTACATGTAATCTCAGCCTGTTTATTTATCACGATCTAGATACTGCCAACAAATCAGAGCCGTTCCCATCTTTCAACCCTAAAACTACGTGTGAATCTTGGCCGTTGATTTTTCCAATCCTAAAACTTATCACATGCGAGGAGGGTGTGCGAGTCTATTGTGGACCTCACTATGGAGATAGATTGTGAGATATCAGCTATTCGTAGAAGTGTTAGAGACACACCATCTACTTTATATATTGGAGTTGGAGGCAATGTTCTCATTCCTTCGTTGCCTTCATGATGTTGTTTATGTAGATCAATGGATAGCACATCATCATATTACTCCAATATCACGTGGCTTGATATATCCCAGGTGTGTGAGCTTGGTCCTGTCATAGATGGAGTATACTCGAAACTTTTCCGTGGCAGCCACTTGTTCAAGTCAAGAGCTTACCTTAGCCTTGTTGAAGCATGTGTTATTGGGTCTTACCTTTGAGCCACAGATGTAACTTCCCATTGTGGGTGCGCTAGCTCATGCATTGCGTCCTCACTTTGTTGTCACACCAGAATGCTCCTTGCCAAAGCCATGGTCCCCCCATCTAGAGATGTACCTAAAGGGTTAGTGTTGACGGGGTTAGTTGTAAGTACATATATATATACATGCCGTGAGATGCAAGAAGTGAAAAAATTATGATACGCGTAGTGAAATATACAAGTGACATGCATGGATGCAAGGTGTGCCAATGTGTGTACACTCCTCCAACCCGAAGAATTCTCTAACTCAACTGCTTTCTTTAACTCTCTTTGCTGCTTTCTTTGACATTTACTTAATGCGTATAGTGAAATATACAAGTGACGTGCATGGGCGAAAGTTGTGCCCATGTGTGTACACTACTCTAACCGAAGGCTTCGCCAACTCAACTGCTTTCTTTGACTCTCTTTTTTGCTGATTTCTTCAACATTTACTAGATATCCCTTTTGTTAAGAAGTTAAGATCAATAGCTTGTTAGAGGCATGGAAATAGATTTGGGTTCTGTCCATAGCTTTGCAAGGGAGCTGGGTAACCTTTGTGACTTGATGGACTTGGTGTTGTGCGCTTGGGCTAGAGATAGAGTGGATTGAATGGGTGGGGTGGTTAAAGAGGAGCCATGAAAGGTTCCTGCTGTACCATGGGCTAGGCGCGCCACATGGTTCCCCCATCCAAAACTATACCTAGACGATTGACGATGATGAGGCTCAACACAGGTTCATGAAAGAACAAAACCTACATGTCTATTACATACAAAGCCCATGGATATTACAGGTGATATGCATGGGCATTGGACAAAAAGTGGGCCTATGAAAGAACAATGCCTATGTGTCTATTACATGCAGAGCCCGTGGATATTGTAAGTGACATATATGGGCATTGGGCAAAAGGTGGGCCCATGTAGAAGCTTCTTTTAGTGAAAACTCCAACATTGCTTTCTTCGACACTTTTTTGTCTTCTTTCTTTGACTCTTATACATGAAAGAACAATGCCTATTACATGCACAGCCCATGGATATTGCAAGTGACATGCATGGGCATTGGGCAAAAAGTGGGCCCATGTAGAAGCTTATTTTAGTGAAAACTCCAACATTATGCTTTCTTCGACCCTTTTTTGTCTTCTTTCTTTGACTCTTATACATGGTTTGAGATAGGAGATTAATGATTATGTGTAGCTAGGCTGGGTCGATAAGGCAGTTTTGGGAATGAGATTGGGTTTTCCATGAGAATGAAAGGATCCATAGGGAACAAGGGTAAACAACGCACTTGAACATGGCCGAATGGATCTAGGCACTTTTTGAGCCTCTTTTAGATGTGTTAGTGGCTAGTTGACTTGCTTGCTTGAAGCATGGCGATCTCGGCAAGAAGAATGGAAGTATTACAGAGCTTTCCCAGCTTGGGAGTGAAATTTTGGATTGCCGAGCAATGCCAACCTTGGGTATACAATGTTGCTTTTACCTTTTGGGCATCTCTACCTCACTTGAGTAGCATGGATGTAGGCGTGCCTTGGAGGAGATGTAGAGTGTGGCTGGTTGAAGCACCATGTTGTGTGCCTTGGAGAGGGAGATGCAGAGTGTGGTTGGTTGAAGTGCCTTGGAGGAGATGCAGAGTGTGGCTGGTTGAAGCACCATGTTGTGTGCCTTGGAGGGAGATGCAGAGTGTGGTTGGTTGAAGCACCGTGTTGTGTCAAGGTCATTGTGAAGATCACTATTTCAATGCATGGATACTATGGCTCCAAGGACCATGATTGGGATGTCCATGTGATTAGGCAAGATGGAGGATTCTCTAGTGGCATCTTCACAAAGTTCAACGTGCCACGCATCGATGGAAGGCTAGTAGCCCTTGTGAGGGTACAAACATCAAAATGGCGAGTCATGGATGTGAAGAGGGCTGAACTGAGCAAGAACAAGACTTGAGGAAGAAGTCAAGACAGCAGGATCAAAGGCAACCATGCAAAGTGTTGGCATGTGGCATGGATTTTGTGTACAATAATGATATTGGAGTGCCTTGATGAAGGGGTGGTGGACATCGTGGATGTGATGTTAGATGGACCACAAGGTAGGAAGGACAATTCGGTTCTATGTGCCTAGTGTTGGTGTGGAAAATAGATGTGAGTGAATAGTTTTGACTGCACACTGGAAACTTGTAAGGTTTTGGCTGCTGGACATGGAAGCTAATTTGGGTTTGGTGGTAGTGGGATTTTGTTTTGGGTTTGCGGGTGGGTTGGCAATGGGGCTATCTAGGCGTTGTACCTAGAAACAATCCCAAATGTACTAGTCCTTTGAGTCAGTAGAGGGCTCATATTTTTGGTCCTCATCTTCACCATTCAACATCTTGTCAATCGATGACATGCGAGCTTCTACGTTGCATGTCTACAAATATCAACTACAAATATGAAAGTGGTCCGAGCAGTTGCATCACACTAATTGGCGAGAATGCCTCGACCCATGGGATGGCTCTTCCCTATTTTCAAGTTTATTTTCTCTTGCGTATATGAATGTGATTGGCTTCCTAATCGTGAACCAACCTAGTCTCTCATGTAAGGCCTTTCAATGAAACATGGTGTATGACCCTGCTCTATGCAAATCCATCATCATGAATGTGTGGTCGAAGCTTAGCTCAAAGGTCTTAAGCTTTGCATGTTTCAGGATGCCCAAAGGTTTAGATATGACAAGCTTGACCATGAGGCTCATGCCTACGAGTGGTGGGCTTCCCCAGGCCTCCTAATAATCCTTCGTGATTATGCTCACACCAACATAATCACCAACACCCTCACTATGGCGGCACAACTCACCCTTCTCCTCTTCAAGTTTTGGTTCAGCTATGAGGGCTTTTAAATTTCCATTCATCCAATCGGATAAGTCTCTCAAAAGTTTAAAAAATAATAATCGAGACTCAGACTTTCAAGGATAGGAAGGCCGTGATGCCTACTATGTCCCTCATCTTCACATTTTGGTTCAGCTATGTGGGCTCTTAAGTTCCCATTCATCCAATCAGATAAGTCTCTCAAAAGTTAAAAAAATAATAATCGGGACTTGGACTTTCAAGGATAGGAAGGCCGTGATGCCTGCTATGTCCCTCATCTTCAGGTTTTGGTTCAGCTGTGTGGGCTCTTAAATTCCCATTTATCCAATCAGATAGGTCTCTCAAAATTTGAGAATTTTCAAGAGAACTTATCGGGACTCGAAATTTCAAGGATAGGAAGGATGTGATGCCTGCTATGTCCCTCGTGTGATATTTGTGCAAACTTAGCTTGTACTCACTTGGAGGTGGGCTTGGACCTGTGTAGGGGAGGCAGTTCCTCTAATGGGGTCAAAATGAAGTATCACTATCACACTGGAGAAAATATGATGATGACTATGATTACCAATGGAAGACTAACTTTCACCTCCTACACTGAGTCCTTCTTCACTGCATCATCTAAAAATACAAAATTTGGTCAGATTGGTTCCAAAGGCAGAGGCTCTAGAACTAGCTCTTTTCACAACCTCTTAAGAATGGTTAGAGTTTTGGTCAAAGCCTATGGTGGGCACTAAGGTTCCCTTGCTAGTTCTATGATTGGCTCTCGAATAGGGTCATGGATTGGCGCAAGTGGGGTCAATGGTTCATATTTGACCCTTGTTGCTAAAGTATTGGCTCTAGCTCAGCCTGCACCTTCCTCACAAGCTCTTGGGGCTTGTTTCCTTCACTCTTTCTCCAACGTGGGGTTGGGGTGCTGTGAGACTTTCTTTGAAAGTTTTTTGTAGTCAATGGGTTCTTCTCCTTGGGAAGATTGGGTTAGAAAATGAGATCGCTTATTGTCTCTGCCCATGAAGGAGGCAGCTTTGAAGCTATCATTCGAACCACTTTCAATGGTATACTCCAAGAGTTTGAAGACATTGGAAGTGAAGAGGCAGCATGCATACCATATTGTTGATATATTATTAAGGTCCCTTGCTTTTTGTTACACCATATATTCTATGGTTGGGGGTTGGTCTAGATATCCATATGAATCATATTGCTCATGTGACTCATAGCTCTCCTGTTCTAGAATCCTGAAGTCCACTGGCAATGTCATTGAGTACTATTGTATTAGTGCGGTTCTAGGAGGAACCGGTTAGGGTGGTAACACTGGAGGTGGGTATGGCATTGGGAATGGTCTATACATATCTCTCAGTATATAGGGTTCTAGGAGGAACCAGTTCGAGTGGTAACACTGGAGGTGGCTATAGCAATGGAAATGGTCTATACATATCTCTCGTTATAGGGTTTTGGTAATTGCGCACTAGATTATGTATTATTGAGAAGCATTTAGTATGGGTGATAGGGGTAGTGGTTGCTTTGGCACCAGGAGCATAGGTTATGGTGGCAGGTTTCCTTGGTACTAACAATGAGTTGTGTCATGGTTTCCATAGCACTCCCAATGAGAAAAATACTATTATTGTCTAGGCCCCATCATTGGACACTCCATGCTTGTATGATTTTGGCAACCAATTACGCACCAAATCATATCTCTTCATGAGAGTAGATGTGGGTGTCTTGCTTGAGGTGCTAGCTGGGATTGGCCTTAAGGTTACCCTTGGGACTCTAGCCTTTCCCATGCTGGCCTAAATGGTTGAGTAGGTTCTTTGCCAACTCTTCCATGATCATGTCATTAACTAGGACTCTACCTGGTGCTAGTTGGGCACCTTTGGCCAATCATGAGGCTTTGGATGATGTGTTCCTTATCTCGTAGTTCAGGGAGATGACTTGTACATCCTTATCTTTCATATTTACTAGGTCTATTGCCTCATCAAAGATGTAGTGCCTAAACCTATAGCGATGGTCATGTAGCCTCTTGCTCTTAAGGTCGATCGTAAATCAATAAGTCAAATATAATTATGCATTGTTTTGCCCTCGTGCTTCTTGAGGTTATAAATGTGTGGAATAGGGCTCCATTTGGCTCTACACTATAAAAGTGTATCTCTCAAGAACTTGTAGCCTTTTTAAGTGGGTTTAGTGACCTAAACCAATGGCATGATTTGCCTTCAAGGTAAAGTCCAAATGAGTAGATCTTGGTGGGATCATCAATCCATCCCATGGCCTCACAAATTTGATCAAACTTCTCTAAGTACATAATGTGATCTCCAATTCCATCAAATTTGGTCATCATCCTTAAGATGTGGATTAGCTTGGTTTTTCCCAACTCTGAGCTTTTAGGTGCTATATTGGTCGCAATCCCCCTTTCCATTTCAAACGCCATCCTCAATATGTCTTTTGTGTATCCATGGGGTGAGGGAACGTAAGGAGGTGATTGTGTGAGATGCTCTATTTCAGGGTACAAGATCTCTTACCCTATGGGGTGGGGTTGCACAGTTTCTAATGGCACTTGTCCTTTGTCAGCCTGGCTTTGAGGCTGCATGCAATCGAGGACACGCTATGTGTAATTGCTCATATTGTTCACTTTGTTTTGAGGTAATCCTAGCCATATTGGCTCTTTATCCTTCCCCATGTTCCTTGTTCCTCATGTCCAAATGGAGAAGAACTAGAACTTAGTTCCATGGTAAAGGTGCTTCTATAGTGGGATCTTGTGGAGAGTGGGTGGAGAGAGCGAGACTCCTACTTATGATGTGTACATTTGTTGTTGTTGAATGTACCATGAAACATTTATCCCTGGTGGTATAAAAAAATAGACATGTTGTATTTATCGGAACTTTAATTGTTGGGCTACTTGTCGGTCATGGTCAGCTTAGATAAACCCAGCTCAAGATTGACACCAAATGTTTGAAACATTGTGGCATTTGATATGGTTTGACTACGTCCTGTGGGAGCGATTACAATCTAAGGGTTTCAGCGATAATCCAAACTAAATAGCACTATCTTAGGATGTGGTCATGTCGCAAGTCGCTACATCAAGCGACATGGCCAATACATCAGCATTAGTAGTTCTAGCCAGCCTGCTCCAAGAATGCCCAATAATAATCGTGTTGCTAGAAATGCCACGATTGTCAAAGAAGAGGATTCCATAAAGGAGAGCTTTGACTAAGTGGTTGATCAATGCATCTCCACCGATTGGGTGTGGAGGATCACTTGGTCAATGATCAACAATGCCTTTCTAGATTGCCTTAATGTCACCTTGTTGCAAACCCTACAATCTACACGAATGAGGATTGTATCAAAGGATTGATTAAAAGCATGGAAGAGAGCACCTATCAGGCAACAATGGTGACATTCATTGTCTCAGAGAGTTTCCTAGGCCAAGAGCCCATTCCATTCGATTGTCGGAGTGCAATTGGCCCCAAACTATCACTGTCCAGGAAATTTGATATGGTACTAGAGCAGATGGAAGGACATGGCCAAGATGATGTTTGTTATCTGGGATGGCAACCATCATCTTAAATCTGGCAAGAATCAGCAAGAACCACACAAGCTGACAGAGACAAGGTTCCAAATGTGAATTGTAGGGTGGTTTGATTCCTACAAGAGGATGAGGCGAAGTTCCTAATGGTTCTACATATGATAAACAAGTAAGTGGACTTGTATCTTGTTATTCATATGGTTAAAATAAACAAAGACCTTATATGTGATCATTCTACTAACTTTTTTTTGTGTGCATGCAATCTCACAAGGCTGACTAGAATTCATGTGCCAAACACAACAGCACATGACATATTCATGATGTAGTGTGTGGGGCTAGCCGATCCACATTTGTTGTTGTCGAAGTTTAGCGATGAGGACCATACATGGGTAGAAAAAGCTCTAACACACCAGGGGCCTAACAAATCTAAATGGCTAAAGCTTTCCATGGCACTCCTCTCTCAACTAGTTTTCAAGGTATATGCACTCCTCAAAAACACCCTACAACGTAGTATTTTGATTTGTTATTTCTAAAATAGAAATGTATTGCAGTTTGATTTTGATGCCACATACCAAAATAAGATTAGTGGCTTGCGTGAGCAAAAGAGTAGAGAGTACAATCAAAATGCAACCATGTTCAAAAAGAATTACAGAGACACCCTCAAAAGGAGACGTAGGCGCTATTTACGAAGTGAGGACATGAGCTAGCACAAATAGCCAATCCCAACTATGGTAAAGAATTCTTCAAGAAGGTACCAGGATTGGGGTGACAAGGCTAGTCGATTCACCACTCTGAAAGCTAGCAAAGATCTCTTGTACGCATATTCCAAACGTAGAGTAAGATCACACATTTTCTCTCAATGCATTAAACTTTTAAAAAGTAACAAGATACATAAAGTTTGTTCACAATGTAGGCTCGAGGATATATTGGCACATGGACAGTTCCCAATGAGAGATGCCCAAATTTCTTCTTCGGATAGAGAATTCTTCACATGGATACATCTCCATGTTGTGTATTGGCTCCAATTGGCAAAGTACACGCTACAACTCTATGCGAAATTGGCGGAGAACTCACATGCCATAGTAGTTATTCATAAGAGAGCGGCACGCAACTCTGAGGTGAGTATCATGTATGCGTTGAAAGTTTTTAGGAAGATGCACTTTGAAAAGGCATTCCTTATGTGGAAAGGGAAAATGTGAGCCACCCTTAATCCTAACCCACCAACCACACTTGCCGTGCACGGCAGGACGACTGCTATACAGGTACGTAGTAGCATAATCGATAGTGTGTGTCTCATTTTATTGTTAGTCTCTCTTAACAAAAGAGTATTCAAATGTTTTTGTATTGGGTGGTGGAGAAATTGTGTGTGTTATCATATGTATTTCTAAGCACCCATCGAGCTTGTACCCTGAGGATTGGCAGAGTAAGGAGATATGGACATTTTACCCATGGGGGCTAAACTACCTTGAGGGAGAGTTTACTCAAAGTGAAGCTAAGGAGTTTTAAAGTAAGTAACATTGTATATGGTAGCATTTCTGTAGTATGAACTTTGAAGTTCATATTGGGAGTTTATAGTTGCTATATTGGTTGGATGCTGAGGAGTTTCAAAGTAAGTAACATTGTAGCATTTCTGTATGAACTTTGAAGTTCATATATTGGGAGTTTATAGTTACTATATGGGTTGGATGGAATGTAAGAGAATTCTAATTTTTGATATAAAGATTCTTTACGCATCAAATTAGGCATAAAGACAACTTTAGTAGAGATAACACTTTTATTAAAATCCTTTTTTTGCATCTATTTAGGCATAAATTCAATTTTAAGGAAAATAACACTTTCGAATTAAAAATAAACCTTTTATGCATTTTACTATGCATAAATTCCATTTTTATGAGAATAACACTTTCAAAATAAAAATCAATCTTTTATGCATCTTCCTATGCATAAATTTATTTTAAATAAGAATGACACTTCTGATTTAATAATCAATCTTTTTATGCATCGTCCTATGCATAAAATCAAAATTGATTAGAATAACTCTTTTAAAATAAAAATAGATTTCTTTATGCATCTTTCTATGCATAAAATCAAAATTAATGAAAATAAGTCTTTTGAAATAAAAATAGATTTCTTTATGCATCTTTCAAATAGGCGACCGGCCATTGTAAAAAGAGAGCTCATGTATATAAGTGACTTATGAAATATGAAAAGAATATACAATCCCATTAACACAAATGAGTATTCCTCTCTCTCTCTCTCTCTCTCTCTCTCTCTCTTGTGGCTATGATGGTGAGCTTGTCTGTATACATGCTTGTTTTCTTGGTTGTATGTGTGTGCTTATAAGCGATGCTCCTTTGCTTGCCTCTTCTCCTTCTTCTCTCTCTCTCTCTCTCTCTCTCTCTCTCTCTCTCTCTCTCTCCTTCACTCTTGCACGCACCAAGGCATTGAGTTAGGTGTTGAGCTCTACCTAGCTCCTTCTCTTATTGCTCCCTACCTAGCTTAAGGAAAGATCCACTTGGGTGACACAAGTGGTGGCGGAGTGAGTCCCTAGCCGCTTCACATCGAGGAGTTAACCCTCATTAAGGTTGGCTAAGTGCATATTCTCGAACTGACCCTTGCATTTTCTCTTTTCTCTTCTTTCTGCAAGGAGTATGCTCATCTAGGTGAACATATTTGACATTGCTATTAGGGATAGTACTCAGCTTAGGGTCCTCCACATTCTATTCCTAAGCTAGAGTCTTGATTTGCTCGGATGGAATGCAAATCCACCACTAAGAGTTAGTTATGAGATGTTTGTTTGATTTTGTTTTTCTTCATACAATGGAGCATTGGGAGCATGAGGAGCTTTGAATGCTACACCAAAAGCGTGAGCTACAAGTAAATTCCCTAATCTTGCTCTTGATTCCATTAATTTTGGTATTTTCTTTAAGTAGCTATAATAAATTTTATATTAGCTTAATCCCACCATTAATATTAGGATATTATTATTAATTAGGCATTATATGCATCATTGGATAGCTTGGGACTAGCCTAAGCCATCTATAAAAAGAAAACCCAAAAAAATCATCATTAAAGGGAGAGAAATTAGGGAAAGACTAGAGAAAAATTGGGCACAATTCAGTCTCAGGCTGCATCTTTGAGAAGTGAATGGCCATTCACTTCACAGAGGTATGGCTGTACCTTCTTAAGCCACGCCCGTTCACTTCCTATGGTAGAATCTTTCCAGATTTGCCTTATAAATGTGAGTAATGTGTATTAAAAAGGGAATAAATGTGCATTAAAAAGGCATAAAAGTGGTACAGCTAAATTGTCAGGGGAATATTTGAAGGTGGCTCTATCAGAGGATATGTCATTTTGGCATAGTTAAGATACCTGCCAGTGCCTGTTAGCGTATGTCCATACCTTCACAAACGTATGTCTATTCCTTCATAAGTGAATGAGTGTACTTTCATGAATGAACGCATGTTTCTTCCTATTGGAAGATCTTTTTGCTGACACAAGACACGGCCGCTAATTAAATGACCGTTCCTCCACCAAGGGACGATCGTGCCTCCATCTATCCACAATTGTACTTTTTTGACATATGAACGATCGTTTCTCCACACCAGCAAACACTCATTCCTGTTCTCGTCCACAACCGTACCTACGGTAATGTATGGTCGTAACTCTCACTAAGCCATGCCCGTACCTTCACGAGAGAATGATCGTTCCTCTGTGTGAACAAATAACCATTCCTATTGTCATCCATGACTGTACATATGGAAATGTACGATTGTAACTCTTATTAAGCCATGCCCGTATCTTTATGAGAGAACATCCGTTCTTCTATGGTGGACGAAGGGCCATTCCTAAGCTCTCATAGGAAAACATTATCTAGAGCATGATTCTGCACTGTTACATTCATGCACCTATGCTTAGGGAAATTGGTGCGAAAAAACTCCTTGTTTTGGTGACGCCGCGAACCATCCTATGCACAATCACTTACTAGATCTGACCCTTTAGTCAACACAACGGCGGGGAGTCAAATAGTGAAAGCGAAGAACATCCAAGCACGGGCCTAACCACCCCCGACCTAGAGATAGGAGGATTGGTTGCCTAGTGCATGGATAGACCATTGACTCTAGAGTAAGACTCAGGATCCCCTGCACAAACACAAAGGAGGCTTGCCTCAAGACTGAAAAACTTTATCCTGGGTAACACACAATCAAAAGAGCCTCATCCCAAGGACACGGGCATGGATCGTCAACAACCAAAGAGAGCTATCACACCTCTCCTAGATCTTAGACCCGGAGGTGGGCAAGGCCCAGATAACCCAATCCAGATTGATCCAATGGTCTAGGGAGCCATGCCAACTACCATGACGGTAGATTCATCCCACGACCAGAGGCTAGCACCAAGCCTAGGTCAAGAGCCATCTCACCAAGGTCCAAATACCTCTTACGAAAGAGAAAGAGTCCACCCAGAACATTCCAACCAGCACACGACACATATGTACAACAACTGGCCTCGCAGAGTGTATCTCGGATACCATATGAATCCTTATGAAGTGCACAACGGCCCACCACTAATGCATGGTGCACAGATGGCATACTATCCTCCAGGCCTAGCTCCCCCACATATCGCACCCCAACCTGAACTAGCCCCAACCATGGTAGGACTGGCACTAGCAATGTTGAGGAGGATAGCCATGGAAATAGGGAGGGGGTAGCTTGAAGAATTGTACCACTAGCATCTACACAACACCGGTGCAATGGCCCAAGACTAAAAAGAAATAAACCAACCCATATCTCCAAACTTATCACTAAGTTTGGCAGGTCCGGAGACCCCATACCTCATCTGGAGATGTTTAACCAGATTTGTGAGGCATTTGGCCATGTGGAAGATCAAGTCAAGGTAAGTGCCTTTGGCCTCACCCTTGATGGAAAAACAGTACAGTGGTTTTGACACCTAAAAGTAGAAGATAAGGCTACCTTTGAAGCCTTGAAAGAGGTTTTCAAAGTAGGATATTCAAGACAAGGAACTTGATGGAGTCCAATTGAATAGTTACATAACGTAAAACAGAAAGAGAGAGAATCCATTCGAGACTACATCAACCGAGTGAGATATCTTCACTCTCACTGTAACGGTAGGGACAAGTTCTTAGACTTGTAAGATCCCTGTCCCCACCGCGCAACAATTCAGGGGTGCTAGCAGCGGAAGTAGTACTTCTTGCGCGGGGCAGGGTCCCACACTCGGGACCTCGCCCATGGATATTCGGACAAGAGACTAATCCATCGGTTTTTCCAAAACCGAACCCGGAAAAACTTCCTTTGCCTAGAAAGCACGGGCGATTCCACTAGGATAACTTTTCCCTAACGTAGTCAAAAGCCTTAACTAACTAAACTGATCTGACCGAACTCGTAAGTTCCATAGTCAGATCAAGGGGCAGATTGCACTTGGATCATAGAGACCGACGCTTTTTTCCTCATCGAGAGGCACAGCTGTTGATTCTTTTTCCATAGAACAATTTTTGTCCGGATTTACTTCATCTATCGAACTAAACAGAAATTGAGTCTCGATTTACGGATCCATCAGTCCAGCCTAACCCCATCCAGTCCCATGGGTTAGCCAACCGCCCAACCACTGTAGTGATGGGATCCAATTAGGAATTTGGTTAGGTTTTGTCCCGGGTACCAGGGGAAAAGAGTTCCCAGGCCCCCTAGCCGGATGTTCATGCAAACATAAAACTAGTCACACCACTTACACACCCAATATGAAATTGCCTTTTTCTCAGCATCAGCTATCTTTAAAACAATCCTTTAATAAAACCATTGTGTCACTGATCACAATCCTCAAAATCTTTGGTTGAATCCTTATTTTCAATCATTCCTTCATCGGTGTACTTATGGCATCATTGGCAACCAGAACGCTCACCACCTGTTCACTCAGGGGCCTTTTCAATAGTTCCTAGCTCATAGTACCCGGCAATATAATCTTTCATAAAAATCAAGATGGAATCTCTGTTGAAGATCAGCAAGATCAACCAACAGATCCATATAAAAGAGCCATGGACTCATCCGTTGAGGACCAGCAAGGTCAATCAACTATATCCATGCCTATGCCTAGTTTCAGAAAACAACTCTTACTCCTTGTTCCAATATCTTCCACGACACACGTGTGGGTATCTTCGGCGACCCAGAGCCCGAGCACCGTATGGTCAGCACCCTCTAGGATCCTTCGCAGGTCACCTAGCGCTTCACTCATAGGCCGCTTCCTTGGTCCCTCATCCACCGTACCGGAAGCTCACCATTTAAATCGAACCGAGGCTGGTCAAGACCTCGGCCGACCTTACTACGCGAGACGTCCTCCGTTGACGCTCCGTCAGCTATTGCAACTTTATCAGGTAGGTCTCCACGACCACATTCTCAAGACAGTCAAAATGCTTCCCCAGCATTCTTGACATAAAACAGTCATTTACAAACAGTTCACAAATACAATTTCTATAATGAACTCACGTCTTTCCAGATTGTTCCACATCAATCCATATTACTTAACCCAAATCCAATTCATATGTGTATCCATTCTTGACCAGATACATCATTTTCCATCCCATCACATTAGATTCATTCACTTCACATAACATCCATTCCTATCTTTCTTAATTTATGTTACGTCTCATCACATCCATTTCTCATTATATCTCATTACATCTCATTCATTCACATCTTTTATTATTCATTCACATTCTGATTCACATGACATCTCATCTCATCCATTTGCTCATATTGACTTCATATCCATTCACATACATATTCGCATTCATTATTCCACATACACATCCACATTCGTACATCCACATTCACATCTACATCCATACATCCATTTTCACATCCACATTCATACATCCACATCCACATCCACATTCATACATCCACATCCATACATCCACATCCATACATCCACATCCATATCTACATCCATACATCTATTTTCACATCCACATTCATACATCCACATCCACATCCATACATCTATTTTCACATCCACATTCATACATCCACATCCACATCCACATCTACATTCATACATCCACATCCACATCCATACATCCACATCCATATCTACATCCATACATCCATTTTCACATCCACATTCATACATCCACATTCACATCTACATCCATACATCCATTTTCACATCCACATTCATACATCCACATTCACATCTACGTGCATACATGCATACATCCACATCCACATCTACATTCATACATCCATACATCCACATCCACATCTACATTCATACATACACATCCACATCCATATATCCCCATCCATATCTTCATCCATACATCCACATCTACATTCATACATCCACATCCACATCCACATCCACATCCATATATCCCCATCCATATCTTCATCCATACATCCATTTTCACATCCACATTTATACATCCACATTCACATCTACATCCATACATCCATTTTCACATCCACATCTACATTCATACATCCACACTTATACGATGGGAATTACTCTTTTGAAATAAAAAGTAAAACTTATTTTTCTCAATTTTAGAAAATTTCGCCTCATAACCTCCTTTGTATGGCTGACCATTTTTCAATTTTTAACTCTCTAAAATTAATTAAAAATTTACCAAGAGTATTTAAATCATTCTAATGTAAACATTTTCTACTTATCAAAGAGACATTATGAAAAGCTTGATTTTATCCATTAATCATTCATCTAGGATAAAGAATGGTTGGATTTACTAAAGAAGAGAGGGGAATGCCTTTTTTCAATGAGACATAACATCATATTCATTTTAGAGAAGACAAAAATCATAAAAACCATAAAAATTAAGCATACATGGGAATTTATATCTTTCCTTACTTCCATTCAACAATTAACTTCAATAGCATTAAAAAGCCATTCCAATTAAGCTTCTCAAGCTTGAGATCTCAAGCTTGAGAGGGGTTGAGAAGAGAGAAACATTGAGAAATTATGGAAAAAGATCAAAATTCTCACTTTACCTTACAAATTGCTTGATTCTTTGATCACGGTAGAGGCCCCCAACCAATCAATTGGTTTGGTATGCTGATGGACCACCAATGGAGATTGAAGAAGGAGGGAAGCTCCAATTTCTTCAATTTGGAGAGAATTTTAGAGAATAGTAAAAATTATCATTATTTCAGCATAATTCTGGCATAGTATAATTCTCCTATTTTTTTACAAAGGGCTCAGGTTCTATTTATAGGAGAGGGAGGCTCTAACCAAGACCAACTGATTTCTAGAATTTTTTAAATTCAGTTTGGTTGAATTTGGACCAGATTTGGACCTAGTTTGGTTCCTTTTTGATTCGGTTTGGTTCATTTTTGATTCGGTTTGGTTCCAAGAGAGAGGAGAGATAAAAATATCACATTATTTTTGATTTGGTTTTGTTCCAAGAGAGAGGAGAGATAAAAATATCACAATTTGGACCTAGTTTGGTTCCTTTTTGATTCGGTTTGATCCAAGAGAGAGGAGAGATAAAAATATCACATTATTTTTGAGTTTAAAACTCATTCAAGCATGTGAAGTAGGCGCCTCCTTGAAGGGACTCCCCTTCCTTACACATGTGTCAAAATGGAATCATTATACCCAAAATATCTCATTTTTAAAGTAATACTCATAGTTTTTTACTAATAAACCTTGTACATAGTCAACTCTTCATCTTATGTGAGCATTTACTCCTTTTTGGGGGGATTTTCTTTATTTCTTCATTTTTCTCCTCCACACATTTGGATGAATCTTATTGGCCCATAGGAACCTTAATTTAAAATTTCAAAAAAATCTTGACCCTCAGGATAAGGCCTCTTGAATAGATTATACTTGATTTCTAATGCACCTTCTGAAAATCTTTTTGAACTTCTATTTCGGGGGAACTTATTTCAATAAGAAGAGATATTTTTCCATCCAAAAATATTTAAAAACTGAATTATCTCTCTAGAAGATTTTCTCTCTCTAGGCCAAAACTGGTAGAAACAAGATCTTTTATATTTCTGAAGAGGGATTTGACTACAAGGGAAGATACTAGACATCCTGAGAGGTTGGGGAGGAATCTTACATTCTACCCCACTTAAAAAACGCGAGATGTCCTCATCTCTCACAAAACTAGAGGAGAATTCTTTTTCTTAAGATTTAACTGATTATGGGTTCCTTATATTTTGGTGAATCCAAACAGAATCCTGGGATAAAGACCCCTTATATAAAACTCATTATTAAATAACAATCCACTCGGATCACAACATTCAATTCCTTATCACAATAATGGTCCATTAGACCGAGTCCTTCATGGAAATTTTTTATTTATGCAGATTTTTAATTTGGCCTCCTTTAACTTGATCCACTGGGTCAAGTGTTAAATAGCAGCAATCTGCCAGCACAATCCACTAATCTCATAGTGATTTGCTGGAGTCATTAACGTCATTCTAACTACGAACATTATCACAGGGACTCGTCCCATTCATCCTCATTGAGGTTTTGCTTAGTTATTACAATTCAGCCAAAATTCAGAAATCTTCATTTTTCAATCAGAATCCAAATCAACTCATCATTTCAATCAGAATTTAAAATCATATCTACCACATTCGAATTCATCATCTAGACTTGAGGGTGATGAAAATAAATAGGTAATAGAGCTAAAGATTTTTTAAACTATAAGAATTTGATTTACGTGGACTTTGTTGATTGTGTCAATTAAACATATAACATTGGTACCAGGTTTTTGTATATGATGATGATTTCATGAAGAGAGCAAGAGGCTTAAGATCATCCGGAGCTTCCACTTCAAAGTCAATAGGTCATCAAAAGGATGTTGCTCTCGCTCAATATATAAGACATTTGAATCATCAAAAGGTACATGTAATTTATGACACTTGCTTAAAATTGACAACAGCAAAAAGCAGTGGCATGAGTCATAATGATGACAATTTTAATATGCAAATCATTATATTTCAAGGAGTTCTCAAAAGACAATGCGAAATTTCCTTTATTTGCATTCAAAGTACTATCCAGGTTTTGTGGTTGACACGAAGTGCCTTTAAATGCTGAGAAGGTGGTGCTTGTCGAGAAACAGTTTGCACTGTAGGTGTTTGGTCATGGGTATGGTTGCCAAGCACTAAGATGCCCCTACTACCTGTCATATACAGCGCATGCTATTATAGTGGGAATTACAGACCCCTAGACACATTGCATTCATATGGAAAAAGATATCTAATAAGGACAAGAAAAAACCGGTCGGAACTGTTGTCTCCAATGGTGCAGATGCCAAAAATAGATCTCCCGGTAGATGAAGAGGAAGAAGAGGAAAAGGAAGATGAAGAAGGAAGGCCACTGAAGAAGATCTAGCCCACCTCATCTAGACCACCTTCTCCCAACCTTGACTCTTGAGCGACGCCACAACTGATGGTGCTCTCTCGCAGTTGACTGATTCCAAGCGCATTGTCACTTTTCTTTATTAATCAATTGTATTGCACGTGTCAATGATGAGGACTTGAATGTGTCTTTTTGTTTTTCTTTGTGAATCAATTTCTTGTAAGTCCATTGATGTAACTCTAAAAGACTATTGGCTCAATTCTTACCTCCACCATGTCTAGTGTGCTTAAAGTAACCTGTTCTTGCCATGTAATGTGACTTCTCCATGCCTTGAGTTGACCATATTGACAATGAACTGTATGTCTTTGCGAAATATGGTGTATGATTATATAGTATATGCTACAATCAATGACAATAGAAAAAAATCAGATGTATGTATTAGTTGGTCTCACAGTATTGAGATTGCAGTAGCTTTTAAAGTTCTTACCATGTAATGAGTTACATGTTGATCACTCCATCCTGCAATGAATGTCTTCCTCCAAGTCTCTAATATGTTTCAAATAATTTTATCTCACTATTGCTCCAGCTCTTTTTCTCCATGAATGCAAAGATCTTGTCAAGTGAAATCCACACATCTGCCTTCCGATTTTGGATTGAACCTTCATTTCCAATGTCCTTGACTGCATTAGGTAGATCTTTCCCCATCGATTAAACATCTCTTACTTGTTTTTATCTTGACAGTCTTTGAGGCAGTATGACAAAAATCTTTTAGCTTTGACACCACCTATTGATGGTTTTCTTGGTACTTTGCTGCCCCCTTGTGACCGCTTGCTGTCCTCCTCCCCCTTGCAAGCCAATGTGTCAGATAGCACTTTTTCTATTGCTTTGATTGCTTTTAGAGATTCTTTTTTAGGCTTTAATGTCCATGCAAAGCATATGTACAAATACACCAGCTTCTCTACAATTCTACTAGTGCATGCAATGTGCATATGTGCACTCTGGATAGAGGAATATTAAGCACTGCTTTGAAATCTTTATCTTTTAAATGCCTATCAGGAGCTTTGTTCCATAGTACACGATCTAAAGTTTTGGCAATTGACATGCAATATAGACATGGACTCTTTGCCATTTGCACCTTTGCTTATGTTATACATGCATTTTAGAGTCTTCAAATCATCTGCCATGTGCCATTCCACTTTATAGTCACTGAACCTAGGCACATGAAGGGCCCTTCCATTTCTTTGCTCACTAATCAGTGATGATGGAATTGTAGTTTGATGAAACACCCAATGCAAAATTTCAAAGTCTTCTTTATCCACCTGTGTCATTAGGAAGAAGCTCATGTTTAATACAAGTTTCGTGTTTAAATTATTTCAACATAATACACAGTCATATTCAATGATAAAGAAGATACCTCAAAAGATCCAAGCGGCAATATGTTATTCTCTGATTGAACACTGAAATATCTTGCATCATCTTTTGTAAATAGATGTGTCTAAGGCCCTGTTCATTAGAGTGATAGTAACCCTCTCCATTTTTCTGTTCTTTAAAATCTCACATTCATCCAGTTTCAAAACAAATTTTATAACTCCTTCACATTCATCCAGTTTCAAAACAAATTTTATAACTCCTTCACATTCTTCTTGACTAATCTCAAAGAACTGAACTCCGTACCTAAGCAAAGCTTCAAGATCAAAGAAAATATTGTTGTGCTGGTTAAAGAGTACCTCTCTGTCTTTAGCAACGAATGTTGCTTCAATATGTACTGGTGAACCAAGCTTCTCAGACACCTCTGAGTTCACATGTTGGCATGCAAACTTTACTTGCATTGGCTTTGGAAGTAACGAACCTTTATGCTTCTTACTTTGACATTTCTCTACTAGTGTCTTAAACAGTATACTATATGCTTTCTGAGAGATGCTAGTCTCATGTAGCATTGCTTGCACTTGAGTTGCATCGAGATGGTTCTTGTTCATAAAAGAAGACACATGCTTCTCATTGATTTTTTAAAACTTCTTTTGATACAACATCTCTTCCACTATTCCTACCAAATGACTATAATGCACTCCAGCTTCGGAATGTACCTTGGACTCTGGATGAAGTAAAGATCTAAAAATAGAATAATATCAAATCTGATTACTTATATCTAGTTTCAAACAAAGAACCTAATCTAAAAAGAGAAATATATATGAAACAAGAGTTAACATTACCTTATAGCCTATTTGCTTCTTCATCCCTCCACTTCCAACTTTCATTTTCTCTATGTTGCAAAGTTGCCTTCTTCTTTTACGTGGCCTTAGTGCTGTGTCCTTTCTCCTTAAAGCATCAATCTTTTTCTCCAAGTCTTGAATTGTTTCTTTGTTTGCCATAAGCTTCTCTGCATACAACCTATTTAGTTTTTTTATTTCAGTGTTCTCTATCTGTAGAAAATCCCTCTGCTATTCTACAACCATCGCTTTTGTTTCCCAGTGTTGGGCATAACCCATCAAACCTTGTCTGCCATCACCCGTGAAATGTAGTAGGTTTGTAATGTTATAAAATGGAGGTGGTGCATTTGTAAATGGATCCTTGGGATACATTGACCCATCGGTCCACAAGTTCAAATGACGCTCTCCATTATTCCTCCTTTGCTCTTTTTTCTCATAACATAAAAAAAATCTCTTATTTCGTTTCTTCAAAGGCTGGTACTTAGATTGTATGTCCACATGAAGATGGTAAGTATCATATGTTCTTTTACATGCACCATTTCTACTACTGTTATACATACTGAGAATTTGAGTGTCTCCGTGTGTTATTGAAGGTGGATTAATTGGAATCCCCAAATTTGGATTAATGTTCTCTTTTGCAAAGCTAGTATTTTCTGTCATCAAAGAATGCCGCCTCATGATGAAACCTCATTGAAAGAATATGTATATTTCAATATATTTAGACCTACTATTATAATAGTAAAAAATGAGCCGAATTGCAAATTTGGATATGTTTTAAACCTTTTTTATTTTCTCTCTCTAAGCTGAGTTGGCACTTCTTACAGGGTCCAAAATTGAGTCTACATTTCTCCTAAGTGAAGGTTGGTTTGCAAAAGGCAATAGAGTGGGCAAAATGTTTACATTGAATGTAAATATGCCTGAAGTGAGTGCTGCAATGTTTGCAAATGGTTTAGGAGTTGTTGCAGATATAGACACTTGGGATAAGAGAATTGGGCATGTAAATGTGCAAAGAATAAAGTCTATGCACACTAAAGAAATTGTGATAGGGCTGCCTAAGTTTAAGGTTAAAGGTATGCAGAAAGTATGTGAAGCACATGTCAATTTGGAAAGCAAACAAAGCATGTATTTCCACATGACATAAATGTGAGCAGGAATGTACTAGATGTTGTGCATTCAGATGTATGGATTCCTGCGAAGACTGTCTATGGGTGGCTGCAGGAACTACGTAACATTCATTGATGACCCCACGAGAAAAGTGTGGGTGTATTTCATGAAGGAGAAGACTGAAGTGTTAACTCATTTTCAGAATTTCAGAGTGATGGGGCTGAAAAATAGATAGGAAAGAATGTGAAGTGCCTAAGGTCAGATGGAGGGGGAGAATACTTCTCCAATGAGCTCTTTGAATTCTTGCGAAAGAATGGCATTCAGAGACAATTTACATGTAGATACACTCTGTAGCAAATGGAGTTGCTGAGCAAAAAAACAGGAACATTACAGAGATAGCACGAGCATTGATGGCAGAGAAGAATATGCCACATAGCTATTGGGTTGAGGCTGTGTCTACAGTAGTTTATATCATGAACAAGACTCCTACTATAGCCATACATGATGTAATGCCCCGAACCTAAAGTCACTTGGTCGGATCAAAGAAGAACTTGCACTTGGATCATAGAGATCAACGCTTTTTTTCCCATCAAGAGGCATAGCCGTTGATTCCTTTTCTTTCCATAGAACAATTACTATCCGGGATTTACTTCATCTAGCGTACTACAATAGAATTGAGTCTCATTTTACGGATCTATCAGTCTAGCCTAGCCCCATCCAATCCCATGGGTTAGCCAACTGCCCAACCGCTGTAGTGATGGGATCCAATTAAGAATTTGGTTCCGAGTACCAGGGAAAAGAGTTCCCAGGCCCCCTAGCTAGATGTTCATGCAAACTTAAAGCTAGTTACACCACTTACACACCCAATATGAAATTGCTTTCTTCACAGATTCAGCTATCTTTAAAACAATCATTTAATGAAGCCATAGTATCACTGATCACAATCCTCCAAAATATCCGGTTGAATCTTAATTTCCAGTCATTCCTTCATCGGAGTATCTATGGCATCATTGGCGACCAGAACGCTCACCTGTCCACTCAGGGGTCTTTTCGTCGATAGTTCCTAGCTCATAGTACCCGGCAATATATTCACTTATAAAAAAAATTCAAGATGGAATCTCCGTTGAAGATCAGCAAGATCAACCAAGAGATCCATATAAAAGAGCCATGGACTCATCCGTTGAGGACCAGCAAGGTCAATTAACCAGATCCATGTCCGGTTTCAGAAAACTACTCTTACTCCTTGTTCCAATATCTTCCACGATGCACGTGTGGGTATCTTTGGTGGCCCAGAGCCCGAGCACCGTATGGTCAGCACCCTCTAGGATCCTTTGCAGGTCACCTAGTGCTTCACTCATAGGCCGCTTCCTTGGTCCCTCATCCACCGTACCGGAAGCTCACCATTTAAATCGAACCGAGGCTGGTCAAGACATCGACCGACGACCTTGCTATGTGAGACGTCCTTCGTTGACTCTCCGTCTCAGCTGTTGTAACTTTATCAGTAGGTCTCCACGACCTTATTCACAAGATGATCAAAATGCTTCCCCAGTATTCTTGACATAAACAGTCATTTACAAACAGGTCACAATTACAGTTTCTATAATGAACTCTCGTCTTTCCACATTATCCCTCATCAGTCTCATCAGTCCACATTACTTATTCCACATTCAATTCATATGTGTACCCATTCTCATCCAATCACATCATTTTCCATCTCATCACATCAGATTCCTTCACATCACATATCATTCATTCGCATCCCATATCATTCATTCACGTCCTGATTCGCATGTCATCACATCTCATCCATTCACTCATATCGACGTCACATCCTTTCACATACACATTTGCATTCATTATTCCACATACACATCCACATTCGTACATCCACATCCATACATCCACATCCACATCCGCATTTAGACATTAGTCCACATTATCCCTCATCAGTCCACATTACTTATTCCACATTCAATTCATATGTGTACCCATTCTCATCCAATCACATCATTTTCCATCTCATCACATCAGATTCCTTCACATCACATATCATTCATTCGCATCCCATATCATTCATTCACGTCCTGATTCGCATGTCATCACATCTCATCCATTCACTCATATCGACGTCACATCCTTTCACATACACATTTGCATTCATTATTCCACATACACATCCACATTCGTACATCCACATCCATATCCACATCCATACATCCACATCTACATCCGCATTTAGACATCCACATCCATATCCACGTCCATATCCACATCCACAGCCATACATCCATTTCCACATCCAGATTCATACATCCACATCCACATCTACATCTACATCCATACATCCATATTTACATCCACATTCCATATCTACATCCATACATCCATATCCACATCCACATTCATACATCCACATCCATACATCCATTTTCACATCCACATTCATACATCCACTTTCACATCCACATCCACATTCTTATTCATACATCCACATCCACATTTACATCCATTCATCCATATCCACATCTATACATCTATACGTCCACATACACCTTCACATCTATTCTAAACACATCCACAATTATACATCCACATACACATGCATATCCCTTCTTTCACATATACATCCGCATTCACATCCACGTACTTCCCATCTCACCCTTGCACATATCCTCTCATCTCATTATTCACATTTACATGTATTTCCATTACATCACATCTTATCCTATTTTCATCTTATCACATTCATTCACATCCTATCGCATCCCATACACACATCCATTCACATGCTATTACCATTTAATAGCTTTTTTCTAGATTGATACTGACAATAGGACTTTTTCTAAATTTCTGCCAATTGCTTGGCCTAATTAAAGATTCTTTTTCTGACAACTATTTTCGTATTCCTTCTCAATTCCTCAATTAAATTATATTCAATATTCTTCTTTTGAAAAAAAGAATTCATGGGATTTGTAGAAATCCTACCAATATTTTTACTTTTAGTAAATAATCATAAATTGATTTATACTAGAAATTCCTCTTCTTCTCATTTAAATTTCTTGGATTCCAATTACCATGGGAATTCCTCTTTTTGTATTTAATTATTTACATTCCAATGTCATGGGAATTCCTCTTTTTCCATCAATTATTTCTCATAAAATAAATTTATCTCAATTTAAATATCCATTACTTCGATATGCTAGAAATTTCTCTTTGCCCATCTAAATGATGGAATTCCAAATGTCATAAGCATTCCTCTTTTGACATTTAAATATTTCACATAGATAAATAAATTTATCTAAAAATTCATCTTTGAATTTAAATAAATTATCCCATAATTCCAATATACTAGGAGTTTCTCTTTTCCCATCCAATTGATGGAATTCCAAATGTAATAGAAATTTCTCTTTTAACATTTAATTATTTCTCATAGATAAATAAATTTATCTAAAAAATTCATCTTTAAATTTAAATGAATTATCCAATAATTCCAATATACTAGGAATTTCTCTTTTCCCATCCAATTGATGGAATTCCAAATGTAATAGGAATTTCTCTTTTAACATTTGATTATTTCTCATAGATAAATAAATTTATCTAAAAAATTCATCTTTAAATTTAAATGAATTATCCAATAATTCCAATATACTAGGAGTTTCTCTTTTTCCATCCAATTGATGGAATTCCAAATGTAATAGGAATTTCTCTTTTAACATTTAATTATTTCTCATAGATAAATAAATTTATCTTAAAAATTCATCTTTAAATTTAAATGAATTATCCAATAATTCCAATATACTAGGAATTTCTTTTCCCATCCAATTGATGGAATTCCAAATGTAATAGGAATTCCTCTTTTATCATTTAAACTTATCTATGCAAAAAGATAAATTTGACTAAATTTTCTCTTGAAGATTAAACAAAAATCTTCATTAATTCCTTTGCACTAGGAATTATACTTTCCTTATTTAAATATTTGAATTTCAATATGGTGGAAATTTCTCTTTCATCATAAAAATTTATCTATACAAAAAGATAAATTTAACTAAAACCTTTCTTTAATTTTTATATAAAATATACATTACATTAGTATTGCAATTTTTTCTCTTAATTCTTTGGAATACATGGATTTCCATTATCATGGGGATTACTCTTTTAACATAAAAAGAAATTACTAGAATTCTCTTTTTTCTAATTTATTAATTAAGCATAAACATAAAAATTAATTTCTCAATGATTTTAGTGAGAATCATTCAATTAATCTAGGATGATAATTTCTAGAATATGGTAGGAAGTCCTCTTTTCATATTATGAAAATGAGAATGTTTTATGTATTTATTTTACAGAGGTTTTTCCATAGCTCCGCTGCTATTACTGATAATTCTCAATTTAATTGAAAGAATGAAGTTTAATTTTATTAATAAGATTAGAATGACTACTAATTGGATCATTATCCAATTATGGATTGATTCATAATTTCTCTATGAAATAAATATCATAAAAGTATTAAAAAGCCATTATTTTGACCTCCAATTAGACAAGCATAGAAATTAATTTTGGATTAGAAATGCTTCATGAGAAGCTTCATTTGGATTGAGAATAGGTCATAGGAATGACCTTTCATTGGGGGAGAAAGAGAAATGCTTAAAAACCATTAAAATTAAGCATAAATAAAAATTTATGTGTTTTTTTATTACAATACATCAAATAACTTCAATAGTATTCAAAAGCCATTCAAACTAAGCTTCTCAAGCTTGAGAGGGGTTGAGAAGAGAGAAACATTTAGAAATTATGAAAAAAAGATCATAATCCATTCTTTACCTTCTAAATTGCTTGATTCTTTGATCACGGTAGAGGCCCCCAACCAATCAATTGGTTTGGTATGTTGATGGAGTCACCAAGGAAGATTGAAGAGAGAGGGAATCTCCAATTTCTTCAATTTGGAGAGGATTTTTAGAGGATAGTACATCAGCCATCTCCTGTGGAATACTTGGGCATCCACCAATTCCCTTGTCCTCCAACTTTGACATGTGGCGGATGCGCCGCGTGATCGAGCTAGACTGTTGCAAGTTACAATAACGGCACTTTCAATGACGAGTGCCTAAACCTGATGATGATGTGCTATTAAGTATGATGGTGTGTGCAGCCCAGTAAGGATTTGGTGCCTTTGGCATCTTGGACAAGCTGCAATTTTAAAAAATCAACATTAGAAGCCACATTAGTGACTGAATTTCTGAAAATAGAGGAATTCAGGAATGAAGATTGGAAAAAATACATTAAAAAGGGATTGTTTAAGAGGTTGAATTTTTGAAAATAGAGAAAATGATTGAAAAAAATACAAAATTAATTGAGGGCTGAAAATAAGCTGAAAATAGAGTCTGTGTGTCACCAATGATCATTCATGAGAGAGAGAGAGTCTAGAGAGTACTAACTTCGAAGTACTAAGTAGTAAGTAGAGAGAGAGAGAGAGAGGCAACGGGCACCTTGAAGCTGGACAACAACAGACGGGCGCAAAAGGTCACATGGCGCAGGTGTACGGAAACGTGACGGCGGCTCAAAACATGAGGGGATTTGTAAAAAAAAAAGGATACGGAACCCTAGGCGATGAGAAACCGACTTCAAAAAAAAATTCCAAGTTGTGCTGTTCCATACGACGTACGGATCCGTACTGTACGGACTGAATCTTTCCGTATCAGTACAAAATGCAACTATGCTTCGTATACGTGTCTTTCTTACATGAACAACTTATAGAGCTCAAACGAGCATGAACATCAAGGCTATGATTATATTCGATGTGAGAAATTGATGAACATCGACAAAGATCTCAGAGTACATCGCAAGGTAGATAATTCCAAATTCATTACCACATTTGAATTGAGTTACATATCATTCATCAAGTCATAGGATTTTTGTGCTCGTTTGTGTAACTGAAGTTTAAAAAAAAAACCATACATAAAGTATAGTGGGGAGTTGGCACAATCCTCTCCGAAATTCTATAAACATAGGAGAACGTGTTCTTCATCCGTTTCCCAAATAACACTTTCTTATCGAAAGTGGACCGAAACAACTATAGTGTTGAAGGCGGCCATTAGTTCTACGTATTGATTCATGATACAAAACTCATTTTCAAATGTGGTAAAGAATTTATAATTTTCTAATTTGCGAGGTACTTTTGAATCTCCATCGAACATAAGAACAAACTTCAAGCTCATCGATTGCGGATGTCACTCTACCATTGCTTCCAAGTATGCTTTCAAATTCATGTTCATGCGAGCATTTCAAATATGCTCTACACTACACAAAGTATGCTACCCAAGCACTAACACAAAACACGGTAAAATAATTAAAAAGAAAACAATCTTGTTTTGCAAGCTTCAGAGCATGGAGTGCACCAGGTTTTGATGATGTGTGTTTGTGTGTGTGTGTGAGAGAGAGAGAGAGAGAGAGAGAGAGAGAGAGAGAGAGAGAGAGAGAGAGTACCTACTTGCGTTTATACACCAAGACACCTTGTGCATGAGGTAGTTGGGGATTCTCAAAGCACTTGCAAAAGAGGTAGCTTCTTCTCAATGACTAGCAATACATCCGGTCAACTCAATAAGTGTTGTAGCCATGGATGGATCTTCATCAAACTCGATAGAGACAAGCTCAAAGTGATCAGTGGGATCAATGCATTCGAAGAGACATCATCTTGAGAAAAGAGTAGAGAAGATGCCCGCTGGGGGCATGCCCACCATGCTTGCCTCCACATGTTGCTCCTAAGTTTCTTCCCGCGATACCTTATGTTGATCTTTTTGTTGTCTTTAAGCACTCTGCATTGTCGAGCGCCCATAAGGCCGTGTCGCTCCACCATAGCCCAACTACAATGCCTAGCCAGTGCCCTATCTCTCCATCGGCCATCCTTTATGGTGACTGTCATCCAGCATGGGACCTGCTCACAGTTAACTGCCATCGCGCGGCTTTGCTTACCTCGGAGTCCCTTCCTCTCGTGGTTCCCATGGTGGCGCTAAGCTTTTTGCGCTAACAGAGTGAGCAGCTTCAACAAATGTAGTACGACAATGGCTCATGTTATATCATCATGATCGGTAGCAAGCGCAGGAGCAGCAATAGCAATACTGAGGCAAAGAACGACGATATCGAGGCAGTTGTTGGGAACTGGTTAGCAGTGCTCGCGATGACCCATGAATGTTGCGAGATTTTCGTCAGGGTGAGCTAGCCTCCATGCGGCAGGGTCCTTGCAGAGCATACCTGCGAGGCTGTCGCAGTCTCCAGGAGAGAGGATGAATGAGTCAAGGTGGAGGTCATTTCATATCATGCCCACCCATTTGTCCCTTCCTCAATCATTAACTCTTGAGTGTGCGCTAAGGAAATTAGTGTTGCTAAGTGCCTGTTAGAGTAAATCACGGTTTTAAACAGCCTTCTGGCGGAAATCAGGGAACACAGGATTTTTCGAGAAGCCGTTGAGGAAAATTAGGAGTAGTCATCCTATCAGACGAGATTAGGGTTTGTGGCCTCCGCCTAGGATTTCCGACTGCTCGTCCGGGCAAAACAACATGCCGCATGAGCTAGCTAGCTAAGAAGGAAAGCCGAGCTTGCTTTGAAATCGCCCTTTCTACAGCCCGTCCTGGCCTATATGCGCAGGTTGACACTATTTTATTGTAAGGAAGTACGACCTTCTAGGGGGTACGATTCTCCAAAATAGATCAGAGGTGGATTGAGCTTTTTGAGCTATTTTTAGGAACTCATTTTGATAATTTAATTTAATTTACATTCCACGTGATTTTTTCTCGTTTCATGCTTTTTTTCAAGGATGTTAGGTTACCCAAAGTAAAGATAGGGCGATTTTAATAACCTTTTCACGAGGTTTATGATACTAATTTGGTAATTTGTGGCTGGGAGGAGCCACCAATTCTTTTCATTGGAGGCTTTTATTTTGTATGATCTTTTGCTTTCATTGGAGACTTTTATTGAGATGATGAATGGGGAGGTCTCCGTAGTAGAAAAAGGGGCTTTATGTACTTATCTTGTGAGCTCTTCTCGTTTCTTCATCTTGTGTGCTTGGATTATATTGTCTAATTTCTATGAAATTAATCTTTATATTGATGAGAATGAGTCCTAAAATTTGCAAGCAAGTCTCGCACCTATTAAGTTGTAGGCAGGAAGAAGGAAGCATCCAAGGAATTTACAAGCAAGAAGATGCGTTAATTGAATGGAAACACTTCTCTTTAAGAAGGAAGCTTAAGTGATGACCGGATGGAATTATGAAGGTAATGATGAGAAATTATCATCCTTTAAGAATGGATAAAGTATAGTAACCTTTGCTCATGTGGATAGCAGCTTAAGTAATGATGATGTTTTTTTTAATTGACTAGGAGCCATTTGAGAGAGTCACTCTTTTCGAAATGGTTACAATGTTGAAGAAGATGTGTTTAAGATATGGTTTTTTCATGTCTTGAATGTGTTGGCAGGCTTTCAAAGAAATGGCTAAAAGCATGGAGATATTTGGTAAGCATTTTGCATAGCATCTTGGTCTAAGACATTGAGAGAATCCCAAAATGCTCCCTAGTCTCCTAGCATGTATACTTCAATCGAATCCACCCATGGCTAACAAAGCGGCATCAACCTCTCTCTAGTCCACACACCCCAAAAAGCCCCCTTCCCCTCCCCTCCTCCCCTCTGTAAGATTCCTCCCCAGCCCCTCAAGATGTGCAGTTTCTCTCCCTGTAATCAATCCCCTTTTCAAAATAATAATAGATCTTGTTTCTATCTATTTTGGCCTAGAGAGAGAAAATATTTTAGAGAGAGGTAATTCAGTTTTTAGATATCTTTGGATCGAAAATATCCCTTCTTATTAAAATAAATTTCCCCGAAACAGAAGTTCAAAAAGAAATTCCTGAGGTGCATTAGAAATAAATTATAATGTGCACAAAAGACCTTAGCCTAAGGGTCCAGATTTTTTAAAAATTTTGGATTAAGGTTTCTATGGATCAATAAGATTAATCTAAATGGAGGGAGGAGATAAATTGAAGAATTAAAAAAAAAACCTCCCAAAAATGAGTAAATGCTCACGGGAATACATATGAAATGGATGTGGAATTAAATAATGTGGATTGATGTGGAACAATGTGGAAAGACGAGAGTTCGTTATAGAAACTGTATTTATGACCTGTTTTTAAATGACTGTTTTATGTCAAGAATGCTGGGGAAGCATTTTGACCATCTTGTGAATGAGGTCGTGGGGCAGACCTAACTAATAAAGTTGCAACAGTTGACGGAGAGTCAATGGAGGACGTCTCGCGTAGCAAAGTCGGCCGAGGTCTTGACCAGTCTCGGTTCGATTTAAATGGTGAGCTTCCGGTACGATGGATGAGGGACCAAGGAAACGGCCTATGAGTGAAGCGCTAGGTGACCTGCAAAGGATCCTAGAGGGTGCTGACCATATGGTGCTCAAGCTTTGGGTTGCCGAAGATACCCACACGTGCATCATGGAAGATATTGGAACAAGGAGTAAGAGTTGTTTTCTGAATTTGGGGATGGATCTAGTTGATTGACCTTGCTGGTCCTCAATGGATGAGTCCATGGCTCTTTTATATGGATCTGTTGGTTGATCTTGCTGATCTTTCAACGGAGATTCCATTTTGATATGTGAATATATTGCCGAGTACTATGAGCTAGGAACCATCGAAAAGATCCCTGAGTGGACAGGTGGTGAGCATTCTGGTTGCCAATGATGCCATAGGTACACCGATGAAGGAATGATTGGAATTAGGATTCAACCAGAGATTTTGGAGGATTATGATCAGTGACACTATGATTTCATTAAATGATTATTTTAAAGACAGCTGAGTCTGTGAAAAAGGTAATTTCATTAAATGATTGTTTTAAAGACAGCTGAATATGTGACAAAGGCAATTTTATATTGGGTGTGTAAGTGGTGTGACTAGTTTTAAGTTTGTATGAATATCTGGTTAGGGGGCCTAGGAACTCTTTTTCCTGGTACCCGGGACAAAACCTAACCAAATTCCTAATTGGATCCCATCACTACAGTGGTTGGGCTGTTGGCTAACCCATGAGACTGGATGGGGTTAGGCTAGACTGATGGATCCCTAAAATGAGACTCAATTCTGTTATGGTACGATAGATGAAGTAAATCCCGGATAAAAATTGTTCTATGAAAAAGAATCAACGGGCTGTGCCTCTTAATGAGGAAAAAAGTGTTGGTCTCTATGATCCAAGTGCAAGTCTTTTTCTTGATCTGACTATGATGCTTACGGGTTCGGTCAGATCAGATCAGTTCCGTTAGTTAAGGCTCTTGACCACGTTAGAGTAAAAATATCCTGGAGGAATCGCCCATGCTTTTCGGGCGAGGGAAGTTTTTTCCAGGTTCTCGGTTTTGGAAGAACCGAGGGATTAGTCTCTTGTCCGGATATCTGTGGGCAAGGCCTCGAGTGAGGGACCCTGCCCCGCGCAAGAAGTGCTACTTCCACTGCTAGCACCCTAAATTCATTGCGCGGAGGGGACAGGGATCTTTCACCCCCACACCAACAAACAACAGTTAGTTACTCCAAAGAGAAATCTTGGCAGAAGCGAGTTGTGAGATTGTTGTGCACTCGCGCATGCACAAATAGTAGTTAGTTACTCCAAAGAGCTTGGTATGCCTTCATCATTGTGTTGGTATCAGAGTCTAGTTAAGCCTAGGAAGCATGGATAAGAAAAGTCAAGTGAAGAGTAGAAGACAAAGAGATGGAGAATAAAGTTCCTTAAACTCAAATTCTTTTATTATAATTTAAGGTAATTTCAATTATCCTCCTTGAAAATCTAGATGGGGCACAAACTTCATCAACAAAAAAGTTTGGGAGATAGTTAAATAGATGACATAGAACCACCAAATAATACATCTCATGATGAGAAGCAAAGGGTATACGATTAAATATATGCAATAGGATTCTTGGATGGCTATCACAAAATGCATCAAAGTCAATGTTCATGTACATACAAGAAGCTAAAACATTGGTAAGTGCTAACCTACCCTTGTCTACATATCTAATCATAACCTACCTCTATGTGTGTGCTAACTCACCTTTGCGTGTTGATGGCTATTGGCCGCAAACACTCAGAATCTATGTCGCATGCATATTGAGATTCAATATCACTTTGAACACAAGCTCATCATGTTTGCCCAATGATACAGAATTGTGCAAATATCTTCACAAAATCTCTTTGCATGGACTCGATGGAGGGACATCTTCATTGATTCAACATCGAGAGATGGTGAACCATAACCATCATAGAGGTAGCTCACTTTAGCATTAAGGAGGAGTATCAATGCTCCCTCCTATTGTATTTTATCCATGTAGTACCTCATGTTTGTACAACACCCATTATGAAGATTTGAGCCAAATACCCCCGATATCCTTGTATTCGCATGAGATTATGGCCTAGGAGATAAGATGGTTTAGAGATATTTTCACACTTCCAAAAAGGCTACATGCTAAGTGGATTGTTACCCTATCTAATAGTCTACACATGAAGTAGGAAAACTTTACTCTTGGACACCATGTCCTGACATTATGGGGCCCAAGATGATGGTAGCCTGAGAGGTGAATAAATCACATATCATTTTCTGGTAGTTCCCTTTCTAGAGACCAAGTCTACACCACATATGGTGGAAACAACTATGACTATGTACCTATATGCATGTCATAGTTGGATGCCTTTATAGGCCTATATAGAGACACAACCGACTCCCTCCCCGTACAATTCCTCAATTATCAATTTGAGTTGACACCCTAGCTTATATTAACATAGAAGAAACAGACATTGAAGCTCCCTTTCAAAAGAGCACATGAGCATGGGGATTCATAATTCATTGAACCACATTTATAAAACTTCAACTTTAGGGGAAATTTGGACTCGGATTGGGCCCTTTAAAGATTTCTACACATTCTCTCTACAAAAATGGGTGCACAATGAAATTTTTACAAATCAACTCAAACGTGAGTGGAGTTTAGATATTTGGAATCTACTCTTTGAGACCTTTCCAATGATATATAGCATGATGGGCAATTATGCACATTCACAAATTTGTTGATGATGTGGCCACATGCCACATCATCACCAAATTTGTGAATATGCAAAATTGCCCATCATATATATATCATTGGAAAGGTTTCGAAGAGTAGATTCCAAATTTCCAATCTCTGCTCACTTCTAAGTTTATTTGCAAAAATGTCACCGTGCACACATTTTTGTAGAGAGAGAAGGTGTAGAAAACCTTAAAGGACCCAATTTGAGTCCAAATTTCTCCTAGTAGTGTTGTTCACTATCTCTGTTATTATAGCATACAAAGTTGGAACATGTGGCCTTATCGGTGATAACTCCCTTGATGACAAATTTGTAGCTCAAGTAACATCATATTTGCATTTAAAATACTCTTAGAAGATGAGCCCATGTAAACACCTCTTAGCTTGGACCTCTTCACACCAAATTGTTGAGCTATAGTGTTTTCAAAGCTTTTAGGGTTATCTTTTCAACCATAAAATATCATTGAGTGTAGAATCACTATGTCAGATGTTACCTTTAGGTAAGATTACACTGCTGTTGATTGTTTATAGTTTTTATTCATAAGTAGTTCATTGCAAGACACCGATCGTTGATTGTTGTTGTTGTTTTTATGTTTTTATGTTTGTTGTTAATTGTTGATTATTGATTGTTGTTTTTATGTTTTTATATTGGTTGTTTGTTTTTTATGACAGGTACTTCATTGCAAGACAAACTTTGTGCATTCGCTTCAAGTATAGGAGGTGACGACTTCTACGAGGGGAGTGGCTCAGCTTGGACGACCAAGAAATGCAAGATGGCACACATTCAACACTCATTGATGTGAATATTCTTTGGGAGGGTCATGAACCTTTTAGCGTTAATGTAGAAAGTCATTGGTCCCTTAGTTTTCTAAGGCAGGAAATCCAACTCATGTCCAATGGTCTCCCTTGTACTTTTTATTTCAAGTTGGATGGTAGGAAGGTTGGGAGTCGAAGTGAACATTGCAAAACATGCAAGCAGTGTGTTGCTCCATACATCCTTGAAATTGTAGAGTCCATGTAATTCTTGTTCTTCCAAGTGAATATTAAAAATTATTTCTCTAAAAGTGTTGTAAATTTAATTTAATTTAATTTTCATAAATTATAGTGGTTTTTTTAAGTCTACTGTGTTTCTAACCCATTAATATGTAAGGAAATAAAGATAAGTATAAGTAAGTAAAATTATAAATATATATTTAAGTGTAAAGAATAATATAATTAATTATCCTAAAAATATAAAAATAATTTATGATTTCTTATATTTTAATGAAGTGTCATTAATTTTAAGTCTATGGATATAAGTATAAAAATAAATATAACTTTAAGTTTATATTTAAGTGTAAATAATAATATAAGTAACTTTGTAAATAATATAATATAATATAATATAATAATACTAATATGTAACAAGAAATAGAAGTATGATTTATTATTTATTATATTTTATTGAAGTGTCCTTTATTTACTAAAGTATAAACATAAGGTATTAAAATAAATATATGTTTATAGATATTTTAAGTACAATAATAAACATAAGTATAAATTGCATCCATCCAACATCACGAAACCCAAAGTCATGACCCACCACTAGCTTCATTGAGTGCCATCACCATTGAAGAGGTGGAGTGCCTCCTCATGCAGGACGTGTTGGAGCTCTTGGAGTTTTAATGAAATATATATTACTCCATTAAAATGTTAATAAAATATATATTACTTTATTAAAGTTTTAATGAAATAATATATAAATTTATATTTATAAGTATAAGTAGGGGTTATTTTCATTCACTTCTATTGCATTCTCTATCTCTCACTTTCTATTCACCTTGCTTATTGCTCCCTTTACGCCTTCACCATGGCTTCTCATCATGATGCGCGCGCACAGTGGATGAGTGAAACCCGTTCGGTTAGATGTGGGACCAGATTTACCCTAGGTTTTGTTATAGTGTTGAGCTAGAGAATATATTTAGGACTCTAGAGCCTGATAGCTCAGTGCTTGCATATTTTTGTGCAGGATGTGATGATATCACATTTTTTATGCTTGACTCCACTGCTCGATGGATACCCCTAGAGTTCCTCTTCTCCATGAAGAGTGGTGACAACCATAGAAAGGTTGTGCAAAGAGCACTTGCACATGTCCCCCCCTTCCGATCTACCT
Organism: Cibotium barometz; assembly: GCF_041138505.1. NCBI lineage: Eukaryota > Viridiplantae > Streptophyta > Polypodiopsida > Cyatheales > Cibotiaceae > Cibotium > Cibotium barometz. The sequence goes on from NC_141049.1 coordinate 64,832,806, forward strand.
CTGTGCCCCTCACTTTTGAGTCGACAGACCCGATCGATCTCATGGAGCAGGATATTGAGTTTTCTATTTGTGTATTATGCTCTGATTTTGAAGAGGAGAATGATGAGGAGCCAGTGATGCCTCTTCTCACCTATGAAGAGAAGGAGCCAGAGAAGACAGTCTTGGACAAGCAAAAGGAGGAGGCACGTAGCTTGTCTTTGGACTTGTCGACTATCCACCAGGAGGCAGCCCATCCTACTGAGAATGAAAAACTTGCATCATTGAGTGCCATCACTATAGATGGTGTTGAGTAATTGCTCATGCAGGATGTCCTTGAGGTCTTGGATTTGAGGGAGGAAGAGCCGTACCTTGTTCGGGATGTTGATGAAGACCTCATTGACTTTGACACTGTAGATGTCCCTCCACAAGTAACTGAGATTGGCCGATATGATGGCACGAGCATGGATGATGTCTCTGCAATCATCAACATCCAAAGAAGTGCTGCAGAAGCTGCTCCTAACTATGATATCTCACATGTAGAATTTGAGAGATTGCAAGAGGAGCTCTTTGGACCTCGACCACGCATTGACCTCTCAGGCGCTCTACATGGTGATAGAGCGATCATGTGGTAGACCTAGATGCACCGGTCGAGAGACAGAATGATGAGGCTGAGAGGGTACCTAAGTTTTTTTTTTAAATCTTCCTGAAAATTTTGGTGCGTGGCCTCAGGGGCTTGGGGATCCCACACATGTAATCTAGCATGCATCGGGGCCCTCTAGGCATGCCAGTCGAAAGCCCTCTAGGCAAGCCAGTCGAAAGCCCTCTAGGCAAGCTAGTCGAAGGCTGGCGAGGATGGCCCTGATTCTGCATGCCAGGGCCATCCTTGCCAGCCTTTGACTAGCATGTCTGGAGGGCCCTGATGCATGCCAGATTACATGTGTGGGGTCCCCAGGCCCCCGAGGCCCCGCACAGATAATTTAAACTTATTTGAAAATATTTTTTTTCATGCAATTGTATTTTGGAATAATTTTTGATATTTTAGTTTTGCATGTAAATATTTTCTTTAGGAAATTGTCTATGTCGATGAGTTTGCATCAAGAGCTGGTGGAACAAGGGGTGGCAAAGAAAGAGTCCAGGATGTAGCTTTGAAGGAGTATATTGGCAAGATCTTCCAAGACATCATTATCTTTCACAAAGTATGCTCCCCTGATGTTGACAAGTCTCTCTCATGAGAAGATCAAGGCTTTAACAAAGGGTGCATTCAAGTCCATGCCTGTGACTATGAAATCAAGCTGAGAAGGTGGTGCTTGTGAAGTGCTCCAAGCTCCTATATTTGTTTGAAGCTCAGTGTGGAGGGAAGATTCATTCAGGCCTTTGGCCTAGGCCTTGCTACTGGGAAGATTGATCTTCATGCTATCCAACTCGAGCTCGAAGGAAGTTTTGTTGTAATTTCTTCGCTTAAAGCTCCTACTGACTCTACTGAGCCTAGTACTAAGAGGCACAGAGTTTAAGGTTTTTGTACTTGCTTCTATGTCATGATGTAATAGTTTTTATATTAATGAAATATATTTTTAATGTTTTTTTTGGTATTCGTGTGATCAACAAATAATATTTAATCATTAATTTGAAATTGAAATCACAATACAATTATGATTGCGATATAATCAAGTAGACACTTGGCAAGGATTTAAAAAAAATATTTCATTAAGTAAAGCATTTACATCATGATCACATGAGATTACATTGTGGCATATACATGAGATTACAAGATCTCCCTAAATTTGTGGCTCATCACCATAATCTTCCCTCCACTTCCGCATGCGTAGAACTAGCCGCATATTTTTGTCAGTGTGATGGTGACTCTCTTGGCATGGACTGCTGCGTACACTGAGTCACCATACATGTCCACCAAAAAAGCTTCAGCAGCCTCTTGAAGAGCTTCCAAAGCTACTGCTGTCCATCGTGTGGGAGCCTCAATATTGCCGACCCGACGATGCCATCGAGATATCCGGCTCGTGTTCAAATCATCCATGATCTCCCTAACGAGCTGATGAAGAGGTCTCCTCAGGATCAGAAGGTCTGTCGTCTTCTGATACTTTCTTATTTCTCGAAGAGCGACAGTGCCAGGTCTCCACCACTGACGTTTGCGATGTGTGGGCGGTGTTGGGGACCTGACCTTCACGGGATCAATCCTCCTGGCAGTCTGCTTAGTGCAAGCCATGTTTTTGAAGAAGATAAAACAAGAATAGAATGAAAATGAAAGACTCTAAACTTATATTTATAACTTCAAAATTTGAAAAATATAACTTATATTTATATTTTTATAGAATGAAAATAAATAACTCTTAAAATTTTTAGTAATTTTTATTATATTTAGTAATTTTATTATTTATAAGAGCCCCTCTGATGCAACATCTCAGTTATTCCCTAGGGTTTCTAGAACTTCGTTCCATGTTTAAAGTAATCTAATTTTTAGAGTAATTTTTATTATATTTTTTTTAGTAAAGACAAAATTTCTAAAATTTCTAAATTCATTGAAATTTTATACACTTATAGTCTTTCATGCATACATGTTGTGTGAAAAATCCTAAATCCATATGAGGCCTATGAACAAAAAAATAATGCTTTTGATAAACTTGAAAAACTATATGAGAGAAAAAGATAATAACACCCAAGATATTGAGAAAGAAACATCAAATTGTACTTGTATTAAAAACACTTCTCATAGATTACAAGCACATTGAAACACAGGTTTACAATGCATCATATGATTTACTCAAATTATATTATCCATGTTCAAACTGAAGGCATCGCCATTATTACAAATCCTTCATACAAGTCTCAAATCCTTGTCCACCATAAGAGTGATGCGTTTCGCATGAATAGCTACCAACTGACCGCGTCATGCATGAGGTCCACCAAATATGCCTCAACTGCTTCTTGAAGAGCTAGCAACGCTTGGGCTGACCATCGCTGCACATTGTAGAACTAAGTCTTGCATATAACTTATTACGAGACATTTGCTGGAGATCTTGCAATATCTCTCTCACCAGTCTTGCAAATGGCTCCCTCGGTATGATTAAGTTTGTACTTTCCTAATACTTCCTTATTTCTTGAAGAGCAGCAGTGCCTGGTCTCCATCTATGCTTCTTGTGATGTGGCGGATGTGGATGCGTTGTACCTATAATAGCGCCTCCTGGATTGTCAGATTAAGCACTCACTATCAGTCTCCGTTGGTATATTGACATGGGGCTGTGTTGGGCGAGTCTTAGTAGGGTTCCTCTTAGCAGTTTGTTTGGTGTATGCCATGCCTTGAAAGCTAGAAGACAATAAAATGTAAATGTCTCACCACTTAAGTAATATTTTAGTCAACTTTAAAAATAACACAACTGTTCACACACAAGTATGCATATACTCTCACACAAAATCATTTAATATTATAGTTATAGTTAGTGAGATTATGGGTGATATATCACATTGGTTTACAAGGTCTATGTGAAAGCCATTTTGGTTTAGTAGAGTAATACTTGCATCAACAAAAAATTACAGAGTTTCAACTTGCATTAGCTCATTTGAAACACTTGACTCTCAGGTTTTCCACTTGCTTCCCTCTCTTTCTTGAGTTCTCAACCATTCAACATGTTTCTCTCTACCTGATAAATTCTCAAATCGTGCATTTCTAACCTCACATATGACTCTGTGTATTGCCTGTGATCCATTGGACATAGGTTTCTTCTCCTCTAACCTTATTACTATCTTTCTATACCACCATAGAAGTAATTATTTCATTGGATTGACATCATAGATTCCACCTCCATGAGCAGTTGTCTTTTGGAAAGCACATCGTGCTTGCCAATGAGATTGCTCCATGCCCTGTGTAGACCATATCGCTAAACTTCCTTCATTTGCAAAGTAAGCACCATGAGCATGCAATATATGCTACATCAATAAACAACATAATCATAGTTAGTCTTAAACCATATAAATTAATTGGAATGTCACACTTACCATGTAATGTGTTATACTACTTGAAGTCAAGGCTTCAACAATATGATGCATAGAATATACCAATCACCTCCTTAAACTCCTTGGAATCATCTGGTCCAAATGTCATCTTCTTCAAAAGCACTACCAATTTGTCAAGAGTAATCCACACATTTGCTTTTGCTACTCTAGTCTTTCCTCCATTGCTTCGCTCAGGAACAATGTAACTTTTTCCATGCTTCATGTTTCTCTGGTTGTTGTACTAGTTCTCCATTTTCATTTCGTGGTGCAGAGAGGAATTTCCTTTCTTTTAAGCTGCCAAAGCAAGGCTTTCATGGTACATTGCCTCTTGCTCTGGACTTTTTTTCATCCTTCTTTATTTCTACTACCCGGCCTTGATGTAAACCCATCCCAGATAATACTTCTTTCACCCTTTTACATGTTTCTTGGGCATCAGAAGCTGGCTACATTTTATAAGCAAAATACACATATTCATAAACCAATTTGTCTATGATCCTCACTAGTGCATGCAAAGTGCAAAAGTGTACTCTTGTCAAGGGGATGTCAAGAATAGGATCCCACTTAGGATCTAGTCATACCATTTGGCCCCCACGTTAAACAAATTGATCATATGTAGAACACCCTTCTCTTCCTGTTTCTTCCCATTCTTACCTTTCTTTCTAGATAGCATACAATATATGTAAGGAAACTTTGCATTTGCTGCATTTGACACACCAAACATGCACTTCAAAGTTTTGAGATCTTCAGCAAGGTGCCATTCCACTTGATACTCACCATAACCTTCCATGTGCAAACTTTCACCATGATTTTGACATTGCACGATATTAGGCATCTCTGTCAAGTTAAAGAAAATCTTCAAAATCTCATGATTTTCCTTTGGTACTTCAAATGCAGCAAGCCACCAAACTTCATTCTCAGATTGTCCACTAAAGTAATCAGGATGACCAGGCAAGATGTTAGGATCCAGTGCTCTATTCATGAGATTTAGACTAACACGTTCTAACTTCTGACCTTTGATAAGCTCAATTTCATCAACCTTCAAAACAAATTTTAGCTTGCCTCCACATTCTGCAAACAGATATACTGTAAAATTTTACCATTAGAGATTGTAACTTGCATACACTAATACAAAATTATTATTTGTGTACAAGACAAACGGCACTTCCTTTGATCCATACTTACATACATGTCTATGACATAAGTGCATTGGCTCACCAATTAATTGTTCTGCCTTACTGTTTAATGATTGTCGTGCTTGCACCACATGAAATGGTTTAGGAAGAGGCAATACCCTTTTCTTTTGCAACATTTTTAAACCTTGTATTTAAATGTTTGTATATCATGCCTGAGAACTTATTCCTACCTTATCACATATTCCCTGCATATCATTTGATGTGAAGGAATCACTTACCTCTTGTAAGCATTGTATGATAACTTCATCACCAACAACTGACTTAAACTTTGTGCATTGAAGCGCGGACTTCACCATATCTTTAGTGAGTACCTTTTCAATTCCTTGATTCACTTCATTTTCTAGATTGCTAAACATCTTTTGCATGTTGTCACGTTGTGCATAGATCCTTTGCCTGTATTGTCCACCTTTCTTTGCCAACATGTGCATAGGTTTATATGACCTTTGGCATTCATGTACCTCCCGTGTCATTGTGGGCCCATAAGTGACAGTCTTCTCTAGCATTGTCTTCATCTTCTTATTGCTAACTTGTAAATCATTAACCTGGTTAATCAAACTGGCATTTTGCATTACCATGTCATGCATAGCACCTTGCAAAACATTGATCTCTTCTTGTTTTGCCAACAATGATCTATTAAGTTTCATGATCTGTTGTGCAGAAACATGGGCTTGGGTTGCAAGTCTCCAATTATAACCTTGTAACCCTGCATTACCCTCACAAACATACTTGACAAATGATGTTAGTCCTGAGAATTGGGGAGATTATTGTGTAATAGGATCAGGTGGATATATAGATCCATTAACCAAAAGATCTAGATGTTTTTCCTTGCTATTCGGTGTAATTGCATCACCGATGGATTCATCATTGAAACCTCAAATCTCTTGTACAATGGAGCATACTCTTCATCTAGCATGAACTGTATACTTCTCTTCTTAGAGCTTCTTGCTTCCTAAAACATCAAAAACCTAGAAACACTTAGATACATCACTATCTCCATTGAGTACAATCAATGCCTATAAGAAAACTTACACAAAATTTCATCATTATTAACACATATGTGTAACTTAACACCAACTTTAACACATATTATTATTATTAACCAATAGTAATGCACATATTATTATTATTAACCAACACTAAAACATATCTTACTATTAAATTTATTATTTACGAATAGTAATGCACATAACCAACAAGAAAACATAACTTATAGAACTCAATTGAGCATAACCAACGTCAAAACATTGCTAACCTCCATTTTTGTTCTCTGTTGCTTCTCTGTGTTGGCTCTGTGTTGTCTCTTTGTTGCTTCTTTCCTTGATAGCAAGATTAATGAAGAGGGAAATGGTTGTTGACTCTAAGAAAATGGCACCAAAAAATCAAATCACTCTTCATTCTTTAGCTTTGTAGTAGTGAACAAGTGCATTAGAACAGGAGGGAAATACAAACTATTTGGAGATGCAAATTTGAAAGTAGAAGAAGGGGTATAATGATTCCATTTTGACACATATGTAAGGAAGGGGAGTTCTTTAAAGGAGGTGCATATTTCACATAAGGTGAAGAGTTGAAAATGTACAAGGTTTATTAGTAAAAAACTATGAGTAATATTAAAAATATGAGATATTTTGGGTATAATGATTTCATTTTGACACATATGTAAGGAAGGGGAGTTCCTTCAATACTCACATAAGATGAAGAGTTGAAAATGTACAAGGTTTAATAGTAAAAAAACTATGAGTAATATAAAAATATGAGATATTTTGAGTGTAAGGATTCCATTTTTGACACATCAGTAAGGAAAAGGAGGGCCTTCAATGAGGTGCCTAAAACACATGCTTGAATGAGTTTTAAACTCATAAAAATTGAGATATTTCATCTCTCCTCTCTCCTCATTCAAGTCTAGTTCCAAAAAGTTAGCTTAACTGACCTAAAAATGGTCAAAAAGTGACCAAACTGACTTGGAAAATTCTAGAATCAGTTTGTTTGGTTAGGAGCTCAATTTTTCCTATAAATAGAAGCCTCCCCTTGTTGAAAAAAATATAGTGTCTTATGCTTTGTTTTAATTCTTTAATAATTCACTAGTTTTTGACACTTCTCTCTATCTTCAATCCCCATTGGTGGCTCCATCAACATACTAAACCAATTGATTGGTTAGGGGCCTCTACCGTGAATAAAGCATCAAGTAATTTGTAAGGTAAGTATGGTGAATTTTGATCTTTTCTATAATTTCTCAATGTTTCTCTCTTCTCAATCCCTCTCAAGCTTGAGAAGCTTAATTGGTATGGTTTTTGAAATGCTATTGAAGTTAATTAATTAATGATAGTAAAGAATTACATAAATTTCCATTTATGTTTAATTCTAATGGTTTTTTCTCTCTCTCACTTAAGAAATGGTCATACTCATGACCCATTCTCAATCCAAATGAAGCTTTTTATAAAGCTTTTTCTTAATCCAAGACTAATCTATGCTTGAGAATAAATTAATAGTTTTTTTTATCTATGCTTTTAGTTTATGATTATTTTTTATTTAATCCATTAAGGGTTAATGATCCAATTAGGGATCATTCTAATCATTCCCTTAAAGATAACCTATCTTTTAAAATAATTGAGATTTATTAGTTATAGTAGCGGAGCTATGGCAAAATTTTATAAAAATTTACACATAAAATAATTTCATTCAAAGCATGAAAAGAGGATTTCCTACCATATTCTAGGAATTATCATCCTAGATTAATTGAAAGAATTTCATAGTAATCATGGAAAAATTAAATTTTTATATTATGCATAAAAGATAAATATATTATTATAAAAGTGTTACTTTTAACATAATTGAATTTTATGCATAGAGGTATACATAAAAGATGAATATTTTATTATAAAAGTGTTACTTTTAGCATAATTGAATTTTATGCATAAGAGGTATACATAAAAGATGAATATTTTATTATAAAAGTGTTACTTTTAGCATAATTGAATTGCATAGAGACATGCATAAAAGATAAATATTTTATTATAAAATTATAAAGAAAAAAAATGATTATTTTATTATAAAAATATTATTTTCATCATATTGAATTTCGTGCATAGAAATAAAAAAAATAAATAAATTATTATTTTATTATAAAAATATTACAAAAAATAATTATTTTATTATAAAAATGTTATTTTCATCATATTGAATTTCGTGCATAGAAATGATAAAAATAAATAAATTATTATTTTATTATAAAAATATTACCAAAAAATGATTATTTTATTATAAAAGTGTTACTTTTATCACAATTGAAATTCTTGCATAGAGGTATGCATAAAAGATGAGTTAAGATGTGTATGGGATGAGGTAAGAAGTGTATGTGATGGGATAAGATGTATATGAGATGAGTTAGGATGTGATAAGATGTATATGAGATGAGTTAGGATGTGATAAGATGAGTTAGGATGTGATAAGATAAGTTAGGATGTGATAAGGGGTGTATGAGATGTGATAAGATGTGATAAGGGGTGTATGAGATGAGTTAGGATGTGATAAGATGAGTTAGGATGTGATAAGGGGTGTATGAGATGTGATAAGATGTGATAAGATGCATATGAGATAAGTTAGGATGTGATAAGAAGAGTTAAGATGTGATAAGATGTGTATGGGATGAGATAAGAAGTGTATGTGATGAGATAAGATGAATATGGGTTGTGATAGGGTGAGAATGGATGTGATGAAAAAGAATAGATGAGAAGGCGTATGGTGTTATATGAATGGGAATGAGGAAATGGATGTATGTATGTATGGATGTATGCATGTAGATGTGAATGTATGCATGTGGATGTGTATGTATGTGGATGTGGATGTATAAATAAGGATGTGAAAATGGATGTATGCTTGGATGTGTATGAAGAATAATGAAGGTGAATGTGTATGGGAAATAATGTGTTGTTGATATGAATGAATGGATGAGAATGAGTACATATGAAGGGAATGTGGAATAAGTAATGTGGATTGAGGAGGGATAATGTGGAAAGACGGAATTCGATATAGAAACTGTATTTTGTGACTGTTTGTAAATGCTGTTTGTAAATGACTATTTTATGTCAAGAATGCTGGGAAAGCATTTTGACCATCTTGTGATTAAGGTCGTGGAGACCTAACTAATAAAGTTGCAACTGCTGACGGGGAGTCAATGGAGGACGTCTAGCGTAGCAAGGTCGGCTGAGGTCTTGACCAACCTCGGTGCGATTAAAATGGTGAGCTTCTGGTACGATGGATGAGGGGCCAAGGAAGCGGCCTATGAGTGAAGCGCTAGGTCACCTGCGAAGGATCCTAGAGGGTGCTGACCATACAGTGCTCGGGCTCTGGGTCGCCCAGGATACCCACGCGTGCGTCGAGGAAGATATTGGAACAAGGAGTAAGAGTTGTTTTCTGAAACCGGGCATGGATCTGGTTGATTGACCTTGCTGGTCTTCAATGGATGAGTCCATGGCTCTTTATATGGATCTGTTGGTTGATCTTGCTGATCTTCAACGAGAGTCCATCTTGATAAGTGATTATATTGCCGAGTATTATGGGCTAGGAACTATTGAAACGGCCCCTGTGTGGACAGGTGGTGAGCGTTCTAGTTGCCAATGATGCCATAGATACTCTGATGAAGGAATGATGGGAAATTGAATCAACCGGATACATTGGAAGATTGTGATCAGTGATACTATGGTTTCACAAAAAGATTGTTTTAAAGTTAGCTGATGTTGAGAAAAAGGCAATTTCATATTGGGTGTGTAAGTGGTGTGACTAGTTTTATATTTGCATGAACTTCCGACTAGGGAGCCTTGGAACTCTTTTCCTTGGTACCCGGGACAAAACCTAACCAAATTCCTAATTGGATCCCATCACTACAGTGGTTGGGCGGTTGGCTAACCCATGGGATCGAATGGGGTTAGGCTGGACTGATGGATCTGTAAATCGAGACTCAAATTCTGTTACTACGATAGATAAAGTAAATCCCGAATAGTAATTGTTCTATGGATAGGAATCAACGGCTGTGCCTCTTGATGGGGAAAATAGCGTTGATCCCAATGATCCAAGTGCAAGTTTCTTCCTTGATCTGATCAAGTATCTTGAAGATGCAATTGGATCAGCTTGATCAGAAATGATCTTGACTATGTTAGAGTAAAAAGTTTTCCTGGTGGAATCACCCGTGCTTTCCGATAAAGGAAGTTTTTCCGGGTTCGGTTTTGGAACAACCGACGGATTAGTCTCTTATCCGGATATCCGTGGGTGAGGCCCCGAATGTGGGACCCCTGTCCCGCGCGAGAAGTGCTACTTCCGCTCTGCTAGTACCTGAATTCGTTGCTCGGTGGGAACAGGGGTGCTTCAATTATCTACCTGTTGGAATTAGAGTTGCAGGAAAGCACACAAAACTTGGAGAAGAAGAAGCAAGAATGCACACAACACAAAGTGTATTAGATTGTGTCAATGTACAAAAGATAAGTTAGCCCTAGAATGATGGGCGTATATACAAGCCGGGGGAAAAAACCTCCTAAAGAGGGAAAAAGTGCCCCGGCAGTCCTAAGTCTGTTCACACACATCACTGCCTATATATATATGGCAACAAATCCCCCCTGGGAGTGATGGTGTGAACGAGAGCTGGCACTCATGTATAGGGGAGTGCCATACCCGAAGTAGATCAGTCCACAAAGGGGAGCAAGCCCAAAGCTTTGCGGAAAGCTTCGAACTTCTCACGAGGAAGTGCCTTTGTGAATAGATCGACGAGGTTGTCCTGTGTTGGCACATAGGCCAAACTGATCTCTCCTGCTGAGAGTCTCTCCCTGACATAGTGATAATGCACCTCAATGTGCTTTGTGCGAGCATGAAAAACTGGGTTTCTTGCAACTGCCAATGCACTCTGACTGTCAGTGAAGATAGAGGTGGCAGACTCCTGTCCAACACCCAAGTCAGCCATAAGCCGTATGAGCCACACATACTCAACTGTAGCTGTGAAAGCTGCCCTATACTCAGCTTCACAACTAGAAGTGGCCACAGTAGGTTGCTTCTTGCTCAACCAAGATATGCATGAGCTACCGAGCATGAAACAAAAACCACTTGTAGACACTCTTGTGTCATAGCAACCAGCCCAATCTGAGTCCGAAAAAGCATGTAAATCTGGCGGCAACGATCCCCCCTTGGGATAAAACAACCCAAGATGTATGGTGCCACTCAAGTAGCGAAAGATGCATTTAACTGCCTTCCAATGCTGAGACCCTAGGCTATGCATAAACCTCCTCACCTGTGAGACTGCAAACTAAATGTCCGGCCTCGTAATGCATACATAAATGAGGCAACCAACAGCTGTCTGATAGAGTGTGACATCAAAGTGATCTCCAGCATCATGAAGACTCAACTTCAAACCTGTCTCCATTGGAGTAGCAATAGGCTTGCAATCTTCAAGGCCAAATCTCCGCAACAATGTCTCAATATACTTTGTCTGACACAAAGCAATACCTCCATCACACTGCTTAAATTGTATCCCCAAATAATGATGCAAATGCCCCAAATCTGACATCTCAAAAGAGGCATTCAAGTCAGCCTTAAAATCAGCAATATGACTCTCATTTGGTCCTGTGAGCAGCATGTCATCGACATAGAGAGCAATGATTAGATGTACATCATCCACATGTTTAACATACAAAGTGCTTTCTGTTGGACTATTCTGAAAACCATGTGCAGTCAAATATGCATGTATCTTTTCATACCAAGCTCGTGGAGCTTGCTTTAAACCATATAAAGCCTTTTTCAACCTGCACACTTTGTTTTCCTGCCCTCTTTGAACAAAACCACGAGGCTGCGATACATATACCTCCTCATGCAAATCTCCATTCAAGAATGCAGTCTTTATGTCCAACTGATGTACATTCCAACCATTATGAGCTGCCAATGCACAAATGCTACGAATGGTAGTCATACGACAAGTGGGAGCAAAGGTCTCATCAAAATCAATGCCCTTTTCTTGAGCATAACCCTTTGCAACAAGCCTAGCCTTATAGCGATCAACATTGCCAATGCACAAATGCTACGAATGGTAGTCATACGACAAGTGGGAGCAAAGATCTCATCAAAATCAATGCCCTTTTCTTGAGCATAACCCTTTGCAACAAGCCTAGCCTTATAGCGATCAACACTGCCATCTGGCTTTCGTTTCAACTTAAAAATCCACTTACATCCAATGGCCTTTTTACCAATAGGCAAATCACACAAAGACCATGTACCATTCTTCATTATAGCATCATATTCACTTTGCATTGCAGCCAACCAATTTTCTGAATTTTGTGCCTCATCAAATGAAAGAGGTTCTTCCTCTTCACACATACTAGACACAGCCAAAGCATAACAATCTGATGTATAAGAGGCATGCTGAAAACCTGAACGAGTACGACTAGTCATAGGTGCATTAATCTTACTATCACGCAAGGTTTGCACCAGCCATTTTGGCATACCTCTAGCCTGCTCATTTTCAGCCCTATCCTCATGAATTACATCCTGTAAATCTGCATTAGAAATAGGCTGATCTACGATGTCGTTTGAAATTTGCATAGGCTGAATATTTGCCTCATTAGGACTTACATTTGAATTCCCACCTGTAAAGAGAGGCAACAATGATCAAATACATCCCGTGAGCTCACACCTGTCTCTTTGGTACATGATAACAAAGGCTGCACAGCATCTTCCACAAAAACAACATCTCGACTAATCAAGATACGCTTTGACTGCGGATGATACAATCTGTGACCCTTGCTCTCAGCATTGTAACCAACAAAAATGCATTTGACAGCCTTATCATCCAATTTTTTGCGTTGTTGTACAGGCACTAAAGCATAGGCCAAGCAACCAAAGACACGCAAGTGACCAATAGAAGGCTTCTTGCCATGCCAAGCTTCGTATGGAGTAATAGACTGCAAGGCCTTAGTAGGACACCTGTTGAGTACATATGCAGCACACATGACAGCCTCAAGCCAAAACGCATGTGGCAAAGCTTGGCTCTTGACCATACATTGTGCCATCTCCATAAGTGACCTGTTTTTCCTCTCAGCAATACCATTTTGCAGAGGGGTATACGGCACTGTACATTGGTGTTTTATCCCACGACTAGCCAGAAATGCATCAAACTCTTTAGACATGTACTCCCTCCCTCGATCAGAACGGAGGGTGCCCACATTACAATTGGATACATTTTCAACCATAAGAAAAAATTGTTTGAAGCACAAAAACACTTCAGACTTTGCCTTCAGTGGATATACCCATGCATACCTTGAGTAATCATCAATGAAAGTCACGAAGTACAAGTGTTTACCAAATGACGGAGTTTGCATAGGCCCACATACATCACTATATACAAGTTGCAATTTGCGAGTGGCCCGCACAGAACCATCCTTTGGAAACGCAGAACGTTGCATTTTGCCCAAAATACAGCCTTCACAAACATGTTTCAATGGTGCCTCAAGAGGGGGCAATGAAGTAACCATATCAAATTTCTGCAAACGCAGCAAACTAGCAAAGTTCAGATGACCAAAACGAGCATGCCATAGTTTTGCATCTGAAACTGCCTTTTGATCAGAAACTGCATTTGCTGAATCTTCCACACACTTGTCATAAGAATTGAGCCTATACAGCCCACGAAACAAGGTGCCAGATGCAATAATCGTATCACCAGAAGTCAAATCATGAACAGTACATCTGTCATCCACAAATTTGACTACAAATCCAAGTCTAGCAAGCGCAGAGACAGACAATAGATTCTTCTTTATCCCTGGCATATACAAAGCATCTGAAAGTGTGAAAGCGCTGCCATTTGCAGCAGTAAGCATAATTTTACCAACGCCCTTCACTGGGTAAGAAGCATTATTGGCACATGTGACAGTATTCCCATTAGAGACAGCCTCAAGACAAGTGAACATATCACGATGCGAGGTAATGTGCTTTGTAGCACCACTGTCAAAATACCATACATTAGAGTCAACAGAAACTGCCAAACATGCATCATGTACAGATGGGTCATACTGGCAATACACGCTAAACGCCCATTCTGTATCCTGCACAACATTTGCAGAATCTGCATTTGTAGAAGCATTCGCTATTGTGGCTGCATTTGACTCTTTCTTCTTTGCCCCTTTAGCCTTTAGCTTAGGGCAATTCTTAATGACATGATCATTTGTAGAAGCATCCGCTATTGTGGCTGCATTTGACTCTTTCTTCTTTGCCTCTTTAGCCTTTAGCTTAGGGCAATTCTTAATGACATGATCATTTGCCTTACAATAGTTGCACCTGGTCTTTTTCTTACCTTTATCAAGAGCCTTCTCAGACTTATTGTTGCTACCTATGGAAGGAGAAGAAGTTGCAGACCTACTAATAGGAGAAGAAACAGTGGAAGGGGCTGCCTTACCACTTCTTCTTTGCTGCTGGGTAGCAATAAATGCTTGATCAACTGCACGCTGCCTGGCCCTGTTTTTCCTGGACTGCGCTTCTTGCAAGAGTTTGTTGACTAAAGTATCATACTTGACAGCATCAGGTCTGTCCTCATTAAGAAGTCTCCACGTGGAAGCAAAAGTTTGATATGTCTCAGGTAAAGCATCAAGAACAGTCTGCACAAGAGAATGATCAGGAATAATCTCACCTGCAGAAATCAACTGTTCTTTGAGATCTTTAATCTCAGCAAGAAAAACATTCATGTCATCATCTTCTTGCATAATCTTCAATTCTAGCTCTTTACGCAGGTAAGCGATTTTTGCCTCGTTACGACCTGCATACAAACCAGCTAGAATATCCCAAGCCTATTTTGCTGTTTTAGCTAAACGAATATGTGGGGTAATGTTACGTTTGATAGAAAGTGCAATCAAGGCATGAGCCTGCGCATCTTTACCATCCCAACGAGCTTGTTCAGCAGTGGGTAAAATAGCAGCAACAGTAGAGCTGCTAGAACCTGCAACATCCTCAACAGATCCTACATCCACAGAACCTGGACGTACATCCATACCCTGCACAATGTTCCACACTCCTTTTGCAACCAAAACATGCTGCATCATGTATGCCCAAAATGGGTAGTTGCTGTCTCCATCCAATTTGTCATCAGCAGATAACATGCGAAATACATCATTGTTGTTATCAGCCATGGCCACTGACTGAAACTGATGCAAAAGCTACCTGTAATGAAGCAAAGACTGAACAGAAAACAACTCGTGCTATGTAGCACGGTCCACAATAGAGTACGTATGCCTGTTTTGCAGAAAACTGCACTGTTGAAATTTCTGCAGAAAATGACGAAAACACCTGTGCAAAACTTGAAATGCAAAAACGGAGCCCAAAACGACCTCAGATGCGATTTCTGAGAACGCTAAGCCCTATGGGCTTATTTGCAGAGTATAGGGACCTGGAAGCGCTCGTGAAAGCTCACCTCAATCGGAGAACGTGAGTCGGAGGGTGCTGGCGGCGTAGCCCTGGGAGCCGATACCTGCTCTGATACCAATTGTTGGAATTAGGGTTGCAGGAAAGCACACAAAGCTTGGAGAAGAAGAAGCAAGAATGCACACAACACAAAGTGTATTAGATTGTGTTAACGTACAAAAGATAAGTTAGCCCTAGAATGATGGGCGTATATACAAGCCGGGGAAAAAACCTCCTAAAGAGGGAAAAAGTGCCCCGGTGGTCGTAAGTGTGTTCACACACATCACTGCCTATATATATATGGCAAGTTGTATGACAGATGGGTTAAAGGAGATAACCAAGCTACCAGGTGGTGGTCAGGGAGTAGAATACCATTATCCAGACCACCATGAGAAGCCACCATGAACCCCTAGAGGAAGAGTTGAACAGAATAAGGAGAGAAGCAAGCTAGTTAAATGAGATGCAAAAATAGATGTTAAGACTCTAGAAAGAGAACGAAGAAACTAAAAAGGAGATGTTAATGATAAAAGGGGCCATGGCCACGAATGAAGAGACAAACAAGAAGCTGAGAGAAGAGGTAGACAGGGCCAAGGAAAGCAAGGCAAGGGCTGAGGGCCAAATCCTCTTGCTTAGAGAAGAGCACAGAGGATATTATAAGAGATGTGCACACCAAGGCGAATAAGGACAAAGTGGAGCTAGTCAAGGCAAAAGCCATACTGGCAATTTTGGATGTGGAGGAGTTTTTGAAAGTATACAAGCTGGAAGCGAAGAAAATGGAACAATGGGAAAGCCGTACAGTCAAAGACCTAAAGGAGGTGTGGGGTGAATATCTAAAGAAGCTGACAATGGCAATGTAAGCCCCCACATCTACCTATACAAACAAATTGTTCCCTTTCAAACTCAGGGTAGCAATCCAGATGGAGGATCCGGAAATCCTAACACAAAAAACCTGATAGGATTAGATCCTATAAGAGCTATGGGAACTACTGAACACAGTCAAGGGGGCAGGACATAGCGAGGAGGGTGCAACAAAGAAAAGGAGCTACAAGCACAAAACGAGCACTGGAAAGGGAGCTAGAAGTCTGGAAGAAAAGATTCACTCTACTGAAGGGTAATGGGAAAAGAACACAGGAGCAGCCTAAGGGGAAGGGAAATGAGATTGTCTTATGGGTGGAAGCATGTCAACCTGTTACACTTTAGGTGTTAGTTAGCATGAATTTGCTAGCAAAAAATGTTAGCACTATAAATTGATATAAAGTTTTATATATTGATATAAATTGATTAAAAAAAGGTCTTTTATTTCCATTGAATAATTTGATATACTCATATGGCCTTACGTTGAAGGTGGAAGAACTCCCTTTCATGATTTTGTGTGCAGTTAGCTCGTGTTGGGACCTTGGGAATTTCTGAGAGTAGGCAAACATGGGGAGGGGGACCCATGGGAAGAGGAAGTGGGAAGCAAGAGGAAGAGGAAGTGGGAAGCAAGACCTGTAGAGCAAACAACCCTCAGTCTCGGCAACAACAGCGCGAAACACAATGTCTCAAGAAGTCGTCGTTTCGCCCCCTCCAGCAAAGAAATCTACCATGGTTGCATATATCAAGTAAGTGTCTCTCCCTCTCTCATTCTTTGCGTGTTGCACAATGCAAAGTTGCATGCATTGCATACACTCTTCTTGCTTATGTCATTTTCTAGACCAGAACATGAGTGGGTTTGTGTGTTCGTATCACTGGCTTGGTTGCTAAGCCAAGATGGAAAGTAGAGCTTCTTTGTCTCTCATAATGAAGTCTCCAAGTTCCTCCCACATCTTGATATTTCCAGCAATAACTATAATAGGGTGTGTGTGTGTGAGTGTAAAAAAAACAGCTTTGCATACATGCTTGTTGTTGCATGTGCCATTTTCCCCCTTGTAATAGGGTGTCATATGTTTGTTGCAGGCTCGGTGAGAAGATGGAGGGCTCCATGTGTTGATTACCCTAAACAAAAGAAATTCTGTGTGACGAAGCAAGAGTTTCATGATGAATATGGTCTGAGTGTGGAGGGAGTCGTTCCTTGTACACTCAGGGATGAGCAAATCTCTGAATATCAATGGTTGTCCATCTTCAAAGAGGCCAGAGACTACACCAAGCATCGAGTCAAATGTAATGAGATTCGAGAAGAGGCATTCCAGGAAATGATGGTGTTCCCCATAAGGTATATCAACGACCCCATCAAGAGATGACCCTATCGTTTGCACAAGGCTATGTGGTTCATAAATGTCCACCAAGGCAAAAAGGGTGAGGGAAGGTCAACAATTACTGTAGCATGGGCCAGCTTTGCCGAGGACCATGTTAAGAACCTGGAAGACAAAGGCTTCTTGTAGCGCCAAATTGGAAAATTGAGGGCAATGAATTCGGGTTGGAAAACCTTTGCTAAACCAGACCTTTAAGAGCAAAAGCCCTTTGCTAGAGGTACTATGCCTTCAAATGAAGGCGATGACATATCTCAAGATTCAGGACCATCGAGTGTCACGAGAGGTGCCGAATTGGAATGCCCTATTGACTCTGAGAATGTCAGTAAGGCCTTGGTATTGGTTAGTTCTGGTCATGCATGCAAAATCGGACCTACAGGATATTTTTGCTCGCTTGGAGGAGGCAAGGGTTGAGAAGAAGAGCAGCAAGGCCATGTCGGATGCCATCAACAATATTCAAAAAACTCTATTATCTGCCCAAGATCAATTGTTAGCCCTACCTAAATGTACAAATGAGGTTAATGAAGCACGCATAAAGCTGGAAGCTACCATAGCTTCCTCGAAAGCTACACTTCAGCTTCTAGGTGTTCTGGTTGAAAAAGCCACTAGTCTTGACTTGCTAGATAAGGTCATTGCATTGGAGTGCAGGCTTTGTGTTTCACCTAAAGTATTATATTTTGATTTTTCTTATCTCTCTTTAGACCTAATTGGTGTGTTGCTTGGCGTGTCTTCATGTAGATTGACCATGCAGAATAGACCCGGACTATCCACGCCTTGAAGGCCAATGCATGCTCATAAAAGAGATATCGAGTCATCTACTAAATGGAAATAATGTTTCCATTGTGCCACCCCTACCTCAAGCAAATGTTCAGACTACTACCTCTCTATTACAGTTAGATAATACGTGTGTTGGTGCGGGTTTTCACTTCAGAGAGGTAGAGGACTTCATGGCGATGGTGGTTTTGCCATGCAAACACCCTTATCATCTATTTTGCTTTGCAGCAACAACTTGCCTGATGGATGGTTGTTGTAGGGATTCTAATTTCTTACAACCCATCCCATCATCAGCAAAGTCCATGGTTGTGAGTGCTTATGATCATGGAATACCTGCCTGCATAGGTAAATTCCTTGTTTGCAGTATATTGACTCCTTTGTTAGATTTTTTAGCACTAGAATACTACTACTTAGCAATGAAACACTATTACTGTTGCTATTTAGCACTATCATACTGCTATCTAGCAGTATGATAGTGATAGTTAGCCTAGATTTCTAGTTAATGCTTGAAGAGTGCTAGTCATCAGTATGGTAGTGCTAGTTAGTACTATGTTCTTGCTAGTTATCAATGACATAGGAGGGTTAGTTAGCAATAACATAGTGCTAGTTAGCAATGAGTGCTAGTTCGCACTGACATAGTGCTAGTAAAAGCGATGACACAGTGCTAGCTAGCAACAATGAGTGCTTGCTAACAATATCACAATGATAGTCAGCAACATGAAAGTAGTAGACCATACTGTCAACTACTACTTTCATGTTGCTAACTATCATTGTGATATTGTTAGCAAGCACTCATTGTTGCTAGCTAGCACTGTAGACCATACTGTCAACTACTACTTTCATGTTGCTAACTATCATTGTGATATTGTTAGCAAGCACTCATTGTTGCTAGCTAGCACTGTGTCATCGCTTTTACTAGCACTATGTCAGTGCGAACTAGCACTCATTGCTAACTAGCACTATGTTATTGCTAACTAACCCTCCTATGTCATTGATAACTAGCAAGAACATAGTGCTAGTTGTCAATGACATAGGAGGGTTAGTTAGCAATAACATAGTGCTAGTTAGCAATGAGTGCTAGTTCGCACTGACATAGTGCTAGTAAGCAATGACACAGTGCTAGCTAGCAACAATGAGTGCTTGCTAACAATATCACAATGATAATAGACATTTTTAAAGATTTTAAGAATGTGTTTAGATTTATTATTTTAGAGAATAGTGCATTACGAATTTTCCTTTTTTTCTGATAGAGATTCTTCTTCTCTTTCAGTCAAGTAAGTCCTCAATTTGTCATCCCTTAACTTGATCTACCGGTCAAGTGTTAACAGTAACAATTTGACAGCACAACCCACTAATCTCATAGTGATTTGCTGAAATCATTATCATCATTCTAGTTATGAATATCATCACAGGGACTCGTCCCATTCATCCTCCTCATTGTGGTTTCGTTCAGATTATTATATTTCAACTAAATTTCAGAAATCATCATTTTTCAATCAGAATCCAAATCAATTCATTAATTCTCAAACAGAATTAAAAATCATATCAACCACATTTGAAATCATCATCTGGATAGCATTAACACTTATAATTTCAAGTCTTAGATTTACTCGTATATACTGTCAGTAAAGAGCTGCAGTTATACTCTCGGTATATACGATAGTCACGGCCCTTGGAATTATAAGGTAAATACCATCACGTCTAGGCCTCAAGCAAGTCAGGGATTCTATATAATTGTGGTATTTCCATCTGAAGACCCAATTACCAATTTACGAATTTCAGTTTGAATATCAAATTGTATGAATTATATCACACAATTACAACTTTTTTGTGCTTCTTGATAAATTTTTGACATATTTGGTTTCTCAATTGATCTTTATTAGCCAAATGCTCTGATACCAACTGTGAGATCCCTGTTCCCACCGAGCACCAGATTCAGGTACTAGCAACGGAAGTAGCACTTCTCGCGCGGGACAGGGGTCCCACATTCGGGGCCTCACCCACGGATATCCGGATAAGAGACTAATCCGTCGGTTGTTCCAAAACTGAACCCGAAAAAACTTCCTTTACCGGAAAGCACGGGTGATTCCACCAGGAAAACTTTTTACTCTAACGTAGTCAAGATCATTTCTGATCAAGCTGATCCAACTGCATCTTCAAGATACTTGATCAGATCAAGGAAGAAACTTGCACTTGGATCATTGGGATCAACGCTTTTTTCCCCATCAAGAGGCACAGCCGTTGATTCCTATCCATAGAACAATTACTATCCGGGATTTACTTTATCTATCGTAGGTAACAAAATTTGAGTCTCGATTTACGGATCCATCAGTCCAGCCTAACCCCATCTGATCCCATGGGTTAGCCAACCGCCCAACCACTGTAGTGATGGGATCCAATTAGGAATTTGGTTAGGTTTTGTCCCGGGTACCAAGGAAAAGAGTTCCAAGGCCCCCTAGTCGGAAGTTCATGCAAATATAAAACTAGTCACACCACTTACACACCCAATATGAAATTGCCTTTTTCTCAACATCAGCTAACTTTAAAACAATCTTTTTGTGAAACCATAGTATCACTGATCACAATCTTCCAATGTATCCAGTTGATTCAATTTCCCATCATTCCTTCATCAGAGTATTTATGGCATCATTGGCAACTAGAACGCTCACCACCTGTCCACACAGGGGCCATTTCAATAGTTCCTAGCCCATAATACTCAGCAATATAATCACTTATCAAGATGGACTCTCATTGAAGATCAGCAAGATCAACCAACAGATCCATATAAAGAGCCATGGACTCATCCATTGAAAACCAGCAAGGTCAATCAACCAGATCCATGCCCGGTTTTAGAAAACAACTCTTACTCCTTCTTCCAATATCTTCCTCAACGCACGCGTGGGTATCTTGGGCGACCCAGAGCCCGAGCACCGTATGGTCAGCACCCTCTAGGATCCTTTGTAGGTGACCTAGCGCTTCAATCATAGGCCGCTTCCTTGGCCCCTCATCCACCGTACCGGAAGCTCACCATTTTAATCGCACCGAGGCTGGTCAAGACCTCGGTCGACCTTGCTACGCGAGACGTCCTTCATTGACTCCCCGTCAGCAGTTGCAACTTAATCAGTTAGGTCTCCACGACCTTAATCACAAGATGGTCAAAATGCTTTCCCAGCATTCTTGACATAAAACAGTCATTTACAAACAGCATTTACAAACAGTCACAAAATACAGTTTCTATATCGAATTCCGTCTTTCCACATTATCCCTCCTCAATCCACATTACTTATTCCACATTCCCTTCATATGTACTCATTCTCATCCATTCATTCATATCAACAACACATTATTTCCCATACACATTCACCTTCATTATTCTTCATACACATCCATGCATACATCCATTTTCACATCCTTATTTATACATCCACATCCACATACATACATCCATACATACACATCCACATGCATACATTCACATCTACATGCATACATCCATACATACATACATCCATTTCCTCATTCCCATTCATATAACCCCATACGCCTTCTCATCTATTCTTTTTCATCACATCCATTCTCACCCTATCACAACCCATATTCATCTTATCTCATCACATACACTTCTTATCTCATCCCATACACATCTTAACTCTTCTTATCACATCCTAACTTATCTCATATGCATCTTATCACATCTTATCACATCTCATACACCCCTTATCACATCCTAACTCATCTTATCACATCCTAACTCATCTCATATACATCTTATCACATCCTAACTCATCTTATCACATCCTAACTCATCTCATATACATCTTATCCCATCACATACACTTCTTACCTCATCCCATACACATCTTAACTCATCTTTTATGCATACCTCTATACAAGAATTTCAATTGTGATAAAAGTAACACTTTTATAATAAAATAATTATTTTTTTAATAATATTTTTATAATAAAATAATAATTTATTTATTTCTTTCATTTCTATGCACAAAATTCAATATGATGAAAATAATATTTTTATAATAAAATAATTATTTTTTGTAATATTTTTATAATAAAATAATAATTTATTTATTTTTTTATTTCTATGTACGAAATTCAATATGATGAAAATAACATTTTTATAATAAAATAATTATTTTTTTATTTATGATTTTATAATAAAATATTTATCTTTTATGCATTCCTCTATGCACAAAATTCAATTATGCTAAAAGTAACACTTTTATAATAAAATATTCATCTTTTATGTATACCTCATGCATAAAATTCAATTATGCTAAAAGTAACACTTTTATAATAAAATATTCATCTTTTATGCATACCTCTATGCATAAAATTCAATTATGTTAAAAGTAACACTTTTATAATAATATATTTATCTTTTATGCATAATATAAAAATTAATTTTTTCATGATTACTATGAAATTCTTTCAATTAATCTAGGATGATAATTCCTAGAATATGGTAGGAAATCCTCTTTTCATGCTTTGAATGAAATTATTTTATGTGTAAATTTTTATAAAATTTTACCATAGCTCCGCTACTATAACTAATAAATATCAATTATTTTAAAAGATAGGTTATCTTTAAGGGAATGATTAGAATGATCCCTAATTGGATCATTAACCCTTAATGGATTAAATAAAAAATAATCATAAACTAAAAGCATAGATAAAAAAAACTATTAATTTATTCTCAAGCATAGATTAGTCTTGGATTAAGAAAAAGCTTTATGAAAAGCTTCATTTGGATTGAGAATGGGTCATGAGTATGACCATTTCTTAAGTGAGAGAGAGAAAAAACCATTAGAATTAAACATAAATAGAAATTTATGTAATTCTTTACTATCATTAATTAATTAACTTCAATAGCATTTCAAAAACCATACCAATTAAGCTTCTCAAGCTTGAGAGGGGTTGAGAAGAGAGAAACATTGAGAAATTATAGAAAAGATCAAAATTCACCATACTTACCTTACAAATTGCTTGATTCTTTGTTCACGGTAGAGGCCCCCAACCAATCAATTGGTTTAGTATGTTGATGGAGCCACCAATGGGGATTGAAGAAAGAGAGAAGTGTCAAAAACTAGTGAATTATTAAAGAATTAACAGTTCTTGGCTTAGGTGGAGTAGAGTAACAAAGCATAAGACACTATATTTTTTTCAACAAGGGGAGGCTTCTATTTATAGGAAAAATTAAGCTCCTAACCAAACAAACTGATTCTAGAATTTTCCAAGTCAGTTTGGTCACTTTTTGACCATTTTTAGGTCAGTTAAGCTAACTTTTTGGAACTAGACTTGAATGAGGAGAGAGGAGAGATGAAATATCTCAATTTTTATGAGTTTAAAACTCATTCAAGCATGTGTTTTAGGCGCCTCATTGAAGGCCCTTCTTTTCCTTACTGATGTGTCAAAAATGGAATCCTTACACTCAAAATATCTCATATTTTTATATTACTCATAGTTTTTTTACTATTAAACCTTGTACATTTTCAACTCTTCATCTTATGTGAGTATTGAAGGGACTCCCCTTCCTTACATATGTGTCAAAATGAAATCATTATACCCAAAATATCTCATATTTTTAATATTACTCATAGTTTTTTTACTAATAAACCTTGTACATTTTCAACTCTTCACCTTATGTGAAATATGCACCTCCTTTAAAGAACTCCCCTTCCTTACATATGTGTCAAAATGGAATCATTATACCCAAAATATCTCATATTTTTAATATTGCTCATAGTTTTTTACTAATAATCCTTGTACATTTTCAACTCTTCATCTTATGTGAGCATTTACTCATTTTTGGGTATTTTCTTTTTACAAATTGGATTTATCTCCTCCCTACACATGGATTGATGCTATTGGTCCCTAGGAACCTTAATTGGACCATAATCCAAAGATTTCTGAAAATCTAGACCCTTAGACTAAGGTTCTTTATACCTATTTCCAATTAATTCCAATTGCACATTGAAAAATTCTTTTTGAATTTCTGTTTCAGGGGAACTTATTTTAATAAGATGAGATAATTTTCTATCCAAAAATATTAAAAATCTAAATATTCTCTCTCTAGGTTAAAACAGTTAGAAACAAGGTCTTTATATTTCTGAAGAGGGATTGATTACAGGGGAAGATACTAAATATCAAAAAGGGTTGGGGGAGGAATCTTACAGTGGTGGTGGTGGTGGAGGGGTGTTGTGGCCATCAGCGTAGTGGTGATAGAAGGTGTAGTTACTCCACTCCCACTCCACACGTTGTGAGAACCACCTCAGTGTGTTGCACATGTGGAGGTGGCAGACTGTGACCACCCACTAGATAACCATTGCCAAGAACAAGAAGTATTAGATCAAAAGGGCAACTGATCACTAAGGAGAAAGAGAGAGATAAACACTAAGATAAAATGGATGTATGAAGGGTGCAGTTATTGTATGCTCTCAACTGGTAGTCGAGAGTCTATGTTATGAAGCTTGTTATAGAGATAGCACTCATGAACTAATATCTTGTGTTGAGCAATTACTTTATAATAGTCTGCAATACTTCTAGAAAGTAATCAAGAGCAATGTTGCCATTCCATCATATCTTTGTGTTACTCTCTACTATGCATGGATTAAGTATGTTGTGCCTCTATTTTAATAAACATGCTATGTATCTTTAAGAGAGTGAGTGAGATATGCAATAGAGAGTTATGGAGTGAGAATTGTGACAGTGTGAGTGAAGGCTTGTACAATAGAGTGGTGTTATGTGTGTTCCCATGACCACATGAGAGTGGATGTTCATATCCAGAAACTCTGGCGGAGTGACTATACATCTCCCATGGCATTTCCTGACTGGTTTGTCACACTGGACTATTGTTTTGCCATTCCTCTAAGAGGGAAATCAATGAGAAACACCTAGCGATCTTGTTGGGGAGTACAAACATTCTACTAGGGGAAACAAATTTCCTGCTCGAAAAAACTTCCTACTAAGAATTGTGCTAAGGAAAACCCTTACCGCCGTAACTCTATTGAACTGCTACTACAACTCTACAAGGAAACTTCCTAGAAACAAACTCTATAGCATCCTGGCTGGAAAACTCTCAAGTTGAGGAAATCAAAGCATAGTAGGAAAACCTCAGTTGAGTACCATTCCGTGCCTTCAGGAGAAGGAAAGTTGTGGGTCCACTTAAAACAAGTCTGCGACCCTAACATGGAAGGAACTTTCTGGAAAAGTCAGTACAGAGAACCTTTCACCTCACAACCCAACCAGACAGGCATGATTTTCGCATGTTCATGAAATTAAGCATGGTGAAAAGTAATGCCTTCCAAGATATCCTCTAGGAAGCTCGCGGCGGTAGCTGGGAGTGCCTCGCACCGTCACAATCAAGAAGTCAGTGTGGAAAACTTCTGCAACCTTGCATGAGCAAGAGGAAGTGTCAGAATTCAGGCACAATTTGGACCAAGAAAAGAAGTGCCAAGAGCAAAAAGCTGTGCATAGTCTAAAAAGATGCAGGGGAGAAGAGAGCTTTGAGCTCTTGCCAAGCACACACACACTCACACAAACTAGAAGAGAACGCATAAGGTGAGAGGCTGAAAATTCTTCTTCTTCTTCACACAACAAAAGAGGTCTACAAACAAGATAAAGTGACTAACACACGTAATAGAGTATATACAAGCGGTCCATAATGTGAACATGCTAAGTCATTTCCAATAGCCTCATCAAAACATGTGGGTTCTACAACTTGCACAACTTTTGCCATATAAGCATAGTGATGTGCCACATAACCATCTGCATAGGGTTTTTGACTCTTCCAGATCTTCGTAACTTTGCATTCATGGCTTCCATAGCCTTCTTCACACTAGGTGTCCTCATTGCTGTAATCCTAAGCTCCTCTTCTAGGCTCATCTCTGAGCCACCACGAAACTCTCCATCAATAAGAGAATGTCCTACATAAATATCCGGCATACCAAGGGGCTCAACCACTTTCTCTTTGCTTTTATGTGATGCACCAACTACATTTCTAGGATTGGTATTATGACACAGCCCCTGCCACTCCATGATCTATCAATAGAACAACTGGATGAAGACTCTCCTGGTCCACTCAATGATTGTGATTGCTGACTTGCATTCTGTGCAACCACGTTTCCACTTACATCAGCCCCAACAAAATCTTTTTCAATAGCATACCAACTACTCATCTCATCAAATACAACATCCCTGCTTACCCTTAATTCACGTATAGTAAGATTATAGCATCTATATCCCTTTTGCTCAAGGGTGTAAGATTCCTCCCTCCAACTTTTGAGGTGTAAAAGTGTAAGAACCTCCCCTTCTGTTCTTGTAATTATTCCCCTCTCTGAAATAGGAGAAAGATCTTGTTTTACCCTGTTTTGGCCTAGAGAGAGAAAATGTCTAGAGAGAGATAATCCAAAATTGAGATATCTTTTGATATAAAATCCTCCTAGTGTCTAAAATGGTTTCCCCTGAAACAGAAGTTCAAAATGAACTTTCCAATGTGCATTAGGAATCAATTAAAAAAGATATAAGGGACCTTAGCCTAAGGGTCTAGATTTTCAAAAAATTCTTAGCCTAAGGGTCTAGATTTTCAAAAAAGATATAAGGGACCTTAGCCTAAGGGTCTAGATTTTCAAAAAATTCTGGATTATGGTCCAATTAAGGTTCCTATGGGCCAATAGGATTAATCCAAGTGTTGGGATAAGATAAATCCAAAGAATAAAAGAAAATACCCAAAAATAAGTAAATGCTCACATAAGATGAAGAGTTGACTGAGTACAAGGTTATTAGTTAAAAATTAAGAGATATTACTAAAAAATGAGATATTTTGGAGAAATGATGAATTTTTGTTGACACCTTGGTAGGAGGGGGAGACCTTTGAGGTAGGCGCCTCCTTCACATGTGTGGGAAGGTTTTTTAATTTAAAAAAATTATGATATTTTTATCTCTCCTCTCTCCTAGATCAAACTGCATCAAAATGGGAACTAAACTGGTCTAAATCTTGTCCAAATTGAGTCAAACTAAACCTGGAAAATTCTGGAACCTAGTTGGACTTGGTTAGTGGCATCCCCCACATATAAATAGACCCTTAGTCTTTTGAAAAAACATTGGGGACCTATACCATGCTAGTATTACATTAAAATAATCATATTTTCTATTATCCCTTAAAAATCCTCTACTTTTGGGGAGCTTGGAGATTCTTTCTGTCTTCAACAACTCTTGGAGCTTTCTTCTCAACTCACTAAACCAATTGATTGGATGGGGGCTTCACTTCTAGATAAAGAAGCAAGCCAAACCTATAGAGGTAAGAAGGAATTTCATGGTTTAATCCTCTACTAGACTCATTGCTATTGATGGCTTTGAAAGCATTTGAGCTCATTTGAAGTCTAAGGCACCAGATCTGGACTCCCCGTATACTCTGTTTTTTGAAGTCTAAGGCACCAGATCTGGACTCCCCGTATACTCTGTTTTTTGCACACAAAACAATGGATTAATTTGCTAATCAATGATTAATCAGTGCTAATCACTATATTTTGGTGCAATTGAGGGTTCAAATTAACCATTAGGTATCTGATACAGATGCCTATAACTTCAGATTGCAATTCGGAGTTGGTTTAATACTCCAACCATTCCATACAAATTGGTTACCCTTGATTTAATGTAATTTCTGGAAAAATTGTGCCGATAAATTTGTGATAATCATCATTTTACATTTAACCCTTGGTTAATGCCTATAAATCTCACTCAAATTCAAGATTATTCATAGCCAGAGTTGCATTTGGAATGTGCATAAGAATGAATGCTATATGCATTATGTATTGGGCACATTACATCATTGTAAAAATGGGATCAGACACTGCCCTTATCCAGAATAAGGCAAGAGGTAAGACCGCCCGCATAAATTTGGGTTTGCATTGCATAATGATACAAGATAAACATCAAAAACCCAAAGGAAGTGTCAGCAAAACATTGAAACATGTTGCTCACATGGAGCAAAAAGACCTGACGGACAAGCTCATGGCCCCAGCCAGCCCATGAAAGAAGAAGAACATATCCTTCCAAGAAGAAGATCCACACCAAGAAGATCTAAAGGAAGACATGGACATGCGAAGAGAAGCTGCCCCAAGAAGACTGAAAGAAGAGACGGACACGTGGAGAGAAGCTGCCACGACAAGAAGACTGAAGAAAAGAGAAGATGTGAGGCTCCAAAGAGTGAGGAGCCATGTGAAAATCTCTGAGAGAGAGAGAGAGAGAGAGAGAGAGACCCCACAACCCAATGTAACCTGCCCCAACAAAGTAAAACCACCTCTGAGCCACCGATGATGTAGGCCACGTGGTAGATGTATGTGTGAGCACTTTAGTCAAGGTCGCGGGCACTTGTAGTAGCCTTGGACACATAGAGAGAGAGAGTGTCAAGGACTATGGAGTTTAGAGACTTGAGGCACTGGTCGCGGGCTATCAAGTAAGAGGAAAACTTGGTATATGGGTCCAGGTGTGCTAGAGAGTATTCACTTGAGGGGAGGTGTTGAAAATATAAGTGAATTGGGTGTGTGCGGGAACAAGCCCTTGGTTAGAGGCTGTAAAAGAGAATGAGTAAATGTGAAAGAACCTGTGAAAAGGTGAGAAGAATCTACTAGGAGAGAATAAAGGGTAGCATGAGAAGATTTAGGAAGTGTGGAGATATTCTGGGACGTGTGGAGATATTCTGGGAAAAGTGAAGAGGTGGAGAGAATCAGGGAAAAGAGGTGGAGTGAATCAAGGAGAAATCAGTGGGATTTGATGCTTGGATGTAAACTCTATAAATTGAGGCATTGCCCTAATGAGAATTTGCTGGTTTTTGAGTATCCATGCCTACATTAATCTATTTGTTATTAATTACCCACTAATTACGTCTTAATTATTTGCTAATCACTTTGTTAATGATGTTGATTCTAGTGTTTGATCCAACATAGCTCATCACAATGCTCTAATTTCAACATTTTTAAAATGCAGACATAATAAAATCCATACTTGCTAGGAAACCTCTACCTCCTCTAGAGCACCCATGCTCACAATACTTGTTCTCACACAGACGCCCCGAGGGAAGGAAGATGCTTCCATCTAGAATGCAACCATACAAGTGCCAGTGTCTGGAAGTGGAGCACCAGAATCCTAGAAGCAAAAAAGGTACAAAGCCCGCCTTCATATGATCCAGCAGAATATGAAGAAGCTGTACAGGTCAAGTGGAGGCCCATACCAATGGCGAAAAAGAAGATTTTAGGGAAGACTCAACTCAGACCGATGGTAAAAGTTTTTGATTAGAAGACACCACAAACCTACAATAGGGGTCTAGGTTGCTCATAAGAAAAAGAAGAAAAAATGAAGAAGATATAGAAGCACACCACCTACTCCAATGATGTATACATCCCAAACCACACTCCCCTAGAAATCTTCAAAAAATTCAAAGGAAAATTTGTCAGGGAAACTGGTTCTAGAGCAAAAACTCAAGCACCGGGCATGCCAGGTGTTGCGCCCAATAGCTCAGTGTGGAAAAAGGCGTAGTCAACGCACTCCCACTCCACACATCATGAGCACCATCTCGATGTTACCCGTGTAGAGGTGGTAGATTGTAACACTAGAGAATCGTTGGCAAGAACAAGAAGTCTCAGCTCAAAAGGGTAACTAATCACTACGGAGAAAGAGAGAGACAGACATTCAGATAGAATGGATGTATGAAGGGTGTAGTTATTGTATGTTCTCAACTAGTAGTCGTCTCGAGAGTCTATGTTATGAATCTTGTTATAGAGATAGCTCTCAGTAAGTGAGCCTGTGTGAGCAATTGCTCTATAATAGTTTGCAATACTTCTAGAAAGTAATCATGAGCAATGTTTCCATTCCATCATATCTCTGAGTTACTCTCTATTGTGCATGGATTAAGTATGTTGTGTCTCTATTTTAATAAACATGTTGTGTATCTTTAAGAGAGTGAGTGAGATATGCAATGGAGAGTTGTAGAGTGAGAATTGTGAGAGTGTGAGTGAAGGCTTGCACAGTAGAGTGGTGTTTTGTGTGTCCCCATGACCACATGAGAGCTGGTATTTGTATCCTCAAACTTTTGCATGTGACTACATGTCTGGCATTACCTAACTAATCTGTCACACCAGACTGCTGTCTTGCCATTTTGCTGAGAGGGAAATTAGTGAGAAACAAGGGGGTATGAACATTGGTGGGGGTGAGGTACTAGGAGTGACGGGATCTTCTTCTAATTGAGATTCTAGTTCAGAAGCGGTGAGGTGCTCTTCAGGGCTGGCAAATAGGAAATCTTGAGCTTGGTCGCACGCCAAGTAGTGTTGTTTATGTGCTGACATGAAAAACATGTTTGAAAATGAGGAGAGGAGATTCAAACACAACGACAATCAGGCAACAAGCAAAATGACACTAACAAGAAGTAGCAAAAAGCATCGTGGTCGCCAAACTGTCGGTGGGACAATTGACCCCATTTATTCCCCCAAGAAACCTATTGAGATTCATTGGTTATGCACATAGCATACACCAGGCGGATACAAACACAACATAAAAAAATAGATACTGCCTTCATGCTACTATGATCACGTACTATAAGAAGTACACAGACACGACGGATTAACAGACAAACTTACTCAACAATGTATGAACGGAGATGAATATATGAGATACAAACACTAAAGAAACACATATACAGGATGGAGAAACCAAAAGAACAGTCGTGCTTTATTCCAAAGATATAATATAATACAAATGGTAGCTAGCCTTGTAAAGCTCTATATCCATCCTTTTATGCTACGGCTTGGGTAGCATCCTAGCTAAGCTAAAAGTTTTCAACATGATGTTGAAACTACCCAACATGAAGCTGAAAATGTTTGACATGAAAGGGGACATGATTAGAGTTTTCAATCGGATGCACAACCAATAGTTAGTTCCAATGACATTAGGCAAGAAGGTCTAAGAGCGATCAGAGAATACTAGGCTGTGAGGTAAAGGGAGCATCGACAAAGAGCGAAGAGCAATGTTAGGGGTATTGAACCATCGTACATTGATGACAAGAGAAGATTTGCAAAGTTGTGGCTAGTTGTTGGCTTTGCCAAACGGAGGGCATTGACACAGAAACTCAAAAAGAAATTTTCAAGGAGCTCCTACAACATTCAAAATTGAGGGATTTGTAGCTTGATGCATTAAAATATGATCGAGGATTTATGGCAAACATTCAAAGAACATTGTCACAAGGTGAAAAGACCCAGATCAAAGAATGAACTTTTCTTGAAGAGATCGATGCTATTGACCCTGCTTAATGGTGAAAGATTCAATGGTGACATTAGTAGGAAAAAATATGTAAGCATGGCAAAGGCAGCCAAATTTCTAGGTGTCCATAAGAGAAATCTAAGTGCACTCACAGTTCCATGGGAAAAGTACTTTGGGGTTCTTGGCCCATTCATTGATAGGAATATGACTAATTTATCACCAGCATTTTCTGACATGTGTTGGCTTGTGAATGATGCCTATACGTTGCTTCATCATAGAGAAGTCATGTAACCTTTTCTTGTTGAAACCTATGTTATTATAAGCTTGGGAAATGCTCCAGTGCTACCTGTGCCTCTTTTTCTTATTAAAATCTAGACTATTTGAAATTACTTACATAGTAGTTGTTGTTACAATCTAGACTATCCACAAGCACTTTTGAGAAGCACATTAGTGTCTTTTTAGTGTGTTTATCTATTTAAAGAAGCGGTGAAAAAGCACTTAAGAGTTTGATAAATATCTTTCAAGGAGCACATAAGTGTTTTTTTCTATTGTTATGTACTTATAGTAGTCCAAAAGATTGAGTCCAAAAGCAATTTTGAGATTGAAAATTTTCTTAAGCACATTAGCGTCTTTTACCATGTTTATTGACATTGAGAAAGAAGTCAAAAAAGCACTTTTTAGTTTGAAAAGTGATTTTGAGAACAAGTGTTTTTTGCTATTATTATCTACTAAAAGCAGTCCAAAAACACTTTTTGAGATCGTAAAAGTGCTTTTCAAAAGTCATAAGTGGTTTTAAGATTGGAAAAATGCTTTTCAAAAGTCATAAGTGGTTTTGAGATTGGAAAAGTGTTTTTCAAAAGTCATAAGTGGTTTTTACCATGTTTATTTTTGCTGAGAAAAGCACTTTTGAGAAGCACATAAGTGTTAAAGCAGATCATAAACACTTTCTGAGATTTGCAAAGCACTTTTAAGAGGACATAAGTGGTTTTTATTATCTATATCTACAAGAAAAAGGCACTTTTCATCTTAAAACAAGCATTTTGAGAAGCATTTTTCATCTTACAAAAACCACTTTTCATCTTAAAACAAGCACTCTTGAGAAGCCCATAAGTGTTTTGTGTTATTATATTGCTAAAAGTGCTAGAAGCACTCCAAAACCTCTTTTTGAGATTTGAAAAGTGCTTATGAGAAGATGTAAGCTATTTGAGATTTGAAACGTGATTTTCAGAAGCAAACAAGTGTTTTCTACTGTTGTTATCGGCTATTTGTTTTCTCAAATTCCATTTGTTTTGTTTTCCCATATTGTAATGGTTGTTTCATGCTTTAAGCTCTCTCACGAGACTGAAAATTTCTCCTTCATGTAGGCGGAGCTATTAAAGATATTTAAGTCAACCTATCCCCATGTCCAAATCTTGTTGAGATGCTTTAAGAGGTCAAAGCCCTATTTCATATGACAATTGAAAGACAGATATACTTGTTGCTGCATAGCTCAGGTGCAAATGGTGTTTCTCAAGGATGCTTTCAATTTTATGCATCAAAGTCTTCATGATAGAATATGCATGTGTACTTGCTCTCTTTATGCCAAGAGTGTGGGCAATTTTACCTATGCAGCAGCTCATTCTCTTTACAGTGGTGTCACATCTATTTGGGAGTCTTTACTTTGCACAAAAGCTAGTGATTCTGTGTTTCATGATAGAAAATGTATTTTTGGAGTGTGTTCTCATTGTGGCACAAAAAGAGGATGGCTTTGTGTCCAATTGAGATAAGCAATACATCATTCATGTTGCTTGTTAAGGTTTTTCAAGACGTAGAATGAGTCAACAAGAATGGTGTAAAGAAAAAGAGGAAAGATCTCACAGTGGTGTGCAAATGGGATGTTCGGATTTCATATCCTTTTACAAAGATAAAATCAAGAGCTTCATAGTGCATAACTGTTCAAAGACTGTGACAAGGTTTCCTGATGACGTAGTGGTCTCAATGATTGAATTTGTAGAGAACTACTCATTTAAGGAACAAAATGAGATTCAGTATATGCATTGGTACTGTGAGTAGGTCACAATATTAGTACACATTACTTATATTCATGCCAATAAAGATGATGTGAAAAAGACTTATCACTTCTAAATCTCTGATGATAAAACACATGACACATTGTTCATCAAGAATTGTTTGCTTTTGCATGACAAGTGGCTTAAGGATCAAGGGCATGAGTTGAAATATCATTAGGTGTGGTCAGATGGTTGTTGTGCAACATAATTTAAGGTGAGATACTTTGCCATGACTGGCTTGGAGATGTCATGGAATTTTCTGTTTAGGGCACAAAAAGGGAGAAAGTGCAGTCATAAAACGAGAGTTGACACATGAACAATTAAAGCCAAATGGATGCGTGCTAAAATATGCACTCAATTGTGTTCCTTTCTTAAGGACACGGTTTTCTCACAGTGATGTGCACATGGTCTTCTGGGAGATCAAGGTAGGTGATGTGTCAATAGAAAATAAGTGGGATTGCAAGAGCATAGACAAGTATCGCGCTATTCATTCAGTGAATGGATATTCAGCCCCACTGGTACATGTGCTATAAAATGTCAAACACTATCATGCTTTTGTGATCAATGTATGGATGGGAGTTGGAGAAGATACATGACTAAGAAAGTTGTACAGTGCTCCAGGAGTACCACACTATTGAACCCTTGGTTGATGCTGAACAAGATGATAGTAGCTCAAGTGATGAGGATGATATCGATATCCCATTGTATGTAGGTCACCTAGATGCCTTGAGTGATGCCTTGTGTGTGGTAAATAGCTTTGTTGTAAATGTGCAGGACATCCAAAATGCTATAGAGTTTTACATCATTAAGTGCATTGCTACAAAGGAAAAACTTAACAGAGCACAATCGGATAATTAGGGTAATGTTTTGGCTTCACGTTCATTTGGTAGTTACAGGACACTACTATGAAAAACTCCACGATGATGTTTGGTAGATGCTTATAGACAAGCTTCCTGTTCTCATGTACTCACACTCGATCCGGGCCATAAAGTTCCATATGGAGCCTATACTTGGCTGGTCATACAAACCTTCATAGGTTGGATCAAGAGACTGAAGAAAATATTTATAATAGCATGCCTTTTAACCTATAGTTTGATCCTACTTTGCCCCATGCCTTTTGACCTATAGTTCTACTCTTGAAACTTAGGTGCTTGGACTTATTTTGTTAGGGTGAAATTTCAGTAGTTCTTTTTTTGTGTCTTTACTCATGTTTTATCTAGTACTTTGTACCTTGAGCTCCTACTTCATCCCATGTGAGCAGTTTTATTTCCACACTTGTCTCTCTTGTATAATGATTTCCACACTTGTCTCTCTTGTATAATGATTTCCTTTTAGTATAAATTTTTACTCTTCTTTCAAAAAAATATCAAAGATAACATCTCTACTTACTCGCATCTCATGAGTGATAGGGTTATAGCATCTATAACCTTTTTGCTCCATAGAATAACCAATCAAGATGCATTTCTCTGCCCTTGGATCCAACTTTGTTCTTCATCAAGAACATGTACATATGCAATACACCCAAACACTTTCAAGTGAGACACATCTGATCTTATGCCTGTAAACTTCTATTCAGGAGTCATTCCATGAATAGTTGCAGTAGTGAGTGTCCTGTTCATAATGTACACAATAGTTGCTACTACTTCTTCCCAAAAGTAATGTGGCATATTCTTTTCAGCCATCAAGGCACATGCCACTTTGCAATGTGCCTGTTTTTCCTTTCTGTAAACACCATTCTATTTGCGGGTTGTACCTGCACTTAAATTGCTTCTTGATTCCCTGCTTTCGCAAGAGAAGCCATTGGAGAAATATTCTCCCCCACCATCTAATCTTAGACATTTTATTGACATTCCTTTTTCCTTCTTGACCAAGGCTTTTTCCTTCTCGACCAAGGCTTTAAATCTCTGAAAGTGAGCAAACACCTCACTTTTCTCCTTCATGAAATAAACCCACACCTTCCTAGTGTGGTTATCAATGAATGCAACATAGTACGTGCAACTTGCAATTGTTGCAGTCTTGGTCGGTCCCCATACATCTGAATGTATGACATCCAATGGCCTTGCACTGACATGCTTTTCATGTGGGAAAGCATGTTTGGCCTACTTACCAAGTTGGCATGGTTCACATATCTTATGCATACCCTCAACCTTAAACTTTGGCGAACCTGCAACAATATTTTGGGCGTGCATAAACTTCAGTCGTCGTACATTCACATGACCAATGCTCTTGTGCCATATGTCAATATCTGCAATAACACTTGTTCCATGCGCAAACATGGCTGCCTTTATCTCAGGCATGTTCACATCCAAAGTAAACATCGTGCCATTTCTGTTACCCTTTGCAACCAAGCGACACTTATTTTTGAAGTCTTCCACAAAAGATCCTTGAGGATTAAACCTCATTTGCAAACCCTGCTCAACCATCTATCCAACAAAAACCAGGTTCTTTGTAATATTTAGAACATGAAGTACATCAGCCAAGTACTTCATTTTGCCATCTTGCATAGACAATGGCACTTTACCAACATGCGCAATGGGATGTGCAGTATCATCACATGTTTCTACATAACCTGGTTTTTCCATTTTCTGCATATCTCTAAACTACTCAACATGAGTGGTCATGTAGTTAGAGGTGCTAGAATCTACATACCATATATCTTGAGATCCTGACACATCTTCTGTTATGGAACTAAGCATGTGCTGCACACAAACAGCTGCTCACTTCTATTATCACCTCCATGTTTGCTAGATGATGCATAGTTGCCTTGATGCAACTTCTCACTTTTTATGTCATTCTGCTTTTTGTAGCAGTCGTTTGCCATGTGTCCTAGTTTGCCACGGTAATAGCGTCTTTGGCTCCCCCTGCCTCTAAACTAGCCTCTTCCACTTGTGTATGATTACTGCTGTGAATCATTGGACTGTTGTTGTTCCAAATTCTGATTTCTGTATCGGCCACCACCTTTGCCTCGACTATGACCTCTACCTCTGTCTCTACTTGAATTAGAAGGCATGTTCCGATGTGTTCTTGCTTTGTGAAGAAGAATCCTCACCTAAAGCCTTTTCTTCTATGATTAGCATTGATATCAAGTCCCAAAAGTTGGGAATATTCTCCCTAACTACAATGGAGGTCTTGAATGGCTTGTACTCTTTGCCAAGCCTATTTAAACAGACACTCACCAAATCATCATCCTCCACTGATACATTGATAGACCCAAGGGATTCAACAATGCCCTTGATCTTTAAGGCATATTCATTGATGGACATGTTTTTCTTTTCCACAGTATGCAACTCTTGCTTTAACTGCAACTTCCTTACCTTTGTGTTAGTCTAGAACATCTGAACCAGATTCTTCCATGCAACTGCTGGAGTGTTTACATCCTGTATGTGTCCTATTATAGTATCTGTGACACTAATTGAAAGCAAGTACATGTTTTTTCTTGCATCCTGATTCCAATCCTTGAATGCCTTTATATCTACAGGAGTGGCATTCTCCTTAGATAACTCTAGAGGCTCCTCATTGTCTCCTTCTACATAATCCCAAAATCTTTTACGCATTAGGAAATTGGTCATTCTAAACTTCCAAGCATGGAAGTTGTTCTTATCCATCTTCTCACTAACAATCTGATTTATTCCATTAGACATGTTTTCCTGCAGAGCAATCAAATAACCTACAAACAGACAACTTCTGTATGCAACTTGTAATCAAATAACCTACAGCAATCAAATAACCTGTAAATAGATAACTTTTGTATGCAACCTGTAATACAGCAGTATCTCCTATAACTACAACAGCGGTACTGCAGCAGCACAGCCTGTGTGTCACCAAATATAACCAGCGTACATGTACATACACCCAATATTAACAATACATGTGCAAACCCTGTCTGTATTTCTGGCATGACAATGAAAGTTCCCTTTGGATTCCCAAAGATCTTGTAGAAAGAGTCGTCAAACTATTAGGGTATTCAACTTGTTAAACTCTGGCCAATACCTCTAAAACTACTCCAGGTTCTTTAAGAATATGGGCTTGCCCCCAAGAAAGGGGAGGCTACACACTCTACAGCGCTCTTGTCCCATATATCGCCACCACAAATATCTGGAGACATTTGGCAAACAAATTTTTAGTCTCTTCTCCACATTGTACGTCCTTTAACAACTCCATATGAACACATTGGCAAGCATGCTGGCATGCATCAAAAACTACTCTGCATCTTTCCTCACATAGTACCACTTATCCTCGTCTCTGACCTAAGTGACATCATGAAGACTAAGTTATGGTATAGATTGACTGCTATCATTGCCATCAAATGCATACATCGGGGTATTATTCATGTCTATAATTAAAGTCTTGTCTCCCTTGGTCATGCCTTTCCTAAACCTCACTCACGGTCTCATATTTTGGTGGTTGCCTATCAATCACTTCAACTTTAGCCTCTTTAACATCTAGAACATTTTTCCCTATACAAATACAAAGTATTACAAATCATTAAGGGCAAAAGCAACATAATTTTTGATGGTGTAGGTGAATGGCTACATAGAGACATGATGAGACCATATTGAAATGAGAAGTAAGAGACCCATTGAATAGAACCATGAAAGACATGTTGAGCAAGAAAAAAAATATTTCATGGTATGGTTGAGAAGGATTTTAGAAGACATAGGTTTGCCCAAAAGGAAACACATCAATGTTGCTATGTGACAATCACAGTTGCATGGCGATTGCCAAGAACCCAATTTTTCATTCTTGCATCACGAAGCACATTCATCGACTTGGTATTAGACTAAAGAGGTAGTTCACCTATGGATGGACATCAAGGGGGGTGTTAGGAAAGTATTTACTCAATGCTCCACCCTCTGTATTTTGTAAGGCCCTCTATATAATAAGTAGCCATTGTGGTGGTGAGTACTCGAGCACCCACTAACAGTTCTAAGTTTAGACATTGGGTGGTGGCCAAATAGTTAAGAGATAACTTATAGACTTTGCCAAAGTGGGATGCATGCTTGTGTGGGATATGTGAAGCTATTAGTGAGTGAACACTATTCATAGGTTGTTATGTGGCCCATTTGAGGGTCTAGAAGGTCTCAAATGGCTATGGGAGTTGTGTAAAACCATGTTATAGTCGAATATAGTCCCAATTGGATAATATGTTTGGTTGGTCATTTTGGACCAAGT
The DNA here is from genome assembly GCF_041138505.1 of Cibotium barometz. Taxonomy (NCBI): domain Eukaryota; kingdom Viridiplantae; phylum Streptophyta; class Polypodiopsida; order Cyatheales; family Cibotiaceae; genus Cibotium; species Cibotium barometz. The sequence continues at coordinate 64,871,890 of NC_141049.1, forward strand.
TGTGGGTTGGCTAACATGGCCGACCTACATACATGCCCTACATCCATGTCAACCCTTGGCATTATATATAGACTAGTTTAGTAGCCTTTGTTCATCATCAAGTTTATTGTGTTCAAGCACTCTTGTAAGCAAGACATCCTCTGTCTAGAGTATATCTAGACTGCCATCAAAACACTTTACCAGAGCAAGTGGGTGGGCAAACATCCATTAGTTTGTAATTAAAGTTTGTAAGCTGCAATATTATTCACTCTCCACTTCTTTCTCCAATTCAATAATTTATAGTGTAAAGATCCTACTTCCACTATTGTGTTTTCTTACACCTTATTCACACTAAAGGTAAATAGAACCAATGATGGAACTTGTTCACCTTAATTACTAGAGTTCCCCCCAGAAAGACCACCTAGCAACATGGCTAGAGCTAGTTGACACTGGGGCTAGTCACAATGTAATGTCATAGGAGACATGAACCTCATTAGGCCACCCACCCCACCACTGTAGCTACCATCACCATAGTAAACAACTCTCAATCCATAACTATCACTTGTTTTGAAGTAGAATTTTATATTGGAACTAAACTTGCATCTTGCAAGTTCTAGATACGACCCCCGTATGTACAATAAAAGAGAGCATCATCCTCAAGAGGGATCCTCAAAAGGGGATGGATCACAGCCACACTAATTACACAATTAGTAATAAAAAAACTACAAATTTGAGCTTCCCTATGGGATGGTTACCTTACCCTTGCACCATAAACCTTTCAAGGTCTCCAAATTTATCTTCCAATTATAGGCCATCACTTGATGTGTAACCCCTAATACTCTACACTCCTCTTGCCTCTCATTATGTAGACCACTCCCTCAAACCACTATGGATATCCAAAACTATCATGAGGAGTAAATTCATGGAATATATATTTCCATGTTTTCTATTATTTATGGACTAGAGTTAATCCATAGAATATATATTCCCATGTTTTCCACTTTTATGAATTCTCCTAGATGAGTTTAGATTAGGATGCCTTTCTAAATCCGAGCGATCATCGCTTACTTTACACGAGTGAATCCATACATGCATGGGAGTATTGGTTGCATTATCTTGATGATATGAAGTTTTGTATGGTTGTTTATTTTTAATCAATTAATTTATTAATTGATTGGCTTATGCAGATCATTGGAACGGATAATGTAGGTGAGCTATTGTTGGTCAGGAATATCGTGAGATGACCAGGATTCTGAATACCGATGAAATAATATTCAATTTTGTGACAATAAGCACCATTAATTTAACTTAGACGCTATTCATATTTATTAGCAATGTATATAGTATTTGGGACATGTGAAAACTCTCTTGTGTATATTTGATTTTTCAAGATATATCTCGGGGGGTTCACCTAAAAATATGTAAGTGTAGCACGTGAGTTTATCAAGAGGGGCATATTAATTCAAAAATTTATAGAATTATATTTATAGGAGGGCTTTTTTTTAATCAATTTTGAAAGAAAAGTGTAAGTTTATGAAGAAAAAGGGGTCATTTTATTCGTAAAAGTATGTAAGTGTAAGGAGTTTTTTAAATACCCCTTGAATGCACGTGATACATAAAATTTCTTAGAGGTGAACCCCGTGAGAGATATATACACTTTTATATGGTTCAAGCCTCACATCTATTTTTAAAGAAGTCTAGCTTGCACACTCAAAGAAAGCTATTTTTTTAAAACAAGCTGCTTTTGAAGCAAACTATTCTTGAAGAAGTCAACATATTTGTAAAGCACACTATTTTGAGCCCCAAAAGCTATCCCAAGAAATATATGTAAGTACATCAAGAGGAAGGGTGGGCTCACTTGGACCCAATATTATGTCTTGAGTATTCCTTTGTTCTTTTTTACAATATTTTTATACTATCGTAATCATTAATTTGGGTTCATGTCAACCTCCCACAATAGTGGTATCACAGCCAAGAGTGATTACAGTTAATTGGAAGCAGTGAAGCTAGCAGATAAAGAAGTGGAAGAGGTTGGCCAAAGTTAAATTTTCAAATACAAAGCATAGAAAGACTATGGTTTACTATAAAGGCATGGTTTTGTCTATTGGGTAACAAAAACCCAAAAATCTTTTACCCAAAAGTTCTTTCAAGGTGAAAAACTACTTGTTCAATTTTAAAACCACCCAAAATATTACAGTGGTTTTCTTGAATTCAAACCTCTTTTTGATCGAACACCACCGACTAATGTCTCCCACCCTAGAGGCCCCAAAACCACTCTCACTTTGGTCTTCTGTTGTTGTAATTCATCTTCTCCTTCCCCTCAATGTGATGGGTGAACTCTTCATCCTAAATTACTTTTTCAATAACCACCTTCATGCTACACGAACGCACTAATTAAAGTTTTGTTAAAAGCTTTAGTTACTAAAGCTTTAAATATTTATATTACTTAAAACTTATTCTTTTAAAAGCTTTAGTTACTAAAGCTTTAAATCGTTATGTTACTTAAAACTTATTCTTTTAAAAGCTTCTTTTTAAAAGCCTTAAAGCCTCTTCAAATTCTCAAAAACAAATCCCTCTGCCCTCAGCCCCAACTCGGCTTTTGCAAAATTTTTCTGATTCTTGGAAATTTTTAGAATTCCAAAAATTATCTTTATCCTCCCGTGGCTCATTCTTTTACCCAAAAAGACACTTTTTGAGCCCAAGAATTTTAAAAAAAATCTCAAAAAATTATTGAAAAAACCCCCAAAAAAATCTACTTCAACACATAGCAGTTCAAGAAGAGTCTATATGACTCACTTCTTGTCCTTCATGTATATCTGCTTCCTTCTAAGAGTACTTAAATATATATAAAAACATAAGAAGCATAGGGAAAGAAGCATGCAGGAACAGGTTCTACTTAATAACATTTAACAAGAACCCTGCCACACAATTGGACTTCATCGAAGGCCAATTTTTTCAAATGATGAATGTCGCTTCAAAACTCTAGGCCAAAGCCTATTCTAGATCATTATAGTTCAGCAACTTGCATAAAAGATTCCATCTATCATCCTCCCAAACAAAGGAGGACTCGCTCCAAGAAACATGATACCCTAACTAGGGGAAAAACTTACGTAAATTAAGCTAGCGGCTGAATTGATAGGAGGTTCCAATTCGAGTGAATAAGAGAATCATGTATTCAAAGTTTTAAAATGCCTACAACAAAAATAACATATCATAACGGGACACATCATCGATAGTCAAGTAGTAGAAAGATGTTTTGAGTTCGAGGTTAGGGTGTCTCTTCGGCACTGTCACATCCGTCTGCTGCATGCCCTCCATGTGGTCGTTCCTTAGCAGAGGCGGCCACTTACCCCATGAGCCACAGGTTCTCTCTTAGATCTTGCATAGATATGTCATCATTAGTATTACCCCAGAGTAGCGCCGTGGCGTTAGAGCTAGGGTCATCCGGTGGTCATATCCGAGAAGACACCAACAAGGAGCCCATGGAGAACCAACCTAGGGCTTGGTCTGGGGTCGGGTGAAAGCCCCACGCTTTTTGCTAAACAACTATTCAACTCCACCAAAGCTCAGGACCCCTGCACCCAGTGGAGAGACATGGACCGTGAACCTATCCACCCATGGAGGAGGCACACGAGCTTCAGCGTTTGCTGGAGTTCAACTCGATGACGACTGTATCATGGACTGGTCAGCCCATCACTCACAAGATAGCCATGTGGATGCTGGAGGAGGCGATAAGCGAAAGCAAGAAGGTAAGTCCATCTCCGTCTCCCTGCCTGAGGAGGATGTTAAACATTTGGAGATAGACTACCAGGGTAGGGCCCTTGTAGGCCTAATCTTTGGGGCTAGACCCCCTGTAGAATTTCTCAAGTCGTGGATCAACCACAAATGGTCCCCGAGGGGGATCAACGCATCAAGACTGTGCAATTCCTCCACAATAATTACTTTGTGTTTCTCTTCAAAGAGGAGGAGATGACGATGAATGCGTCAGGGGGGCAGGGCAATGGTTGATTTTAGAAACGCCCCCCTAGTCTTGTTCAGGTAGTCAGCTGACTTCACCCTGGATGGGCCTAAACCATCCTTTTGTCCGGTCTGGGTGGAGCTTCCTAATCTGCCCTTTCATCTCTACCCACCGCCGCTGTGATCAAAAGACTAGTGGCTCCCTTAGCGAAAGTCCTCGGTGTGAGGCCCTCATAGGAGTTTAACCCTAGATGGCACCCCAAATCCTGGTCGAGTTAGACCTTAACCTGGACTTGATCGAAAACCTCATCATTCACATTGGGGGAGGCAACACTATCCACCAAAAGGTGTTATACAAACAGCTTCCCAATGCCTGCTTCCACTGTGGCTTGGAGGGACATTTTATTAAAGATTGCCCTTCTAAGGCTCCACCTCAAACCCCTGCTGATGCCAATAAGCAAGAGAATGGCTTTAAAATAGTTCAGAGAAAAGCTAGGTACACTGGCAAACCAAAACCTTCCAAACCAGGGATCAGACCCAAAAACGGTAATCGTTTCATTGCACTTCTATAGAAGATGTGAATGACCCCTCTTAAGACATGCTACAACGCCCAGTCATGGAGGATTCAGATAATAATGATGACAAAGAGGGATTTGTAATGGACACCCAGCTACAAACTCTACCAAAGACAAACCCTCCGATTACTGAAGTCAACAATATGGACATTCAGCTCTATAATCATCTGGACAATATAGAAATGGCTGATACCCACTTAACCCACCACCACCTAAGACAGACCCACTTAACCCACAATATAGAAATGGCTGATACCCACTTAACCCAAGCTGATGAAGAGAGACTCCCCCTCCCACCACCACCTAAGACAGACCCTAAGGAAAGGAGAAGGCCTGCCAACCCGGCTTTTACTCCCCCAGCTCTGACAAGATTCCTAGAACAATGGAGCATAGGAAAACCTCCTCACATAAAAAATGAAGATTACGTCATTCAACGTCAAAGGGCTATCTGAGCCCTCTAGAGCAATGGTCATTAGCCAATGGCTTAGAGATCAGCAAATAAAGCCAGATATTATATGCCTTCAAGAATTGAAATGTTCCTCCCCAGACATCTTCAAAAGACTCAAAGCTATAGCAAAGGAATTCGCTTGTTGGTACTGTACTAACCACGCCTAAGGTTCAAGTGGAACAGCAATAGGGATTTCCCCTAATCTCTCACCACCCATTGATCTCAAAAACCTTCACCAACCCCAATCATAAATGGGTTGTTGTGGAGATAGGAGGCCTGGATCCCCTGACATGTGTGACCGTTTATGCCTCTGGACCATCAGGTTCCAAACTAGAGCTATGGAACTCCCTCTGTAGCCTCCCTCCTCCTATGGTTATAATAGGAGATTTCAACATGGTAGAATCCCCAGATGACAGATACCAATGTCAAGGAATCACAATCTCAGGAAGGGAAAAGAGGGCCTGGGAGAATCTTACAAGTTTGCAAGACCTTATGGACATAGATCAAAAAAAGGAGTTCACCTGGAGAAATAATAGACAGGGGAACCTGCTCAGAAAGGCAAGACTGGACTGCTGCTACCTAGCCTCTGACCTCTGCAACAGATACCTAAAGGCCAAAGTAACTTTAGCCACCGACATTGCCCTCTCAGACCACCAACCTATCTTAGTACAGCTGGAAAAAGTGATTCAAAAATAAGGTCAGGATGGTTTCACACTGATCTAGCTTTATTTGATTTGCCTTCTATCAAAGCAGGGGTGGAAGAAATTCGGCGCAGGCACTTCCAAGGGAAATCACTCCCAGCCAGAAGATGATCCTTGGCGGTAAAAGAAACTCAGGGGTTCCTAAGCCATATAAGAAAGGCAGTGGTTGAAGTCAGACAAGAAAAGAGAAATGCCAAATACAAGAGATTGCTCCAGCTAGAACAGGAGGTAAACAAAGGTAACCTCTGCCTTCAACCCTCTGTGCTACAAGCCAAAGCGAACCTGAGAAGAGAAGAGGAGATACAATGTCGCCATCTGAGACTATATTTCAGAGATTGGTGGGTTGGAAAGTGGGAGAGACTTACGAAAGCAAAGGACTTTCTACCCATGATGGTAGGTCCTGAAGGCAGGAAGGCTGAAACAGTGGAAGAAAACATTAGGGTTATTTCAAACCACTTTGTTAATATTTTCAGCCCCCCTTCGAGGAGGAAGATGAAGAAAAGACCAGGTGCAAAAGAATAATAGCAGAAGCCCAGGGAAAAGGTAGCCCCTACTTCTCTGGCTACCCAGCTGGATTCAAATCTGGTCCCTTCAGAATTTGAAGAGGCCATTGACTCCCTCCCAAATAACAAAAGCCCATGCCTGGATGGACTCCCAGCAAAATTCTTTAAAAAGTTCAAACATGCCCTCCTGACACCATTAGCCCTGGTGTGGGAAGAAGCCACAAGGTTTGGTGCACTTCCATTTAGCATCACCGATGGAGTCATCAATCTGATACAGAAGAGAGGGGAGAAGGAGAATATCTCAAACTGGAGACCCATCACTATGCTCACAACAACATACAAAATCTATGCCAAAATCCTTTCAAGAAGGCTAACTAACCACCTAAAGGATTGGGTGAGAAAGGAACAAAAAGGCTTCATCAAAGGCATATACATTCTTCATAGGACTATGGGAAGGTATAGAGTATGCTGAGAATTCCAACCAAGATTTTGTATTCTTCAAGATCGACTTTGACAAAGCCCATGATAGGCTTGAATGGAGCTTTATTTTAGAGTCTCTGCATAACATGGGGTTGGGAAGCCGATTTATACACTGGGTATCCACCCTCTTTGGCAATGCTAGGGCAAAAGTCTCAGTCAATGGCACGCTTTCTGAACCTATCATCCTCCATAGATCCATCAGACAAGGTTGCCCGCTAGCTCCTCTCCTCTTTGCCATAGCTGCAGATGGTTTGAGTTGGTTGATTCAGAAGAAAATGCAGGCTGGCCACATCAAAGGAATACAACTCCCAAAGGGAGCTGGTCAAATGTGTCTCCAACAATTTGCAGATGATACCAATGCACTGGTAAACAATGATCCTAACTCACTTCAAAACTTCTGGGAATGTCTTGATATCAGCCTCAGGCTCTGTGATCAACCATAGCAAAATGGGCATCAGAGCAATATCGAACCCCCCCCCCCAATGGCTAACTGATACAAGATGTCAACTACTCAAAGAGGGCCAAATCTTTAGACTCTTGGGCATCCCCGTGGGGTTTAGGGTGACCATTAACCAACAGTGGGAATGGATAGCCAATCAACTACAAAGGAAATTTGATAGATGGAGAGGATGCCAGCTCTCAATGGGGGGCAGAATTCTGGTGTGATTAACCACTTCCTCATCCCAGCCACACTCTTCTTTCTCTCTTGTTGGAGACCCTCAGACAGAGCTCTGAAAAGCATTGAAAGGCTGTGTAGGAATTTCCTTTGGTTCGGGGACCCTTTGAAGAAAAAAATCCCAAAAGTAAGGTGGAAGATATGTACTCTCCCAAAGGAGAAAGGTGGATTGGGTATCATCAACATAGCTGAAATAGCTAACAGATTGGCTACCAAATAGTTAGTAAGAAACTAGAAGGATCCCAATGAGGACTGGGCTATTCTCTTAAACAAAGATCTGGAGAAATTCTCTTTGAAGGATTACCATGCGTGGAAAAACCTCCCTCATACCACTCTGTGGTTGAGCCCCTACCAGATTAAACCCAAAGGAAGCTCCCTCCTAAAGAGCCTTTGGAGAGCCTAGAACACCTAGAAGGTAACACCGGACTAAATCCTAACCCAAGATGGGCTCATGGAGTTCACTCCAACGACTCAATTTGGTGGCCGGCAATCAACCTCCCCCCTATTCAACCTCATCAGGTCAAACTAGCTCTCTCTCTGTTCAAAAAAGGGTTACAAGTTTGGGATGATCTGAGGGATCCAACAGATAGCAGATGGCGAACACAAGAGGAGCTATGCAACAAGTATAGAATCAATCAAACTGTATCTGAATTGCGGCAGGCAAGAATGGACCTATGGGAAGGTCATAACACTCATCTTCTGAGCAAAGGTAAAGTCCACAAAAAATCCTTCTCGTGGAGCAACGGTGAGCCTCTCCTCCCTATTCCAAAGTCTACCGACCCTACCCCAACTCATATAAAGCTAAATCAGAGATGGAATATCCTATGGGACAGGGAAACATGGAATAACAGGTTCAAAAACATATGGTCTAGCTTAATCCCCTCGAAATTATCTTGCCTCTTGTGGCTGATTCTCCACCATGCAGTATGGACCATTGAAAGGGCAACCAAGCTGGGTATAGGGCAAAGTGTCTGCCCAGATGTCGGAGGCACCCAGAAACAGTCACCCATCTTTTTTGGTCTTGTCCAGCTAATACTCATGCACGTGAACTGCTGCTGTGCAGGAATGCCTTTCTAATACTCATGCACGTGAACTGCTGCTGTGCAGGAATGCCTTTCTTCAGTCAGGATAACTCTATCATGGACTCAAGTTCTTCTGGGCAAATCTATAGGATGCTCTTCTCATTTATGGTCCTTAATAAGAGCTTTTTTTTATGGGCTATTTGGTTATCTAGAAATGCATTTGTACTTCAGGCCTTGCACAGGGACTCGGTTTATACCTTGAGAAGCTATCTATGTCTGCAGCTACAGGTTCTTACAAATGTGGACATAGCTTTTGCAACACCAAGAAGACAACCCTAGAATTGGACAAAGAGAAAACAATGAAGAAGCTACAACGCAAGCACCAAGAGTCAGTGAGTAGAGCCAACAAGAAATTCGACAAGCTCACCCAAGCAGCCAACTCCCAGTCCCAGTTCAATCAAGCATGGGAAACAATAGAAGAAGAGATGAGGATCATCAACCAGAGGGATGAATCAATTGTAGAAAAAATTCTAGAACTTGTAGCTTTCAAAAGATCTATCCGTTAAGAGTTATGCTTCTCTTTAAAAAGCATTTTGTATTCTGTTATATTATAATATAATCCCTCTTGTCTGTTTTTTTTTTAAAAAAAAACATATGGTAACGTAAATGACAATAAATTGGACACAACATAAAAGATTTTGTTCTCTCACACAACACAGACGGGCGCTTGCAGGTTTCGCGAGAGAGAGAGAGAGACTCGAGAGAGAGAGAGACTCGAGAGGACGACAGCATGGGAGTGCGATTCGGTGGCGACTGCACTGTTGTTGCGCAGAAAGCCGCTGCCATTTTGTCGGAAGAGCGCGTATGGAGCCCTGCGCTGGAGTCCACCCTCGCCTCCCTCTTCCACGATCATCCCCTCACGCCTGCCCTGCTAAGCCACGTCCACCCTCGGACGTCGTCGGCCATGGCCTGGAGCCTCTTCAGATGGGCGCCCAACCAGCCCCGCTTCGCCCATAACTCCCACACTTTCACCGCGCTCGGCAGATCCCTCGGACGCCCAGCCGCCCTTATCGGCTCCCTCGGCCGGGCTAACTTACCTCACGAGGCCAAACGAGTGTTCCGCTCCATGCGGGGCCTCCACTGCCCGCCCAACATCCATGTCTTCAACGCCCTCCTCTTCGCCATCCTCAACCCCAAGCGTAAAGTCTCCACCCAAGATCTTGCTTCAGAGAGAGCCACAGAAGCTCGTGCCTTCTTTGAACAAATGGCCAACATGGACTGCCAGCCCAACACAGTCACTTGCAATGTGGTGATCGGCTGGTTGGCTCAGCATGACCGGGCGGAAATAGCTTTTCAGTTGCTCGAGCACATGAGCGCTAAGGGCTGCCCTCCAGACACAGTGACTTACACCAGTTTAATAGATGGCTTGCTCAAGACAGGCAAAGGCAACATGGCCCTTGACATCTTCTCTCTGATGGCAGAGAAAGGGTGCAGTCCAAACACAGTGACCTGCAATTCAGTGATGCATTGGTTGGTCAAGGAGGGAAAGATAGATCAAGCTTCAGAATTGCTAGACAAAATGGAAGGTATGGGATGCTCTCCAGACACAGTGACTTACACCAGCTTAATGGATGGCCTGCTCAAGAGAGGCAAAGGCAACATGGCCCTTCACATTTTCTCTCTGATGGCAGAGAAAGGGTGCAGTCCAAACACAGTGACCTGCAATTCAGTGATGCACTGGTTGGTCAAGGAGGGAAAGATAGATAAAGCTACAGAATTGCTTGACAAAATGGAAGGTATGGGCTGCCCTCCAGACACAGTGACTTACAACAGCTTAATAGATGGCTTGCTCAAGACAGGCAAAGGCAACATGGCCCTTCAGATCTTCTCTCTGATGGCAGAGAAAGGATGCAGTCCAAACACAGTGACCTGCAATTCAGTGATACATTGGTTGGTCCAGGAGGGAAAGATGGATAAAGCTACAGAATTGCTTGACAAAATGGAAGGTATGGGCTGCCCTCCAAACACAGTGACTTACAACAGCTTAATAGATGGCTTGCTCAAGACAGGCAAAGGCAACATGGCCCTTCACATTTTCTCTCTGATGGCAGAGAAAGGATGCAGCCCAGACACAGTGACTTACACCAGTTTAATAGATGGCTTGCTCAAGACAGGCAAAGGCAACATGGCCCTGCACATCTTCTCTCTGATGGCAGAGAAATGGTGCAGTCCAAACACAGTGACCTGCAATTCAGTGATGCATTGGTTGGTAAAGGAGGGAAAGATACAGGAAGCTACAGAATTGCTTGACAAAATGGAAGGTATGGGCTGCCCTCCAGACACAGTGACTTACATCAGTTTAATAGATGGCTTGCTCAAGACAGGCAAAGGCAACATGGCCCTTCACATTTTCTCTCTCATGGCAGAGAAAGAGTGCAGTCCAAACACAGTGACCTGCAATTCAGTGATGCATTGGTTGGTCAAGGAGGGAAAGATAGATAAAGCTACAGAATTGCTTGACAAAATGGAAGGTATGGGCTGCCCTCCAGACACACTGACTTACACCAGCTTAATAGATGGCTTTCTCAAGACAGGCAAAGGCAACATGGCCCTTCACATTTTCTCTCTGATGGCAGAGAAAGGATGCAGTCCAAACACAGTGACCTGCAATTCAGTGATGCATTGGTTGGTCAAGGAGGGAAAGATAGATAAAGCTACAGAATTGCTTGACAAAATGGAAGGTATGGGCTGCCCTCCAGACACAGTGACTTACACCAGCTTAATAGATGGCTTGCTCAAAACAGGCAAAGGCAACATGGCCCTTCACATTTTCTCTCTGATGGCAGAGAAAGGGTGCAGTCCAAACACAGTGACCTGCAATTCAGTGATGCATTGGTTGGTCATGGAGGGAAAGATAGATAAAGCTACAGAATTGCTTGACAAAATGGAAGGTATGGGCTGCCCTCCAGACACAGTGACTTACAACAGCTTAATAGATGGCTTGCTCAAGACAGGCAAAGGCAACATGGCCCTTCAGATCTTCTCTCTGATGGCAGAGAAAGGGTGCAGTCCAAACACAGTGACCTGCGATTCAGTGATGCATTGGTTGGTCAAGGAGGGAAAGATAGATAAAGCTACAGAATTGCTTGACAAAATGGAAGCTATGGGCTGCCCTCCAGACACAGTGACTTACAACAGCTTAATAGATGGCTTGCTCAAGACAGGCAAAGGCAACATGGCCCTTCAGATCTTCTCTCTGATGGCAGAGAAAGGGTGCAGTCCAAACACAGTGACCTGCAATTCAGTGATGCATTGGTTGGTCAAGGAGGGAAAGATAGATAAAGCTACAGAATTGCTTGACAAAATGGAAGGTATGGGCTGCCCTCCAGACACACTGACTTACACCAGCTTAATAGATGGCTTGCTGAAAACAGGCAAAGGCAACATGGCCCTTCACATTTTCTCTCTGATGGCAGAGAAAGGGTGCAGTCCAAACACAGTGACCTGCAATTCAGTGATTCATTGGTTGGTCATGGAGGGAAAGATAGATAAAGCTACAGAATTGCTTGACAAAATGGAAGGTATGGGCTGCCCTCCAGACACAGTGACTTACAACAGCTTAATAGATGGCTTGCTCAAGACAGGCAAAGGCAACATGGCCCTTCAGATCTTCTCTCTGATGGCAGAGAAAGGGTGCAGTCCAAACACAGTGACCTGCGATTCAGTGATGCATTGGTTGGTCAAGGAGGGAAAGATAGATAAAGCTACAGAATTGCTTGACAAAATGGAAGCTATGGGCTGCCCTCCAGACACAGTGACTTACAACAGCTTAATAGATGGCTTGCTCAAGACAGGCAAAGGCAACATGGCCCTTCAGATCTTCTCTCTGATGGCAGAGAAAGGGTGCAGTCCAAACACAGTGACCTGCAATTCAGTGATGCATTGGTTGGTCAAGGAGGGAAAGATGGATAAAGCTACAGAATTGCTTGACAAAAGGGAAGGTATGGGCTGCCCTCCAAACACAGTGACTTGAGCAGTCAATATCGCTAATTTCTCTCAATTCCCCTAATTTCCTTCAGTTTCTTCCCATTTCTCCCAATTCTCCTGTGTTTCTCAATTTTCCTCAAGTCTCCTAATTTCCCCCAATTCTCATAATCTACCTTGATTTCCCGAAGCCGGCGCAATTCCCCTCAAGTTTTCGTGATTTCTTCAATTCTTCCAAGTCTCCCAAATTTCTCTAAAATTTCCAAATTAAATGTAGTTTTTATTTTTCCCTTTTTACATTTTCCATTTTTTTACTATAAATATTTAAAAAGAAAAAATTGAACGTACTTAAAGTACTTATCCCGATGAGTATTTTGCATACTGGTTCCGTGCATGTACCATACCGCACCATACCTAAAATACTCAACCACCTTGAGCTTAATAGATGGCTTGCTCAATGCATGTAAAGGCAACGTGGCCCTTCAATTTTTTTCTCAGATGATAGAGAAAGGATGCAGGCCAGACACTGTAACTTGCTATGATGCTCTGGTTTGCCAAGTAAAGGAAGATAGACTATGCCACGGAATGATGGACAAAATTGAAGGTATGGGGTGCCAGTCCAACAAAGTGACATACAACAGCCTAATAGATGGCCTGCTTAAGGTAGGGAGAGGTGATATGGGCATTTTCATATTTTTCCAGGTGATGGATAAAGACTGCAGCCCAAACACAATGACTTGCACTGTACTAATGCATCCGTTTGCCAAGCAGGGGAAGATAGGTGAAGCTATTGAGCTGCTAGACAATATGGAAAACACTGGGTGTGATCCTGATAGGTTTACATGGTACTTACACAAGCCTTATCCATGGAATGCTCAGGTAGGAAGAGGAAATGATTGTTTCCATTTTAGCCCAGATTACAAAGCAAGGATGCAGCCCAAACACAGACTACAGTGCCTTATGCTACACTGATGCATTGGTTTGCTAAGGAGGGAAAGATAGACGAGGCCATGGAATTGTTGGGAACATAATGGAAGGTATGGGGTGTCAGCTCAACACAGTGACGTACAACAGCCTAATAGATAGCCTGCTCAAGGTAGCGAGAGTTGTGATGGGAATTTCCATTTTTGTCCAGATGATGGAGAAATGCATTGGTTTGTCAAGGTGCGGAAAAGAGATGAAGCTAATTTTTGGCATTATTCGTTGAGCTTAAGTATGATTTTCTTTATTTACTTTACTATTTCTTTCTATTTGCTACTTCCCTTAGTGCTAGGCATCATTATGGCTGAGTCTGCCCTGCATCTCTAGAGGTTTGACAAAAACTCAGTACGAAGGGCTTTGTGTGAATATATGCTCTTATGTGTGTGTGTGTGTGTGTGTGTGTGTGTGTGTGTGTGGAGTGCGTGTGTGAGAGCATATCTTGATACAGTGTTCTACACCCACTACTGGGCATTGATGACGTTAGTGGGGATGTCGTAGTATCTAGTCCATACTATGCATAATGGAGTTGATAGTTATATGGGTTGACTACCATGAGTATATAACATGTACATTCCTAAAAGGTGAATTTGGGCATGTTCCTAGATTCATCTAGGTATATATATACACCATGCATTTATATACTAAAGATGTTCGTGAAGTGGTTAGTATTGTTGCATGGTTTGAGTATTGAGACGAGAACTTGTATTTCACAAGTGCAAACTGTCATTAAGTGTTGAGTGAAAAGAGATGGTCCTAAAGGAGTACGTTGTGAAGAACACACATACGAAGGGAATTTCCAGGACGAGTTTGTGTGTAGAGATGAACATGCAATTCAAGGACTTATAACATACCTAGTAGCACAACTTTGGCATCTGCCTTGGGGTTGAGTAAAGCAGTGTAGACATGGGTGTTGGCAAGGAGTGGAGGTCCAGTAGGGGGTGGAACACCCGCTTTAAAAGCATTTGCTCAATGCTCCAATACCTCAACACTCCATAATTCCAGTGTACACTAGATGGTGGCCAAATGTGGCCAGATGGTTAGGAGACGGCTTATGTAGACTTGGCACTCGGCCAAGTAGGATGCATGCTTGTGTGGGCTAAGCGATTGCATTAGTGAGTGATGGACAACAAACCGAGGACACTGGTCTTGGGTTACGGGGCCCACTTGAGGGTCCAGACGGTCTCAAATGGTCGTGGGAGCTGCACAATCCTTACGAAATTATCTTGTTTTCTCCTAGTGAATTAGTCATTTAAAGTTTGTTTTGCTGATTAGTCATTAAAAATTTGTTTAGCTCGTTTGTTAGAAATTCTTTTGTTGTGGTTCAATATAGAATTTGTGTGTGTGTGTATAGGCGTGTGTGATTTAGTTATGTATTTATCTATTTTTGCAAGTTATTATTACTATTAGTATTATTATTATTTTCTTGGGTATCTCTATTAAGCCTTTTTTACTTTTGTTTGTTTTTGGTGATTCTCTTCTTTCTTTTAAAATTATTCATAAGTTCAGATTCATCTGGCCTCATGACTGTATATATATAAGATGGATGTCGTCGGTTAGTCATTTTGGACCAAGTGGTAGGTTGATCGACATGGTCGACCTATGTCCATGCCGACTGTGGGTACTATATATACGTGGGTACTATATATAGACTAGTTTGGCAACCTTAGTTCATCATCGAGTTTATTGTATTCAAGCACTCTTGTAAGCAGGACATCCACCGCCTAGAATCTATCTAGATCATTATCGAAGCTCTTTATCTGGAGCACACAGATGGACAAACTGCCTTCAGTTTGTAGTCAAAGTTTGCAAGTAGTAATACTGTTTACTCTCCACTTCTTTCTATAATTCAGTGCTTTGTATTGTGTTGATCCTGCTTCCATTATTATGTTTTCTCACATGGTATCATAGCATAGACTTCATGCAAAGCTTGTTTTGGTAGTTCGCTATTTGAAGGTAGATTTGGAGAGGGCCTAATTTGAAAACAGTGCAGCCGCTCGTGTCTGTTCTCCACCTTTTGGTCATGGAAAGTTGGATGGAACAAATTACAGTCTCTAAGCAAAGCTTTTTTTTTTGCCAATTTGCTGTTTGAAGGGAGATTTGGAGAGATGGGTCAATCTGTAAATAACGTAGCCGCTTATGCCCGTCCTCTACCTTTTGATGATGGAAAGTTGGATGGGACAAATTACACTCTCTGGAAGTTATAGATTATGTCTATTCTTGATTCATATGAATTGTGGGAAACCACAATAGAGGTTGAGTCTTAAAAGATATGCAAAGATCTAGGATTGTGGCACAACTACCAGCATTTTCAGAGATGTAGATGTGTGTGAAGGTTGTATGATGGGCAAGCAGCATCGGCATGCGTTTCCACAAGAAAGCAAGAATTGTGCAAAGGCTTCTAGAGCTTACACATATAGATCTTTGTGGTAAAATGTCAACTGTATTGGGTGGTTCTTTCTACTTCTTATTATTACTGATCGACGATGACTTTAGTAGGAAGATGTGGATGTATTTTCTTGGGAATAAGGTTGAAGCTTTTGGAAAATTCAAAATATGACATAGCTTGGTAGAGAATGAGACAGAAAAAAGGGTTGAAGAAGTTTCCAATAGATGAGGAGCAAAATTCACATTACGTGAGTTACATGCCTGCTGCTGCAAGGAACATTGGATCAAGAGGGATTTAGCAGTTCCTCATACTCCGCACCAAAGTGGGGTTGTAGAGCGCAAGAATCACAAAGTTATGGAGATGGTGCGGAGTATGCCCAAAGGTAAAGGATTGCAGAAATCTTTTTGGGTGCATATTTTTAACAGGAGTTACACAAAGGTAGTGCAGGGCATGACATCTTAAGAAGCTTATTTTGGTAAGAAATCCTGAGTTGTATATTTCAAGACATTTGGTTGTGACTGTTTTGTGTATGTTTGAGACTAATCCAGAACCAATTGGGATTTCAAATTAGGAAGTGTATCTTCTTGGGGTATATTATGGAGTTCTTGAAAGTCAAAAGCATGCGACTTTTCTTGAAGAAATATCAAGACGAATACAAATGGATATTTATAGTTTTCTTGAAAGTCAAAGGTATACGACTTCTCAAGTACTATATCAAGTATAATAGTTGAATAAGAAAAAAACTATTTCTCAAGGCCTAATGATTGAGGATAAGATGTTTTTATCATCGAGGACGATGATTTCTTAACAGGGAGAGAATGTAACATACCTCCGAGATTAACCAAGTATGATTAAAGATAATCCTAAGTTTTGAATATTATAAATTTCAGTAAGTTTTCAGTAGTTTTTTAGCAGTTTTGAATATTACAAATTCCAGCAAGTTTTCAGTAGTTTTTTAGCAGTAAAGATTCTAAGTGTTAAAATTAAGTGAAAATTCAAGATTGAGTTTTCAACTGGTTTGTATACTCAAAGGAAGCCTTTAAGTGGGTAGATGGACATGTAAATTGAAATTTGATAAAAAAGTAAAACGTGATCTATTTTTGGAGTCGACTTTCATATACAGCTGATTTTGGTAATTTCACCCGTGGGGGATTGTAGACTGCATGTGTTCTGGTAATTTTAAGTACCCACACAACTAGTATCTGATAACTGTGCGCGAAGTTATACTTGTTGCAGATTGCAGCCCTGACAGCAGATTTGAGAGGCTTGCCAAATCTACAAGTAGCTCTTGCTCCACAACTTCTGGAGAGTAGACATAATGTAACATGCGGAAGCTCTGGGGGTCTTCTTTCAGCCCTAAACACTACTGAGAACATGCTGATGCAAAAACGCAGACAGAAGGGAGAGTAGAGAGAGAGAGATATGGCTGGAAATTCAGTTTATTTCATATGGTACAAAAAGGTACCTACATCTACAGCCATAGGCTGCCTTCATGAAAAGGTGGAATACACCAAAACAGTCCCTAACTTGGACCCATTCCATAAGGGAAGGAATGACTAATACAATGAGCACTTGTGCCTTTTATAGGCCCTTTGAACCATTGGAGTGCTGGCCGACTGGACATAAAGGCTATAAATGAAGATGCACCTGTAGATAGCCGCCTCAGCCGACACCTCCTGTGTTCTTATCTGGTTCAGCTGACAACTCCTGTGTGCAGCCGACAGAGCATCCAAGTCTTTCTCCAAGTCCACAAACTGCACCTCATGCTCCTAAATTCTGGTTCTAACTGATCTTTTTCTGGTTGCCCCTAGCTCCAGAGAATGTCCATGGCATTTCTTGCACATGACATTCCCCTCTGCTAAACTTGATGACGGGATTCTGACTTTTTCCTTGGATGATTGTCATCATCCCATTCTGTTCCGGGAGTCACTCTATCATCCATCCATCTCTGGCAACCCTTTTCTCTGAAAACCCGGCCCGGTCTCCAAAACCACTCACTCTGAACAGATCTATGCATTTGTTCCATCCAGTCCCCAATTTGTTCTTGCCTTGAGTCTGAACACTGTCTTGGTCTTCATTTTTGAGAAATGAGTCTGGCACTCTCACATCACCCCTTGGAGGATAATCCTCCCTTGGGACCATTGCATGAGAACCTATCTGGCTCACAAGACTGCCATCACCTTTGGCTTTGTGGAACACCACCAACAAACCTCTTGGGAGCTCTTCTCGATCCTGCGTTCCTTGTCTTGGGCTTCGTACCCATGTATTTTCCTGTAGCTTGGACTTGTACACCATCACATGGGACTGATTCAGTGTTTAGCTTTGCTAAGCCTGATGCTCTGATACCAATGTAACACGTGGAAGCTCTGGGAGTCTTCTTTCAATCCTAAACACCACATAGAACATGCTGATGCAAAAACGCAAATAGAAGGGAAAGTAGAGAGAGAGAGAGAGAGAGAGAGATATGCTGGAAATTCAGTATATATTCATATGGTACAAAAAGATACCTAATCTACAGCACTACGCTGCCTTCATACAAAAGGTGATAAACACCCAAAATCTAGTCCCTACTTGGACCCTAAGGACCCATTCCCTAGAGGAATGAATGAGTACAATGAGGAGCACCCTTGCCTATTTATAAGCCTTCTGAAATACTTGGCATACTGGCCGAGCTGGTCAGCCAGTCTATAATACAATAAATGCTTTTAAATACTGTCCGACTGGGCTTCTTCATTTGTCATGATGCGCCTGTAGCCCACCACCTTGTCCTTTGGTTCAGTCGACCACCCTGTAAGCAGCCGACGATAGTTCCTGTATAGCCAACAGCTCTTGTCTCAGCCAACTGTCCTTTCTTGCATTCTAACGCAGCTGACAAGTCGTCCTTCAATGCCTTCCATGCCCTGCTCCAAGTCTCACACTGCCAAACAGCACTCTGTGCTCCATGTCCTAGTTCTAATGGTCTTTTTCTTGGCTGCACCTTCTAGAATATCTCTGAGAATGTCCATGGCATTTCATGCACATGACATCCCCCTTTGCTAAACTTGATGACTGTTCTTGGATGACTGTCATCATCCCACTTTATTCCCGGAGTCCCTCTGTTATATCCATCCAACTCTGGCAACCCTTTCTCACTAAAAACCCGGCCCGGTCTCCAAAACCACTCATTCTGAATAATATTAATGCATCTGTTCCCTCCAGTCTCCCCAATCCATTCCTACCCTGACTCTGAACACTATCTTGGTCTTCATTCCTGAGAAATGAGTCTGGCACTCTCACATCACCCCTTGGAGGATAATCCTCCCTTGGGACCGTTGCCTGAGAACCTATCTGGCTCATAGGATTGCCATCCCTACACTCCTTCTATTATTTTGCTTTAAATTCTTTTGGGATTAAATAAATAAATCGATAAGTGTGTACATGGAAGAATCTGAGGGAGGTAATGTACGACATGCTTAACCATGGCAACGATGGGGAAACATCGCGAGAAGAGGAAAGGGGGGGTTCCCGCCAAGAGCTGTTGTTGATTGCCTTAGTTCGACTCATAGAATAAACACTTTTGGAGTTAAAGAATTAGAAGATAGAATATTTGACTAGTTTGTGACTAGATTTTAGGTATAACTTTCATTAGGGGGCTGTTTTGCGAAGCATTTATCTTTCCATGTGTTTAGAATTAGAGATTTACATAAAGATAGAGTTTTTAGAGGACAAGAAACTCTACAAGAGTGTATGAGACTATAGAAAGCCAAATTCCTTTTATTTTTAAGTTATTTGAGTGCAAGGTGGGGCACTTAGCTATTTTTGGCAGTTTTATGCTGAAAACACAACTTTGACTATTTTGAATGCTCTCAAAGAGACCTTAGAACTTATTTTTAGAGAACCATCATTGAGACGTGCTTTATAGAGCATTAGAAGTCCTAAAACTCTATAGTTTTAACTTTTCTCTAATTTCAAATAGATTGGAAGATATTACTCTCCCAAAGAGACCAATTATTAGGCTTTGCCTTACAAATTGCTATCAAGATTGACTATCTTATCTATATAGACCGGATAGACTAACGCATAAGCATAGTTAAGACTTAGCTATAGTGACTAGAGATGACCTCGCTCGTTAGAACATGATAATTGATTATGTTAAAAACAAGGGTTCCCATGTGACTTAAAAGATAAAGAGAAGTTAAAGAAATTAAAAGCTTGTTTTATACTTGAAATTAATTGTGATTGATTTGAATATGCATGTCTTGAAAGATTATAGACTAGAGATGGATGTGAGATGATATGTCTGAGTTATGATTGCTTTGTTTTGAGATAAATGATTGATATGCATGCATATGACATTGATATGCATGTGTATGATGAGATTCGACATGAGATTTTGAGATTCGGACCGGCCGTCCTTAGACAGGGAACGTAGTCGGACAAAGAACGAGATTTATGCCCTCTGGGAGCCATGTGGTAGAACCCAGAGAGGACGAGATTCAGAAAGAGACATACTCGAGATAGTCGCGATGTCCAGTGTGGAGGTTGGGTGGACGGGCATCGGAGAAAGCCCTAATTGGCTGGATTTTGGTCATTATGACTAACCATGTTGTCGAGCATGGTGATGATGACATAATATTTGCGATAGACGCATACATGTTGATTGATTGAGATGCTATGCTTTAAGTGATAGAATATCATGTGAATGTTTGTTTTGAGATTCTGTGATTCTTTGCTTATGTGATAAGAAGCTTGGATATGGCATGCATGCTTGTTTGATATTTGAGAAGGTTGATTTGATTGTATTGCTATATAGAAATAGCATGATTAAGTGAGTTTAATGTTTTCTTAGATTAAGTTGTACGATTAAGATATGACTAGATTCGGGACCGTCATAGTTATCGACTATATGACTTGAAGGCAAACAAGATAATTGTCATTAGGCAGAGGAGAAGGCTCTGTCCACACTATCTTTCAACCAAGAAGTAGCTTGGTAGGTAACCACCAATGACAGCACCAACTCCATAAGAGGTGGATTCATCAAATGATGATGAAGAGAACCTTGCAACACCACATAAGGAGCCGTATCCTAAATGAGTGACGCAGCTTTTGGATGGGAAAGCTCCGTTAGCAATCACATAAGAGCCATCAACTGTTCATAGATCCATGAGAATAGAGAATCTCCACTCACATTGTCCATATGGCCTTTCTCATGTGCATGCACATGTATATACTAATCCCACAGCTAATCCCTGGAAGGGAAACATATAAAGATTAGATTCAAGAGCTATATAAGGCGGCACATAGCTCATTGTTGGGTACGTAATTTCTTTTTGGGATGTGGTCATAGAGTAGGACTTTTTGGTGTCTAGAATACCTTTTTATGGGGCAGCTTAGGGCTTGCCAAGATTTGTATCCTTTTTGTACAATATGAATATACTAAAAACACAGCTCTCTCTCACTCTTCTATCTTCTATTTGCATTTTGCATCAAGATGTTCTTGAAAGGTGTTTAGGCTGGAAGAAGACACAGAGCTTCCACGCATGTGACATTGGTATCAGAGTGTAAGCGGGGTGGGGCGGGGCGAGGCATGCTGTGACAGATTCTACCACGTATCCAAGAGATATAAATATAGAGAGAGGGAGAGAGAGAAGGGTTTAGATAATTCTGCACAGTACACCACAGTGAGTAGGGAACAGGCCCCACCCCCTTGCAAGAATTTATTTAGGAACAATCCATGGGCACGTTGGCGAGGATCAATACAACAAGGAATACAAAAGCAAACAAATATGCCGATGTAGAATCTTAAGTCGAAGTTGGTGTCGAGGCACAAGGTCTCTGATGCGCCGAGCACACCATGGAGATGATCCACAATAATATCTCATCGGGCTAGTACCAGATCCAATATCCAATTCCAGCTGCAAATCCAAGTCCAAGTCCAAATCCAAATCCAAATCCAAGTCCAAGGGACTCCAAGTCCGTACATGAAGTATACAAGAGATGTGTGTAGATGATGAGGTTTATGGTGATTTAGCTGTAAGCTTGTTGCCCAAACCTGAGGTAGAAGCAGCCCACAAGATTCCAAACAGGGGAGTATGAACTGAGTCCAATACTTGTGGTCTCACACTATGATCCAGTCAGCAACCGTAAGGTATGGCGTGAAACAACTCGTATATCAGGTGACGGCTGGGGGAAGCAGCCAGCAAATATCGGTAGTTAGCTCTTGTTCAACGGGCGGCAGCCAGAGGTATCTCTTGTGGCGGCCAGGTGTAGAGAGTGGCGGCCAGGTGTGGTAGGAGGCGCTGGCGGCTCTGTGTGGACAGCAGCTCTAGATGGGAGCACAGCGACGGCAGCCAAGAGTAGTTGTTGGCAGCCAGGTGGAGTTGGTGGCGGCCAGGCACAAAGGGTGGCAGCCAGGTACAAAGGGTGGAGACTGCACACGCCAGAAAAAAGGCACATCAAAGCTAGAGAAAGCACCAGCAGCAAGTGGCACACAGATGGTGACAGCAGGCGCACACATATAAAGACCGGGCAGTGCACATAAGAAAGTCGGCAGCGCTTTCAAACAAGCGCTGGGAACAATATTGATGACGTCGGCCAGCAGACGGCTCCAGTCAGCGGCGGTTGGCCGAAGATGGGCGAACAGGTGCAGGGTGATCAGCAAAACGGCAGCGTACAACAGCTTGGTCACACACAGGTACATTGCATCCTCTTTAATAAATTTCCACAACTTTTTGTGCACAAAGATGCTAGGTGTGAAACCCTTTCCCATTGAAATTTTCAACAAATGAAGTGCTTATTGCCATTGAGAGGGTCTTCGCAATGAGTACTACTCACTTTGCTAGTGTCTACTCTCATATAAGGTTGGCGGTACTACACGAGGTTTTCAAGTACAAATCAGTGATTTGAATGCAAAAGTAAGTGTTTGCAAGTGTCAAATACTATCCCAACTTATGCTTTACAACCTCAATTTTTTCTCACAACATTTATTTAAATGTTAATGACACTAATTAAGCCTTAATTATTATGATCAACAGGACCAAAGAGTGGAACATCGAATTGAGCACATATGAGTGGAGATTGATGGGGATTTTTACATAGGGCGATAGCCCTTAATGAGGTGAAAAGCCCCAGACCAAATTCTTAGCTCAAACTCCTTTGAAAATGGTGTAAATCCCTACAAAATCTTGACTATTGATGTACTTGCCCCTAGTGCTCTGCTGCCACACCAAATGAGAAACCCTTTGGTGAGGTTGTTGATTAGGGCATGAACTTGCTTCAACTAGGAGGTCTTTGCCCGATTTGTAGTGTGCAACGAGAATGAGCTCTTATAACAGTCAGTAGAAATAGTACAAATACGGGCTGCTCTTAGCAAAATCGACAGAAACCTCTGATGGAAACTAGCACCTATAGCTAGGGGGAAGATCCTCCTCCTAAAGGCCTCAACCACTAAAAGAGAGCGAAGATAAGATTGTGATTAGTGCTTGAATAGGATTTATAAGCTAAGATTTATGTGATGGGTGCCTAGATAATTATGTAGAGTTATAAGGAGAGGGATGGATCTGATTGTTAGAATTGTGCATCTCAGTGTTCTGGGGCTTCTAGAGTTTTATCTGACATTTTATTGTATTTCTCTTATTTATTTGTCATGTGAGCAGTCGGCCAGCTCACTGAGCACTATATAAGGAGTTTCCCTTTATCCACTTCTTCATCCAATCCACTTGCACGTAATTCAACATCCAATTGCTGGCCATTGCCATTGTAAAGCTTTACTGCAGTTTGTTGTTATAAAAGGTGATCTTGTCCAACTCTCTCTATCTCCTTTGCACTCTCTCATATGTTTATTGTTTATGCTTCCGCCTGTGCTTTCTCCTTAATGGTATCATACGCTTAGGTCTAGGCTGCTCCAAACCCTACAAATCTGCCCACTTCTGCTATGCGTTTTGCCTCCATCACTTCTCCTGCATAAGATCAGTCCATAAAGTTGCTGTGGTTTCAGTATCTTGCTGCGTTTTTGGTCTAGCCCTCTTCTGGTTGCTGTCAGCTAGCCCTAAAGGCTGTGTTTTGCTCTTTAGAGGAGATCTTGAAGTGTTTTGGTTGCGCTTTCTCCTACACAGGCTATCTGGCTAGTTTTGGTGGTTGTGTTTTCTTCTACAGAGGCAAACGATGGAGTTGTGGCTGTGTTTTCTGCACCGGCATCAGATTTGGTGAGTTCTCTTGCATGTGGAGTTGCTAGACAAGTGGCTGTACATTTTCTTCTTCATCCAATCCACTTGCACATAGTTCAACATCCAGTTGTTGGCCATTACCATTGTAAAGCTTTGCTGCTATTATAAAAGGTGATCTTGTCCAACTCTCTCATATGTTTATGCTTTCGCTTGTGCTTTCTCCTTCACTAATAGCATGTTAAAAAACATGAGTACCTCAAGAAAGATAGCTATGGTGTGAGGTATGGTGATTGAGAGAATGCTAAGGTGGGTGAGCCCAAAGATTACTCATGATGATGACTGTGTTGTGCTAATGAAGCTTTAGACTCAAGTTCAGTTAGGTTACAAGATTGGGGCTTGTCCTCATAAAAAGACTTGAGATAGATTTCATGATTCGATTGCGTGAAAATGATCCCTTTTATATGAGATGATTAAAAATTGGCTTTACTTGCTCATGTGGGATTATGCTAGGTGCTTGACTCTTACTTCCTACCAAGACTTGTGATCCACAGTGCCATTTTTCTAAACATTTATGTATGTTGTAATCTTTATCAAGGTGGTTATTCCCAATTATGTGTTATGGTATGAGTATGTAGCTTCAACTTGCAAGCGTCATAGAGCATAAATAGTAACTATTATTATAAGCAATCTTTATCAAGGTGGTTATTCCCAATTATGTATTCTGCTACGAGTATAATTGTGCAGCTTCAACTTACAAGCATCATAGAGCATAAATAGTAACTGTAGTAAGTAATATACAAGCAGTGTGCTAAAGGTTTTATAAAAAACGACAACCTTTGTTTATAAAAATAGCAAGGTAGTTATGTTTTTATAAAGGTTCACAAAAACGTAAAAACCTTTGTGAATCCTTAAGAGGTTATTCCTACACTATGTGTTGCACTCTCATGGTGGGCATTTTTTTCATGCATATGAGAGATTGAGACACCAAACTCAAAACATTGGTATAAATGCTTTGTGATGAGTAATTTACTCATGTAAAAACACCATGCCCTCTTCATGAGAATCCTCAAATCAAAAGACTAAATTTATTATGCATCTTCAAGCAAGCTAGCCTGAATTTACTATGCATATTTAACAAAGCAAGCTAAAGATAGAAGTGAGTAGCTATTTGTGATGCACTATATGCTTAGTACTATGAATGTAAATGCAAGGAACCTTGGAGATGTATAGTATGTTGATTCAAGTGCCTCTAACCACATGACTAGGTCTTCTCTAATTTAAGAAAGAGATGTTTTAGATAGTGTGTTCAGCATTGTAAGCAATTGCTCTTCCAAATATATCTTAATAGAGGCGTATTCTCGGGATCTGACTCCAAATCTTGATCTAATGGAACAAGGTTGCCATTAACATAATGATATCTGGTGTAGTTGCAATGAAGTTTTGAGAGCCAATAATGTACTTGCAAACTATTGACTTCTTCTCCAAAACAGAAATGATACCTTCTGTTTTTCTCCTGTCCCAACCATTGTCCAAAAAGTCCAGTGCCTTATTTGACTTGCAAATAAACATTGTTGAAGTAATTCTTATTTCTTCATCAAAGAAAAAGTCAACAAACACTTCGATAGGCATAAAAATAGTAAGCTTGACATTCTTTTTGTTGCACAACAGATGCCTTTAGAGACTTCTGTATGTCATGATACAACCTAATCCTATAACTTTCACTAGTTTGTGAAGTTGGCAATGGCCAATCTTTGCTTCCAAATAATGGAAGGGGTAATGGAGTCAAACGACCCCATCCAGATAGAAATGTTAATTCAGTCAGGTTGGGGTGGTGGGTCAACAGCTTGTGAGGTGGTGATGTGAGAGTGGGTTGTTACCGAGCGTGGTGGTGGTAAGGGTGTGAGAGGCAGTGATGTGGGGGAAACGATAAGCAACCTCTTTTGTAGTGGGATGATGTTGTGGGGGTGTGGTGATGGAATGACGGTGGGTGGGGGAGGGGGAACTTCTAGGCATGGGGGAGCAATGCATGCAGGCTCTTCATCCATCACGAGGATCGTAACTTGGCCAGAGGCCAGTTGTAAAGTCGCCATCCGTGCATCCCGGACGATGTTGCACCTGTTATGTCGTCCCATCCAAGGAAGGAGTATTTCCTCCCGCATCATTCTTGCATGCATCACATAGAACTTCCCTTCAAAGGGATTATTTCCAATGTGGAATAAAAGCGTGACTATGCCTAAATAGTGAACATGTTGTGACGTCACTATGGTGACTGTGACGGCAGGGGTATGTTTTAGTGTAGGTTCCTCGAGGGAACACCATGTTTCGTGAGACATTAAATTGTAATTAGCCCCTGTGAAGACTTTACATTCAACCCAAATGATCAAAGTACTTCCTCGCCATATAGGAACATACCTCTATAGATAGATCCACATGCTTCATGCCAATCCGACGTAGGTACGCTCCTTTGGAGTTTAGTGGTCGAAGTACTTCCTCACCATATAGGAGCATGCCTCTACAGATAGATCCGCATGCTTCATGCCAATCTGATGTAGGTACACTCCTTTGGAGTTTAGTGGTCGAAGTACTTCCTCACCATATAGGAGCATGCCTCTATAGATAGATCCGCATGCTTCATGCCAATCTCATGCCAATCCGACGTAGGTACGCTCCTTTGGAGTTTAGTGGTCGAAGTACTTCCTCACCATATAGGAGCATGCCTCTACAGATAGATCCGCATGCTTCATGCCAATCTGATGTAGGTACACTCCTTTGGAGTTTAGTGGTCAGACGTAGACAATTCTGCTATAATTTTAAATTTTTTCAACCGTCCTACTTCAACAATAATATCTAGTTATCCTACTTCAATAATAATATCCAAATATAGATGGTAACACATGCTTTTAGTCATCAAAGCATGGCGAAATTTGCCCATTGATCCAACTATTATAGCAAATGCAAGCTAATTGTGGTGCCTCAATAACCTACAATTCAACATGAACATAGGGCCACCTAAAAGGTAATCATGGGTTTTACTACGACCATCTTTCGCTGCCTCCTTGCCTACATATATGCACATAACTTTTGAAGCTATGATAGATATAGGGTTTTGGGATGCATTGTCATACTTTCAACAAACACTACACCCTAATACTTGGTGACATAGCTTTCAATTTATCGATAGGTTCTTGATGAAGATAATAGAGGACTTACATCAGGTAGGGGGAGATAAAAAGGATTAAATAGTTGCCCGCTACACATGAGAGCAAACAATAAGTGCCATGAAAAGACGCTATAAAAGTTGTAATCTTTATGAGAAAGCCAGCCATGCCCATGCTCACTTCATTGATGTATGAGTTTTGGGCTTCCAAGTGTGAATAAGGGTCAAATGTTTATAAGTTAATTTTTCATATGCAAAGAAACAATCCCCCTTTGTGCTTATAAAGTCTCCTTTTTCTCTTATCTATGTGTGTGAGAGAGGGTTGAGAGTAGAAGCTAAAATGATTCTTGCTTTTGTTAACCCATTCCTAGGGTTAACAAGAGCTATCACCATTATCTTATATCAAGGTGTCAAGGCAGATACACCAAAAGGTCATACATTCAAGATATGAAGCAATGGTGTCCAAAGCTACAACTTGGACGAGCGTCCATAATGGTTTGATAGAATACTTAAGGCAATTCATGCTTTAAGAGTGTGTGATAGCAAGTTAGGATGAAGTCCCAAGTGATGTACTTCATGGATATATTATGAGAGTAGTCATTGTAATAGCATTAGGTCTCTTACGAGCCTAAAGTTCTTGGCCGGCCACAGTTAAAGTGAGTGTGAACATTTATGGCCATGTATATAAGTGAATTTCTTTCATAATACAAGATACTCTTACTAATCTCTCTTCCTAATGCATGCTAGTGAGTGTGTATGAAGTGAGGTGAGAGGAGGGACGAGTACCCGTAGTGCAATGCGGTGTTGGGACAATGCTCACGGGAGGCGCGGTGGAATTGCTTCTCAAAGAGTTATAGAGATTGGAGACAGTAAGGGTTACGAGCTCGGCCATTGAAAATATCTTCACTCTTCACGACAGTTGTGGTTCACCAGGTAATCTCTTGTTGGATGTGTTTCAAGAGGGGTTAGGGTGAGCCATAACATTTGTGGCGCCACTGCTATCTCGGGAGCCATCCCTTGGCTTTTTCTATCGTTTTTTCTCTAATCTATGCATTACCCATTGCCCATTGTCTTGATTAATGGTTTTCCATGAAAATGATGTGGATTTGATGTGAGTTGTGAATAGTTCAGCATCTGGTAGGTTATCTGCCACTCCGGTTGGGGCTTCTCCAGACTCAAGCCGTGATAAATTATATGCCACTGTATGATTGGCACCTGGGGTGTGCACTATTGTGAACTCAAATTCTTGGAGTATTAATACCCATCTAGCTAGTTTTCCTACTAGACTCTGCTTATTTACCAAATACAGTAAGGCGAAGTGATCTAAATGAAAGGTAAATTTATTACCCAATAGGTAGTGACATAACTTGGTTACTAAGTAGATCATACCAAGGGCTTCTTTGTGTGTGGTTGAGTAGTTCCGCTCAGATTTAGAGAGCCTTCGACTGGCATAGTAGACAGGCCGGAACCATTTCTTCTCAGCCTCTTGCATTACCACACTACTGCCAATTGCAACATCAGAGGCATCTACAAAGACATGAAAGGGCAGGTCTCAGTTTAGAGGTTGGACCACTGGTGCTTCTGACAGCATGAGCTTAAGATGCCGGAATGCAATGTCGCATTCCTCTATCCAATTGAAATTTGCCTGCCTTAACTGCTTGGTCAGAGGTTTTTTTGATATGTAGCATTCTTTGATTCAAAGGGTCTGCTACATGGGCGAGGTATTTGAGCATTTGGCTATGCCATCTGACTCATCCCTAAAATCTTCTCAGATATTTATCATTTGTTGAAGGTGGGGCTTTTTGGATTACCTCAACCTTGGCCAGGTTGACTCCTATTCCTTCTTTGGCAATGATGTGGCCTAGTAGCATTCCGCTTTGGATAGCAAAGGCACATTGGCCTGGGTTTAGACTTAATCTCGAGAGTGTGCATTTGGCCAAGCACAGCTGTAGATGCATCAAATGTTGAGATGTTTTACCAAAAACATTGAAGTCATCAAGGAATACTCGCATGAAGGAGGTTAGGAAATTCGCCAAAATTTCTTGAACCATGCGCTCAAATGTGGCAAGAGCATTCTTGAGGCCAAAGGTCATGATGTTTGATGCAAAAGCTAACCCATCTAGAAATGAATACATTTCATGTCCTACTACAGCACCAAGCATGGAATCTGTGATGAATGGCAGGGAAAAATGATCTGAGATGGTTGTTGCATTTAGCTTTCGGTAATCTATACAGACCCTCAATTTTTTACTTTTCTTGGGCACTATTACGATTGGAGACAACCATGTTGCCATTGATTAGATATATGAATCTGACTTGTAGCAGCTTATCTATTTCTTCCTTCAACTTTTTGGCATAATTCGGGTTCATCCTGTATCTTTGTTGCCGGATAATAATGGCATCTTCCTTTAGATTGATCCAGTGTTGGTAAAAGATAGGATCAATCTCTTTTATCCTGGTGTAACTCCAAGCAAAGACATCTTTGAAAGAAGTGAGAAACACCTGGACCTCTTCTTCGAACTCAGTGTTCACCTTTGCATTGACCCATACCATTTTGGGGTCATTATCAGTTCTGAGGTTCATTTCCATGAGTTCATCCTATTTGACTCTCTTGTAGTGCCTTAGATCTTTATCAAAAGCTTTTTCTGCTGCAATGAGTTGTTGCAGGCTTAGAGTAGTGCCTTCCTTTGCCAGAGCCTCATAAAAATCTTCTTCTATTTTGGGACTGTGTTACTCTACCCGTGGGGCGAACTGATCCTTAAGAACCTCATCCTTGTGGGTACTGCTTGGTTGATATCTTTCTGTTATCCAAACTACATCAACCTCAAACAGGTTAATCAAATGAGCATTTTGTTCTCCTCATTGAGGTTTAGCCCTTTAAGCATGTTGACTCCTTCGACTACTTTTGGTCGGGCTAGTTTTTCCACCTTCCGCCTACTAGCGATAGAGATCTTGATTTTCTTCTTATCACGTTACATAGTAATCATATCCACGTCCCAATATTGCTTGACCCGTGCTTGGCAAAGCCAAGGTCTACCGAGTAACATTGGATAAGCACCTTTGATATCTTCCATCCACCGGAGCACCACAACTGCTATCTAGAAGCTGTATCCAGATACCTCTAGTGTGAGCTCCCGGATTAATTTGAGTGGCTGTACTCACTGTCGATCTGCTATTTTGATAGCGAATGGCACCGACTCCCAAACTTCTCAACCCGAGCATGCTGCATGTTGCATCTGATAGGTTATTGACTCAGGAACCTCCATCCAATAGAACTTCTGCTATATCCATTCCAGCCATCTTGACCTAGATCATTGGGATGGCTTCATTATAAATGGGGGCTTTCCTTGGTGGGATATATTCCCTTTCAATATTAAGGGCTTCCGGCTACTCCTTGAAACTAGGTACCAATGTATGTAATTGTTTCGATGACATGCGTAGTAGTTGCCATTTTAGATCTTCCCATAGATCATATGACTGGTGTTATACTTCTGTGAGCCTTCTTGGGGAATCCACTCGCTTATGTGCTTCCACACATTCTTTCAGCCTTGGTGGCTCCACACCTTTCATTGGCAAGTGTGTCTTGTTTGGTGAGGCCACTTTGCCTTGTTTTCCTTCTGGGCACATCTTTGGAAAACTAAGCTATGGTTCTGGGTGATAGATAGGCTTCTTCTTTTCTAGGTGATTTTTCCATAGCACATCTTTGGCTTGCTGCTCTTCCACCCAAGTAGATACTTTTGTGTGGACTTTATGTTGTTCCTACTAGGTGCCTCCTTTCTACTTGCCCTTGTTATCCGGGGTGGGTACTTGCACTGCCTCTAGACTCTTGGGTTGCATCGATCTGGTCAACACCATGGCTGATGATTCAGTCGCCTCTGTGGTCAGCTCGGGTACTTCTTGCTCATCTAGAGCTTGGATTTCCACCACATTGACTATGGGTTGACCGAATACAGAGGCTTGGGCTCCATCTAATTTTTCTTTATGCTTTTTCCATAATTCACACTCCGAATTCCGGTGGCCTTGACCATGGCAGTAAAAACATATGAGGATAGGCCTCGGGGAACTAGCCCTGAGGAGGAAATTTTTTGCGTGGGCAGAACTGGGATCTGCGAAACTGGTCGGGTGTGGCCATGAGCTAGGTGGCTTGGATTGTAGTCAGCCTTGGTTGGATTACTAGTTGCGGAGGGGCTCTCCTGCCATTGTAGCGATAGGCTTCTATTGTATGGGTGGTTGTCCTATAGATGGTGCACCAAAGTTCATTCAGGCCACATTCACATCGGCTCCATGTCCATAATTGTGACACTTCACACACCGGATGTTTGACCAAATGGAAGGAGTGGGCTTCACACCTTCACTGGCCAACTGAGCCTTGGATGTAACCAATTCCTTGGTTGTCTTCCCTACCTTCTTGCACTTGGACCTAGTTTTGTGATCTCCCTCCTCCTCCTCCGATTCCTCACTAGCTGTGGAATCATCAAAATCATCCTCCTCGTGCAAAGATCCGGAAGAGGACTTCTTGGACTTCCTTTTACTCTTGGATTTTTCCTTGCTTTTGCCCGTGCTTACCAAGTCCCTCTTTGCTCTGAGAGTGGAGTCTACAAGCTCTTCCATGGTAATTTTAGTGAGGGTCAGCACCAGTAAAACAGAGCGTTTGAGTTGCTTGAGGCCCTTCATGAAGTAAGAGTTGAGAATTTCCTCTGTTGGCGGATTAGCTACATCTAGCCAGCGGATAAGTTTCCAAAATTTTACAGCATAATCTTCTATCGTCATTCTCTTCTGGTTCATTCTACACAGCTTATCTAGCACATGCACATATGTTTTTTCTTCTCTGAAGCATTGAAGGAATGCATCTTGGATAGTATCATAAGTGGGAAAATAGCCATACTCATACTAAGCAACCCAGAGAGAAGCACTCTTCTAGAGTGTGGGAACAAAGGTTGCCTTTTTGAGTTGCTGATCAATTGGACCAGGTATATTGACACGCCAAGTGGTGTAAAACATCAAGATGTGAGCATCTGCATCATCTGAGGATTTTCTAAAAAATTTGGGGTACTTGACATTGACAACTGCTCGGGGCAACAAATTGTGGTAGCGGAGGGGGCGAGGTTGCCGGGGGGTGGTAGTGGTATGAACTGTATTGGTGAGTTTGGGGAAGTAGGGGTAAGTGGTTCTTCTTCTAAGTGGGATGGGGATTGTTCTAGATCAGATACAACGGGTTGGTCTTCAGGGTTGCCGAATAAGAACTACCTAGCTTGGTTGCACTACTCCAAGTAGCACCTTTCACGTGCTGACATGAGGGAAGGGTTTGAAAACAAGGAAAAGAGGTTGAAACATGATGACAATCAGGTAGCATGCGAAAAGGCAACAATAAAAAGGTGCCAAAAGCATCGTGTTCGCCAAAGTGTTGTGGTGGCGGGGGAATATTACCGCTTATTCCCGCAGCAACCTACTGAGACTCACCAGTTATGCATGCACATACACCAGACAATTGTATATCTAACACAAAAAAACACAACATATAGATTATTGAACACTAACAGGCTATCCGCTTCATAAATTAGTGATGAAACACGATACATTAACAGATAACTATAACATATGTAGCAGAACTAAAAATATACAAAAACATAACAAGAAGATGAATGTACACAAGAGAGATAGCAAAAAGGGATGAACTGTCTTATATCAATCCAAAACAAAAAATGATACAGTCGACAGCCAACCTTTGCAAGGCTCCGAATTTATCCTTTTATAGTGCCTTCTTTTAGTATCTACCAGTACTGAAACTCTTCTCACTGATGCCACACATGAACTTTTTTCACTACTATCATACACACAAGCCAAACGTGCCTTACGCAAACAAGACAAAGCTTATATGATATATGTAAATGAGATTCATGTGACTAACCATAGTTTATCACCTAGTCAATAACTTTTTCTAGATTAATTCCCACCTCTTAAAGGTCCTTATAGACAAAATAAAATTCAACAAAAAGAGATTCAACAATAAAAAGGAGTGATATGACCTAGTAGTTCTCCTTTTGGTGCCCCAATACTCTTAATCTAGAAAAAGAACAAAACCTACCGCATATGCATTGACTATAGAGCTTTGAATAAAATAATTGTTAAAAACATATATCCTATTCCTGTGTTGATGACTTGCTAGATAAACTTCATGGTGCATCTGGATTTAGTAAGATAGATTTAAAATCTAGATATCATTAAGTTTGTATGCATACATCTGACATATATAAGAGTGCTTTTTGCACTCTATCCGAACATTATGAATTTCTTGTTATACCTTTTGGTCTTAGTAATGCACCTACCACATTTACTCAAATGGTGAATTGTATTTTATTGAAACACCAACACTTTGTCATTGTTTCTTTAACGATATTCTTGTTTTTAGTCGCAATGAAGAGGCCTATAAACATCTTACCTTTGTCTTCAAACAAAATAATTATATGCTAATCCAGAAAAAGGTTCTTTCTTTCAAAAGGAAATTGAATATTTAGATCATATTGTCTCAGGTGATTTGAAAGATCCCTGCCTTCTCCGTGCAACAGATTCGGGGGTGCTAGCAGCAGAAGTTTCTTGCGCGGGGCAGGATCCCTCACTCAGGGCCTCACCCACGGATATCTGGACAAGAGACTAATCCCTTGGTTCTTCAAAAATCGAACCGGAAAAACTTCCCCCTATCAGAAAGTACGGGCGATTCCTCCAGGATATTTGTACTCTAATGTAGTCAGGGTCATTACTAACTGATCCGACCAAACGTGTGAGTCACTTGGTCAGATCAAGGAAGAAACTTGCACTTGGATTATAGAAACCAACACTTTTTTCCCCATCGAGAGGCACAACCGTTGATTCTTTTTCCATAGAACAATTACTATCTGGGATTTACTTCATCTATCGCATTATAATAGAATTGAGTCTCATTTTACGGATCCCAGATAGTAAATCCCATTATAATAGAATTGAGCCTCATTTTACGGATCCCAGATAGTAAATCCCAGATAGTCACAACCGTTGATTCTTTTTCCATAGAACAATTACTATCTGGGATTTACTTCATCTATCGCATTATAATAGAATTGAGTCTCATTTTACGGATCCATCAGTCCAGCCTAACCCCATCCAGTCCCATGGGTTAGCCAACCGCCCAACCACTGTAGTGATGGGATCCAATTAGGAATTTGGTTAGGTTTTGTCACGGGTACCAGGGAAAAGATTTCCCAGGCCCCCTAGCCGGATATTCATGCAAATTTAATGCTAGTCACACCACTTACGCACCCAATATGAAATTGCCTTTTTCACAGATTCAGCTATCTTTAAAACAATCATTTAATGAAACCATAGTGTCATTGATCATAAACCTCAAAATCTCCAATTAAATCCTTATCTCTAATCATTCCTTCATCGGTGTATCTATGGAATCATTGGCAACCAGAATGCTCACCTGTTTCTACATAGCCTTTCACATCCATAGGCTTCATATGCTCAAACCATTCACCATGACAAGTCATATGGTTTGATGCTCCAGAGTCCATATACCAAGTGTCATCATTTTCAGCATTTGTCATCGTAGATCCCACAACATGTTTCATGGAGCAAACAAGTGCTTTGCGCTGCCATCATTACTACTTGATGCATAATTTCCACCATGTTGTGCATAATGTCCACCATGTTGTGCTCTACCCTCTCTCAAATCATTTTGTTTGCGGAAACAATCACGTGCCATATGACCAAATTTTCCACAGTAATGGCATTCCACATCTTGCATAGATGTTTGTTGGCCTTGCCAACGTCCTCTACCACGAGGATTACCTCTGCCTCTCTGAGGTGTATATCCACGACCACCTCTAGCACCATATGTAGGCTGAAAATTCTATTGTGGTGACCTGTCCTGCCATCCATGACCATTACCACGGCCACGTGATGCAAATCTCCCCCTCCTGTCTCTAGATCCTCTTTGTGAATAGAAAGCCTGATTTCTGCCATTATCATCATGGCTAGTAGATGCATCATGAAAAGTGTCACTGAGTTTGATTTCCTCAACAAGAAAGAGTGAAACCAACTCATCAAAATCTGGTAAACTTGTACTCCGAAACCGAGATGGATGTATCAAAAGACTTATACTCCTTGCCAAGACCACGCAAGGTAATGTCTACCAAATCATCATCAAGCATGGGGGCATTGATTGTTGCCAATGCATCTGCATACTTCTTTATCTCTTATACATAATCATGGATGCTCCTTCTATTCCGTTTCACATTATGAATCTATTGTCGCAACAATTGAGACTTGCGAGCACTCGTGTCTGTATTAAACAGCTTTACCAATGTATCCCATGCATCCTTGGGATTCTCAGCATCATGTATATGTATGAGAATAGCATCCGAAATACATATAGACAGATAATGCAAGACTTTGTATGCTCTTTCTAACCATTGCTTTTATGAGCTATAACCTGTTGTTGTGTAGGTTGTCGGAGTAGTTCTGTGGCTCTGGCTCCGCACCTGTAATGAGATTTTAAAAATCTTTTCCCTTCAGAAAACTTTTGATCCTGTACTTCCATGCCTAGAAGTTCTTCCTATCCAACTTTTCACCCACAATTTGTACTGGATTATCCGACATATTTGCTCAATGCAAATACACCTTCCGCACACGTCCAAATTTGTAAACGAGCCTTCCTCAGCTCAACCACACTGTAATGAGTATTCCAGATACTCCAAAGTACACAACAAACTTCAATTTTGATGTAGAAAATCAAACTGTATGCATCCAAAGTGAACTGGTTTACACAGTCCAAGATACTAAGAGTACACACAATATGAAAAGGTACTCAACCAAATACATACTAGGGTTCTCTATAGTGTGAACCCAACTAAATGAGCTGGCGCTATAACTATGCCAGGCTCTAGAATGGCTGTCACACAGCCTGTCATCCCACTGGCCGCATATCACCCATGATCTCACCAACCATGCCAGTGGTGTAAGTGTGGGGCCTATCCCCCATGCGGGTCATCAGTGTCCACCGCCTCATTAGATGATCTTGATATCTCAACACTCCCCCTCGAGCTCAACTCCATCTCATGTACACCAAGCAAAGCCCTGAATCTGCGGAGCTTCTCTGTACCCACAATGCTTTGGTGAAGATGTCAGCGACCTGATCTTGTGTGCTGACATAAACAAGGTCAACGTCTCCTACCAAAACCTTCTCTCTGACAAAATGGTAGTAGACCTCTATATTCTTCGTGCGAGCATGAAAAACTAGGTTCCTGGCCAACTGTATACTGCTAATGTTGTCACAAAAAATGATAACTTGTCTATCCCCACTGATAGACCCAAATCTGCAAGTAGCTTTCTCAACCAAGCTACCTCACATGCTGCCATAGCAACACCTTTGTACTCAGCCTCTGTGTACTGGTGGATAGAGCAACCGTAGGCTGCTTCTTGTTGCTGCTCCAAGTCATAGCAGCACTCCCCAAAGAAAACATGAAGCCACTAGTAGATCTTCTATCTGAGATACTACCATCCCAATTAGCATTCTGTGTACCCATGTACCCATATCTCTATCCCAGTTTCATAAAATAGTCCACAATGCAAAAAAGTAGACCTCACATACCTCAGTATGCATCTCAATGCATCCAAATGCGGCTTCCAAGGAACCTGCATAAACTGACTCACCAACCCAACAGCATAGCTCAAATTTGGCATGGTGATCATCATGTAGATCAAGCTTCCTACTATCTGTCTATACATAGTAGGATCCTCCAAAATCTCTCCTGAATCTACACTCAACTTGTCATTCTGACCAATGGCACTGAGATAGGCTTACAGCCTGTCATACCATACTTGGACAACATGTCCAAGCCATACTGTCTCTGCAGTAATCCAATACCATGTGATAACCTAATCACCTCAATGCCCAAGAAATATCTGAGCTCCCCCCGATCCTTCATCTCAAACTTCTGTCTAAGCAAGATCTTTACATCAAAGATCTCTACATCATGGTCCCCCGTAATGATCAGGTTATCTACATAGATGACAACAAGCACAACTCCTCTATCACTGTGTCTCACATACAGCGAGAAATCTGCATTGGCTACATGAAAGCCAATAGTGATAAGATATTCAAAAATCTTGTCAGACCATGCTCTTGGTGCTTGTTTTAAGCCATACAAGGCTTTCTTCAACCTGCAAACATGCTTGGGGTGACTCACATTCTCATAACCAGGTGACTGCAACATATACACCTCTTTCTGCAAATCCCCATGCAAGAGTACATTCTTTACATCCATGTGATGTAAAGACCATTGCTTTGACGTAGCCACTACTATCACAACTCTCACTGTTGCCATCTTGGCAAACTGGGCTGAAAGTTTCCTCATAATCAATGCCATATGTCTGTGCATATCCTTTGGCTACCAATCTAGCCTTGTACCTGCTTATGCTTCCATCACTGTTATGTTTTACTTTGTACACCCACTTGCATCCAATGGCTTTCTTGCCTTCAGGCAATTGCACTAAATCCCAAGTCTCATTTCCATATAGTGCATCCATCTCCTCATCCATAGCTTTCTCCCAACACACATTTCCAACAGCCTCATCAATGCATGTGGGCTCTATAACCTGTACAACTTTTGCCATGTATGCATAGTGATGTGCCACATAACTAGCATAGGTAAACCTCTACACATGATTCTTCACTCTCCTAGATCTTCACAGCTTTGCATTCATGGCTTCCATAGCCTTCTTTACACTAAGTGTTCTCATAGCTGGTATCCCAAGATCCTTATCACAAGACTCATCTCTGAGCCACTAGACTCTCCACCTCAACATGAGAATGCCCTGCAAAAATGTCACGCATCCTAAGGGGCTCAATCACTTTCTCTTTGCCTTTATGTGATGTACTAATCACATTTGCAGGACTGGTATTATGACGCAGCCTGCCACTCCATGGTCTATCAACTGAACCACTAGATGAGGACTCTCCTGGTCCACTCAAAGACTGTGATTGCTAACTTGCATTCTATGCAACCACATTTCCACTCACATCAGCCCCAACAGCTTCTTTTCCAGCTGCTCATCTCATCAAAAACAGCATCCCTGCTTACCCTCAACTCACGTGTAGCAGGGTTATAACACCTGTATCCCTTTTGCTCAAGGGAATACCCAATAAACACACATTTTTCAGCTTTTGGATCCAAGCTCATCTGGCACATGCACATATGCAATGCATTCAAAGACTTTCAGATGAGACAAATCAGGTTTTCTACTAGTAAACCTCTCCTCTAGATTTACATCATGTATGGCTGCAGTTGGAGTCTTATTCATGATGTAAACTGCAATAGAAACAGCTTCAGCCCAATAGGTATGCAGCATATTCTTCTTTCCCATCAATGCTCGCGCAATCTCAGCAATGTGCCTATTTTTTCGCTCAGCAACTCCATTTTGCTGTGGAGTGTATCTGCATGTAAACTGTCTCCGAATACCATTCTTCTTAACAAATTCAGAGAACTCATTGGAGAAGTACTCTCCCCCTCCATCTGACCTTAGGCACTTTACATATTTTCATGTTTGCTTTTCAACCATAACTCCTGTATACTGATAGAGAGCCAATACATAACTTTTCTGGCTCCTTGGTTCCAATCCTCTGTAGCAGTCGGATTGATCTTCGGTATCTCCGGTGCCTCTTCATGCTCACCTTCCAGTAGTAGCCCTTTCCCATTAGGAAATTTGTCAACCGTGTAAGATTCTTCCTTCCCAGCTTTTGAGGTATACAAGAGTAAGAACCTCTCTTTTTTATCTTATAATTATTTCCCTCTATGAAATAAAAGAAAGATTCTATTTTACCCTGTTTTGACCTAGAGAGAGAAAATGTCTAGAGGGAGGTAGTCCAAATTTGAGATATTTTTGGATATAAAAATCCTCCTAGTGTCTAAAATGGGTTCCCCTAAAACAGAAATTCAAAAAGAACTTTCTAATGTGCAATTGGAATTAATTGAAAATAGGTATAAAGGATCTTAGCCTAAGAGTCTAGATTTTCAGAATTTTTGGATTTGGTCCAATTAAGGTTCCTATGGGCTAATAGGATCAATCCATGTGTGGGGAGGAGATAAATCCAATTTGTAAAAGAAAGATACCCAAAAATGAGTAAATGCCCACATAAGATGAAGAGTTGACTATGTACAAGGTTTATTAGTAAAAAACTATGAGTATTACTAAAAAAATGAGATATTTTGGGTATAATGAATCATTTTTGATACATGTGTAAGGAAAAGGGGTCCCTTCAAGGAGGCACCTATTTCACATATGTGGTGGA
Organism: Cibotium barometz; assembly: GCF_041138505.1. Taxonomy (NCBI): domain Eukaryota; kingdom Viridiplantae; phylum Streptophyta; class Polypodiopsida; order Cyatheales; family Cibotiaceae; genus Cibotium; species Cibotium barometz. Next base: position 64,911,211 of record NC_141049.1, read on the forward strand.
TTTTGAAACTCAAAAATATTGTGATATTTTTATCTCTCCTCTCTCTTGGATGAAACCAAATCAAAAGGGAACCAAACTAGGTCCAAATCTTGTCCAAATTCAACCAAACTGAACCTGGAAAATTCTAGAAATTAGTTGGACTTGGTTAGAGGCCTCCCTCACCTATAAATAGATCCTTAGCCTTTGTAAAAAGAATATGAGAAATATACTATGCCAGTATTTTGCTGAAATAATGATCTCTTTCCATTGCTTTGTGTGCAGCTTGTCAGAGTGATGGCTAGAACCAAGTCAACTGCAAGGAGTGCTGGCTATGGACTTTATGTACGTGAGGATCCGTCTAGCCACATCCAAGTGTGGCTTCCTAGGGACCTGCATAAACTGACTTACAAGTCCAACAACATAGCTTAAGTCTCTGGCCTTGGTCATGTAGATCAAACTACCCACTATGCGCCTGTATGTAGTGGGGTCCTCCAAAAGCTCACCTGTATCTCGGAAAGCTTTGTGTTCTGCTCCAATGCCACTAAAATAGGCTTACAGCCTGTCATGCCATACTTGGACAACATGTCCAAGCCATACTGCCTATACAATAGCGAAATTCCATGAGGTGATCTTACCACCTCTATGCCTAAGAAATACCCTAGCTCACCCAAATCCTTCATCTCAAACTTCTACTTCAAAAGCATCCTGACATCATGTATGTCTGCATCAATATCACCAGTGAAAATCAAGTCATCCACATAGATGACTAATAGCATGATCCCTCTATTTGTATTTTTCACATATAGTGAAAAATCTACATTGGATATCTGAAATCCAATGGTAACAAGATACTCCCCGATCTTGTTTTACCATGCTCTGGGTGCCTGCTTCAAGCCATACAAGGCTTTGCGTAACCTGCACACAAAATCTGGATGTGCATCACTCTCATAACCTGGTGGTTGCATCATGTACACTTCTTCTTGCAAATAACCATGAGAAAGCATTCTTTATATCCATTTGATGTAAAGACCAGCCCTTCAACTGCAGCCATAACAATGACAGCTCTCACAATTGCCATTCTTACAACCGGGTTGAATGTCTCCTTATAGTCTATGGCATAAGTCTGCGCATAGCCCTTGGCAACCAATATTGCCTTGTACCTGCTCACTGAACCATTAGCATTGTGCTTGACTTTATACACCCACTTACATCCAATTACCGTCTTTTCCTTAGGCAAAGGCACTAACTCCCATGTTGCATTTGCGTCCAATGCTTCCACCTCCTCATCCACGGCATCTTCCCATTTCGTATTTCCAATTACATGCTCAAAGCAAGTGGGCTCAACCTCCTGTATTGATTTTACCATGTAAGCATAATGATGGGCTATATATCCATCATATCTCAACCTGTCAACACAGGGTATCTAACCCTCATAGACCTACATACACCTGGATCACTGCCATGTGTCCTCAAAACAGCCCTAATTCTCCTTACACCAGGAGTAACCATAGATGGAATGCCAAGCTCCTGATCAAGGCTCTGCTCAGAGCCACTAGAGTCACCATCCACATATGAGTGACCTGCTGGCAAATCAAGCACAAAAGGTCGATCTACCTTTTCTTTCCCTTTCCGTGATACGTGTACCTACATCATTTTTCAACCTGCCTGACCATGGGCTAACATTGGATCCACTGCTCGAGGACTCCCCAGGTTCACTCAGTACATGTGATTGCTACTCTATATGTGGTGCAACATCAACACTTCTTACATCTGCATCTTCTGTTGCCTTCACTACTGGTGCATACTAGCTACTCATCTCATCGAAGACAACATCTCTGCTTACTCGCATCTCACCAGGTAGGGTTATAGCATCTATAACCTTTTTGCTCCATAGCATAACCAATGAAGATGCATTTCTCTGCCTTTGGATCCAACTTTGTTCTCACTTCATCAGGAACATGTACATATGCAATACACCCAAACACTTTCAACTGAGACACATCCGGTCTTATGCCTGTAAGCTTCTGTTCAGGAGTCATACCATGAACAGTTGCAGTGAGTGTCTTGTTCATAATGTACCCAGCAGTTGCTACCGCTTCTGCCCAAAAGTAATGTTGCATATTTCTTTCAGTCCCCATCAACACACGTGCCACTTCTGCAATGTGCCTGTTTTTCCTTTCTGCAACACCATTCTGTTGCGAAGTGTATCTGCACGTAAACTGCCTCTTGATTCCTTGCTTTCTCAAGAAATCGCTAAACTCATCGGAGAAATATTCTCCCCCACCATCTGATCTTAGGCATTTTATTTGCATGCCTTTTTCCTTCTCGACCAAGGCTTTAAATCTTTGAAAGTGAGAAAACACCTCACTTTTCTCCTTCATGAAATAAACCCACACTTTCCTAGTGTGGTCATCAATGAATGTAACATAGTAACAATTGCAACCTGCAATTGTTGCAGTCTTGGTCGGTCCCCATGTAGAGTCACCACAATGGTGGTGGGCACTAAGCTTTCTCCGCTAACATAAAGAAGAAGGGTAAGGATTCTTACCCTTTAAATTAGAAGAAAAAGATTAAATTCTTTTACTGCAGCAAGAAAGGGCACATAGACAAAGAATGCAAGAAAAAGCCCCGGTAAGCAGATGCCAAGAATGGCACTTTGAAGACCAAGGAAGAATCCAATCATGATACACAAAAAGGGGTATTTGTTGCCATTGAAGAAGTGCACATGCAATGAGATAGCTATTTTTTTAGCATATGATGATTCTTATGATGATTCTTAGAGCATCGATAGTGGGACTTCTAGGCACATGATTAGTCTCAAAAGGATTGGTATTCCTCCCTAAAGCCTATCAAAGATGACATCATGATGGCAGTGAGAAATGATGCAAAGTGCCCAATAAAATATTTAGGTACTATTTCACTTATGTCTAAAGAAGGTTGTACAAAAAGTCCTTCAAATATTCTTTGGGTTCTAGATATGAAGAGAAACCTCTTTTCTTTCTTTGCCATCATGGACTGTGACTTGTGGGTTCACTTCGACAAGAATGGTGCACTCATTCTTGATGGAGATTGCTCAGTGCTCATGAGAGAGAGAGAGAGAGAGAGAGAGAGAGAGAGAGTTATACATCATGCCTCTTGCTTGCTTGCTTGCTTCCATGTATGCATGAGAGAGAGTAAGAGAACAAGAGTGAGATAGTCTATTGGTGGGTAGAGTAACCATGGTGAGTGTGAAAACAATGGAGCAAAGCGGAGGAGATAAGCGACCATGGTGGGTGAGTACAATGGAGCAAAGCAGAGGAGTTAAGAGACTAAACAAACTTGTGCTTTGGAGATTGGCTCGGCATGGATAACAAGTTTAATAGTTGCATTTCCATTCTAGCCTAGCTTAGGGTGAGGAGTAACTTTGAGAATGTACATACTACTCACATACTATGGATGGTTATAGGTGGAAAAGAAATTGTAAGAGGTTAATACAAAAAATTCATATCCACATTTTATGCAGTCCACCAAATGGGTTCAAACAAAAAGGTAAATGAAAATGTGCTTATTGAAACAACATTATTATCCAATTAGCACATATATGTAATTTGTTTTTATGGGTAAATTTATCATAATAGCTTGATTTTTTAAATATTTTTAAAAGAAAAGATGACCTAAAGTTTTGATAACATCTCTTTTGTAAAATTTTACGCAACTAATCATTGTGTACTAACACATATACTCATGCAAAAGGGTACAACCACAAAACAAACGTATTTTATTTTATCAAATCATTCAAGAAGCATTTTTATATGGATTTTATCAAGCATAATACCAAATCCTTGTATATATTTATTGTTTATTACAAGATTTGAATTTAATTATTTATAAGATCCTTTTGTATAAATATAACCATAGGATATTTTTTATAGATATGATGCGTGACTTTAATAGCATGCTATGATCAATATTTTCTATATTTGGACAATGAGGAGAGATCATACATAGTGTTAAGATACAAACTCCTAGATTTTCAACAAAATTTGTGTGGTGGAGAACAATTTTCCTTTTCAAGGTGAGAGAAGAATAGAACTTTGGTAATCAATCACACATACTCATAATAGGAGGTGAGTCACATATATTCAACACTATATACTCTCTATCATATGCAAATTATTCATGAAAATGTACAAAAAAATATTTAGTGTAAAAAATATTTTTTTACAAGTGAAAATATGAATACTATGTGGAATAACATCATTTTATGGTGAGGATGGAATATGTTTTTTTTTGTAATTAATGGTTTAAATAAGGTAGATAACACGTAAATAGTAAAATTAATGATGTTGTTTTGACTTTCACATGATAAGAACTTTCTATTCTAAAATTGTATTGTGCAATGTATTCCGAATAAGCTTCTTAATGCAACTTGGGATGCATGAAATAATAAGTGATTGAATACTTTTAAAGTATAGTGTAATAAAATCACATTTAATACTTTTAAAGTGTGGTACGGAAAAAGGAGAAAGAAATAAAAACAAATAAAATAATAAGTGATTGAATACTTTTAAAGTATAGTGTAATAAAATCACATTTAATACTTTTAAAGTGTGGTACGGAAAAAGGAGAAAGAAATAAAAACAAATAAAATATGAGTTTGTGTGACTGACACAATTGGTTGAAATATGCAGGGCATTGCCACCGAAACATTGGGAGCCGGTCTCACATGGCCAAAAGCAAGAAAACAAGAAGAGTAATGGGACCATTGCAATCCATATGTATAATTTCTTTTGAATGATATCCATATTTTATGAAATGGAGGTGCCTTTCAAAAAGGTAGAAAGACTAACTTTAATATTAAAAGAAAAAAGAGAATGAAGGCTTTAAGACTAAATATTCTAAGATAGTTTTAGTAATGTTATAACATATATGAGAAAAGAGAGGTGGAAAGGTAAGATAGTTTTAGTAATGTTATAACATATATGAGAAAAGAGAGGTGGAAAGGTGCATGGAAAGAAGTGCATGTGTTAGTTTGCAAAGGTGCATGGAAAGAAGTGCATGTGTTAGTTAAGGTTGGATGCAAGAGTTCATTAATTTCTTTCATGTTAAAGGCATGAAAAATCTTGTAGAATATGGAATCCATTTATGCACACTCTACATATCCAAAAAATTGGGAAAATATTAGGATTGCTTTAAAGTATCGTGTATTTTGGATTGATGAGAGCGAAAGTTTTAGTTTTTCCCTCATGTGATGTCATGGCTTCCTTCACTAAGAAAGGAGGAATTTTTTAACTATCCTCTTGAGTGAAAAAGACCTTTGCAACCTTGAAACCTTAAAGGCACAAAGAAAAATGTTATATTGAGGGGGGTGATTTTTTTCGGGGGGGTGGGGGAGGGGGGGAGAGAGAGAGAGAGAGAGAGAGAGAGAGAGAGAGAGAGAGAGAGAGAGAGAGAGAGAGAGATGATATAAAAAATAGATCACCATTGTGCAAGAGGTGATGACAAGTAAGCATCTTCTCTACAATGCATCACTTTTGAGACTCCTTACCCTTTCCTACCTAATAACATGTAAGCATCTTCTCTACAATGCATCACTTTTGAGACTTCTTACCCTTTCCTACCTAACAACATGTCTTGAAACTCATTTTGGACTTTGCTTCACATGCTATTCAAGTTCTAGCCTTTAAATTATCTAAGCTAACAATTACAAATTATCTATCCTAGTAATCTAGCATGCAAAATAAAGGTTGTTACCATGGCCAATGCATCACCCCCTTATTCCATACCACATTAAAAGTTCTAGCAAAATCTAGGTCCTTTGTACGCTACACTAAAAGGAAAGGAGCAAATGCATACATTTCTCATTCTAATTGCATTATGTTGGATGATTTTGTTATTGGTTGCGAAGCATTTTTTAGCTTAGGGGACTAGTAATGGGTTCATTTGCCATTGATGTGAGCCAACCACCATCAAGTTAGACTTTCAATACATGTGCTCTACCTGCGCCATCAAGTTAGACTATCAATACCTATACCCTCCATAACTTTGCAAAGCGTTACACATTATCCCTTTTGCACATGCACTAGTTGAGTAAATGTCAAGCCAGTGACTTCATTTCTTTACATCCATTATAATGTAGAAGTTTAATAATATCCATAGAAGAAAAAATAATGGGGTGAAGGAGGATACATTGCCATTTCATGGATGGGGACTAGAAAAGTATGTAAACGCCCTAGGAATAGGGATGATTGATTGATACATCTTTCATTTATCTATTGGTTTTTAGAAGAAAGAACATGAGCTGTGCTGCATTTATAGAGGAGTGACTCGTACATGTAGGTGAAAATATTTTGGACATCATTGAAGTCTTCCATTCTGAGCTCTTCGGGTGCCTATTTTGTAAAGAGTTGACAATCAATGTCAAAAGTTCTATGCCACATGTGATTTTACAAAACTAGCTACAAATGCATGCAACATTAGACGGTTACTATTTGTCTATAGTTTGCTGACAGATTGCTATAATTATTGTTATTTGCCCTAGATTGGGAAAAAAAATTTGTGATATTTTCTACAACAATAATTTTGACATTAATTCACGTGACTACAATCGATTGATCATAAATACATGTAGAGCTCAACTTTTCATAATTAGCAAGAATGTTATGCATTCAAATAAAGACACACCACAAAAGTGACAAATACTTGTGAAGATCCTCCTCCTCCTTAGTTCTTGAAAAGATCATGTACATGCACACAACAATAATAACAAAGTAGAGGTGGGGGGGATAGCCCACTGGCGGTAAGGGCTCTTGCCCTACACCGCGACAGCTTAGGTTCAATACCCGCCCCCTCCTCCCGCGCATGCCTAAATGGCATGTGGTCTATCCATTCCCTTACTCAAAATAAATAAATAATATCCCTTGCAATAAAAAAAACAATAACAAAGTATGATTAATGCAAACCATCAACCTGAATTCAATGTATAAACTAAAGACAGAGTGTTTGATCAGATTGAAACAATACAAACAAGATCGTCAGGGTCCATGCACTAGGATCATAGTTCCAAATATTGCTCAGTATATGTGAGAATATCTAGTATGGGAACTTGTGTTTCCTCTTTCATTTTTATGAAATTTGGGAACGTGTGTTGCCTTGTGATATTTAAGAAATTATTTGGGAGAAATGATTGGCGATGCTACTTGGGTAGGCTACCCTCCTCCGTTTTCATCCCCTTGTGACCTTGAAGAGACTCTTCTTGCTCACAGGATTGCACAAGTTTTATTTCCAAGGAAAAGAAAGGGGGGAAAATTTGAAGAATTGTTACACTTGGCTTAGCTTCATAAGGGATTAAAGTTTCACAATTTGATTCTTGAAAACTAGCACATTTGACGTACCGAGCTTGTCGTTAACACACAGTAGTACTGAGTTGCTCAACATTCTTACTTCTTATAGATCTTGAATTAATGTTTGATGGTCTAGTATGTTTTAATAATCGTCCTTGCCTAGAAGTCGTTTTCTTGAATCCACAAGGGCCTATAGATAAATATTGAACCACCCCCGGCGGGGCTTATGTACATGCGTTGATCAGCGATAAAGAGTGACCCCTCTGCGTGTAATAGTGTAAGTAATTAGACATCGAGACGGTGCTTCCGAGATGCTGTAAATGAAATTTATTGATACAAAATTGTCAATGGTGCTCCTTGCACTTCCACATACGATCGCTGCAATGACAATATTGTCAACGGTGCTCCTTGCACTTCCACATATGATCCCTGTAGTGACAATGTCAATGGTGTTCCTTTTGCAATTCCACATATTATGATCCCTGCAGAGTAACAATGCCATTGACACGACTGAAATTTGCAATCCTCGCTTGGACTTCAATTGAAACCATTACTCGACAAAATTTACCTGAAATGGTCTTCTTTGAAACCTAAACTTTAAAGCTGGGTCGCATTTGAAGAATAAAACGGGCTTTGAAGCTCAGCCCTGAGATTCCCTAGTATATTCTATCTCCTTCATTTATATTAAGATATGTACTTTCGACGTAATTAGCTTAGAAATTTGTATTTTTGTTGATTAAACAATACGGGATTCCCGCTATGACAGCTTACGTTAAAGGTACACCGGTAAGCGAAACGAATCTGCCTACAATTACTTGCTGAACTTGCTATGATGAGCTGTTGATCAACGCTTGGCTAGTGCAATGGTCCTGACGACGATGTACCGGGACTATTATTATACGGTATTATATAAGGTCGACCCTAATTAGTGGTCAACAAGGAAACTGTGGCGAGTGTGTGTAGGCTGGTTGCCTCATGACGACCTGCAGTAGGTCATCACAACGAGGCTTGAAGTTCTGCAATCCTTGAATGAAGCTTCTCTGTCAACATTGTTTTTGATTGTGTTTGGCTACTAAGCTTTTGTGCACACACAGCTACGTTGGCCAGCGGAAGCTGCTACAAAGACGGTACTGGGCTGAAAAGGGATTCCTGAATCGTAACCCGCGTGATCCAACACATATATGCTCTGCAGGGGGGTCATGACGAGGGGCCCAAGAGGTGCAGCCCCTAATTTTGTTTTTGCGCTCGCTGTGCTAATTACTGTTCTCGCGTTCTTGTCAAAACCTCCCCATCAGACTCAACCCTGCATTTAATGTTGATCCTAAACCTTAATGAACGTCAACGATTCTACGTAGGTCCTGTCAGCAACCAGCAGAAGCCTCTCCGGCGCATTAACTGGTTATGTTACGATGCTCGCTGATCAGTTACTTGCTGTGCTCACGATTCGATCTGTGCCAAAACCTTCCCATGAAACTCTGAACAGCGAGCAAAGTCGTGCCACCTTCACCTTTGAACACATCGGTTTGCTTTGCGTCGTCCATGGGGTTTCTCACGACGCCATGTGGCTTAAGGGAGGGCTCGAGTTTTTTGATGACCAATTTGTTGCTTGCGTAACCATGAGACGGTAGTGAGGTTATGATATCCGGAAGAATTAATATCACTCATAACATGCGGATCCTAATTTCTGGTACTTGGAGAACGGTGGGCGCCGGGCGGACAAAGTAGAACAGCTGTTTGCGGGAACCCACGACTCACGAGCACGAAGGACGGTGAGAGTCGAAAGAGCGTAGTTGGCTTTCAATGCCAAACCACGCACGCGCGTACGTGCCCGCGGCCCCTAGGTCCTAGAGGCTCGGGAATCGGAGGCCCTGGCCCCTAGCGGGCCTAGCCATGCTCTTGCGGACACGACGACACACGCTCTCGAGTCTCCCCCTCCCCTCTCTCTAAGTCGACGTAAAGCGACTCCGTCTCCGTCTCTCTCTCTCTCTCTCTCTCTCTCTATGGGGTGGTGGTGGCGTCAGCAGCATATCACCACGCATCATCGACACCGAAATTCGGCGGTGGGGCAAGGGATAGCGCCGAGCGGACCCCTGCCAGCAAGCCACCAGCAAGGACGAGAACGAATTTTGGTACCTACCTTAGCTCTCCAGACTCCAGAGAGCAGACCGTGCGGGACGCGAGGAGAAGGTGTGTCCGCTTTTTTGCCCCCTCGGTACCGTCATTAGTCTATGTGTCAAGGTGTGTGCGCGCGCGTGCTTGCCCCTGTGGCCCGCTTCCTGCGTTGTAACTTGCAGTCGCATGAGCCTAGATCTCCCAAGTCCCCATCCCTTTGTGCGGGTCATCCACTTCATTCTTACTGTTAATCAAACCTTCATTTTAACAGATCTGCCCTTGGTACAGAGCGCTCCTCCCCAGTCCCCCCCCCCCCTCCCGGCGCAACACACCACAAGCTCTGAAATCTGGACTCTGCGAGCTCAATTGCAGCTACTCGCTCAGTTTTTAACATAACCCTTTCTTCTTCCCTTTGGCACAGGAGTCAACGCTCCCCCCCCCCCCCCTTCAAGCCTGCCTTCACTCCACCCCTCTCTGTGTAGCATGAGCTTCCCTTACCTACCTCCCCCACTCCTCATCTTTCAGTCTATGGTTTGGCCATTTTAGCTGCTTGAGCTTGCCGCTGCCCCCATAACTGAACCACATTCTCAATATTCTGATCCTCTTCAGCCTCCCCTGGATCTGTGCTTATTGCAACCAATTCTGCCGACCCCATTTGGCTCTTTCTCTTGTACTTGTTAATCACAATTGGCACTCCTACAACACATGTCACCATGCGGCAGTGATCTATTCCACCTTGAACGTGCAAAAGTCGAGAATGTGGTTGTGGCACGCTACACTGTCGTGACTTATGCCAAAGGATGTTTCATACATTGTACGCTGCATGACCCTTTTCAGTTCTCCTCTATCTTAAAGGCATGTTTTTTCAACTCTCAGTGAAAATTTCAAAACAATTGGCATATGCATTGGCTCTCGTCTTCATCACAATGCACTTATCTAAACGCATTTGCAGCTATGCACGCAAACAATGAGGCAGGGAGCTTCATGTAGAGCATTATTTTGTTTAACGTGGTCTACAATTTCCATATGGTCACGTAAGTGGGGTAGCATTGTGATTAAGCAAAGCTAACATTTGTCTCTCCTCATGATAACAGACCCATGGGGACATGTCCAGTATGTCATGGATGAATGCAAGTTACCAGTGGCGGTAAGTGGTGACAACTCACTAAGATCCAACATGATGAGATGAGCTCACGTTTGGTCAGTTCTTCATCATAAGGATCTGAGGACAGCAGGGGTCAATCAGTCATGGATGATATTTTTGAGCAGATGCTTTCCACTTCACCATGGGGAGATGGAGGGGGCATGAATAGAGCCTCTTGGGATGCAGCGGCAGCAGGTTCGGCAAACAATATGGCCATTGATTCTGCTGGGGAACTGCAAAGCCTACCCAAAATGTCTACAATGCCACTGATGACTATGGTTGGAGGTCTAGATAGCCAGGGACTGAGTAGGGCACTGCAAGAAGGCAACGGAAGATTGTCTCCAGAAGGCATGTTTAATATAGGTCAAGGGCATGGAGTACATGTAAGTAAACATGTTGATTTTTCGTCTCATCAAAGCGCAGACCAAGCTCTACATTTTAATTGGACATTCATTAAGCGAACCCATATAGCAGTTTTTAAGCTTCCCGGTTTCAACAGGCACCTCATCATTTGCACTCAATGGCACCTTCATGGCGCCAACCCTATATTGGTAGTGTGCCTCCAGCAGCTTCAGCTTTGGACCCAGGGAGTTCAGACACATTTCCACTGCAAGGAGAAGGCATTCCTCCTGATGTTCATCTAGGGAAAAGGGTACGAGATGAAGAAGATGTGTTGCTTGAAGGTCACCCTGGAAACATGGTAAAGGAATTATCTCAAGGCTTGTAAATGATCAATTTCCGCATATGAATTTAAGTGTGGTAATTGCTGCTCTCTGAGGATAAATCTCATTGCTTCCTCTAAAAAAGTGGACAAGTCTGTCATGTCTCTGCATGAGAGAGAGTGGGGGCGTGGGGGAGGTTGGGGGGGGGGGGGTTGTTTGATTTTGATATCATAAACATCTAACAGAAGATCAGAAGAGTGTAATGATCTATGAAAATAAATCATCGTGCCATACTGGCATGTATTAAAAAGAGACCAAAACTGACCACTAATTATCACAGATATACACATGCTAACATGTATGTACGTAAACACAGAGGATGGCATTATGTCTAACCAATGTATCAAGCATAGGGGATGAAAACATGATAACAGATGCATATCATGCCACCAGAAACCTGGAATGTGCATGAGTAAGGGGTACCTCCTAGCTGTCACCCCGTATCCTGTGGTTGTGAGCTCAGCTCAACAGTAAGTTCCTCCTTGGTATAATGATGTATCCTGAGGTCACCCCAACAGTAGGTTGCTCTGGATCAAGGATATGCCTTGAGATGGTTGAGATGGTTGCATGTTGACTTAAGATCATGGCTGCCTGTATTTACATCGTTGGAGGTGGATGCCTGGTGTTGGTGGGCTGGGATATCAGGGAACTGTCAGCCAGACTCATCATCGATCTTTGCATGAGTAGGTGGCCTTGAAGCTACTGTGAAAAATGTCTCTGGGCACCCGTGCATCTGGTCTGTTTGTCCAAACATACACACATTTTCTGGCGCTTCTGATGATGCTTGGGATGTGGGTCATGGCAAAATCCATTGTTTACAGATTCATATTACACAAAACCAGGGGCTAAAATCAGTGCAAGGCTATGGGGATCAGGGAACTCTGGGTCAAGATCCTGCTGGAGAAGCTGTAAATGGTGGTGGAAGGCCTCGTGTAAGGGCTCGTCGTGGTCAGGCTACAGATCCGCACAGTATTGCTGAGCGGGTTAGTACTTCAGGTCTTTACATTTGCAATAGGGCATAAGTCGAGGTCAACGGAATGTGATGTTTGCCATCAGAATCTAATCAGGCAAACTATTGATGTTGCCCCAACAGAACCGCAGAGAAAGGATTGCAGAGAGGATGAAAGCTCTTCAAGAGCTTGTGCCAGACTCTAATAAGGTGTGGCTTTTGGACCATGGCTTCTCTGGATGTTTATCTTTGGTACAATTTAAGTGCAGTAGGGTGTCTTCTTGGCATCTTTCTCGAGACTTTAGAAGTTAGGGTCTTTCCAGACAGAACCCCTGTCCGTGAAAAGGGGAGTTGTCACCCTCCTGGGCAAGGGATCTCCCCTGCCTGTCCGATGAGTGGGGGATCTGTCGTTGAAGACTGTAAGTAGCAGTCCCTTTGGACATATTTAGCTAATCTAAAAAGTTGCTGCAAATGGATGCAGACGGACAAGGCATCAATGCTGGATGAGATCATTGGCTATGTCAAGTTTTTACAGATGCAAGTGAAGGTTGTCATGCCAAAATATACCATTTTCCATAATTGAATTTCCTTGATTTATTGGTGTGACAGCCCATAAGTTTTTTCAAATCTGGGTGCTTACAAGTTTGGAACCTTGACTTGTCTGCTTTCTTGCTCAGTGTTTGAGCATGTGCCGACTTGGTGGTGCAGGTGCAGCCGCCCCACTCTTAGCTGATCTTCCTGCTGAGGTGAGTGCATTTGTCCCAAGAATGCCCTTGTTTTATGACTTCTAGCCATTCTCTCTCTCCTGCCATATCTGTAAGCGAGTTGTCAATTTGACCTGTCCATTTTTTACTGTGTTTCAGGGAGCTACCAACTTCCTGGCAGCAAACCTGGCTCAAGCCAGTGGGGGATTAGCTGCCACTCAAGAGGGTATGGCCTTAGCAGAGCGCCAAGTGGCACAGCTTATGGATGAAGATATGAGTGCAGCAATGCAGTATTTGCAAAGCAAAGGGCTTTGTCTTATGCCTATCTCTTTAGCTACAGCAATCTCAAGCACAGGTGCTCGGCAACATTCAGCCCCGTCCAAGGGTCCGGATGGTGCTGGAATCATGAAGCAAGCCATGGAGTCGCAGCAGGCAGCCGTGGCAGCAGCTGCAGTTGGGGGCAGTGGTGCTTCAATGATGGCCACATTAGTCAATAATGGCAGCAATGCACTTGTGAAAGATGGTGTAGGCAATGCTGATGGTCATGTGCCCAGAACAATGAAAGACATACAAAGAGATGGGGACGTGAATGAGAAGGCATCCCTTAGTTTACCATCCAACACAAATAAGGGTGGGCTCGAAAATAGAGGAGATCCTCAAAGGTAACTCACACATGGCATAAGTAGGTATAAGCAAGGTACCACCCATTGCAATGTCCGCCATAGCTTCTCTTTTCCATGTATGAATGCCATGGGTGTAAGGGGAAGACTGCTCTTGCTGAACTTGTAAATGGCTTTGGTGTTGGGTCTTAAGGCAGGTTATGCTGACGCAAGTGAGCATCACTCATCATAAAGATATGGCTTCGTGTTTCTACTCAAGCCGTAAATGGAGAAGACATTTTTTCGCTTGTGCTGATTTTCTCTTGATTATGCTGTTTCCCCCCCTCCCCCCCCCCTTTCGTTTCCCTAATCGCACCTCCTAAGGAGTAAAAACCCTAGTGGAGCATACGGCTAGGCTATCTTCAAAACCCCTGTTAGGGAGTGAGGCCTTAAGGGAGAGAATTGTCAACTCTGTACAGCTAGGTAACCTTGGGAGTGAGACAGGCCCGAGTTTCGAACTCAGGCCATTTACTAGACACCAACAGGCTACCTCCCCTGCCCCACCTTGTTTAGTTTTTCAATCAAGGTTTTCCAGTGAAAGATTCTTCTACGAGAGCAAGGCTGCAAGCTACGTTCCTTGTGTAGCCCGCGAAACAACTTTTGCCACATGAATATATATTAATCTTACAGAAAGCAGCATTTAATACTTCAAAATAACTCAAGTAATACTGGTTTTAGGCATATTGTTGCTGTGCTATATAGGAACCACTAAGGTATTTGTGCGCGGTGACTGGTCCTGTTCGAGAAGATTTGCCGAAGGTATCGAGCGCATGGGTTCAGTACTATGGGCTTTATGAAATCTCAATAACTTCTTGTGAGCCATGATCAGTCACTTTCTTCGTGTCGTCTAGTATATCAGCACATGTGGAAAACAAACACGCGCGGCTGTGTGTAATTTTTCATGTACGATACTGTACATATCTCTCGTGCAATGTTAAAGAACCATGGGACTTGAATGCATTGCGTGTAATTTCTCGTGTATGGTATTGTACATAGACTAAACATTGCGCGGTACAATTAAGCTAACATAGGGAGGACAACTTTTTGCACACGTGTTAAGACTGTTGTATATTTGGATAGACATATGTGTGTATGTACGTACGCACACATACGTGGAAGTGTGTGTACATGTGTGAGACAAAGGGGAGACTAGCCACATGAGTGTGAGAGACTCAAAATTTTGAAGTCCTTAACTCATTGTCATGTTTTGCTTGTGGTGTTAGGTTAACATGGTTTCGTCCACGTGACCTGTCATAAGATGCTTTGTTATTTTACTCATTCAATCGATTAACTTTTATAAGATGGTGCTAGAACATATAAAGCGGTCTTACCCTACGCTTATTGTCCAAATAGGGAAAGTCTATGGACCTAGTGTACATAGTTGCTTAAGACAAGTAATAGAGGTTGGATCATTTTTAAGTTTGCTTGATTTGGTGTTGAAGTTAGTCATTTATATATAAGTCGTTTTCGGCAATAAGCAAGACACAAACATTCCCTTGCAATAATTTACTTCTGAGGTCTTCTCTTCCCTCTTCTTGCTTGCTTGCATGCTATTAAATCTTGTTTGTTGCTTGATGGATGCATGCTAGGTAGATTTGGTTATAGGTTTTTTTTCTTGCCAATAGCTTCTTTTTCTTTCCCCACCTTTGTGTTGGTTGTAGCAAGACAGTGTGTGCAGAGAATCTAAGATTTGCAGGTTGTTGGTTGATGTATATTTGTGTGATTGGTCCACATATAGTTTGTGTGGTCCACATATAGTTATAGTATAACATGCTTATAGTACCACATAGAAGGTGATTATGTTAGAGATTACAAGTTTGTTATAAGTGTAGAATTTTCTACAAGCACCGTTTGGTAAGTTGCTGCAAGTCACCATGTAAGACATGGTCACTTACAAGTAACCACTGTCAGACATAGTTACTTGCAAGTAACCACTGTGTTAGAGATTGTGAGCGAGAAGCTGAACAAAAACAATTTCTAAGCATGGAAGTTCAGGCAAGAAACTTTCTCATGGGAAAAGGATACTGGGATTTTATTTCAATTGATGTGAGGAGGAGCCAAAGCTTCTAGAGAAAATTGTTATAGGACCATGGTACATGGAGATTAAATTATTCTACAAATTCAATAATAAAGGAATTAAACCATAATATCATAACATAAATCAAGAGTATGAATCAAAAGCATGAAAGATCAAGAACACAAGATTGGGTGCAATCTTTCCCCCCCTCCTCCCCTCCCCCCAATGTGAGTGGCTTCTTTTCGCGTGGGTATTTGTGATATATTCCAAAAGTAAGCTTTGAGCCAAAAATAGAGTACACATCCATATTTGGATTTTGCTATTTAATTAGCCTTTGTTCTCAAGCCTTCTAAGGTTTGCATAATTTTCTAATACAATAATCTAACTTGTGCACATATGCACATTATAAAATAAATCAACTAGTGCTCTCACACACACTTTATAATAAATTGACGTGTGTGCACACACATTACAATGATGTCAAAATAATATCAAACGCCATCACACGACCATAACATATTGCGAATATAATAATGAGATCTGTCCACACGCCACGGCTCAATCCACCATCCGTGCGACACCTAAATTGGTACCCTCACACTGTGCAACACCTAAGTCGGTACCCTTGCACACCTCATCACCTAAACTCATAAACATAAACCATGTCAGTAACAATCAATTAACATTGCATCAATCAATCCTAACGCGCTCATAAAAAATAGGCATCATCATAAAAAATATAAATCAAATACCAAAATGTCACCAAATACATGTGGGAGTCCACCCACACATGGAAATCCATCCATTACTGTCTAGTAAAAATACTCGGGCGTCCCCGTCAAATAATAAATGAGCATGACTATCATCCATCAAATAACATGGATCATAACAGTCTGATAACAGTCCCCCCCTATTAGTTGCGAAGCAACTGTCCTTAGTTGCGCAATCAATGAGTGGATGGCTTCATGGCACAAGTGGAGGACAAGATCATCATATCAAACAATTTTTGAAAATAAAACCAAACAAGTGAACGCATGTGAAACGGTTCTAAGTGTCCCATTCCACAGAGGTACCTTCCACATACAAACACCAGCTGGTGAAAGATAGAAGACATAGATGCGTCTGGTGTAGCCATGTGAAACCAATCTAATGTCCCATACCATAGATTAATTCCACACAACACTACCTTAAGAACAGAAGTTTGAGACGGAGTAACTAATTTCCGAGACATAACTTTTCTTTATTCTCAAATTTAGACTACAAGTCTTATTCCAAAAATGAAGTAGATCGAAATGGAAATTCTTATCAACTTAAGATTAAAAAATAATCACTTACATTACTATGAATAACTTGATGAATTCTGGAATTTTTTCTTGATCTTAATCTTGTAATTGTCTAACTAAATTCAAAAATTATAATCTACAAATAGGTTCATTGGGAATTAGGAGTGGCATAAGTAATCCCTGAGTTTTTCCCTTATAGCTCTATTAATCTTTTGGCAAGTTAATGCATTCGGCCACAAACTTGGCCATATCTACCGGACCATGGTATATGGAGATTAAATTATTCCATAAATTAAATAATAAAAGAAATTAAACCATAACATCATAGCATAAATCAAGAACATGAATCAAAAGCTTGAAAGATCAAGAACACAAGATTGGGTGCAATCTCCCCCCCCCCCACGTGAGTGGCTTCTTCTCGCGTGGGTATTTATGATATATTCCAAAAGTAGGCTTTGAGCCAAAAATAGAGTACACATCCATATTTGGATTTTGCCATTTAATTAGCCTTTGTCCTCAAGCCTTCTAAGGTTTGCATAATTTTCTAATACAATAATCTAACTTGTGCACATATGCACATTACAAAATAAATCAACTAGTGCTCGGATGCACACTGTACAATAAATTGACGCGTGCATACACACACATCACAATGATGTCAAAATAATATCAAACGCCATCACACGGTCACAAAATATTGTGAATATAATAATGAGGTTTGTCCACACGCCATGGCTCAATCCACCATTCGTGCGACACACCTAAATCGGTACCCTTGCACTGTGCAACACCTAAGTCGTTACCCTTGCACACCTCATCACCTAAACTCATAAACATAAACCACGTCAGTAACAATCAATACATCGCATCAATCAATCCTAATGCGTTCATGAGAAATAGGCATCATCATAAAAAATATAAATCAAATACCAAAATGTCACCAAATACACGTGGGAGTCCACCCACACATGGAAATCCATCCATTATTGACTAGTAAAAATACTCGGGCATCCCCGTTAAATAATAAATGAGCATGACTATCGTCCATCAAATAACATGGATCATAACAATCTCATAACAAAAACATCACTCCTCAACACGGGCAGGCCTTTAAGACTTGGCATGAGAAAGAAAACAAATTGATATGCTAGTTGTCTATTAGCATGTCGGAAGCTATGATAGATCATATACATGTCGCAAGCTATTAGCATGTTGGAAGCTATGATATGTCATCTACATGATGTAGCGACACCTAATGATGCATGTGATACCTCGGTTAAGCTATATAGCACTGAGTATCACGGCAATAAAGATGTGATTAAAACAAGACCTACATAATGTGCATAGGAATAAGATGAGTTACTCATTGAAATTTAAAGGGCTTGTAGATGCGCTTCTCTCTATATTGGAGCTCCTGTTGATGATGATGAGACGACTTGGTATCGATCCTATTGAATGGGCTTGGTAAAGAGTATGATTAGTTTTGAACATCTATCCGACCTCAAGAAAACTTCCGAAACTTTGAGGATCTTATAGCCCTTTTTATCACCCCACTTAGGAGATAAATGTCAGGATTAGATCATATTCTTGAAATATGCAAGAGAGCAGGCCTTCTACATGAACACAGGTAGAGGTAGAGGCAGATTATCATCTAGAGGTAGGTGTAGGTCATTTTGGAAACAGAAATCATGGGCATCAATAGGAATCTAATGAATAAACAAGTGAAAAAGGTAACTCTAGAGGCATGGGGAGTCAAAAAGGCCAACGTGGAAAAGGTAACTCTAGAGGTAGGGGGAGTCTGAGAGGTTGAGATGGATCGCAAAGAAACAAAAATGAAAATAGCATGGAGTGCTTTTATTGTAGCAAAACAATTCAAATAGCAAAGGAGTGCTATAGAAAGAAAAATGACATTAAAAGTGAGAAGCTACATCAAGGAAACTATGCATCTTCAAGCAGTTGAAGATAGAAGTGAGTAGCTTTTTGTCATGCAATATGACTACAAATGCAAGAAACCTTGGAGATGTATGGTATGTTGATTTGGGTGCTTCTAACCACATGACCGAGAGTGGTTTATAGATATGAAGAAAATGAAAAAAAACTAGGGTATATGGAAACAGGTGATGATATTGTGGATCTTATTGTGCATGTTGGTAAGGTGCCATTATCTATGCAAGATGTGGAAGTGAAGTACTTAGCTAATGTACTTCACGTTTTAAATATTTTAAAGAACTTGGTTTTAGTTATACAAATCGTTGAACAAGGTCAATAAGTGAGGTTATGTAGAAGATTTCAATAACTAGTTCCGTGTGGTTTGCAAAGGGCAAAAAAATTAGAAGAATGTTTATATCGGATGTACTGAAGTGAAGTTTGTATGCTCAAATCCTTAGGCCTAAAGTATTGTTATAGGTTTGGCGAAGTTCAAAGTGGATGGGTTACACAAAGTATGTGAAGCATGCCAGTTAGGAAAATAATCTAAGTATGCCAGTTATTGGGAAAACAATCTAAGTATGCATTTCCACACATGATAGGAATGTACGTCAAGACCATTTGATGTGGTGCATTCTGATGTTTGGGTAGCACCGACAAAAACAATGTTAATCAAAGGATGCCACTATTATATATCTTTCATTCATAATCACACTAGGAAGGTGTGTCTTTACTTTATGAAGGAGAAAAGTGAAGTATTTATACGCTTTCAAAGTTTCAAGACTATGGTTGAAAAAGACAAAGGCATACACATATAAAATGTCTAAGGTCGAATGGTGGGGGAGAATATTTCTCCAATGAATTCAATGATTATCTAAGAGAGCATGAGATAAAGAGGTGACTCACATGCAAGTACACCTCGCACAAAATGGGGTTATAGAAAGGAAGAATATGCATATTGCAAGTTATGAATGAGAAAGAGGGATGCCTCATTATTTTTGGGCTAAAGTAGTAGCAACTATAGTTTATATTATGAAAGGAGCCCCCAATGTAGCAGTTCATGGCATGATGCCTGAATAGAATTTTACTGGTAGAAAACCAGATTTGGCACACTTGAAAGTGTTTGGACGTATTTCCTATATACATGTGCTAGATAAAGTGAGAAGGAAACTGTTAAGATGGCAAGCTCAACATGAGCTGACACTCACGAGGCGCCTGCATGACCGTTCGACATTTATATCACTGGCGAATAGCACTGACATATCTTCGCCAGAGATTCTATAGTTGGACTACACCGACTAGTCCACATCTACCCACTCCTCTTAGCGTGTTCACATTATGAATCGCTTTATACTCTATTATGTGTGTTAGTCACTTTATCTTCTTTGAAGACCTCTTTTGTTGTGTGAAGAAGAAGAAGAATAATTTTTCAGCCTCTCAACTTGTGTGCTCTCTTCTAGGGGTTTGTGTGAGTGTGTGTGTGCTTGCAAGAGCTCAAGCTCTCTTCTTCTCTGTATCTTTTCATGGTATCAAAACCTGGTTCATGCTAAGGGCTGAGCGGCAAGCAAGAGAAGCACAGGAAGCAGTACGAGGGTAAGAGTTTCATCTACTCTTCCCCCTTTGTGTTGGCTACTACACCCTTGTTTGGAGCTCTTCGGGAGGCACCAGCAAATGAACTCCAATTGAGAAGCTTTCTCACTAGATGGATTTTTCAAGCCAAAAATGCATTTCGGGCGTGTCTGGACCTCAATTTTTTAGTTCGCATGCGTCCAGTACTGTGGGTAAGTTTCGATTCTCTACAGAACTCTATTTTTGGAACTGCAGGAAGGGTGATTTGTTGTTCAAACATTGTGTGTATTACAAAGAGGTCTCAAAGTTTCCATTAGGTGTATGTATGCAAATTGAGGTCACTCGTTGTGACAGTTTGGGTGCAGTATAGTATCGCTGTGCAGAGAATACAACAGTTTGTGCAAGTCAAACAAGAGTGTGTTTTTGGTAAAATTGTGTTATAGACAAGATGTCAAATGATGGAATAAACTAGATTGTTGCCGCAGAGAAGCTTGACAAGAACAACTTCCATGCTTGGAGGTTTAGATTGACCAATTTTCTGATGGGAAAAGGTTACTAGGACTACATTGAAGGTGAACAATGAGGAGGCACCGGAGATACCGAAGATTAATCCAACTACTGTTGCATATGTAAAAGAGTTTAAGGATTGGAATCAAGGAGAAAGGGAAGTCATGTATTGGCTTTCTATTACTATATATGACACCATGATTAGGCATATACGGGATGCCAAGTCACCTAAGGAGGCATGGGACACCTTGGTGAAGCTGTATGAAACTAACACCAAGGCACGAAAGATTCAGTTGAAGAATTAGCTTCATACCGTTTGGAGAAGAAGAATATGTCTTTGAATGATTATGCCTTGAAGATCAAAGGAATTATGGAATCCCTTGCATCAATTGGTATTTATGTTGATGATGATGAAAGGTGGAAGTGTGTCTACGTGGTCTCAAGCCACAATACAAGGTGCTCAAGACGTCTATTCAAACTCGGGAGAACATTCCCAACTTCACAGATTTGGTGTCAATGCTGATCATTGAAGAGAAGAACTTGGGTGAAGATCACCAGTCTTCACAAAACAAAAACAGTTCAAAGCAGCAGGCCTTCTACACAAGTGCAGGTAGAGGACAAGGTAGAGGTCATGGATGTGGCCAAGGCGGTGGCCAAACATGTAATCAGAATTATGGTCAGCAGAGCAGCAACACAGTCCCAAGATTCACACAACAACACACTAGTGGAAGAAGCTAATTTAGAGGCAGGGGGAGTCAACGAGGTCATTATAATTGGCAAAGGTAGCATAATGATACAAAAGGTTGTTTTTACTATGATAAGTCTGGGCATGTGCAGGCAGATTGCTATAAGAAGTAGAGTGACATGCAAAATGGAAAAGTGCACCAAAACAACTATGCATCCTCTAGCAGAAATAATGAGGATAATGAGAGGTTGTTTATTATGCAACATGTGGTTAATATTGTGTCTGAAAATGATGTAGCAGCATGTAAGGATGATGTATAGTATGTTGATTCAGGTGCTTCAAACCACATGACAAGTCATGGTGAGTGGTTCAAAAGGAAATGAAGAGTCTTGAAAGACTAGGTTTTGTTGAAACATGGGTGACACTACTCATCCGATTGCCCATGTTGGGGATGTGCCATTTATGTATGCAGGATGGTAAGGTGAAGTACCTTGCAGATGTAGTTCATGTTTCGAACATTACAAAGAATCTGGTTTCTGTTGACCAGATGATTGAGCAATGTACTAGATATTATGCATTCAGATGTATGGGGTCCTACGAAGAATATGTCTATGGGTGGCTGTAGGTACTATGTTACATTCATTGATGACCACACGAGGAAAGTGTGGGTATACTTCATGAAGGAGAAGAGTGAAGTGTTCACTCATTTTCAGAATTTCAGAGTTATGGGGCTGAAAAACAGACAGGAAAACATGTGAAGTGCCTAAGGTCAAATGGAGGGGAAGAATACTTCTCCAATGAGTTCTCTGAATTCTTGCAAAATAATGGCATTCAGAGATAATTTACATGTAGATACACTTCACAACAAAATGGATTTACTAAGCGGAAAAATAGGCACATTGCAGAGATAGCACGAGCATTGATGATGGTGGCTGAGAAGAATATGCCACATAGCTATTGGGCTGAGGCTATGTCTACAACAGTTTATATCATGAATAAGACTCCTACTACAGTCGTACATGATGTAACTCCAGAGGAGAATTTTACTGGCAAGAAACCTGATTTGTCTCACTTGAAAGTTTTTGGATGTATTGCATATGTGCATGTGCCAAATGAGTTACCTACCAAGCTGGATCCAAAAGTAAAAAAATGTGTGTTTATTGGGTATTCCCTTGAGCAAAAGTGATATAGATGTTATAATCCTACTACATGAGAATTGAGGGTAAGCAGGGGATGTTATAATCCTACTACATGAGAATTGAGGATAAGCAGGGATGTTGTATTTGATGAGATGAGTAGCTGGTATGTTGCTGAAAAGAATGCTGTTGGGGCTGATGTAAGTGGAAATGTGGTTGCATAGAATGCAACAGTCATTGAGTGGACTAAGAGAGTCCTCATCCAGCGGTTCTATTGATGGACCATGGAGTGGCAGGCTGCATCATAATACCAATCCTAAAAATGTAGTTGGTACATCACATAAAGGCAAAGAGAAAGTGGTTGAGCCCCTTGGTATGCCTAACATTTTACAAGGCATTCTCTTATTGATGGAGATTTTAGCGGCTTAGAGATGAGCCTTGATGAGGAGCTTGGGATTCTAGCAATGAAGGCACCTGGTGTGAAGAAGGCTATAAAAGCCATGAATGCAAAGTTACAAAGATATGGAAGAGTCAAAAATCATGTGCAGAAGTTGACTTATGATGGTTATGTGGCACATCACTATGCATGTGTAGAGGTTGACTTATGATGGTTATGTGGCACATCACTATGCATGTATGGCAAAAGTTGTGCAGGTTGTAGAACCCACATGTTTTGATGAGACTATTGGAAATGTGTGTTGGGAGAAAGCTATGGATGAGGAGATGGATGCATTGTATGGAAATGAGACTTGGGATTTGGTGTCATTGCCTGAAGGCAAGAAAGCTATTAGCTATAAGTGGGTGTGTAAGGTGAAACATAACAGTGATGGTAGCATATGTCACCATTTGGTCCATCTCCATTTCTGGAGCCACTTCTATGGGACTGTTACTCCATAGAGCAACCAGATTTGTGTCATGTTCACATGGGGCCATGCCAATGTTCCATGTGAAAGGGCCGGTCTTTTGGTGTCACATGGACGGGAGCCAGATTAGTGCCACCCGTGTGTGACCAGTGCTGCGTCACATTGACGGGAACCAGTTTCGTGCCACACGTGTGTGACTTGCTTCATGATGTATGGACGGGAGCCTATTGGTGCCACCCCTGTATGGCCAAGATGGCGTCTTACCTATGGGATTGTCACTCCATATAGGAAGACCAGGACATATCTTTATATTTCTGTCGTGCCAGTTTTGTGCCCGACAAGAACTTCTTGTACAAGTTTCATGAAAGGAAGATTTCGTCCATTATATGTGCACATGCATTTATGCTTACATGCATAAATTTGTTTTTGCATGACTTGTTTGCGTGTGTCGGCATGTTATGTCGTGCCTGTACACTAGACGGGGACGCCCCCAGTGTACCGTGGAGTGCTGTTTACTGACTCACTGGTCTGGCATGTGTGAACATGTGGTAAGTATTTTCATTTTGGCCCTTTTAAAAGGTAAAATACAGAAACTATGGTAAACCTTAATATTTATAAGTATTTCCAATATTTATGTTGCTGTTGTTGTTTCCATTGTTTAATATCAGTTAAATTAAGTGTTCTAAATATATGTATATTGTCTTCCGATCTGTAGGCCTTCTGTAGGGAGCGCTCACTTGGTATCAGGGCCCGGTCGTCTCTCTTTCTCAAGAGGAGACACAGAGTTCTGAGATCGACAGCAAGTACAAACACTTGATTCAATGGACAGCCAGGGCAACCCATTGGAAGTGCCGAATTCGAGGGGCCAATCAAGTGCTTCACAGGATTCTGATGCATTGCATGGAAGGCATAAGCCTCTTGAGAGAGTCTATGACAGTGCATTCATGGGACAACCATCACGTGGTAAAGAATCCATGCATGAGGAAGAGCCCAATGCATTGAGGGCTGAGTTGGAGCACATGAAGAGGCTCTTGTAGGCAAAAGAGCAAGAGTTGAAATTCTTGCATGAGGACCCCCATGTACAAAGTGTCATAGAAGCCAAGAAAGCTGATGCTATGGTGGACATGACTTTTGAGTCTATGGCTCGAGAAGTGGGCAAGAAGCCAAGGGAGTTGGCACTCTCTTATCTTATCCGAAAGGGTGACCTAAAAGAGGGAGAGGATGGACAGCTTATGTTCAAGAATCCACCCCGTTTGAAGCATGGAGAGCCAGCCTCTCAAAGGCTAAGATCATTTTTGCATAAAGAAGAAGTATCGATCACTTCTTGCCATGCATCCACTCCTCATGGCAAAGGAGGAAACAGATTCATGCATGCTGAAGGCCATATGGATTCCAAGTATGTACATCATGGGGATAGTGGTCGGCATGCAAGCCAAAAGACCTTACCTACTGAATTGTCTCGTGTGGTGAGACAATGCATCTTTCTGCGAGGACACATGCAGTGGGGCCACAAGAACCAAAGACCCATGTCGCTTTGGCTAGTGAAACACCTAAGATTGCCCCATGAAGCTCATGTAGAGAGAGCTGCCCCGTTGGACAAGGGCAAGAGAGAAAGAGGCAAGAACTTGAGCCTCATGCCAAAAAGCTTAAGGAGTTCAAGGCAGGGGACAAGTCAATGAAGTTTGATGCCTATCATGGGAGTTTGATGCCTCTAAGGTGCTTGCTTTTGTGGCTCAGTTTGATTATGAGTTTTTGATTATTCTCTTCAATAAAATTAAAGGTCCCGTTTCATTCAATTCTGCCTCAAAGTTAGCCAAGTGTGTGATCAATTCTAGTCGCATTGCTGCTCTTGTGGCACTTAAGGTTTGCTAAGCACTGTGAATCTTATTTGACCCACTCTGATGTGAATTGTAATGAGGCCACTTTCTTTTGTGCATTTTGTGAAGAGGACTTCACTGAGAAGTCCAAGATCCGTCATGCAAGAATGTTCTTAAAGGAGACATCTGCCCATTGGTGGATCACTGAAAAGACCACCAAAGACCCCATTTGCACTTGGAAAGAGTTTGACAGATTTTATGCCCAATTCTTGCCACCAAATGCAGAGCATACACTCACCTTAAAGTTATTAAGAGACTAAGGTTGAGTAGAAGGGTGAGAGAAGGGTGTGAGTGTGAATGGACTTGAGGTCCACTTGTTCACCTATTTAAAGGTGAGGCCATGAGGCATTTTGCATGAGAGCAAGCCCTAGTTGTATGTATAAGCAACTTAATAAGCAAGATATTATTCTTGTATTTTGTGAGTCTCTCCTCTCCACACACTTGATCTAGCATGAGCACCACGTTTTCTCATCTTGGTATCTAGAGCTTAGGTGATTTGAACCACTTGTGGTGTAGTTTAGATCAAAAATATCTATTTTTCCTTATCCTTCTTGTGTGGAGCTCAACTCTTTCATGGTGGAGGAGCTACAGCAGGCTGTAGAGGGCATATCTCTCCACAACTTCTTCATGGGAGATGTAGAGAAGGAGCCGGCGCATCATTTCGTACAATCAATTTGGTGATTAGTCCAGTATTCGCCGCGGCATTTTCTCTGCAGTCTGCCGGCGCCGTTTTTCTGTTTCGCTTGCTGGTCGTACAGCCATAGCCCGGCTGTAGACCACAATAAGCTAATCTACCTTAGGGCTATGGTATCCCATTGTGTCTACTTGCTACAGCTATGATATGAGCTTATTTCGTCCACGGATGCGTCGGCAGGAGAAAAAAAACCAGGCGCCTCTCTCATTTTCACTCAAGCTTTCCATTAAAGCTTGAGTTTTTTGGGTTTTGCTCTCTCTAATCATCTCTCCCTTCCACTAATCACTCAAGTGTGAGAGTGCATTAGTATTGCTGGTCCTAATCTTGATTTTGAAGTGTTTTCCATCTACATGAGGTAGCCATAAACCTCATACCCGTCAAGCTTCAACACCGACATCAAGTTTTAAGCTTTCAAAGTGATTAAAGTGTGCTTTTAAGCACTAATTGTGTTGTTTAACACTAATCACTCTGTTAATCCAATAAAGGGAGGTTATACTAAAGTTTTTTTAAACACTCATAGTGTTATTAAACACTAATGGTGAGTTAATCACCAAAATAAGTGTTATTTTATACTAAAAATGTGCTTTTTAGCACTAATTGTGTTTTATACACACAAATGGTGATATTAATCATCAACTAAAGTGTTGCTAAACACTAAGGTAGTCTTAATCATCAAAGGAGGAGGTCATCTACATTACAGAGGCTCTTCTTCATCAACATGGAGGCCGGGCACACACCATAAGTGCTACATTTCAAGCCTTCATCAACAACCACTTCTTCCAAAGAGGAATGGTGCAACCATGAATCAATTGCCTTCACCTCCCCATTTAAATCTACCTCACTACCCATGGAGGAGATATGGTATTCAAGGAAGCATCGAGCATGTTGGAGGACCATCTAAAAGCAAACCACTTAAGCAAGGGTGGTAGTCTTGTCATGATCATTGTGCGAGAATGGTCAAGGTGGAAAGCATATGGTGGAAGCAATGGCATGTATGTCTCAACCATGTCATCTACAAGAAGCCAAGCAAGCACAAAGAGTGGGGTGCACCATCATTGAGGTGTACATCTTCATCGACAACAAATAAAGACTTAGAAGGCATCAATGTAATAGCCTCTAAGGCTCTAGGAACACTTTTGTAAATCCTAGATAACCACACCTATATTCAAGCCTTGTATGCCTAATGTTATAAAGGCATCTTATGTCCAATACCACCTATTCCATCCTTCCATAGTTGGTATTGAGGGGGGGTATTAAGAGACTAAGGTTGAGTAGAAGGGTGAGAGAAGGGTGTGAGTGTGAATGGACTTGAGGTCCACTTGTTCACCTATTTAAAGGTGAGGCCATGAGGCATTTTGCATGAGAGCAAGCCCTAGTTGTATGTATAAGCAACTTAATAAGCAAGATATTATTCTTGTATTTTGTGAGTCTCTCCTCTCCACACACTTGATCTAGCATGAGCACCACGTTTTCTCATCATATTAAGAGACTAAGGTTGAGTAGAAGGGTGAGAGAAGGGTGTGAGTGTGAATGGACTTGAGGTCCACTTGTTCACCTATTTAAAGGTGAGGCCATGAGGCATTTTGCATGAGAGCAAGCCCTAGTTGTATGTATAAGCAACTTAATAAGCAAGATATTATTCTTGTATTTTGTGAGTCTCTCCTCTCCACACACTTGATCTAGCATGAGCACCACGTTTTCTCATCAAAAGTGGGATAGACTCGATCAAAAGGATAATGAGAGTGTTAGCAGTATGTGAGCAGATTTTGGAAAGTTTTGCTCGAGGTTACTCCTTTCATGCAACTCTCTACCGAGGATGAAAGGAAAAGAAAGTTTCGTTCCGTTTTGCAACTAGCCTATCGTTCGGGCATTGAATTGCACCCGAAACACACTTTACAGAGCAGCTTATAGCATATGCTCTTGCTACGGATCAATTGGTGCTTAAAATCAAGCAAGATCAAGGTGGTTCCAAGGGCAAAGAGAAGGCTGTCCCAAACCTGCAAAAAGGTGGACATCCACCTAAAAAGAGCTTTTGGGAAGTCCAAAAGGGAGGTAAAGCTGAAAATACCACATCCAAGGATCATGGGCCAAAGAAGAACAAATTTGGCTTGACTCCCGAGCAAAGGGAGCAATATGCAAAGGAGGGGAAATGCTTTTCTTGTGGCAGTAAAGAGCATATTTTTAGGCAATGCCCCAACCGCAAACAAAAGCATGAGGAAAAGTAACCCAAGGCAAATGTGCATGCAGTTCCCGATGTGCAGGGAAACACGAAGCATGATGGTAAAGAGAGGATGGTATGCAAAGCCTGGGGTCAGATTAAGGATTAGCCCGCTCTATTTATGTTTGATGATTGTGCAACAAATAATTTCATCTCTACCCAGATGGCAGCCGCCTTGGGCATTGAAGTTGAGGACATGGGGCCTCAAATAGAAGCAGAAGCTGCCTTTGTTGGTAAAGAGGTGCAGGTTACCCCACTTATTGGGAAGTTGTGCATACATATTCAGGGATATCTTGATCATGAGCATTTCTTGGTTGCCTCACTTAATGGATGTGATGTATTGCTTGGCAAGCCATGGCATCATAGGCTTGAGCCCCGCAAAGAGTACAAGACAAACAGAATTTTATGTATGCATAGAGGCCGCATGCATGTTATTGATGCTGGCAAAGAAGGGGATTCTATCCGAGTTGTATCTCACATCCAAATTAATAAAGCAATGAAAAAGAGTCTTTCAACGTACTTGGTTTTTGTTCGTGACAACATTGAACCAAGTCATGAAAATGTGGATGTTTTGACTCAGGATAGGCTGAATTTTCTTCATGCATACAAAGATTGTTTTGTTGATGCATTGCCAAGTGAACTACCTCCTCAAAGGCCCAAGTATCATCGCATAGATCTTGTGCCAGGTAGTTATCCACCTAACAAACCCGCATATTGTGTGAGTGCCGCACAACAAGAAGAGATTATGAAGCAAGTTAATGAGCTTTTGAGAGAATAGATTTCCAATCCCGTGCATTGATGACATTTTGGATAAGCTTGATGGCTCGGCTTGTTTCAGTCGTATTGATTTAAAGAGTGGTTATCACCAGATACGAGTGGTGCCAAAGGATGTCCACAAAACTGCATTCAGGACAGCTTTTGGATTGCATGAGTTTTTGGTGATGCCTTTTGGTCTCACCAATTCCCCAGCCACATTCAATCGTATGATGGATAGGATATTCCGACCCCATCAAAAATTCACAGGTGTATTCTTTGAGGTTTTCTCCAAGAATGAGCAAGAGCATAGGACTCATTTGGCTATAGTGTTTGAAGAGTTGCGAAAGCATAAACTCTTTATTAATGCTAAGAAAAGTGAGTTCTTTCTTTCAGAGATACACTATTTGGGCCACATTGTATCCAAGGATGGTGTAAGAATGGATCCAATGAAGATTGAAACCATTCAAAATTGGCCAGAGTTGCAAAATGTACATGAGGTACGTAGCTTTCTGGGGTTATGTTCATATTACAGGCGCTTCACAAGGTATTTTGCTATGATTGCCACGCCTTTACATGATCTCATGAAGAAGAAAGCCACTTTTAAATGGACCTCAAAGGAGCAAGATGCCTTTTTGCAACTCAAGAATGCTATCATATGTGGACCCATCTTGATTGTTCCCGACTTGCAAAAGCCATTCATCACGGTGGAATGTGATGCATGTGGGAATTGTATAGGAGCTGTCCTAAATCAAGAAGGTCATGCAGTTGCATATGAGAACCGTTGATTGCATGATGCCGAGCTTCATATGGACATCTATGAAAAAGAGATATTGGTTGTAATTCATGCCTTAAAGATATGGAAACATTATCTTCTCAGGGCTGAATTTGTAGTCAAGACAGATCATCAAAGCTTGAGATATTTTCTATCTCAAATAAAGCTTTCGGAGAAGCAGATGAGAATGGCAAACTTTCTTTCCATGTTTCATTTTCAGATTGTACATACTCCGAGAAAGAAGAATGTAGTGGCAGATACATTGTAGTGGCAGATACATTGTCCACAGGAGTCCTTATGTGGCTGCAGTTTCAGTGGCCTCTCATGGGGACTTATCTGCCATGCGAGATTTGTATCAGTTGGATGGTGATTTTTGCCATGTATGGACTAATTTGATGGCTGGTCACTCACATGCCTCATGTGATCAAAGAGGGTTATCTTATGAAGGATAACTGCTTATGTGTGGTGAAGGATATACGTCCAAAAGTTATGGAGGAATGTCACACTCCACCTTATGCTGGTCATAGAGGTATCATGCCTACTACACGCATGATTGAGAGAGATTTCTTTTGGCCAAGCATGCGTAAAGACATTGAGGCCTATGTACGAGAATGTCTTACTTGCCAAAAGGTAAAATTTGACAGGCAAAAGCCTCCAAGTTTGCTTCAGCCATTGCCTATTCCCTCGCAGCCATGGGAAAGCATTACTATGGACTTTATTATGGATTTACCTAGATCCCAGCATGGGAATGATGCTATTTGGACCATTGTGGACAGGTTTAGCAAGCAAGCTCACTTCTTGCCTGTCAAGAAAACCATTAAAGTTGATCATATGGTGAAGCTTTTTCTTGCTCACAAATTCAAGCATCATGGTATGCCAAAGTCCATCATTGGGGATAGAGATCCCGGGACTACAAGCCTCTTTTGGAGGGATTTATTTGATAACATGGGCACTAAGCTTGAAGTTTCATCAGCTTATCAGCCCCAAACGATGGTCAAAGTGAAGCTGCAAATTCAGCCGTGTTGGATTTATTGAAGTGTTATGTGGCAGATCAAAATACTGTGTGGGAGAAGTATCTTCCACTTGTAGAGTTTGCCTACAATAACATAGTTCATGCCTCCACGGGAAAGGCCCCATTTATGGCAGAGTGGTCTTGCCACCCATCCTTCGTACAAAGGATGAGATTTTTGTAGCTGATGTATGTGTGTGACGTGGGTATAGCCTTTGCTCAGGTGCGGACAGCCATGTTGCAAGGTCACATGACAAGCATAGAAAGGACATGCAAGTCAAGGAAGGTAATTGGGTATTGCTGAAATTTGAGAAAGCTAGGCTTCGGAAGAGGCCAGGACGAGAGGGATCATATCCAAAGCTTTCTACTCGATATTATGGACCCTTCAAAGTGGTTGACAAAATCAATGAAGTGTCCTTCAGGCTTGCTTTACCCAGCCATTGGAAGATTGACAATGCTTTTCATGTGAGTCTTTTGCGAAAGTATGTGGGGCCAGATCCAGAGGAGCCTGTCATAGAAGATCCACCAGAAGTTGATGAGCTTGAGGAGATCCTTCAGCCAGAGTAGATTGTATTTCACAAGGAGAGAAAGTTACCACATGGGAAGCTTTCCACGAGATACCTTGTGAAATTTAAAAATTATTTGCCAATTGATGCAAAATGGGTATACGAGGATTATTTTGCTGACTACCCTCAGCTTTTGCAGGCATATCTTGAGGCTTTTTAGTTGAGGACAACTGTTTAGAAGCCCAGGGGGATGTCACCATTTGGTCCATCTCCATTTCTGGAGCCACTTCTATGGGATTGTCACTCCATAGAGCGGCCAGATTTGTGGACGGGAACCAGTTTCATGCCACCCGTGTGTGACTTGCTTCGTGCTGTATGGACGGGAGCCTATTGGTGCCACCCGTGTATGGCCGGGATGGCGTCTTACCTATGGGGCTGTCACTCCATAGGAAGACCATGACATATCTTTATATTTCTGTCGCGCCAATTTTGTGCCTGAAAGGAACTTCTTGTACAAGTTTCATGAAAGGGAGATTTCGTCCATTATATGTGCACATGCATTTATGCCTGCATGCATACATTTGTTTTTGCATGACTTGTTTGCGTGGGTCTACCTGTTATGTCATGCCAGTACACTGGATGGGGACGCCCCCAATATACCGTGGAGTGCTATTTGCTAACTCGGTGGTATGGCGTGTGAACATGTGGTAAGTATTTTCATTTTGGCCCTTTTAAAAGGTAAAATCCATATTTATAAGGTAATGTGTTTAAGGCTTTATAACCTTTTAAAAAAAAGGTATTGCATGGGATATTAATTTTTTAGCCCCACATGGGTGGGCTAGACTTGCTTTCCATCGCCTGCTCTTTCTCTTTCCATCGCCTAGTTCTCTCCATTATTCTTGGTACTTGGTTGCCAGTTGCCCCTACCTGTACCTGCAGCACTTGCCTACTGAACCGGCTGTCCTTACCCGTACTTGAAGCTATACTTGTCTACAGGGCAGCACCCACCTGCTGTACCTGCCTGTAGGGCTGCACACGTACCTGTACATGCTGCACACATACCCGCCTACTGTACCTACTGTTGACCGTACAGTACCTGCTGCCTAAACATCAAATGTACCTGCTGCCCATACAAATTCAGTTTTCAGCCCTGCTGCTCCTGGCTTGTGTACACCTAGTGATGTTGATTTACTTACATAAGGTGTTGCAAATGGTGTTATCTATAGCCTATTAGTTGTACAAACTGCTGCTATTGAAACCAAAGAATGAGACTCCAAAATAAAGAAAGGACTCTTCTGTTGTTTTATCAGCAAAACAAGCTACTCCAGGTGCTATGTTTAAATTTATGTAAAATTTAACTTTTAAAATCAAGTTTCAAGTTCTACAAGTTTTGTGTAGTGCAGGAACAGAGAATTTCTTTTTCATTTCCATTCCTTGGAAATTTTCTTGTTGGTTTGTTTTCCCCTATGTGTGCATGATAGCCGCGCCCTCAGGAGGATCAGAGGGCCAGTGAAGGTTAGCCAAAAACCTAGGGGAAAAACCGGGTACAAAGCTAATCTACGAGAACTAGGTCATGTCCCTCTGTGGTGTACCACTTTGCCTGCGTTAGTATGGGCGTGCTTGTTTGTGCACAGTCCCAGAAGACTAGTGAAAGGCAGGTGTGCACCTAGTGAAGGTGGGAATGAGCCTGGGATTTGAGGCTGCTCCAACCAACACATCTTCATCGACTTAAACCAATTTGTTTGGTTGTTCTCACTCCTTGGTGGAGAAATCTAGCCTATCAGGCCCGTGACACTTGTACATATAAATACTCCAAGAAATACAAAATGCATTGAGGGGGGGCTGGCCCTTTCCGGCCCCAGTGCTGGTGTTGTGTATTTTCAGTATTTCCAGTATTTATGTTGCTGTTGATGTCTCCATTGTTTAATATTAGTTAAATTAAGTGTTCTAAATATGTGTATATTGTCTTCTGATCTGTAGGCCTCCTATAGGGAGTGGTCACCGCATAAGTAGGTACAAGGCTATATTGGTAGCCAAAGGATATGCGCAAACACATGGGGGATTGATGAGGAGACATTTGCCCCAGTTGCAAAGATGGCAATTGTGAGATTTGTGATTGTGATGGCTACAACTAAACGCTAGTTTTTACATTATATGGATGTCAAAAATGCGTTCTTGCATGGTGACTTGCAAAAAAAGGTGTATATGGATCAACACCAGGTTTTGAGGATACAGGTCACTTAGAGTATGTGTGTAAGCTTCGTAAGGCCTTGTATGGGCTGAAGCAAGCTCCACGAGCATGGCATGACAAGATTGCTGAGTATCTTGTCACTATTGGTTTTCATATGGAAGATGCAGATCACTCTTTATATGTGCGCAAGAGTGATAAGGGTATTGTGATCATCACCATTTATGTAGATGGTCTTATTGTTGGGAGTGACAACTTGGAAGAGATTGAGCATGTGAAAAGTCTTCTCAAAAAGAAGTTTGAGATGAAGGATTTGGGAGATCTGTGCTGCTTTTTGGGAATTAAGATTATTCACACACCTGAGGGTATTTGGCTGTCACACAGAGACAGTATGCATTGGACATGTTGTCCAAGTATGGGATGGCTGATTGTAAGCCAATCTCAGTGCCCATTAGATAAAAATGGCAAGCTTAGTGTGCATGCAGGTTATGTGTTGGAGGATCCCACTATGTACAAGAAGATTGTGGGGAGTTTAATCTATGTCACGACGATCAGCAGGCCAGATTTGAGCTACACTGTTGGCTTAGAGAGCCCGTTTATGCAGCTTCTGCACAAACCACATCTTGGCAGTGTGTGATGCACACTTCAGTATTTGAGGGCCACTGTTGATTATTCATTGTTTTATGCAGTAAGTGTACCATTAGAGCTATATGGGTACACAGATGTAGGTTAGATAGGTAGCATCTCAGACAGGAGATGTAGATTAGGTAGGTAGCATCTCAGACAGGAGATCTACGAGTGGATTTATGTTTTCATTGGGGAGTGTTGTTGTGACATGGAGCAGCAAGAAGCTGTCCACAATTGCCTTGTTGAGTACAGAGGCAGAGTACAGAGGAGCTACGGTGGCAACATGTGAGGTATCTTGGTTACGCAAGCTAATTGCTGATTTGGGGTTGCATATGGAGAGAAAGGTTGTCATATATTGTGACAATCTTAACAGTATACAGTTGGCCGAGAACCGAGTTTTCTATGCGTGGACGAAACACATTGAGGTACATCTTCATCAGGGAGAGAGTCTTGGCAGGCAACATCGACTTGGCCGACGTTAGCACACGGGATTAGGTTGTAACATCTTCAAGAAGGCCTTGGAAGCTGAGAAGCTCCATAGAATTTGAGATATGCTTGGAGTTCATGAGCTGGAGTTGAGCTTGAGGGGGAGTGTTGAGATGTCAAGCTTAACATATGAGTTGACACTCACGAGGTGTTTTGCATGACCGTTCGACATTTATATCACTAGCGGGTTTGGTAGCTGGCACTGACATATCTTCGCCAGAGATTCTACAGTTGGACTACACTGACTAGTCCACATCTACCCACTCCTCTTAGCATGTTCACATTATGGACCGCTTGTATATACTCTATTATGTGTGTTAGTCACTTTATCTTCTTTGTAGACCTCTTATGTTGTGTAAAGAAGA
Organism: Cibotium barometz; assembly: GCF_041138505.1. Taxonomy (NCBI): domain Eukaryota; kingdom Viridiplantae; phylum Streptophyta; class Polypodiopsida; order Cyatheales; family Cibotiaceae; genus Cibotium; species Cibotium barometz. The sequence continues at coordinate 64,946,286 of NC_141049.1, forward strand.
AGAAGAATTTTCAGCCTCTCTCCTTGTTGGCTCTCTTCTAGGGTTTGTGTGAGTGTGTGTGCTTGCAAGATCTCAAGCTCTCTTCTCCCCTGCATCTTTTCAGAAACTGGATCCCAAAAAGGAAGAAAAAGGTACTCCCTTGAACAAAAAGGTTATAGGTTATAATCCAACTACACGTGAGATACAAGTGAGTAGGAATGTTATTTTTAATAGCGAAGTAATTGGTATACACCAGTGAGAAGGATTCCATAGAGGTTGATACAACAACAATGTGGTTGTAGCAAATGGAGAGCAACAATCACGTGCTTAGTGGATCTATAGTTAGATCTTGGTCAAGAAGATTGAGGTAGAATGCCAAGAATTATAACACATCATTTGGTGGTACTATAGGTGCTGAAAATTCAACAAATTCACATGTATCATGAAAAAAAAATGGCAGTCCATATTTCGCCTAATGCTTAGCCAAGAAATGTAGAAAAACAAAGAACGCTTCCAAAGGAAAAATATTTTAACACAAAAAATCTCACAAAGAACACAAATTTTGCCACCTTCACACCATCCTTAAAGATGTCCATACCGCAGTCAAAATAGAATTGTAGTGCAATAAGGGTAGCAAATACAAGCAAGAAGACTATTCTTTTGGTTAAGTGGAGGATATGCCCAAAAAAGTTAGTTCAGGATAGCATCTAAGCCTTGTAACAAGATGTGTAGTATTCGTTGCTCCATGATAACGACTTGACAATTCCTAAAACAACTCCACCTTTGTAAGTCCTTGTTGATGCATGAACTCGTGAACAATAACATCTAGATTCAGCACCTACAAGAAAACACAGTATAGGTGTCTGCAAGGCAAGTAAGCCGCGTGCTTAGCCTCCCTTTTTTGAAGTCAAGGCATGAACAACCAGTAAACTCAGATATTGTGACCAACGAGTTCATACCTACTACCCTTGATCCCTTAGTGCTCACATAAAAAATGTGTGTGTCATGTGACAAACGATGATCTCCTCTCTTAAAATCTCTCTACCGCAATCGAACGACCTTTCTTAATGTTCTCTTGGAACTCTTTAGTCGGCTTGCTCCTCCAACGGACTATCTTTCCACCCCTAAACTTTAGCCTGACAGAACGTGGAGTTCAAGGTGTGACTGTCGTCCTCATCTGTGGAGCCCCCACCACATGGTTAGCCCCATCTTTGTCCAGCAGCACAAACCATATTGCATCAAGACTTACTATCTCCTTTGAAGTGAGATTCGTGCCCTTAGCCATAGGCCATACCCCAGGGGCAGGCCCCCGGGGTCCAATGACATAGGTAGTGTCCACCTGCCAGGAGTGTGGTGTTATAGGAACCACAAAACCATATAAAGCCCTCTGTAAACCCATCGGAGTTGCCATCATCATAGGACAGGGATAAGAGCATCAGTCGCGCAAAAGCAAAGGGAAGGTAAGCCTACTTCTTGCGGCCCATCCTTTGCATTAATGAAAGCACCACAACGAGTACCCTTTTCCTGAAGCATACCAAAACATGTCACTTTTGACCTTGGCATAGTTCGATGAATGGCCCAAAAACACGTCACTTTTGACCCTGGCATAGTTCGACGAATGGCCCAAAAGCTTTAATTCAATCCTCTTTCCTTGACTATAGCTTTGGAGACCCCCCCTTAGCAAGGCACTTGACACTTTTCTTTGGTTTAAAGTCACTATGACATATTTTGGTCTATGGTTGTCAGTCTCAAGCACAACCCCACGGGTAGCCAAAATAGGTCTCTTGCGTTGAACACTTCTTTGCTCTTTTGAAAAGTCCCCTGCATTTCTGGACTATTAATACTGGCCTCCTCCATGACATTGTGTGTCAAGTCAACCAACCTTGCTCGAAGATGCCCCCCTTTCTTAGAGATAAAGAGGTTTTTTATTTATTCTAACCTTGGACATGTTCTCGTATAACCTCCTACTAGATGGGCATTTGAGTTAGCACTTTGCAAAATTGCAGTCGTGGCCTCAAACAATGATAGATGCTTCTTAAAACCAATTGCGGCTCTCATACTTGAGTGTTTTATCTCTGCCAAATTGATGGTGGATAGAAAAGAACCATAATCCTCTTGCTTCAAAAACCGTGCACTCCAAGGAACGCACACACTTCCCACCAAGCAATCCACGTCTCCAAGCATGGCATCTCACTATCAATAGCATGACCCTTTCTCCACCATTGCTATAGTTCATGTTTGCAATTCTTACTGGACACTTCTGAGGCTACATTCTTCCATTTTCTACATAGCACCTTGTGCTCCTCATGGAAAAGAGGCCTTATACATTTCTTTGTGTGATTCACCATACTCTGCTCCCAATGGAATGAACATGAACGCTCCTTGTGTGGATGTTTTTTCCAACAAAGTAAACCGTTTGGATTGCAATCCAAATTGCACTTGCCTCATCTACCATGAATCCTCTAAAGTGAGGCACATCATATCCACTCTTTTCCACAATTGCATTTAGCATCTTCCAAAATTCTATTTGTGCATATCTATCCTCAATCTTGAATTCACATGTTGCAATTTTTAACAATTCTTGAAGAACAGGGTCGTAAACATATGCTTCCATTGTAGACCATCCTAGCAATCTATGAATGTGATCAAAGTGCACCCACATGTCATGAAGATTTCCTCCAATCCTCATCCTATATTTACTAAATCTAATCCACTACCTGGTCCAATAGTTGACACCTTGAAGACATGAGGTTGAAGCTCCATGCCTAATTGACCAAGGAAAAGTAAGCTATGAATGAACGGGTACCTGATCCGATTCTTTAGATCAAGGATTGCCTCCTATCCTTTTGGACCATACATGGTATCTTTTCTTGCCTCGTTCATACATATTTCAATCGTCTTTTTGCCAGACAATGGTGTAATGACCATCAGTAGTTCAGACACCTCATTGTCATTAAATAATGGCACCCTGGGACTCTTTAAGTAGAAAATCAAGAACCATCTCTTGGGACAAGGCCACGTGAACTTGCTTGTGTGTGGAATAAGGGCTAATCATTGCATGCGACATGACTTTCTTCTCAACGAATTTCTTTTGTTCTCTATAGAATCCCTCCAAAAACGGATGATCATGATGTCCTAAATGAATAGCACATCGACTAGTGTTCTCTTGATCTCTTAGTATACAATAATAAATAATAGCAGGGCACTACTTCACACATTGCGATGCAAGTCTACAATGGGTACACACTAAAGTTCCAATCGTATCATCGAGAGCTCCAACATGCGGGACTCTCCTAGCTTTGACAAACCACTAAGACTCATTAACCACCAAACATTGTGCTAAATATGGACAATCCAATGTACAACATCTCAGATGGCCTGCACATCTACTCAATCTCACAATACCCCATTGAAGCAATCATAGCTACATGTAACATAGTCTGCCCAGACATGCCCATCATTTCTATGATCCATCCCAACCATTTTAGAGTCACCCTTGCAAGGTGGAAGCTCAAATGCAACATATCCATCATACCAGACTGGGAGTTCTTGAACTGTACTTATCTTTTGAACATTTTTGTAAGTTGCATGCAAACTACTATTAAGAGGGAGAACTTTGGACATGTCAAAAACACTAATCAGTTGAGATGTTTCCTCATGTTCCATCGACTTCTTCTTCTTTGATTTCCCAATCATCTTTGACAATGATAGGGGACGACGCTGTTGGGGCTTTAAGATGGATCTTGTAAAATGGTTGAGTATCTACATCGAGAAAATATCCATCCTCATAAGTGCTCAGACTTTGAACCTCAATTTTAACCCCCTCATAGCCAAGAGCCAATGGGATGAAGTGAGAACTACTTATTTGGAATATCAAAATGCTCTTGCAAGTGTGGAACAGAAACCTCAAACAATCTTTGATCCTAGCGAACCACAAGTTTGGTTCCTCTTGTAGGCCCATATATTGTAATAGAGTGCCACATCTTGAATTGATATATCTTAGAAGCAAGGAGAAAACAAAGGATGATTTTACAAATGAGCCATAGACATTTTAATTTTTATATCTATTCATTGAATTCTAACTGTTAGCATGCTTATTAAGCACTCTCATGGAAATCATAACTTAACAACCACTCCCCCACAGATATTCAACACCTCGTGAATACAAATTCATCATTAGCAGATTTTAATAAATGTTGCATTGAATCATCTGAAAGGAGATTCTTTTTAAAATTTATCTACCTAGCTGGAGATTTCCACGAAGAAAGATCGATCTTCTAAAATCTATGTACCTCGGAGAACAATTTTCTAACAACAACTAAATCACATATATTTGAGCCATAAACCACCTGTCAAGCATGTTTTTAATCTTGTATTTATTCTTAAAAATATATTCGATGACACCTATAAGAGCTACCCCCTATTTAACATAAATGTACCTTTCATTGAAAATTAAATAAATATACCCACTATTTAAGAATTAGCATTAGTGTTGGGGAAATGTTTAGACGAGGTCAAAGAGGAGACAACCAAACATACAAAAATAGTTTAAACTTTCAAAAAGGTGAGGTTTATCTGCCCATTTTACCTATTCAATAAAGTTGAAAAAGGAAATAGAGACGTTTTGTAAAACTGATTTTCCCCTCACCCTAGTTAGCTTAAAATTTTAATTGAACTTTTAGGCTATAAAAAAGCCCTTTGTATTAGAAAAGTCTGCGCAGTCTTTCTGCATTTCCGTTGTGTTTCCAGACGATGGCCCCCCTCTGCATTTTCAGGGCGACCTCAGCATTTCCAGCTCGACCCGACCCCTCTGTGTTTCCAGACGATGGCACCCCTTTGCATTTCCAGCTCGACCTCTGCATTTCCCTGTGTTTCCCGACGATGGCACCCCCGGAACCTTCTTTGAGGTAGGCAACTCGACCTCTCTTCGTTGCCTCCTTTGATGTTCAAAGAAATGGTCTATATATTTCTCAAAAGTTTTCAGTAGGCAAGCGCTCTCCCCCAATTTTCAGCAGGCGTTTTGCTCACAAGAGCAAGGCACTTTCAAAAATACTCATTGTACATGTGTGAAGAAGAATCCATGGTTTACACTCAGAGCTTCAATCGGAATGATGACTTGACCTTAAAGTGTTGGCAACAGTAACTAACTTGCAAAATCTGTAGAATCGGAGCAAAATCTCTCAGGAGACTCTTGTAACTTACTTGCAAAATCCTCTGTACTGTCTTGAAGGCAAATGTTGCCTTTTAAAATATTACGCCATGGGAGTGTGATTTGCAATTTTTGAGTATGAATTGCATTAGACATGTAATTACAAAAACTCAGAATTGAATTACGTATGTTCCCTTCTCTACTAAGAAAATCAGCCCACACAGTGTAAGCCATTCTACTAAGAATTGCATTACAGATACTCAGCCCACACAGTTCCATGTCCTCAAACTTGATCACCACATGACAATCGCTGCATCGTTCCATGGCAATCGCTCTATCATGCTGTTGAATGTTTATTAAGCTTTTAAATTATTGCTCTATCATGCTGTTGAATGTTCCAAGGTTGGAGTAAATATTATATAGACATTATAAACATCTAGTACACAAAGAAAATAATCTCCCTTCTTTTGCTTACTAATACAAATCTCTGCCCTTATTAGCCCCAAACTTGCCCTTCATAATTTACAGCTCTGCTCTACTGAAGCATCTGCAGCATTTAAGCATTTTTTACAATCATTAGGAGTGTTTCCACCCAACTATGTGTAAGAGCTCTCAAAACGCCAACTATGTGTATGGTGGACTAGTGTTAAATTTATGAGCTTGATCCCCGCCACTGGCACCATCATTAGCCGTACAAGATCTTGCCCCTTTGTTAGTACTAAGTTGCCCCCGTTTTATATTGGAAAAACTTTTTTTAAAATCACATTGCATTGGCTATCGTTGATGTACTAAGCTTCCTAGACATCAAAGATTCAAAAGGAGAATCTTAAGATGGAAAGTCAGTTTGAAAGTAGAGTTACTCTAGAGAAAATGGGGTCCTTGATAACCAGTCATGTGTAGCCATGTGGTTCCTCATAGCACTCCTTGATTTTCAAAAAAGGGTGCATTGAGACCCCTTTTTTTTCCAATTGATGCACTTTCAAAATGAAAAGTGATTACCACCACTATATATATGCCTTGGATGTGTGTATGAGATTGAAGTTTTGCACATTGGGTGTGTGTGTGTGTGTGTGTGTGTATCAAAAAGCTTGTTAATATGATTAACATTGTAAAAAAAACATGTCCAAAGTAGTGCGTGCTGGCATGGGCTGCTTGGGCCATGTTTTTTTACATAATGCTCATCATATTTGTGATGGCTATGTTATGAAATGACATGATTTCAATGGCAAGTTTGTGTGGTAAGAAAAAAAAACATGTGCAATGTAACCCGTGCCGGCACAGGCTGCTTTGGACATGATTTAGTTGATCCTACCTTTCGACATGCTTTGGTTATGATTTTTGATTACTATGAACTCATTTGGCTCTGCATTGACCAATAAAAAAAACATGTCCAAAGTAGCTCATCATATTTGCAATTGCTATGTTATGAAGTGACATGATTTCAATGGTAGGTTTGTGGTAAGAAAAGTAAAAAAAAAAACATGTCCAAAGCAACCCATGCCGGCACGAGCTGCTTTGGACATGATTTAGTTGATTATACCTTTGGGCATGCTTTGGTTATCATTTTTTATTGTTCTATGAACTCATATGGCTCTGCATTGACCATATAAGCCGCTTTGGACATGTTCTGTTTTCAATTTTTTGATTTCATGGGTGATGTAAAGCATTTAATTAGGGCCTTTGTGACTTTACTGGGTGCCAGGGTTGAAACTTTATCATGTTCTTATATTGGAGGAGTGAAAAGGACTTGAATATGTTTTGAGTATATTAATGATGCCTATGTTTTGAGTATTAATGAGCCATGTTTTTAGTTAGCCTTGGTTTTCTTTATTTTTGCAAAGGAAGTGATAGTCCAGCTCAATCCTCTTAAGAGAGGAGGAAGTCGTGGATGTGGCAGAAAGGGTAGAAGAAATCTTAAAGAAGGTATGGCTTCTGAGGATCAAGAAGTGAGTGCTCAGGGTGGGGAAGGGTTTGAAACTATTATGAGCGAGGCACGAGATGTAGATGTGGTTGAGGTGCATAGTAAGGATCCTGAGGATGAAGAGCTTAGGCAGAGGGAAGAGAGACTACAAATTGTTCCCTTCGTCTTGAAACTAGAGATAGTAAAAGAAGATGAAGTCAAAGATTAAAATAGCATGGTTCTACAAGAGGGAGACGATATACTCAAAAAGACCAGAATAATCAAAATTTTTTATTGTCCACGCATACCTCTATGTAGGTTTATCCCCTATGCTAAGGTTAGGGGACTAAGGGATGACATATCAAGGTTAAAGATAGCATTTGGTAAGAAGGGCTATGTGCCAGAGAAGGGAGCTTTGATAGTGTCTATTTGGACATGTGATAGTGATGAGACCGTTGTGAATGATGAGATAATGGAAGGTTGGGATGCAATTTGGCAATAAAAAGACATTGAGTTTGAGGATGAGATTGCCACAAGACCAGAGTTAGAAAGATTGGCAGGTCGTATGTTCTACATTTGGGACGGCAATCACCACACAGTAGCCTGGACTGAAGCTATAAAATAGCAATTTGTGGGGTAAAAGAGAAGCATGTGTGAGTGTTATCAACAATTATTGACCCCAAGAAAGTGAGCGAGATAGCTCTACGCTCATGCTTACAAAGAATGAATTTATAAGTGCCTTTGGTCTTCTTTACTTATGCATCGTGGAGTTTGATCAAATTTCATTTGTTTCTTTATAATGTTGTATTTTGTAATGCTACAGTCTGAAAATACATGCCCTTGTTGTTACCTCTTTGAGGGATGAGCTAGTGAATACTACAAATATCTGCTATGTTGAGCCTAATGAGAGTACTTAAAGGAGTTGCCAGAAGAGGCTGTTAAGCTCATGGTCGCTATTCAAAAGAAGTACACCAAGGAAGCAGAGCCCTGGTTTCCTCCTACCAGAAGATATTTGGGCCGATTATTTTACAATGTAAGTCAAAGGAAGTTAATTTGGCCAATTTGAGTTGGTTTTATATTGTGTTGTTATGTTGTCACACTTGACTTGGACTTTGTTGTTTAACACAATTATTTTACAGAATTGACATTTAATTTTAGTACAAGTTCTTTAATAGCTTTTGAGGTATCAAATGTTTTCTGTAGTTCTAGCTATCCAAAGATTTACACAAAAGGATGGATTCTCTGTGTGCCTTGCTCTCTAAAGAGGAGTTGAAAAGGGCCCTTGACAAAGAGGAGGATGAGTTGACAAGAAAGTACCGTGACCGGATGGGGAAGGTACTTTGTTGTAGAATTACAATAGTAAAAGATAAATATGTTTTGATTCTTTGCTTATGTGTGGTTTGCTTTCTTTGATTTCTATATGAAGCTTCTAAATATAGTGGACCCTGCCCTTGGGAAGGATTGGTGGAAAAGGGTCATGGCTCTCAAGTATGGAAGTGATATCTTTGCAATGCAAGAGAAGCTTAACATATCTTTGCAATGCAAGAGAAGCTTAACATGTTGGCCATGGCAGACTTCCCTATAGACACAAAAGTGCATTGGCTTACACTATTTGAGGCCAATAAGGCTACTAAGGCCATGTTTTCTCTCCCAAGAGGAGACCGTGACTACAGGGGGTAAGACCATGTCTCTCTATACTCTTTGTGGTGCCATATTTAATTAGGAGCTTGTTTGGTCACTATTTTGGCAATATAAACTGGTTTTTGCAGATGGATTCAAAGAGAGGGTGTTCTTGAAAAGATCTTAATAAGAGCTGGTGATTTATTGATTAATTTCATTGACGTCCCTGATGGTGGTGTTGTTCCTGCCGAGTGCACCTTACAAGATTTCTATGAGGAGGTGATATCGGAGACAAGAAAGCACTTGTTTTACATGGAGAGCCATGTGGAGAGAGGATAAAGGCACAGAACTTAAAGAGTTAGCTAAGGAATCTTGATTTAGTGCAAATGGCTGCGCAAAGAGTGGTGGTGTTCAGGTAAATATTGAGCCTTGTTTAAAATCTAAAACACCTAAAGGTCTTTTCACAATTGTGAGGGAGTTACTATGCATATTAACACTATGGTATCACCATGGCTTGTGAGCTTGTAATTGGCAGTAGTTAACTATTTCCAATAATGCGATTTCTATGTATTTTGGGGCATTTAATGATATGGTTTACCCATATGTTTGTTTGCTAAGCATTATGATTGACTTTTTTTTTTTTGGGTGTTCACTCATACACGCAGATTCATGAGCATGTGTTGTAGCATCGACTTCTAGGCAGAGACTGTGTGCAGAAAAGGGGAGATCTGTGAGTTGGGCAGCCAATTTTATCTTTCTTGACCTGCCGTTTGGTGGTGTTCTCTTTGGTCCTTCCGCATCTCCATCATGGGACACACTCACTAAGCTATGGGTGCTCTGTGGTGGTAGCCTCATCGCTGCTGACTTGGGATGGTTTGTTGTTTTGGCATCTACTGTAGGTGTGTTTAGTCTTCTTTTCATATTAATGGTTTTATTTGTCATGACTCACATAATTATTTTGCACGTTGGACTTGGGAAATGCGATGGGATGGGTGGAGCGGTATTATTGTTCATATGATCTGGAGATTTGACATCACGCTCCCTATGGATATGTTGAACTTGCAAGGACCAGGACTGAGGTGATACTCTATCTTCAATGGGGTAATTTGTGTGGCTCTAATAGAATTCATTTTCCGTACTTTTTTTTTCAGTGTCTACCCATGCAATATAGTACGTCTTCATTGTTTTTGATCCGTTAGAGGGATGGATCCTCCTCTTTTGGTGGCAGAGAGTGCCAAGCTTTTTGAGACGATGTGTTTGCATGCAGCCGTTGGAGTCTATTGCATATCATCAATTATCGTGGGAGCATGGAGAGGAGCCATACATTTTGGAGTTGTTATGTCATCATGGTGGCATAGCTCTTGAGTTTGGATGCGGCTCTGGTTGTATCCTTAGGGCATGTCCATAGACAAGACACACATGTGTGGCGATGCATATTGATGATGTGGTGCTCACCTCTTCTTCGTAGGAAGAGGAGATCCATAATAGAGGAGACTTGCAGTACTCGTGTAGATGAGGACGGGGTGGATGTGCTTGTAGGAGAAAACCCCTATGACTAGTGAGCACCTTCACCATGCCTTTCCTACTATTAACATGTGAAAGGTAAGACTAGAAAAGATTATTTATATGTAAAAGGTTTGCATATAAATAAGGTGCATGGGATTTCAAAGAGGAAATACCTAAGCAATGGTTAATAGGCATTAAATTTAAAGTAAAAAGGGAAAAGAGAAGTAAATGGTGCACAATGGAAGTCCAAGGGACACAAAGGAGGGCACCCCCTTCTAGGGGTAGTTGAAGAAGCATTAGTGAATGAAAAGGCAATGTTTAGCCAATGAAAGGTCAACGGCCTGAAGTTGGAAGGTAAGTTGCATTTGAAAGTAATTAATTGGACAAAGCTCAAAGTAGCTATTCAACTTATGAGAATGAACTATTTTCAATTGTGTATGCTCTTAAAAAGTGGCGCCATTGTTTGTATGGTACGAATTTTGAAGTTTTGTGTGATCATGAAAGTATTAAATAGTTAAATACTCAAAATGAGTTAAAAGTTAGGAAGGCTAGATGGGCTAAAAGCTTACAAGAGTTTGATTTTCAAATCTGATATAGAAAAGGTCAATTGAATGTCGTGGCAGATACTTAAAGTTGAGCACTCATGATAGACGAGTTGAGTTTTACTCAACTAGAAAGTGAGTTGTTGGTTCACTTAAAAAGAAAATGTGTTAATGATCCTACCTATCACATAGTTTGGAATTACTTTATTAAAAAGACAACTCTCTAGTTCAAAGGAATCACTCAAACAAGAGTCAGTAAGTGAAAAATATCGTTGGAAATGTTTTTCCATCGATAATGGATACTTGTTATATAAAGGTCGCATTTGTGTGCCTAAAGAAGAAAATATTCATGAAAATATTTTACTAGAATGTCATGATAATCCAAGTGTGGGACACTCGGGAATTTCTAAGACCTATGCACTTATTAAAAGACAATTATGTTGGGCAAGTTTAAAGAACGTCCAAAATTATGTTATAAAATGTCCCAAGTGTTCTCAATAAAGCTGAGCGCCTAAAAGTAGGTGGAATATTACAACCACTACAAATGCCTCGGGGTAAGTGAAAAAGTATTTTTATGGATTTCATATTGGGACTATCCCAAACAAGTAGAGGATATGGTTCAGTGTGGGTAGTAGTGAATAGGTTAACCAAGTTGGTACAATTTATACCAGCTAAGAAATAAGTAAAAATACCAAAATTGGCTAGAATGTTTATCCATCATCTATACAAATTGTATGGATTGCGAACAGATATAGTAAGCAACCAAGATACAAAGTTTAGAAGCCATTTTCGAAAAGAAGTGTTTAAAAAATTGGACACCAAACTTAGTATGAGTACATTTGAACATCCACAAAGCGATGGATAGACGGAAAGGGTTAACCAAGTCTTAGAAGATATGCTTCGAGCATATGTTAATCATAAGCAAAACAATTAGGATGAGTATCATTCATTGTTAGAATTCGGATATAATAGTGCTAAACATTTTACTATCGATTTTAGTCCATTCATGCTAATGTATGGAAGTTCAACCTAGAGCACCCATAGCAATTGGGTTACATAAAGAAAAATTGCAAAGTGAAAGACTTTCTCAAAGACATGCAAGACATGTTAAACATTGCAAGAAGCAACGCTAAGAGAGCGTAGGATTGTTCTATTAGTTACGAGAAAGGTAAAATAAGACCAATTAATTTTGAGGAAGGTGATTTAGTTTATGTAAAAGTTTCTAAAAAGTCAAACTTTAAAAAGTGGAAAAGTTTCAAAGTTAAGTCCAAGGTATTGAGGTCCTTATATAATACTTAAAAAAATCAGAAGTGTAGCTTACAAGGTGGCTTTACCTGAAGGAACCAGAGTACATCCTGTGTTTCATGTTAGTAGACTGAAATGCAAGATGGGAAACAATAACATCATTGGAAAAGAAGCAATAGTTGATTTTATAGAATTACCTATTCTTCCACATGAGTCTGAAAAATTTGTCAAATATTGAGAAAAGAAAACCAGACATTTCGTGTTTAAAGAACGTTTAGTAAAGTGGAAAGATAGACCAGAAGAAGGATCAACTTAGGAAAGAGTGGTTACACTAAAGAAAAGGTTTCTTAAGTTTGTTTTCAAGAACCAAAACTCTTCTTTCAAGGGGGAGAAAATGTTATGAGATTGGCAGGAAACACTGTGAAAGGTAAGACTATAAAAGATTATTTATATGTAAAAGGTTTGCATCTAAATAAGTTTCTAGGGATTTCAAATAGGAAATACCTAAGCAATGGTTAATAGGCATTAAAGTTAAAGTAAAAAGGGAAGTAAATGGTGCACAATGGAATCCCAAGGGACACAGAGGAGGCGCCCCCTTCTAGGTGTAGTTGAAGAGGCATTGGTAAATGAAAAGACAATGTTTAGCCAATGAAAGGTTAAGAGGCTGAAGTTGGAAGGTCATGCATCACTTAGGCCTATATACCATGAGTTTAGGGTCTATTTGGGATATGGTTGGGTGGAGAATAAAAGTACTAATCTTACAAGTCCTCAAGCTTATAATGCAAGGAGCATTACAGTTTTTTGGATGTTTTGTGGGTAGTGTGCATTTCAGTATGGTGCTACGGCGACTTTTTGTGTTCACAAACGTTATATTCCGACAATCATGCAACAATGTTTTGCATGGTTTTGTTATTATTTATGTCAACAATATATGCTTGGATTTTTGGATTTAAGGTTCCAAAGAATAATGGTTTGCTATATGTATTATTAGAATGTGTGAGAAGTGAGGTGCTTGACTTACTGTTTTGTTGTTTTCAGTTTGTGTAAAGTACACTTATGCGAAAGGTATTATTATAATGTGTGATAAATGAAGTGCTTAACTTCTTGTTATGTTGTTTTTTGTGTGTAAAATGCACTTCTAGAGTACGTTGAGGCAGTTGTTGAGCACATGGTTAAGGATCCTTGACATGATCGGATTCGTCATGAACATAAAGAGAAACGAAGCTTGTTTATAGATGATAAGTGTGACTTCGTGTAACTCAGTTGTGCTTGCATAGAGAGATTGATTTGTATTTGGTTTTGGGTTGTGAAACAATTTTTTTGATGGCTTGCACCTTTCACAAGTTGTGAGCAAAAAGGCCAAGATTTTTGAGAATTGTAATGTTCGTTCACATCTTATACTTTGCCTTGATGTTGAGGATTATTGACACTTGAAAATACTGGCAAAGTTCTTACATTTGATTGCTTCTTTTGCGTGGCTTGTTTGGAATCATACTACTTTAAAGTAGGCCAAAGAGTGCAAAGCTATGTTAGCGGTACAAAGCACTTATTCGGATGGCTTTAAAGTGGTATAAAGCATGCTTTTACAAACTAGGAGTGAATTACTTGTGACTACTTTTAACAACTCTATTTACATGAGAGAAACACTTCAAAGCAATCTATTGCATTATTTTGCATTGCTTAGGAATGCTTTAAAGCAATTCAAATTAGTGCTTTAGACAACTTTAAAGTAGGCCAAAGAGTGCAAAGCTATGGTAAAGTAGTAGAAAGCATTGATTTGTACTGCTTTAAAGTAGGCCAAAGAGTGCAAAGCTATGTTAAAGCAAATTTGGACTACTTTAAAGTGGTCTAAAGCATGCTTTTACAAACTAGGAATGCACTGCTGCTTTTAAACCACTCTGTACCAATTTGAGGAAGCTTGTAACAAACTCTAAGAACAAATAGATGAAATAAGAATAAGTAAGTGGAATCACAACACTTTGTTGATATGTATAATGCACTTTATTGTCACATCAATATGTTTACATAATCTAGGAGAGGTGTACATTAAGATTAGATCCTGAGAACAAATAGATGAAATAAAGACTTGTTTACATAATCTGGGAGAGGTGTACACCACAATAGTACCACATATCTCGATCAAAATGTTTATATATAAAATGTTTACATAATCTAGCAAAGGTCTACATCAAGGTAGTATCATATATCTTAAACAAAATGTTAATGTAATATGGGACTCCATCCCCATAGTATATACAAATTCAAAGAAAATGTTATTTATATCCCACTACTACCTCCTCTGTTTCCTCTCTTCTTCTTCCTCCTCTCCTTCCCCCTCTCCTTCCCCCTCCCCTTCCCCTTAGATTCACTAGTTTTGTGCTTTAAATCTAGTGACATTTCATGGATGTCAAAGATTTCTCAAGCTTCTTATTCTTTCCTTTGTTCTTTCCTCTCTTTCTACTTCCTCCATGTTTCTTCCTTGCCTCGTGTCACACTTTAACTACGTGAATCTAATCTCTATTAATGACTCCTCATCTGATTCTGAGGCAAGGATGTCTCTACCTGCATAAATGCCAATCGATCATGTGAGCACATCCATTGCCACAAATAGCCAGCAACCTGCATAACAAGAAAAGCTTATAATTGTTGACCTTGACCTAGCAATCTAAACTTTGGTAAAATTGTGTATGTCCCATGTTGTTCAACAAACATTTGTACATGCTGTCATCTATTAAGATTGTATTGGCCTCATTCTATCATGGCATAGCCTCCCAAAGTGTCTCCAAATTCTTGAAGAAGACTAGCTTGCCATCTGGAAAGCTAAAATCTGCATCACACATATCTTAGCCCCAAAATACTTTGATGTGCTCCCCACCACCAGGAAAGCACTCTCAAAACCTTCTAACAACATTTTTAGCTTTGGCACAACTCCATATATATACATCCCAAACCATTTAAAAGCCTAGGACAAAAAAGTGCAGGGAATCCTTATGTACATAGTGAGTTTCATTTTGTATTCCTGTGATAACACTGAATTCATATGTCTACATAAGAAGACTTTCCCCCCTAAATCTGTTATGGGTGTGCATAGCCACCCATTCCCCCCTCAATTTTGGATATGAATGGGTGTGCATATAGCAACCCATTCATATCTAAAATCGATGCCCTCTGCATTCTTTTATTATGGGAAGTGGATAGTTAAATGCTCCTTGGCAAGGTAGCATTCTATTGCGAAAAGGGATATTTAATAGCCTTATGGACACGGGACTAGATGGCCAAACCATCCCACACTTTGCCTCTGCTTTTTTGTATAGCATGTAGGGAAACTTGTAGGGATTTTTGAATTTTATCTTCATCAAGACTTGGGGCAACATGGATTCTAATAGACACATAAGGACAACAGGGGATTGGTGTCCCTGTCCAAGGAGGCCACCTCTAGCATGATACATTTCCCTAAAAAGCAAGTACATTAATTTTTATTTAGAGAGTGACAATAATCATCACATAAAAGAGAAATTCTTGACGAAAGAAATGGAGACTAGGAAACAAAACAAACATTTTCCATTGTACAAAAGAAATGGGGAACAAAAACAAGAGGAAACTAAAATAGCTGACATTTCATTAAATAGGATTACAAAATTGAAGGTGGGATGGAGTCCCCTAGTTTAGTCAAAATGGCTCTAAATGTCAAGGGTTAAGGCTTGCTATGTAGAGAAACTACAACAGTCAAATCATGGTGCATATTTACAATTTTTGGCAAAGCAAAGTATATGTGTGAGACAAGACTCGTTGGCTGATGTCATACTCTTTTTTTTCCTCAGGTGGGGCATCCTCCTTGTCTTCAATGGTGGAGCTACACGACCTTATTATTTGCCCCTTACTTTTCTTTTGTTTGACACGTAAACATATAAGAATATTATACTAATCTCTAACATGTAAGAATATTATTAAGCCTCCAAAAGATGTAGCTGCATACCAAGCTCAAGTTGTTGGTCCATGCCTTGCATACCCTTTCACTTCTAGATCTCCATGTTTTTGCATTCATCGAGAGTCATGTTTTCAACAATTTTGTCTTGATTCTCATTAGGCACCTTTTCCACATCCTCAACTATTTGCCATGGTTACAACACCACCCAAGGTAGCAACCCTATCTAGATCACCTTCTTTCTCAATAGCATAGTCTGCCCTTCAGCAGTACACTCCCCTTCAGCCTACTTTCCAACACTCTCATCAACATCCATGCATTCCCCCCGAGGGCGAATGTCTATATTATAGGTCTTCTATTTGTCATTGTCACCCACATCATTCACAATACCAGCCTACAAGGCACTATGAGTAGGGCTAAGTTGTGCAATGGGCTTATGTGATGAGCCAGCTTGCGAAATCTCTACATAGCTTGCATATAAAAAAATAACATATAATGATAAAATAAAGCTATACTCTGAATATTGTTGTATGAGATCGAACTAGGATTTGGGGTAGAAATAATTTTAAAATGGTCGTTTGACGAAGGGTTTCTATTGTTTGTTGCATCATCTTAGTTTCAATTGGGGCTTCCACTATAAAACCAACTCATGGATTACATACTGAACACAACACACTTATAACAAGCCAAACATGTGTTTTTTCACTTTCATGCACTGTTTCAATGCTTCAAAAGTAGCCAAAAAAGCTTTGGACTACTTTACACTCCTTTAAAGCAATTTAAAAATACTTTAATAATTTTTGAGTAGCTTGTGCTTTGTTTTTTGCAGTTTGTACTACTTTGAAAGCAATCTCTACTACTTTTTAAGCTCCCTATACTACATTTTAAGCACTTTGCACTTTCAAAGCACTTTGGATTGATTTAAAGCCTCTAGGTGGGTCACCTCTATAGTACTAAGCACTACAAAAGCTAAGAAATCACTTCTTGGTCCTAGCAATGGTACCTAGCAAGCAACGCTTCTTGGTATGCACTACTTTGTAAGTAGCCTCCTCTACTAATTTGAAAGGAATATCTAATTTGAAAGTAGAGTAGACTTCTTAAAAAGCAGTACATGCTGCTTACAAAGTAGTACAGGCCAAGAAGCAATCTCCATTGCTTTGAAAATAGTCTCGACTACTTTGAAAGCAGTCTTCTTTACTTTAATAGCACTCTTCACTGCTTTGAAACTGGTCTCTACTGCATATAACAAGAATATACTACATTTTTATCACTTTATAATATTGTAGTAGTATGGACTTATTTAAAGCATCCAAATGGGGAACCTCTACACTTGTTGATGTGACAATATACTACATTTTTATCACTTTATAATATTGTAGTAGTATGGACTTATTTAAAGCATCCAAATGGGGAACCTAAACTACAAAAAGGAGGCCACCTATCCATGCTTCTACCCAAGTACTACCCATGGGATTTGAAAATAGTTTCCACATTTCCTAACACGCTGAAACACATGAAAGATCAAGATAGAAGCATCCATCCTTGAATAGTAGTGAAGGTGAAGGAAATAGTGGATCCAAAACATGCTAGCGTGGAGCAACAAAAAAGCAAAGAGGATCAAAGATAGTAACAAAGAGGATGGAAATGTGTAACAAAAAAAGGGTGTAAACTTGAAAACCGATTTCTGGTCTTGGAGAAAATAGCATGAAGCCTGAATTTAAGATTCTGTGTTGTCAGGCTTAGATCTGTGTGACTGCAAAAGACTGAGAGTGATTGAAGAGAATTTAAGACAAGTCAAATTTAAGACAAGTCCAATTTAAGACAAGTCGAATTTAATGACCAATTTAATTTAAGATTCTATGTTGTCAGGCTCAGATCTGAAGGAATGAGAGTGATTGAAAAGAATTTAAGACAAGTTGAATTTAATGACCAATTTAATGATCAATCAGTATTCATAATAGGAATATGGATCCTTTAAGACACCTGACACCTGACATTATTTAATATTTAGTTATTTACTTATTTCTCATTCCTTATAATTTCTTTTTTGTTCTCTCTCTCCCTCCTCCTCCTCCCTCTCTCTCTACTAATCTTCCTCCCTTCTTTCACACACACTCTCTCTATATATAGAGGAGGAGATGGGCATTTTTTTCCTTTTTTTGTTAATTTTTCTTTTCTTGGGATGTGGTAACTTGGCTTTAAAGAAATTCTCTCTCTCTCTCTCTCTCTCTCTCTCTCTCTCTCTCTCTCTCTCTCTATTTTAAATCAAATTTTAAAAAATAAAAAAGGGAAAAATAAAACCCCAAGTTGTCACATCCCAAGTGGCGAGCTTGCCACTTGGGATGGGGCAGCTTAGTTTTTTTTTTAAATTTCTTTTTTCTCTCTCCCTCTCTCTCTTCCTCCCTTATATCACACTTACATGTACACATCATGGACATAAGGGTCATAACTATAGTGCATAATGAATTTTCAACCATCCTTGTTCACTATTCAGTGACTCCTTCTTTTTGAGCACTTGGTGTGAATGCATCAGTCCCACAACACACGTCTGACTCTTTCTTCTTCTCCTTGTCTAACCTTTTTCTACATTCGTTGATATAATAGCCTGGCTTCTAACAATAGTTGCATTTACCTTTCTTCTTAGGTTTATCGCCCCCCTTCTCGGTATACTTAAAAAGATTGGGCTAATTCTTCCTTTGGCTTATATAGCCGCCCTGAGAAAAGGCTTTCTCTTTACTTTTTTGATAGGCAACAAAAATGCATAATCTTCCACACATATACTAGTTTTTCTTTGGTGAGATTTTCCTTCTTGAGAGAACCCATAATCAACTCATGAATATAAGGGCACTCTTCATCTCATGAGCCAATGCGGATGCGAAATCCTAGTATGAATCTAGTATAATGAGAATAGTAGACACAGATGAATTGTCCAGATAGGCCTCATTAGTAAACGCAAGCCACTCCATGAGATCTTTAATCCTTGTGAGGAACACATCCATTATATCTAGGCCACTCTTGCCTTGTTATGCACCTCGTAAAGGGCATCAAGCGTATCCCAAGCATGCTTCACAATGTTACATGAGCAAATATGAGGAATACTTCTCCTTTTCACTGAATATGCCACCAATGCATGTTCATGTGCATCTCTATCACCCCACATGGCTTGTTCCGTTGTGGGAGGTGCGAAAGCAAATGCCATAGTTACATCTGAACTAGTATCACCATCCAAAGTACTTATACTATCATGTGCTAGCAAGATAGGGCGTGCTCTAATGCTAATAACAACATTCCAAAGCCCTTTGACGCATGTTACATAATATACATCCTTTAGCTGAATGGGGATGCCCAAATGCTAGCGTGCCATGCTAGTGAATTGGTATCATGTGTAACCCCGCATTAAATACTAGTTACCTAGTTTTATTGGTGTAGCTTGAGACCATGCTTGGTAAGTGTATGTTGTTGAAGTGTAACAAGTAGTACCATGCGTGATAATTGTGTGGCCGAGTGAAACAAGTGGACTATGCTAAACAACTGCACACAATCAAAGTGTAAAAAGTGGTTTATGAAAATGACTTGCCATGCTAGATGATGTGTATAGTGATATACTCATTGAAGTGTAACAAGTGATAAGACACGCTATGCTAGATGATGTGTATAATGATACTCTCATCGAAGCGTAATACAAGTGGTGAGTGTATGTTGTGTTTTTGCCCATCAACGTTTCATAATGGGATTAATTGTTGTGATATCAATTAATTGGAACAACTAATGTGTTCATGTTTTTGAGATAGGTGATGAGAAGTGCGTGTGTTGCACATGGAGGATCTTGTCTATATCATCTCGGATTATTATTACTCGTATGAGCTATTTTTTTGGCCATGTTTCAAATGATTATATATATTATTTATGCATGCTATGCATGACATTGCTATATTACGATCACATATGCTAGAAGAGTTTTGGTTATTTTACACTTAGTGTGTGAGCAAGATCTAGTGCTTGAGTTATTTTTGTAAAAGTGGAAAAGCAACCCCTATTTTTTTATGCACAACTATTATTAGCTCCTTGGGATATATTTTGAAAACAATTCTCAAGATACTCATGTCATGAAAAGAAGAGCTGCACGCATGAGGAGGACATTTGCACCCAATAGTGTGTCGATGGTGATGTTTACTCTATCTCATTTTTTTATGCTATGCTTTAATAATGTCAATTTGATTCAAGTCTATGCTTTTCTCCTTGATGTGTATGTGAGTTTGATTAATTCTTCAAGAAGTACATGAGGTCCTGTGGTGGACAGTGGTATCAGAGCTATGGGTACTTGCACTTGAAGGATAGGGGAAAGCTCACAAAAATCCAAAGGATAAAGAAGACAAAAGCTTAAAGACTCATGGACAAAGGTTGGAAGGTTTATGGGATAAACCTTCCAACCTTTGATAAAGAACTAGATGAAAGGCTAGTAATTCATGTCACCTTTTCTCCCAAAACCACTTCTCTGAAGCCAAAAACCACCCTTCTTGATAAAAAATGGTTTTCCTCATCTCTTTAACTCTTGTTGATTTGTCTATACAAAAGAAATCGACATACAAGAGAGGAATTGGCTCCACTATCAGATTGCTAAACCCTTGCTCACGGCATAAATCTATAATGGATGGTGGATAGTTGCCTATAATTCGCTTCACTGTCAGATTACTAAACCCTTGCTCATGACATAAATCTATACTGGATGGTGGATAGTTGCCCATAAATCAATATGAGAGAAAATCACTTATTGGTTTTTTTTAATCATAGATAAATCTTTGGATTAAAGCTTAATCAAGATAAAAATTCAGCTTGCTAAGGGGAGAATTAAAGCAATTGATTTCTTTTCTCTTCTCTCTCCATCCCTGGCGACAACAACGAGACAGCGGGGTAAAAAGTTCAAGCACGCTGGGCAAGTTCTTTTCTTTTCTCACAGTAGCACGCAAAAACATTTTTTAAAAATATATTTTTGAATCTTAAGCTTTAAGCTTTGTAAGCTTTAAAGCTTTGTAAGCTTTAAAGCTTTGTAAGCTTTAAAGCTTTGTAAGCTTTAAAGCTTTGTAACCTTTAAAGCTTTGTAAGCTTTAAAGCTTCATATTATTATAAGCTTTTTAAAAAAATCTTATAACTCCCAAAGCTTACCTATTACATAAGCTTTAAAAGCTTATATTACTACAAGCTTAAAGCCCTTTAAAGTCAAAAAAGAAAAAGAAAAAGAAAAGAGGGAGCTTTATAAAAGAAAAATTTTAACAAGTGGAAAAAACTTAACGGAGGATTCTTCTATGAAATTTTACGAATCTTTTCAAAACTTCTTCAGTGCGTTATTACTTGGATTATTTGGGTGTCAAGGAGTTATTTTTCTAGTTATCTTTTAAGTCAGATGTGTTTCTTGGGCAATATTCTTGAGCTTTTGAAGACTTCCGAAACCATGGTTTTTGTTGACTATTCAACATCAACAAAATTATTTCTGCCACATATCTTTCGACATACAAGCTCTACTTCAAATATTTTACCAATTTCTCAAATTCAAGCAAATTAGTGACATTTTATTACTCAACTGCACATCAGATAAGCTAGGTATTATCATTATCTTAGTAATTTTCATTTTTGCATTTAAATTTTCACCTTTTATCTTTCCACATCTCTCTAAGTTCTCTATCCCCGGCCATTCAAGGAAAAATTCAGTCACTCCAAAACTAGATTCTAGTTGAGAAGGAGTTGAGAATGGATCTAGAGGATAGGTTATCCCACAAGAAGAGGAATAGACATACTAGTGGTGAATCTTGAGACTCTGATTGTGATCAAATTCAGAGAACCATGCAAGCTACTCTTAGAGATTAGGAGTCTAGGAAAGAGAAGAAAATTAGCTGCAAAGCTTGTACCTTTCAAAATTTTGGGTAAGAAAGATGCTCGCACAATAATTGCTTGGCTTAGTCAACTTAATGATTATTTTTTGAGGGAGAAATTCTCTGAAAATGATAAAATCAAGTGTGCTACTAATCATTGGTAGACAATGCAGCATTATGGTGGAACGTGACTAAAACGAGCAAGCACAAAAAAAAAATCTTGGAAGAGATTTTAGAAGCTCAGCAAGAAAAGTTTTTTATCCTCATAATACAAAGCTAGGACTAGACAACAATGGGCTATCTTCATACAGCTTGAGAAAGAGAATATATCCGCTTATGTGGACAGATTTCGACAAACCTTGCTATAAATATAGGTAATTGAGAAAGTTCGCACAAAAGATCAAAGAAGGAAGTTTATAGTAGGTTTGAAACCCACAATTCGAGCAGAAGTGAACATGTTTTGACCACATTCTCCTAGCTTGGCTATTTCATTTGCCTTGAATTGTGAAAAGAAAAATGGCATTCCCAAGGAAGCAATGATACCCCAAACCTTGACGTCAAAGTTCTTGAAGCCTAAAATCCTTCCAAAATCATTTGATAAACCCCTCAAAGGCAATAGCACGGGTATTAATACCAAGGTAGATGATTTACAACAAGATAATTCAAAGAAGTGTTTCAGGTGCAACAAGATTAGACATATCAATCGAATTGTCAAAGAATATTTTACTTGGGATAAATATCATCGATGATGATAAAGAAGAATACCCTTACTACGACGAGTACTCCGACTCCTATACTCATTTCATTTGATTATTTTTACAATAAATAAGAAATTAAATCGTAACATCATAGCATAAATCAAGAGCATGAATCAAAAGCATAAAAGATTGAGAACACAAGACTGGGCACAATCTCCCCTCCCAACGTGAGTGGCTTCTTCTCGTGTGGGTATTTGTGATATATTTCAAAAGTAGGCTTTGAGCCAAAAATAGAGTACACATTCGTATTTGGACTTTAATTGGCCTTTGTCCTCAACCCTTCTAAGGTTTGCACAATTTTCTAATATAATAATCTAGCTTATGCACATATGCACATTACAAAATAAATCAACTAGTGCTCGCATGCACACTGTACAATAAATCGACGCGTGTGCACACACACATCACAAATGATGTCAAAATAATATCAAACGCCATCATAAGGCCACAAAATATTGTGAATATAATAATGAGATTTGTCCACACGCCACGACTAAATCCACCATCTGTGGGATACCTAAATTGGTACCCTCGCACTGTGCAACACCTAAGTCGGTACCCTTGCACACCTCATCACCTAAACTCATAAACATAAACCACGTCAGTAAAACAATCAATTGACATCGCATCAATCAATCCTAATGCGTTCATGAGAAATAGGCATCATTATAAAAAATATAAATCAAATACCAAAATGTCACCAAATAGACGTGGGAGTCCACCCACACATGGAAATCCATCCATTACTGACTAGTAAAAATACTCGACGTCCCCGTCAAATAATAAATGAGCATGACTATCGTCCATCAAATAACATGGATCATAACAGGGACCCTCTGTTGGGAAGCAACTGTTCTCAGTTGCGCAATCAATGAGTGGATAGCTTCATGGCACAAGTGGAGGATAAGATCATCACATCAAACAATTTTGAAAACAAAACCAAACAAGTGAACGCATGTGAAAGGGATCTAAGTGTCCCATTCCATAGAGGTACCTTCTACATACAAACACCAGCTGGTGAAAGATAAAAGACATAGATGCGTCTGGTGTAGCCATGTGAAACCAATCTAATGTCCCATACCATAGATTAATTTCGCACAACATTTCAAGCTGATCAGTTTGGTTAATAAGTTATTTGAAAAGACAAAGCTCACTAATTATTCACAAACTCTTTTAAAACTAGACATCATATGGAAGCCTCTGGGATAGTTGTTTTTAATCATAAAGTGGAAGACCTTATGAAAACAAGGAGGATAACCTTGGTCAAAGAAAGGGAGTTCAAAGAAGTCAATGCGACGACCATAATCAAAGAGTGTGATTATCATGAAATTACAAATCATCTAAGCATTAACTTGGTTTTATTACTTGAATGCCATCTCTTACGTAGCACTATATCTAAGAATTGGCTAGGCTTCACCTTTAGTACTCTATAGCCACATTTCGTACAAACGTCAATGGCATTTTAATTCTTTGGAAATACCACACGTGGAATGCTAAACTTAAAGGAGAGGTGTGAACCATGCCATAAATATATATTAAGAAGACTTGTGTTTCTTACTTTTGGGTATAATGGAGAGTGTATATTACAATTTTAGGAGATCCTAAACTAAATCAAGTTGAAACTTCAAAATGGAAAGTTTTGTGATTTTTTTTAAAACATTGACTTTTGAAACTCGAATAAAGTATCTAGTTGATGGTGAATGCCTTTGGTTGCATGTACCACAATTATTTAACTTATAAAAATTGAATGGTTTTATTGAGATCTCTTTAACTTTTTTGAATTGAGACTGAAAATGATTGAAATTTTTTATATATGCTTGTGCATTTCATCTTTCTCATGTAAAAGGTGGTCGATGGGGACTAACTATATACTTCTTAACCTTTCTATTAAGCTAGTTTTCAGTTGTCATTTTTTTTTTGCACATCATCATAGTGTTTGAAATCTTCACAAACTTTGGGAAAAAGGTATGCATTGTTTTACTTGATGCAAATCAACATTCTAATGATTAAAGTATTGTTTGGAACTATTTTCAAAGACTTAAACTCAATATTGACGTTTTTATTTACAATTTATAGGTAGACAATAATGAGTCAATGTATGTAGTTTTCTATCTCTAAGTGAGGTGCATGGGGAGAGAGAGAGAGAGAGAGAGAGAGAGAGAGAGAGAGAGAGAGAGAGAGAGAGAGAGATCAAGCATAACTTATACACACATCAATAGCTTGTGAGAACATAGACAAGATTTTTGTACAAAGGAAGCTTTTGTACAATTTTTTTTTCTTGGGTTAAAAAAAAACTTCATACGAAATGGAAGGCAAACATGAATAATGCAAAACTCATGACGTGTCAATGAATAATTCGTATGAATAAAACGAATTGTGGAATTTAAATAACGCAACTTACACTACCACAAGAGGAAACAAATACCACACAATCTAATCAAACATATTTTCACTATGGTGTTTACACGCAACCCCCATCCATATTGAACTTGTAGGGTTCAAGATACTATTGCTTGCTAGTTGAGTTTATGAAGCTAAAGTGCATTTGAACACTGTGTGCTCAATCTGTCAAAATTTTAATAGATTGCTCATGCTCCTACATTGAGAAATCTTAATAGATTGCTCAATCTGCCAAAATTTTAATCGATTACTCATGCTACTACATTGAGAAAGGTGGAAAGTGAAAAGTCCTTTATTCAACATCAAAAAACTAAAAAGGCATTCTGGAGGCATGTGGATACCTCCTGCCTACCTCTAGAGTCTAAGGGCGTGTTCACGCAAGGGTTCGTGGAGCACCGTTGTAAGCTGTGGAGAAAGTCAACAATGCTTTGGATGGGGGGCATTTGTACAGGTGGAATGCATGATCGCAGTAGCACGGTTTAGTACAACCGCCACTTGAACAAGCCCTTGACCTTCCCCTTCCATGATTCTTGGAAGAGGCATTAGGGGACCTCCCACAATCACTCTCTAAGTTGGTAGGCCTAATCATAGGAGGGTCAAAGAGAAGCGTGTGGAACAAGGACTACTTTTGAGACCGGTGTGAAAACACTTCCCGGGGCCAGCCCTAACTCGGGCCTACGGTTAAGGCATTTAACCCAGGGTTAACGAAGGCCGGCCTAATCAAGTCGTGCGCTTAAGTCTAATCTCGCCCTAATTACTTCGTCTTCCGCAGGATCTGCAGTCTCAGCGCTCGACCTTGGGTAAACTCCTACAACCCATCTTTTTTCATTTTGTTTCCAAATCTTGGAATTTTTCACACTGTTGCCGAGAGTGCTGTTAAGAAGCCCTCTTGTACACAGAACCCTACTTAGTTAATTTGTTCTGAAATTGTTGCTTTTATGTCTGTTTGAGTTGGTTTCTGTAGAGGATTTGGGTTTCTTGTTGTCAAATCTGATGAAGGTTGGGATTTTTGGTAAAGCTTTTTTCTGGGGGTTTTCTTGGCTTCAGATTTGCGAAATTGAGTTCCGTTGGGAAGGGTTTTGGTCGCCGGAGTCGAAATTGGGAGTAAGACATACAACCTGGCAAGATTTCGCGATGAGAAAGAGGCGCATCAGGCAGGCTGGAGAGTGCAAGCTCCTCTGGTAATGGCCGTGTCTATATCTTTACGTCTCCATGTCCATGTGTACCTCATCGTCTCTATGTCAATGGTCATTATCATGTTTTTGTAGCCATAGCCATGGCCGTCTTCATGTGTTTATGTCCATGCGTATGAAACTTCCTTTGTTTTTTCTTTGTTCTAAACCATAGAAAGAGATGTTTTTGGATGAGAATTTTGTGAATATCTCCTTTTTTCAGGGAAAGGGATATACATTGCAAAATCCTGTAGGGAAGGAAGAAGATGTCGACGATGATGATTTTGATGAATTGCCTTGCAATATGAGCTTTTCTTCCATGGATCGAGATGGGTTTTCCCGTTTTCCAAATGGGCAGTATGGATCTATGCAGATCTCTAACGGGGGTGGTGGCTCCCCTGTGTCATCCCCTGCAGAAGAGAGCCCAGAAGCCACATTCAAGCCTACCCGGTTCCATGCCGTGAACAATGGCAGCCATCTGGCAGATGAACCCAAGCTCCGCAAGCCCCAAGTGCGTTACCGTGAATGCCAGAAAAATCATGCTGCCAGCATTGGCGGCCATGCTCTTGATGGCTGTGGGGAATTTCTGCCCAGTGGCAAGGAAGGCACTCTTGAAGCTCTCAAGTGTGCTGCCTGCTCCTGCCATCGCAATTTCCATCGGCGTGAATTTGTGGGGGGCGACGGTGAGTATGCTTGCAGCTGTGGTGCTAGATCACAGGCTCTCTCAGGACCCTTAGCGCTTAACCAGTCCCTACGCCCAATGAGTCCTGGAGTGCGAGAAGCCAAGGGCCACCAGCTCCCTTCCTCTGCAGACATTTCCCCACATGCCCACATGGTCATACCCCTTGCCCAATTCGATGACGACGACGATGATGATGATGAGCCTCCTCAGCACCCTCGTCCTGGGTCCTCCAAAAAGAAGCGCTTTCGCACAAAATTCACATCAGAGCAGAAGGAGAAGATGCTGTACTTTGCGGAAACTCTAGGATGGAAAATCTCAAGGCATGATGAGGATGCTGTGCAGGGGTTCTGCAATGATGTTGGGGTGAAGAGGAATGTCTTCAAGGTGTGGATGCACAACAACAAGCATAATTCAGTGAAAAAACAGTAAGTTGGTCCTCTCACCTTAATGCACATTCTTATCGTGGTATATCGAAGATGCTTGAATATTTATCTGTGCAGCCTTTGACATAGTCAGCACAGACAGATTGCCTGCCTGTGGAAAGGGGAAATCTCACTGCCCATGAAAAGGAGGGAGTTTACCCACAGTACTTCATGGGCAGGGGAGGGGTCTGCCTCATCCAACCCCTGCCTGTTCAATGGGCGGGTGATCTGTTTGTAAGAGCCTGGGTTTGTTGTGACCTTTTGTACAGTCAGCATTAATGTAGCATGTGTGTTCTCAAACTCTCACTTCTTGTGTGTGCTCTCTCCACCACACAGGGCTGGCGGGTCTGACCTTGGAAGGAACTGTGATAGCCCACCAGACTATTAACCTAGAAGGCATTCTTTCATTCCTGAAGACTTGTTGGGCCAGAGGGAAACAGGTGATTCAAGCTCCTCTTTTGTGTTCCTTGGGCTAGTTGAAACAGCAGGCTCATTGCCCAGGATGTGTATTTTGTTTTAGTTTGTCTAGGAACTTTCCTTTGTGCATGCAAAATTGCTGGCAGTTGCAAACTGTCATGTAGGTTGTGCTTAAGAATCAAGTTTTTTTTTTCCCCCCCCCTTCTTTCCACAAGTCAATGCCATGAAGTTATTCATTCATATAAAGAGATGGCTTTCATAAGGTATACTAGTCTTTTACTGTTATGGAACTGCTCTGCTTTTCCCTTTTTTTTTGTTATGACTAAGCAGGCTGCCAGTATAGGTACTCTGCTGTCTAACCTTTCATGACCTCGGTTACAAGTGAGCATGGGGGGTGATGCTGTGATGTTTTGATCAGGGTTATAAGAGGCCATGGAATTTTTTGTTTGCCATAAAGGCGTCAAATGAAAATTCTGCTCTTGAATTGTTGTCTCTCTCAAGTATGTGAAGGTTCATCTAATCTACTTTCTTTTGCTTTCATCTAATCTATTTTTATTTTGCTCTCTTAGGCCTAAGATAAGGGCATACAGATGTGAAGCATGGGTTAGGGATGCAAAGCATTGATAAGCATGGATAGGAGACGCTAGAGATCAAGAAATGCTATAGGACCTAAAGCTTCTTTTCTAATTGTCCTTAATATTAAAACATCATGTTTCTCTTAAAGTTTTGCGCCATGGTTTACTCTTAATTACTTCGATCCACAACTGCCACGCTATGATTTGCACTGCATCTCGTGTCATACTTTTTCAAGCCATATTTTGCATCAAATTTCATAAGATGGAATGCATGTACTGTTGCATACTCATCTCTTCCAATCAGCATGTTTAGATGTTATTTCAGAGTTGACAAGGTATATACAACAATACTAGTATTGCAGGATTGATACCAAATGTTTGAAACATTGTGGCGTTTGACATAGTTTGAGCTCACTACTTGAGGAAGTGAATCTTGAGGTTCTTGGTCTTGCTTTCGCTCCCACTCCTTCACTGGAGCTTCTTCCAACTAGAATGCATGAGTATCCTTATCCTCTTGATTCCTTGCACTTGTGCGTTGTCAATGTACTTTGAAAACATGAGTCATGTACTGAACAATGAGCAGTAGGTACACATTGATCGGGAGATGATAGGATACTCCAATAACCTTGGAGAATTCTATAATCGCGGTGTTTCTATGCTGCTAGAGGTGTGTAAGACACCTCTTGATTGGTGGGAGACACATAGATACCATCAACCTCAACTAAAAGTCCTTGCACTTCGATTATTATCACAAGTAATAATACAAAACACATATTGATTATTAATAAATTATTCGACTTTGGAGTCACGAGTGTAGGGTGCAGGGCCCAGGCTTTAAGATTTGTTATAACTAAGACTCCAATCTTCGTGGATTTAAGGATTGTTCCTCTGGAGCCTGTGAGAGAAACTGGAGTTCTTACTCTCTTATTCACACGAAGATCCAAAACCGCTTGAGCACAGCACAACTAGAGAGGTTGGTGTTTTGTAGAGCCAACCTTCGACTAATTCGGAATCTTCGAAAGATAGATAGATCAAAACAAGTAAAAACATTTACGACATACTGATGCACTTCAAAGTTCATAGTACGCGTAAAGTGATTAGTCACTAATAACTACTAGTGAATATATGCTCCATAGGTTGATGTTGAGGAGTTCGAGCACCGCAGCCAGCAACATGCCGAGGAGAGCAACAGTATGTGATGAGCAGGAGAAGATATATAGTCAGCTTCACAGAGAGCTCGAGACCATTGATAGACGAGTCACTCGAGCTCGGTCTCGAGCTCTCACTACCAGCTCTTACTTCTTCAGCTCAGCAGAGTCGTCCTTCCACCTCTAGAGGCACTAGGGTGTATACTCGTGGTGCACATGCTAGAGAGAGAGCTGCTAGTGCGATCAGTAGAGGTGGTCCAGAGCACCAGATGCACATTCCAGAGGAGATACCCGGAATCTCTACCATTGTTGAGGAGATACCAGGTGATATGAGGGAGCGGGAGCCACTATAAGATTATGATGGGAATCTCCTCACATACAGAGACTACTCATCATTCTCATCTTCAGGCTTGGATGATGATGAGTGAGAGTCGGCTATCGACGTTTGTACTTTGTAGTATGTACTAGTATTACAGCTTCAGCAAGACAGTCCTTCATGTTGTATGTAGTGCAGTTTACATTTCAATTGTTTTTTGTGCATCTTTTGTGTACTAGTGTTGCTAAATTATGAATGATTTATAATGTGTTTTTTTATATACACATTTATTTAAAAAAAGTAAACGTACTTAAAGTACTCATCTCGATACGTACTTTGCGTACTCGTACGCATACCGTACCGTACCGCACCGTACCTAAAGTACTCAACCACTATGATACGAAGAGAACGTGCTATAGAAATGGTATGGGTTGGAGTGTCCATCTTCATTCAAGTAGCGCTGTGTCCATGAAAAGATCTGCACTCTTGTAGAGAGGATGTAATAGTGCTGTCATACCATGAATTGGACGACGCATCCAATCCCATCTCCTCTTTACAAGGTGCATAATCTCATCCACCCTGTGAATGTCAACAACCATAAGTACATACTACAAACTTCGAAGAGTAATTTATAAATACTAAATATTAAATAGACATTGCAATTTACAATTCAATATTTAGTATTCACCTGGCTCTGGAGATGACTGTGCATGCTGCAAGCTCTCTCTTTATCTTGTGGGAAAGATGATAGAGTATTCCCATTGTAGACCCCTCCATATCTATGACACACAAGAGGATAAAGAGGGGTTTCAATACTATGGTGATGTTATGTGCTTCTATCCAAAACTCCTCATCTAGCACTTTTCTTTGGATGGTCCTTGTGGCTTCATGATTTGCATTATGCATTTGCCTCCAAGGTGCATCAACCACTGATCGACGAAGAGCATCTCGAACATCATACAAACGCTCCAAGACCAAATACATATAAGCGAATCTAGTCTTGGAGGGTCGTATGATATCTTTCACACTATGAGAGCGAAAAATAGCCAATGCCTGGTGCTTCTTTCTTAAAAAAGAAGCTATGTGTGTAGCATCCTCGATGATGGGCTTCACCCAACTCAAGCTCCCAATATCTTTCATAAGAAGATCCAAGGAGTGTGCAGCACAAGGAGTCCACACAGTGCTTGGAAACTCTTTCTCCATCAGCTCACCCATCCTCTTACAGTTAGAGGCATTGTCTGTTATCACTTGCACCACATTCTCTACCCCCACCTCCATAATAGCTTGACGAATGTGGTGGTAGATAAAATCAGCTGTGATCCGCTCCCCTGTCTTGCTTGCATCAATTGCACACAAAAAATAGGTGCCAAGACATGAAGAGACCAAGATATTTATTATGTGGTGTCGCCTCATGTCACTCCAACTATCTGAAATGATGGTGCAACCAAACTTCTTCCAACCTTCTTTGATAGGTTGGAGAGAAGTCTCAATCCTCTCCTTCTCTTCCTCCAACATGGTGGTGCATTCTTGATCCACCCATCCACATTACCTACAGCTGCAACAGCGGCAATCATCCTCTTCCATTGGTTTGTGCGTAGCACATTGAAAGAGATATTACACTCAATGAGAGTGCGCTCTATCTCAATCTCTGTCCTACGTTGTCTCTTCTTGATCCATGACATGGAGTGCAAGGAGGAATTAATGTTACGTTGCGTAGAAGGCTGTCCAATAGGTGTAGAAGAAGCAGGCACTTCCTCATCCTCAGAAATCCTAGCCCTCTTTCTGCTAGGTGTTGCATCTGTAGGCAAAGGATCCAACAACACATCGTCATCAACGATAGTGCTACGAATCTCTCTGCCATGTGGAAACTCCTTGGGATTATCCCTTATAATAGTGTCCCCAGTTATCCGTGGCATGTCTTCGGCTCCTCCAACAGTTCCTCTAGCCCCGACGGTAGCGTCTACATCTGCTTCTTGGATGAGCTAGTATCCAAGCTCAAGAAGAAGCTTAAAGATTTCAAAAGGTCACAGCAAGAGGACGCAGTCGTGTGGGAAAGAGGACGCAGCCGTGGGCAGCAGCACTGATGAGGAAGGAGATCGAGTAGCTTAAGGCCAAAGATCCCAAGATGAGTCCATGGTGCACGGTATGTAGTTCATAAGGCCATCTTCCAAGTGATTGTCCCACCAAGAAATATTGCTCATTTTTCTCAAAGGTGGGCCCCATGAGGACAAGGATTGTTACTACCTCAAGGGACTTTGAATTATCCAACAACTTGCCACCCCACTTAATCCCTTTCTCTCACATCTCTCTTTTCTCGACGAAAGATCTTCCCGCTACACAACACGATGAGGGGTTGGAACTTCAAGGAGGAGGACACCCCAGAAGGAGATAAGGGGAGAACTCTCTCCACAGTGGAGGACATACAGCATTCTCTCTTGTAGCACATTCTCTCTGATGTAGCACACTCTCTCGTGTAGGACATTCTCTCTTGTAGCACATTCTCTCTTGGAGCACATTCTCTCTTGTATCATTCTTTTCCACATTTTGGTATATAGTGTTATGCTCTTGTGGTGTTTTGTCTATCTGTTTGTGTGTGTGAGGTGAGTGTGTGGTCAATTGTGGGTGTGGTGTGAGTGAGTGGCCTGTGGGGATACTGCGGTGCTAGGGGTGGTTAGAGAGCACGATAGATATTGTAGAGCATAGGTCTTACATGTCTAGCAAATGAGGTTGACCCATCCTTGGCAGGTATACTTCATTGAGAGGTTCCATGCGCCCTTTCCCCCAACCATAGTGTTTGTGTAGGTAGTTCCCTTGCGAGGCCCAACGGAGCCATCCAATGGAATGGCGATGGGTGGGGCCTTACAGAAGATGCCATTTCTCTAAGAAGGGAGTACTAGACAATAATTAGAAAAGACATTTTGTACTAAGCTAGAGCTTTGATACCATATAAGAGAATACAACGTGCGGTGTATACAAGAGAATACTCACAAGAAATAGGATCTTTCACAACACAAAACTTCAATAATCAAATTGCACAACAATAGAGATAGAGAAGAATATTGTATCACTGAAGTGATACAATAGATGGCAAGTCCCCACACCCATGTGCTCTTGTAATGGGAGCTTCGATGGCTAATGTGGAACTGCTAAGATGGACTTTGTATGGTAGCAGTAGAAGCTAGGGAGTAAATTCACAGTGATGGGCTGATGAACTATGTGGAGAAGGGGTTAGTCTTGTGAATCTATATGGGAATGTATATGCGGGGTGCCCTTACGACATGACTGCATAGGTCCGTGTGTTGATAATCAGTGCCACCATTCGAGGTGTAGAATTGGCCCATAAAGATGTATTAGAAACTGCATACCACCTCCCACGGCCATCCGATCTCATCTTGGGCCCCATTAGGGCTCCACAATATTAGGACAAGGTGTCTAAGAGTAAAGTCTATCTACTCCATGTGTGGACTGTTATGAGATAACGATCTATTATAGCATGTAGCCTATTTGGTAGTGTGTCAAATCTAATCCAAGCCGAAACCATCTGGCCTCTCATAGGCTACCTTTCTGTGTGAATAGTAGGGATGTAGGTTCCCGGGTTGCTTAACCATGGCTACTCCTCATAATGGGGGCTGTACAAATATGAGCAAGCCGGTGCATGGATAATACAATATAAGGGTAGAGCCGCTTGATATCCAACATAAGGGCACTCCCTACTACACACGGGAGTAGCCCAATAAGTGATGTAAACGGCACTCAAAAAGTTGTATATGCTATGAGAAAAGCTAGTAAATGACCAAACAGAGTAGATTAGGGTTAAGTTTGGGTGCCCGTGTGAATAAGGGCCTATTGTATTTAAGTGAATTTCTCATAATGAAAAAACACAATCCCCCTTTGTGCGAATTGAGTTGTGCATGTTTACGTGATCTATCTTGTGAGAGAGAGAGAGAGAGAGAGAGAGAGAGAGAGAGAGAGAGACAGAGTAGAGTGTGTGATTCTTGGTGCATGTGCCTCTTGCTCATTATGTGAGAGTGATGATTGAGTGAGAAAGGTGAGTCCTTGCAAGGAAGTGGAGTATTATCTTGGTGGTGACAACAAGGAGGAAGGCATTGGAGCTTGGAGCTAGCAACAACCACTAGTGGAGCTTGGAGGCTATGAATCCCAAGCCAAAAGCAAGGTACGTCCCGTATGATGGTTGTTGTTTGTTCCACTTTTTCTAGAATGGTAGAGTTCTAGAGAGGGCACCATGAATGAGCTATAACATTTTTGGTGATCACTGCTAGGGATAGCTATCTTGCTTCTTTGTGTTCATTGCTCCTGAAGAGTTTGTTAATCTTGGGTGTATTGGTACTTATTCTTGATAGTGGAATGATTCAATCCTCTAGTCAATACACAATCTTTGAGTTCCATCCTTTTTCCTTGAAAGAGAACTGGCACACCCCATGGTGATACACTAAGATTAATGAAAATCTATTTTAATAGCTGCTTTAATTGCTCCTTAAGTATAATTTCTTCAGGTACAACCATCTTATAAGCTCTTCTCTTGTAGCTAGCTCAACTTTGAGTACAACGTCTACCTCATGATCCACTTCTTAGGTTGGGGGTATTTCAATCAATTCCTCAGGGAATACATATGCATATTCACCCAACCATTCAGGTTGAAACAAACCTAAGTATTTCTCGAGATAGAGTTAAGATTAACAAGGTAAATTTCTTCTTTCTTCCTAAGTCCCTTCATCATTCTGGATGCCTTCACCAACTGTAAAATTAGAGATCCGATGACTCCAACACCTTGGTCTTATTTCCATGAAGATCTAAAAAGGGAAATGGTTTCCTTATGGTAGTGTATATCTACTTGAATTTGACTAAGCCAATCCATTCTGATGATTCCATCACAAATTCCTAAAGGTAAGACTTTGAATTTATATTATATCAATGGATTTTCCATCTAGAGTAAATTCGAGATTATTCGTCTCGTGGTGTGTGAGTGCTGAAAATTTCCTTCTCGGATTTCCCTAATTCTGGGGTAGAGGGCCTTGATAACTAGCAACAAGTCTTTGGTTGCTTTGCGTAGATGTTGCTGGTCTTTAAAAATGAGATCTCGCAGAGCACTCTCTGCATTGGATATGTCATAAATGAGCTATTGGGACATTCACTCATAACATGCCCTAGGTTGCTATGGACCTCATTTTAAAAGATGAGTGAATGTCTCAATACCTCAATTATAACTTATCCAATGCAGAGAACTCTACATTAAATAAGACATAACTGAGGTATTGGGACATTCACTCATAACATGTCCTAGGCTAATGACATCTTTGTTCCCGTCTAAGCCATTTTTGCATGGATCTGTCAGGTACTTCCTCTTCTTGTTCCCACATTTTGGGAATCTTTGTTCAAATTTTGAATTATATTTTTCTTTAACCTAGTTTGGTTCTCACCAGGGCTTGATGATCTTTTTGAAGCAATCGGAGGCATTCTTCTAGCTTGAGGGTTTTCTTTTAGAAAAACTTTAGCAAAGTCTTCTGCCATATGCATTGCTTTTTTTTATTGAGCTTGGTTTAGCATTCTTGAACAGCTTATCCCCACAGGTGAATCAAGCTTTCTAGCAAACCTATTAAGAAATTTGGTATCATCCATAGATAAGCATCAATGGATTTTCCATCTTGGGATAACTTCAAAAATTCATTCATCTTATCCTCTTCATGTCTTGGCAGGTAATATCTTTGGAATAGATACATCTTTAAGTCGTCCCATCTTTAATTGATCTTGATTTAGATGATTTGCCGCGACATGATTCTTTCAACATGAACAAGACAGACCAAAAATCTTAAGATGAGCCAATGCCATCTTGCTTCGTTCATTGTAACCGGCAATATAAAAGTATTCATCCATTACATCCACCCGATTACGAACAATTTTGGCCACATTATTTCCTTCACCTCGAAAAGGTCTTGGGTTGAGATTTGTGCAAGGCTTCAAGAATATAATTATCAAGTTCTTCCACTCTGGATGGGAAGATTTACCTGCTCTCATCTCGACCGATGACAATTCTGAAAAAGATAATTACACACTTAAAGCTTAGAGATAGTGACTTGAGTAAAAGTAAGATATATTTATTTACTCAAAATCTCTTATTACATTGCGATAGGAAAGTGACTTGAGTAAAAGTAAGATATATTTATTTACTCGAAATCTCTTATTACATTGCGATAGGAAAGTGGGTGAAAGCATGGTATGGTGGACTCAAAAGCTGCATCCCAGACATTGCTATTTAGTATAGTTGAATAGCACTCAAAAGGTGTAAATTTAAATTTTATTAAAGAGGTCCTTTTTCAAAACCATTTTTTAAATTATGGATGAAGCCTCCCAGTCCCACTCTCCCACATCTCTACATTCTTGTTCGACTAGACCCCCCCCTCTCTCTCTCTCTCTCTCTCTCTCTCTCTCTCTCTCTCTCTCTCTCTCTCCCCCCATGCAACAAAGAAGCCATATCCATTAGCTGTCAAGGTTCTATAATACAAGTTTCTACTCTCTCTCTCTCTCTCTCTCTCTCTCTCTCTTTAATATTGTGTCTAAACAATTCTGAAACTCTCTCTCAGTTGAACTCTGTTATTTTGTGTGTGTGTGTGTGTGAATAATGCTTAAACTCTATGCCAGCAGGCTAAACTTTGTTTTTGTGTGTGGCCTAACTTTGTCAACTGAACTCTATTTTGTGTGTGTGGTGGGGGGAGGGGGGTGTGTATGTTCTTTGATTTTTGTTCTAAATAGTGCTTTTCAACACCTAAATCAATGATATTTTTAGAAACATCTATTGTTTTTTAGCACATAACGTGCACTTTTTCTTGTTTTCAATCTCAATAGATTTGTTTCAACCCTTAAGAGCACTATGGAGGACATGGAGATGAACCTTAAAGGGCATGGTGAGGTCATGGTGGAGATGAACCATGCATGTGATAACCCATCTGCATTGATGGCAATATAATTACACCAAGAAGACAATTTCTGTCTGCTAACATAGGAACCTACAATTTGCAGGTCTTGCACAAGTTATCCAAAGGATAACATCATGGAATACGAGGCTTCAAGGAAAAGGGAGCAACATCGATGAGAAAAGATTCGGGCATCCCTTATGTAAGATGAGAATTTTATTGTGGATGAGGAAACCAAACTTAGGATTTGCAAAGAGGCCACATGCTACTACAGACTAGAGGAATGAATTCAGCCACAAGAACAAAGATACTTTAGCAACTTTTGCTACACCCATCTTTCAAGAATGTGCAAACGTCCATAGAAGAGCAATATGTTTCAACAGCACCTGTGCCGAACACCCTAATCAAAGGAAAAATTAGGGGTGAAACTTAGCCCAAAGGCTAATTTCAAGGGTCTTCCAAAATTCCTGAGCTATTTTAGACCTTAAGAAATGGTGACTTTTTTGATGTATTAGCCCAAGGTAACATTTTTGGGTAAATTTTAGAGGAAAAATTTACCAAATTTGCACTACCATTCGCCAAAGTTTCCTAATAACTCTACCTTCTATCAAAGAAAGATTCGCCAACCCATCTCTACTTTGACCAAAGGCTATGCTCCTTATTTTTTACCCTGACCCTAATACGAGTGAAACAACCAAGATCATGAGAGGAGTTGTTCTAGAAAAGATTTTCTATGATGATGTTAATGAATTCATGTGGAACATGTGAATCTAAGGATGTGAATATTGCAAAGGTCTGAAGGGTTCTAGGGATCCACAAGAGGAATTTCTATTCAGCTAAATCCTGCCTCTCAAATGATGAGGATGGAGTAATGCTATTGTCAGCTAAATCTCGCCTCTCAAATGATGAGGATGGAGTAATGCTATTGTCAGCTAAATCCTGCCTCTCAAATGATGAGGATGGAGTAATGCCATTGTTAGCTTGTCGAATATGTCCTTGCACAAGCGCCCTTACATTAGAGGTAAAGGACCTTGTGTCTCGATTTTGGACTACTGTTGATAAACATATGTTCTCAAAGAGTGGGGAGAAATATTTTTGCAGCATCCGCTTCATCTCCTTGACGAGCCACATGTTTGTGTTCATGCTCTGCCAACTAGTTTAGCTATTATTAACTCATTATCAACATTCCCTTGCTTTTCAATGTCACTGCTTGCTTTTGGATAAGGGCTTCTTAACACTATAAATGCTTGATCTCTACTTCAAATGCTTTATAACACATAGTAACTTTTGTGCACTACCCTTACACATATTTCTAGCACTTTTAGACAGCCTTGAATGTGCTTTGTACTCTTTTTCACTGCTTGTAATGCTTGTCAAGGAGTGTGCATCTATATCTACCATTGTATACCACTTTCATAGCATTGAACAAAGAAATTATAACACTTGCATTGAGTGATATATAGGTTAGTGTGGTGCTTTGTAGCTTTGTAAAGACCTTTTGAACTGGGGCTGAGGAAAACTTGTAGGTTATTGTGAATATTTTTGAAGATGCGGAGGTGCCCATGAAAAGCCAGCAAGTTAAGCCACCTATAGACATTTGGCATAAGAGAATTAGGCATGTAAATGTGTAAAGAATGAAGTCTATGCAAACTAAACAAATTGTGATAGGGTTGCCTAAGTTTAAAGTTGAAGGTATGCAGAAAGTTTATGAAGCATGTCAATTTGGAAGGCAAACAAAACATGTATTTCCACATGACATAAATGTGAACAGGAATGTGCTAGATGTTGTGCATTCAGATGTATGGGGTCCTGCGAAGACTATGTCTATGGGTGGCTGCATGTACTACGTAACATTTATTGATGACCACACGAGGAAAGTGTGGGTGTACTTCATGGAGAAGAGTGAAGTGTTCACTCATTTTCAGAATTTCAAAGTTATGGCTAAAAAACAGAGAGGGAAGCATGTGAAGTGCCTAAGGTCAGATGGAGGGGGAGAATACTTCTCCAATGAGTTCTCTGAATTTTTGCGAAAGAATGGGATTCAGAGACACTTTACATGTAGATACACTCCACAGCAAAATGGAGTTGTTGAGCGGAAAAACAGGCATAATACAGAGATAGCATGAGCATTGATGGCTGAAAAGAATATGCCACATAGCTATTGGGTTGAGGCTATATCTACAACAATTTATATCATAAACATGACTCCTACTACAGCCATACATGATGTAATGCCATAGGAGAAGTTTACTAGCAAGAATCCTCATTTGTCTCACTTGAAAGTTTTTGGATGTATTACATATGTGCATGTGCCACATGAGTTATGTACCAAACTGGATCCAAAAGTAGAAAAATGTGTGTTTATTGGGTATTCCCTTGATCAAAAGGGATATAGATGTTATAAACTTGCTACACGTGAATTGAGGGTAAGCAAGGATGTTGTATTTGATAGGATGAGTAGCTAGTATGCTGTTGAAAAAGATGTTGTTGGGATTGATGTAAGTGGAAATGTGGTTGCACAGAATGTAAGTTAGCAATTATAGTCATTGAGTGGACCAAGAGAGTCCGCATCTATTGGTTCTATTGATAGACCATGGAGTGGCAGGCTGCATCATAATACCAGTCCTAAAAATGTAGTTGGTACATCACATAAAGGCAAAGAGAAAGTGGTTGAGCCCCTTAGTATGCCTGATATTTTTGCAAGGCATTCTCTTGTTGATGGATATTCTAGTGGCTCGAAGATGAGCCTTGATGAGGAGCTTGGGATTCCAGCGATGAGGACACCTGGTGTGAAGAAGGCTATGGAAGCCATGAATGCAAAGTTGCAAAGATATGGAAGAGTCAAAAACCCTGTGTAGAGGTTGACTTATGATGGTTATGTGACACATCCCTATGCTTATATGGCAAAAGTTGTGTAGGTTGTAGAAGCCACATGTTTTGATGTTTTGATGAGGCTATTGGAAATGTATGTTGGAAGAAAGCTATAGATGAGGAGATGGATGCATTGTATGGAAATGAGACATGGGATTTGGTGCCATTGCCTGAAGGCAAGAAAGCTATTGGCTGTAAGTGGGTGTATAAGGTGAAACATAAGAAAGATGGTAGCATAAGCAGGTACAAGGCTAGATTGTAACCAAAGGATATGTGCAGACATATGGGATTGATTATGAGCAGACATTTTTTCCAGTTGCAAAGATGGAAACTGTGAGAGTCGGTGGCTACAGCTAAAGGCTGGTTTTTACATTAGATGGATGTCAAAAATACGTTCTTGCATGGTGACTTGCAAGAAGAGGTGATCAACCACCAGGTTTTGAGGATACAGGTCACCCAGAGTATGTGTATAAGCTTCGTAAGGCCTTGTATAGGCTGAAGCAAGCTCCACGAGCATGGCATGACAAGATTGCTGAGTATCTTGTCACTATTGGTTTTCATATGGCAGATGCAGATCACTCTTTGTATGTGCACAAGAGTGATAAGGGTATTGTAATCATCACCATATATGTAGATGATCTTATTGTTGGGGGTGACAACTTGGAAGAGATTGAGCATGTGAAAAGTTTTCTCAAAAGGAAGTTTGAGATGAAGGATTTGGGAGATCTACGCTACTTTTTGGGAATTAAGGTCATTCGCACACCTGAGGGTATTTGGTTGTCATAGAGACAGTATGCATTGGACATGTTATCCAAGTATGGGATGGCTGATTGTAAGCCAATCTCAATGCCATTAGATCAAAATGGCAAGCTTAGTGCGGATGCAGGTTATGTGTTGGAGGATCCCACTATGTACAGGGAGATTATGGGGAGTCTGATCTATGTCACGATTAGTAGGCCAGATTTGAGCCACACTGTTGGCTTAAAGAGCCAATTTATGCAGGTTTCACGCAAACCACATCTTGACAGTGTGCGATGCACATTTTGATACTTGAGGGCCACTGTTGATTATGCATTGTTTTATGAAGAAGGTGTACCATTAGAGCTATATGGGTACACAGATGCAGATTGGGCAGGTAGCATCTCAGACACAAGATCTACAAGTGGACTTATGTTTTCATTTGGGGAGTGTTGCTCTGTGACATGGAGTAGCAAGAAGCAGCCCACAGTTGCCTTGTCGAGCACAGAGGCAGAGTATAGAGGAGTTGCAGTGGGGCAACATGTGAGGTAGGTTGGTTACGCAAGCTACTTATACTGATTTGGGGTTGTATGTGGAAAGAAAGGTTGTCATATATTGTGAAAATCTTAGTAGCATACAATTGGCCAGGAACCTAGTTTTTCATGTGTGGACGAAACACATTGAGGTACTGTGACACAAAGTTGACTTCGGTCACTTCTTAGAATCAAAACACACTTGTATGAAACCTCACAGCCTCCTCACCTCCCTTTCTCTCCCTAGGTTAAGATAAAGATAAACACATCAAAAGTGAGATCATAATTCATGGAAGGAAAGATGAAAGTCTCAGGAGAAGCAAGAATTTTTGCTAGTCTTGCAGCTCCAAACAAGAGGGCAATTCTTTGTTGGAAGAAAATCTTCCGACTCAGGATTATGTGAACGGAAACATACGCGGAATGTTGGTAAGGTTCATCCATTCGAATTGGGCGATTTGGATAAAAAATCTTAAAGTAAAAGAATATAGCAATCACTTATAAGAGGATAAGATACATGGGATTTGTTTTTTGATAAGAGATTAAGCGAAATTAATCATTATTAAGAAGAAAGAATTGCCAAAAGTCTATAAAAACAGAGATCCATAGAGAAGTGCAGTTTTAAATCCATATAGATTGTACAAAATAGGATTACATAGGTATGTAGAGCTTAAAGAGAGCTTCGCGCCTATATAAAAACTTTCAAAAACGGGTAACCGAGCAAAAAGTTATGAGCATTTTACTACAAGACTATAAAACTGCTAAAATTTGCCTAAAAGTTAGCAACTTTGGGAGAAATTCTGATCATCAATGAAGTAAAGGATTTAGAAATTAGTTACATGAGTGGAAAGAGCATATAAAGAGCTTCCTAGCCATATGATCAATTTTAGAAACCAATACCTGAGTGATGACAGTTGAAATTTGGGTATTAGACCACAAAAACTGCTCTTCCCTCTCTTTGCATGAAACCTCAATTTTCATATAGCCTCTTGTCTTTCATCTACTTCATGATTCAAGCTACCGCTAAAACCATTGATACCTCCAAAGGAGGGCAGCAATAAGGCAAGGGCTACCTTGAGAAGTCACAGGCCCCCCAAGATAATAACTCCTTATCCCACTTATCATCATGAATCATCAAAGAGGTCCAAAATTGGGTTAAGCATGAGGAGCTAATGCTAAATGAGACATTCACATGTAAAGAGAGTGTTTGAATAAGGGTTTGAAGATAAGAGAATGGCAATGACACAAAATGCTCAATTGAGGAGGCTTCATTCATTCCTTTGAAAGGGAGAGGAGGGCTCCTTTTATAGGTGGAGAATCACCCTCTCTTCCATTGTTACAAATTACAACATAAAAATCTTCAACCCTTCAGTGACATAAGGGTAGAGGTCACCATCAATTGTCCTCTTAGGCTAAGTCTTCTATTGATTATTAAATTGAAGACTTTTTGACTTTGAAAGTGTGATGAGATAATAGCCAAGTCTAAGTGGTATGTAGGCAGAGATCCCACTTACACATGGCGGAATTCTCCTCTTCCATGTAGGCATTATAGAAAAATCTTTCCCAATTATGCACCTACACACACTCCTCCACATGCCTTCCACACTCCCCAACTTGTAGCCTTATGGTGAATACTATATTAATAATACAATTAAAATCTATGTGAGCATGAAGGCCCACTTTTATTTTCCACATCACTAGCCTATCTACCATACCAAAGTATTTATCAAGCATACTTGTGGTATTTACAATGTGTGCACCCTAAATCAAGTAAAACCATTATATTTGAAGATAGAATGCTGTGTTATCAGGGTAGCCGCCAAGCCGCCGCATCACCACACCGTTATTCCATTGTGGGCGCGCCGCAATCTTCTTGGACAAGCTTCCACCTTATTACCATTGAGAAACCATCAAACTATGTACAAAATTGAAAATGAAAGATATCAATTTTTCATCCCTCTTTGTGCATGCATTCAGAGGGCAAAAGTCCACACACACACACACACACATGCCATTTTCCACCCTTTTTTTTGGGAGTGACTACAACTGGGGAAATCTACTCTGAATTCTCTACTGAAAAAATAAATCCAGCTTCAAGCAAATTAGTTACCTCATTCTTAAGCACCTCCGCTTGCACTACTCCCAAATGCCTTAGTCGCCACTATACCACTGGCTTACTTTGGGGCTTGAGATCAATCTTGTGCTCTACTAGGGTAACTTGGCATACTTGTGAGTAGTTGTTTGCAAAAAGGTTAGGAAATCCATCCAACATTTTTAAGTAACTCTCCCTTTCAGTACCTGCTATATGGACTCATCAAGAAGAAGTTCATTCTGTTGTTTTGGTGAAGACTAGTGAGGTCCACATCTCCTTTCTTGAACATGGTTGAAGAAGCTTCCCCTTTCAAGGCTCCATTATCTTCAGCATCCCCTTGATCCCTTCCCAGGGAAAGACCAAATGCAACTCCCTCCACCTCCTCTTCTGAGATGGAATCCTCAGAGCTTCCACTTGTCTCCTCTTCATCGGATAACTC
Organism: Cibotium barometz; assembly: GCF_041138505.1. Lineage (NCBI taxonomy): Eukaryota > Viridiplantae > Streptophyta > Polypodiopsida > Cyatheales > Cibotiaceae > Cibotium > Cibotium barometz. Next base: position 64,989,508 of record NC_141049.1, read on the forward strand.
TGACTTTGAACTTTCGGAAGTTGAAGGTTCACCTCTTACCACTTTCTTGTGTGACGACTCTTGATGTTGTAGTGGACCTTCTTATTCTCACCTTGTAGAATAAGATCACCTGTCTCCCACTTTTGAATTGCCTTCACTTGGCAAAGCCATGGCCTACCCAATATCAATGGGTAAGCTCTAGCATCAAGCTTTGTAGGAATGACCTGGAAAGTTGTAGGCACAGAAATACCACATACATCCACTCCCAAATTCTTGACAATTCCTAAGGTTTTCACCCTAGTATTATCAACAAGTTTGATGCGATAGGGAGAGTTAGTAGAAGACAACTTTAAATCGGAATCTTTCATTGTTTTTTCACTCGACATTGATTGACGCACCTTCATCAATGTATGCATTAGAAATTGTTTGCCACTCAATGATGACATCAATCATCACAGGCACATCATCTCCTACACCTTTGGAGCCATAGGAGTCCCATTATCCCTCTTATTCTTTTTCTTAGATTCCCTTGTGCTAGCCAGCTTACCCCATTCCTTTCTGAGCTTTGGAGAGAGTGCCAAAAGCTGCCCAAATGTGATTTGTGCCATTTTCTCCCTAAGATCTGTTAAGAGGTCATAACTAAGAGATCCTTGTCCAAGAGGAAAGTCAGATTGTCCAATTTTTCTCCTAAACGACTTCTTCTTCTTCTTATTTTTCTCCTCTTCTTCAGATTTATCTTCTTATTTTTCTCCTAGATGACTTCTTCTTCTTCTTATTTTTCTCCTCTTCTTCAGATTTATATTCTTGTTCTTCTTCTTCTTGGCTCCTAGTTTTACGACCCCTTTTTTCCATTAATGGTATCAATGTTTCCTCTTCTTCTTTTGAGCATGTTTCCTCTAAAAGTGCTAAATTTTTATCCTCTCTTTTTCTCAATTTTGGACACTCAGTGCGATAGTGCCCCTTCTCTTGACATTCATAGCATGTGACACTACTTCTATCCCTAGGTTTATCCTCCACTCATGGAACCCTAGGCGGCCTTGCGTTGACTAAGTGTAACTTCAAATCAGCGAATTCTACCATAAGTTGTGCAATGTTATGATCCAAGGATGGAGCTTGTACCTGAGATGTTGAGGCTATCTCTACTCGTGGTGGGGTCGGCACACTCAGAGGAGAAGATTGGAATATGGACTCAATATAAAGAGTGGCCTCCTTCTTCAAAGCAATACGAAGAGCCTCTTTAAAATTAGTAGGATCTTTGCTAAGAACTTCTCCATGCAAGCGGGGATCCAAAGCCATGATAAACTTGCTCATCTTAAGGTGCTCCATTGCTAAAGAACTCTTTGAATCTCCCATAGAAGGTGAAAAAGAAGAAGCAACAACGTGTAAAGCAGCTTGTTGATATTTGATGAACAAGGCTTCATACCTCACTGAAAAGGTAGAAACTGACTCTCATTCCTTTTGGAAAATCCGATCCAATTGCAATAGTAAAACATTTGGTGACTCCACTGTCCCAAATCTCTTCTTCATTGCTTTGGTCAACCTTTCCCAATCATTCTTGGACTCCTCTAGAAAAGCCTCATGCCAAGCTAAGGCCACATCCTCCAAGAAATCTGGAAGTATTTCTGCCCTCTCCTTCATAGACCAACCCATCAAGCGGCATGCTCGGTTACACTCTCGGAGATAACTCCCTGGGTCTTCTCTTTCCGATCCTTGGAACACCGAAATGTTGAACATCTTACACTCTCGGAGATAACTCCCCGGGTCTTCTCTTTCCGATCCTTGGAACACTGGAATGTTGAATATCTTGCACCAAAAGATGAGTAGCAACAAGGAAAATTTACTTATTTCAAAATAACTTTTCTTTAATCACTTGAGGTTAAAATAGAATAATTCTAAGTAAAACCTACCCGCAGTCTCCACCAAAAAGATGTGACACAAAGTTGGGGTTTTGACTTCGGTCACTTCTTAGAATCAAAACACACTTGTATGAAACCTCATAGCCTCCTCACCTCCCTTTCTCTCCCTAGGTTAAGATAAAGATAAACACATCAAAGGTGAGATCATAATTCATGGAAGGAAAGATGAAAGGCTCAGGAGAAGGAAGAATTTCTGCCAGTCTTGCAGCTCCAAACAAGAGGGCAATTCTTTGTTGGAAGAAAATCTTCTGACTTAGGATTATGTGAACGGAAACATACGGGGAATATTGGTAAGGCTCATCCATTCGAATTGGGAGATTTGGACGAAACATCTTAAAGTAAAAGAATATAGCAATCACTTACAAGAGGACTTTTTGATAAGAGATTAAGAGGAATTAATCATTATTAAGAAGAAATAATGGCCAAAATTCTATAAAAATAAAGATACACAAAGATTTGCAGTTTTAAATCCATATAGACCGTATGAAAGAGGATTACATAGGTACGTAGAGCTTGAAGGGAGCTTCATGCCTATATAAAAACTTTCAAAAACGGGCAACCGAGCGAAAAGTTATGAGCATTTTACTACAAGACTATAAAACTGCCAAAATTCACCTAAAAGTTAGCAACTTTGGGAGAAATTCTGATCATAAATGAAGTAAAGGATTAAAAAATTAGTTACATGAGTGAAAAGAGCATATAAAGAGCTTTCTAGCCATATGATCAATTTTAGAAACCAATACCCGAGTGATGATGAGTAATTACCAGTTGAAATTTGGGTATTAGACCATAAAAATTGCACTTCCCTCTCTTTGCATGAAACCTCAATTGTCACATAGCCTCTTGCCTTTCATCTCCTTCATGATTCAAGCTAGAGGGTAAGGGTTAACATTGCTTAGTGGACAATCATAAAGATTTACCTATGGTCCCCAAAGTCTTTCCACATGCTCATTACCGCTAAAACCATTGGTACCTCCAAAGGAGGGCGGCAATAAGGCAAGGGCTACCTTGAGAAGTCACAGGCCCACCAAGATAATAACTCCTTATCCCACTTATCATCATGAATCATCAAAGAGGTCAAAAATTGGGTTAAGCATGAGGAGCTAATGCTAAATGACACATTCACATGTAAAGAGAGTGTTTGAATAAGGGTTAGATAAGAGAATGGAAATAACACAAAATGCTCAATTGAGGAGGCTTCATTCATTCCTTTGAAAGGGAGAGGAGAGCTCCTTTTATAGGTGGAGAATCACCCTCTCTTCCATTGACATAAGGGTAGATGTCACCATCAATTTTCCTCTTAGGCTAAGTCTTCTATTGATTATTAAATTGAAGACTTTTGGACTTTGAAAGTGGAGGGTAGATGTCACCATCAATTGTCCTCTTAGGCTAAGTCTTCTATTTATAGGTGGAGAATCACCCTATCTTTCAGTGACATAAGGGTAGATGTCACCATCAATTGTCCTCTTAGGCTAAGTCTTCTATTGATTATTAAATTGAATACTTCTGGACTTTGAAAGTGTGATGAGATAATAGCCAAGTCTAAGTGGCATGTAGGTGGAGATCCCACTTACACATGGCGGAATTCTCCTCTTCCATGTAGGCATTCTAAAAGAATATTTCCCAATTATGCACCTACACACACTCCTCCACATGCCTTCCATACTCCCCAACTTGTAGCCTTATGGTGAATACTGTATTAATAATACAATTAAAATCCATGTGAACATGAAGGCCCACTTTTATTTTCCACATCACTAGCCTATCTACCATACCAAAGTATTTATCAAGCAAACTTGTGGTATTTACAATGTGTGCACCCTGGTTGCATTTGAAGATTTAGCTCCTCCCTTTGGCCTCTTTTCTTCATCAAGACAAGATTTAATGACTCCTTCAAGGGTGGGATTAGGTATGTTCTTCAGGGCGGTGACTAAGGTGGGGTATACCTTCTTGACTGCTTTTAGCAAAACAGCCACTGCATCATCTTCATCCATTCTCATTCCCTGATGCAAGTTGAGCCATAAGGCCCTTCAAGTGAGAGATGAAGGCTCCAATGCCATCTCCCTCTTTGAGTTCCAAGCTGAAAAATTCAATTTTAAGTGAGATCTTGGAATTCTTACCACGAGCTCCATAGAGCTTATCAAGCTCATCCCATTTCTCCTTTGCAATCGGAAGCTAGTCCACATGGTGGATGAGAGCCTCATCAAGATAAAGCATGATGATGGCTTGTGCCCTCTCATCATCTTCAATATCTTCAGCCTTACTTCGATCAATAACCTTAGTGCTGGAGATGAATGGCCAAAAGCCTTTGGACATCATCTTGTACTTGATAAGGACTTGCCAAGTGTGGAAGCCCTCTCCTGAGAACTTCTTAATTTGGGTGTTGTCCTTTGACATTGGGTCTTGAAGGATATTACTAGAGAGTAATAGGCTGATTTATGAAGAGAAAAAAACCAAAATTTTTTTATATTTTGGCTTAAGTAGAAAGAGAAAGGCTTATGAGAGTGCAACCACCCTTAATCAAGCCAAGGATGTTGCATAAAAAGGAGATTAAGATGGTTAAGCTTATGGTTTAGCACTTCAGGTTTATGCCCAACCACTAATTCTGATGGGGTGAGCTTCATTAGTGTCAATGAACACTTTATTTGGTGATTAAGATCACCATTAGTGTTTAAAAAACATAATTAATGCTTAAAAGCACATTTCTAGCGTCTAATGACACTTGCATTGGTGATTAAATTCACCATTAGTGTTTAAGAACACTGTTAGTGTTTAAAAACACTTTGGAATGACTTCCCTTTGCTGGATTAGAAGCCTCATTAGTGTTAATCAACACTATTAGTGCTTATAAGCACACTTTGAAAAATTTTTGTGCACTTGAAGATGATGTTGATGATGGAGCTTGATGAGAATGAGGCTCATGAATACCTCATGGTGTATGGCCACCGCTTCAAAATCAAAAATAGTATCAGCAAAAGCAACAAGCCCTCACAAGAGCACTTACGTGATTAAAGCAAAGAGGAGAGGATTAGTGAAAGAAAACCTTAGATTTTGAAGCTTTAATGGTGAGCTTCAATGGCTACCAAAAGAGCAGCTTGGTCTTTTGATTGTAGCGCATGCATGGAGCAGCCATTGGGGCTGAGATTAGAACTGTAGATGCTTGAGGTTATGGGCTTCAAAAGCCCTCAACTCTCATAGCTTATAATCGCCTGCAGACGGCGAATCGTTGTACGACAGTGGGCAGAGCAGAAAACGGTGCCGTGTTGAACCAGTCGAAATGCCGCAGCAGCGAGTGAAGAAATCAGATGATTAACTATACGACCCTGAGCGCCCGGGCCTCCTCTACATTTTCCCTAGTGAGAACACGTTGAGATCTTACCTCCACGAGATGCTCGAAGGCCTCCACTGGCAAGAGGTTCAGCTCCACAAAGGAAAAGATAAGAAAATTGACCTATTCTACACCACAAAAGTGACCTACTCTTGCCAAGCTCTAGATACCATGTTAGAATTTTGTGGTGCTCATGCTAGATCATTGTGTGGAGGAGAGAGACTCGCAAAATACAAGAAAGTTGCTTATTAAGTTGCTCAAATACAACTAGGCTTCTTGCTCCATACAAAATGCCTTCTAGCTCCACCTTTAAATAGATGAGCTAGTGGACCTTAAGTGCCTTCATTCACACACCCTTCTCCTCCACTTTTACATAACCTTAGTCTCTTAATACCCCCCTACATAATAGGTCTTCTATTCTACAAGAAAGGATTAAATAGTTATGTGCAGGTCTTTAGAGCTTCTGGTACATAGAAACACAGATGTGATAGTTACGTATTTAGAGCGTTTGGTACACAAAAACGAACGTGTACATAGGAGAGAGGGAGGGAGAACTTCTGCGACACAACAACGGACATGTAAACAAGAGAGGGGGGGAGAGAGAGAGAGAGAGAGAGAGTGGAATGTTTGTAAACACACTTGTGGGTGGAAGAGGAGTGGGGGGCATGCTTGCCATGCTTGATTTTTTATTAATTTAAATTTACAATTTACAATTTCAAAGGCTTGAAAGAACTCAAATTTCAATGCGTTCTCAAGGGTGCTTTTTAGCCTAAAACGTGTTCTAGCTTACCATGCTTTCACCCAAGTCTAATCCCTTAGGGAGGGGGCTCTTTTATAGGCATTTGTCCCTTTAGTTCACACCATCTCTTACCAAGTGTTGGGTGTATCCTACCAAATAACTCGACTTAAATGTAGATTCTAGAGTTAACAAGATTGGGATTCCTCACAATTGAATTTTCTTGAGTTAATGGTGGGCTTGAACTAGTTAAAATGTAGGCAGACTAACATCAAAAGCCCATGGACTCTCATCATTGAGTGTTTGCATAGCATGACAAAATTGCATTGAATGACTAGGACACTAACATTACATGGTGAGGCATTATGCACAAAAACTCATTGAGACCCAGGTACTAGCACTTAAAAAATCCCAAAGGTAAATTCTTGGATCGTAAACAATCCAACTCTAAAATGATCCTACTTCATGAATCATCGATCCAACTCTAGGATTGTGCTAGCTTCTAGGATCACCCATAGTCTATCGTGGATCGACGATCCTACCCCTCAAATTGCTACGATCAAACTTTTTGAATTTTCATCAAATTCTTGAATTGCTTGCTCTGACTAGTGTGAGCCCGATCTTACTCCACGGATCGTTCGACTCGACTAGTGTGATAGTGCCCGATCCTGCTCCAAGGATTATCAATCCAAGCTTATGCCACATCATCAAGTGGGTATAAAACATCATCAAGTGGGTATAAAACAAAGCACTACATTGATATATGAACCTATTACTTCATTCATATCAATAAAGAGAACTAGTCGGGGGCTTTGCCTTGGCGTATATATGTAATGAGAACATGTTTTGGGCACCCCACGTGTGGGAAGCTGAGAAAATCCCACTTGTATATAAGTCACATATAAGGGTGTGTAAGGATACTTTTCATAATACAATATATTATTGAGCTTATGCTTGGGAGCTCCTTCCTTCTTCCTTATCTTGTTCTCTTCTTAATTCTTGCATGATCTTCCAGTTTATGCTTGTCTTTGGCTATAGAATCTTTTGGGACTATGTTGAAGGAGACAATAAGGAGCCTTTGGAATTTTCTAAAGAAGAGAAGGATAGAGAGAGAGAGAGAGAGAGAGAGAGAGAGAGAGAGAGAGAGAGAGAGAGAGAGAGAGAGAGAGAGAGAGCAAAGACAAGGATAGAAAGAGAGAGAGGCTATAGAAAGTGAGCAAAGAGATGGAGAGAGAGAGAGAGAGAGAGAGAGAGAGAGAGAGAGAGAGAGAGAGAGAGAGCAAAGAGAAGGATAGAGAGAGAGGAAGGATAGAGAGTGTGAGCAAAGAGAAGGAGAGAGAGAGAGAGAGAGAGAAGGGATAGAGAGAGTGAGCAAAGAGAAGGATATATATAGAGAGAGAGAGGAGGATATAGAGAGTGAGCAAAGAGAAGGAAATAAAGAGAGAGAGGAGGCTATAGAGAGTGAGAAAAGAGAAGGAAATAAAGAGAGAGAGAAGGCTATAGAGAGTGAGCGAGGAGATGGATAGAGAGAGAGAGAGAGAACAAAGAGAAGGATAAATAGAGAGAGAGGGAGGATAGAGAGAGTGAGCAAAGAGAAGGATAGAGAGAGAGAGGAGGAGGAGGATATAGAGAGTGAGGGAAGAGATGGATAGAGAGATAGGAGGAGGAGGACATATATATATATATATATATATATATATATATATATATATATATATATATAGAGAGAGAGAGAGAGAGAGAGAGAGAGAGAGAGAGAGAGAGAGAGAGAGAGGAGGATAAGAGGAAAGAGAAGGATAGATAGAGGGATGGTAGATAGAGAGAGTGAGCAAAGAGAAAGATATAGAGAGAGAGAAAAGAGAGAGAGGGGATAGTGAGACAAGGGAGAGAGAGAGAAGAAATGGAATGATGTTAGATGGTTGGAGAGAGGAGAGGAGAGGAGAGGAGAGGAGAGGAGAGGAAGGGATGATGGTAATAGATAGAGAGAGAAAGGGACGAGCAAGGTTGTTGGTGAAGGCTAGGCTGGGTTGGGTTGGGCTGGGCTGGGAGATGATGGGCAGATATGGTGGTGGAAATAGTTAGAGAGAGAGTGTTCAAGTAGAGAGAGAGGGTAGCCAAGAAAAGCTCCCTCCACTGAGCTCCCTCAATGACCATCCTCATGTGTCTATTGTGCCATTGGCATAGCTAGGCCTAGAGAGGGGGCCCACTACCATCATTTGTCACTATCATAGTATTGTGGCCTTGATCCTCACTTCACATTAGATTCTCACACCATGAGAATTATTCAATTTTCACATTATATTCTCATGCATATTAGTCTTCATGATTTAGAAGCTTGTGAGAAATAAGTAAAACACCATGACTATATATGAGTTAAACATGGACATTGGAAAAGATAGCAAAATGAGGGAAGAAAACCATTTAGAAATCAACATCTCCACTCCCAAAGAGAGCTAATTTGTGATGTCCAAAGAAAAAAAATATGAATACTGAATGTTTGAACTTGTGACCAAGATAAATTCTTTTATTGTGCTCATTACACATGCTTGGGAAATCATGACACTAGCATGTATGTCGATACCCTTATGCTCAACCACCACTAGCTCAATTTCTAGCTCCAAGGAAACCTCTAGCTTTATTAGCACCACCTAGCCTTATAAATGTCAATGTTACCCATGTATAAAATAGATAATGTGAAAAAGAAACAAAGGGGGATGTATATGCGATGTTCGTATATACCACCACTGGTCTTACTAACACAACCACCTCCACCTAAACATATGCATCTAGACATACGTGAATCAATTAGGCTTTGATCAAGGAGATGGCAAAAGAACAAGAGTATCCTCATGAGCCAAAACTTAATAATGACTAATATGAGGAGCCACATGATATCTCACCCGCTAGACTTCTATATCATGCATGGTCCAGATTTCTATATCATGCAAGGTGCCCAAGTTTGATACCACAACCAAGTTGAAGGGATAGAAAATTAACCCTAATGTGAGGAGGGGTTTGTTGTAATATTATAGCTACAAGAGCTCCATCAAATCCATTGAACAACAGAGTGCCCCGTGTTTCTTTAGACCACAACAATCATGTGAAAGGGATGGGATATTAAAGCTAGTGTGAGGAGGACTCTTTGTAATATTACAATTACTAGCACTTCACCAAATAGTAGAGTGTCCTCTGAAGAATGTTATGCCAAACTAACCTTACATACCTATGTAACCACTATAGAATTTACATGTTCAAAGTGTGGAGTGCATCATTGTCTATATAGCATGGGTAAGTTATGACCCCACATAATTTACTAACTCGTGAACAAGTTTGACATCAAAGTAAAGACAAGGAAGATGTTATTTAGTTTACCAACTTCAACCTCTAAAGGCAATGTGGGAAAGGGTGAATATGTGGTCATAATCTAGGATGGTTCAGATGAAGGGATGATAGAAGTGAAGAGGCATTAAAACCCGAGTAGAAGAAGATGCAAAGATGCACAAAGAGAGAGAGAGAGAGAGAGAGAGAGAGAGAGAGAGAGAGAGAGAGAGAGAGAGAGAGAGGAGTATAATGTCAATAGAGAGAGAGAGAGAGAGAGAGAGAGAGAGAGAGTGAGTGAGAGTGAGGAGTATAATGTCAATAGAGATTGGGCTAGCATTGGCAAGAATGGTGAGACCAACAAGATCGTCCACATTCGTATCCTAGAAGATATTTAGTATGGTATACAATGTGTGCTAACCATATAAGCACCTTGGTCCTCATTTGAGGCGTCAAAATCTCTTCTATTGTTCCCATTTTTAATGTTATGGGAACCATGATATAGCCACTACTATAAAATAATAATCTTCAAGCACAAAACACTTAGTAACATCAATTAATTCCTTCTCCACAAAGATAATGTTTAGCATTGTCGAAATTCCTAACTCAACAACCTTGGTAGTAAGTGGAGCACCAAGATTGCAAAATCCTTTTCCTAGGGGCATGTATAGAGCTTAAAATTTTCCTCTAACACCTCCTATTTTTCTAATCCCACCACCAATTCCTAGGATGAACAATGATTATGGAAAAAGAGAACAATACAGCATAGGCTAAAGAGTTTGAATATGTGTAACAAACAAGGTTAAGCCATTATGTTATTAATGGCTCAACCATGGGAACCACGATATAACCACTGCTATTAGCAAGCATAGTCTTTTAGCACAAAACACTCAATAGCATCAGCTACTCCCTTCTCCACAAAGACAACCTTTAGCATTGCCAAAATTCCTGAGCTCCAAGATTACAAAACCCTTTGCCTATGGGCATGTATAGAGCTCTAAATTTTCCTCTAACTTCTCCATTTTTTCCACCCCAACCACCAACTCCTAGGATGAACAATGATGATGGAAGAAGAGCACAATCCCACACAAGCCAAAGAGTTTGAATATGTGTAACAAACAAGGTTGAGCCATTATGTCATTAATAATGATAATCTAGAACCACTTCTAGTGTACTATCAAAATCATGTGGTCCAAGAAAAAGTCCAATACAATAACAACCCTATGAAAGGATGACCCTTATAATGCTTACAATTACTAGCATCTAGAGTTGTGTCTACTAATTGGAATAAAATACACCAAAATAGGACCCCTAATCTAACTCAATGCCCATAATACCTTCATGTGTAGAATGCAAATTTGACCATCTTTACAAGGACTATCCCTTATAAACAATTATTCTAGTAGATGAATTGAATACTATAATAATAAGTTTAAACTTGTTAAATGTAGGGAATGTAAAAAATGGTTACATTACATGCAATAACAAGACTTAAAACTAAATTAAAAGCTACTAAAAAAGGAGGTAATTAAACAAGGAAAAAGAGCTATCCAATTCTTTTCCAAGCTATAATAGAAGGTCCAAGTGCCTACCTTAAAACAAGTACCTTTTGGATCCATAAGAGCCTAACCTAAGTAAATTTTTTGTAAAGGAAAGGAAATTGAAGCACTAAGCCTAGATAAGAAGACTCAAAAACTCCACATTAACACAAATCTCAATGAATAATCTAGGGTAGCGATAATGTAGTCAGCAGCACGATGTGGTGTGACCATACAAATTGGTCTAGAAGAAGACTCAAACATGTCTTCTCGGGAGATCCCATTGATAAAGTCTTGCTCAAACATGCTTGATCAATGGAATCACTTCAAAGGACCAAAGTCTAGTATCTAAAGGCTCAAAAGTATATCCAAAGGACAAAACTCTAGTACCTAAAGGCTCCAAATAATATCCTAACCCTGTGTTAGAGAAATCTCAAGTGGAAAGGACAGAAGAATTGGTTCAAAAATTTCACATAAGTTGAAACCAATGCTTAAACAAATTGTTAAGTATAAACTACTACCCACATCGAGCCCACATCCAACCCAACACTAGAGACTCCTCTTAGCCTTTAATGTGAATGGGCATAAGAGCTAATGCTAGGTAAACTAGAAGAGGAAATAAATGAAGAGGAACCCAAACAATAGAAAAACCTCCCAAAACATAGCTTGATATTGTTATTGAAATTATAAATAATGATTTCACAAGATGCCTATGGGACACAATATTCTATTCTCTCATTTGATTAGTGATGACCTATTTTCTCACCCTATCTCTTACTCTCTCCCACTCCCTCACTCTCTCCCCTCTTTCTCTCATGTGATTAGTGATGACCTATTTTCTCGTGTGATTAGTCATGACCTATTTTCTCACTCCTCTCTTTCTTTCCCTATCTCTTACTCTCTCCTTATTCTTCTCTCTCTCTCTCTCTCTCTCTCTCTCTCTCTCTCTCTCTCTCTCTCTCTCTCCCCTCTCCTTGTCCCTGTCCCTATCCTTGTCCCTCTCTATCTCTCTATCCCCTCTTCCTCTCTCATCCTTGATATTCATATTGCCATTGTTGCCATTTGTACCATCCTTTAGATTCCAATGGTTGTATTTTCTATCATCCTTGATATTCATTTCTACCATTTTTGTCATTTGTACTATCGTTGATATTACAATGGTTGTATTATTCTAGAAAATATGGAAGAAAAATGTGTCCTCTATATATTGTCCCCTCATTCAATTTTGTACTATCGTTGATATTACAATGGTTGTATTATTCTAGAAAAGATGGAAGAAAAATGTGTCCTCTATATATTGTCTCCTCATTCAATTTTGGTCAATTCATTTTTTATACAAATCAAATTTTAATTCCAAACTGAGACAATGTAAATGCATATTCTCCAATTTATATTACCATTTTGGCTGTGGGCCTACGGTGGTTACAATGAACATACAAAAGAACAAAATGCATATCTCTCTATCTCCCCCAAAAAATCAAAATAAAAATGGAAAAAAGGAAAAAATAATTATTTCAAATTGCAAGAGAGAGAGAGAGAGAGAGAGAGAGAGAGAGAGAGAGAGAGAGAGAGAGAGAGTATTGAAAGGGAGAGAGACACAGAGAAAAGAATTTTAATAAAAGAGAGAAAACTTTTAAAAATGAAAAAAATGAGAAAAAAAACAAGTTGACATGTGGCAGTTTGGGTTTTTTTCATTTTCTTTTTGAAAACAATTCTCTCTCTCTCTCTCTCTCTCTATATATATATATATATATACATATATATATATATATATATCTACCCACCTCTCCTATTATTTTTTTAAAGAGAAAAAATAAAAAAATAAATGAAAAGAAATCACAGGGGGATCATGATTGGCCACACATTGGTCGCCAAACTCTATGGATTGGTGGTAGAGGTAGAGCTCGAGTCCTCGCATTTCCGAGCGAAACTTTTTGAGCAAGGGAAAACTTCAGCAACACATTTCAAGAAATGGGTTACGACAATAGCGCTCCATAGGAAAAAATCAAGGGAGGAAAAAATTGAGCGACAAATTTCAAGAAATGGGTTATCGACAGTAGTGCTCCATAGGTAATGAGAACACCATAAGTAATGAGGACACCAAAGGTAATGAGAAAAATAGAGCGACAATATTTAAGTAAACACCATAGGTGTGCAACATAAATTCACCATAAAATGACAATGACACAAGCACATATAGATTTTTAAACATTACATTTTTTGAGACACTGCATGTATCCTTATAAGACAAATTAGTATTCTAGGAAGGGCAAATTAGTGTCATGGGCTGCAGATTTGGTGTTCTTGGATCTCCCATTTAGTCGAGTTCTCCATGGATAGGTGCCACATCCACATTGGGATGTGCAGTTAGAGGATCATGTTCGCTATGGTGTTTCACTGGCAACTTCTACTTTATTAGATTCTGGAGCATTACTTGTTGTGATGGCCTCTATAGGAGGTAACAATCCCAGCCTCTTTACAAATGTGTACCTTCAATCTATTACTTGTTTCTTAAAGTCCCTTACATTGAATAGGAGATACTATTGGTTGGGTGGAGCGATATTGTCGTTTCTCTGAATTTGAGATATCGAGGAGAGTTCTTGTGATGCATCCTTCCCATATGGCAATTACAAGACCTCGAGACTATGCATAGAGGTAATTGCTTCACATGGGGTCACTTTTTGGCATAGTCAACTTTGCATGATTGGAAAATGTTTACAATGTCTTCTTGTGTCCTTTGTTGTCTTGTACCTCTAAGATGTTTGTAGCACGGAGGTGTGGGATGGTTGCAGCTTTGTTTCGCCACCAAGAGAGCGTGCCTCGCGTTGAGGCTTTGGGCATGAAGCCCGAGGATTCTATACTCTATCATCACCTTCCATCCGATGTGAGGGCCAAGTCACCTATGGGGGAGGAGTTGCATGGTATGATGACGCGTAGTGTGCCTTCATAGCCGTGCCTTCATAGCATGCTTCATGTAGATGATTTCTCCACGATATGGCATATGCTTGGAGCTCGGTTGTGGGACAACGCCACTTTTCTAAGCATGCCTAAGCATAGGTTGTGATGAACATATCATCTCTTCCTTTGTGATCCCTATGCTGCATATTCCATTGAGTTATGTGCGACATAAATTTATTCTCACCTTTCTTTTGTTGTTGAAGTGTACTGCCAGAGTATGCAGAGGCGATGGCTTCAGCTATGGTAGCTGATCGACGTTATGATGCAGATACTCGAGAGTCCTCCTCAAGATGCAATCCCATTGTTGACAACAAATGTGCTCATGGACTTGAATGTAGGTGGTGTTCTTCAATCCTACAATGAAATCACGTCCTATCTCCACATAACCGCCAACAACTACAATATAGTTGGGTTCTCTGAGTAGCACAACAGGGCCCATGGTATCCTCGTACAATAAACATAGGACATGGATTTCTTGGCATGTAGCCTATCACGCCCACCTACAAAAAAAAAAGTAGACACATAACTCAAAGGAATATAATTCTTAAAGATTGTTACAACACAATGCATAGATTGAAATAATGCAAAGAAAAGGCAATCGAGACATGCATACCAAATGGTTACAATGGCTCTTCTTCCCCCACATTCTGCGTGTCATCCATGTCACATGGTTCATGTAAAATTGGTCGATTTACTGGACACTTTCTCTTTAAACCAAAAATAGGCAAGGAAGGTTTACAAATCTAGTCACATTTGTTGAAATATGCAATATACAATAGCCTCCTCTACAGCATATGTCCACTTCCTAGCCATCATTGGGATCGATGCAATATATCGTCTCTCCTTCAAAGTGGACAAATACTTAGAGAAAAGAGCACACATATAACATTGCATGCATAATTGTTCAGTATTGAAACATTGAAGGACTAGTGTTTAAATAGCCAAGAATCAAAGTTATCTAAATGCCAATCTCTGAGTGGCCAATTTCACTAATTGCTTATTCTTCCTAGCCTTGTCGGTTACTCCCTTCTCTTTTTTCTCCATGCGTGTTTCTAGAAAACATGGCCTTTCTCCTCTCCAATTTTATTTCCTCATGAGAATAAATCCGTAGGTAAGACCAAGCTCCCTGGAATATACGAAGTCCCTTAAGATCTCTCTTACTAAATGCAAGATATTCTCAAGCAAGACTTCCTTGCGTATCCAACTACACAAGAAAGAAAGATTAGCACATTATCCACAATAATAAATTCATATGAGAAACAAGTTTAGGACAAAAGTACTCACTGTCTATACACAAAATCACGCACTATATATGCACATGATCACCACGAGAAAGGTGGTACATGGCTTTTATAGCCCTACTTGCCTCCCATAGAGACAACCATAACACCTTTGATTCCATAGGGGCTTCACATATTGCAAGGAGGAGATTCAATTTCTCAAATGTTACAAAGCTCTCGAAATCCCATTTTAATGATAATACTTTGTCGTGCCATGCATCCCCAAGTCGAGGGTCAATGATATTGAGAATCTTTTGGATAGTTCAATGGATACGAGAGTTAGTTTCGGCAAACCGTATACAATGAAATACCGCACTAGCCAAAGAATAGCCTTACCTTTCCTATCCGATCACCATAACGTGATGCAAGGACTCTACCTCCTTCTTCTCCACCTTTTGCAACTCTTCTTCACTTATTTTTGCCCTTTTCAAATCAAGCTTCTTGTTCAAAGCAATTGTCATTTGAACCTATGCGACCATGGAGGTAGTTAAAAAACACATAAAGGAGAAGCATGGACAATCAAACAGTGAATGCAAAGTACTTACATTGTAAACAAGCTTTGCTAAATATCTTCATGTCAATGGATACAAAAGGCTCAGCACCCTTTTTGTACTTCTTCCTAATCTCCATGATGAGCCTCCGATCCCTTTCTGGCAAGTCATGCATGTACAACACGACTGATCAACCACACATATATTTATACAGTTGGACAACCTCATCCCGCAAGGTAGTGGGAACTAAGGCATGTGTATTGGGACTGAGACAACATGGCATGTTAGCCCCATGAATTATTTACATTATTTTTTTGTTAATTATAGAGTGAAAAAAGATACCCACAAGTTCATGCGTTGAAAACTTGAGAGCAATGAAATCTCGCTGACCTTGCACGGATCAATGATCATGCAAAGGGCTGGATATTGTTTCTCATTTGTCATTGAGAACTTGTCATTGATTGCTGCAATCCATGCCACCAATCGGTGGTTTCCCTCTCATACATAAAACATGCGATTGGAAAGATCTGAGAGGGCCAAAAATTGAGCGAACTCATCCTCAAACTCCTTGTTAATCTCTTTCCATAGGGGATCCCAAGATGACATCACCACATTTGTGTTGCCATATATATAGGCAGTGATGTGTGTGAACACACTTAGGACCGCCGGGGCACTTTTTCCCTCCTTAGGAGGTTTTTCCCCCGGCTTGTATATACGCCCATCATACTAGGGCTAACTTATCTTTGTACATTGACACAAACCAATACACTGTGTGTTGTGTGCATTCTTGCTTCTTCTTCTCCAAGCTTTGTGTGCTTTCCTGCAACCCTAATTCCAACAATTGGTATCTGAGCAAGCATCGGCTCCCAGGGCTACGCCGCTAGTACCCTCCGACTCACGTTCTCCAATTGAGGTGAGCTTTCACGAGCGCTTGCAGGTCCCTATACTCTATCTACCAGACGGCTTACGGCTAACTTGGATGTTGGACAGGAATCTGCCACCTCTATCTACACTGACAGTCAGAGCGCATTGGCAGTTGCGAGAAACCTAGTTTTTCATGCTCGCACAAAGCACATTGAGGTGCATTATCTATGTCAGGGAGAGACTCTCAGTAGGAGAGATCAGCTTGGCATATGTGCCAACACAGGACAACCTTGCCAATCTTTTCACAAAGACGCTTCCTCATGAGAAGTTTGAAGCTTTCCGCAAAGCTTTGGGCTTGCTCCTCTTTGTGGACTGATCTACTTCGGGCATGGCACTTCCCTATACATGAGTGCTAGCTCTCGTTCACACCATCACCCAAGGGGGATTTGTTGCCATATATAGGCAGTGATGTGTGTGAGCACACTTAGGACCACCGGGGCACTTTTTCCCTCCTTAGGAGGTTTTTTTCCCCAGCTTGTATATACGCCCATCATAGTAGGGCTAACTTATCTTTGTAAGTGACACAATCTAATACACTGTGTGTTCTGTGCATTCTTGCTTCTTCTTCTCCAAGCTTTGTGTGCTTTCCTGCAACCCTAATTCCAACAATTTGTGACCATGGCTTCCTCATGGAAGCAAGTCCATAAGGACACAACGAATGCTCCTTTTTCAAGGACATATCCCTCCTTCCCAGAATGCCACTTTGAAACTTGATAAATCTTCTCGAAGTCCCCTAACTTTGGCATGTGGTAATAGCCTGCATAACATAATTGGTGGACATTCATGGCTATTGAATAACCTAGTTTTTTTCATGATTTCCTCCCCTTCAGCAAGGTACAAGTTTGCTTTATGCCCCTCATCACTACCTAGGAATCTCTGAACAAACTACATAAGGCACCAATGCAAGATTTACCTCATGCAGCATGAGCTCATTGTCTACCTCATGTTGACATTGTCTTGCATTAGCATCAAGAACTTGAATCTCCACCTCACCCCCAACATCTTCTCTAGCCTGACTTTCCACCACACGTCTGGCTTGGTCCATGATGTCAGTGGGTAGAGGCGCATGTATACTTTTTTTTTTGTGCCCGCGTTCTTTTGCTTTTATTTGTAGGACTGTTACAACAAACAAAAGTCATGGTTATTATTTATCAAAAAATTAAATCAAATTTAAAACATCAACTTCTAAATCAAGTAGGCCATGCACTCCTTTATATCAAGTTAAGAAAAAGAAACGGCAACCTCCTTCATATCATGGTTATGGTCATCTCCCTCTTACCATATCCATGCCCATTACCATGGTCACAAGGCCTTTTTTTTCATTTTTTGTGACATGTATGAGGTAAGGCATGGCTATGGAGAACTTGGATATGGTAATGGGAATGGATATGCTATGAAGGCCATGGCCACCATATCCTTGCTATCAAGGCCATGTCCACCATCTCCTTGCTATCAAGGCCAGTGCCATCATCTGCATGCCTTGCCTCATACATGAGGCAACAACAAAAAAAAAGGCCCTATGGGGCCAGGCCGTCGTGCCGACACGGCCTGCCCCACATGGCCTTTTTTATTTATTTTTGTTTGACATGGGAGATTCACAAGTTCTTGCTAAAAGGTCATGCATATGCCAAGCCATGCATCTTCATTGTGACACAAAAATTTAAAAAAAGGCCTTATGGGCAGTAGGCTGCGCCGGCGTGGCCTGCCCACATGGCCTTTAAAAAAAAACATTCTTTAACATGTGGTGGGAGCTTCACAAGTTCTTGCTAAAAGTCAATGCATAGATTACAAGCTACACACTTTCCTCCCATGTCTAATAAAAATAAAAATAAAAAAGGCCCTATGGTGGGCAAGCCACATCAGCTACCCAGAGGGATTTTTTTAAATGTTTGTAAGACATGGGAGCTTCACAAGCATATGCTAAAAGACCATGCATAGTGTAAGCCATGCATCTTCACTGTGAGTGACAATAAAAAGGCCCTCTGGGTAGGCCGTGTT
Organism: Cibotium barometz; assembly: GCF_041138505.1. Lineage (NCBI taxonomy): Eukaryota > Viridiplantae > Streptophyta > Polypodiopsida > Cyatheales > Cibotiaceae > Cibotium > Cibotium barometz. The sequence continues at coordinate 65,007,974 of NC_141049.1, forward strand.
AAAGTTGCAGCAATGTGATGAGCTATGGTGGATCAAATGCTAGAATCAACATCATTAGCAAAGAGATTAGATGATAATTAAGATGTGATTAGTGAGAAATTAATTGATAGCTTAATGTAGGCATGGATAATAAAAAACCAGCAAATTCTCATTAGGTCAATGCCTCAATTTATAGGGTTTACTGAAAAGATGCAGGGGAGAAGAGAGCTTGAGCTCTTGCAAGCACACACACACTCACAAAACCCTAAAAGAGAGCACACAAGGTGAGAGGCTGAAAATCTTCTTCTTCTTCACACAACACTCAACACCATATACAAAGATAAGAGCACACAATATAAAAGGTACTCAACCAAATACATACTAGAGTTCTCTATAGTATGAACCCAACTAAATGAGCTGGCGCTATAACTATGCCAGTCTCTAGAATGGCTGTCACACAGCTTGTCATCCCACTGGCCTCATATTACCCATGATCTCACCAACCATGCCAGTGGTGTAAGTGTGGGGTCTATCCCTGAGGCGGGTCATCAGTGTCCACCACCTCACTAGATGAGCTCGATATCTCAACACTCCCCCTCGAGCTCAACTCCATCTCATGTACACCAAGCAAAGCCCTAAATCTGCGGAGCTTCTTTGTACCCAATGCTTTGGTGAAGACAGCACATCCAAGCGATTCGCCAAACCGCCTTCTACAACAGCTGCAAATCGCGAATTTGCTGGCACCAGAACTGGAGATCTTGTCTGCACCAGAAGACATTGCTCTAATTCCTCTTGGCCCTAGGGGTTTTCAAGGGTGCTCTACAAGCTGGTGAAGACAGTTTTTAATTTCATCAAGTCTACAGTGAGATCCAAGCTCTCCATCAAATCTGCATAGGTGACTTTGGTAAAACAGAGATTAAGCATTCAATGTTTGGTCAAATCTTCTATTTCTTGGCTTAATCCTCTACTAGACTAATTGCTAATGATGGCCTTGAAAGTATTTGAGCTCATTTGAACTCTAAGGCCCCAGATTTGGACTCCCCACATACTCTGTTTTTTGCACACAAAACAGAGGATTATTTTGCTAATCAGTAATCAGTACTAATCAATGTATTTTGGTGCAATTGAGGGTTCAAATTAGCCATTGCGTATCTCATACAGATCCCTATAACTTCAGATTGTAATTAGGAGATGGTTTGATACTCCAACCATTCCGTATAGATTTGTTACCCTTGGTTTAATGTAATTTCTAGTGAATTTATGCTGATAAATCTGTTGTAATCATCATCACCTAAACACCAGATTGAGTTGTAAAAGGGTAGACACTGCCCTTGAATCTTGAAATTGGATTAAGAGATAAGACCCTCTTCACATCATCACATGAGTACGGCACAAGAGATAGCCAAATTTAATGGGGAGCAGTTTTACACATGGAAGACAAAAACCATGTATCTGCTCTCATGAGAAAAAATCTGTGGGGGCTATGAAGGTGTCATGGAGGTAGTGAGTTCATTGCAAGACAAAGTATGCACTTCAAAAGTTTGACTACGTGAAGAGAAGGTAGCTGAAAAGGTTAATGATTTTCTTACACAACTAGGTATACCAGGAGAGCCGCCTATAAATAACGAGCCATCATTGGAATTTTTGCATGGTTTTATGCTTGAGAATCACATAGCCATGAAGATAACTCCATCAAACAGGAAAACTCCAGCAAAACAAAGCTCGAGCAGCATGGAGCAGAACATTAGGGCCAAAAACGTCTCAAAATGGGCTGTGTAAGGAATTTCGCTAACTTGCTAATTAGTAGAATGTTGACGGTCAAAACGGCTCCAAATTTAGCCGTTTTGGGTATTTAAAGCGTATCTATCTGATTGAATACGTATCTAAGTGCATATTTTAAAATCTAAAAAAATAGATCGTTTTCATGCTACTCTTTAATGGCTTGTCTCGAAATTTGTCCTCTTTTAGTGACTACGCGGCAAAATGACCATTCTCTCCAAACGCGCTCTTATCCATTCTCCAAAAAAATTTCACTCCTCTGCTTCTCTAAAAATTTCACAAGCTACATCTCATTCTCATTCTTCTGTGTCTCTCATGATCTAATAGCTCTGCTTATATTTTTTGCTCGGTTAGTAATGAGTGATACATCTAATCGTAAGTTTCATTTGAACATCAAGCTCAACCAAGAGTATGCAACTACACGGAGTGTCTACCAAAGATCCCTTTCATGTGCAAATGAAGCTCAACATCTTCGCAACGAAGGAAAGAAGCATATTGACCTATGGACAGATGGAAGTCTATATCCACCGGATCCCAAAACAGGAAGGTATCCTTCTTTTCACACACCACATGATTTGATTAGATTTGTTGGTGATGGGGAGGATGGCTTACTTGGTTATAGTTCAAGACTATCTCAATCACATATTAATTATGCAGAATATACTACATATCTTCAAAATACTTCATCTTTGAATGCAACAAAAATTTTAGAACTTGAAAACAAAATAGTGTCTTTGAAACAAGAAAATGATCAATTGAAAACCTTAAAAGAAACTCCAATAGGATTAAGAGCACGAGTAAAACGAATGCGGGATGTAGTTAACTTAACAGAGAGATCTGGACAAAGAAAAAAAAGGTTAAAACTTGTAAGAGATCATGTTACTAACCTTCTAGGATTTGACATGTCTAATGCTCAGGAAAGGGTAAGATTTTTGAATGAGCTTATGAATAGGTCGGATATCTTGAAACTTTTAGAACTTCCTGAAAATCAAACTCAAAAAAAACTGGTCTTTCAACATTTATTAAAAGATATGGACTTATTAGTCCAGCCTTCCCAAATGCAAGAAGTTTGTGACACAGTGGGAGTGAGTAGAAAGGGATACAGAGCCATCTCTAAAACCTGGTTCAGGGTCCTTAAGTATTACAAAATCAAAGCATTTGGGTTGCCTAGACCTCACAATGTTGGAAAATATAGAACTCTGTTAAATGAGGAAATTTCTAAACATTTTGGAGAGTATTTCCATATTGAGGGAACAATGCCATATGAGAGACAAAAAAAAAAATCATCTTTTGAATACAACGTTTATAATAATATTTGGATGAACATTAGAAAAGTCCAATCTTTTATGGTGAGATATTACAACATAAGAGAAATAGATTGTGAAGGAAAACTTGTATTTGTTTTAAAATTAGATGAAGCTCAAATCCAAAAATGTCAAAAAATGGAAAGAATATCTATATCCCTAATGAATAAAGCATTGGACTATAGTCAAGGTAAGCTTGATTCTCCATACCACAAAACTCAATCAGAAATGGAGCTATGGTGGATTGGATCAGCTCAGGTACCAGTAGAGAGTCATGAAACATTAAAGTGGCTCTTCTCAAAAACAGACATTCCTTCAGTTATTCAGAGCCAAAATACAGGTGAACACCTTCATGTTGACGACATAGGTGATTTCATTGTGGAATGGCATTTGAGTGCCGACCTCAAGGCGTTGAAGTGTATGTTTGGTGTATGTGGAGGAGCAAATACCAAATATCCATGTCTTTATTGCATGGCAAGCACAGGGACAAAAGAATGGCTTGCAGAAAATGAGATTGGAAAACCACCATCCAGAAATAATGTGAATGTTGTCGATTATCCAACTTCTATTAAAATATGGGATCCAATTCTACCAATACATTTGAAAAATGTGCATATATGTACATTGCATGCAGAGATAAGAATCTTGGACAAATTGCTCAGACTTCATCTGGACTATGCATATTCTATTAAGCCGACTAAACTTGCAGATGAGTGCATAGAAAAGTGCGAAGCCTTGCTCTCTCAAATGGGTTTTCATGGTGGGGAAGTGCATCTTAAAAAAGATCCTGTTCTTTCTGGAGGTACAGGTGATGTTCTGCAAGATGTTTCAATGGGAGGAGCAAAAGCGAGAAGATTTTTGAGCAACCATGACACCAAACAAGTCAACGCAATGTGAAACTGTTGGAAACAGCTATGTGTCATCACCACAAATGTCAAAAGTAGACCAGATGTAGCCAACAAACGTATGGAAGTTTGGAAAAAACTCGACAATTTTTTCAAAGTCCTTAGACGACAAGTTGGTTCAAATACTTATGCAGATGATTTCAAAAACGCAATAAAGCTTTTGATCAAAGCTATCATAGATGCCTGGGGAGAAAAAGACATAACTTATTACTTGGTGAGTATTCAGACTTATCAAAACAGTTATAAATTGGTGTGTCCAGACTTTTTACTTGTAATTTCTTAAATGTACTAACAAAAATTGTCTTTGTAGCATATTCTTTACTTGCATGGACCATATTTTGCTACAGAAGGACCACTTGCAACATGGAATACACAAGGAATGGAAAAGTCTCATTATCAAGCGAGAACTTCCTTTTTTAGATGTACCCGAAGAGGAGGAGGTGGACAAAGTAGAAGCAATGCACTAAACGAATTATTCAATTGGTTCTACAGGAGGCAATTACAAAGGATGAGATCAAAGACCCAGCAATCTAAAACTACACCAACACCTCAAGAAAGAGACTAATGATTACTAACACATTTGTACCTCTAACAAAAAATTTTGCTAAAATAAAATCGGTCCTTGCAAAATATTGTGTACATTAGTATTTGATTCTCTTGGGACTACTTGGCATGTCACCTCTGTATCTCAAAAATTTTCTCCTTCTATAACCTCCAAGAAGATTGATATCTGACACCTCAGCTGCAGCTGCATAGCTAGAGTAGCAAAGAAAGTATCCTGCTCTTGAGGCATTGAAACCTGCAGCATATCCAAAGATTCTAAGAGCAGCAGCTCTCTCCAGAAGCAAAACCTTGTTAGCATTTATTTGAAGGGGAGTATATCCCATGAACCTTGACAACACCTTCAAGGCAAATATTGGCAACTCAGCATCTTCAGAGAAGTTCATGTGGAATGCACAGAACACAGCCTTATCCAATGTAGGCAAGTAGTGCATGAGAGCAGATGAAGGCCTTCTTGACCTAGTTTCTGTAGATTTCACTCTGCTACCTCTAGCTCTTCCCAGAAAATCATCCTTATCAAGCAATTCAATCTGCAAGACAAAAACCTCAATAAAAAAAAATTACAATCACAATAACATTTAACAAAAGATTAAATGGAAGCTACCTTCTGCAACTCATCCTCAATTACTACTTTGTCTTTCATCAAGTTGCATGAGCTAACCCTTTCCACTTTATCAGAATCTGCCTGAAGCTTGAAATCTCTGCCAAAAGACTCAATACCTAACTCAATAAGCCTGTTCTCAAAATCCTCATCACTCAAGGAAGGTTTTCCCTCTTCCATTTTTTAAGGCACAAGGCAAGTGCATCATTAGCAGGGATAAATGAGTTGTCAGATGTTTGCAAATCAAGTGCCAAAAACTCTTCCTTTGGCTCTACTTCTGTATCAATAAAGTCTTTGGCCACTTCACAAGCTTCTGAAATTGCTGCAATACAGTAGTCTTCTCTGATATTGAAGAGACATTGAAGATAGGAAAGAGGAATAAAATCTTTCTCATTGATATAGAAGAAAGGAAGGTTTGGAAGAGTAACAGAGGATTCAGATATGCTTGCTTCCTCTGAAGGCTCTTCAGTAATAGTGGAAGCCCTAAATTCTGCAACATCAAGATTGGCACTTTCTCTCTCCTCAGCTTGAACATCAATTTCTTCCTCCTCTAAAACTTCACATTTCTCTAACTTTGAAACTGTGGTGACATTTAAGTTTTCTTCCTCATTCTCTGCATCAATTTCTGGTTGTTGCTCTTTATCCTGTATTTCTGCTTTCAAAAATAGGAAGAAAAGAAAGGAGACATCCTTGGGAACAAGGTTACAATGCTTTTTATGGATTGGACAAGAAATAAATGAAGGGCATGTGAAAGAGGTTCTATTTGAAAATCTACTGAACCTCTTTGTTACTTTGGCTTTCTCCACAGATAGCTGTGTAAAATCTGTAAGGTGACAAAAAACATGGTCTCCGATACGAAAACAATGAGCTTGAATTGACATTTCAAATTGCTTGTACTCATCTTCAAGAATGTCCTTTAGCTTCAACAAAACATCTGAAAGAGAAAACCTTGGATTGAAAATCTCCACTGCATCAACGTATATCTTCAAATCATGACCATCTTGCAAAATAGCATTCAAGAGTTTCTCACTTGGGCTTTCTTCAACAAGTTCATGTCGACCCGCAACACCTTTACTCATTGAGATATTTGAGAAAAATGCCTGAAAAATTCTGATGAGCCAGAACGAAGCGAAAATGAAAGGTCCAAAAAAATTGGAATGCCTCTATCGCTTGGTGCGGGCTTTGACAATTCCAAGGTCTCGAAATAAATTTTGAGTTTTGCAAAATAGGGCTAGGAAGAGAATACGGTGCACAGCTTGATTTGACGCAAATAAGTGGTCCAAAACTGGGGAAAAAAATTGAAAGTGAGTTTTGAAAAATATATGTTGCGTGATTAAAACACATTAAATAGTGACCGTTTATGCCACGTGGCAATAATGATTACATGTCACGTGTACCCAACGGTACTTTGTACGACATATCCGAGGTATAAAAAGTTAATATTGTTGAAAATATTCATATTTTTCTCCGACACTGTATCAAGCGAAAGCAGGCTACCTTTTATTTCCCAAACCTACTTTTCCCATATCAAGCGATTTCACAATTCCCTGCCCGAATCAAGCGATTACGCCTATCCGAGCTCCTTGGATTCTTCTCATCGCTTCGTTCGGGACTTCTAGTTTTCTCTATTTCCTGCCCGAATCAAGCGATTACACTCATCCGATTCTCTTGGATTCTCCTCATCGCTTCGTTCGGGACTTCTTCTTTTTTTTTATTTCGTGCCCGAATCAAGCGATTATCACTTTCCATTATCTTTGGATTCGCTCTATCGCTTCGTTCGGGCTACCTCATTTCTTTGTCCTATTATACAAATCGCTTCATCTGGTCTCTTTTTTAAGCTTCAATGGCAAGGACAAAGCAGACTGCAAGGAAAGTCTACCCACCATTGGAGACTGAAAAAGCTGAAGACAAGCCAGGACCTTCCAAACAAGAAATGCCTCTTCCAAAGCCTCGTGCGAGGGCGACAGCAAGAAAGAGATTGAATTATCAGGTGAAGTCCTTAAGAGAGATAAGAGCAGCACAGAAATCTACAAGTCTTCTCATCCCTCGACTGCCATTTACTCGGGTTGTCAGGGACATATCAGAAAGGTTAGTTGGCAAAATGAGAAACACAAATCTTCAGAAAGTTCGATGGGAGACCCAGGCCCTCATGTGTCTTCAAGAGGCTGCTGAAGATTTTTTAATCGACTTTATGAATGATGGCTACATTGCTGCTGCATTTGCTCATAGGATCACTCTTATGAGCAAAGATTTTGTGCTGGTGTCTAGACTTAGATATAAGTTTGACAAAGCTTTGGAGCCTATTCCAAGTCAAGATATGAGAGCTTTTGAAATTCTTAATATCCCTCCAGCAAGGCAACCCAAGCAATCTGTTGTTATTGAAGATATTTCTCATCCTTATGATACAAGAAAAGCTCAGGATATCAAAGAAGAAGTTGAAAAAGAGAGAGAGCAGGAGAAAATATCAGAGGATGCCATTCTTTCTCAGCAAGCTGAAATTCTCCATTCATCCAATTCAGAGCTTTATCAGAATGTGACAGGTCAAATGATAGTAGATGTGTCCATGCCTGGAGAGGATGAGGTGTATTGTGACATTGCCCCTGAGGACACAAGCATGCTTGTGAATCCTAATATTGAGATATCTGACACAGTCCTCTTCATCTGTCTGAGGTTTGTGTGGATTTGCTTTTGTTTTCTTGATGAATTTCTCAGAAACCATATTTTGTTGACATGTTTTTTGTGTGTCTCCAGATGTCTTATGAGGGATCTTCATGAATCAATGGCTGTGCAAGTGACAATTCTTGATCCCCTTGTTACACAGTGCCTTTTCAATAGGCAAGGGGATCTTGCAAGTTTTCTCAAAAACTTTGATATGCTTACCTGCAATTACATTGTGTACCCTTATGTTGAAGTGTAAGACTCATACTCAATCACCTTTTGCTCATACTCAATTACCTTTTGCCTATTATAGACATGACAGTATTCATAACTAATTTCAGTACTCATATTATCACAGAGGCCATTGGAGTCTTATTATCATCAATCTATTGGATAGAGATGTGATCTTTATGAACTCTTTGGCATCCATCCATGGGAGAAGTAAAATGTAAGAATCAACTTTTCCATGGGTTGACCCTCAAATTTCTTGCATGATTTCAATTATTTGGTTGACCCTCAAAATTTTATGTTTGCAGTGCTGCCAAACTTATCTTGAGTTTTCTAGCTTCTACCTATGTAGACTACAAACTTGAAGATTTTAAGTACTTCAATCAGGAAGTTCCCTTGCAGAAAGACTCAACATCTTGTGGATGGATGGTTCTTGCTAATGCTTGGAGATTTCTTGAGTCAAGATTTAGAATGACAACACTTCCTGTAAGTTCATGAATGAAGACCATTGATTGATTTAGTGAATACATTTAGTGACCTGTTTTCTTACTTTCTTATTTTCTTTTGTCTTAGTTGCATGAGTATCCAGATTCTTGGGTAAGTTGGGTAAGGGAGAAGGCAGTGTCCATGGTTTTGAGCAGATCCATCAATCCATATGATCCTAATTCTCCCTTTCCACCTAATAAAGGAGCCAAGGATACAACTTCAAAGAAAAGGAAAAGGGAGAAGAAGGAAAGCAAAGACAAGGATGACTCATTCAAGAAGGAAAAGACCTCTGCCAAAGAGAAGAAGAAGAGAAAGAAGAGCCCTACCAAGAGCAGATCTTCCAAGGGGAAAAAGAGCCATTCTAAAGAGAAGAGCCATTCTAAAGTAAAGATCCCTCAGGCTACAGAGAAGATCCCTACCCCTCCTGTTAAAGAGAAGAGCCCTAGCCCACTTGCTAAAGAGAAGACCCCTAGCCCACTTGTTAAAGAGAAGAGCCCTAGCCCACCTGCCAAAGAGATGAGCACTTCACCAGCTCAAGGGAAGACACCTATCAAAGAGAAAATCCCTAGTCCTCCTACCAAAGAGAAGAGCCCTTCTCCAGCTCAAGAGAAGACACCTATCAAAGAGAAGACCCCTGTCAAAGAGAGGAGTGCTTCTAAAGGTCTTCCTTTTCACTCACCAGTGAAATTTAAAATTCAGAAGCGTCGTTTGTCCAACAAAGGTAGTAAGAGGGCAAATGTTGGCTCTCCATTAAATTTCTTGTTCATGTTCCCCAAGAAGACTGCCAAGTCTCCAAGGCCAACCTCCAAAGAACCTTCTCCAAAACCAGACCCCACTGCCAAATCTCCCTCGCCAACACGTGAAGGTCTCAGAGAGGAGCCCAACTTACCACCATTAGGGAAATTCACTCTAAAGTCTTCCTCTCCAACACCTCAAGTGCTGAAAACTCCAGAACTTGAACCTCAATCAGCAAAATTTGATCGAAGCAAACAGAAGAGAGAAAGATTCTCTAAAGATGCAGGGTCATCTCATGCCAAAAGGAAAGTTGATTTTGTAGAGTGATTCCACATATTGGATTTTGTTTTGTTCATTTTGTCTATATGAACACACCCTTTTTGGGACAATTTTCTGTACTTAAATTCAGTATCAATAATTTGATATTCAATTGTTAAACCTTGTTTTGTGTCGCGAACAATTTGTTAACCAATTTTGTGAAGAAGTCAAGACGAAATCTAGCAGAATATATTGATTACACTATTGGAGAAATCCTTTTCAACTATACAAACTTGCCCTTGCAAGTGGCTCAAATACAACTTTTTTTGGGGGGAGACATGTGATGCATGAGGTTACACTCTCCATCCTTGTACGGATAACAATATCATCTACTTTGAATCTATATTCAGGTGATATTTCATCCAGAAACTCAAGCGACTCTCTAACATGTTGTAGTCGCCAGTTTGATGTTACTATGAGTTTCTTGGGATCTATGAATGGATGGACTATGATGTTAAATTCAAACTCTGGACAATTCTCTTCAGAATCCAAAGGGACCCAACTACCAAGCTTGCTTTTCCATCTCCTATAGTCATAGCCCAAAACTAGGGATTGGCGACACAGTTGGTATGAGATGGACAAAGAATTTGGGCTTACTCTACAACTGATATTGTCCCCCATATGAAAAGTTTCCTTGGTACTCCATCCTTCTCCAAGTACAGTGTCCAGATCAGTCAGAGATAGTCTTCTATTAAGCCACATCGTTCTTGTCCTCTCCAATTCCATTGTTTTGAAACATGCCACAAAGACATGTATAGGCAAGAACCATTGAAGTTTAATCCTTCTTGAAATCCTTCCAGGAGACATTGCTTTAAGAATATCATCTTTGATTTTGGATTTGAAGCTTGTTATGGTATTTGGATCAGGAACTTCCCATTCTAGTGACATTATTGTGGGAATAGGTATGTCATACAATTCTCCATGAACACCTTCTCTTGATGGAACCCTGTATTCTGCAAAATACACAAATAAATCCACTGATTTGTAAAATGAAGGTGGTTTGTCTACGTACATGACATCTGCAATCCCCTTGTGAATTGCTTTGAATGTGCCACTTAAGCTCTCAACAGGCTGCCACTCCACAGCTGTTGACGGAAAGATAACTGAAATGAAACAAACAACAAATATATCAAAAAGAGAAATATTGTGTTGTATCAAATAGATAAAGGTTTGTTGAATTACAGTAAGAATGGAGAATTGGATGTTCATCCAAGTTCAACACCATGTCTTTGGCCATGTAGACATGTTGAACTTTTGCAAGCCAGCCATTGTCGGTCACTTTGAATGCAAGAACACGACCTTTCCAATGGGATTTCACTTCATTTCGCTTGGTTCTTTTCACCCTGTGGGCACCTTTGCAAGAGGGAAGCATTGTTACCCAATCATTCACACGAAAAGACATGGGTTTCCAAACACCATCTTCTCTCGTGTTATGAAAATCACAAGAAGTTATATTATGAGAAGGACGACGTGAGGATGCCATAGAAGCTCACAGATAAGAGAAAAATAGTAAATCTTTTGAATAGTGAATCTTTTGAAAGTGCAAAGAAAGGAGAATAAACCATATGCCAAAATGAAGGGAAGGTGGAAAGTAGACGTCTGAAAAATTTGGTGTTTTGTCATTAATAGCGTTGTTTTCAAGGCCTGAAAAGAGGATTTCGTATCTTCATGCTTGATTTTTTGAAATAAAAAATGGAACAAGATGTCACTATTTTGGACCCAAACTTTAATGTTAGCCATCGTAAACGTCTAAATTTAGCCGTTTTAGCCATTCGCCACTAAAATAGAACCGTTAAAAAGACATTTGGAGGAGACAAGAATGCCATACTTTTGTATACGTGTCAATTCACAATTGGACAATTTCTTAATCCTTAGATTAACAAACAGCCCTTTTCTAGCCGTTTTTGGCCCTAATGGAAATCTAATTGAGGTGAGTTTGTTGAATCTGTGGTGACCTTCATTTGCCGAGATAAGGAATTCTAGAGGCTGAGATTGACAGTGGAGAAGACAAATTGGTGGTGTATGGAGACATGGCATGCATAGTATACTTCTAGGAGAAGGCGAGTTGGTGGCAGTCAAAGTAAAAGATAACTTAGTGGTAGGTGTGCAATCAATATCGAGACATGGTCCAAGGAGGCTAACATACAACATATCTGGTGAGCATGTAGAGAAGGCAAGAGCCATGGTGAGTGCAATTCAAAATATTCTTGATGAGAAGAAAAATAAGCTTACGAAGGTGAATGAAGATTTGGAAGCTGCAAGAAAAGAAATGTATCGAATGAAGGTGTCATGGAGGTAGTGAGTTCATTGCAAGACAAAGTATGCACTTCAAAAGTTTGAGTAAATAACGAGCCATCATTGGAATTTTTGCATGGTTTTATGCTTGAGAATCACATAGCCATGAAGATAACTCCATCAAACAGGAAAACTCCAACAAAACAAAGCTCGAGCAGCATGGAGCAGAAGAAATCTAATTGACGTGAGTTTGTTGAATCTATGGTGACCTTCATTGCCGACAAGGAATTCTAGAGGCTAAGATTGACAGTGGGAGAAGACAAATTTGTGGTGTATGGAGACATGGCATGCATAGTATGCTTCCAGGAGAAGGCGAGTTGGTGGCAGTCAAAGTAAAAGATAACTTAGTGGTAGGTGTGCAATCAATATCGGGACATGGTCCAAGGAGGCTGACATACAACATATCTAGTGAGCATGTGGAGAAGGCAAGAGCCATGGCAAGAGCCATGGTGAGTGCAATTCAAACGATTCTTGATGAGAAGAAAAATAAGCTTACAAAGGTGAATGAAGATTTGGAAGCTGCAAGAAAAGAAATATATCGAATAAAGGTGTCATGGAGGTAGTGAGTTCATTGTTGCAAGACAAAGTACGCACTTCAGAAGTTTGACTATGTAAAGAGAAGGTAGCTAAAAAGGTTAATGATTCTCTTACACAACTAGGTCTACCAGGAGCCACCTATAAATAACGAGCCATCAGTGGAATTTTTTCATGGTTTTATGCTTGAGAATCACATAGCCATGAAAATAACTCCATCAAATAGGCAAACTCCAACAAAACAAAGCTCGAGCAGCATGGAGTAGAAGAAATCTAATTGAGGTGAGTTTGTTGAATCTGTGGTGACCTTTATTGCCGACAAGGAATTCTAGAGGCTAAGATTGACAGTGGAGAGGACAAATTGGTGGTGTATGGAGACATGGCATGCATAGTATACTTCCAGGAGAAGGCAAGTTGGTGGCAGTCAAAGTAAAAGATAACTTAGTGGCAGGTGTGCAATCACTATCGGGACATGGTCCAAGGAGGTTGGCATACAACATATCTAGTGAGCATGTAGAGACGGCAAGAGTCATGGTGGTGAGTGCAATTCAAACGATTTTTGATGAGAAGAAAAATAAGCTTACAAAGGTGAATGAAGATTTGGAAGCTGCAAGAAAAGAAATATATCGAATGAAGGTGTCATGGACGTAGTGAGTTCATTGCAAGACAAAGTACGCACTTCAAAAGTTCGACTACATGTAGAGAAGGTAGCTAAAAAGGTTAATGAAGAGGTCATTTCCTTCATTAAAATGGAAATCAAGAGCTATTGGAGTACATTATCGCTTCTCATAGCTAACAAGTTGATCGACCTAGATGCCCCCATTGATTGCTTATAGATTTCTTACTAAAATCTTTGGGCTTTTCCATGGCTAGGTTGGAGAATTATTAGATGCATAAACTATTTGCCTATGTTCTACAAGGCCTAAAGGATTCCTCACAAAAGGATGTTGACATATAGGCTGGACATCTTGAATTCAACAAGGGATCTCTTTATCAATTGGAGAGAAACTCCAATTTCTCTCTCTCACCATTAGCCCCTACATGCCCCCTGTCTGTGGAGACAATGCCTATCATTATAGGCAAAGAGCATTGTGCATGTGTTCTCAGCTTTGAGACTAATATAGTTAGTGTTTGCATGCTCTCATGTAGAGATACCCATATCATTTCTGTGTTTTGAAGCCCTATGTTGACTAACCACCATGTAGAGATACCCATATCATTTCTGTGTTTTGAAGCCCTATGTTGACTAACCACCATCAAACATGCATTCATAGTGGCCGTGAGCAAGATATTCCAGACAAAGCATATGCAATGGTGGCAGGCTACCCAGGTTCACGTATGACAAAGAGATTGTCACTTCGTAAGTACTTGTTTTTATTATCATAAAATAAGCTTTCACTTAGTGGACTTACAAAAAGCCAACAATATGAAGCACCTAGTAGGGGCTTTCACTTATTAGACTTGTGCTTTCAAGTAATTTTTGGGTGCTTTAAAGCATCTAAAGGCAGTGTATGGGTGTTTTTAAGCCCCCATTAGGTAGTTTTTGAAAAGATGCAAGGGAGAAGAGAGGTTGAGCTCTTGCAAGCACACACACACTCACACAAACCCTAGAAGAGAACACACAAGGTGAGAGGCTGAAATTCTTCTTCTTCTTCACATAACAAAACAGGTCTACAAAGAAGATAAAGTGACTAACACACATAATAGAGTATATACAAGCGGTCCATAATGTGAACATGCTAAGAGTGAGTAGATGTGGACTAGTCGGTGTAGTCCAGCTATAGAATCTCTAGCAAAGATATGTTGGAGCCAGCTACCAAACCCTCCAGTGATATAAATGTCGAATGGTTATACAGGCGCCTCGTGAATGTCAGCTCATGTTGAGCTTGACATCTCAACACTCCCCCCCATATCGAACAAGCTTTGTCACATCAAGTGATCAAAGTAAGATGTGCGTGCCCATTGCAAAAAGGTGGGTCATTTGGTAAATAATTGTTGGATCAAATATCCCAACAAAATGAAATGTAACAAGTGTAAACAAATGGGACATATCACTTCTAAATGTCCTAACAAAGAGTCAGAGACTAACTTTGTATCAGCCTCTAACTCCACTGAGAAATTGTTTTAAATCTCAATGTAACCACACCTATATTCCTAACCTTGTACTACGCCTAATGTTATAAAGGCATCCTATGTCCAATACCACCTATTCTAATTTTTTCTCATAGTTGGTAGTGAGGGGGGGTATTAAGAGACTAAGGTTATGTAAAAGGGGAGGAGAAGGGTGTGTGTGTGAAGGGACTTAAGGTCCACTAGCTCATCTATTTTAAGGTGGAGCTAGAAGGCATTTTGTATGGAGCAAGAAGCCTAGTTGTATTTGAGCAACTTAATAAGCAAGATATTTTCTTGTATTTTGTGAGTCTCTCTCCTCCACACAATGATCTAGCATGAGCACCACAAAATTCTAACATATGTAACTATTGAAGTATAGCAGATCCACTATGTAACTATTGAAGCATAACAGACCTACGCGATAGATTTGGAGAGGTGGTCAAATGGTCTAATGGGGAAGCACTCAAGGCAATCAGGAAGGCCTCTCTCTCTCTCTCTCTCTCTCTCTCTCTCATATTGCAACCATGAGAGAGAGAGAGAGAGAGTCTAGAGAGAGAGGGTACGAGAAGGTTTTCTACCCTCATTTTTAATGCATGTAAATGATCTTCCAATATACGTACCCCCCTCTCTCTCTCTCTCTACTCTCATTTTTTAATGCATGTAAATAATCTTCCAATGTACAAACGCCCCTCTCTCTCTCTCTCTCTCTTATTGTAGCCATGAGTGAGAGAGAGAGAGAGAGACCAGGTTTTTTGCTCACATTTTTTATTGCATGTAAATGATCTCCTAATGCATGTACTCTCTCTCTCTCTCTCTCTCTCTCTCTCTCTCTCTCTCTCTCTCACACACACACACACACACACACACACACACACACACACATACACACACACACAGTGTCTCTTTGTCTCTCTAATGGGAGCATGTACTACTCTCTCTCAATCTCTATTATTGCAGCCATTAGAGAGAGAGTACTCTTTCTCTCTCTCTCTCTCTCTCTCTCTCTCTCTCTCTCTCTCTCTCTCTCTCTCCATCTAATGGCTACATTAATAGAGAGGGATGTGTGTGTGTGTGTGTGTGTGTGTGTGAGAGAGAGAGAGAGAGAGAGAGAACCCCCTCATACTGTAGTTTAACAGATTGGTTTTGTAGAAAGAAATGCTAGATTTACGCATGGATTCTCTCTCTAGCATTGATATTATGTGTAATGTTCATGTATTGCACTAAAATTAAATTGGTATTTTTAATAGCAGGCACCCCTCGGTAGAGAAGCCCTAAGGTGGAGCTTCCTCACGAAAGCAGTTTTGTCACACAAAGGAAGAATTCCACAAGGAGTATGGGGGGTTGAGCCTCAAGGGTGAAAATCCACGTGCCCTTAACGATAAGGATGTCCCCAATTGGATGTGGGTGACAAAAGAGGTTTGAAAGGACAAGAAAAAGGTCTATTTGAGAACCCTAAAAGAGGAGTTCTATAAGCCAATCATTCTCTTACAACTAGGTCTACTAGGAGCCACCTATAAATAACGAGCCATCAATGGCATTTTTGCATGGTTTTATGCTTGAAAATCATATAGCCATGAAGATAACTCCATAAAACAGGCAAACTCCAACAAAACAAATCTCGAGTAGCATGGAGCGGAAAAATCTAAATGAGCTGAGTTTGTTGAATTTGTGGTGACCTTCATTGCCAACAAGGAAGTCTAGAGGCCAAGATTGATAGGTGGAGAAGACAAATTGGTGGTGTATGTGTTGAAATATACAAGTGAATAGGGTGTGTGCGCGAAAACAAGCCCTTAGCAAGAGGCTATAAAAGAGAATCTGTAAATGAGTGAGAAGCTATGAAAAGGTGAGAAGTATCCACTGGGAGAGAGAATAAAGGGTAGCATGAGAAGATTAGGAGGTGTGGAGATATTCTGGGAAGAGGTGGAGAGAATCAAGCAAAGGAGGTGAGTGAATCAAGGAGAGATCAGTGGGATTAGATGCTTGGATGTAAACTCTATAAATTGAGGCATTAGCCTAATGAGAATTTGTTGGGTTTTGATTATCCATGCCTACATTAAGCTATCAGTTAATTGGTCACTAATCAGTTTTGATGACCACACAAGGAAAGTGTGGGTATACTTCATGAAGGAGAAGGATGAGGTATTTACTCAATTTCAGAATTTCAAAGTTATGGTTGAAAAGCAAACATGGAAATATGTAAAGTGCCTAAGGTCAGATGGAGGGGGAGACTAATTCTCAAATGAGTTCTTTGAATTTTGGAAGAAGAATGTTATTCGGAGATAGTTTACATGCAGATACACTCCGCAGCAAAATGGAGTTACTGAGCGGAAAAACAGGCACATTGCTGAGATTGCGCGAGCATTGATGGGAGAGAAGAATATGCCGCATAGCTATTGGGCTGAGGCTGTTTCTACAGGAGTTTACATCATGAGAACAGGACTCCAACTGTAGCCATACATGATATAACTCTAGAGGAGAGGTTTACTCTGGCAGAAAACCTGATTTGTCTCATCTAAAAGTCTTTGGATGCATTGCATATGTGCATGTGCCAGATGAGCTGAGAACTAAGCTAGATCAAAAAGCTGAAAAATGTGTGTTTATTGGGTATTCCCTTGATGAGCAAAAGGGATACAGGTGTTATAACCCTGCTACACATGAGTTGAGGGTAAGCAGGGATGTTGTTTTTGTTGAAATTAGGGCATTCTGATGAGCTATGGTGGATCAAACACTAGAATCAATATCATTAACAAAGTGATTAGTAAATAATTAAGATATAATTAGTGAGTAATTTGCAAATAGCTTAATGTAGGCATGGATAATAAAAAACCAGCAAATTCTCATTATGGCAATGCCTCAATTTATAGAGATTACATCCAAGCATCTAATCCCACTGATTTCTCCATGATTCACTCCACCTCTTCACTTTTCCCAGAATATCTCCACACTTCCTAAATCTTCTCATGCTACCCTTTATTCTCTCCCAATAGATTCTTCTCACCTTTTCACAGGTTCTTTTACATTTACTTATTCTCTTTTACAGCCTCTAACCAAGGTCTTGTTCCCGCACACACCCTATTCACTTGTATTTTCAACACCTCCCCTCAAGTGAATAATCCTAGCACACCTAGACCCTATACCAAGTTTGCCTCCCCTTACTTGATAGTCCGCGACTAGTGCCTCGAGTCCCTAAACTCATAGTCCTTGTGACACACTCTCTCTCTATGTGTCCAAGGCTTACTATAGTTGCCCGCCGCGACCTTGACTAAAGTGCTCACACATGCATCTATCTACCACGTGGCCTACATCATCGGTGGCTCAGAGGTGGTTTTACTTTGTTGGGGCAGGTTACATTGGTTGTGGGGTCTCTCTCTCTCTCTCTCTCTCTCTCTCTCTCTCTCTCTCTCTCTCTCTCTCTCTCTCTCAGATTTTTACATGGCTTCTCACTCTTTGGAGCCTCACATCTTCTCTTTTCTTCAGTCTTCTTGTCGTGGCAGCTTCTCTCCACGCATCCATGTCTTTCTCTTCTTTCAGTCTTCTTGGGGCAACTTCTCTTCTGTGGTAGCTTCTCTTCTCGTGTCCATGTCTTCCTTCAATTCTTCCTTTAGAGCTTCTTCTCGGTGTGGATCCTCTTCTTGGAAAGAGATATTCTTCTTCTTCCATGGCTGGGGCCATGAGCTTGTCCGTCAGGTCTTTTTGCTCCATGTGAGCAGCATGTTTAAATGTTTTGCTGACAGTTCCTTTGGGCTTTTGATGTTTATCTTGTGTCATTATGCAATGCAAACCCAAATTTATGCGGGAGGTCTTACCTCTTGCCTTATTCTGGACACAAGGGCAGTGTCTGATCCCATATTTACACTGATGTAATGTGTCCAATACATAATGCGTATAGCATTCATTATTATGCACATTCTAAATGCAACTCTGGCTGTGAATAATCTTGAATTTGAGTGAGATTTACAGGCATTAACCAAGGGTTAAATGCAAAATGATGATTATCACAAATTTATCAGCACAATTTTCCCAGAAATTACATTAAATCAAGGGTAACCAATTTGTACAGAATGGTTGGAGTATCAAACCAACTCCGAATTGCAATCTGAAGTTATAGGGATCTATATCAGATATCTAATGGTTAATTTGAACCCTCAATTGTACCAAAATATAGTGATTAGCATTGATTAATCACTGATTAGCAAATTAATCCATTGTTTTGTGTGCAAAAAACAGAGTATGCGGGGAGTCCAGATCTGGTGCCTTAGACTTCAAATGAGCTCAAATGCTTTCAAAGCCATCAATAGCAATGAGTCTAGTAGAGGATTAAGCCAAGAAACACAAGATTTGACCAAATATTGAAAGCTTAATCTATGTTTTACCAAAGTCACCTGCAAATTTGATGAAGAGCTTGGATCTCACTATAGACTTGATGAAATTGAATTCTGTCTTCACCAGCTTGTAGAGCATGCTTGAAAACCCCCCGGGGCTAAGAGGAATTAGAGCAATTTGATTTGATGAAGTGGGAATTACTGATTTGCTGTGCAGAAAAATGGAGCTTGATAAAAACGCAATTTCTCTTCATCCGGTTGGCGGTTTGCGCTTCTGATTTGATTGACTGGAGTAGCAATGAGTTGGCTATCTATGGCTAGAAGGGTTTGGGCTAATTTTATGTGTGCAAGGAGAGGGAGCTCCTCCACTAGCCGGGGGTACAGAGGCTAGTTGAAAAAAGAGAGAAAATTTATAATTTTCTACTAATCCTAATTAGCAAAATAATTAGCAAGATAATGGGCTCACAAAATGATGGATTCTAGGCATGGCTCTGATACCATGTTGAAATTAGGACATTGTGATGAGCTATGGTGGATCAAACACTAGAATCAACATCATTAACAAAGTGATTAGTAAATAATTAAGATATAATTAGTGAGTAATTAGCAAATAGCTTAATGTAGGCATGGATAATCAAAAACTAGCAAATTCTCATTATGGCAATGCCTCAATTTATAGAGCTTACATCCAGGCATCTAATCCCACTGATTTCTCCATGATTCACTCCACCTCTTTTCCCTGATTCTCTCCACCTCTTCACTTTTCCCAGAATATCTCCACACTTCCCAGAACACACTTCCTAAATCTTCTCATGCTACCCTTTATTCTCTCCCAGTAGATTCTTCTCACCTTTTTACAGGTTCTTTCACATTTGCTCATTCTCTTTTACAGCCTCTAACCAAGGGCTTGTTCCCGCACACACCCTATTCACTTGTATTTTCAACAGTTTTTTATGAGATGATCAGCTGGTATGCTGTTGAAAAAGAAGTTGTTGGGGCTGATGTGAGTGGAAATGTGGTTACACAAAATGCAAGTCAGCAATCACAGTCTTTGAGTGGACCAGGAGAGTGCTCATCTAGTGGTTCAGTTGATAGACCATGGAGTGGCAAGCTGCATCATAATACCAGTCCTGCAAATGTGATTAGTACATCACATAAAGGCAAAGAGAAAGTGATTGAGCCCCTTAGTATGCCTGACATTTCTTCAGGGCATTCTCATATTGATGGAGAGTCTAGTGGCTCATAGATGAGCCTTGATGAGGATCTTGGGATACCAGCTATGAGAACACCTGGTGTAAAGAAGGCTATGGAAGCCATGAATGCAAAGCTGCGAAGATCTGATGGAGAGTGAAGAATCCTATGTGAGAGGTTTACCTATGATGGTTATGTGGCACATCACTATGCATACATGGCAAAATTTGTACATGTTGTAGAGCCCACATGCATTGATGAGGCTGTTGGAGATGTGTGTTGGGAGAAAGCTATGGATGAGGAGATGAATGCACTATATGGAAATGAGACTTGGGATTTAGTGCAATTGCCTGAAGGCAAGAAAGCCATTGGATGCAAGTGGGTGTACAAATTAAAACATAACAGTGATGGAAGCATAAGCAGGTACAAGGCTAGATTGGTAGCCAAAGGATATGCATAGACATAGGGGATTGATTACGAGGAGAAAACTTTCAGCCCAGTTGCCAAGATGGCAACAGTGAAAGTTGTGATAGCAGTGGCTGCATCAAAGCAATGGTCTTTACATCAAATGGATGTGCAGAATGCATTCTTTACATGGGTATTTGTAGGAAGAGGTGTATATGTTGCAGCCACCTGGTTATGAGGATGTGAGTCATCCCGAGCATGTTTGCAGGTTGAAGAAAGCCTTGTATGGCTTAAAAGTTAAAACAAGCACCAAGAGCATGGTCTGACAAAATTTCTAAATATCTTGTCACTATTGGCTTTCATGTAGCCAATGCAAATTTCTTGCTGTATGTGAGACACAATGATAGAGATTGACATCTTCACCAAAGCATTGGGTACAGAGAAACTTCGCAGATTCAGGGCTTCGCTTGGTGTACATGAGATGGAGTTGAGATGCTCGAGGGGGAGTGTTGAGATATCGAGCTCATCTAGTGAGGCAGTGGATACTGATGATCCACCTCGGGGATAGGCTCCACACTTACACCACTGGCATGGTTGGTGAGATCATGGGTGATATGCGGCCAGTGGGATGACAGGCTGTGTGTGACAGCCTGGCATAGTTATAGCTCCAGCTCATTTAGTTGGGTTCACACTATAGAGAACCCTAGTATTTAGTACCTTTTCATATGGTGTACTCCTATCTTAATATATGGTGTGTTGAGTGTTGTGTGAAGAAGAAGAAGATTTTTAGCCTCTCACCTTGTGTGTTCTCTTTTAGGGTTTTGTGAATGTGTGTGTGTGCTTGCAAGAGCTCAAGCTCTCTTCTAGTGCGCAACCAGTGCCCCAAGTCCCTAAACTCATAGTCCTTGACACTCTCTCCAGAGAGGTTGCACCACCCGTAGGATTAGGAACCACCTCGGTGTGACAATGAGTGCAGGAGGATCACGATGATGAGTGGCTATCCACACGCAAAACGGTGGAGCTCTTAAGCATAGCTCAAGCTCAGAAGATTGAAAACTTCCCACCACAACACTTTAGGGTGAGATTAATAGTCCACTATCATCTTGTGAGAGAGAAGGTTCTAGTAGTATAGCAGGTGATGTAGATCTGGTATATATTAGCATAGAGGATCATGCGGTTGACATCTTCACGAAGGAATTGAGAACAAAGAAGCTCCACATGTTTATGAGCTTACTTGGAGTGCAATGTGTGGAGTTGAGATCGAGGGGGAGTGTTACAATATTGAGCTCAACTAGTGCTATGGCGAACATTGATGACCTGCCTAGGTGATAGCTTCTGCACTTATGCCACTGAGATGTTTTGTGAGATTATGGTTGATATGCCGCCAGTGGATGACAGGCTACGTGATAGCCACTTTGGAGTACTAAAGTTATGGCGGCATAGTTATAGTGCCACCTCAAGTTCACACTATGGATCGATAATTTTGTATGTTATTGTAGGAGACTACTTTCTCTTTATGTATGTACTGTTATCTTTTAGTTATATGGTTGTAGAGAAGAGAAGAAGATAGAAGAAAATTCAGCCATCCATCTCTCTCTCTCTTGTGTGATGGATATTTTTGGTCTTGCTTCAGGGTTATGCATTAATATGCAAAAATCTGCTCTAATAAGCTGTATCGAGAGTGATTTTCTTGGTTTGGGATGGAATGGGCAAGTCATACAAAGAGGATGCATCACACGCCACTTGGGAGTTAATGTTGATTCAGAGGCTTTGTTGGCATGGATTTTTGCAAGGATAAACGATAAGTTTGTGTATTGGAAATCTTAGGGTGGGCCTATGCATGTTCAGTTCAAAGTGGCACAATCCATTATGATTAGCATGATATCTTTATTGCCATGGATGGGCAAAGCTTTGCATCAAATACAATAAAAAATTTGATTTATGCTATGAAAAAGAGCAGGAAATAAGCCAGGACAGACATGGATTTCTCGTTGGGAACATGTTACTACTCTGAAGAGGAGTGGAGGGGTAGCCCTCTTAGATGTCAGATTACATATGGTCGCTAGGAGATGGACTTTATTGCAAGATATGTGTGTATCTCATGAGCCATGGGTGGTAATGGTGGCTAAGGCCCTCATAGAGGAGGTCACACTTGTGCATGGTAATACCAAGATTGATGGTACTACATGGTGGGATGTAGTGAATGGTTTTCAACAACAGGTTTGAGTGGTGGCTTCACCTCTCCTTTCTCATTTGATGATCTCATGGAAGGAAGTGCTGGCACACAGTAAATGGAAGCCTTCAGATTAGTGGTTGTAGTTGAATTCTAAGACAGGTGAGGTGTTGGCTACTTCACAACCTCTGGAGTGGCTTGATAAACTTGTTGAGCAGCCAAAATTCAAGAGAATGGCTCGATTGGGACTAGTGAGAATTCTAGATGCTTTGTTGCCACATAGAGGACACTTATTGTCTTTTCAAAAAATCCATCAATATTTTTGAGTTCCACATGGATATGCATAGTTATGGGAGAAGGTGAGGGAAGTAATTACACCATTTGGTGATATTCTTCCAACAACCTTGGTTAGATTCGACATTTAGAAAGCTTCAGGACATTGTGCAACGTACAACAAATCAAGTGTACCATATGATGGTAGAAGATAAGCGATGGATCCCTGAGAAGGCTAATAGGGTATGAAACATCAGGAAGAGTAGGGCCTGGTGGAAGGAAGAAATCTTACAGGGCTGGTGGTCTAGATTCCATATCAAGGGAAGGTGTTCCTATGGCGCATGCTAGTTGGAGGCCTACCATTGGTTGGTGGGAGACTAGTTGTTGCAAAAGCGGCGGATTGCTTCTGGTAATTGTGTGTTTTGTACTACATGCTTGGAAACATGCCCGCATCTTTTCATTTCATGTCCATTGTGGCAAAGAAGGTGTGGGATTTCCTTTCTCACATATGGACTCGATTGGACAGATAGGCCCCCATACAGGTTAAAGACTAGATTTTTGGCAAGATTCTTCCAAATGGGCCAACTAACCCTGAACATTCACTTTTTCATGTGGATAGGTTTGTGGCATGTCTGGTTAACTAGGAATGCCTTCATATTTGATGCAAAAGTTGGTATTATAGCTCACATAGTCCATATAAAAGGGCTAATATTGTGGCAAGTCTCTTCCTTGCGGTCAGCTCATTTGGTGGAGAATGACATGGCTATATATTGGATGAGGGTACTTAGAGCTACACCTATGGTTCGGAGTATCCATGTGGCCATTTGTAAAGTAATTTTGGTAATATATCTTCTATACGAAGAGAGAGAGAGAGAGAGAGAGAGAGAGAGAGAGAGAGAGAGGCAATCACCCTTAGTGAGGGGAGGTCCACCCCCTCTCACTGAGGGAGGGTCCCCTTTAGTGAGGGAGGGTCCCCTCACTAAGGGCGACCACCTCTCTCTCTCTCTCTCTCTCTCTCTCTCTCTCTCTCTCTCTCTCTCTCTCAAGCGCTTCCCCTCCACCACTTCACTTCCTCCTCCTCCTCCTCCTCCTCCTCCTCTCTCTCTCGTGTGCCTCCCCCCTCCTTCTAAGTTCAAGTCTTTGAAATGAAAATAATGATAACAAGTAAACACGAAGAGAAATAAGATGACCACATTATCACACACATAAGCTATATAAGTATGATTTTTCTTTTACTATAAAGAAACTTGTGTCAAGTAGTATGAAGTGATTAAAGTGGGTGGATCAGGGCATGCGAGTAACATTACATCAAATGCATGACCTAAGAGTGAGAGGAGAGGGGGGAGGGGTATATCTGTGTGTGTCCCCTTAACTCTCTCTCTCTCTCTCTCTCTCTCTCTCTCTCTCTCTCTCTCTCTTTGCTGCCAACTTCCCAAGTGTGCTTTAAAATTAAAAAACAATTTTTGTTTTATAGGTTTTATGTTTCATTTTAAATGGTTAAAAATAATAATTCGAGGTGAGAGAGAGATATATTGATCCGGTGAGAGAGGATGAGGGATAATGAGAGGAGAAGGGGGGGAGAGAGAGAGAGAGTGAAGAGTGGAAACTTGTTAACACTTGTTACATGATTTCCTAAGTAGTAAGTGTGATTTCTACAGTAAGTTAATGTATTTAGAAGATAGTTGCATCTAAACAAAAAAAAATTCAAACTCTGATAGTAGGCTTTGCATAGCATCCATTAAGAGTGATTGTAAAAGACGAGACTTCATTACTCAAAATTTCAAGTATAAAGTAAAATAGTGGGCTACCCATGTCCAAGACTTATGGTTTTAATCACAACAATATGACCACCATGTACAGACTACATGTGTAAAACAGTAGTAGAATGGATCATACTTGGAGAGTAATACAATCTATCCTAATCACTTGCTAGACCCTTAGTTGTATGGCCAGTTGAATGACGTGCAAACCTTACTGTGGAGGATGAGATCTGAGCATTGGAAGCTAGTGGATTTGTGTTGCCAAAGGGACTATGCCAAGAAGAAAATGATGTAGCCCATCGGTCAACAAAGTACAGAATTGGCATATCGGATATAGCAGCCCAAGAGAATAGATTCGACAATGTCAAACACAGCTATGGTCTTTGAGAATTTGGTCATTAAGGTTGGACACATGAAAGTGTTTGTAATTGAGACTAAGGAATCATTACTATGCAATGAAAAATATCGGGTGACTATGGGAAAGAATCCATTATGCACATGTCTCGATTTTCAAATTAGGGTAGGGTTTGTTAGACATATTGTGCATGAAAGCACCTTTATTTTGTGTATTTACATATTTTTGAGTTACATGTGAACCATAATATGTTTATACATCAACCCACTCTAAAAAAGGAAGACCTAATGAGAATGTTCAGTAGAGCAGGAGAACAATCTGAAAAGGACCTTGTACTATTGTGATGACATTATATTGTAGTTTTAAAAATGTCGATCATTTTACGATAGTAAAATATCCTTTATATCATGATTCTATCAACTCCCTAGGAAGGTCTATTTACTTTTTATTTTTTAAATGTCTTAGTAGGACAATCAATATTGTTGTATGTTGATGGTTGGAATATCTTCATTTATTATTTTAAGGTCTCCTCAATGTTGATGTCTACATCGATTTTCTTGAATATGGTACTTATTCATGCAATTATTATTTTTACAAACAAAGCACTTATCCATGCATTTACTTTTCTAAATTTAGGAAATATTTATATAAAATCCCTTTTTTCTTTTAGCATGATGTATCTATAAATATGACCCCTGGCTCTTACTCTAATCCTCACTTCCAAATCTCATTACCTCCCTCTCCCTCTTATTGTATTTCTCTCCCTCCCTTACCATCATTCTCTACCTTAACTACCCTCACCGTCATCCACTAATCTTTGTCAATCTCATTATGTCTATTTCTAATGGCCCCAACTATACTCTTAAGGATACTCTTGATAGGGTTTGCAAAGATTTGTGCATGAATTCAGGTGGAGATGCAAAAGAACATCTAACAATCACTACAGAGGCCCTTAGTCTTTGGATCAAGATGATAGTAGAGGAGCCTATCAATTCTAGATATCTATATGCTTGGAATATGAAGATTGGAAGCGCTATCGACACTTGGCAGAGTTACGAATACATTGATGAAGACAAAGAGGAGTCCCTTTGAGAGGAGTTAAAGAATAGAATAGCTCGTAAAAGTGCATAGGTGTAGGAACCCTTAATATGTAGTTATGGTATGTTATCTTTTGTAAACATTATTTAAGGCTGCAATCCTTGTAAGTACATAGTTGTCTTTAGTCTTTTCCTCGATGATGTAACAACCTTTCTAAAATAAAGTGTTCTTTTAACTATAATTCGCCTTATCATTTTTATTATTCGTCTTGTCAAATTTTAGGTTTGTTGTTTTGAGGAAATAGTATGTGATCCCAATGTAATTTCTTTTTGGGGTGTTGATTATGCGTTTGAGCATCTCTTGCTTGAGGAAGTGCGGAAGGGAATGAATGTCGTTCTCTTATTTTGTACCTTCACCCCGAAGGATAAGCACCACACATAGAATTAAAGATGATGGTGAATAGAAGTTGTGATAGAAGAGAGTTATATTTGGAAGTATGTGAATGAACTTGGTTTTATTTCCAATTTGAAGCAATAACCTCAATCCTGAGGATATAATGTTGTCATGTTGTTCTCTCTCTCACTCCCTCTCACTCTCTCTCACCCTCTCCCTCTGAGGGAAACAGGGTGGGAGAGGGAAAGATGAGATCTTATGCATAGAGAGAGAGAGAGAGAGAGAGAGATTATGCATAGGGAGAGGGAGAGATAGAGGGAAGAGGAGAGGAGAGAATATGCATAGGGATGGAGAGAGAGAGAGAGAGAGAGAGGGGGGGGGGGAATAGAGAATATGCATACAGAGAGGGAGAGACAAAGAGGAGAGGAGAGGAGAGGAGAGATTATGCATAGGGAGGGAGAGGGAGAGAGGGAGAAAGGGAAGGATAGATTATGCATAGGGAGAGGGAGAGACAAAGAGAAGAGGAGAGGAGAGATTATGCATAGAGAGAGAGAGAGAGAGAGGGGGGGGGGAAGGAGGAGAGAGCATGGGAGAAGGAGATAGAGAGAAAGAGAGAAAGGAAAGAGATTGGGAGAGAGATAGATGGAAGGATAGAGAGTGAGAGGGAGGGTGGATACGGGGGTCAGAGTGAGAGGGGGAAGAGGGTGAGAGAGGGATAGAGAGGTTGGGAGAGAGATAGAGGGAAGGATAGATGGAAGGACAGAGAGTGAGGGAGTCATAGTGAGAGGGGGAAGAGGGTGAGAGAGGGATAGAGAGGTTGGGAGAGAGATAGAGGGAAGGATAGATGGAAGGACAGAGAGTGAGAGAAGGATAGATGGAAGGACAGAGAGTGAGGGAGGGTGGATACGGGAGTCATAGTGAGAGGGGGAAGAGGGTGAGAGAGGGACATAGAGGAAAGAGGGTGGGATATTGGGAGATAGATATAGAGATACACACACACACACACACACACACACACACACACAGAGAAAGGAGGAGCTAAGTTGGGCTAGAGGGGAGAAAGTGGACTGGGCTGAGAGATGGTGGTGGAGGTTGTAGGAAATAGTGGTGGTCGAGGCTGGAGGTAGTGGTGGTCTAGGCTGGAGGTAGTGGTGGAGGGATTAGAGAGAGAATGTCTATATTTTTAAGAGAGAAGAGTTGTCAATAAAATCTCCCTCCACCAAGCTCCTTCAAAAAACAAACTCTAGATACATAAGCAATGGTGATGGTGTACAACTTGAGCAGGTGGCAGCTTAAATGACACAGAGAGAGAGAGAGAGAGAGAGAGAGAGAGAGAGAGAGAGAGAGAGAGAGAGAGAGAGAAGAATAGGAAACTTAAGGAGGAATGAGGAAAATAGGAAAATAGGGTAAAAACAAGTTTTTTATATGGCATGAAAACCCTTAATATGTGATAGTAAATGAGTGGCCAAACTTAAATGACCATACTCATGGTGTCACAACATATTCTAACATGGGAGAATCTGTGGAATTCTCATGGCATGAAAATCCTTGATAATTTTAAATCATGATAGGCTGACACATGCACACTAAAAATCATCCTAAGTGATGAAAATCATGAATTAGAAGCATGTGACTAGGGCATGTAAATGCAAATATGATTTTCATAGATAAGAGAATTAAAACATTCTCTTAGCATGAGAATCCAGTGAAGCTCAAATTTTTAGAAGTCACAAGTTTGGAAAGATTTTAGATAGTTAGAATTTGCTAGTGTTGCACCACCCAATCAATAATTTACCCCTAGTTAGTAGGTTAGTTAGATTTTTATGGAAAAGAGAATCATCATCATCATCATGTCCACGATGATTCTCATGATGATTCTCATGATGTGAGAACTATTAGATGATAGATTTTTTCTAGTTAGTGTGTTAGTTCATTTCTCCTATTGTCAGTAATTAGTAACCATAAGGGGATTGTGTCCATTCATTATGAGATACTACCTTATATACGAGAAGTGGCCCTTATTCACACTTGGGAACCCAAATTCATTAATAACTAAATGAGATATTGCTTTATATACAACAATGGCTCTTATTCACACTTGGGCACCCAAACTCATTATTACTAACTAAATGAGCCTCATGGTTGTGGCTAGCTTTCTCACATAAAGAGTATAACTTCTATAGTGTCTTTTTACATGACACTTATTACTACTCTCATATGTGGCAGAGAGCTTCTAGTTAACCCAAAATGGGGTTAACATCCCCCTTGCCCTCCTACTTTGATGCAAATTCCATCTATGAAATCTTTTTATGGTGTAAAAATCATGATCTTCAAGCTTGTACCTATAGTAATTGCTACATTTCAGAAGCTTTTTTGGAGGGTGTAGAAGCCTATATCTACCATGTAAATGTTGTATGCATATAAGATAGTACAAATTAAAGGCAATGCTAGTAGAGCATCATGATTGCCCCTCTATGGGACCTCGATGAGAAGGCTGTTGCAGTTAGTGGTCTCATAATGTTCCTCCAATTGGTCAATGAGCACCACAATCAGTTCATGAATCTAAATATTACAGTGTCTATAGATGGATCGAATAACAAAAATGGGTATCTTTGGCCTTGTCCCCAACAAATGCCAATGGAGTATACCTTGTCCTCATTTTGGCATATAAGTTGAATCCAATAAAATTACTAGAATATCCCACATATAAAATTTACTATAATTTCCCCTCAATCTAGAGGAAGTCTTTGCACCATTCTATCCATTCTGTAAAGTTCTCAAGTGGAGGGTTCTTGACATCAACTGACTTTACTACATATCCTCCTCATACCCTCCCCTTGTGTGCATTGGGATGCATTTGTTTACATCTTTGAAACTATAAGCAATAATAATTGTAACTAAGTAGATCTCCACGAGATCATGGACTTTGTGGGTTAGCTAACTTGTATGCTTGGCCACATTCTCCCATGGGCATAAATTTTATAATATATGTCATTGGTGCATTGATTGGATGGATGTATACATAATCCGAGCAAAAATTCCCAAGTAGGGTTTTTCGTGCAGCTATTTTTTAGACTTTAAGAACTAGTTTCTCAAAGAAATATATAGTTCTAGTGCATAGTCTCTAAAGCAAGCATCAAGTAATGACACATACTTTACCCATAATATTTTTTGAGTGGTTTTTGGTATAAATAAAATTTTATAACTTAATTACTCGAGTGATTGATATAGTTCCAGTGCATAGTCTCTAAAGCAAGGATTGAGTAATGACATATATTTAACCCATAATATTTTTGAGTGGTTGATATTAAAAAAAATTAAAACTTAGCTTCTTAAAATATTATTTATGTTTAACTTGTATTCAATTGAGCATCATAAGTTACCTAATTTATATTAGACATGTTGTGAGGTTGCTGGGTGATGGCTTCTATAACACCACCACCAGGCACACAAGAAGAAAATGTAAAGGGATCAAAACTGAGGGACGCAAAAATCCTAGCTCCAAGGGCACCAATCAACCTTGATCCTATCCTCAGCCCTCCAACTGACTCCTCGGACACCTATACAAACTCCAATCTAACTCAAGTGACTCCTCCAGCTATCCTCCCAGGTCAAGAGATGACTGAAACTCCAACACCTCTGACCTTTAGCCAAAATGCCCCAGCTGACCTCCTCTAATAGTTTTCTGACCTGAATCCTCCCCATCTAACTTACACACCTGACTATAAACTGATCCGGAAGGGTGATGGTGACCTCAGTCAGATACATGTCCGCATGACTCCTCCCAAAATGTCCTCCAATATCAACTAGCCTCAAGTTCTTACTCTGAGAACTTCTCTAAACCAATCACTTCTCTCTAACCCAATCACTTCTCTAAACCAATCACTTTCTCTCTATTGACACCCTACTTATTCAGATCTAATACAGCTGACTAAAATAGACCCGGTTGATTTAGATGACTCACATTTGAATCAGATAAATCCACCACAGTGTCCTCTGACACACACAACCCTAAATCTCCACAGATCCTAGCAAGATTCAATGTAACAAACTAAAAATTGATAGCAAAGCTGATCGTGAGAGCTAACACCTGAACCACCCTACAGCCCAAATTTAGACTTGCTAAATTGTTAACAGTTGTGACCGTCAAACCAAACCCCAAATAGGTTCCTCTCAACCCAGATAGACTAGCTCTCACCTTCTACACACACAACTGATAAGATCTAATGCTTAACTGACTCAATCTGACTCTATAGCCTCTCAACTAAAGGTGTCTCACTCAGATCTGACACAATAGTCTATAGATTTGTGCTCACAAGTGTTATTCCCCCATAATCTCAATCAAAACAACACCAGTATAGCACCATAGCACAAAATCTTATAAATTCACACAGAACTCAAACTTCACACACTCTATTCTTCATTGAAATAAAACGAGATAGTGTCAACATCCTTGAGACTTGTGCGACTCAAAGAAAATAGGAAAAAACACAAAAAGGGAGTGAACCTTCACAGTTGTATTCAAGAAAAAAAAACCCTTCAAACGTGCATCCTCATCTTCTCAGGTACAATCTATATTGAAACTGCAACCTTCTTCTTCAAACCCATAAAACCAAACATTCTTCTTCAAAAGGCACTTGTAAACTGAGTAGATAATATTCAGTAAAGCCATGTATCTAACAGAGTTACCTAGGGCAACCACATCCTAGAAAACTCTTTATGTCCTTTGGACAACCTCTGCTTTGACTTTTCCCCCAAACCTGCTCATAGTATTGCTACGTCTTTAATTTTGTACCATCTAAACATTTCAAGATCCCAAACCTGCAAGCTTACAAATGTGCAACTCAACCTCTATAGCCAAAAACTATTCTCTGGTGGTCTCTCTAGCTGCACCTTCGATAAAAACCCCCTTACAAAAAAACTCTCCCCCCATCTTTAACCCATCTCCGCCTCGTTTTCTTCTAGAACATTTTGCCGCCATACTCTTTCACCCATACTCTTTCCTTTTTCATTTCTCACATGCGCATTTCTTCTAGGCTGCCACACGTCATTTTTCCCCTTAGGATCCTCTACACACCATCTTATATACATTTTTCCCCTTAGGATCCTCTACACACCATCTTATATACATTTATTCTTCCTATACATCGTGTTTGGATTGGGCTCCGGATTCCCCTCACATATTGCCCCAACCCCTTGGATGAAAACATTCATGTTTTCATACCTTATTTCCTAGATCACCTAAGCTTATGCAACTCTCCTTCCAACACCTCCATCTTTCCAAGACCATATGCCATAATCCCACTATAAAAACAACTACCAACAATGAATAAAGAAACTTTGTTGTAGCCCATCCTCTAGGGTCAAATGGCATCATTTTTCCAAACTGAGGCACAAATCCTTGTAAAAAATCACCCAAAGCTTCCTCTTCATCACATGGCCAATCACCCGCTCTTTTTGTACCTCTAAATCCTCATAAGTTCTCTCACCGCTAACTTTATGTATGCATTACCACTATCAACAAAAACATATCCTTTATGCTTTCTACAACAACATCTGACAACCCACCATGAGACACACCTGCAAACTATTCACTTGAACAAACCACAGCATCTCCAGCACCATCCTTACACACAAAATATGGCCCAAATGAGTCAACCATTATGCCACACATATCCTCGTGCTCAGCAAACTCAGGGCAAACACCCTCCATATCCTCTCTTTCAAAGGAATTATCTCACAAATTATCCAATGAATGCAAATCATCAACATCAAGCAAAGAAGGAAAATCCAAATAGCACCTAGCAGTAGCCATGTCCACACTCACATCACTCTCAATAACAACTTCAAACACTTTAGTCTCCTCTCACTGCTTTCCTATATCTTTAGCTTCAAGACCTTAGGCATCTCTTCAAGGCTCTCCACACCTTGGAAAGCATACTCAACCTCGTCTAAGATCTCCTGACCAAACAAAACACATGGATCCACATGACCCACAATGAAAGACTTTTTACTTTCTCCTACCTCAATTGACCCAACATATCTTCACACATGGCATTAATGACATCACTGGTGCTACCTGACTCCACACTCACACATGCATCATCTCCCACATCGTCTTAGTAGCTGACTACCATCATTCTCAACCAAGCCTTCATTTTCTTCACACTCAAGCACCGTGCTAGCACAATTTCTTCATCATTAAAATTCAGATTACATGACACTACATCTAGACGGAAACATGAGACATACCATGATCCACCACTGAGTCTAACGTTCCAACTTCTTCATGTACATGCAAAACTTTTGACTCTAATATTCTATTATAAGGTGCATCTACAAACTCAATACCTTGAATAGCTGATGGGGGTGACTCAAACTTCTTCATATACCTACAAACCTTCTCACTCCAATATTCTGCTATAAGGTGCATCTACAAACTCAATACCTCGACGAATAGCTGATGGGCAACTCAAACCACCATAGAACCTCAACTTCTTCTCCTTGCTGCAAGCAGTCTCAAGAGATTCTTTCAAGATCTTAGGTCTCTTATACTCCAGCTTTTCCCTCAAGACAGGGCCCAACTATCTGCAACTTGACCATCTTCACCTAAGCACCATACAACTCAGGCAAAGACATCTCTTTAGCATGCATAACTGCTCTCTTCCATGAATGCCATGCATTTTTAAATCTCTACTAGAAATTAGCTACACATTCATCATCATGCATATACACGACTACCTTCTTCCAAGCTTCAATTGGAGTCAACATTCATGCATTTTCAAATCTTCGCCAAAAATTGGCTACACGTTCATCATCATGACACACAACTACCTTCCTCCAAGCTTCAATTGGAGTCAACGTTCTTGTAAACCTCTGTAGAAACTTTTCTTCCATTAATGCCCAACTATATCTAACATCATCCTGCAAATCTTGATACCACATGCATGTGTGGTCCTCAAGAAACAAAGGAAATTCCCTCAACCATTCTTCTTCACAATCTTTATTCCTCAAGACACAAAATAGTTGCACCTATTTTAAAAATCTAGTTGGATCCTCTCCATCAACTCCCCTAAACTTTGGACAGTCCATGATCATCTCAAAAAAGCTTGAGCTGACTCCCAAGTGGTTTCCTATTTGGGCAATCAAGGTTTCTACACAAAATCCTTTCATCTTCAGTTTGTAAGCATCTTTATACATGTGCTGCTAACTCAATTCTTCTTAAGAAGTGATCCACATCTTCACCTCTCTCTCCTCTAAATGGTTAAATGGTTAATACCCTACACTAGCCATAGGTCCTGGAGGATCTAATCTTCAAGTGTATTCCAACCTCTTGATCAAATCCCTAAACAAGAACCTTCTGATCCTTAGTGGGACACCAAAACATGTGAGGTTGCTAGGTGATGGCCTCTATAAAACCACCAGCAAGCACATAAGAAGAAAACATAAGGGATCAGAACTGGGGGGAATGCAAAAATCCCAGCCCCAAGGGCACCAATCAACCTTGCTCTTATCCTCAGTCCTCCAGCTGACTCCTTCGGGCATCTATACAAACTCCAATCTAACTCATTCGGCTGACTCCTCCAACTATCCTCCCAAGTCAAACTGGACCTCCAACACCTTTGACTTTTAGCCAAAATGCCCCAGCTAACCTCCTCTAATAGTCGGTTGACCTGAATCCTCCCCAGCTACTGCTGACACACACCTGACTGTAAACTAATCTGGAAGGTTGACGCTTAACCTCAGTTAAATACATATCTTCCTGACTCCCGGAACTTCCTCCAACATCAACTAACCTCAATTTCTTACCCTCATAATCTTTCTCAACCAATTAGTTTCTCTTTGCTGACACCCTTCTAATTCAGATCTAATATAGCTAACTAAAATAGACCCAATTGATTCAAATGACTCACATCTAAATCAGATAACTCCACCACAATGTCCTCTAACACACACAGGACCTCAATCTCCATAGATCCTACAATATTCAACTTAACAGACTAAAAACTGACAGAAGTTGATCTTGAGCTGACACCTGAACCACCCTTTAGCCCAAATTTAGACTTGCTAAACTGATGACAGTTCAGACTGTCAGACCAAACCCCAAATAGGTTCTTCTCAACCCGATAGACTAGCTCTCACCTTCTACACAGAGCTGATAAGATCTAATGTTTAACTTACTCAATCTGACTTTGTAGCCTCTCAACTGAAGGTGACTCACTCAATTCTGACATAGTAGTCTATAGATTTGTGCTCACAAGTGTTCCTCCCCCATAAAAGCTTAATCAAACAACACAAGTATAGCACCATAGCACAAAATCTTATCAATTTACACAGAACTCAAACTCCACACACTCTATTCTTCATTAAAAGATTTGTGCTCACAAGTGTTCCTCCCCCATAAAGGCTTAATCAAACAACACAAGTATAGCACCATAGCACAAAATCTTATCAATTCACACAGAACTCAAACTCCACACACTCTATTCTTCATTAAAACAAAACAAGATAGTCTCAACATCCCTGAGAATTGGGGCTCAAAGAAAATAGGAAAAACCACAAAAAGAAAGTGAACCTTCACATGTGTATTCAAGAAAAAAACCCTTCAAATGTGCATCCTCATCTTCTCAGGTACAATCTATATTGAAATTGCAGCCTCATCTATAGCCTTCTTCTTCAAGCACATAAAACCAATCATTCTTCTTCAAAAGGCACTTGTAACTGAGCAGACATTTAGTAAATTCCTAGGGTAACCACATCCTAGAAAACTCTTTGTCTCCTTTGAACAACCTCTCCTCAGACTTCTGACTTTGCCCAAACCTGCTCATAGCATTGGTACGTCTTTTATTCTGTAACATCTAAACATTGCAAGATCCCAAACCTGCAGCTCAAACTCTATAGCCAACACCTCCAAAAAAACTCTCTATGTGGTGGTTTATCTAGCCACACCTTGGATAAAAACCCCCTTATAAAAAAACTCCCCCCTGCCTTTAACCTGTCTCTGCCCCATTTTCTTTTGGAATGTTGCACCGCCCGCTCTCTTCGTTCAACCATACTCTTTCCTTTTTCATTTCTCACCTATGCATTTCTTCTAGGCTGCCACCACACGTCTTCTTTCTGCTTAGGATCCTCTACACACCATCTTATGTACATTTCTTCTTCCTACACATCGTGTTTGGATTGGGCTCGTGATTCCCCATACAACATGTCTAAATTCTACCTTTATGATGATAAAATAATAAATAGAACCTAGATTTCTTTATGAGATTTAAGTAAATATATGACCTAACTTAGAAAATTTGAACTTATTGATAATGAATAAAAGAAGTGATAGAGGTTCTAAGTAAATTATTATTATTTAAATATATATCTTATTAAAACAAAGACAAAGAGCATATAAAAAAGAAAGTATATCTTATTCACATAGATTAAGTAAAAATTTAGTATTTATATAATTTTTTTGTGCGAAATAATTCTCAACAAAAATTCATTCAAAAATAAAGAGTGAACCATAATATTTTTTATTAAAAGACCACACAATTGAACAATTTTAAAAATAATTAAGAGAGAAATTATGATTATAATAATGATTTATGACATAAAGTTTACATAAAGTATCAATAATATAAGGTTTATGTCTTTACAAAAATTATTTAAATTTTTATTATAAAAATATATTATAAGTTATGAGATCTATAAAATATAATCCCTTCAATGTTTTTAAATGTCTTTTTGCCTTTGATTTGAGTGGCTGAATGCTATATTTGGACACCAGATGTAGGAGTTATGGCTACTTTAAAACTTTTGCAAAACTATTTTTGCCAGCGAAAGACAAGAAGTCATGTAATTTTTACTATAAGATCCCTCTCACCCCATACTTGGTTAATTCTAAGAAAACAAATTGCCAAACTATGAAATTATGTAGAGAGAGAAAATAAAAAATTTCTTGTTTTAAAAATTCTCAAGGCCTTGATAAAATGAAATTTTATTTAAGTAAGGATAATCTTTCTATTTGAAACAATATTCCATATGTGCAAAAAAAAAAAAAGAGAAAACCTCATGACCCCTATGTGCACAATTTTCTACAAGGGTAAGAGATAAGTAGATTTAATTAATTAGGAAAATGAAAAATTAAATTAGACCATTGCATAGCCTAGAAAAAAATATCAAGCAATACCTGATTAGCCACCAAATCTCTGGAAGCTAAATCTAATCTCCTGGAGCTCCAATGAAGGAGCTTCTTTCGAATACTCATAAGTATAAGAGAAAACTGTTATGTAGGAGAAATATCAATCCCAACGTGGCATCCCAACTATCTAGCAGTGCATTCTCTACTTATCCATGTAAAACCAAGCTCTGCACCCCAAGCAACTCTCGGCAAATCACTAACCCAAAAACCAACAAATTTGTGCCAATTAATGAATGCCCCTGCTGCCAAACAAAACTCCTCTAGTGCTACTACCTGGAAGGAACATAAAGCATATAAGAGAGGGATTGTCTTCTAGAAATCTTTCACTCAACCATCCAATTAACCTGGCTTCCTCCAGAAAAGTTGCAGCACATTTGTGCACCTCAAAATCAACTTCATTCATGTTGACTTGTGAGATACTCAGCTACCTCAGAATCTTCTACACAAGTTCAGGAAGAGGAAGAGGTAGAGGTTGTGGACATGGCCGAGGTGGTGGCCGAATAGGTAATCAGAATTATGGTCAGTAGACAGCAACAGTCCCAGGATTCACAAAAACAACAACACACATGTGGAAGAGGCCAGTTTGAAATGAAATGGTCAAGGTTTCCATGGTAAAATTAAATAGCCATGTCTAAGGTGTACACATTCATAAATTTAAATGGAATAAAGTTAATTTGTATAAGGGTATACACCATGGTCTTTTAGCAAGAGCAGAGTGATTTAGGAAGGTGGAAATTGGCAATCCACCCATGGTATTGGAAAAGTGGAAAATGGTAAAATAGATTTGGGAAAAACAAGCATTGTGTACCTTGTATTAGTTGAAGTTAATATTTTTAGCACATGCAATAGTCTAAGCTTCACTCCATGTGGCATTTTGCAAGTGCTCAAGAGATCAATGAATAGAAGAGTGCCTAGTTCTTGTGTTAGGTATGACACTGAAATACTTGAAAATAGCATTCTGAGTAAGCATACAATGCAAGCATAGTTGTGAGTAGAGTGTCTCGGGATTCTGATGATGGCAAGATTCACTAAAAGTATTCCTATCGTGCTTTTTTGTGTATTTTAAAAGTATTCCTATCGTGCTTCTGATGATGGCAAGATTCACTAAAAGTATTCCTATCGCTTCTCTTGACTCTTATATCTACCACATCTTGCATAGGTGACTTGACTGAACTCTTATCCTCGTCTCTCTAGCACAAGCAACTTGACTTGTGAAATATCAATTATGGTCATGTGTATAAGTGAGATGAACCTTTTTAGAAATTCACATTTTGGTGGCCTTTTGTAGCCCGACTCTTGACTCTTATGCCTTTGGGACATTTTGGCCTCTGATGACTTGACCAACATATAGAGAAGCTAGGATTTCATGCAAACCTAAAGAAAAGGGTAGTTCTTGGATTTTCTTTCAAACTTCTCATGTTCTTCCACATGTCATGTGTATTCTATATTAGATTTCCCTTTGGGCATCCATACCTATTTTGGTGCGACTTGTTATGGTCCTTGAGCATGATGATGATTTTGTTAGCTTTTCTTTTCTCACTCTAGGAGGGTTGCATCTTTGTGTGGATTGCATCCTTGTTACCCAAATTTAGCTTCTTCCTTGGTAGTTTCCTTAGGCAATTAATGATCTTTGCATGGTCATCACCCATCCCTGTGTGGCTAGATCATTGTATGGCTTTCGGTTTCTTCTTAGCTTCGGAATCCACACTAGCTTGTCACCATCAACTTTGATCGGCATCTTGGGAATACTCTCCTTTGGAATCCACACCTATTTTGGAATACTCTCCTTTGGAACCCACACCTATTTGGAATCCACATTATTTGGGGATATTCTCCTTTGGAATCCACACTTGTTTTGGATTTGGAATCCACGCCTGTTTGGGGATACTCTCATTTGTAAATCCACACCTATTTATTCTTTATGTTCTTGGGATTTGGCTATTGGCAAGCTCACAAGTTTCTTGGTGTCTTTGGTACTACCCACACTTACTTCATTTGGTTATTTGGGGATTTTTGAGAAATTGAGGTAGCAAGGTTGGAAGTATTGGTGGTTGCTGGCCTTTGGTTTCTCCTACAGTTCTTCCTTGGTTTTTGACAAGGATTATTCTCCTTGGTTTTCAATGAGGCTTGTCCTCCTTTGGTAGCACTTTTGGCTCCTTGGCTTTCGCTTTTAAGGGATGAGGCCTTGAGTTTATAGATGATTGCAGTTATTGGCTCAATGGCCTTCTTTTAGTAATGTTAATAACTTCTAGATCTCTAGAGATCTATCTTACCTCTCCTTCAACGAGAAGAAAACTCACCATCCGATGTGCTAGCTTGATTATGTTTGTCCTCATTACCCAATCTATGTTGTAGTTTTGTTTGGCAATCCATCCCCTTCCAATGATGATCTCTTATAGCATTGTACCTGTAGAACATAAAAACTACCTCCATGGGGTAAGAATTGATATGAAACTTAAGCTTTAACATCCCTTCATATTCATTATAAAGGCCTAAGATTGTTGTATACCAGAGCTTGGAGATCAGATCAAGGGCAGGTTTTCCTAGTGAGATCCAAGTCTCATATGACATTAAGTTTCTTCTTGCTCTTATATCCAATAAAGCAAGTTTGGCTATGGTTTGTGTGTTCACATGAGGAAGTCTAGGCAAAGCCTTATGGGTTTGATGGGTTTGACCTCTTCCTCCTCATGATGGGTTTGACCTCTTCCTCCTCATGATGGTTATACATTTTATCCATGTGGATAGATATAATACCTTTCCTTTGCTTTTATTTTTCAACCTAGGCTTTAGCTTCTTGTTGGGCTTGTCTCGGGTTCACACATATAAGAACACTTACACATAAATACACTCATAAGGAGTGTTCACATGTGGTTACACACTTCGGCTACATGTTTTCCCTTTGACTTTGGAACCCGTACAATGATAAATGGTAGGAAAACATATGTTGTCTCCAACAAACCCTCCTACAACATATGTTCAAATGCCTAGAGACTGATACAATGCTAGATACACAGATATTCTAACCAATGATACATATCTAGATACATCAAAGAACTAATACCCATAGGATTGATACAAATCTTGGTTGGAGGTTGCCTTTTAGATGCTAGTCCAAGAGGTCCTTGGTCACAAGAGTAGCCTATAAACCATGATGATTTTCAACATAAGAACCCCCCCCCCCTATGCTTGGATGAAGGGATTCAAGGCACGCACAAAGAAACATTGACACACGCACACTGATTATTACATCTCATTTTTGGGGGACTATCCAAGCACAAGACCCATGACTCAACACACATAAAAACATAGATGATTCTGGGAAATCAAATCCCCCCTTGATGTCGATGATGTCACCCTTTTTGTAGCATCATTTCCAAGCCAATGTAGCTTGGTCACCTTACATGGCTTTCCAAGTAGATGTGTTTAATAATGGTTTAAGAAAACCATCTAGAAAACTCATGTGAATTGGCATTTAGGTGGTGCTAAAGTGTACCAGTTCCAAAGTCATATACACAAGATTGTGTATATCCGTGTGAATTGGTGCTTGTATATGGCACCAAAGGAATAAATTAACCTTTGATTTTTGACTTTAGGATTTTGAAATCATAATCATGAAGTGTAAACTTTTTCTTTTGTAGAGAGAATAAAACGTTGGGGGCAGGAGCAAATTAATGACGACGACGATGGGGGCTCGTAAGAGCAACAACATGAGAGGGTCCATTAGGCGGCAAGGGCTCAACCTCAACCCTATCCCGCCGGACTGGCCAAGCACTGATGATGGCTTGGGGATGGTGGCTCAGCCTCAAACGCCGGATGCACTAGTGGTTGTCAATGGCCAAGGCAGCAGGTCTGCATGGCAGTAAGAAGATGCGTGTAGGAGGACCCTGAAGAGTGCTTGGCGGGCTATGGCAGGTAAGGCTCATGAGGAAGAAACCAAGAGCAGCAAGGTGGCCGGAATGGTACCACAATAGATCCATGGTTGTGCAGAGAGAGAATATCAAATAGTAGAGAGAGAGTAGATTTGCATGATATAATGATGATGAGATTGATTGATATTGTGTAGCTTACACCAAGCACATGCTTTTTATAGGTTGCAAACCTTATCTTTTGACTCAATCCAACACACTAGGTGAGTGGCACATGGCATGGCCATTGACATCATTGATTGCTTCATTACTAGGTGAGTGGCACATGGCATGGCCATTGACATCATTGCTTACTTCATACACACATAATATCTTATCCATCTAAGGGAGGGTTCAGACGTATAAGCACACTTACACATAAGTACACTCATAAGGAGTGTTCACATGTAGTTGCACACTTCGGCTACATGTTTGCCCTTTGACTTTGGAACCCATACAATGATAAATGGTGGGAGAACATATGCTGTCTCTAATAATCATTCCACTTATTTTGCATCTTCTGGTCCATTATAGGACACTCCTAGTTCCTCCTCATGTTTTTTCCTTTTTGGGGGTGGGGGACATAGACCTTTCAGTTTTTCACTTTTTAGTTCTTGAATCGAGAAGGACCTTGTTTAGAGTCCTCTTCCTAATCATTGGTTACTGGGCTAGAAGGCTCGGCCTCTCCCTTTCTTTATGGCCTTGTTTCATCTTCTCTGTCCAGAATTGGAAGTCTTTTTGGAGTCCATTAAAACTATATCATAGGAGTAGTCATGCATTAGCACTTTAGCTGTCTCAAGATCTATTTTCATGGCATCTACATTGGGTCTTTTCATTTGTTAGTTGTGCTGTCAAGTCTTCTACATATTGCAAGTATTGTTCTTTCCCCTTGAGGCTTAGTAGGTCTCAAGCTCTAATCTTTGCTAGTTTCTTAGCTCTTTTAAGCAAAGCTTCTCTCTTTTTAAGAAATTTTTTGAGAAGAGCCTGGTGTTTTGGCGACACTTCTCCTTCTTGTCTTCACAATCTTCACTATCAAATGAGCTGCTTGGTGTGAGACTTACACTTAAGACTTTTGATTTGGTACAATTTTTGGTTCATCGGAAGACTTTTTTCCTATTTTTGGTTCCTTCTTCCTTAGGTAGAACCAATGTCTCTTATTTTGGAAGCAGTGGTGGTGTCCCTACCATTCTCACAAAACAGTGTTCCCATGGGTGTAGGACATGTTGAGATTGGCAATGCCAAATTGATGGGGGTGAGAGGTGAGCTGGTCAAATTAATTGGAGAGATTTTGTAAGGTTCCCCCTTCTAAAATAGGGAAAACAGTTAAGATAGTCCACTAAGTCCTAACTTGGAGAAAATTTCCTATTCATCGACACCTTGACCAAGTAGAGATTCAAGGATACGATTCATAGGTAAGACCTAGTCCTATCCTGCAGGGGGAGCGTGATCTTCTAAAAATCAAATCACCCATAGGGTAATTGATGATAAATTGGGCAACTACAAGACTTGATTTCTAGAGGCAACGCTTTTTTTCTCATCCATGCAAGGCACAGCCGCTGGCCTAGTCTTCTAGAATAGAGTTGCCCAAGAACCTATTTATCTAGTGTAGAGCTTTCACTTAATCTGTTGGAAAGCTACCCGACTAATCAGGTCTACCCGTCCATAGGATAGTGCCATCGGTGCATTCCATCCTCCCACTTTCCACCCTACTCACGCGTCAATTTGTTTTCTAATTAATCCTACCACACTGTTTGACATAAATAAACATGTTCCTTAATTAAGGCCCTTTTCACAAGGTTAAGTCTTTTTCCACAATACAATAATGCCAAAGACAAGATTTATATTAAAAAAAAGTTTATACATGAATCAATTCCATACAAGCCAAACTGGCTCTCTTATTCTTTTTCTTTTATACTGTGCCGATGATCTAGAATTCGGCCTTCCAGCCTCTACATGCTGGGCAAAACCCTACGGGACCATACACCTCATCGTCGGTCGTTGGCGAGGACTCAAGCCGGCCTGTCGCCCTCTCAGGCTCCATCGCTCGATCCTCCCGCCCCTCAGAGGGATGTCTACACACTAGGGTGGGCTTATTCACCACACTAGCCTGGGCCCTCAGAACTAGACAGCATCATAATCTCTCGCCTCAATCGGTGAATCTTATTCTCCCAATGGTATGAGGGATACCTTGCGCCATTCCTCCCGGGCTTTGCTAACGATGTCGCCCGACTACACAAGCATGGAACATAGTTAGCGTCGAAGCCAGAAAAAACTTGCACTCTCTTTAAAGATAACAATTTCAATGCAATTCATTGAATATAGCATCACTCAATTCGTAACTTCATACAGTTTTATGTCATTATTTTAAAAGGAAAAGAGACACATTTATTAACACTAATATTAAAAAAAACTCTTCTTTAAAAGATAACCAAGCTAACCTGGCCACCATTTCCTTGAGGAGCTTGTAAAGGGAGGGTTGGGGGGTGCATCTTCTCTAATCTCGTTGTTGCGTGCTCCTCCCGAGGTAATATTCTGACGTTTTCGAGAAGGGGCCATCTTAGACGTCATCTTGTAAGGCTCACTATCGTGAAAACGCTCCAGTCAGATCTCAATTCTGAGATCGTTTGCTCACCGTATGAGCAAAAGACCACAGTGCATGAACCCTCTCTTAAGGCTAAAACCTCTTACTAAAGTCCACGCAAAGGGGGGGGGCGGGGCGGAAGAGTTAAGGACACTGCCTCTTAGCAAGAGGGGGATAGAGGAAAATTACCTTATCTGAAAAGTGGCAAATGAGGGGGTGTGGAGAGGGGTGGCTGCAAGGAGCGGCTATACTACAGCAAGTACACTGCACTGGGATAGACGGCGGTACGAATGGCAGCACAGCAGAGCATAAGCTACACAAAAATGCGTGTTGCCCATGGAGCACCCCGGGGGTTTATATAACTATGGGGTATGGGTACGGGCGCTGCGCAAAGCAAGGACGAAAGGACGGTGTACTAGCAAAGGCTGTAGATCAGTGGCCTGCATGGCTCAGGGAGAAAGGTACGGTGTCAATTAACAAGGAAAGGAGTGGTATACGCATGTACCTTATCTAGTCAAGAGGGCAGCATGGGTGTCCACGTAGCAGTACGTGTGGACTACACAGTGGACAGCCATCCTTTGGTTCTTGTGCGGCCATCGTACGGGCACCCTGGTAAGTGTGTATGGTCCAAATTTTGGGGCGGGGTCCCCAAATTTGGGGCACCTGCCTCGATTTGCATGCTGGACCGGGGGAGGCGATTTATATATATATATATATATTTTTATCCGAGATGTTCTCTTGGTCGTTGGGGTGTAGACCGTTTGTCAATCGGACGCCCGGTCGTGCATTTATTAAGGTTTAAAGGTCGTCGTTTTTTTAACTAAAAATGACTGAAATTTGCGTATAAGCTTGATCCGGTGTTCGTTTTGGATGCTGTAAAATACTACATTAGGGTAAAATTACGCATAAATTTTAAATTTGGGCTCATAATTTTAAGATTCTAAGTAGAAATGACTCAAATAATAAAATCATTGATTTTTATACCATAAAAACTCATAAATTTATCTATTACATGGACATTTCTTTATTAGTGAAGATGGGTATGTTACATCCTTCCACCCTTAAAGAAATCAAAATGTCCTCATCTCTTCGCATGAATTGGGGATAATCCTTTAAGAGTGTAGCTTCATCTTCCCAAGTTGCATCCTCTTTAGGGTAATCTTATATCCAAGGGTGGAAGTTTCCCAGGCATCTTGACCCTTTTCGCTTTGATCCTTTGGCATGAGAGACATTGCTTCAAGTATCAAAGGACATTATTTTTCAAGCCTGCCCAATGAAAGCTCCTTCTTATGACATTTAATTTTTTTGCATAGCCTGGGTGTCTTGCAGTAGGACTATCATGAGCTTCATGGAGGATTAGTTTCTTTAAAGCAGGATCCTTAGGGATACATAGCCTGTGATGATTGAAGTAGAGGCCTCCTTCATGAGTGGAGTATCCCTTGATTAGATTCTTTCTTTCTCTGAATTTTTCCCTTCTTCTACTAACTTCATCATCCTCTGATAATCTGGATCATGAGATGAGACTTCTTCCACCTTGACCAGTATGGGATTATTTGGCATTGAAATTGCACTTAAGAAAGATTTGCGGCTAAGTGCATCTGCTACCACATTATCTTTCCTAGGATGGAATTTGATGTCAAAGTCATATTCTTGTAGAATTTCAATCCATCTCCTTTGCC
This sequence comes from Cibotium barometz, assembly GCF_041138505.1. NCBI lineage: Eukaryota > Viridiplantae > Streptophyta > Polypodiopsida > Cyatheales > Cibotiaceae > Cibotium > Cibotium barometz. The sequence continues at coordinate 65,052,733 of NC_141049.1, forward strand.
GCATGTTGAGGTTAGGCTGGGTGAAGATCCACTTCAGACTTTTGTGGTCAGTTATTACAAGCTGGAATTTTCCCCCCAAGAGATAATGTCTCCATAATTTGAGGCAATGAACAACTGCTAAGAGCTCCAAATCATGGGTGGCATAATTTGCTTCATATTGCTTCAGCTTGCGGGAAGTATAAGCGACTGGTCTTCCTTCTTGGCCTAAGACACCACTAAGTGCTAGACTACTGGCATCAGTAAACCACTTCAAATTCCTTGGTGAAATTACGAAGTTTTAGGATTGGGGCAGAAGTAATAATGACCTTGAGCTGATCAAAACTGTTTCGATGGATTGGCAGCCACACTATTTTGCAATCCTTCTTAAGAAAATCCTTCAAAGGTGCAGCTACCAAGGCATAATCTTTTATAAAAATCTTATACCGTCCCGTGATTCCCAAAAACCCACGAACTTCACGAACTGATTTTTTAGGTGGTGGCCACTCCAGAATATCTTTGACCTTGGCGGGGTCTACTGAAATGCCATCTTTGGAGATGATGAACCCAAGATAGTCAATTTGATGAGTAAAGAAGGTACATTTTCTCTTCTTGGCATAGAGTTTGTGTCTGCGCAACAATTGCAGAACTCTACGCACATGCTCTTCATGCTCTTCCATTGATTTGGAGTAGATTAAGATGTCATAAAAAAAACAAGCACAAATTCATCCAAGTAAGGAATATATCTTACATTAGGCGGTTCAAGGTTGCAAGAGCATTGGTTAACCCGAATGACATTACAGTAAACTCATAGTGGCCATAATGGGTATTGAAGGCTGTCTTGAGTATATCTGCTTCCTTGACTTTGATCTGATATAGTAACCAGACCTCAAATCTATTTTTGAGAAGACTTTGGCCCCATGAAGCCTATCAAGAAGTTCATCGATGTGAGGGATAGGATACTTATTCTTGACAGTGACTTGATTTAGCCCTCGATAATCTATGTAGAGGCGGAGAGTTCCGTCCTTCTTTTTTTAGAAAACAACAGGTGCCCCCCAAGGAGAGCTACTGGGGCGTACGAATCCTTGCTCAATGAGTTGGGAAAGTTGCTCTTTAAGTTCAATGGCTTCAGGAGGAAGGGACATTTTATAGGGCATTTTTGAGACGGGTTGAGCTCCAGGGATCACCTCGATTTCATGATCGACTTCTCGAGGAGGCGGTAGCCCTATAAGCTCATTAGGGAAGATGTTAGAGAATTCTTGGAGCCAAGAGGGTTCTTTCTCCTTACTAGGTTTAATGGATTTGTTGAGTTTAACTAAGTAAACTTGCTGACCCTTACGTGTTCCCTTGAGAAGATGTTTTGCCTTGACTACCCTAGATTTAGGTTTTCCTATTATCCCCTGGACGGATATTACTTGGCCATGCTCATTTTCAAAAGTGATACTCCCCTAGTTACAATGAATACCCTAGATTTAGGTTTTCCTGTTATCCCCTGGACGGATATTACTTGGCCATGCTCATTTTCAAAAGTGATACTCCCCTGGTTACAATGAATGCTAGCTTTGTTTGTAATTAACCAATCCATCCCAAGGATTCCATCATAAATTCCTAATGGCAAGACTCTAAAGTGGCCATGAGTTCGCTCATTACCCAACTCAAAATCAAGGTTTCCTATAGAGTGGCGAGATACTACTTCTTTCCCACTAGCTAACTCTATAGTCATTCTTCTAGCTATTTTTTGACCCAAGTTTAATTTTTGCAAACACCTAGGAGAAAGAAATGAATGGGTACTACCACAATCAATCAAAAGCTTAAATGGCTTCTTGTGATAAGTGGCTGGGATTTGGATTACACCAAATTGTTTATTCGGACCTTGGTGTTCTACTGCCGTATGGACGGTGGTGTGCTCTTCTTCAGCCATTTCCAAGGTCGGTTCTTCACTTATAATACAGGTGGTCCTAGCAACTTCTCCTGCGGCCTCTGCCACATCCACCGCCTCTTACACCTTGGTGGATGTTGAGATTCAAGCTCGATGTCAGTGTGAGCCAGCTATGCTATGTGCTGGCAGATTAGGTAGGAACATGTGTGAGACATAAATGACCGCGTGTCCAGCTGGTCATAGTGTGTGGACATTAGCTAGGGTTAGTAGAGTGTGGACACAACTCATTGTGTGTAGTGTGGATTATGGATTATGGCATTATGCTTTGTGTGAGAGTGGACATGGCTTCCCTCTATGGTTAAGGTTTGCAATATACATTAGGGTTTGCTCCTGTGTGTGTGTCTCCTCTCCCTCTATACCGTTCTTTCAACATGGTATCAGAGCCTTGTGCTGTTTATTAGGGTTTATGAGTGAGTGAAGAGAAGAGGGAGAAGAAGCTGTGAAGAGAAGTTGTGAAGCTTGCCATTGGAGCTGTGAAGCTTGGAGCACACCAAATACTATCAGATCTGAGAGCTTGGCCTACCGAGTAAGATCTTCTAAACATCCTTGAGCGGATTGCAGGTGACACAGGCAAAAACAAAGCAAAATAGAGCAAATCAAAGCAAAGAGAAATTCTGGTTTTTGAAGCTTTCCATTAAAGCTTGGGAACATTGATGTATGGTGGAAATACGTGTGATTCTGGCAAAAGACATATGTATTTGACAAAGAGGGATGTATTGGCAACCCATGTGTAAGCCTTGAACAAATTTTGGAGCAATTTGAATGCATTTCAAAGTGTGAAAAACTCTGGTTTTTGAGCTCACACAAAACAGAGAAAAGGAAGCCAAAAATCGATGAAATTGGAGCATGTATTTGGTAAAAATCAAAGCATTGATGGATTGCACATATGCCTAGGTGTGTTGGGCACTCAATACCATCATCAAATAGCACTTCAATCACTCCCAAAGGGCCCTACAGCAGGCGGCGCAGCCAGACAGTGAAAACAGGGCAGAATTATGTTCATCTTGGAGCGAGGAGGCCAATTAATCATTGGTTGCTTGACATATTTCAAGTTTGCTTTAGCAATTGGATGATTTATACTTTGGAGAAGAGGGCTATGTGATTTTTTTGGTCAATGATGCTTAATTGAGCTTGGAATGAGCTGATTAAAATAGGCTGTCCCCCACTGGTTGCAGAGAAACAGAGCATTTTTAATTGAGCAATTAATCCTTGGTGGTTTACAATTGGACAAATTCCTCTTACATGGAGTTGATGGACACTAATGCTAAGCTAATGAATGCCTGGTTGCTCAATTTGGACAAATATTGAAGGAATTAGAGCAATTATTCCACTGGTTTTTCTGGGTTTTCTGGTTTTTTTTTAAAACAGAGAAAGGGGTTTTAAAAAATTGATATGTACACATGTCAGATGGTGTTGATACTCAACATTGAGGTTGATTAGGTGTCAATGCAAGTTGCCCATACTTGATTGCACCATTACATTGTGATTTGGAGCCTTGGAAGGCGTGTCAATTCAGGGTATCCCGCACTGAGTGAGTCAGTTCATCTTGGATGATTACAGGTTGATTTTCTACATCAAATTTGGAGTTTGTTGGCTACCTTGGAGTATCTAGAACATTCATTGGAGTGTGGTTGAGCTGAGGAAGGCTCATTTACAGATTTGAAGTGTGTGGAAGGTGTATGCATTGAGCAAACATGTCGGATAATCCAGTTCAGATTGTTGGTGAAAAGCTGGATAGGAAGAACTTCCAGGCATGGAAGTACAGGATAAAGAGTTTCTTGAAAGGAAAAGGATTTTGGAATCTCATTACAGGTGCTGAGCCTGAGCCTGAGCTACCTCGACAACCTACACAGCAGCATCTTATTGCTCATAAGCAATGGTCAGAGAGAGCATTCAAAGTGCTGCATTATTTGTCTATATGTATTTCTGATGCTATGCTCATACACATACAGGATGCTGAGAATCCCAAAGATGCATGGGATACTTTGGTCAAGATGTTTGATACAGATACGAGTGCTCGCAAGTCTCAGTTTGCGACAGCAGATCCATAATGTGAAAAGGAATAAAAGGAGCATACATGATTATGTGCAAGAAATCAAGAAGTTTGCAGATGCATTGGCCACAATAAATGCCCCCATGCCTGATGATGATTTGGTGGATATTACCTTGCGTGGTCTTGGCAAGGAATATAAATCTTTTGATACATCTATCTTAGTGAGGAATACAGGTCTACCCGACTTTGATGAGTTGGTTTCACTCTTGTTGGTTGAGGAAATCAAGCTCAGTGATTCACTTCTGGATGCATCTACTAGCCATGATGATGGCAGAAATCAGGCTTTCTATTCGCAGAGAGGCTTTAGAGGCAGGGGGAGATTCACATCACGTGGACGTGGTGGTAATGGTCGTGGATGGCAGGATAGGCCTCCACAACAGAATTTTCAGCCTTCATATGGTGTTCGAGGTGGTCGTGGATATGCACCTCAGCGAGGCAGAGGTAACCCCCGTGGTCGAGGACGTTGGCAAGGCCAACAAAATTCTATGCAAGATGTGGAATGCCATTATTGTGGCAAATATGGTCATATGGCGAGAGATTGTTTTCGCAAACAGAATGATTTGAGAGGGGGAAGAGCACAACGTGGTGGTCATTATGGTGGAAACTATGCACAACATGGTGGTAACTATGCATCAAGTAGCAATGATGGAACTGCAAATCATTTGTTTTGCCATGAAGCATGTTGTGGGTTCTATGACAACAAATACTGAGAATGATGATACATGGTATATGGACTCAGGAGCATCAAACCATATGACATGTCATAGTGAATGGTTTGAGCATATGAAGCCTATGGATGTAAAAGGCTATGTGGAAACAGGTGATGATACCCAGCATGTCATTACACATGTTGGAAGTGTACCATTGGTCATGCACAATGGTCAGACAAAGTCTATGTCAGATGTGATGTATGTGCCTTCGATCACTAAAAGCTTGGCCTCAGTTGGTCAAATGGTGGAACAGGGATTACAGGTTCGTTTCAACGAGCATGGATGCTTCGTTGAAGATTTTAAACATGGATGTAGAGTGATTGCTAAAGGAAAGAAAGAAGGCAGATTGTTTAAGCTGGATGCTGGAATTCCTGAGCTAAAATCAGCCATGTTCTCAAAGAGCAGGAATGTGGTACAGGACATTGATATGTGGCATAAGAGGATTGGACATGTCAATATACAGAGATTAAAGAACATGCAAACAAGAGGCATTGTCAATGGATTGCCTAGGTTCAAATATGATGGTCATATGCATGTTTGTGAAGCCTGTCAGTTTGGGAAGCAGACAAGGTTGAGGTTTCCTAGAGAAGGAAATATGAGTAACAGGCCACTTGAGATAGTACACAGTGATGTATGGGGTCCTGCACAAAACCCATCTATCAAAGGCAGTTTATACTATGTTACATTCATAGATGATTTTAGCAGGATGACATGGATATACTTTCTCAGAGAGAAGAGTGAAGTATTGGAAAAATTCATGGATTTCAAAGCTTTTGCAGAAAAGCAGTATGGCTGTTGGATTAAATGTCTGAGGAAAGATGGAGGTGGTGAATACACCTCAAAATCTTTTGAGCATTTCTTGAGGAAGCATGGAATAAGAAGACAATTGACTTGCAGGTATACACCTCAGCAGAATGGTGTGGCTGAGAGAAAGAATAGAGTCATATGTGAAGTGGCAAGGGCAATGCTTAATGAAAAGAGCATGCCAGATTACTATTGGGCAGAAGCATGTGCTACTGCAGTATATATATTGAACAAAACACCTACAGCAGCCATTCATGGAAGCACGCCAGAGATGCGGCTCACAGGTTACAGGCCAGACATTGGACATCTTAAAGTTTTTGGATGCATAGCTTATGTACATGTGCCTGATGAAAGAAGAAGGAAGTTGGATCCTAAAGCAGAGAAATGTGTATTTGTTGGATATGCACAGGATCGAAAGGCATACAAATGTTATAATCCACAAACTAGACAAGTGGTCATCTCACGTGATGTGGTGTTTGAGGGGGGTGTTGAGAGATGTAGCTCTTTGGTTGCATGTATTCTATCTTTGTTTTTTTCCAAATTCCTTTTGGTGAACTTGCTAGTTGGTACAAAGCAAAAGATGAAGGTGTCATTGAGTCACTTGAGGCTGATGTGCCTGTGAACTTGCCATCACAAGCAAGTTCTAGTTCTACTACTATGTTTGGGCCAACAGAAGCTGAGAGTAGCAGTGTACGTCCATGGTCAGGACGTTTGAGGCATGAAAGTGTGAGCACTGGGAGTAGTGCTATGGATAAAGGCAAAAAGAAAGTCGAAGGAATTGGAATCACAGGTTATGAGTCATCTAGTTCTGAGAGTTTGGATGAGGAGCTTGGCATATCTGTTTTACGCACACTTGGTGCTAGACAGGACAGATATGTGCCACCACATGCTAGAGTTACAGGTGTTCAGAGTGACCCACATGCATTGCGGAGATCCCAGAGAGTCAGATATCCAGTTGACAGATTGACATATAGAGATTTTGCTATGCACTATGCATATATGACATCTATGGTGAAGCATGTGGAACCTACATGCTATACAGAGGCTATTGGAGAGCATGTATGGGAAAAAGCAATGGATGTTGAGATGGACGCATTGGTCCATAATGATACATGGGACTTGGTTGCATTACCAAAGGACAAGAATGTTATTGGATGTAAATGGGTTTACAAAGTGAAGTGCAAATTTGATGGTTCTATTGAGAGACATAAAGCTAGATTGGTAGCAAAGGGTTATGCACAGACCCAAGGATTGGATTATGATGAGACATTTAGTCCAGTGGCTAAGATGGGCACAGTGAGAGCAGTCATTGCTATGGCTGCAGCTAATGGCTGGGAAATGCATCAAATGGATGTCAAGAATGCATTTCTAAATGGAGATCTACAAGAGGAAGTGTACATGGCACAGCCAGAAGGGTATGTACACCCTAGATATCCCACTCACGTATGCAGATTGAAAAAGGCATTGTATGGTCTAAAGCAAGCACCTCGTGCTTGGAGTGATAAGATGAGCAGATATCTTATCTCACTTGGTTTTCAGATTTCTACAGCAGATTCTTCACTCTATGTGAAGAAGACACAGCATGGGATTGTTTTACTAGTCATCTATGTGGATGACTTGATTATCACAGGTGATCATGGTGCAGATGTGATGCATGTCAAGAAAGCTTTGAGTGGGCAATTTGACATGAAAGATCTTGGTGAGTTGAGATACTTCCTTGGAATTGAAGTGGTGAAAGATCATGCAGGTACTTGGTTAGTACAGCGCCAATATGCATTGGATATGTTAGCAAAGTATGGCATGACAGGGTGTAAGCCTATGAGTACACCATTGGAGCAAAATGTGAAGTTGCGGGCTGATTATGGCGAGGAATTGGATGATCCTTTTATGTACAGGAAGATGGTTGGTAGTCTCATATATATGACTATCACACGCCTGGATTTGAGTTATGCTGTGGGGCTAGTTAGCCAGTTTATGCAAAGCCCCAGGAAACCACATTTGGATGCAGTGAGACGCATCATGAGATATGTGAAGACCACAGCACATTATGGTTTATTTTATGAGAGTGGTAAAAGCTTGGACATACATGGCTACACAGATGCTGATTGGGCAGGTAGCGCATATGACAGGAGGTCTACTAGTGGATATGCTTTTACACTTGGAAGTGCCGTGGTAAGTTGGAGTAGCAAGAAGCAACCTACAGTTGCTTTATCCAGTACAGAGGCTGTGTACAGGGGTGCAGCCATTGCTACTTGTGAGGCTATATGGTTAAAGAGTCTCTTGACAGATTTATGTGAGCCTATTGAAGGCAAAGTTGTCATTCATTGTGACAACATGAGCAGTATACAGTTGGCAAAGAATCCAGTGTTTCATGCGAGGACCAAACACATAGAGGTCCATTATCACTTTGTCAGAGAGAAGGTGCTGGATGGTACAGTTGATCTTCACTATGTGAAGACTGATGAGCAGGTGGCAGACATCTTTACCAAGCCACTTAGCAGGGAGAAGTTTGAGTACTTCCGGACTATGTTGGGAGTACATGGGATGAGCTTGAGGGGGAGTGTTGAGAGTCTTGATATCCCAAGCTCATCTACATCTTCATCGGCAGTACATCATGAGCTTGAGAGGGGCTGTTGAGATTCAAGCTCGATGTCAGTGTGAGCCAGCTATGCTATGTGCTGGCAGATTAGGTAGGAACATGTGTGAGACATAAATGACCGCGTGTCCAGCTGGTCATAGTGTGTGGACATTAGCTAGGGTTAGTAGAGTGTGGACACAACTCATTGTGTGTAGTGTGGATTATGGATTATGGCATTATGCTTTGTGTGAGAGTGGACATGGCTTCCCTCTATGGTTAAGGTTTGCAATATACATTAGGGTTTGCTCCTGTGTGTGTGTCTCCTCTTTCTCTACCGTTCTTTCAACAGTGGATAGGGGTTCCACGGCCTTGATTTCCTCTGCCACCTTGGGGAAATGATGTTGCCATCTTGGGATAGTTGGCCCTAAAGTGTCCCGGCTCATTGCTCAAAAGCCTCAACATCAAAAACCACTCTGCAAGAGACTCAAGCCTCATCGTCGTCAACAATGCCCATGAGTCTCAAACCCGCAACCTCAACTCTAACCAATGTGAAGGAGGGCCCCAAACCTTCCACTTCATCCAAAAAGAAAACTCCACCATGACAGCCAAAATCAAGGCATCTTAATGGTATCAAATTGTGGGTGGAAAAGAAGCTACTTTGTAGTAGCTCAAGGCTACTACAAAGGTGCCAATCCAAATTGGGTGCCTCAACAATCAAAGCCTCTTCCTCAACGTGCAAAACTCAAAGTCCAAAGAATAATAAAAGTACCCCGCAAAGTCCTCCACACAAAAGCATATGCAAGTTCCTCACAGAACTCCAACCACCACTCAACAAGTGTGGGTACCAAAAAAATTACTGCAAGATCAAGAATTCCACCAAGGTAATACCAAAGCTTGGATTCCCAAGCACATCAAGAAGTATCCCAAGCTTGCTCAAAGAAAGAGACCTCAGCACCAAAAGCATCAGCCACCAATTCATAATATAATCAAAGATGGGTGCGTGTGCACGTGCTTCAAGAACAAGAATATTATGATGAAAATCCCATCATATGGTTGCTAAGATCGAAAAAAGTGAAGAAAGCCTCACCACCGACTTCAATTACAAGAACTTCACCTAAAGTTTGCCAAGAATGGAGTCCTTAGCAACACAAAGCAAAGCACTCAACTCCTCTCGTGCATACAACACATACACAAGAGCTTGCATGTTCAGTCAACACCAATGGCACCAAAAGCTATACCTACCATCTCGACAACACTTGAGCCACCAATTCAAGAATCAATCCCCATGTCTGCACAACAGAGACTTATGAGCTCATCAAGGACAAACTCACAATGCTCTTTTCACCCCTCTGCATGAGAAGCATGAGTGCAGAAGCTATGCGGCAGACATAAGAACCTATTCTCTCAAAAAGGAGAGTAGCCACAAGAACCTATTTCTCACAAGGCAGTAATGAAAAAAGAAAAAGAAAAAGACAAAACCACAAGGGAGTCACACAAATGGCCTACCTAAAAATGGTAGAATATCATAAGAAACTCCCCATGATCTTCAATAGCCAATACATTATTAATGGATTTTCAATATCATCCTCCAAGTCCTGATCAATTGCTACAAGATTTCCATTGACATAATACCATCTCTTATAATAAAAGGCTAAAATTAAATTCTGAGAACCAATTATAAATTTATAGAAAATACACTTCCATTGGATACTTCCATTGGATTTTACAAGAAATCTCATTTAATTCTTTCACATCCCAATTTTGATCTAGGAAATCCAAACAGTTCTCTGATTTACAGATAAACATTGACAAGGTTTTGCACAACAATTGTGCTTCTAGAATTGACGATTATACTTTTTGGATCGATACAATCACACGCGGTGATTCTAGATTTTGGACGGTCTCATATTGCACAACAATTGTGCTTCTAGAATTGACGATTATACTTTTTAGGATTGACCAATTTGACTTTCAGTGTTAGGCCAATGGCACCTCAATTTGTCGTGCAATTATTGCACTATCAGTAAATATTCCCTATAGATTCGACAGATACACTAGCGCTAACTCCCACATTCACAACCATTCTTGCTAATTAAATGCTCATTCCAGATGTCAAGTTACAATCGTGCAAGCCTGGTCAAAATGTTATGACTCCAGGGATTGGAACACGGGTTGGATCGGGTGATTCTACTGCTAAACAATCTTACTGTAGGATCAAAATGATCTGATTGGGAAACAATTCCACTTTACATGATGCAGCGGGTTTTTTCATGTGTTTTCTTGGTTTTTTCTGGTTTTTTACTTAGTACCAGGCTTAACAATGGTTCCAAAATGGTGATTCTACCATGCAAACATCAAGCATGTCAACACCAAAGAGTGCGAGCCTGTCTAGAGTCATGACAGCACATTGCTCATGAGAATGGAAGCCTCAAGTGTACTCAAGCTCTCAATCTACTGAAACAATGCTTGGACCTCTATAATCCAATCACACATGAGGAAGAAGCTAGCAAGCTTTCTCTCTACACACTCCCCCCCCCTCTCCCTCTCTCTCTCTCTCTCTCTCTCTCTCTCTCTCTCTCTCTCTCTCTCTCTCTCTCTCACACACACACACACACCACATCTAGCTAATCTCAAGAAAGAATGAAGTAAGATTTACCTCAAGCACACACTCACACTCAAGCACTCGCACATGCAAGAAAGCCACTCTACAAGGTTCCATATCCAAAGACAAGCATAAACATGAAAGCATGCAATAATTAAAAAGAGAACATTGTTGAAATGTCAAGCTCGTATACAGCTGGAGGATAGCACATGGGTGCTGACAGAGTGACAGTATGGTAGATAGATACCGTGTGGTGTGTTTATGACCGCGTCCAGCTGGTCATGTGTGTGTGGACATTACATTAGGTTTACTTTGTAGTGTGGACATAACACTATGTTGTGTTCTCTTTTGTGTGTGTGAGAGAGATGATGACTATGGCTTCTCTCCTTCTTTATGATTGATGGATATGGATTAGGGTTTGCTTCTCTTGTGTGTGCTCTCTCCTGCTTCTGTTTTTTATCATGGTATCAGAGCCTAGAGCTCATTAGCTGTGTTGTGAGAGTGAGTGAGAGAAGAGGGAAGAAGAAGAAAAAGCTGTGAAGGAAGCCATTGGAGCTTGGACCAAAGGAGAAGCTGTGGAGCACACACCGGCATCAGATCTGAGAGCTAAGGACCATTGGTAAGTGTAGCAAGACCCCCTCTGCGGATTGCAGGTATCAAGAGCAAGTGTAAGAGAAGATTAAAGGTGCAAAAGCAAGCAGAAAATTTCTGTTTTTGAAGCTTTAATGGAAAGCTTATGAAGGAGTGTGTCTTGGCAAATGTATTGGATCAAATGCAAAGCAAACATTGAGGCTCTCATGTATTGTGAATGAACACATGTATTAGCAACTTTGGGGCAAGTCATTGCATGGAAAATTGATGCATTATTACAGGCAATTTGTGAAGGAAAAAATTCTGGTTTTTTGGACTCTACAAAAACAGAGAACATATGCCCGGTGGAGGATCGAATGCGGAAGATTGAAGAAAAATTGAGTCAAACCCTTCATACCCATGATAGATTAGGTCATTGCTAAGAGACCTATCAACTCATTGGTGATTTCCCCTCTCTCCTAGAGCTCCAGGAGCAGGCGGCGTGTTTTCTTGCAGGTTCTTGGACAGTTTTCATCATTTTCCATCATATGTGATCATTACAAAGTCTTTTCATGAGGTTGAAGTCACTTGGAGCTTAGCAAATACTTGTTTGGAGCTGACATTAACATTTGGGAAGCTTACTTGAAGGATTTGGAGCTCATTCAACTCAATAACCAGTCATTAGCAAAAGTACAGAACTGTGTTGCAGAAACAGAGCTTCACTAATGCAAGCATTAATCTCTACCTGTTGAGAATTGGACTAATTCCTTTGGTACAAGCAAGGATCAAGGTGTTGCTAAACTTTTGAATCAAAAAGTTTTGAATTTGGATAAGATTTGAAGGAGATAGAGCACTTTTAGTGAGAGGTGGTACCCGACAGATGCAGAAAAAGGCAAACCAGGGAGCTACAAAAATTGGTGGTTCTCATTCACCTTGAAGAATTTGATCAAACCCTTCTAGGATATGTTGGAGCAATGTGTTGGGAAGCTAATGCAAGTTGAATCATTTCATTTGGACAAGATTTGAAGGATTTAGAGCATAATCTTGACTGGTTACTGGCGAGAAAAAAAACCAGAAAATTTTTTGTGAAGAAGTATCAATTGGTTTCAACTTTGATCGAGTGTACATTGTTGATGAATCATTGTGGGACGTAAATGCACACAATTTGCAAGCATTTGATGTGATTTGGAGAGATTTGAAGCTTTACAGGTCCTGCATACAACTTGTCAAAGGGGAACATCTACTATATTTTTTGCAACAATGGGAGATGGTCCGATACAGATTGTTGGAGAGAAGCTTGACAGAACCAACTTTCAAGTGTGGAAGTTTCAAATGAAGAGTTTTTTGAAAGGCAAAGGTTTATGGAGTCTCGTGTCGGAAGAAGACCCGGAGCCATTCCTACCTCCTCAACCAAATAATGCTCAGTTGCTGGCTCACAAGCAATGGGTAGAGCGGTCTTCGAAAGTGTTGCATTATTTTTCAATATGTGTAACAGATGCCTTGCTTATTCACATCCAAGATGCAGATACACGGAAAGAAGCATGGGGTATATTGTGCCGAATGTATGAGACAAACACTGGTGCAAGGAAGATACAACTAAAGCAACAGATTCACAGTGTAACACGAAGGAATAGGAGTATACATGAGTATGTTCAGGAAATCAAGGGTTATGCAGATTCCTTGTCATCAATCCATGCCCCAATGGATGATGATGATTTGGTTGCTCTCACATTGCGTGGTTTAGGCAAAGAATACAAATCTTTTGACACTTCCATCTCAGTAAGGTTGGGAGGAATGCCAGACTTTAATGAGCTTGTGTCATTACTCATTGTGGAAGAATTGAAGCTTGGCCTTGGTGGTATGAGTGTTACAGGTGGTGCATCCTCGTCAAGCAATGATGAGCATGCAAGGAATCAGGCTTTTTACTCATCTAGAGGCTTTCGAGGCAGGGGGAGATTTACCCCTCGAGGCCGTGGAGGACGTGGTTGGAATGACAAGTCTACTCAACCACAATCAAATCAGAATTTTCAGAATTCACAGTCATCATTTGGATCACGTGGAGGTCGTGGATTTCAATCCCATAGGGGGAGATTTGGAACAGGTGCTCGTGGTAGAGGACGATGGCAAGGTCCTCAACAAAATTTGAATGGGATTGAATGCCACTATTGTGGCAAACTTGGACATATGGCAAAAGATTGTTACAAAAAGCAGAATGATGTGAGGAATGGAAGACAAGCAAGAAGGAAGGAACTCCCAAGCTTGAGCTCAATAGTATATTGTATTCTGAAAAGTGTCCTTACACACCCTCGTAAGTCATTTATATAAAACTGGGCTTTGCCTAGCTGTCCACACTCATGGAGTGCCCAAAACATGTTCTCATTACATATGCAAGCCCTATATGGCCAACGTTCATTTATGAACGTGGGTCTTTGGCCATATACAATGTGAGTTATCTAAGCTAGGGTGGGGATTACAAGGTGGACCTTTGACCATATACAATGTGAAATATCTAAGCTAGGGTGGGGATTACAAAAAGTGTACGAAAAATTAGTAACAACAATCATAAAGTCAGAGAGAGAAAAGTTATGCAGACTTCCACCAGTTAAAATCGTGCATAGTGTTAGGACATATTGGCGTATTGGTAGAGAAATGTTTAGAAAAAAGTATTCCTCTTTTCCATCCATTTCCTCATGCTAAATTGAACATGCTTGAAGACGTTTTGGAATTTTTGCAAAATCAAGTTTGGTAAGTTATTCCATAATTTTATACATAGCTACCTCATTCCCCAATTAGGTTTGTGAAATGTTTAGGTAGAAAATGTTGATTGCCTACTCAAGGGAAGAGCTCTTCCATGTCAAAGAAGATTTCTTCAAATACCCCAGGTCCAAGGAAGAAAAGAAAAGTTGTCCTTCAAAGCAAAAGTGATGAAGACTACGAGGTAGAGATTGAAACATGAAAGAAGGGGAAATAGGAAATTCCAACAAAAGAAGAAGTAAAAGACGACTCCACACATGAGGCTATTGATGAAGAGAAGGACGAGACTGACAAAACAATATGTATTCGTGATAAACTACAACAGTCAACTCCACATAGACGTGGTACAGGAGGTCTTAGATCAACTCATGGTGGTAAACATAATGCACTGTATATATGTAAAGAAACTCCGAGGATTGTTAAATAATCAGATTGCTTTAGTGAGACCGCCGATGGGGCAGAATATAACATGGAAGACCTTGAAGGAGATGAGTTGAAAATATGAGTGGTAAACAAAGCATCCACATCAAGCAGTGACGAGAACCCCCTATCAAGTAGTCAATAATCTAAGGTTAGCAATGTTATTGGTAGTGACTCTTAGTTGTAACGATTTACATGCAAACTCTTAATTCGTATGTAACTAGGTGAACAAGCAACTAGGGGAACAAGAAACAACTTGAGAAAGTCAAGTTTGTCGTAAAGCAAAATGGAGAAAAACAGGCTACAAAAACGAGCATGGGAAGATTGAAGGTCATTCAAAGAAACCAAGGGAAACTCGGGATCAAGCCAAGAAGCAAGTAGAATCTTCAATTCAACACTCAAATGTGCCAGCCTCTCTAGTGTACTCTCTCTCAATGTTTACTAATATCCTCTTTGTTGATGGAGATACTATAGGAAGAGTTTTGTGTTTACAATGAAAATGAGTAAGAGGGAGAGATAGAGGGAGGGGGCAGGGAGAGGAGAGAGGAGAAGGGAGAGAGATTTAGTTCAAGGAGAAAAGATACAGAGAGAGGGTAAGCAAACAGGAGAGATGATAAGGGGGAGAGAGATAGTTCAAGGAGGAGAGATACAAAGAGCACAAGAAGAAGAGGATTGTGCAAGGAGAGAGAGAGAGAGAGAGAGAGAGTAGAGGTAGATGGAGAGAAAGAGAGATAGAGAAGAAGAGGGGAGAAGAGAGAGAGAGAGAGAGAGAGTGAGTGAAAATGAAAATGAAATCTATATTAATGTCTTCGAAAGGCCAAAATGACCTATGAGACCAAAAGTTACAATAATCTGGTCAAATGAAGTACAAATGTCAGTGGTGTGTAACAAAAAAAAGTGAGAAAAGATCTATAGATCTATAGATCAAGAGTAACATGGGAAAATGGGAAACATGGGAAACATGGGAAACTACTAAGAGGGGACGAAAGTGTCCACTCACAGATCTCTGGGCGCGTGAGGCTCATGAATGTGTGAGGGTATAGACGGGCCCTCAGTGGTGGATGAAATCCCTCATATGTCTCGCTAAAGCATCCGAGGTGAACTGCCTGGAGGGTATCTGCTGGTGATTTGCGATGATCTGAGAGAGAGAGAGAAGAAGAAGAAGAAGAAGAAGAAGAAGAAGAAGAAGCTCTTTTAACGTCGTAGGAACAATCCCAAGAGACCAAATATGATCTATCCGACGGGAGTGAGATTCGAACACAAGATGTGTTGAATAACAACTCCAAGAGAGAGAGAGAGAGAGAGAGAGAGAGAGAGAGAGAGAGAGAGAGAGAGAGAGAGAGAGAGAGTAGAGAGAAGATATAAACAGAAAGAGAGAGAGAGAGAGAGAGAGAGAGAGAGAGAGAGAGTAGATAAGCAGGTTGAGAAATATAGAGAGAAAGAGAGATGGAGAGGGGAGAGGGGAGAGTGAGTGAGTGAGAAAGAGGGGAAGAGAGAGAGAGAAAGGAGAGAGGAGAGATGAATAGGAAGAGAGAGAGGGGGAAGAGAGAGAGAGACAGCACAAAGAGAGAGAGAGAGAGAGAGAGAGAGAGAGAGAGAGAGGGGAATGAGGGGTTGTGCAAGCCGGGCCAGCCTAGGTCGGCGGGCCCGGGCTGGAAGGAGGGGGGGAGGAGGAAGGAGGAAAGAAAAAAGAGAAAAAGTATGTAAGTATAGGTATAGAGAGAGATTGACTGTCAAGAAAAGATCGCTCCAAACTCACACTCCAAACATGGCAATGGAATAAGTATGGAGGTGTCATCCATATCCGCACAAAGATGAGCTCGATAGCTAAACAAAGTTGTATATGCAACAAGAGCAAAGTAACTCCCCCTAGTTTGTGGAATGTTCTGAGAGGCACTTGAGTTTCATGTGTGACCAACCCTCCAATTGTACCTATAAGAAGCAAGTAATGTTTATGCGGTAACAAACGGTGAGTCAACCACCAAATGTGCAACCTGGGTACAAAATGCAACCACCAAATGGGTTGGAACTTGGCTTCAATAAAAGTGCAACACCATAGGGGATGACTTCAACATATGTGGAGCATAGCTGCCCAATCCTTAAAGATTGAGGCTTTGTTGGCTCTTGAACATAGAGCTCATTTAGAAGTGTGTGTGTGGGGCTTCTCTTCCACTTCCAAAAATGTCCCAATATTGGGGAAAGTTTCTTCTAGATTCTGGATCTCTACCCTCATCAAGGAATGCATTCCAATGGTGCTTTAGCCAAACTGAAGTTTGGTCTCCCCGTGATGAGAGGTCCACAACACGTGAGCCTTTGCAGAATCTGGCTTCCTTAGCAAGGATTAGGACATTGGAAACAAAGGTTGAGTCAACAAATGTGACCATATAGGAGTTCCTTCCCATGTATCTACATTCTTCAATCGATTTCCCAATGGTGAGCCATCCACCCCCTTAACTCTAGAGATTAAGGATTCCTATTGGTGGTGAGCCATCCACCCCCTTTCTCCTAGCCTGAGGGTGAGGCGCAGTCCTATCTCTAGATCTTTCCCTTCGAGTTTGGTGCCATGCACAAGAAGAGATGACGATTGTCGCTCGCCACCACCTTCCCTTCACACCTCACTCCTAATAATACTATTGTCTGCAAGCTTTACAGAAAGAAAACATCATCAGAGGCTTTCTCAAAGGGGCATTCGTGTTGCCGATCGTTTGTCCTGCGCTTCTCCATCTTTTCTACCACAGAAATCATCAGAAATAACAGTGTGCAGTTTGGCTTCTCAAAGCTTCATTGCTCTTGATTTGTGACTTGGACACCTGGAGAGACGCACCATCAAAGCATGGTCACACCAAAAAGCAGACAAGCCTATGCTTAATCACAAGATAACTATTTATTGGAAAATTGAGCAAACAGGATTGAGCAATATCAGCAATTATAATTAAGCATCAAAGTTATACCACTATCAACGATTGTCAGTATTTTAAACATGATTTTGTGAGTATCATTAACATGATTTGTGAGTGGTATAAAAATGATTTGTGACTATTTCAAACATGATGAGAGACCATGGTGTTATGAGCAACAAATTGTAAAAGAACAGCATTTCGATGGTAATCCCAAAAATGACTAGCTAGTGTCAAAAAAGAGCTCCTTAACGGTTAATCCAGAAGCAAGGGAGGAGAGAAAATGAGAGTAACAAAAGCTATGTCCATTGGTGAGGGATATGGCACCTTCTATGAATTAGGAGATGAGAGAAAATCGGGTAAACGGCCGCCTTTCTCTTGGAACGAGCGAGCAACGAGGACTAGCTTCAACCCATTCTGAGCATAGTCAAGGGGTAGCCAGTCTGAGCAAAATGGCACGCAGATCAACGAGGCATTTACAACTATGCAAAGCTTGAGTCTAGCAAGCTAAGAACAGAATCAGGTGGCCGCATGAGCTGCTGGGCGAGAGCAATGAAGTGCTAACAGTCGCCCTAATGGTGGCATAAAAGGCGATAAACTTGCAGGAAGGAAAAGAACTACATTAATGTGTGGTTGGATGTATTGAACTACATTACCAGGGAGAACTTCTCACACAAGTGAAAGAAATGCAGCTTATAAAGTTCACCTACAAGTATTATAATTCACATTAATACCCATATCTATTTGGAGGACCTACTGAGGACTACATTATGGGAACTTTCAAAGCATTGAAAGGAATATACGAAGGTGTCTAATCTAGTCAACTTTCAAGAGTCTCTCATCATTAAACCATAAGAAATGTTAGGTTTATATCCCTAGAAGAGTGTGAGTCAAGGGGATCCTACACATTCATTTTTAGGAGGGTATTAATTCAGACATAAATTATGGGTAGTGAGAGAGGTCGGGCGGGGAAACCCTCATAGTTCAAAGATAACTCCATTGTAGACACTCTACACCAGACAAGTAGTGGGTCGGTGGGTGGGTGGGTGTGTGTGTGTGTGAGAGAGAGAGAGAGAGAGAGAGAGAGAGAATCTCACCATGGGTCCTTCCATACATTATAAGGGACCCGCAATAACTACATAGCATGGTTAAACCACAGAATTGAAGATCTTGCATCTTCTATGATGGTTAAATCTCACACGCCTTGGAGAAGGACGCCAAATCATCTTAAAACGTGTATACCATGCAATTGCATGTGAGGAGTCCAAGAGAGTTTCTACATAAGCAAGGTGAGCAAGAGAAGCAATCAATAGTTGACTTCAAAAATTCTAGTTGGCACCCCAAAATCAATATTGGGTCACACTTCCACACACTCAAAAGAGGCCATTTACCCCACACCAAAACCACCCCTACCCTTATGGGTTCGCAGAGCATCCCCATGCACAGTCACTATATGGATAGCAATGAGATAACCTAGCAGTCGGAGCACATTCAAGATTTGAAACCTTCATGCCGCTAACTAATTAATGGGAGCCAAAAATGAATACAAATCCAACCCCACACAAAAGAAATAATGAAGATTTTAAAAAAGTAAATTTAAGAAAGCTTGATTATGAAATTGAATTAGTTACAAGAAATTGAGATAGATGGTTGTGATGGTGGAGCTTTCTGTCGTAAACCTATTCAGGTTTAGGAGTTCGCTGGTGCCATTGCGCATGTGACAACCCAGTGATTAATCATCCACAATGCTTGGTTCCATTAGTTCAAATTTCTGTGGTAATTATTATCCTGCCTGAAAGAGTACATTGCACAAGCCAAATAAGCCCTGCAACACTAACTCCTTGGAAGCCCAAACAACTGTTGCAAGGTTCACCATTTGATGACACTGATGTTGAGGAGGGGCATGGCATTCATAGCCTGGAGGTGCATCATGATGAAGGTTCTACCAATGCTAAGCAAGGTGCAGTTGTGATAAAGCAGCATGCTTCAAGTTTCAATCCTCATGTTGATGATGGTGACTCAAGATCAAGGAAGACAATCAGCAAGGCCACCAACAGGGCTTACATTATTTATAATGATTTTGGAGCTTTTCACTATGAGCTGTCCACTCAAGATCAAGGAAGACAATCAGCAAGGCCACCAACAGGGCTAATGATTTTGGAGCTTTTCACTATGAGCTGTCCAATCATTGGCATGCACAATAACCATTGGGAAGATGACAGTGCGGTGGCTGGTATGTGTCAAACCTTGTATTAATCAGGTAACAAGTAGACCCTATTTACACCTGTTCGTCAACATCTCTTCAAATTGGGCACAATTTTGCCACCATGACAAGACCGGGGCAGTGACACTGTCAAGCGAAAGGTCGGCCAATTTGAGGTTCCAAATGGCTATGAAGCAGGACTGGCAGCATTGGTTTCATTCTTTCATATCAAATCCAATTTCACTAGTACTTGTCTTGCCTTATTTCACCAAGCTGTCCTCAAAGAAAAAAAACCAACTCCACCATTGAATCAGCCTACTTTAAAAAATGGAAACCTTCATCTCATTAACTGGTCCAGCATTATGTTATTTTCTTGCAAAAGCTGATCTGGCATCATTTCCTTTCCTTTCGGTGTCAGTGTCAGGCCTGAAGAGCTAATCTGTCAGTATCAAATGTCCCCTCCTGTCAGTGCGTCGGTGTCATGGCCAGTTTGTAGAGAATGGACGATTCTTGTCCTTTCTCCTCTTGGAAAATGGGTCATGGCTCCCACCGCTTCTCATTTTCCAAGCAGAAATGTACTCCCAGCATCAATTCTCTAATTCATCAATGTTTGGGATTTAACCTAGGAAACGCACTTGGACACCCAATCAAGATATCACTAGCTCAAATGTTAAGATCAAGAACAGACAATACCCCATTGTAGCAGAACGACTTGTATACTAGCCTTCAAGGGATATATTTAGATATGAAGCAATCTGGCTACCTGTTTGCTGTTCTTTGCCCCACTTAAGCACTTGATTCCTGCCCTGCTTTGCAGTGGTTTCATTGGACCCAGGATGTCTCCCACAGGTGAGCTACTGAGATCATGGCTGTGTGCTGGCTTCTCCTTGTCTCAATAAAGGTTGCTACAACTCATATGCTAGCCTTCAAGGGATATTTTTGGATAGGGAGCAATCTGGCTACCTGTTTGCTGTTCTGCCCCACTTGCCAGCACTTGATTCCTGCCCTGCATTGTAGTGGTTTCATCGAGCCCAGGATGTCTCCCACAAGTCAGCTACCGTGATCCTGGCTATGTGCTGTGTGATGGCTGCTTCTTGCCTCCTACAGCCATGGCCAGTGGTTTGTTTTTAGGCAATACATGACCTTTTGTTGATGTGCCAACCTTCTGTTTTTCCCAGAGCTCAAGGCCATCAGTCAGCATTTGATTCCTGCCCTGCCTTGTGGTGGTTTCATTAAGACCAGGATTGTATCCCATACGTTAGCTACTGAGATCACGGCTATCTACTGGCTTCTCCTTGCCTCACAGAAGCTAATGGTGACTATGTGCTGGCTGCTTCTTGCCTCCCGCCCCTACTCGGTTCATTTTGAGGCAATGCAGCAAAAGCCAAAAAGCGTACAAAAAATGACTCTACACGATGGGTGGAGAAGAACCTAGTGATCCAAGCAGAATCAGAAGATGAAACAAAGCTAAACACCTCACTTAGTGCCCCTAGCAGTACAATCCCGGCATTAAAACCCCACCCATTCACCCAGGCTGAGAGCCACCTTCTTACAACACGTGATATCCTTCCCAGAGCTCAAAGCCATCTCCTCTTTCAGAGCTCAAATAGGCACTTGATCTCCACTAGTGGAATGGGAGAAATGCATATGGCACTGGAATTCTCAAAAAGATGAGACAGAAGCAAGTCCCATGCAAAAAGAACTAATTATCTGAAATTCATGAGTGGAAAAGATCTGACACTGCTCTATACTGAGTAGAAAAGATCTGACAGTGCTCTATACAACAAAACAACAAATAATGTTTATCCTGTTGTGCTCAACAGGCATTATTGAAACGAATTACATTTCTTAACATTATTTGAATTTCAAGCATAGAGAAACACAGCTGTGAGCTTGCACAGAAAAAACCCATCTAGAAACCCTCAAACCTAGGAAACCTTCACAAGCAGAACCTAAAATGATAGGGACTCTAATCAGGTGAAAAATCAAGGGACGGGGGCGGGGTGGGAGTGGGGGGAAGCAACGCTGCTCAGGCATCACACTTGCCTTCCACTCAGGCTCCATTTCTATGGAAGGGTAGAACTTGCTCCAACTTCAGGACGTCCTCAATCCCGGTTCACCTTTCTGCAACTTAATCCCAACCAGGCATTCACTCTTCATGGGAAGCTTCTGCACAGCATCTTAGTTACCATAGATGAGACACCACTCATCCTGCACTGCCAAGAGACCAAAAACTAGACCTTGAAGTCTCTGCATACACAACTTCAGCCTTCAATAGAGCTTTTCCAAGATGATGTGACAGCTTCTGAATGCTATCTTCCCAGTAAGGACAATGATCCAAAAGGCCTCAGTCACAAATCAAGAAAAACTACTTTCCTCTCTTGGCACCTCCTATCCTCTTTGCTTTGATGTACTTCCTGCCACTTTTCTCACCACCAGTTGCACCTAAAGCAAACCCTCCAGCAAAGTCAACCCCCGGGGCACCTGATGAAGGAAAAAGGCTTTGAGCAGGGGCAGATGAAGAGAAAGGGTTTTGTGCTGGAATTGTAGGCTGCCCTCCAAATCCAAATGGCTGCCCACCAGATGAGGCACCAGACTGACCCCCAAATGTGAAAGGGACTGGTGAGGCCGCTGGTTGTGCTCCAAAAGCAAAAGTAGATGATGGTGTTGAAACAGCATTGGCCCCGAATGAAAAAGCTGACTGTGTTGATGTTGTAGCAGGAGATGCAAATTGAAAAGGAGCCGAGTTTGAAGCTCCACTTGAAGCGAATGGATTAGCTGCTACAGGAGAGGGCTGTCCCCCAAATGTGTAGGACTGCCCTGCAAACGAAGAGCCAGAGGACATAGACGTGCCAACACCTACCCCAAATGGGAATGAAGGTGTTGCAGACGATGCAGGAGAGGCCAAAAATGTAAAAGCAGGAGAAGAATTTGCAGCTCCTGTACTAGCAAATGCACTAGCTGTTGGTGTCATCTGTGCTCCAAACCCTAAAGTTGAACTTGTCAAAGGAGATGAAGCTGCATGCATGCCAAACGGAAAAGAGGATGGTACAGCTGGTGTTGCTGGAAAACTCGGAGGTGCAGATGATGTAGCTGTGAAAATAGGTGTTGCTGAAGTAGCTGCAGATGACCCAAATGAGAAAGCAGGTTTCAAATTAGCTGCTCTTGATAGGGAAAATGGATTAGCTGGTGATGAAGTGGCAGGAGCTCCAAATGTAAACAGTTGTCCAGCAGGTGAAGTACTTGACTGGCTGCCAAATGTGAAATTGGGAGACAAACATGACGCAGAAGAGCTTGATGACTGCATGGCAAACAAGAAAGTGGAGGGAGTGGATGATTCGACACCTGCACCAAATGACAGTGCATGACCAGATGATGTCGATGCGGCAGTAGGTGCTGACCCAAAGGAGAAAGCAGGAGCAGATGAAGAAACAGTTGAAGTGTCTGGCTCGTCTGTCATGGGATCTGTTGCCATTGTATCCATTTCAGCCGGCCTGTCAGCACCTGGGCTTTCAGTTGCCAGGGTGCCTCTGTTTTCAGCCTCGAAAAAACCATCAATGGTTGTAGCAGTGTCTGGTGACACTCGTCCAGGAGTTGAAGTTGTGGGCAGTGATGCACCCATAGCTGCTGGGAGAACTACAGCCACAGGTGCTGCCACAGATACAGCAGCAGATGGTGAAGCTGTACCTGCTGATGACACTGCTGCAGCTGATGATACCAATACTGGTTGCGTTGCTGCTGCTGCTGGTGCTGTAACCACTGGTGGAGCACCCCTTGCTACTAGTGCTGTCACTTCAGCAGTTGTTGTTTCTGCTGCCAGTGATGGCGGTTGGGATGCAGTTGCTGGTGGTGGTGGTGATGGTGATGGTGCTGCTCCAGCTGTTGGTGAAGCTGATTCTGATACTGGGGTTGAAACTGCTACTGCTACTGCTGCAGCTGGCAATGGCGTTGATGTTGCTGGTGAAGTTGATACTGGAGACGTTAACAAATGAACTGATGAAGGTGCTAAGGCTGTTGCCGAAGAGACATTTAACAGTGGTGATCCTCTTTCCATGACAGCAGGCGGAAAAGAGAAAGCTGGAAAAGGCTTCATGGTTGGCAAAGATGCAGTTGAATTTTCTACATGAGTAACCATGGATGGCATGGTGTCAGATAAACATGTAAGTGGTGATGGAGCTGCATGCAATCTACTGGATTCAGTGGTTAAAGGTGCAGCCGCAGGCATGAGTGAGAAAGACAACTTAATGGTAGCTGATTGTAAAGTTTCTTTGGAAATGGAAAGTACTGCAGGCTTCTGTGCTTCACTTGAAGTCAGTGCCTTGATTTGTAGCTCACTTTCATCGTCTGATTCCTGCATTGAATGAGTAAGAAAATGTCAAAAACACCCAACAGACACTAAGGATACTATGAACAAATTTCTTGCATCAAATGAGTGAGACTGTCAAAAACACCCCATAGACAAAAGACACTAAGGATATTACCAAAAATCGGGTACGCAGTATTAATGCCACCCACCTCAAAAACGGCACTCATCCGGAATCCCTTGGTCCTCTCTGGTATAATAATGGGCAATCCAGGAATTGTTGTTGATGACCCTGGAGCAAACTTCCCAATGGCTTCAGATTCAGCAGGAGCTGCAGCTTCAAAAGCTGGCTGACCACTGGAAAGACCTGGCTCAATGGATGTTGGCAGCACAGGAGATTCTTTGATTGCTAGAATCTCTTTTTCCCTCACTTCTAATGTTTCAAGGGTTTCCCTCACTTTTGAGGATTCAGGGGCCTGCTCAATTTGACATTTTCCTGTAGCCACTTCAGGCTCTTCCTTAGACTTCCCTTTAGAAGACGGGGTCAGCTTCTCCAATACCTCCATTTTTTTCCCAGGTTTCTGGCTAGATTGTAAGGGTGGTGCAGTAGATGTTCGAAGAGGCCCACTTGCTGCAGTCACTTGCCTTATGTATGGACTTGTATTTGTTACCAATGTCATCTTCTGCCGAACCCTCCTGATTGGGGGCCCCCTTGAGACATCATCATCATCGTCTGCAATGAACCGTCTTTTGGGCATTCGAGCGTCAGCAGGGGTTCGGGTCCTTGTCAGCCCAGGAGAACTTCTATGATTGTCCTCTACAAGTCCACTTCCTGAAGAAGGCCCAGCAACTCCGTCATATGGGTAAGGGGTGCTCCGAAAGGAGGACACTACTCCAGAAGTCCTTGTCGTATGCTCTCCCATATAAGCTCTGGCAACTTCAACTGGATTGAACTCAACTCGACCTTTCTTAATCTGCTCTCGCCACCTCTGGGCTTCTGCATTTGGACTGACTGCATTGGTTTCATGCACACAAGTCTGCAAAACTTCTGTCAATCGATTCACTTGCTCCCTGACAAAAGCACATTGACAATTTCAGCCTGACTTAAAGTTTCTCCTATTATGTTTCCCCTAGAATCATCCACAAGGTAATTCATTTCATCTTCAAGTACAAACAGCCGAATTAAACATCAGATCAGTACCTGGACCAAAGCTGCCGTTTGAGAATTCCTTCGACTTGAGCCAGATCCAAATCCTTCCTTTCAGTTCCTGCACAGCTTACATCCAAAGCTGGTCCTTGATAGAGAGATGCATCCTGCTTATCCTGCAACTAAACAAGGTATCAACAGCATTCATGTCCAGATGAAGGATCATTGAAGAATCGGAACTCGTAAAAATGACCTGCAAGAAGAGGACCTACATTCTTCGCAGGAGGTTCTAGAAAATCCCCTTCATGCTCCTCTTCTGCAGCACCCATTCCAACTGCACAATCCCAAGTAAGAACCACTGAGTTGACACTTGATGCCATCGGGTCTACAGATGATTTACTTCAAAGTTACTTCTCCACAGGCACAGGATTGTGGAGAATCTAGTTTTTAGGATCGCTTGTGCTCTATGATTGGAAATACTCCTTCCTGCTGGGTTCAAATGTGCTCTAGGATTTGGGACCAAAAGACTCTATGTGCTCACCCCAGTGATCATGTGCACCAACCCCCCCTCTCATCACCTTCCTGGCAAATCCTATAGCCTTGAAGTTTACACGGGGAGCATCCCTATCCATCTCATTGTTTCACTCGTCCGTGTAAAGTCCCTCGAAATGTTTCTATAATTGAATCAGAAGTACTTTAAGAACAACATGAGCGTTTTCAACATGGGCAGATGTCAAAAATCTTCTCCACAGAAGTGGGTTTCAAGAAGAACCAAACAAGAGAAGGAAGAAGCTTCACATACCGATGCCATTGCCGATTGCTGGGGTCAGGCGGCGATTGAAGAAGGAAGAAAACAGACGAGAGGCAGAATCCACCAACCGGGAAGGGATGGAAGGTGCAGCAGCGTGGCCACCAGAAGAAGAAGGGCGATCGTAGGGTTTCTTCTTGCCCAGAGCTGGACGGGATGAGCGTAGCTTCCCACCCGCACCTGAGTATCCAACACCTTCATTTGATGGCCCTCCTCCTGCATCCCCAGCTCTACCTCCTCGCACCTGCAATGCGCCTGTTGTCGCTGTTAAACTGTCTCGACTGGTTATGGCTGGCAGCGGCGGCCGATCTCGTAGAGGGTAGGAGGCCATGGACGACCTCCTCGCTGGAGAGCTTTAAAAAGCCTGGCTATGAGAGAGCGAATATGGCCGGAAAGGGAAGCTACAGACTCCTAGGCAGAGTTGAGCACGTGGCAATGGAAGGAAACTCTACGCAGATGCCGATGAATTTGGGTATGGCAAGAACCCTAATAGGACTCCACGGAAAGCCGATGATCGTTGAGGACGATAAAAGCTTGGTTGCAACTCCGTGGAGCTTCAAAAGGCCATCTCTGATGAAGCCGGCATAAACCCTAGCGTTGATTTTGCAGTGGATTAGCAAGTCCAAAACCTCTTCAATTCTGCAAAGACGACGAAGATGAAAATACTAAACCGTCTTAAATTTTAATATATACATTTTACAATGGTGTTTTAACCTTCTTTAATTATCTTGGTCATAAGCACCCCATATCCTTTGTGTTCCCCTCTACATGAGGCACACTCTCTCATCCTAGGCCTAGACTTATGCCTCTACCCCTTCACTGACCATAGAAAGACTTCCATATGTACGCTACAACATACTGAGAAGGCTTACAAAGAGAGCACACGATAATTAAACCAAGTGTCACACAATCTTCCTCTCAAAACCCTTATTTCATTGTTGTTTCCATCTACTCATCTCCATGGCTTTCCTTTTGCAAAACCTTTTGCATTCCTACCTCCACAGACACAACACTGCTTAACACAAACTGTGGAACTAAACCTCTAGACTTTCACATGTCAGTCAATAGAGAGAGTATGATCTTGCGTACGTGCACACACATAGCATGCGTAGCTCCCACATACAAAAAGAAACTAAACATATGCCATAGTGGCCTATATGTATGCCATATTTCCATTAGAGAGATTTGATTCTAAAATTGGAACATTTCTATTTCAGTTAACCTCAACATCATATTTCCATCAGAGAGATTTGATTCTAAAATTGGAACATTTCTATTTCAGTTAACCTCAACATCATGATTTTCCCATTTTCCTAAGGTTCTATTCTCCTTGTCAATTAACCAATGAGGAGAATGTTAACCACAATAGTTAACATTGCTAATTCTTTGGTGTTACAACCTTTTTTGTTGTGAGTGCGGAGGCACACTTATGTACTTTCATGCACTAAGTGCTTCATGTTTAAGAGATAATGGGAATCCGCGCACAAGGGCATAAATCTATAAGCCGGAACCACTTTGTAAATAGTAGTTTTGGACCACGAGCACTATAGATACACAATCTTGTGGACGGCCACATGTAAAAAGATGGACATGTACATTATAAACTTTTGCTGACACAATCCCATTACCCAAACTAGAGTGCATTATCTTACTCTCTTGGTGTATGATGCTCTCATTGTGTGCTAAGTGTGGTTGTGTACATGATTGAGAGAGGGTTTACTTGCATAGGAAACGTCAAGGTGGGAGCTTCATCGAGGGTTTACTTGCATAGGGAACGTCACTACCACCCCACCCCATACTCTTGCTTCTCTCCCCCTCCTCCACCACCACCACCATGTCCCCCCCCCCTCCCCTTCTCTCTCTCTCTACCTCTCCCCTCTCCCTCTCCCATCCCCCCACTACCACCCCATCCCATACTCTTACTTCTCTCTCTCTCTCTCTCTCTCTCTCTCTCTCTCTCTCTCTCTCTCTCTCTCTCTCTCGCCATCCATTTGCATACCATCGACATCTATTATTTGCACAAATAAATATTTTTTTCAATTTTTTGTACGTTTTTTTGCCTCAATATAAGCTGCACATTTTAATATCATTTTTTTATTATTTAAATTTATATTTAATTAATAATTTAGTTTTGATTAAAACTTTTATTATCAAAATATAAGAAGCACATTTCAATATCGACATCAATTCTTTATATAATTTATATATGATTTTTTTGTTTTATTTTTGGAAGTTATAAATGTTTTCTATAAAAAAAACCTAAATTTTTTGTCTTATTTTTTGAAGTTATAGAAACTAGAAAGTTCATGTTTGTTAGTGTATAAGTGGCCTAGCAATTAAACATAATGCTTTTCATAGAAATTAGAAAGTTCATGTTGTTAGTGTACAAGTTACCTAGCAATTAAACATAATGCTTTTTGTGTGAAATATCTAACTAATTAAATTATTTTTTTAGTACCTGGTTTGAATTCTTTTTTTAAAAACATTTTTTAGCAGCTTACAGGTTGCTCAAATAACTAGAAAGTTCATGCTTTATGTTTTCTCATTAAAAATGAATGCTTTCTAAAATACAAATATCAATACACTACAAATAGTACATTATATTACATCGACATCTTTGTTGTAGTACAAATTATAAATTGTGAATTTGGCATAACTTATGTCATTTGTATTAAATTATTGTATTTTTTTATAAAATACAAATATCAATACACTATAATAGTACATTACATTACATTGACATCTGTGTTGTAGTACAATTTGTGAATTGTGAATTTGAGATCATTGTATGGAATGTATTGAATTATTATATTTTGGAAATAGTGGGTATTTTATTGTACTAATATCTTAGAGATGGAGCTAGATTCTTGCAATATTTGTGCAAAGTAGTTTCTATGATATGGGTGCACTATGGATATTTGCTTTATGGGTGATGGTTATGGATGAGCATCCCTAATCACATAGGCCACTGACTATATGGACATCCCACCAAGATGATTGCATGGTTGCAAGTATGGATAGCTGGAATAAGAATAGATATCAAACTCGCATCCTCTGGAAGAAACCTGGAACTGAGCCTACTGTTGGGTGTTGGACTCACACACTCACACACACAAACCTGCACATTAGGTTTAGGTGCAGGGTAGAGAAGCTCACACACAAAAATGAGAGAGAGAGAGAGCCAAAAGTGTGGTATCCACAAAATGCAAGTCAACCCTTGCATGTGTGCCACATCCATATAATATAGAAGTACAAAATATTATATGTTAAGTGTCCTTTCACACTTGATTTCCAAGGGGAAAAACCACATGGGAAAAAGTGCCCTTGGTTAAGCCCTGTTCACACATAGCACTACCATAAGTGAGCATATGCCTACAAATCCCCCCTGTAGTGGAAGTGTGAACCTGTACAAGGTAGCAAATCACTCTCTGCATGAGAGTAAGCCCAAAGCTTTGCGGAAAGCTTCAAACTTTTCTCGAGGTAAAGCCTTTGTGAATAGATCTGCAACATTATCCTGTGTAGGGCAGTAAGATAAACTGATCTCCCCTGCATGTAGCCTCTCTCTGACATAGTGATAATGAATCTCTATGTGCTTGGTACGTGCATGAAATACTGGATTTCGTGCCATGGCCATAGCACTCTGGCTATCAGTGAGAATGGTGGTGGGTGTCTGCTGACACTCACGAAGATCAGCCAATAGTCTCCTCAACCATACACAATCTACTGTAGCTGTAAAGACTGCCCTGTACTCAGCCTCACAAGTAGATGTAGCAACAGTGGGTTGCTTTTTACTCAACCAAGATATGCATGAACTGCCAAGAAAAAAACAATTCCCACTGGTGGACTGCCTGGTATCATAATCACCAGCCCAATCTGAATCACTGTATGCATAAAGCTGCAAGCTGCCCCCCCCCCCCCCCCCCCCCCCCGGGATAGAACAAACCAAGATCCAGGGTACCCTTAAGATAACGAAAAATGCGTTTGACTGCTTGCCAATGCTTTGTGCCTGGGTTGTGCATGAATTTGCTCAACAAAGACACCCCAAAAGATTTGGTGAGATGATCTACCATAGAGTCACCCTCATCCATAGAAAGAAGATCCAATTGCCTCTTCAAGTAGGCGACTCTTGCCTCGTTGCGTACCTGATACATTGCTTCCAATGTGTCCCATGCAAGCTTCGATGTCTTGCATGAACGAATGTGCGGAATAATAGTCCTTTTCACTGAAAGGGCTATCAATGACATGACCTGTGCATCTCTAGAGTCCCATCTCTTCTACTCTTGTGTGGGAGCAGGATCTACATCGGGAGCTCTTTGAACACCTCCCCTTTGAGGCATGGCTGGCTGTATGGTAAGTGGGCGTGTGTCATCACCACACACGATGCCCCAAAGCCCTTTGGCTACCAGCAAATTACGGATCATGAAACTCCAAAGGGAGTAGTTAGATCCATCCAGCTTGTCCTCCTGGGTGAGCACACCAAATACATCTGTAGCATTCTGTGCCATGTCAACAAAATATATCTGCAAGCAAACCAAGCACCAATGTGCACTGCTAGGCAACCAAATGTCCTGTGCAAATGTATGCCTGCAAACCAAAGCAAGTGTAAACCTGCACCAAATTGTCCAATTACACACAATGTGTATACATACGCGACAAATCACAGCTGTAATGCCCAATTACATGCTCCAATCTGAAAATCCCCAATTTTTATGCACTCCAATCGCTTCAATGTGCATCTAATTGGCCAATTTTCACAAAAGCCCCAAAATTCTGCAAGTGAAAGAGGTTCAATTTGCTGATTTTGACCTCAATTTCGAAAACCCCCAAATTGCAGGCAAAGCAAAATGCCCAATTTTTTCAATTTGTCCTGAAATTGAGAAATCCCCCAAATTGCCTGAATCCTGTACCACCTGCAAGCTTTCAAATCTTCCTGGCAAACCCCCAAAATTTGTCGAATCTGGAGTGTAGTGCCTGCAAACCTTATTTTGTTTACTTTGATTATTTTTTCTGTTTGCTGAAACAAAGGTACCTGCACGTGTGGGCAGCAATGATGCACAGCCGGGAAGATGTAGTACGGAAGCACAGTCAAGAAGATGTAGTACGGAAGCACAGTCAGGAAGAGACCTGGGCGTTGAAGAGAGTCGTTGCAGGTGGAGGCGTTGGAGGGAGTCGTTGCAGGTGGAGACCCAACGAGCTGCAGGCGAGTGCGTGAACGGGGCAGCAAGATGCGTGCAGAGTGTTGAGGAGCCGCAGGTAACGGGCGCTCAGGTCGGAGGGTGCAGGTAACGGGTGCTCAGGTCGGAGGGTGCAGGTAACGGGCGCTCAGGTCGGAAGCGGAAGCGGGCACGGCGCTGTAGTCGCTGGCGGGAGCAAACGAACACTGTAGTCGCTGGCGGGAGCGAACGAACGGTTGGAACGGAACGTCGACGACGGGCTCAACAGAGCGGAGAGGCGACGCCGGACATTGTCGGCCGGAACAGAACGGTGAGCAGGTCGGCGTTGGCGACGGCGGCCGGGTGCGGAGCAGGACGGACGGCGTGGCGGCTACCCTGCAGGCGTCGACGGAACGGGACAGCAGGTGGGAGGCGTCCTGGGCGGAGGCGGTGCTGTGACGCCGGCTACAGAGGGCGGTGCCGCCCGTGAGCTGGGCGGAGGTGGTGGGCTCCCCACTAGTGCCGCCCGTGTCTGGTGGCTGGACGGAGGAGCGCACGGAAGAAGGCAGTCCGGCGACGGAAAAACACAGGCGACGGACGGAACGTCCGTTTTCGCCGGAATTTCGGCGACGGAATTCCACAGTCAGGAGCAGTTTTTTCTGGGGCAGAAATCCACAGGCAGCTCCGAGCTCTGATACCAAATGTTGGGTGTTGGACTCACACACTCACACACACAAACCTGCACATTAGGGTTAGGTGCAGGGTAGAGAAGCTCACACACAGAAATGAGAGAGAGAGAGCGCCAAAAGTGTGGTATCCACAAAATGCAAGTCAACCCTTGCATGTGTGCCACATCCATATAATATAGAAGTACAAAATATTATATGTTAAGTGTCCTTTCACACTTGATGTCCAAGGGGAAAAACCACATGGGAAAAAGTGCCCTTGGTTAAGCCCTGTTCCTACACCTACCTCAACATTAAGCGGGAAAACTCTGTGGTTGCAGGTACCCCCCTGCAATGGAGGACATCACGGGCGAGGATCGCAGGGCGAGGCCCCTAAAAAGGCGCGCCCCATTTGATGGTAGTTACCTGTAGACAGTACAGATGGAAGGTGCAAACAAGCAAACGTATGCTGACACTGCAGCCAGTATTTCAGAGCATATCAAAACCCTAAAATTACAGAAGGTAAGAAAATTTTCAAAACATGCAAAGAGTTATCATTGAGCTTCGAAGACTCTTTTTGACATGCATAAAGCCCTCACATGTGGGCTCTTCTTCTATTTCATGGGGAAGCCTCCTACAGATGAAGTATTCATCAAGTGGTTTCAAGAAATCTATGGCTCAAAGGCCAGGCTGGTAAAATTGTACTTTGCAGGCAAAGGCTTCTTTCAAGCCATGGTGGAAACAGAGCAACAGAGAGAGTATATACTCAATACTGTGGCTGCCTTCAAGGGGAATGTTGTTTTTGCTCTACCTTGGTCCCCAGATTTCAAACCTGATGATGTTCTCCAGTACTAGTGTCCTGTGTGGGTGGACTTCCCAAGCCTACCCTACTTTTTATGGGATCAAACAAAAGATATTACAGCAGCATTGGGCAGGGTTTTGCATGTTCCCAAACATGGTCTCCATGAAGGCAGAGCCTCTAGGAAAGCATGTATTCTCTGGGATAGAAGATAATAAATACCAAAGTTCTTGGAATTTGATCTGCATGGATGCCCTGTGGTTATTGAAGTTCACTTCCACCCCTTCCCAGACTCCTGTTATAAATGTAGAGCCCTTGGACATTTTGCTAAGAACTGCCACACTGACTGATCTGAAGCTAAGTAGATGGATGAGAGAAGCCCCAGTAGTAACCCTAACCACAAGACTCAGGCCTCTGATCAAGGTAATGAGAAAATCCCTACTAAGGACAACACCTTATAGAAAAGCCCTAATGCCCAAGCAGAGGCAACCAAGGCTGAGAGAGCTGGTGAGGGATCCAGCAACTCTGCCAAACAAAAAGGCAAAGATTCAGTTGACTGAAAGACTCCCATTCAAAAGAGGAGTGAGAAAGGGAAGATTTTGCCCCAAAGAGACCCCCTGCAAAGAGAGCACTGAGAAGATGGGATCAAAGAGCAACATAAAAAAAGAAGCTAGAAATAGGGCCAAAGAGTTTGCTATCCTGTTGGAGGGAGGGAATCAAGACATTCTCAAAGAACTGGATGGGAACCATTGAAGCTTTCTCACAGACCATTAGGGTAGCCTCATGGAATATAAGAGGCATATGCTCTTCTAGTAGACAGATGTATCGAAGGAACTTTATCAGAGGAGAAAACCTGGACAACCTCATGCTCCAGGAGACCAAACTCGGTGTAGAGCCTCTGAGTATTAGGGCTATGAATGCATCTCTAGCAATGCTAGTAGAGGATCTAGTGGATGTACAGGACATCTACAGGAATGTCTCAGGAAGGCTATTGAAATGCCAGATCGGTTTTGATAACATCCAATTGGGTCTGGTATGTGTATATTCCCCTAATACAGAGGCTAAAAGGAGACTTCTATGGGAAGATATCTCTGCACTAGATTCTGATACACCCTTGCTGTTTGGTGGAGATTGGAACTGTGCAGATGCAGCTGATGACCCCCAGAATGGTTCCAGCAATGGTGCTAAATGGAATGACTGGAGAAATAAATGGGATGTTGTGGACTTGGGGGAATGTGATGGGTGCAATGATCTTCAGCATCATACATGGAGTAATAGGAAATTTAATGCAAACTTTGTATCCAAGAGACTGGACAGAATGTATGTGTTAGACCAAGGCTCCTAGCTAGGACATGACACTGAAGAGGCAGAGTGATGTACGGCCATGTAATCTCAGACCACTTTCCAATCCTTGCAAGCTTCAGATGTAAGGCAATGAGAAGAACCAGCAGAGGTCCCCCACCCTTCAAATTTAATGTCTCTTTGCTGCAAGACAATAAATTTTGTGAAAAGATGAAGGAGGTGGTGTGGCTAAGTGCCAAGGATACTTCCTCTGACCCATATGTGGTCTGGCAGTCAGGTCTGCAAGCAATGATTGCCCTTGCCAAGCAAGAAGGTAAGAAGTGGGCTAGAGCTAAAAGATGCACAGAATGTAAGGCAGAATATGCTCTCAAGTGTATCAGACAGATATGTTCTGAAAACAAGCATGACTGCATCATGATGTAGACTATGAAGGATCTGGAGGATTACATAAAAAGAACTGAACTTCAGAACCTGAAGCAACAAGGATACAAATTGGTCTGTACCGGCTTAAAGTGGGTGACACTCCTAGTAAGATCTTCTTTAGAGCCCTGTGAGAACCAAGAAGGACCTAGACTTCATAGTAGCAGTTAAAACCCCTGAGGGTAGAGTGACAACCTTAGAGGAAGAGATCAGGAACTCTTTTGTGAACAACCTATCAAGTATAGTGGGCAACCCTCATATAGTTGGGACTGATTATGAGAGTTAACTCCATAAATTTCTAGAGCCTGTGGACAACTCCATTACAGAAGAGAAGAGATTGTTGCTTGGTAGACCCTTCTCATTCAATGAGATTGAGTATGTTATTAGATCCCTGAAAAGAGAGAAGGCCCCTGGACCTAATGGTATCCAAACTGAAGTTTTGCAAGCAATGAGTAGCTATGCTTCTAAAGATCTATGCAATCTACTTAATGCATGTAGAAGAGACATTTTTATGCCTGAATCATTCAACACATAAGTCATTAAGCTCATCCACAAGGGAGGGGATAAGACAGATGTGAAAACTATAGACCTTTGACAATGTTGAACACAGATTACAAAGTCATGGCTAAAGCACTTGCCCTAAGAATTAGAGCATTGGTCAGCCAGAAAGTACACCCTTAACAGTATGGGTTCGTGCATGGCAGAAGCATCCATGAAGCCATTATCAATGCCATCTCAATCATAGACCGGGCTGCAGAACAACATGAAGACTATGTAATGATCAATATGGATTTTGAAAAATCATATGACAGGGTCAGCTGGGAATTCATATTGGCAGTTATAGAGAAGATGGGGTTTGGTGTGATGTTCTACAGAATAGTTAAAACACTCTTCTCCAATGCTTATGCTACAGTCCATATCAATGGGTATGCCTCTGGCAAATTTCACTTGAAAAGGTAAGTGAGGCAAGGGTTCCCCCTTGCACCCCTTTTATTTGCCATCACCACTGACCCCCTTCTGAGGAACTTGGATCTGCTCCAGAAGGCTTCACTCAGGTCTTTACTGCTCCCACATGGCAGACCCTTTGGATGTCAAATGCTTGCTGATGACAACTGTAATGTCATCAGATGTGACAGACAAAGCATTGGTGCAGCCTTTTGAGTGTGTGTAACAGATTTTGTGAAGTTTTTGGCTCAAAGCTGGCACCAAATAAGACTGAATGTATGTTGGTAATCCATGGACAAAAACAGCATATTCTAGAAGAGTTCCAACTCAAAGACATTGGACCTAGCAAATTTATCAGATACCTTGGATGCCCAATTGCTCATCAATCCTTTGACTGGCTGCGGCAAAGAATTGTCCAGAAGGTTAAGGCAAGGGATAAGTTGAGGCTCAGCTTGGCTGGTAGATTAATTTCTCTGAAGCACATGCTAGCCCTACCAATATATGTGGCCACTCTGGTGAAATTCTCAAAAGCTAACTGGTGCAGACTTTGCAAATGCTTCAAGGAATTCATGTGGTCTTTTGCAAACACTAAGACTTGGCATTTTGTTTCATGGGAGCAGGTGTGCTCTACTAAGGAGGATGGAGGATGGGGAATCCCAGATATCACCAAGCAGGCAAGTAGTCTCTTAGCTAAATGGATCTCAAAAGTGGAATCAGATCAGCCATGGGCAATCATCACAAGAATGAAAATATGTGAAGCAGAAGTCTTGGGACAAAAGTGGACTGGTGTCCACTGGCTAGAAAAACTAATCTTCCCTAGAAATATCAAAATCAAAGGTTCTAAACACCTTCAGAGACTAATTCAGAGCTGGAAGGAGTCTCTATTGGATGCTGAGTGGAGTGGCTCTGCTAGAGGTGACTCCTCGTTGTTACAGAGCATCTGGTTATGCAAGGCTGCATATAAGGATGGGGTCCCACCTATACTCAGAAATAAGAAGCTTGCCAAAAGACTGCATAATAAAGGTCTGAAAACCTTTAAGGATTTGTGGTGCAATAGCTCCCAACAATGGGAGCTGCCAACTAATGTCTGGCAGAAGCTGAGTAGAGAGGGAGCAGAGAGGAGCAATTGTTCATAGTGGATCTAATCAATAGAATCAGAGTCTCCTACCCCACTGCAAGTTCTCTTTCTCTGGAACAATGCATCAGGGAATGGGAAGTTAAGGGTTCAAGGCTTGACAAGAAGATCAAAAACACTATCAGATCTGATAAGTGGATTGAGAAACTAGCAAGGAGCTAGAACAAACATGGCATTCACCTTTCCCCACAATATTGTAGGAAGAGGATGACCAAGACGGGCCACCTCGCACGCGCCTGTCCCCGCAAGGGGGTTCATCCTTCACGCTCTGCCGCCTCTGGACCCCCTTCAGGAGGCCCGAGGGGTGGCCATCCACCTCAGAGACCGGACATCCCTGGCTCGTCTCAGCAGGCACCATCATCTGACGAGCAGGCCCCGGCGGAGGATGCCGCGCAGACCCAGGAGGCTGGCGGATGGCAGGAGGTTCGCCGGCGGAAACGCTCGGCCCGCAGGGACCGTCGCAGACGCCAGCAGGCAGCACAGGCTGGCGGACAGGCGACTCTGGCTGGCGTCCAGGCACCTACCCGCACTTATGCTCCAATCAGGGATAGGCGGCTAGCAGGTCCCACCCCGATGGACAAGGATTCAGTCTCAGTGCCCGTTGAGGCCGCCGGTGGAGCCCCCCATGTGTATACCCCGCTCCCGCCTCCCCCCGCGGGGGGCCCCGCCCCCTCCATGGAGCAGATTCCTGAGGATCCCGGGCCGCACTCCGCGACCCACGGCCCCTCTTCCCCTCACTCGGAGAGCACTCCTTCCACCCCCCCCTCTCCCCCCCCAGCCCCCCCCCTCCCGCCTCCCCCGGCGGCCCCCCTTGACACCTCTCCTCTGGCAGATGCCTCTCCATCCTCTCCTCGCTCTCCCCCCTCCTCTCCGCAAGCCACCATCCCTCCCTCGGCCTCTCCAGGATACTCTTCCAGACCACCCACTGCCCCGGGGCAGCGCAGCTGGGTAGGCCAGAGTTCAGTTCAGCGGCTGTTCCACCGCCACTCCGGGCCGGTGGAGATGGCGATCCTAGCTTCGCCCGCCACAGAGTTCTCTCCAGCCTCCCCTGGGGGGCCCCCGCGAGTGATGGGGCTCCCAATGGATTACGGTTTCTTCAGGTGTCTCCAGCTAGATGCTGGCCCGTTCGAGACACTGGTCGCGCCCTTGCGAGTATGCGTGGTGTGCCATCCCTCTCGTTCTCCTTCAGTGGTGAGCAGCGCGGTGGCCTTCTCCTTTCCTCTCAGTGTTGCCCCAGACACAGCATGGGATTGCAACTCTGTAGAGGAAGTTTTGCGTGATCAGATACTGGAGTTTTCTCACCACTTCAGTGACTTGGGGCTCACGGACCTATTGCAGACCCGATTACACTCAGCCCGCATGAGCTTGTTTGGTATAGGAGATTGGCGGGCGGATCCGGTCCACACCTCAGTTGAGGCGGTGCTGCTGATTCTCCTCCACGCCGCCCCGAGGATGCAGCCTACCTTTAGATACATATATGCAGAGGATTGGTCTCACGCCTATGCCCTGGACAGGGCGAAGGTGGAGTGGGGCTGGACACAAAGACAGGTCACCCTCTTTTTGGAGAGACTCCGCACCCGGACAGACAGTGACTATTCTCCCTCCAAGCCGGCGCCCAAGACTCACAGAGTGGAGGGCAGCTCATCCGGGCCGGCTGAGAGGGGTGAGCCAGTGGCGGCTGCTTCACTTGCCATAGCTCATCCATGAGGATCCTCTCATGGAACATCCAGGGTCTTGGTGGACCTCGCTGCTACATTGGTCGGGGCAGACTTCGCCAGGAGATCTAGAGGGCTCTCGTTGGAGGGCCCATAGATATCCTTTTCATCCAGGAGCACCACCTTTCTGCCGGGCGCACCCGCACCTGTGGGAAGATCTTGCCAGGCAGGAGTCACACTTTTTGGTCACCGGCATATGGCTCCCAGGGGAACCAGGGTGGAGTATGCATCTCAGTCAGCGAGCAGCTTCTATCCGAGGTTGTGGATTCTGGCACTCTGGTTCAGGGTCGAGCGCAGTGGATCATCCTTCGGGTTGGGGAAGACCGCATTGGCTTCCTCAACTTCTACGCCCCTAATGGGGCGACCGGGAGAGCTGAGTTCTGGAGCACCATTAGGCAGTCCCTCCCCATGGCAGACCATTGGTGCCTAGGGGGGGATTGCAACATGCTGGAGGATGCAGAGGACAGGATGGGGGGCAGCCAGGAGACCATTCATGGGCCGGAGCTCGCTGCCTTGGAGGAGCTAGTGCTGCAGGTGAGAGGCCAGGATCTGTGGACGCTCTCGGAGTTTGGCAGGATGCAGGGGAGTTTATCTTTCTCGCGCTCGGATAGACGGGCCACAGGAGTTAACCTTTCCCGCATCGACAGGTTTTACATTGATGAGTGGGCTTGCGATAGAGGTGGCACTGTGGGTATACTTGCAGGCTCTTCTTTTTCAGACCACTTTCCAGTGCTTCTCCAGATCGAGGACCCTACGAGAGGAGAGCGAGGCCAAAGCGTCCGGATTCCAGATTGTCTCATAGAGGAGCCCGAGATTGCGACCAGAGTTGAGCAGGTCTGGCAGGAGCTTCAATTCAGGAGAGGATCGGCAGCCAGCGATCTTGACAGGGGTTTGCAAGAGATCAGTAGGATGCTCAGACAGGCTGCCCTGGACCGTCTGGAGGCTTTCAGAGAGCAGGAGAGGAGCTTGCGGAGGAGTCTAGCTTCCCTTCAGAGACTTCAGGAGAGGGATCCTACGAGCCCTTGGATTTCAGAGCAGATGGAGTCAGCTCGCACAGAGATCAGATCCATCGAGGAGAGGAGGGTGGAGTTCCGATTCCATGCTCGGGCATCTTTTTGGACACAGGCTAGAGACAGAGTGACTCGGGATTTCTTTGAGGTGACAGGGCCTCGCTTCAGACGAGAGGGTCTCAGGCGTCTTCGGCAGGCTGATGGCCAGGTAGTGGTGGATCCCCCCAGGGTTCGGGCGATCGCCACAGATTTTTACAGGGATCTGCTCTCTGCTGAGCCAGCACAGCAGATGACAGGGTGAGAGAGGCTCGGGAGGCAGTCTGGAGCTTCACGAGACCGGTTGTGCCGGCCCATTTGCAGCACTCCCTTCTCTCCCCCTTCTCGGATGCGGAACTGGAGGCGGCTCTTCAGGCACTTCCTCGGGGCAAATGCCCAGGAGAGGACGGTCTCTCAGTGGCTTTCTTCCAGAGGTACTGGGGTCTCTTGCATAGGGGTTTCAGATTGGCATTCCAGGAGATCATGGAGTCGAGAGACATGCCGGACAGCATGGCAGAGGGGTTGAATCACTTGATCCCCAAAGAGGGAGGAGACAGACTGGAGATTAGACAGTGGAGACCGATCACCTTGCTAGGCACGGCCTACAAGGTCCTAGCTAAGGCGATCAGCAGGCAGCTTCAGCCTCACCTTCCGGACATCATCCACTCCACGCAGACAGGCTTCATCCAGGATAGGAGCATCCTGGATAACATCTTCTCTTTCTGGGAGGCTACGGCTTTGGCTAGATTTCGGCAGGAGGATCTGGCAGTGCTCCTTCTCGACTTCGAGAAGGCATATGATCGGGTGGACTGGGCCTTCTTGGAAGGCACTATGGAGAGGATGGGCTTCCCCCCTCAGTGGATCCGTGGGGTCTCTGCACTCTACACATCGGCTCATAGCCAGGTGCTGATACAGTGTGTGCGCGGAGAGAGGTTCCAGCTCTCGCGCTCGGTGCGGCAGGGGTGCCCCTTGGCGCCCTTTCTTTTTCTTTTTGTGGCAGAGGCCATGAGCACTTTCTTGACGGCACAGGATACAGGTTTGCGGGGCCTCCAGCTCCCCATCCGCACCTCGGAGGAGCTCCTAGACTCGGAGTTTGCGGATGACACTGCTGTCTATCTTCAGGGAGGGGAGGAGAACCTCCGCCGCTTCGCCTCAGCCATGAACAGGTTTTGCAGAGCTTCGGGCGCTTTGATCAACTGGCACAAGTCGTGTGGGTTGTGGGTCAGTTCTATGCCCCCCCCGACTTGGAGGCCAGTTGATGGGTTTCAGTGGCTGGCCCCCGGCACTACAGTGCGCTATTTGGGATGCTATGTGGGCATTGACATATCTCCGGAGCAGCAGATAGCCCCCCTTCTTCTGAGCATTCGGAAGAAGCTTCTGTATTGGAGTACCGCTCGTTTATCTCTGGCTGGCCGAGTGGTTGTGGCCAACCAGGTTCTGCTTGCTACCATGTGGTACATCACTTCTTGCTGGGCCTTCTCTCGGGTGTGCATTGGCCAGGTGCAGAGGCTCATCAGGAACTTTCTTTGGTCCGGTGGCGACGGGCGGCCCGCCAGGGCCAAGGTGGCATGGGCTGTGATCACTCAGCCGAGGGAGAGAGGCGGCCTGCGCATAGTTGATCCTATTTGTCAGAGCCGAGCTTTGCTTGGCAAGTTGGTGGTTCGTGGCCTCCTACCAGGCGCTGAGCCATGGAAGGAGTTTCTTGTTTCCAGGATTCTCAGCCGCACTCCTTCTCTTAGCGGCCCCTGGACCCCAGCATCAGGTGGATCTTTACAGAGCAGCGATCCAGAGGAGTGGGCCTTGGTTTCGAGGAGCGTTTTGCAGCTAGCCTTCTGAGGGCCTGGGAGCATCTGAGGCCGTCACTCTTCCAGACTCCCCCGGGCACCGATGAGGGGCGCCTGAGGCAGCCATTGATCTGGAACCCCTTGATCCGACTTCCCAGTGGCCATATGGTTGGATCGCGATCTCATGTGTCGTGGGGCCCGTTGAGCTCCGGCCCAGCCCAGTCCTTAGACGACTGGATATGTTTTCAGCAGCTGCCTCTAGAGGTTCAGGAGAGGAGACTCAGCGGGATGAGGGGCAGAGAGTTGATGAGGCAGGACATTGAGGCGGCCATCCCCCGGGAGTGGCGGACTCCAGTACAGGACCCTCCACCTCCACAGTGGATGGGCGTCTTCACTCGGCATGAGATCCTTCTAGCGGTCTGCGGCTCAGCAGAGAGAGTCGCCCCACTCACCTTCGAGGTGGGAGAGGGAGGCCAGCTTCAGAGGACCCGACTAGATTTGGATGAGTTCCAGGGTTGTATCTTTCAGAGGGTGCGGGTGGTCGGCTTTCATCAGAGACAGTGGCATGTAGACCCCTCACCGGCCTCGATAGGGGAGGACTATTCTTGGAGATTATGGGCTTGGGACAGCAGGCCTCTTATTCGCCTTCAGTGGGATCGAGGCGAGTGGCTTTGGCGAGATCCCTATTCGGCCCCTACCAGCCCAGGCACCCCCTTTTTTCAGTACACAGCGAGGCTGGGGCGGCGGATCCAGAGGCACAGGATAGCGGGCACCCCGGCGGCGGCCGAGCATTGGCGGCGACAGGGGCTCTCCCCTGCCTTCCTTAGGGACTTCTGGCAGCGCCTTTGGGACAGCTTCCGGCCCCGGAAGGTGACGCTTTTTCTCTGGCTTACAGCGCATAGAGGACTGGCTGTGGGGGCTTGGCTAGCTTTTGGCAGACACCCAGCGTCCTGCCCTCGGTGCGGCCATGCACAGGAGTCGCAGCGGCACTGCTTATGGGATTGCCCACAGGCACAGCAGGTCTGGCAGCGCGCTCTCAGGATGGTTTTTGCAGGCTCGCCAGGTGAGATGATGGTGACGTGGGGTGCGGTGGCTTGGGCCACGGACAGCGGCCCGGCCCTTGGATACAAGGACGTCCCTGGCAGTGTGACCATCCAGGTCTCTGACAGGGCGATGGCGGTGGTTCCGACGCCAGACTTCTCTTCAGCAGTCTCCCAGGAGGGGGACGGGCACAGATGGGAGATGATCAGCAGCATGACGGCTTGGCACATATGGAGAGCCCGATGCAAGGAGGCCATAGACCGCCAGGCGACTCCACCGGCGGAGGTCATACAGGCTCTCTGGGTGGACATCATTCACACCTTGAGAGGACACAAGGGGAAACTTCAGGGCGACTCGGATCGCATGAGAGATCGCCGCAAGGCGTTCCTCCGCACTTGGCAGCCTGGCCCTTTCCTCACCGCGAGGGGCGAGGATGTCACTTGGCACTACAGGCCTCCAGTTTGGCTCTTCTCACCTCCCGCATGTACTACTAGGCAGCCCCCCCGAGAGAGCGGCCAGCCACGGGGGTGGAGCTCCGGTGTTCACTGTATTTATTATCCCTCCTTGTGAGGTGAGCTTTGTAGCCTTATGGCGTCTTCTCATTAACTAATAGAAGGATCGTTTTCCCCCCCCCCCCCAAAAAAAAAAAAAAAAAAAAAAAAAAAAAAAAAGAGGATGACCAAGACATGGAAATCTTCAGGTTCCACTAGATTGGATCTGATGCTTTGAAGAGTCCTTCATCTGAAACTCCCAATGAGAGAAGCTACAACAAAATGGGGGAATGGCACTCCATGGTGCCCCAAGTGCAGATGTAAAAGGAATCAATGTATCATGCACTGTGAGAATGTGTGGTTGTTCACCCCATATGGAGAAAAGCAAGTAGCATGCTGAGAGATTGTGGTGTGATTGATCACATCAACTGGAGACAAGCCCTAATTGGTTGCAAAGGAATAATGAACCCAGCTATGTATAGTGTTTGGCATTCAATCAGAGCCTTTATCATATCTGAGATCTGGAGACGTAGGAATCTAACAGGTTACAGCACACTATGGTTTCAATATAGCCCCCTCTCTCACTGCAAAAGAAATCAAAGGGATCATCCTACAAGCATGTAAGCTGGCCAGCAACACTCGTGCTTCCATCAGAAAGGAAGCAGCTAAGACAATGTCAAATCCCCACGGATCCCCTCGTGATCGATCTTGGTTCGAAACTCGAAACCTGCAAACAAACGAACAAACAAACAACAAGGGGGTGCAGGCCTGACTCACCTCCCAACCATGACAGCCGTGGGCGAGCCCACAGTCTTGGCTGTCCCCACCAAGCCACGCGCTGAGCTAACTAGGATGATGTACCGACCAATCTCCTCCTCGCGACGTCCCATACCGCCACGAAGCTGCCCTCGCGGGCCTCGAGACTGCTGCCGGCCTCGGCTGCGTAAAGCAGGTGCACGTCTGCACTAGATCCAGGCTCCAAGACCATAGAGCTCTCACAAACTCGCGAGATTCTCTATATCCCAATAACTAACCTTAGCCACCCTTTTATAGGCTCTTGGCCGGTCATCGGGCGTCCACACTTGGGCGCCCGCCCATCCATACTTGGGTGCCCGCCTGTTAGTTTATCCCTAACTCAGCTCGTCAATCAGCCCGCCTAGCTCCAAGCTTCCCCAAGCCTCGAAACTAGTCTTGCGTGCATGTAGCACACGGTAGATACTCACTGCGCACATGACATACTCCCCTTCCTCTAAGAGCTCAATCCTGAGCTCACTAAAAAGCCAGGGTAATCTCTCTGAAGAGTAGTCAATGTCTCCCATGTAGCGTCCTCCTCAACACGATCCTTCCACTTGATCTTGTATTCCGTGATAAGCGTATTACGCAATCTTCGTTCACGAAATCCAAGAATCTTTTCAGGTTCGTGCGGAACAAATGTCATGTCCTCGACATCTATAATTTCTTGAGGAGTAACTAACTGATCTGCTCCACCCAGTACTTCCTTAAGTCTACTAACATGAAATATAAGATGAACTTTCACATGAGAAGGCAAATCCAATTCATATGCAACTGAACCAATCCGTCGTGTAACACGAAATGGCACAGTATCTAAGAGATAATTTTGGAGATCGACCTGTCCGTAAAGTCTCGGAATCTTTCGGAACTCGCAAAGACACCATCGTTCCTTCAGAGAACTCTCTGGGTGAACGATGTCTATTAGAATAAAACCTGGCTCAATCTTGAGCACTTCTAATAGATTCCTTCGCAACTTGTAACATTTCCTGCATATCTTGCAAAAAATTACGTGCTGCATCATGCTAAAGTCCTGAGAATCCTACTGTAACAGGTGATCTAGGTTGAAAACCATACATAAGCATGAAAGGACTAAACCTTGTACTCGTATGCTTAGTACTGTTATATGCAAATTCTAACATAGGAAGATAATTCTCCCATGAACTCTGTCTTTTGGATACATATGCTCGAAGCATATCCTCCAAAATCTGATTCACTCTTTCAGTCTGGCCATCAGATTGAGGATGATATGAGGAACTCAAATTCAAAGTTGTTTCCAACTTCTCAAAAACAAGTTTCCAAAAATCACTCGTAAACTTAGAGTCCCTATCACTGACTATGTCCTGCGGTAACCCGTACAGTCTAAACAATTGCTCGATAAACTGCTGTGCTAATTGCGTAGCTGTAATAGTCTTCCGGGTTGGTAAAAATCTGGTCATTTTTGTCAAGCGATCTACCACAACCCAAATAGAATCGTGGCCTTGATGTGTTCTTGGCAATCCGGTAATAAAATCCATGGAAATACTTTCCCATTTATTACCTAGGATTTGCAAAGGATGCAACAACCCAGCCTGTCTAAAGCGTTCAGCTTTATTTGCCTGACAAATCTGACACTTGAGAACATAATCTTCTACATACCCTTTCATCTTTGGCCAATAAAAAGTGTGTTTCACTAACGATAGTGTCCTGTGTACCCCAGGGTGTCCAGCAGAAGGGGCGTTGTGACACTTCTTAAGAATCTTGGACCTAATGTCCGGGATCT
The DNA here is from genome assembly GCF_041138505.1 of Cibotium barometz. Taxonomy (NCBI): domain Eukaryota; kingdom Viridiplantae; phylum Streptophyta; class Polypodiopsida; order Cyatheales; family Cibotiaceae; genus Cibotium; species Cibotium barometz. The sequence continues at coordinate 65,097,544 of NC_141049.1, forward strand.
GTGATACATAAATTTTGTCATTACGGAATAGCAAACCATTCCGAATCATCCACCATTGGCCTCCGGCGGCAGCCTGAATAGTAGACTGCTCAGTCATCGAGTCTTGGTCAATCAATGAGCTCTCGTCCTGGATCTTCTGCCAAAATGGACCAAAATAACTATCAGTCCTGCAAAGCCCTCTCAATGACTGAAATAAGTCAGTAGAAATCTCGATGAACGACAAAGTATTCACCTCTCTAATCCGACTAAGCGCATCTGCAATACTATTCATCGACCCTTTCCGATAACGGATCTCAAAATCAAAATCTTGCATTAACTCTGTCCAACGAGCTTTCCTGCCTCTCAAATCATCCACGTCACACACATACTTGATTGACTGATGATCAGTCAATACCACAAACTTGGAGCCATATAAATAATGTCTCCAAACCTTGAGAGCATGAATCACAGCATAAAGCTCCTTCTCAAGGGTTGGCCAACGAGATTGAGTGTCGTCTAGCTTTTTACTTTCAAAAGCAACCGGTCTACCATCTTGAAATAAAGCAGCCCCGATAGCATAGTCACTGGCATCAGTTTCAAGAACATAAGGCCGACTAGGATCAGGCAATGCTAAGATAGGTGCTTCCTTGACTTTATCTTTCAAAAGTCTGAAGGCCATATCCAAATCGTTATTCCAAGTGACAGGCTGATTTGACTTACGTCCATGACCTTTCAATAAGTCGGTCATCGGTAGTGTGAGTTGAGAGTACTCCCGTACAGATTTCCGAAGAAAAACAACAAAACCGAGAAAAGAACGAAGTTGTTTCACTGTTCGTGGTATAGGCCAGTCCAGAATCTTCTGAACTCCGTCATAGTCAATGCTCAATCCATCTCGAGTGATCTTGTGTTCCAAGTAAATGATGTCAGTCATAAAGAACTCACATTTACTTAATTTAGCATATAGTCGATTCTGTCTTAAAATAGATAAGACAATCGTAAGGTGTCTGACATGATCCTCAAGAGTACGACTATAAATCAAAATATCATCCAGGAACACCACCACAAATTTTTCCAAATGTTCATGAGAAAGATCGTTCATCATTTGCTGGAAAGTGGCTGGAGCATTGGTTAACCCAAAAGGTAATACGAGAAACTCGTAATGGCCATACCTAGTCCGAAAGGCGGTTCTTTCGACATGCCTTTCATGAATACGTATCTGGTGGTAGCCAGTACGTAAATCTATCTTCGTGAAATATTTCGCTCCTGCTAACCGGTCAATCAGGTCATTTGATCTAGGGAGAGGATAACGGTTCTTAATGGTCAGCTTGTTCAATCTTTTGTAATTTATACACATTCTCCAGGTATTGTCCTTCTTTCTCCTAAGCAACACAGGTACACCCCAAGGTGATTTACTTGGACGGATCTGGCCCATCCTCAAGTAATCTTTGAGTTGTTTAGCCAACTCATCTTCCTCGGCTTGGCTCATCCTATAAGGTGGAATACTCACAGGATGAGCACCAGGGATCAAGTCAATACGATGATCTACTGCCCATTCAGGTGGTAAACCCGATGGTAGTTCCTTAGGAAATACGTCTTGAAACGAATCAAGTATCTTCTGTAATTCTTTGCTTTCAAAGACACTTAATTCATTCACATCCAAGGAAGGGATGAGAAAAGAAGAAAGTGGAATCAATACACAATGAAAAGCGGGAAGAAGAATCCATTATATTTCCAAAATCAATTGTATTTACAAGAGGTCCGTGAGAGGGATGAATACAATCACCTAAAATACTATACTTGGTGTCCCTATGCTGAAAAGAAAAAATATGACTAGACCAATCTATCTGGACTTCAAGAGTCTTAAACCACTCAATCCCTAATAACAAGTCTACATTTTCCAGATGCATTACATAGCATTCCAGAATATCTTTGTAGTCCTGAATCTCGATTGGAAGCATCTCCACCTTGTGATCCCAAACTTGCCTTCCCGCAGGTAGGCGTACCTCATAGGTATGGTCGCTGAGTGTCGTATCAAGACTCAATTTCTGCACAAGTTTGTAGTTAACAAAGTTGTGTGACTGCCAGGGTCTAAAAGAATGTGAATTTTATGGCCATTCACTTCTCCATAAACTTGGAGAAGATCTGTCAAATCTCCACGGATCCCCTCGTGATCGTTCTTGGTTCGAAACTCGAATCCTGCAAACAAACGAACAACAAACAAGCAAGGGGGTGCAGGCCTGACTCACCTCCCAACCATGACAGTCGTGGACAAGCCCACAGTCTTGGCTGTCCCCTCCGAGCCACGAGCTGAGCTAACTAGGTTGACGTACCGACCAATCTCCTCCTCGCGACATCCCATACCGCCACGAAGCTGCCCTCGCGGGCCTCGAGACTGCTGTCGGCCTCGGCTGCATAAAGCAAGTGCACGTCTGCACTAGATCCAGGCTCCAAGACCATAGAGCTCTCACAAACTCGCGAGACTCTCTATAATACAATAACTAACCTTGGCCACCCTTTTATAGGCTCTTGGCCGGTCATCGGGCGTCCACACTTGGCCGCCCGCCCGTCCATACTTAGGTGCCCGTCCGCCCGTCCATACTTAGGTGCCCGCCCGCCCGTCCTGAGAATCCTACTGTAACAGGTGATCTAGGTTGAAAACCATATATAAGCATGAAAGGACTAAACCCTGTACTCGTATGCTTAGTACTGTTATATGCAAATTCTAACATAGGAAGATAATCCTCCCATGAACTTTGTCTTTTGGATACATATGCTCGAAGCATATCCTCCAAAATCTGATTCACTCTTTTTGTCTGGCCATCAGATTGAGGATGATCAGAGGAACTCAAATTCAAAGTTGTTTCCAACTTCTCAAAAACAAGTTTCCAAAAATCACTCGTAAACTTAGAGTCCCTATCACTGACTATGTCCTACGGTAACCCATACAGTCTAAACAATTGCTCGATAAACTGCCGAGCTAATTGCATAGCTGTAATAGTCTTCCGGGTCGGTAAAAATCTAGCCATCTTTGTCAAGCGATCTACCACAACCCAAATAGAATTGTGGCCTTGATGTGTTCTTGGCAATCTGGTAATAAAATCCATGGAAATACTTTCCCATTTATTACCTGGGATTTGCAAAGGATGCAACAACCCAGCCTGTCTAAAGCGTTCAGCTTTATTTGCCTGACAAATCTGACACTTGAGAACATAATCTTCTACATACCCTTTCATCTTCGGCCAATAAAAAGTGTGTTTCACTAAAGATAGTGTCCTATGTACCCCAGGGTGTCCAGCAGAAGGGGCGTCGTGACACTCCCTCAGAATCTTGGACCTAATGTCCGGGATCTGTGGTACACAAATTTTGTCATTACGGAATAATAAACCATTCCGAATCATCCACTGACCTCCTGCATGGTAGACTGCGCAGTCACCGAGTCTTGGTCAATCAATGAGCTCCCGTCCTGGATCTTCTGCCAAAATGGACCAAAATAACTATCAGTCCTGCAAAGCCCTCTCAATGACTGAAATAAGTCAGTAGAAATCTCAGTGAACGACAAAGAATTCACCTCTCTAATCCGACTAAGCGCATCTGCGATACTATTCATGGACCCTTTCCGATAACGGATCTCAAAATCAAAATCTTGCATTAACTCTGCCCAACGAGCTTTCCTGCCTCTCAAATCATCCGCATCACACACATACTTGATTGACTGATGATCAGTCAATACCACAAACTTGGAGCCATATAAATAATGTCTCCAAACCTTGAGAGCATGAATCAGAGCATAAAGCTCCTTCTCAAGGGTTGGCCAACGAGATTGAGTGTCGTCTAGCTTTTTACTTTCAAAAGCAACCGGTCTACCATCTTGAAATAAAGCAGCTCCGATAGCATAGTCACTGGCATTAGTTTCAAGAACATAAGGCCGACTAGGATCAGGCAATGCTAAGATAGGTGCTTCCTTGACTTTATCTTTCAAAAGTCTGAAGGCCATATCCAAATCGTTATTCCAAGTGATAGGCTGATTGGACTTACGTCCACGACCTTTCAATAAGTCGGTCATCGGTAGTGTGAACTGAGAGTACTCCCGTACAGATTTCCGAAGAAAGACAACAAAACCGAGAAAAGAACGAAGTTGTTTCACTGTTCGCGGTATAGGCCAGTCCAAAACCTTCTGAACTCGGTCATAGTCAATGCTCAATCCATCTCTAGTAATCTTGTGTCCCAAGTAAATGATATCGGTCATAAAGAACTCACATTTACTTAACTTAGCATATAGTCGATTCTGTCTCAAAATAGATAAGACAATCGTGAGGTGTCTGACATGATCCTCAAGAGTACGGCTATATATCAAAATATCATCCAGGAACACCACCACAAATTTCCCCAAATGTTCATGAAAAAGATCGTTCATCATTTGCTGGAAAGTGGCTGGAGCATTGGTTAACCCAAAAGGTAATACTAGAAACTCGTAATGGCCATACCTAGTCCGAAAGGCGGTTCTTTCGACATGCCTTTCATGAATACGTATCTGGTGATAGCCAGTACGTAAATCTATCTTCGTGAAATATTTCGCTCCTGCTAACCGGTCAATCAGGTCATCGGATCTAGGGAGAGGATAACGGTTCTTAATTGTCAACTTGTTCAATCTCTTGTAATCTATACACATTCTCCAAGTATTGTCCTTCTTTCTCCTAAGCAACACAGGTGCACCCCAAGGTGATTTACTTGGACGGATCTGGCCCATCCTCAAATAATCTTCGAGTTGTTTAGCCAACTCATCTTCCTCAGCTTGGCTCATCCTATAAGGTGGAATACTCACAGGACGAGCACCAGGGATCAAGTCAATACGATGATCTACTGCCCGTTCAGGTGGTAAACCCGATGGCAATTCCTTAGGAAATACATCTTGAAACGAATCAAGTATCTTCTGTAATTCTTTGCTTTCAAACACATTTAATTCATTCACATCCATGGAAGGGATGAGAAAAGAAGAAAGTGGAATCAATACACAATGGAAAGCGGTATACAAAGAAGAATCCATTATATTTCCAAAATCAATTGTATTTACAAGAGGTCCCTGAGAGGGATGGATACAATCACCTAAAATACTATACTTGGTGTCCCTATGCTGAAAAGAAAAAATATGACTAGACCAATCTATCTGGACATCAAGAGTCTTAAACCACTCAATCCCTAATAACAAGTCTACATTTTCCAGATGCATGACATAGCATTCCAGATGCATGACATAGCATTCCAGAGTGTCTTTGTAGTCCTGAATCTGGATTGGAAGCATCTCCACCTTGCGATCCCAAACTTGTCTGCCCGCAGGTAGACGTACCACATAGGTATGGTCGCTGAGTGTCATATCAAGACTCAATTTCTGCACAAGTTTGTAGTTAACAAAATTATGCGAACTGCCAGGGTCTAAAAGAATGTGAACCTTATGGCCATTCACTTCTCCATAAACTCGGAGAAGATCATGTATGCCAAATACCTTAGAATTGAACAGACAATCAAAACAAGTACTAGGGCGAGAAAGTACAGTAATTGACGTACCTGTCAAAGACAACTGGTTAGCTGCCTTTGGCTTGGGTCCTGCGTTTGTCTTGGTACCCTTTTGCTTCGGGCACTCATTACGCATGTGTCCTTTTTCTTCGCAGATAAAACAACGTCCTTCCTTCTTGAGCTTCAAAGCCCTAAGGAGTCGTTTCTTCTTCGCTGGTGTCGAACTTGTATTCTTCGAAGGTTGGTCCGAAGACTTGCCTTCATTCGTGTTAGCCATAGGTGCGGAGAACTTTCTTTTATGCTTGTTCCCCTGCTCGGTAACGGGTTTCGATTTGGAAGAGACCATCGTATCATCATAGATACGAGCTGAATGAATGGCCTCGTCCAAAGTTTTACATTTGTTATTTTTAACCTGTAATCGGTACGAGTCGGGTAAACCAGCTACGAAAAACCCCAAAAGAGTAGTGGGATCCATCTTTGTAGCTTTCATCTGCAAGTCACGAAACTTCTGGAGGTAGACCTCATAAGTGAGGTGCTGCGAGGTCATGGTCAAAGCTGAAAACTGGGCAACAACATCATAATCATCCTCTTTCTTGAGGAATTCTTTCTTGAAAATATCTTTAAATTGTGCCCAAGTCGTTGGCTTAGGGTTCAGTTCCTTCCACCAAAGCAAAGCTTTGCCGGACAGGAAACCTGCTGCTAACTGTATCTTCTTTCCATCATCATATGGATGAAACTGAAAGTGAACTTGCCACTTGTGTAGCCAAGTGTCCACGATCTCCTTGGTTCTCTGCTTTTGCTCGCCCCCGAACGGTTCCGGAGTAATATTGGGGCCTAAAGCAGAAGCCAAGGTATCCATTCCCGAGACAGTAGAGAGGGTAGTGGTCAATAGAGCGATGGAGTTCTGCAAAGCCTGCATCTGGGCTGCGATTTGTGCCTGACGTTCCGTCGAAGAAGCTTTGAGAGCTACTTTGAACTCTTGGAAATCTGATTTTGACACAAACTCGTCAAAAAGATCGGCATCAGTACCTTCCGTAGCCGGCAAGCCTTCGCGTTCCATGAGGGGCTCCAACTCCGATTCTTGGGTCGACATCGTGAAGAGGGTACGTGGAGAGAAAATTCGATCTTTGCACAACAAAAGTGCACGAGAACTTGAGAGCTTGAGAACTCGAGAGATGTGTGGCAAGAAGCCCACTAGAGGGGTTTATAAAGGTTTCCCAAAAGCCAAAAAAAAAAATCTCGAAAAGCTATGCTTAGCTTTTGCTTTAGCTTTTGTGTTTTTTTTTTCTTGAATAAATATATATATATATATATATATATTTTTTAATATATATATATATGGATATATATATTCGCTTTTCTTAAGAAAATAAACACCTTTGGAAACCTTGGAGAGGGGAGGACTTTTAAACCTTTAAAAAAAAAAAAATTTAAACTCCCCTAAAAAAAACAAAAAACGAAAGCACTAAAAACGATGCTTTCCTTACGTGTTTTTTTTTCTCAACCTCCTGGATTAGCCCGTGAACTGCCGGCTGTTGACGTCGCCATGCTGCAGTCACCAACCACTACAGGCGCCCGATCGCCCGTCGACGACTGCTGCTGACACGCTGTCCTCCGCCTGCAAGAGTCCGCGTGGGCCTGGGTTTTCATGGCAGCGTGGCCCTGCCGGCCTAGCCTGGTTTCGCTTGGCCTAAGCGCCGCCTGGGCTGGTTGCGCTAGCCTGGCCACAAGGCCACGTGGCCTGGCCTAGCCGCCGGCCTGGCCTGGTTGCTTGGCCGCCTAGTCTTAGGCGCCTCCAGCCCGCCGTTAGCCACTGCCTGCAAACATGCCAACGCATCCACCTGCCCGCGTAGCCACCTTCTCACACGTGCTCTCTCGCTCATGCGTTCAACGAAAGCAACAATACAATAACTAACCTTGGCCACCCTTTTATAGGCTCTTGGCCGGTCATCGGGCGTCCACACTTGGCCGCCCGCCCGTCCATACTTGGGTGCCCGCCCGTTAGTATTTCCCTAACTCAGCTCGTCAATCAGCCTGCCTAGTTCCAAGCTTCCCCAAGCCTCGAAACTAGTCTTGCATGCGTATAGCACACGGTAGATACACACTGTGCACATGACAAGATCATTCAAGCCAAATACTTTAGAATTGAACAAACAATCAGAACAAGTACTAGGGCGAGAAAGTACAGCAATTGACGTACCTGTCAAAGACAACTGGTTAGTTGCCTTTGGCTTGGGTCCTGCGTTTGTCTTGGTACCCTTTTGCTTTGGGCACTCGTTACGCATGTGTCCTTTTTCTTCGCAGATAAAACAACGTCCTTCCTTCTTGAGCTTTAAAGCCCTAAGGAGTCGTTTCTTCTTCGCTGGTGTCGAACTTGAACTCTTCGAAGGTTGGTCCGAAGACTTTCCTTCTGTCGTGTTAGCCATAGGTGCGGAGAACTTTCTTTTATGCTTGTTCCCCTAACGGGTTTCGACTTGGAAGAGACCATTGTATCATCATAGATACGAGCTGAATGAATGGCCTCGTCCAATGTTTTACATTTGTTATTTTTTACCTGTAATCGGTATGAGTCTGGTAAACCAGCTACGAAAAACCCCAAAAGAGTAGTGGGATCCATCTTTGTAGCTTTCATCTGCAAGTCACGAAACTTCCGGGCAACAACATCATAATCATCCTCTTTCTTGAGGAATTCTTTCTTGAAGACGTCTTCGAATTGTGCCCAAGTCGTTGGCTTAGGGTTGAGTTCCTTCCACCAAAGCAAAGCTTTGCCGGACAGGAAACCTGCTGCTAACTGGATCTTCTTTCCATCATCATATGGATGAAACTGAAAGTGAACTTGCCACTTATGTAGCCACGTGTCCACTATCTCCTTGGTGCGCTGCTTTTGCTCGCCCCCGAACGGTTCCGGAGTAATGTTGGGGCCTAAAGCTGAAGCCAAGGTATCCATACCCGAGAAAGTAGAGAGGGTAGTGGTCAATAGAGCGATGGAGTTCTACAAAGCTTGCATCTGGGCTGCGATTTGTGCCTGACGTTCCGTCGAAGAAGCTTCGAGAGCTACTTTGAACTCTTGGAAATCTGATTTTGACACAAAATCGTCAAAAAGATCGGCATCGCTACCTTCCGTTAGCCGGCAAGCCTTCGCGTTCCACGAGGGGCTCCAACTCCGATTCTTGGGTCGACATCGTGAAGAGGGTACGTGGAGAGAAAATTCGATCTTTGCACAAGGAAAGTGCAAGGGAACTTGAGAGCTTGAGAGCTTGAAAACTTGAGAGATGTGAGGCAAGAAGCCCTCATGAGGGGGTTTATAAAGGTTTCCCAAAAGCCAAAAATCTCCAAAAGCTAGGCTTAGCTTTTGTGTTTTTTTTTTCTTGAATAAATATATATATATATATATATATATATATATATATATATATGGATATATATATTCTATATTCTTAAAAAAAATAAACACTTGGAAACCTTGGAGGAGTTTTTAAACCTTAAAAAAAAAATTAAAACTTAAAAAAAAAACGAAAGCTTTAAAAAACGTGAGCTTTCCTCGTTTTTTTTTTCTCCTCCTGGATTAGCTGCCGATTGGAGCTGTCGTCGCCAACTGCTGACGTCGACTGCCGGCACCTGCGTGTGTCATACGTGTTGCTGTCGGCCAGTGCTGCCTGCGTCAGCTTGCGTAGGCCTGCGCCAGCACTGCCGGCCTGGCCTGGGCGCTGCCCGCTTGGCCTAGGCGCCGCCTGGGCTGGCTGCGCAAGCCTGGCCATAGGCCACGTGGCCTGGGCGCCGGCCTGGCCTGGCTGCTTGGCCGCCTGCTTAGCTAGCCTTAGGCGCCATCAGCCGCCGCCGGTATAGCCACCGCCTGCAACTTGCCAACGCACAAATCCGCCAGCCGCCAATGCCTCCGTCTCACAACCGCTCCTCTCTCAAACCTTCAACGAAAAGCAAACTTGCTTTTTTTTCTTTTTTTCTCTCACTACAGTACATGCAACTGCACAAACGATTCAGACCTCTTCTTTGCCAAGCAAAAAGACCCTACTTAGACTACCACCTCCCATCAACATGGGTTTCTTTGATGAAGAAAAAACACATACTAAATCTGAAAACTGCAGTATGCACAGAAAAAACAGCAAGCTTTTTAACACATACCTTTCTTCGACCTCATCTTCTCTACCTACCGACTTGCTCATTCACGAGGTATGCTTTGATACCACTGTCAAATCCCCACGGATCCCCTCGTGATCGATCTTGGTTCGAAACTCGAAACCTGCAAACAAACGAACAAACAAACAACAAGGGGGTGCAGGCCTGACTCACCTCCCAACCATGACAGCCGTATAGGCGAGCCCACAGTCTTGGTTGTCCCCACCGAGCCACGAGCTGAGCTAACTAGGATGACGTACCGACCAATCTCCTCCTCGCGGCGTCCCATACCGCCACGAAGCTGCCCTCGCGGGCCTCGAGACTGTTGCCGGCCTCGGGACTGCTGCCGGCCTCGGCTGTGTAAAGCAGGTGCACGTCTGCACTAGATCTAGGCTCCAAGACCATAGAGCTCTCACAAACTCGCGAGATTCTCTATATCCCAATAACTAACCTTGGCCACCCTTTTATAGGCTCTTGGCCGGTCATCGGGCATCCACACTTGGGCACCCGCCCGTCGATACTTGGGTGCCCGCCCGTTAGTTTATCCCTAACTCAGCTCGTCAATCAGCCTGCCTAGCTCCAAGCTTCCCCAAGCCTCGAAACTAGTCTTGCGTGCGTGTAGCACACGGTAGATACTCACTGTGCACATGACAGATAATATGTAGGAAGCTTGTTAAGCTGAAGGCTTAACCTTTGGGTGATGTATCTTTTTTGATACTAATATAACAATCTCTTCGCATTAAAAAGTATTGATAGCTTCTACTTTTTTAAATATAGCATCTACTTATCTATGGATAGCTTCTACTTTTCCCATAGATAGCTTCTACTTTTTCTACTTATCTATGGATAGCTTCTAGTTTTTCCATAGATAGCTTCTACTTTTTTAAATATAGCCTCTACTTTTCCATTATTGCATTGCTTTCTCACCATATATTCTCCCTTCTATATTCTCCCTTCCTCTATTGCACTCTCTCCTTCCACATTCTCACCATATATTGAGCTTCTACATTCTCCCTTCTTCTATTGCTCTCTCTCCTTCTACATTCTCTCTCTCATCCTCATTCTCTCTCCCACCTATCCTCTCCTTTCTCATACCCTATTAAAAATTTCTTCATTCAATAGTGACCCTGATCTCTCAAGGATACACTTAATGATGTGATCCGCAAAGTTATGAATCAAGTACAAGAGGATCTTGGTGAGACCAGTATTAACTCTGGGGACCTCTATATATGGTGTACCAGGATCCTTAATGCGACTGATACTCTTCATGCATTTGCCTACATCAATGAAGAAGACAAAACTCGTCTTCGTCAAGAGGTGGATATATTGTAGTGGCCTCTAAGATCACATAACTTGTTTAGGAGCCCCTACAGCTTTAGCGTGCACATGCCACTAGGAGGGGATGATGCTTTCATAAACAAATGAGATGTTTCCTCCATAGTAGATAATAATCCCCTCTCTTTCTCAAGAGGATACGCTTTTTTTTATGTAATTGTTTTTGAATGGAATGAAACGATTATAGTCTTTCTTTTCACAATTCTTGTGTTTTTCATTGTTGTTAATTTTTTAATGTACTGCTATTTTGAAAATCATATTGAAGTAGGAAAATAGAGTACGAGAGCATGCATTTTTGTATATGAGTGTATTTTGTATATCAAGTTAGTGACAGATTCTTTGTAAGAGTCACCTTGTACTTCTTACCTAGCAGCATAGAATCCTTCATCTCTATGACAGACACCAGCCAGGTCCATAAATGAGCCGACTCAATTCGGTGGCCCCTCCCACAGATCAGCCCCTCTTGTAGAGAACGTACCATGAAGTGCCAAAGCGGCCCATGGTAGAGAACGTTATGGAAACCCGCACTGCTGGATATAGGAAGGCTAGTTCCCCTCTGCCAAAAGCTTCTCGAAGCCCTCTTCCACTCATAGGGATGCCTTCTAGACTTCTTGGTTGGCCTTTTCCTAGCTACTCCAGAACCTTGCCAAAACATGACCACTTACATGGCTCGACAAAAAGAGTAGAAAGATGCAACCTAGCAAGCTCTCCTCTTGGTGCATGCCAGCATCGCCCAATTGAAGACTCAGAAGAATGCTTCCATCACACTCAACGATAGGCTGTAGGTCCAGGCCCTTGAGGCCGACTCCAAGATCGCCCATTTGTTACGCGAGCTGATAAAATGGCTTACAACTGATAAATAGCTCATGGAAGAGATGCATAATTAGATATCTCAGCACTACAAGGATTTCTAGAGGGCCATCGATGCAAATGATGTGACCATTGCTTAGCTTGAATAACACATCTTAGAGCTCTCAGCTCAAAGCTGGACCCCACCCAAAGTAGGTTGCCCTCGCAAACAACCGAAAGAAAGGTGGATAGCCTGATGGATGTCACTACCCAACTTACCCAACCTCGCCATCCCTCCAGGCCTCGTCCAGCTAATGCACCCTCCAACTCAATCTCCTCCAACACATCTTCACCATCGCCGAGGAGATCCTCCCCACCACCACCTTTTCCACCATCCTCTCCAAAATCCCTTATGCCTCCGATACCATGCTCACCATGCTCTTCTTCCAAAACACCATCTCCCTTATCGAGCCATCCACCGCCTTTCGCTTCCCCTACCACATCCTTTGCCTCAACCTCGAGTCTTAGTGTAGAGTCCTCGCCTTCTCTGACCACTTGGATGAGGGGAACATCATTGACCTCTCATACCCCGCTTCCACACCGACATCATACATTAGCAGGGCAATTTAAGATGCACACACACGATTAGCATGCCATGGTGGAAGCCTATCATTATCTCACTGCAGAAGCCAACACTACCTATGCCCCCATTGGCATCCTTGTATTATACCATAGAATTTGGAAGTAGCTACTGCAAACTGATGTGCACCAACAATCACCATCTCTTTGACACAGTTCAGTCAAGGATGATGAAGTGGACACCACGAACACTACCAACAAGGACAAAGATGATGATGTCACATCTAGCAGCAAGGCCCCCCAACAGGCACAATAGGTGGTCCAGGTAAAGCTTCACATAGCCCTTCAACATCAGGAGGCCCCTCTTTAGCTACACTTGCTTCAAGATCTTCCACCAAGGGCAAGGAGAAGGAACATGCCTTGACACCCTTCCCTTTGGACCCACGCTCTACATCACCCCCCCCTCTCCTCGTCTTCACCTCACCACCTGCCACTCCACCTTGGATTTCCCTACACCTACCTCTTTAGCTCCGATTTCACCCCTCTCATCTCCCAAGCCATCCCCACCACAGACTTCTCTCAGGGGATGTCTTCAATCGACTCACCAAGGCCTCAACCTTGCAAGCCAACCACCCTTCTCTCCCACCACCGGTCTTGGAAGAAGGTGAGATCCCAGAAGCCCCGTTGAAGAACAACAATAGTAGATGCATCCCCCTGAGTAACCAGTCAACTGGTATGATCCTCTTGATGAGATTGATATTGATAGAGCCCTCGGAATATTGGACCAGTGGCAATGCCTATATCCTACCCCCGACACCAAACAGGATCATTGATCGCCTTGACATAAGCCTTATGAAGTTTTATCTTGAAGAACATAAGTTTAATTAGTGGTCCAAGTCTCATTGCAAGAGGGACCATAGGGGGATATAACCGACCATAGGCCAACGTAGCCCCAATAACGCACGATCTCATGGGGGAGCAACTTGTGTAGTGGCAACCTTACCCAAACCCCCCTTGAAACACATCCAACAAGAGATTACCTGGAGAACCGCCTGTCATGAGGATCTTTCCAATGGCCGAGCTTGTAACCCTTGAGGTCTCCAAGCTCTACAACTCCTTGAGAAGCAATTCCACTGTGCCTCCCCCAAGCATTGTCACACCGCCGCATTGCACGTGTACTCGTCCCTCCTCTCACCTCACTTCACTCACACACACACTCACTAGCATGGATTAGAGAGAGATTAGCAAGAGAAAGACTCTATTGCACAATGGGAGAGTTTTTTGTATTATGAGAGATATTCACTTATATACATGGCCATAAGTGTTTGCACTCACTTAAACTGTGGCTGGCCGGGCACTTTAGGCTCATAAGAGGCCTAATGCTATTACAATGACTACTCTCATAATATATCCATGAAGTAAATCACTTGGGACTTCATCCTAACTTACTACCACACACTCTTGAAGTGGGAACCGCCCATAAGTATTCCATCGGACTATTATGGGCGCTCGTCCAAGTTGTAGATTTAAACACCATTGCTTCATATTTTGAATGTATGACGTTTTGGTGTATCTACCGTGACTCCTTGATATAAGATAATGGTAGTAGCTCTTGTTAACCCTAGGAATGGGTTAACATTCCCCCCTTCCTGATGCCGATCGCGTCCTCGCTCGTCACGATTACGTTGAAGACCTTTGTGTGGGGAGAATTGACAAGCTTTGTTGACGGCTTTTGATGGCTTTTGATGTTGAGTGACGTTCAATGATCTTTGTTCCTCTGGAAGGAATAAGGAGGGATAGTTAGTTAATGAAAAGGTTAGATAGTAACGGGAATTCCTAATGGGTGGGGGTGGTGGGTGTTCTTATTTACGAGTGATTGTATTTTTTTATTTTTTTGAGCATGTTTTTATGTGGGTTTTATTTTTTGCTCACTTTGTTTTTGGCAATCATAAGAAATGTTACATGTGATTTGTGTTAGTTGGGAAACTAAGAGATGTTAATAATGGGGGAGAAGAGAAGGAAGGATCCGGAGGAACGTAGACAAAATCATCAAAACGAGATTGTGATTCTCAGTTCCTCGTCTGATTCATTGAAGCGACATTCATCATTTGAAGAAATTGGCTTTCGATAATGTTCCTTTTTGTGGTAGGATTCTTGTCAAATGTTGTTGAGTAGGACCTATTCCTACATGCTTCTTCCCATGTGCTTTTTATGATTTTATGTATGTTTAAGTGTTCGATGAAGTAGATATACATGAAGTACATGAATTGAGTCAAATGGACTCTTTTTGAGCTGCTGCTTGTTGAAGTAGCTACTTGTTGGTGAGACATGAAAGGATTACGAATGACTTGTGAGGCTAATATAGATACACTAAGGATTAGAGATGAATGTGGTGTGAACATTTCGCTTCATTTGGAGAGATTTGCAATTTGAAGGAAAATTCTAGGTGACGGGTTGTACCATTGACTAGGTTGTCGCCCATCTAGAAATTGTTGAGATATCGAGCGCTATGGCTGACATTGATAACCCGCCTGGGTGATAGCTTCCGCATCTACACCACTGGCATGGTTGGTGAGATTATGGGGTAATATGCGGCCAGTGGGATGACAGGCTATGTGACAGCCATTTTGGATTACTAGAGACTAGCATAGTTATAGCGCCATCGCATTTAGTCAGGTTCACATTATGGATCGACCCTTGTATGTTGTAGTAGTTGAGTACTAACCCATATAGTGTGTACTCTTATCTTTATGTTATGTTGGTTGAGTAGAGAAGAAGAAGATAGAAGAAAATTCAGCTATACATCTCTCTCGTGTCTTTCTCTCTCTTGTGTGTGTGTGTTTGCGTGCTAGGGTTTGAAGCTCTCCCTCTCCCCCACATTCTCTTTAGAAATGTACTTGGAAAGTTGTCGATGATGAGGCTCTGGTGCAAATGTCCTCCAGTGTGCATATGTACTCATGGAGTAGCTGCTTCATTAACTTAGCTAAAAGAATAGTAAGCCATAAGCTTAACAAAATTGTATTGGCTATTGAAGATCGTTGGGAGTTTCTTGTGATATTATACCATTTTTAGGTAGGCCAAATGTGTGACTCCCTTGTGTTTTTATCTTTTGTCCTTTTTTTTGGGTTTTAATGTTGTTACCACCTTTCGAGCAATAGGTTCTTGTGGCTACTCTCCTTTTTGAGAGAATAGGTTTTTATGTCTGCCGCATATCTTCTACACTCACACTTTTTATCCAAAGAGGTGAGAAGAGCATTGTGAGTTTGTCCTTGATGCACTCATAAGTCTCCGTTTGCAAACGTGGGGATTGATTCTTGAATTTGTGGCTCAAGTGTTGTTGAGGTGGTAGGTACAGCTTTTGGGTGGTTGCCATTGGTGTTGACTGAACATGCAAGCTCTTGTGTATTTGTTGTATGCATGAGAGAGTTTGAGTGGCTTGCTTGGTGTTGCTCCATTCTTGTCGAACTTTAGGTGACGCTGCTGGGGTTCAAGGTGTTGGTGAAGTATTCCTTCCTTTGTTCGATCTTGGCAACTATATGATGGGATTTCCATCATAATATCCTTGTTCTTGAAGCACGTGCACAGACACCCATCTTTGATGAACATTAGGAGGTAATGGTTGATGCCTTTGAGGCTTCTTTCTTTGTGCAGGCTCGGGATGACTTCTTGATGCACTTGGAAATCCAAGTTTTGGTATTACCTTGGTAGTACCCTTGAGCTTGCAGTAATATTTTTGGTACCCACACTTGTTGAGTTGCCAGAGTTCTTTGAGGAACTCGCATAGGCTTTTGTGGACGACGTTGTGGAGTACTTTTATTCTTCCTTGGCCTCTGAGTTTTGCGTTGAGGAAGAGGCTTTGATGATTGAGGCACCCAAATTGGATTGGCGCCTTCATAGTATCCTTGAGCTGCAAGTAGTTGTTTTTCCACCCACATTTTGATACCATCAAGATACCTTGATTTTGGCTGTCGTGGTGGAGTTTTCTTTTTGGTGGAAATGGAAGGTTGGGGGCCCTCCTTCACATTGGTTGGCACTAGGATTGCAGTTTTGAGACGCATGGGTGTTGTTGAGGATGAGTCTTGAGTCTCTTTTGGAGTGGCTTTCAATGATGAGGCTTTTAAGCATGCATCCGTCTCCTTTGGTGAGGTTGGTTGATGAAGAGGCGTTGGCTCCGAGGCTTTTCCCTTGAGTTTATTTTTAAAGATAGGTGGTTGCGCTTGGGGGACTTCTTCAAGGATAGCTATTGATGGAGAGGTCTTGACATTGCACATAGAAGCTCCTTCTCTTTTCAGTGAAGATGGAGTCAGAGGAGTAGATGCTTTATTGGAGTCGATCATTGATGCAGATGATAGGTCTTTGTGTAGAGGGGCTTCCAAGGAAGAGGCTTATACCTTTTTGCATTCATTCAGCATCATAGAAATCCATTAGCATTGGATCCTCTTTCCTGCAGTATGGTATTGTCAACTTTGTGTCATTGACCATCATGACGACCCTATCGCGCAAAGTACAGTGGTGCTTGGGCAGCAATAGTCCATTTATGCCCCAAGATCAAATCTTCTTCCAACACATACTCAACCACAAAAAACTTGCAAATTAAGGGGATTAGTTTCAATAAATATTGTATGTTCAAAGTACCCCAAACATGGCATGTGGATGTCTTGTGTGAATGGAAATTTTCCAGGATGAGCCGTGAGTGTTGGTTGACCTAACAAATTCCATAACTTGAGGGTAATGAGATTGTGCTCTCGTTGTTGCGGATAAAGCTGTGCTTGGATTGTGGTGATTTTATTGGAAAGTTCCAATCCAACCATAATTCTTGGGATATTCTGAGTAAGATATGTTGGAAGTTCTAGCTCCTCCAAGGTCTCTTCCTCTTGTAATAACAATTTCACAATGCTTGTAGGAGTGTTCAAGGTGACTGTTTGCATGGATTCATCAATTAAATACAACAAGTCACGTACCCAATTTTCCCCAAGGATGACATCATACTCAAGGGAATTTGGGGTAACATGGAATCTAAATTTCACATTTCCACCAATTGTTTGAGTAGCATAGCTAAAGTATTATGGAACTTCAATGTTTTGTCCATTGGCTCCTCTTGCAGAAGCAACAGAATTTTCTTTAGGGATGATTTTAGGTTGTCCTAATGACACCCAAGTGTCTATTGTCATGATGTTATGACTAGCTCGAGGGCTCATCAATGCGCGTTTGGGCTTAACATCATTGCCTATAGGGAAATCTAACCATACCCTGATAGAATCTTCAAGTGGAACCATGGAAGTTTTAGTTTTTGTTTCAACTTCAGATCCTGTTTCGGTTTCATATTCCCATTCACTTCCATCCTCTTCTTTGCTCGTAGCTTTTTCAAGAGTTCCCAATGTGTACAATGGCACATTGGGTCCTTTGATAATTTTAACTGAGGTATGTTTGGAAACTTGCAAATCCTTACAATCCTGTTCTATGTAGCTCTTGATGTCTTGGTAAAACTCATGTTTAGCCTTTAAAGGTGAAAGTGCTCATGCTATGCTAGCTTTTCCACCACAAGAGAAGAGCACTCATCCAAATGAGGATTTGAGAGACTGCTTAAATTTCGTAAGGGATTCATCGAATTCCTCACGTGCCTTTTCAACTGCATTATTCGTGTGAACTTTCTTTGATGACTCTCCTTGTCTTGATGAGTTCATTTTTGTAGGGAGTGCGTCTTCCTCTTGAAAGGGGAAGTGATACTCCTCCGTTTTTTGTATTTTGGTTATTTTTTTAAGGTTTGACATTATGAGATTCAATCATAACCGGTGATCCTGCATGACACTCAACAATGCTAAGCATGCTCTCCTCCTAAACTTGCTTTTTATGTTGCACATATGTCATGTGATCATAATTTTTAATATGGGGTGGTTGGGCAGGTTCTAGTTTCTTGATTGGTCTATGAGGTATACATGGTGACGAGTCAGAACTTGTTTCATCCTCTCACTAAGTGAGTTTCTTCTTCTGACTTTCCTTGAATTGTCAGGGTTTCATTATGTTTGCTCATGTGGCGAGAACAAACTTTCTTTTTTTATTTTTTGTTCTGTGTCTTACCCGTGGGTTTTGTGGTTTGAGTGGTAGCCTTTGATGTGGATGCTTCTACATCATCTGTAGCTTTTAGCTCTTTTGGGATTAGGATCGCCACAATCTCCTTTCCATTGTCCTTTTATTCATCCTTGGTTTCGATAATTTTTTGGCCCTTATTTTTCTTGGGTTTAGAAGGTTTTGCTTCCTCTTTTGGTGTCTGTTTTAAAACATGTTCTTCTACCCATTTCAAAGTGTGTTCTTTTGTATTCTTTTTTACTATTTCTCGTGCCTTGGCTTGCAACCGTGTAAGCACATTCAAGGGTACCGTGGACAATTGACCCTTTTTCTCACTTAAGATGTTAAGAGTTATATTCTACGAGACAGGCTACATTGAAGCAACTAGCCTTAGGCAATCTTGGAATATGTCATCAATACCACATCGTTCGCATATGGGTTACAAAGTGTCAGTGATTGTGGGCATAGAAGTATTCAAAACTGTGCATTTTACCACTTTGTGCAGTCCACGATAATAGAAACACTGAAGTGTTTGCTTAACTGCTTCCCGAGCAGTTTCTACTGTTTGGAATGTTTCTATTTGGGGCATGGGAGATGGAGGTTTTGAGTTAATTATAGGTAAATTAGGACATTGCGGTGTGTTGTGACCAAAGGTTTTGCAATATATACAGTACTGAAAGATAGGCCTATTGTACGCACAATGGGGATTGGGATGGACGTAGTGATGGTAATGAACACAAGGCATTTCGCCCACCACTTTGATAGGCATTAAGGATGTTTGGTTTTGAGGGAGCTCATCCTCTTTTGGAGATGCCAGTTCAAAGCTTTTAAGCAAGGCTGCATAGAATTCAAGAAATGACAATTCTGAGATCAATTTTTCTTTACCTATTGCTTCACTTGGTTTAGAAGAGGAACATCTTGTATTATGATCGTCCTTCATCATGTTGTTATATAAACATATTGCTTCTTTACAACATTGATCGAATGTTTCCAGATTGGATACAATGATCAAGTTGTGTAAGCTATTATTCTTTAAGCCCATCATGAAACATCTTTTCAATTGAGCATCATTTAGTTTCTCCCATGGCCCACATCGTGAGACCAAGATTTTTATCCGAAGGATAAAATCTCTAATGGTTTCGTTATGTTTTTGCTCAATCGAATAGAGTTCTTGTGCGGCACTCCAATGATCACCTTGTCTTGAAAAGCCATGGATAAAGGTTGTTTTCAAGGTCCTAAAATTTGTTTTAATGGCATCAATGTGAACCATCTAGCCTGTCCCACTAAGCATAGGTTCAATGCATGTACC
Source organism: Cibotium barometz (assembly GCF_041138505.1). Classification (NCBI taxonomy): domain Eukaryota; kingdom Viridiplantae; phylum Streptophyta; class Polypodiopsida; order Cyatheales; family Cibotiaceae; genus Cibotium; species Cibotium barometz. The sequence goes on from NC_141049.1 coordinate 65,117,246, forward strand.
TTGGTGGGGAAGTTTGGATTTCCAAAGGCTTTACATCTCTATTCAAACATTTGCATGAATTGAACATGATCAGTTTTGTTACATCATATTTGCCATGATTTTGAAAATCTATACGGCCTTGTTGTTGGATGAGTCACTGAGGTCATGTGTGGGTGCTAATGTGGGTAGGAACTCATTTAGTCCATGGGTGACCCCCCTTCCTAGATTAGTCAATATGTCCAAGGTGTGAACATCTAGGGGTTGCAAAGGGTTATTACCTAGCCCTCCTAAAGGTTTAGGACTTGTGGTAGTACAAGGCAATGGACCAAATCCCAGAGGGATTGATGTGACAGGGGGTGTAAAACCCGATGATACACTTGTTGTCAGCATGGCAAATGGTATTGGGAGTTTCATTTGGGGCATGGATCTCAATGGCTCGAAGATTTCAGCCATTGGGTTCAATCGAGGTGTGGGCCCATGTAATCCCTCTAGCGTCACATGTTTGGTTTTTTTTTTACTTTTTGCTTTTTAGGTTTTCTTACAGCCTGTTAACAGCCTGTTATACAGCCTCAAGAGGCCTAGCGTACCCTTCTCTGGGGGTCAAACGAGTGTCCGTTTGCCTTGATTTTCTTAGGCGCTAAGTGCACGTGAATGGTCCTCTTAGAGATATTTTTACAAAAAAAGTGTGTGCCACTTGTGACCCAAATGGAAGCCGAGGTCTCAAAAGCGCATGTGAACACCCTTAGGATGAACTTTTTCAAAAAAAGTGCATGCCAGTAACATCCCAGATGGAAGAGGAGGTCTCAAAACGTATTTTCCATCACTTACTCAAGATGAAAATTTTTTTGGGAAGATTTTTCATGTATCGCAGCCCGTTTTTGAATGTGTTCCAAAAGGAATTTGGAAAAACTCCCTATGAGAGAGTTGTAGTATTTTTGGAGTACTACAACTTTGTCTCTCTGATTTTTTTGTGATTTTGTTGTTTAGACACTTAAAAAGTAGCCCGAATATGGTACACAATCTTTTTCGGGCCTATTTTGGGTAATTTTGTTGTTTGTGATTTTGTTGTTTAGACACTTAAAAAGTAGCCCGAATATGGTACACAATCTTTTTCGGGCCTATTTTGGGTAATTTTTAGTGCTTTAAGGCTCGTTTTTTGCCTCGATTTTCGGGTTGAATTTTTTCATTCCAACAACATTTGTAGACATACGGGAGCAAAGACCGCAAATGCTTACATGGATACAAGCATGGCGAAGAATTCCAGACCCATGAATTGTGGCTAGTCTAGGAGATATGAGCCTCCAAATAGGGCTGTTTTTCCACGGACCTATTTCACATCCGTGAAATAGAGGGCTTCACGAACGTGAGATGGATCTCACGGATTTAATTAAAGCAAATTAATTTTTTTTTCGCGGATAGGCCTGTTTCACGACGTGAAGCATGTGTGGTTCATGATGTGAAATGGACTTCACAGACTTAATTAAATTTATTTATTTGTTCGCACGTGAGCCTGTTTCACGACGTGAACTAGTAGGTTGCGTTTCACGCTGTGAAATGGACTTCACATAATTTTTTTCCCGTGTGAACTAGTAGGTTGCGTTTCACGCTGTGAAATGGACTTCACATAATTTTTTTCCCGTGTGTGAGCTTGTTTCACGATGTGAACTAGCAGGGCACATTTCACGCTGTGAAATGGACTTCACAGAAGAAAAAAAATTTACCTACAGGGGTCTGTTTCATGCCATGAAATGGAGTTCCACGGAAAAAAAAACATATTTTTTAAAAAAAAATTTGGAAACCGTGAGAAATTTAAATTTTCTTGTTTGGAGGAAATATTTTTTTAATTTAAAATTAGGGAGATATGGGCATTTTTCCAAAAAGATAAGTGGGAATAAAAAAGTCAACACTTTTATGACACCCCCTTACACCCTTCTCATAAATGACCCCCAAAATGAACAAATTAACAACTCATTGGCATCTCTTCATTCAATGCTCATTAGCCTTAATGAGTTATGGAAAAAGGTACTTAAGAATTAATTAAAGATTAATCCTTCCACTAATCTTTCTTCCTTGTGAATTAATCAAGGGAGCTCTGATTAATCACTAATTAATTCACACCATTGAGCACATCATTGGATAGACCATGAAATCGCTAAGCTAGGTACATCAACTAATGTATAAATTAATGCATCATTGGATAGAGCATGAAATTGCTAAGCTAGGTGCATCAACTAATGTATAAATTAATCCAGATGAATTAAACTCTTAATTCTAGTCTCTTTCCTTTATACAAAATTAAGCAAAAGAGAGGGAAATTCTTCCAATTGATGTAATTAGGTGTTTTGATGCATCTAGATGCTCTCAAAACACTCAAGAACACTAATTTCGACTTCTTACATTTTCTAGTTTTTTTTTTACCTCTTGAACTGGATTAATCACCCTTAATGATAAAAACCAATCAATTAAGGAAGATTAGTCAATTTCAAGAGTTTTTAGACTTTTTTTTAAGGATTAAGATACTCCTAATACTTGCTAACACTCTAATCCATATAAATCTAACAAAAAACACACAAATCAAACAAAAACTAATGATTTTAGCTCTAAAGAAAGCTAAAAATCACTAAAAAATGCATTCTATTGGATTTTTGGATACAATGGAAGCAAACAAAGGCTAATACACTCTATGTGCAAGCTCTAGGAACATTAAAACCAAATTATCAAAAACAAAAACAACTATTGAAGCTAAAAATTAAGTTAAAAAACATTCTTTAAAAATTACAAAACAAAGAAGAGAGCTATTCTTCACCAAATCACATACATATCTCCATCAAAACCACATCTTTTTCATGGGAAACCTCTAATCAAGACAATGGGCAATGGTTAATGTGTAGATTAGATAAAAATGATGTAAAAAGCTAAGGGATGGCTCCCCGACACAGCGACGCCAAAAATGTTATTGCTCACCCAAACCCCCCTTGATATCCAAGCTCTACAACTCCCTTGAGAAGCAATTCCACCACGCCTCCCGCAAGCGTTTTCTATATCTGTCTCTAGAACTTCCCTTAGTGGTGGATATCTCCATGATCTTAATGAGCATATAGAGCTTGCTCATCCTCTAACATATCTATTTGGTGGTGAGAATTCCACACATATCCATTGATTGGTCGTCCTCTAACATATCCATTGGTGAAGAATTCCACACATATCCATTGGTCGTCCTCTAACATATTCATTGGTGAAGAATTCCACACATATCCATTGGTCGTCCTCTAACATATTCATTGGTGAAGAATTCCACACAAAATCTCTGATATCTAGAATTGTAGGGTTATAACTAGACGATAGAGTGGAATTGGTGGCAATGGAGTGGATTTATTGACCTATAGACTCGCCTTGATGAGAAATGATCAATTATAACTAATGTTATAAAAAAAGCTCTTAGAATTGTTAAATTTCACTTATCGATATACGATCAATGGTATGCTGAATAAGATCTAAAACAATTGTTCACTTATCGATATACGATCAATGGTATGCTGAATAAGATCTAATCAGAAATGACTAAAACAATTGTTCATGAAGCTTTTATATGTTTCATCATCCTCATCATTGGCATCCTCATTCTCATCATCATCCTCCATCATAGACTTCCCTTTGTTTGGTGTAGGGGTCCTAGTGTTGCCCTTACTCTTTGTGGTTTTCTTACGTCTAGGTTTGGGAGCTTGTTTTTCCTCCTCTTTAGCATCCTCTTCCACTACCCTCTTTGATCTCTTAGTCCATGTGGGTTGTTGAGCTGGAGCCCAATCTTCAGCATCCTCTTCCACTACCTTCTTTGATCTCTTAGTCCATGTGGGTTGTTGTTTGAGATGGAGCCCAATCTTCAGCATCCTCTTCCACTACCTTCTTTGATCTCTTAGTCCATGTGGGTTGTTGAGATGGAGCCCAATCCTCCTCCTTCTCATCATATTCCTTATGCTTTCGTTGGATTTCTTGCTACTTACTTTGGCACTCTTGGAACTTGTTCTTTTTATCCTTTTTGGAGTGATAGCACTCATGACTTGCATGGTGTTCCCTCTTGCATTGTTGTACCAATTCAGTGTCATATAATGGCCCACTTAATAGAACTTTTAAAAAAAATCATATAAATAAATCATACTACTTTGCATAAACGTAAATCATATATTATTAATAACCTTGTGCATTCCTCGGCCAAACAATGGTATAATTGAGCGCATTGTGTAGAAATGTGATGTCGCCATTCTCCAAAGGAAAGGGCAATGGTACATTATGTAAAGACCACGGCAGCAAAAGTTTTGTTGGCAGTGTCCTCTTGACCCAAACTTCTTAAGGTTAGGATAGTCAACTAAGGAGGGATCTACTGGGGTTGGGTGCAGAGGAGGCCTTCTTAGGGTGGCGGTGCTTTGGTAGCTATAAGGTTTAGGGAGGTCTTCCCATCTCATGGCATAGTGGAGAACTTTGGTGAGGATCATGGTGGTGGTACCCCTAAACTTGCTAACTAGGTTTACGCAAATGCTATGGAGCTCATGATGGAAATGGTCGGCCCAGTTCATTAGCAGATCTTGCTTAGGCGGGCGAGGAGGAAGAGGTTGCATCTACTATACTTGTCCATCCACTGGAGATTGGTCAGCATGGTAAGGATGCGAGCAAGGGTGCGGAGGTCCAGGCAAGTGATGTCCTCCCATTTGACTCTATCCTTATTGAGGGGGGCCCTGATTCTGACGGTCAAGTCATCACCTCTAATGCCACAGACTGTGCTAATGTTGAGGTGGGTATCATAAGATGAGATGAATCAAAAATAGGTGGTGAAGTCAAGGCCGCAAGTGGGAAGAGCTACCTGCCCACTGAGTTCAGGTAGGTTTTCCATGATCTTTGGTCGCTTGGAAATTGGGTAGCACTCTTGGTGGCTGTGGTAGGTGAGCTTATGCTTCAACTTCTTATCAGACTGGATGTGGTTGTGGATCCTATGGGCTGTCGTGCCGCCAACTTGGCAGAGAAACTCCATTCCCAATGGGGAGCAACTCCACTCCTAGTGGGAAGAATTCAATGGCAGCTACCTAGTATTCCAAGAGCTTGGAAACCTTAGTGGCCTTCCTCTCTTGGTGGGGCTGTGAGGAGAACTGTATCTGAAGAAGTCTCTGAGGCCCCTGCTTTTGTTGTAGTGCCAGGAGGATAGTGGAGCATGTAGAGGGTTGGAAGAAAGGAAGGATTCTAGATAAAATTGGAAAATTTTTGGCTAGCTGGAGAGGGAATGGTGCAAATAAGAGAGGGGGACTTTGTTTTTATAGTATTTTACTTGGGAACGTACATGTGCATTGGGTACATACATTCGTAAAACATTCTTGGTAACATGCATACGTAGAACTCTGAATGTGCATGTTGAGATGTGGAAACGAGCATGCGCAAAAATGTGGAAACATGCATGCGGAGATGTAAACATGCATGCACAGAAACTAAAAATGTACATAGATGTGAATGTCCTTGCACAAAACCTGGAAATGTGCGCAAATGTGAACGTGCATGCACAAAAACTAGAAATGTGTGTGTGTATATGAGAATGTGCATGTATAGAAATGTGAAAACGTGTGTGCACATATGAGAACATGTGTGTGCATCTTACATAGGTTTTTTAATATATTAATGATGGAGTGCCTTACTTAGTGGTATTTTGGTCACTAGCAATTAAGACGATGGCCTGTACCATAGACCAGGTTTTCACCCACCTTGATGGTCCCCTCATCCTGAGATGTACCTAAAAGGCTAGTGATTAGAGAACCATTTACATACATATTATTATGCGGACTCTCCTTCACACAAGTCTCCATCCTCTACTTTCTTTTGTTTCTACTTTCTTCTTTGCTCCTTCTCAACTACTTTCTTTGACTCTTTTTTCTATGAGTTTTTCTGATTGGTACTGTGACATGAAAAAATAATATCTTTCATTTTCAACTTTGTATATATCTTTGTGGCTTTACAATGGTAATAAGGTGGAAGCTTGTCCAAGAAGATTCCGACGGGCCCATAATAAAATGACATCATGACGGTAGCTTGGAGGCTACCCCGACGGCATCTCTCATCAATATTTTGCATTTCCTAAAGTTTGTGTAATGTGTGGATGTGCTCATTGTAAATACCAAATATGTTCTATAAATGCTTTGGTATGGTTGTTTATAGTAGGTGATTGATGTGGAAAATAAGTGGGTCTAAATGTATGCATGGCTCACCTTTGTAATATTTAAATGCTATTTGCCACAAGCTAGCATGTGGAAGGCATGTGAAGAAGTGTGTGTAGGTGCATAATTAGGGAAGATTCTTCTACAAATCCTATATGGATGAGAAGCCTTTTGACATTTGTAAAGTGAAAATGCCACATAGATGCCATCTTGGCTACAACCTTGTCTCATGCAAGTATCTTTAGTCAAAGATCTCCAAATTAAAAATTAGAAAAAAGACTTTGCCTAAAGAGACATTTCATGTGACCTCCTCATCACAGGTGTCATGGGAGGTGGAAGGATTCTACAATTGTAACTTGTAATAAGGTGAGAGGGGGTCACTTTTCTATCTATAAAAGGAGCCCTCCTCTCCCTTTTAAATCACTGAGTGAAGCCTCCACAATTGAGCTTTTGAGCATTCTTATGTCATTATCACTCTCCCAATTCTCTTAATCCTCTTCCCAAGATACTCGCTTTGCATATGTAGGCTTACTTAGCATTAGCTCCCAAGGCCTTACCCTAAGGTTGGAACTCTTAAAATGATCCAAACTAAGGGAGATAAGGAGTTATTATCTAGGTGGGCCTGTGACTTCTCAAGGTAGCCCTTGCCTTATTGCCGCCCTCCTTTGGAGGTACCAATGGTTTTAGCAATAATGAGCATGTGGAAAGACTTTGGGAACCATGGGTAGATTTGTGTCATCTACTGCGCAATGTTAACCCTTAGTCTCTAGTTTGTATCATGAATGAGATGAAAGGCAAGGACTTTGCTAAGTTGGAGTCTCAAATGCAAAGTGGAATGCAGTTTTGGTGGTTTTAATCCCTACTTTCTATTGTTGGTAATTACTCTTTTCTTGGGTGATCTTTTCTAAAATTGTTTATACGGTTAGAAATCTCTTTCAATACTCTTTCCATATATGTAATCACTTATTCCATCTCATGTTAAAATGATGATCAAAATCTCTCCCAAAATTTCTAGCTTAAAGTCATTTTTTTTAATAGCTTTCTATGCCGTTAGTAAAATGCCCATAACTTTCCGCTTGGTTATCCGTTTTCAATACATATCAATACAAATGAGCCATATTAATACACCCCTTTCACCTCTATTCACATAGTGCTAAGCCGAAAATTTTCTTCCATAGCAAAGACTTGCCCTTGCTTTTGAGACTGATCGGTTAGCCCAAATTAATGCTTTCCCTAAGCCATTTCTATTTCCATCTATGGATTACAACCTCACTTTCGATGTCTATATCTTTGTTTTACTCTAGATTGTCTCTTTTTCTCATTCAACACCAAAATCTCTTCTTCCTCCTTTAACACACGATCTTAAGAAGTGACCAAAATAAACCCCCAATTTTGTGTCACATCTTTTGGTGGAGACGGCGGGCAAGTTTGGCTTTGGTTTTTTTTAACCCGCCTTACCTAATGGTCTTTGTGAATGGGTCAATAAAGACTTCATAATGGTGAGGACACCATTGGAGGAGATTGCCACCCGACTTCGAGAATTGGAAGAAAGTGAAGGAGATCATCAAGCAATTCGATTAGTAATCATAATCATTGCTTTCATGTTTTCCTTATTGAATACCCTCATGAGTTGTTGACGCCGACAAGGTATACCATGATAGCATGGGGTTTGGTGAATACAATAGCTTCATGGTGTGCAGAAAAGTTAAGTTGGTGGGTCAATGTTGATGATACCTTTGAGAATGTACATGTAGATGTTTTTTCCTTCTTTTGTAATGTAAATAAGGAGGAGTATCATGCTCTCAAGTTGCTATGTGCATTACCCATTTTGTAAAGAAGGATTCACTTTAATTACATTCACACCCAATGGATTTCTCATACTTGTGGGTCATTTAGGTTCAATGATATTGTCAAAGATCACATGGTGGAAAGAATTTGTGAATGGATTCATAGTCACAAGTTAGTATTGTGCTTGTAACAAAGTGCCAAGGCTTATGCATTTCTTTCCCAATTGTTGCAAAGATGCTTAACATTCTAGTATTCCATGGAAGTGAAGGAGAAGATCCAAGGGCCTGCGAGAGTTTAGTCGAGCATGTAGGATAGCAAGTTGGTCATTGGAGTAGCAAGCAGAGATACTTCCTGATTTCTTGGAAGGTGCAGCTTTGGCATGGTATGAAGGCTTGCCAGAAGATTCTCAAATGGATTGGGAAGAGCTAACCAAGGCAATGAAGGAGAGGTTTGGGTTACTGGAGTCACCAAATGCTTTGATTCTACAATTGGATCAGCTTTCTCAAAAAGAGGGGGAGTTGGTTTTTGCTTTCTCCATGAGGTATGAAGCCTTATTCAACAAATACCTACATGCCTCCTTACATGTTGTAGTTGCTTCTTCTCCTTCTTCTTCCATGGTGGATTCTAAGAGCTCCTTGGGGCAATGGAGCATCTAAAAATGAGCCGGTTTGTCATGGCCTTGTCTCCTTCTTTGCGAGGAAAGGTCTTAAGCAAAGACCCCAAAAGTTTCAAGAAGCCCTTCGGATTGATATGAAGAAGGAGGCTGCCCTTCAAATTGAGTCAACACTTTAGGCTTCCATAACTATGGCAATTCCAACTTCTCAAGTGGATGTCCCTTCAACTACTTCGTCAACATCAAAGGTAACTTCATCCACTGCATTAGATCACAATATTACACAACTTATGGCTGAGTTTGCTGATCTTAAGCTTCACTTAGTAAATGCTCGCCCACCTAGACCCCCTAGAGTGGAAGATAGGCGAACAAGGGATAAAAGTAGTATCACTTGTTATGAGTGCCAAGAGAAGGGACATTATCGCCCTGAGTGTCCAAAGTTAAAACAGAAGGAGGATAAGAGGGTGGCATTACTAGAGGACACATCTTTAGAGGGAGATAATGAGACTTTGATGCCACTAATAGCCAAAAGGGATCGTAGAACAAGGACTCAAGAGGGAAAAGAATCAAAGGAAGATGAGAGGATGGAGGAGTAAGAGAATCATAGGAAGAAGAAGAAGTCATCTAGGAGAAAAATTAGCCAATCTGATTTTCCTCTTGGGGACAAGGACCCGATCTTCTCACCGACTTAAGAGATTAAAATGCTCATATCACATTTGGCCAACTCCTTGCATTTTCCCCAAAGCTTAGAAAGGAGTGGGGGAGATTAGCAAGCACAAGAGAAGGAAAGAGAAAGAAGAAGAAGGATGATGAGACTCCTATAGCTCAGAAAATGGACATTGATGTAGGAGATGATGTTCCAATGGTCGATGTCATCATAGATGGGCAATCCATATCTAATGCATACATTGATGGTGGGGGTGCTTCTATCAATGTGATGAGTGAGAAGACAATGAAGGATGTGGATTTGAAGCTATCCTCTGCTAATTCTCCATACTGCATCATCAAACTTGCAGATAACACTCGGGTGAAAACCCTAAGAGTAAGAGATTTGGAAGTAGATGTTTGTGGAATTTTTGTGCCTACTACTTTTCAGGTGATTCCTACCAAGCCTGATGCTAGGGCTTATCCTTTGATTTTGGGAAGGCCATGGCTCCGCAAAGTGAAGGCAGTTCAAAAATGGGAGACGGGTGATCTCATTCTTCAAGGGGACAGCAAAGAAGGTACGGTACAACATCAAGAGTCGGCGCCAAGGAATGGTAAGAGATGAATCCTCAACTTCTGAAAGTTTAGAGTCAGAGTCATCCGATGAGGAGACAAGTGGTAGCTCAAAGATTTCCATCTCAGAAGGAGAGGAGAAAGAAGTTGCATTTGGTCTTTGCCTCGGAATAGATCGGGGGGACACTGAAAGAGACAGAATCTTGGAAGGAGAAGATTTTTCAACCATGATCTTGAGAGACGGTGTGGACCTCACTAGTCTTTGCCCCAACAAAGTGAACTTCTTCTTGATGAGTCCATAACAGGTAATGAAAGGGAGGATTACTTGAAAATGTTAGATGGATTTCCTAATCTTTTTGCAAATAGCTATTCACAAAGTACGCCAAGTTACCTTAGTGGAGCACAAAATTGACCTCAAACCCCAAAGCAAGCTAGTAGTGCAGCGACTCAGGCAATTGGGAGTGGTGTAAGCAGAGGTGCTTAAAAGAGAGTTAACTAACTTGCTTGAAGCTGGGTTCATTTTTCTTATAGAGAATTCCGAATGGATTTCTCCAATTGTGGTCACTCCAAAAAAGGGTGGAAAATGGCATGTATGTGTGGACTTCTGTCCTTTAAATGCATGCACAAAGAGGGATTATTTTCCTCTACCCTTTCAAGATGAGATTTTGGATCAGGTTGCAGGTCATGAGTTATATTCAGTATGTGATGGATACTCTAGATACTTTCAAATCCAAATTTGTGAAGAAGATCAAAGGAATACCTCATTTGTCACCCCCTGGGGAGTGTCCCCTAGGGAGTGTATGCCTATAGGGTAATGCCATTCGGCTTGACAAATGCACTAGCAACTTTCCAATGATTCATGAGTTAGGTATTTACACCCTACTTGGGAAAGTTTATAAGGGTCTTCCTGGATGATTTTTGCATTTATTCAAGCTGCATGGATCATTTGGAAAAATTGAGGTTGGCTTTGCAAAGTGTTGGTGATGCAAAAGGGTGTCTTAACCTCGGAAAATGCCGCTTAGCCCATAAAAAAGTGGTTCTCTTATGACATGTCATCTCAGAGGAAGGCATAGAAATGGATCCTGAAGGTGCAAGCAATTTTGGCTCTCCCACCACCAACCAATGTAAGGAAGGTAAGAAGGATTTTGGGTAAGACAAAGCACTAACAGCGCTTTGTTGACATGTTCTCTGAGAAGATGTATCCCATAAACTTGTTAACAAAGAAAAATGTTTCCTTCCAATGGGGGACAGAACAAACTCAGTCTTTTTGTTTGCTTAAGGAATGCATGAGCCAGAGTCCAATTGTGCAGCCTCCTAGGTGGGGGGAGGACTTTTATGTGAATCCAAGTGTCTCATCACATTTAGTGGGAGCTATATTCTTACAAAAGGGGAAGCAAGGACGCATGCAATTGGTGTATTATGCAAGCCGACAACTCACTGATGTTGAGGAGAGGTATGGTGAAATGGAAAAAGAAGGGTTGTCTCTTGTTTTTGCGTGAAGAATTTTAGATCATACTTACTACCTCGCCCTTTCTTCTTCCTTACATCTCAGCCTTATTTACAATTCTTGGTTCACAAACCCAACCCTGTAGGAAAGTTTGCCAAGTGGCTTTTCGAGCTTCAAGAATTCTCTTTCAGTTTTATTACACAAAGCACCACTAGGGCCTCTCTTGCAGATTTGCTTACAGTAAGGAAGAGGAAGAAGGAACAGGGACAAAGGGAGAGGTATGTGAAGATTTGCAAACACCACCAACTGCTTTCACTATGCATTTTGATGGAGCCTTTAGCCCCTCTAGGCAATGTGGGGCTAGGGGGATAATTTTATTTGACCCAGAAGGAAAGGAGGTATGGGAAAAAGGTAAGGAATTTCTAGAAGCTTTGTCAAATAATGTGGCTGAGTATAATGCATTGATTTATGGATTGCAAGATTGCTTGAAGGAGAGTGTGAAGGAAGTAGAGGTTAAAGAGGACTCCCAACTGGTCACATTAGGCAAATGAAAGGAGAATACAAAGCAAAGGGTAATGGAGTTAAAAGAAGTTTTTGAGTTTTGCAAATTTGTGCATGTTAATAGGAAAGATAATCAAAAGGTTGATGAGTTGGCTACTAAAACTTTAGCTTCTTTAAAGGTGGCTATTCTTGCGTTGATGGTGGATACAGGTTAGCCAAAACTCTAAGATGTTCAACATTACTTGGATAAAGGCCACTCTCCTCCTGGATTGAACCCTCAGCAGAAGCAAAGGCTTATGAGGAAAGCTCGTCCTTATACGATTCTAGGTGACATTCTCTTACCAAGCAAGGTAAGGATAAGATTCTTAGAAGGGTAGTGAGCTTGGAAGAATCTAAAAGGATTATGGAATTATGTCATGAATGTTCAGGTCACTTTGCCTCAGCTAGCACAACTCGCAGGATCCTCAGCACTGGGTATTACTGGCCTCGACTCAGCAAAGATGTCTATGAGTGGTGTCGAAGCTGTGAAGTGTGCCAAGCATATGGTCGCAAACAATTGACTCCTCGACCCTTAAATCCCATTCTAGTATATGGTCCATTTGAAAGGTGGGGATTAGATTTTGTGGGTCCACTTCCTCGCTCCTCACATGGAAAGTTTACATATTGGTGGCCACAGATTATGCAACGAGATGGGCAGAAGCAAAGGCCACAATCAATAATAAAGCAGGGACTATGTCATTATTTCTTAGGGAGTACATATGTGCTCGATTTGGGTGTCTATTAGAGATTCTTACAGATGGAGGGAGATCTTTTAGGAATGAATTGATTGAATCTTTGATGTAGAAATTAAGAATAAATCATGCTATGTCGACTCCTTATTATCCTCAATGCAATGGTTTAGTGGAAAAGACTAATGGTTTGCTTTGTGGATCTTTGTCTAAGCTAGTGGATACTATGAAGCAAAAGTAGGGCTTATAGGACCACTCACAAGATCTCATTTGGTTTCACACCTTTTCAACTAGTTTATGGAGTGGAGGCTATTTTGCCAATAGAATTGGAAATCACAAGCCTCCGCACATCTTTTACACGCTTGAACAATAAAGAAGAAACTCATGCCCAGCGTGCCTGATACAACTTGAGACCTTGGATGAAAAGCGGCTTCAGGCACTTCAAAATTTAGAGGCAGCACAACAACGGCGCAAGGCAAGGCATGACACTCTGACAAAAAAGAAGAAGAAGCCAGAACTCAAGGAGGGAAGCTTGGTCATGCGGTTTGACGGCCGTGTGGAGAAGAGGTTAGATAAGAAGCTTCTTCGATGCTGGGAAGGCCCCTTCAGAATGAAGCAAAAGTTCAAAAACAACACCTAACTTTTGGAAGACGCAAATGGCCAAGAGGTTCCAGGACGTGTCAATGAGTATCGGCTAAAAATCTTTTAAGGACACCATGGCCAACAGACCCCCAAGACAAGCATGGGGATTTGCTGGGGGGGGAAAGATGTGACATGAAAAAATAATATCTTTCATTTTCAACTTTGTATATAGTTTTGTGGCTTTGCAATGGTAATAAGGTGGAATCTTGTCCAAGAAGATTGTGGCGGGCTTGTAATAAAATGACATCATGGCGCGGCAGCTTGGCGGCTACCGCGACGGCGTGTCTCATCAAATATTTTGCATTTCCTAAAGTTTGTGTAATGTGTGGATGTGCTCATTGTAAATACCAACTATGTTCTATAAATGCTTTGGTATGGTTGTATAGGTAAGTGATGTGGATGTGCTCATTGTAAATACCAACTATGTTCTATATAGGTAAGTGATGTGGAAAATAAAAGTGGGCCTAAATGTATGCATGGCTCACCTTTGTAATATTTAAATGCTATTTGCCACAAGCTAGCATGTGGAAGGCATGTGGAGAAGTGTGTGTAGGTGTATAATTAGGAAAGATTCTTCTAGAAATCTTACATGGATAAGGAGCCTTTTGACATTTGTAAAGTGAAAATGCCACATAGGTGCCAGCTTGGCTACAACCTTGTCTCATGCAAGTATCTTTCGTCAAAGATCTCCAAATTAAAAAGTAGAAAAAAGACTTTGCCTAAAAAGAGTCATTTCATGTGACCTCCTCACACGTGTCATGGGAGGTGGAAGGATTCTACAATTGTACCTTGTAATAACAAGGTGAGAGGGGGTCACTTTTCCATCTATAAAAGGAGCCCTCCTCTCCCTTTCAAATCAATGAGTGAAGCCTCCACAATTGAGCTTTTAAGCATTCTTGTGTCATTATCACTCTCCCAATTCTCTTAATCCTCTTCCCAAGATACTCTCTTTGCATATGTAGGCTTACTTAGCATTAGCTTCCAAGGCCTTACCCTAAGATTGAAACTCTTGATGATCCAAACTAAGGGAGATAAGGAGTTATTATCTCGGTAGGCCTATGACTTCTCAAGGTAACCTTGCCTTATTGCCGCCCTCCTTTGGAGAGGTACCAATGGTTTTAGCGGGTAATGAGCATGTGGAAAGACTTTGGGAACTATGGGTAGATTTATGTCGTCCACTGCGCAATGTTAACCCTTACTCTCTAGTTTGTATCATGAACGAGATGAAAGGCAAGGACTTTGCTATAAGTTGGAGTCTCAAATGCAAAGAGGAATGCAATTTTGGTGGTTTTAATCCCTACTTTCTATTGGGAATTACTCTTTTCTAAAATTGTTATATGGTTAGAAATCTCTTTCAATACTCTTTCCATATGTGTAATCAATTATTCCATCTCATGTTAAAATGATGATCAAAATCTCTCCCAAAATTGCCAGCTTAAAGTCGTTTTTTTGGACAGCTTTCTATGTCGTTAGTAAAATGCCCATAACTTTCCGCTCGGTTATCCGTTTTCAAAAGTTTTTATATAGGCGCGAAGCTCTCTTTGATCTCTACGCATCTATTAGTCTAATTTGAGTGCAGCCATAAGGATTGCAAACAGATATTCTCTATTCTTTGCTATGTTTTGAATATTTGGTCATCCCTCTCCTTAATCATAATTATTTCCTCTTAATCATCTTACCCATGTGAAACCCATGTATTTAAATCATTTGTAGTATATAGGGGAGATCACTGCTAAAGAAGGAGACGGCCCTTCTGAAAGAGGATGTGGTAGAACTTGATCCGTCCAAAGAGCTTAAAGATCAGAAGATTATTATCCAAGCCAAGAGGGCTTATGAGGAACAACTGAAAAGGAGTTCCCGAGTGAGGGAGGATGACCTTTTGGAAGTCAATCTAGGGGAAGAAGCCAATCCAAAACCTGTAAGGATCCGTGCACAAGTTCAGAGTAGTTTGAGGGAGGACTTGATAAAGTTACTCAAGGAGTTCAAATATTTTTTTGCATGGGATTATTCTGACGACACGAAGGGTACTGACCCTAAATTTTGTGTACACACAATCAACCTCAAAAAGGGTGCTGATCAAGTTACTCAAGGAGTTCTAATATTTTTTTGCATGGGATTATTCTGACAAGAAGGGTGCTAGCCCTAAATTTTATGTACACAGAATCAAACTAATAAAGGACGTTGTTTTGGTTGTTCAGCAACAATGATATGTAATGAATCTGATTTATACTAAGCTAGTCAAGGAGGAATTAGACAAGCTTCTCAGAGTGGGTTTCATTTATCCATCAAAGAAGGTGACATGGCTTTCACCTATTGTGGTAGTTCTAAAAAAGAACGGTAAGCTGTGGATCTGTGTGGACTACAGGAAACTAAATGTAGTAACAATTACCAACCCATTTCCTTTACCTTTCTGTG
The DNA here is from genome assembly GCF_041138505.1 of Cibotium barometz. Lineage (NCBI taxonomy): Eukaryota > Viridiplantae > Streptophyta > Polypodiopsida > Cyatheales > Cibotiaceae > Cibotium > Cibotium barometz. Next base: position 65,132,768 of record NC_141049.1, read on the forward strand.
GCACCTTACTAGATGCAGAGGCTGGTCAAAAGATATATAGCTTCTTAGATGGATTCAGTGGTGGTTAAAATCAGATTATGATGGTACCAGAGGATAGAAAAAAAACTACATTTGTAACGAAATGGGGAGTTTTTGCTAGTAGTAACATGATGGGATTTAACTTGCAAAATGCACCACCCACATTTCAGAATTGGATATAAGAGGTGTTTGGACCATATTTAACTTCATTGATGAGAGCATTTTTGGATGATTTTAGTGTGTTTGTAAAGATGATGGAACACCTGCCACACTTAAGGTTATGTTTTGAAAGGTGTTGATTGGCCAGGTTATGCCTCAATACAACCAAATGTGCATTTGCTGTTAAAAGGGATATCCTCTTGGGTCACATTATTTCAGAGGAAGTCATGGCAATTTATCCACAAAAGGTAGAAGCCATTTAGAAAGCTATTGCACCTCGAAACGTTAAGCAGTTGAGTAGGTTTATAGACAGGTTAAGTGGCATAACCCGTTCTTGAGGTATTTATCTCACAAACATGCACATATGCAATACATTCAAAAACTTTTAAGTTAGACAAATCAGGTTTCTTGCCAGTAAACTTCTTCTATAGTGTTACATCATGTATGGCTACAGTAGGAGTCATGTTCATGATATAAACTGCTTTAGACAACCCAGTAGCTATGTGGCATATTCTTCTTTGCCCATCAATGCACATGCTATCTCTGCAATGTGCTTGTTTTTTCGCTCAGCAACTCCATTTTGCTGCAGAGTGTATCTACATGTAAATGGTCTCTGAATGCCATTCTTTTGCAAGAATTTAGAGAACTCATTGGAGAAGTATTCTCCCACTCCATCTAACCTTAGGCACTTCACATGCTTTCTTATCTGTTTTTCAGTCCCATCACTCTGAAATTTTGAAAGTGAGTGAGCACTTCGTTCTTGTTCTTAATGAAATACACCCACACTTTCCTTGTATAGTCATCAATGAATGTAATGTAGTACCTGCAACCACCCATAGACATAGTCTTTGCAGGACCCCATACATCTGAATGCACAACATCTAGTACATTCCTGCTCACATTTTTGTCATGTGGAAATACATGCTTTGTTTGCTTTCCAAATTGACATGCTTCACATATTTTCTACATACCTTCAACTTTAAACTTAGGTAGCCCTATCACAATTTCTTTAGTCTGCATAGACTTTATTCTTTGCACATTTACATGCCCAATTCTCTTATGCCAAATGTTTGTATCTGCCAACAACTCCCGAACCATTTACAAACATTGCAGCACTCACTTCAGGCATATTTACTTTCGATGTAAACATTCTGTCCACTCTATTGCCTTTTGCAACCAACCTGCACTTATCTTTAAAGTCTTCTACATAACAGCCACCAAGGTTAAACAACCAGACCTACAAACCCTGCTTAATCATCTAGCCAATAGAAACTAGATTCTTTGTAATGTTTGGAACATGAAGTACATTTGCAAGGTACTTCACCTTACCATCCTGCATAGACAATGGCAAATCTTCAACATGGGCAATCGATGTGCAGTGTCATCCCATGTTTCAACAACACCTGGTCTTTCAAGACTCTTCATTTCCTTGAATCGCTAACCATGACTTGTCATGTGGTTCAAAGCACCTGAATCAATATACCATACATTATCCTTACATGCTGCTACATCATTTTCAGACACGGCATTAACCACATGTTACATAACAAACAACCTCTCATTATCCTCATTATTTCTGGGCTAGAGGATGCATAGTTGTTTTGTTTCACTTTTCCATTTTTCATGTCACTCAGCTTCTTATAGTAATTTGCTTGCACATGTCCAAGATTACCACAGTAAAAATAGCCTTGTGTATCATTATGCTGCCTTTGCCAATTACCACGACCTCGTTGACTCCCCCTGCCTGTAAACTGGCCTCTTCCACTTGTGTGTTGTTGTTGTTGCAAATCCTCGGCATATTGTTGTGCAGCTGACCATAATTCTGATTACCTATTTGTCCACCACCTTGGCCACATCCACGACCTCTACCTCGTCCTCTACCTAAACTTGTGTAGAAGGCCTACTCCCTGAACTATTTTTGTTTTGTGAAGACTATTGATCTTCACCTAAATTCTTCTCTTCAATAATCAGCATTGACACCAAATTTGTGAAGTTTGGAATATTCTCCCTTGTTTCAACAAAACTTGGCTTTTTAGGATTTTTCATATCCTTGAACCACTCGCCATGACTGGTTATGTGGTTTGAAGCACCTGAATCCACATACCATACATCATTATTGCATGTGAATACATCATTTTACAACACAGCATTAAGCACATGCCGCATAACAAATAACCTTTTATTGTCCTCGTTACTTCGGCTAGAGAACGCATAATTATTTTACTGCACTTTTCCACTTCTTATGTCATTTTGCTTATTATAACAATTGTTAAAATTATAGCAATGTGATGAGCTATGGTGGATTAACAAGAGATTAGATAATAATTAAGATGTGATTAGTGAGTAATTAACTGATAGCTTAATGTAGGCATGGATAATCAAAAACCAGCAAATTCTCATTAGGCCAATGCCTCAATTTATAGAGTTTACATCCAAGCATCTAATCCCACTGGATTTCTCCTTGATTCACTCCACCTCTTTTGCTTGATTCTCTGCACCTCTCCCAAAATATCTCCACACCTCCTAAATCTCCTCATGCTACCCTTTATTCTCTCCCAGTAGATTCTTCTCACCTTTTCACAGGTTCTCTCACATTTACAAATTCTCTTTTACAGCCTCTAGCCAAGGGCTTGTTCCCGCACACACCTTATTCACTTGTATATTTCAACACCTCCCCTCAAGTGAATACTCCTAGCACACCTGGACCTTATACCAAGTTTCCTTCTTACTTGATAGTCCGCGACCAGTGCCTTAAGTCCCTAAACTCATAGTCCTTGATAATCTCTCTCTCTCTATGTGTCCAAGGCTACTACAAGTGCCCTTGACCTTGACTAAAGTGCTCATACATACATCTACCACATGGCCTACATCATCAGTGGCTCAGAGGTGGTTTTACTCTGTTGGGACAGGTTACATTGGGTTGTGGGGTTTCTCTCTCTCTCTCTCTCTCTCTCTCTCTCTCTCTCTGATTTTCACATGGCTCCTCACTTCTTGGAGCCTCACATCTTCTCTTGTCTTCAGTCTTCTTGTCGTGGGTGGCAGCTTCTCTTCACGCATCCATGTCTTCCTCTTCTTTGAGTCTTCTTGTTGTGGCAGCTTCTCTTCACGCGTCCATGTCTTCCTTTAATGCTTCCTCTAGTTCTTCTTCTTGGTGTGGATCTTCCTCTTGGAAAGAGATGTTCTTCTTCTTTCATGGCTGGGGTCATGAGCTTGTCCGTCAGTTCTTGCTCCATGTGTTTAATGTTTTGTTGACAGTTCTTTTGGACTTTTGATGTTTATCTTGTGTCATTATGCAATGCAAACCCAAATCTATGTGGGAAGTCTTGCCTCTTGCTCAGGACAAGGGTAGTGTCTAATCCCATTTTTACACTAATGTAATGTGCCCAATACATAATGCATATGGCATTCATTCTTATGCACATTCCCAAATGCAACTTTGGCTGTGAATAATCTTGAGTTTGAGTAATTTACAGGCATTAACCAAGGGATAAATGCAAAATGATGATTACCACAAATTTATCAGCATAATTTTACCAAAAATTACATTAAATCAAGGGTAACTAATTTGTACGGAATGGTTGGAGTATCAAACCATCTCCGAATTGTAATCTGAAGTTATAGGGATCTGTATCAGATACCTAATAGTTAATTTGAACCCTCAATTGTACCAAAATATAGTGATTAGTATTGATTAATCACTGATTAGCAAATTAATCCTTTGTTTTGTGTGTAGAAAACAGAGTATGCGGGGAGCCCAGATCTAAGGCCTTAGAGTTTAAATGAGTTCAAATCCTTTCAAGGACATCAATAGCAATTAGTCAAGTAGAGGATTAAGCCAAGAAACACAAGATTTGACCAAACATTGAATGCTTAATCTCTGTTTTACCAAAGTCACCTTGCAGATTTGATGAAGAGCTTGGATCTCACTGTAGACTTGATCAAATCAAATTCTGACTTCACCATCTTGTAGAGAACCCTTGAAAACCCCTTAGGGCCAAGAGGAATTAGATCCATTGCATCTATGGAAGACAAGATCTCCATTTTCTTCAGAAAAAGAAGCACTGGAAAATTAGCAAAAAACGTGAGCTGCGCTTGGCGGTTTGGTGAAATTCTTGAATAGGCTGGAGCCCAATGAGTATGGCTAGCTATGGCTGAAAGCTTTTGAGCTAATGTTTCTCCTAAAGGGAGATCAAGCCCCTCCACTGGCTGGGGGTGCAGAGGTTAGTTAAAAAAAGAGGTAAAAATATTAATTAGCTATTAATCCTAATTAGCTAGGTAATTAGCAAGATAATGGGATTACAAATTGATGGATTCTAGGCTAGGCTCTGATACCATGTTAAAATCATAGCAATGTGATGAGCTATGGTGGATCAAATTCTAGAATCAACATCATTAACAAGTGATTAGATAATAATTAAGATGTGATTAGTGAGCTGTAGGCATGGATAATCAAAAACCAACAAATTCTCATTAGGCCAATGCCTCAATTTATAGAGTTTATATCCAAGCATCCAATCCCACTGATTTCTCCTTGATTCACTCCACCTCTTTTGCTTGATTCTCTCCACCTCTCCCAAAATATCTCCACACCTCCTAAATTTCCTCATGCTACCCTTTATTCTCTCCCAGTAGATTCTTCTCACCTTTTCATAGGTTCTCTCACATTTACAGATTCTCTTTTACAGCCTCTAGCCAAGGGCTTGTTCCCGCACACACCCTATTCACTTGTATATTTCAACAGCAATCTACCTGCACATGCCCAGATTTGTCACAATAAAAACAGCCTCGTGTATCATTTTGTTGCCTTTGCCAATTTCCATGACCTCTTCTACTCTCCTTGCCTCTGAACTGGCCTCTTCCACTTATGTGTTGTTGTTGTGATTCATGGGAGTGTTGTTGTTGGGCCATAATTTTAATTACATGTTCAGCCACAGCCTTTACCTCTACCTCTACCTCATCCTATACCTGTACTTGTGTAGAAGGCATGTTGCTCTCCGAACTGCCTTTGTTTTGTGAAGGCTGGTCTTCACCCAAACTCTTTTCTTCAATCAATAATCAACATTAACACCAAATCTGTAAAGTTGGGAATGTTCTCCCGAGTTTGAATAGATGTCTTGAATGCCTTGTATTGTGGCTCGAGACCATGTAGACATACTTCCACCTTATCATTATTGTCATGACAGCAATAGTTTTGGGATCCTAGAGAGCTCAACCATCTGGACATGGCACGAGCGGGGTTTAGTGGGAGTCAGCATGGCCAAAGCATGAGAACATGTGGTGGTGCGCACTAGGGAAGTGTTTACACACAGTTAAGGAGCAGTTGGCTAAGTGTGGCCAGGTAACATAGAATAGAAAAAAAGGGTGTCCAAGGATAGCTTGAGGGGGTCGTGTAGTGGCGTGGTTGGGTGGAGGAATCGAGAGCTCTCAACCCTCTGGAGGTCAGCTGGTTTAGCTGGCATAATATTGGTATCAGAGTCGTATCGCATCCTTCGTTGCATTATAGTGCCACAGCACAACAAGCACCATCCAACAAAGCAAAGTACTTCGAGATCGGTAGCCGGCGGTCCAATAGACCCGTGTCAATGCCGTTAACCATATACCGGCTGACTATTTCTGTAACACCACAGATGGAGCAATCCTCATCGTTTCTACAGCCCACACAAAGCCGGGTATTAGTCACCTTTTCGCTCAGCCGTCTCGATGAGTTGCAAAGCTCCCTTGCCGTTGTTTTGCTTAACTGTCGTCGCGTTGCAGAGTTACCGAGTTCAAAAAAAAAATTTAAAAAATCAAATTTCTTTAAAAGCCTTTCAAAAGTTAAAACCTTTGCAAATTAGCGGATGTTCCTATGGTGGAGCTTTCAAGTGGTGTTTTGGGATTCTTCTTATGAAGATTTGAGGGTGCTTTTCAACATTGACTTTCAAATTCCAACATTGCACCAACAAATTCACTTCGAGCTAATACTTGCGATTGTTTTCCAAGAGCTTGGACGTGAGGTTGGTTCTTGTGTGCGTTCTATTGCATCGCATTTTTATAGGGTCCATATGGAATCTAATAACCCTCATGAGTCTGGAAGTGGAGGTCCCAGTCATTTGTTGGACACGAGAACGACAATTGACGATCGTGCACCCGATGTCACGAGCGATGACAGAGATGATGACCTTCTTGATGATCATTTGGTCAGTACTAAATAGTTTAAGGCTCTAGAGTCCCGTACTTTAGACATTGAAGCCAAGTACGATAAGATACTTCTCTCTCTCTAGGAGTTAAAGAATAGTATGCAAGCTTCTACCACCGTAAGTGCTTCAGTGGTGGGAGGGATGCTAATAGCTCCTGTCTAAGGGGGCAACATGAATGTCGTTAAATATCACCCTAGAGATGCTATTGTTATTCTAAAAGACTTGAAACCTCTGACTTTTAGTGGGGAGGAGAAGGAACACAATAAGGATACGGTCAACACTTTTTTACAAAAGTGGCAGGATTTGCATCAATTGCGCCAAACTCCAGAGGAGATACGCACGCTTGAAGCAAGCTTAACTCTAGGAGGTAAAGCATATAAGTGGTGGATGAGCTTGGAGTTTGGAACTCAGCCTACTACGTGGGATGAATTTGAAAGTGTGTTCATGAAAGAATTTCTTCATGAGAATGAGATGGATCGTAATTGGGAAGCGTGGGACAATTGTGAGATGAGGAATCTCACATTGACTCAATACATCTCCAATTATAGAGAAATCATTTCTTAAGCTGAAAAAAGGAATGGATGACTCAAAATATTCGTGGATTTATTCACGGACTAGACTTGGGTTGTAAGAATCAAGTTAAGTAGAATGGGCTGAAAACTTTAGAAGAAGCAATTAAGTTTACCCAGATTCTTGATGATACTGTTGGAAAGAGAAAGCGTGCGTAGCCTACACAACAGACACCTAATGTGTCCAAGGGTTCTAAGCATCAAGGTTAAAATAAGAGGAAGGGACCTAACCAAAAGAATGACGAATCTAAGAAGTCTAAGGGACAGATTTCTGAAGCATGAAGATTTTGAAAGTGCTAAAAAAGAAAATTTATGTTTTCACTACATGGGAAAGGGTCATAATAAACTATAGTGTCCTAAACTTAAAGAGAATGAGGGTGATCAAAGTAAAGAAAAGCAAGTGCACATTATTCAAGTGCTCCCTCTGGAGACTTTTCGTAAGTTTAAAGAGGTTCAAGTTTACCATGCTGATTCTACTCATGAGTGTTGTGTCACGTCACCGATGTGGGTGCGGACCACATGAGATGGTTTGAATGTATGGTCACATTAAGGGTCACAAGGTATGAGTTATGATTGATGATAGTGCCATGCACAATTTCTTGAACTATACTTTAGTCATGAAATTAAAGTTGCCGAAACGTTCAAATGACCATAAGTATGTGGTTTCTTTGATTAACGGATATGATAAAGATGTGTGGGATACAGTAGTTCGTGATGTCCCATTGGTCATTCAAGGTCATGAGATGCATTTGGATTTTCAGGTCATGAGATGCATTTGGATTTTTCAGGTCATGCATATCACTTGAGCTGATGTTATTCTAGGTCGTGAGTGGTTATATAACATTGGTCCATCTTTTTCTAGAAGTTATTTGTATAATTCTTTTGAGTTTGAAGTATATGGTAAGAAAGTACGTTTGTAAGATGAACATGATGTACTCTCCTCACCTCTCATATGCTCTATGGAACTCAGTCAACTTGTAAAAGCTAATAAAGTAGAAGATCTCTTTTTGTGTTACATGATTCTTGATGATGTTTTTTATTTTTTCGCATGTAAAAACATAAGTGGTTTAAGTAAGCACAATTTTTATATGACTTCTTTTCAACCAAAGCATGTTAACAATAAAAAGGTTAATGAATCCTTAAAGCAATTGCTTTAATAATTTAAAGATGTGTTTCTAAATGAATTACCGGAAGGATTACCACCTGTTCGAGATGTTAAGCATCCAATCGATGTAATACCTGGCTCAAAGCCAGCTCCTTATCAGCTTAGTTTTAAGGAAGCACAAGAAGTAGAATGAAAGTTAACGGAATACCTTAAAGGTGGATTCATTCGACCAAGCACATTGCCTTGGGCTTTACCGACTCTATTGGTAAAGAAAAAAAATGGGTCTATGAGACTATGCGTAGACCACCGTGGTTTTGAATGCAATCACGATTAAGAATAAGTATCCTTTTCCACGAATAGATGAGATGTTTGATCAACTCCAAGGGGCAAAGTACTTTACGTGAAAATCGATTTATGATCTGGATATCATCAAGTGAGAATTCGGGAAGTGGATGTCCAAAATATTGCTTTTCGAACTAAGTTTGGTCACTACGAGTTTTTAGTCATGCCCTTCGGTTTGACTAATGCTCCAGCCACATTCGTGACGCTCATGGATATTGTCTTCAAACCTTATTTAGGAAAATTTGTCGTGGTTTTCCTAGACGATATCCTGATTTATAGTCGCAGCAAGAAAGAACATCTCAAACATTTACGGTAAGTATTTGAATTACTCAGGAAGCTTTCACTTTATGCCAAAGAGAGCAAATGTGAATTCTTCATAAAAGAAATCCAATACTTGGGACACATAATCTCAGAAGATGGCATTCGTATGGATCCAACGAAAGTTGAAGCCATATTGAAATGGCCACATCCCACAAACTTAGAAGAATTACAAATTTTTCCTGATTTATCTGGCTTCTATAGAAAATATGTTCGAGATTATGCTAAGATAGTTGTTCCAATGATGAATAAGATTAAAGGAAAGGGAAAGACCTTTGTTTGGGGGGATTCCTAGCAAAGAAGCTTTGAAAAACTTAAGGTAGCTATAGATACGGCTCCCATTCTAAAAGTGGTCGATCCGAATCAACCCTTTGTGTGGTAGAGACGGATGCAAGTAACGATGCAGTAGGTGCCAAGGGGGGAAACCTATTGCATTTGAAAGTAAAAAGTTGGACAAAGCTCAACAAAATTATTCAGCCTATGAAAGGGAGTTATATGCTATAATTCATGCCTTAAAGACGTGGAGGCATTATTTATATGGTGCCAAATTTGAGATAGTCTTTGATCATGAGAGTATCAAATGGCTATCTAGTCAAAGAGGGTTGAAAGGACGCAAAGCTGGATGGGCAAAGTTCCTCTAGGAGTTCGACTTTCAACTTAGATATAGAAAAGGATGTTACAAGTGGTAGCTGATTCACTAAGTCGCATGCCCATGGTTAACGAGAGTTGAGTTTTACTCAAAGTGAGAGCGATTTTATGGAATCACTTAAGGGAAACTACGTTGATGATCCACATTATGCCCATGTGTGGAGTGTCGTAGAGAAGAGGGATCCCTTGACTATAAATAAAGATAGCCTTGTTAACGAGACAAACACTTCCACTAGCGGTAAGTCTCGAGAGATGTCTCAAGGAGACATGTCATGTACAAGTGATGAAAGAAATTGTTGGAAGAATTTTTCCATTGATAACAGTTACTTAGTTTACGAAGGTAGAGTATGTATATCTTCGGACTCATACATTAGGCATCGTATTTTATATGAATGTCACGATAGTCTAAGTGCTGGTCATCCTAGAATACGAAAGATATATGCACTAGTTAAGAGACAATTTTATAGGTCTGGCTTAAGGAATTTCAAGACTATGCCTTAAAATGCCAAAAGTGCCAGGTCAATAAATCAAAACGCCTAAAAGTAGGTAGTTTACTAAGTCCACTAGAGATCCCAAATGGCAAGTGAGAGAGTATCTCAATGGACTTTATAGTTGGATTACCTAAAACAAACAAAGGCCACGATTCGGTTTGGGTAGTCGTGGGGATAGGTTGAAAAAAATGTGTCAGTTTATTTTGACAAAAATGATAGTGACTACGCCTAAGTTCGCATGGCTGTTCATTGAGAATATCTATCGACTATATGGGTAAACTGTAGAGATACAAAGTTTAATAGTCATTTTTATCATGCTGTGTTCAAGAGATTGGACACCATGCTAAGTATGAGTATGGCTGATCATCCACAAAAGCGATGGTCAAACCGAGAGAGTCAACCAAGTCCTAGAAGACATGCTACGAGCATATGTAAGCAAAAAGCAAACCAATTGGGAAGAATATTTACCCATATTGGAATTCGCTTATAATAATGCCAACATTCAACAACGGGATTTAGCCCATTCATGTTGATGTATGGTTTTCAACCGCCGCGAGCCCTAATGGCCATTGGACTCGAGAAAGAAAAGATACAAAAGGTTAAAGATTTTCTTCAAGCTCTCCAGGAGATGACGAAAATCGTGAAAGATAATGTTAAGAGAGCACGTGATTGTGCTAAACATTATGCAGACAAAGATCGTAGACACATCATCTTTGAAGAAGGTGACAAAGTGTTTTTAAAGGTTCCTGAACACTCCAAATCTTTGAAAACAGGGAGAAGTCCGAAGTTATCTCCAAGGTATTGTGGTTCATTCACAATACTTAAAAAAGTAGGCAGTGTTGCTTATAAGTTAGCTTTGCCAGAAAGCTTTAAAGTTCATCCAGTTTTTCACATCAGTAGACTGAAAAAGAAATTGGGAGATGATGATAATCTCGTCAGTCAAGAGATCCTAGTAGAACTTATCGAACTCCCATCCTTACCACACAAACCAGAAAAAGTCTTGGATTTCCAAGAGAAAAGGACTTGACACTCTATACGACAGGAGTTGTTCAGTCAAGTGGAAGGATAGAGCAGAAGAAGGTTCTACTTGGGAAAAGGTAAGCACACTCAGACAAAGGTTCCTAATTTTTGTTTTTGAGGATGAAAACTCCTCTGAAGGGGGGAGTAATGTCACGATGACAACAGTAGTTCTAGGAGCCTAGAGAGCTCAACCGTCTGGACAAGGCATGGGCAGGGTTCAGTGGGAGTCGGCATGGCCAAAGCATGAGGACACGTGGTGGTGTGCACTAGGGAAGTGTTTACACACAGTTAAGGGACAGTTAGCTAAGTGTGGCCAGGTAGCCCAGAATAGCAAAAAAGAGTGTCCAAGGATATCTTGAGGGGGTTGTGTAGTGGCATGTGGAGGTCGACTGGTTTGGCTAGCCTAATAATTATCATCAACAACAAAAACACCAATAAATACAAGGGATTCTACAATGCCCTTGATCTTCAAGGCATAATCATTCACAAACATGTTTTTCTTCTCCATAGTATGAAGCTCATTCTTCAACTGAATCTTTCGTGCCTCGGTGTTAGTTTCATACATGCCTCCTTGGGTGACTTGGCATCCTGTATATGCCCAACCATGGTGTCTTGTATGCTAATAGAAACCCAATACATGACTTTCCTTGCTTCTTGATTCCAATCCTTGTATTTTTTTGCAGCAGTTGGATTAATCTCAAGTATATCTCTAGTGTCTCCTCATGTTCACCTTCAATGTAGTCCCAGTAGTCTTTTCCCATCAGGAAATTTATTAATCTAAGCCTCCAAGCATGGAAGTTGTTCTTGTCAAGATTCTGTACAACAATCTGGTTAATTCCACCATTTGACATCTTACCTGCAACACAAACTCACCAAAAACAACACTCTTGTTTGACTTGCACAAATTGATGTATTCTCTCCAAGCGGTACTACACCCAAATTGTCACAACCAGTGACCTCAATTTGCATACATACACCCAATAGCACCTATAAGACCTCTTTGTAGTACACATAGTGTACTGCACAACCAAATGCCCTTTCTGTAGTTCCAAAAATAGACTTACCCGTAGAGCACACGAACGCCTCTGCGAACTAGAAAACAGAGGTCAAGATGCGCCCAAAACATGTTTTCAGCCCAGAAATACTGTCCAAAGGACGATATAGTTGCCTTGCAACTTCTCTTCCGTGAAGACAGCTCCTCAATCGGAGTTTGTTTGCCGGTGCCTTCCGCCGAAGAGCTCTCGAGGTGAAGCTCTTACCCTCGTACTGCTTCATGTGCTTCTCTTGCTTGCCGCTCAGCTTCTTGGCATGAACCGGGCTCTGATACCATGAAAAGATGCAGGGAGGAAGACAGCTTGAGCTCTTGCAAGCACACACACTCACACAAACCATACAAGAGAACACACAAGATGAGAAGCTAAAAATTTGTTCTTCTTCTTCACAACAAAAAAGTTCTACCAAAGAGATAAGGGAAATACACCATAAGTACTAAAGTACTATGTACATGTGGTCCATAATGTGAACATGCTAAGTGAGTGAGCTGGCAAGATAAGTATGCCATAACTTAGTGGTGGACTAGTAGCTGGTGTAGTCTAGTTGTAGAGTCACTGGCGAAGATATATCATGTCAGCATCCTACCAAACACACCAGTGATGTAAGTGGTAGAAAGGGTCACCCAGGCATATCATAATGCTCGTGTTGAGCTTGACATCTCAACACAGTTGACCAACTCTACCATGTGAAGCAGCTAGAGAAAGAATCAATCAAAGACTACATCAATGGAGTGAGATACCTCCACTCTAGATGAACAAATTGTTTGATTGTGAATGAGATGACATCGGTTTTTAAGATCCGGAGTAGCACTAATCAAAGCCAATGGTACCATGTGAGCATGCAATCTAGCTATTGTGATTGTCCGGATCGGAGTAGTGAGTGCAAGCACCCCTATGGCATATGCTTGCCATTACTTTCTACACATGCAGGCCATTCTCCTAATCATTGACATTGCACATTCTTTGGCCTCAAGTGTGTTGAATGAGAAAGGGATTTCAAGTCCTATCGATGTAGTCGAGACTAGTGACAAGCACAAGCGTGGAGATTTTTTATTGTATATAGGAATTTAGAAACATTCTTTTTGTAGGATCAAAGGTGACTTGGGAAACAAATATGCCAATATAAAGGAGACTATATTACAACAATTAAAGACAATCTTATAAATGTGGTGGCTCCAATGAAGATTAGCATGCCAACACGTGATAGTGTTCACACCAAGTTCAAGAACATGTTCGACAAAGGTACATTTTTATACAAATTCATTCTACAGACACACACACACACACACATCCCTTGTATAGTAATCTATAGAATGAGTTGGTACATCCGTGTATACAAATCGTGCATGAGAGAGAGAGTCGGTATCTCAAACTTAAAATGACCACAATCAAATGTATTTAATAGTCTGTCTTCCTCTTCAAAACGTAAGTGCTTATTCCATGAGAGAGAGAGAGAGAGAGCGAGAGCGAGAGATCATAAAATGGTAATAGCAATGGCTAAGTGTGATGGCATGAAAAGATCTTAGAGAAAATGGAAAAATGCTACCCTTCACCCTGTGTCCCGAGTTTACTTTGTTACATTTATCTGCTCTCACCAAACCTTTCACATTGTCTAACGTTAGTCCATGCCTATATGAAAATCTTAAAAGTTTCAACATATTGTATATTTTAGAGAAGATTCACCCGTCGCTGAATCTCATCACTTTTATGTTGGGTCAAGCTTACTCTACACCCGACCAAACTAACTGGGCAAAGGTTGCAACGGTTTGCCAGTGCCCAGAATCCGAGTTTACCTTTGGTTTGAGTTGACTACGCTCAAGGCAATCGAATGGCACGAAGAACTTGATGTTGTGGCCATGCCACCTCGACCGTTGATCCCATGAATCCAACATCATGTCAAATAGTCCCAAAAGAGGGGAAACCCATTTTTACCAAGAGAACACTCTCCCAACCTCCAAGGAAGTGTCTAGCTAGGTAAAAAGTCACCATCCACTAGCTCGTACACGCAAGTTAGCAAGCTAGATGGTTTACCAAGTAACCCTAGCATAATAACAACGCCTATAGATACAAAATCATTTGTATATTTTGGATCTGCCCACTTTGTTATTTTCTCCTCATTTATAATAAGTATTGTCGCCATAAAAGAAAGAAGCTAATTCTCTGTCTTCTAGATCGTTGGATTATCTTTTGCTTGGTCATGACTAGCTTGCACAGGCAAAGCGTTAGCCTACGGGTTTTCATGAAACATCCAACTAGCTAGTGGTTGCCATCCTGTTGATTAAGAAGAAAAAGGCAGCCTAATGCTTACAATCTACCAAAGCTACCAAGCTTTAATGTTACGATCTCCCAAAGCTATCGAGGTTGAATGTAGTGTTAGTGGTTAGATTAACAAGTATATCTGTTATGGTAATCATGAATGTCTAAACAATACTACGTATGAGATTCAAGACAGGGAACCTTCACATAGGAATGTATATTATCATAGGAAGCACACTGATTTAGACTTGTTTTGCCAAGCAACGGGGGTACCATAAGCACCCATTGGTACTCATGAAGCATCAGGAGCAGCCATCCCTCTTTCCACATTCAGAAACATTTGAACGTGAGTATTCGACAAATTTCCAAACCGTGAAAACACAAACTCAATCACATTTTTAAAGGATTTTTACTCAAATTTTATACAATAAACTTCTCTTTCGATGGCATATAGGTGAAATTCTGATGAACCAAATAAATAGCCATGAGTATTTTAAACAAATCCAGGTGAGCATAAAATTAATATGAAGAAATGGTTTACTACAAATCATAAGATGACTAGAGAGGTGCATCTTCTATAGTTAAAAAACACAAACCAAATATGGTTTAAATCAATTATGCAATTTCAAACCTTAGGAGGATAATAAGCCTGTACTACTTACTTAGGAGGATAATCCTAACCTAGCTCTAGCTGGACACTGTATACTCTGTCAGTAGTAAGTCCATCCAAGGTGCATTCACATAAACTATAACCAGAGATCACAAACACAATGAAGCCTCATTGTGCCATAAAATCTCTTTTCCAAAGAAATCTCAACTATTCTACCTGTGAGTAACGAACCTCATGGTACATGCCCTGCTAAAGCTTGAACATATGCGACAAATTAAGTCAGTTTATCAAAAAAAAAAAACCAAGAAAGTTCAATCAATTTACCATTACAACAACATGTCAAGTGACCCATAGCCGTACATGCCTTTCTCATAAAGGCTCAAGTTCCATCCATTGGGAAGTGGGCAAAATAATGTCAAACCTCATGAAAACTGATATAAAATGCCATCTGTGGTAAAGTCGGTTGACACAATAACTGGAGTTAAGAAATAAAGAAGGGGCAAAAGAAAACTGCCCCCATTACTTGGCCATCATCATCTTCACAAACTCCTCATAATTGATTTGACCATCTCCATCGACATCCGCCTCTCGAATCATCTCATCAACCTCATCATCACTGAGCTTCTCTCCTAGGTTTGTCATAACATGGCGGAGCTCTGCTGCTGAAATGAATCCATTTTGATCTTTGTCAAAGACACGGAAAGCCTCTTTCAACTCCTCCTCAGAGTCCGTATCCTTCATTTTGCGAGCCATGAGATTGAGAAACTCGGGAAAATCGATAGTTCCATTCCCATCTACATCCACCTCATTAATCATGTCTTGCAACTCTGCCTCAGTGGGGTTTTGACCCAATGATCGCATAACTGTACCTAGCTCTTTCGTGGTGATACAGCCTGCATCAATCAGGTGCTCTGGATTAAGTTCCAACCAAACATGTTCAAGTTTACCAGACACAGGAATGTAGCATAACTGGGCCTAGCCTTGTGAAGGTACCTCAATGCAGCTCATACCAATTTGAACCACTCCATTCCCCCACAAAGCTGGTCAAGAGATCCTCATTAAAACACTCAAGAAAACCCTAATCCCTATGTGTATGTCTCAAAAATGTCCTTGCTGGAGTGACTTCCTCCCAACTCCATGCCTAGCAAGCATACCATACTCTCAGCAATGCTCGTACATGTAGCTACAGTCAATCATGGAGGACCAAAAAGCTGTCAAGAAGCCCTTCCCGGCAAGCGACAGCAGCCGGAGCCCTTTTCCAAGAGAGAGGCCAACCGACAGTGTCTGTCTCTCCTCCTTCAGTTGTGGGAGAGTTAAACGCATCTGTTAAGAGTTAATTATAAGCAGAGATCGTACCGAAAAGAGTCAGCAGAGCTGAAGAGGACTAACGATGTACCGTTCTGACTCATCAGAACCTGCAGAAAGAGCTTGATGTGATTCTAACACATCAGTAACATGGAATAAGTTCCTGCGCTGCTGCTGTGGACTAACCCTATTGATAAAGCTTGGCAATTGTACCGTGCAGAGTCATCCTCTAACGACCCATTACCATGGCGTTACTGGACAACCCTTTTAAGGGTGTGAGTGCCCCCCATTTGTAAGGATATACAGATCTTTGCTCATCTGAGCATGTGCATGTAACAGCCCTTTTAAAGAGGAGTGCCCAGTAACTTTATGTGTAAGGGTATGCAGATCTTTGCTAATCTGAGCAAAGAAACGAGAATGGAAGAGGAAAAAATCACAACTAGCCTTGAGTTAGGAAACCTAGGTCTGCAGCAAATGATGGCAAGAAAACCCATTTGGAAGCTTTGGTTACTACATTAAACCCTGCGAGACGGCAAGATGGAAAAAGGGACTTGTGGGGAAGGCAATGCACCAACAAGAACCACGACAGCTTATGAACAGTAAAAGAAGGGTTTGCATGAAACAGACCGTCTCCATCCTTGTCAAAAAGGCTAAAGGCCTCTTTGAATTCAGCAATCTGCTCGCCGGACAGCTGCTCCACCATCGCTACCTGCACAGACAAACTCAGGATGGAGACGAGAGTGAGATAGATGATGAAGTTGAAGGGAAGGCTGTCAACTTCAATATGGCCACCCAGCCCCCCTACCGAGCCCGCCCACAAACCGGCCGGACAGAATGGCTACACCGGGCACCCAGCCCTTCCATAACAAACACCAGCCCTTCCATAACAAACACCACCAACCTTTTTGGGCCGGACAGAAATGCTATTGCCCAACGAAAAGGGCTTCTTCATGAAGAATCAAGGTTGCTTTTTCCCGGGCGCTATGCCCGTATTTTGGACATAAGATATAGCCACTTATTTTGAGTGACCATCAAAATATAAGGTAAATTGTGAAAAAACGCATTTTGCAGGGTGACCTAGCCCGTCAAAAATCATCCTTGTTAGCAATTACGCTCTCCCTTTTTTTTTGCAAGGGATGGGTACTCAAGGTTGGGAGTGGGGTTTGAACCACACCAACTCACCCCTACTCACACTCCCAACTATGCTCTCTTCATTGGTTGAAGTCATAGTCTTCATTCTACGTGCGGAATCAGCCAAGCCTAAACAACCTTTAACCCAGAATGCTGGTGAATTTTGGAAGCAACCTAGCTCAATTCAAGCGACCCAAATACTGAGATGAACAATTGAATTAAAATTGATGGATGTAATACAAGAGTTAAACTAAGCTTACACACTTATGAGAGTTGACTTGATCTTAAACCTTAATGATATCTGCTCAACTCTAAGCTTCTGCACTGCCCTAAGCTTTTTCTTATACACGTTGAACTTTTCATGGCAGTGAGGTTTGATGAATATATTTACAACTTTTGCTGATGAGTAGAAGGATGAAATTTCTCTCTTTATTCTTGACATTATCTCCAGTGAAGTGATAATGTATCTCAATATGCTTTGTAATTGAGAAGAATGCGGGGGAGATGAAATTTATCTCTTCATTCTTGACATTATCTCCAGTGAAGTGATAATGTATCTCAATATGCTTTGTTATTGAGAAGAATGCGGGGGAGAGGGTGAGCGTGAGCTCCTTACAAGCAAACACACACACACACACAAGAGTAGACAAGCACACAAGATGGTTAAATTTTCTTCTATTCTAAACTCTTCTCTTCTCTACAACCATAACTTAAAGATAAGAGTACATACTATAAGGGAAAGTACTCTCCTATTATATCTCCTATTATAACATACAAAAGTCTGTCCATAGTGTGAACCCCGACGACGACATGGACTAACACTATAACTATGCCATAACTTTAGTAAACCAAAATGGCTGTCTCACAGAGCCTGTAAACCACTGGCTGAATATCACCCATAATCTTACCAACCATGCCATAATCACCCATAATCTAACCAACCATGCATGTAAACCACTGGTGGCATATCACCCATAATCTAACCAAGCATGCATGTAAACCATTGGCGGCATATCACCTATAATCTCACCAACCATGCCAATGGCGTAAGTGTAGAGCTTTCATCCTAGCATGTCACCCATATCCTCACTAGTTAAGTTTAATATCTCAACACTCCCCCTTGAGCTTAAATCTATAGCCTACACTCCAAGTAAGCTCTTCAACTTGCAGTGCTTCTCTGTGTCCAATGCCTTTGTGAGTGAAGATATCAGCTGCCCAATCCTCTATGTTGACATACACCAAATCCACATCACCTGCTAGAATCTTCTCCCTCACAAAGTGATAATGCACCTTAATGTGCAATGGGTTACTCACCAATAGTGTGCTTCTCATTGATCTAGGCAAAGCTCTGATACCAATGCAAGAAAGGGATCTAGGCAAAGCGCTAATACCAATGTAAGAAAGGGATTTAGGCAAAGCACTGATACCAATGCAAGAAAAGGGATCTGGTGAGAGACTAAGAAAATGCACTCATTATACGTGGAGGACACACATGTCTACTCATCATAGAGAGTAGCCACCTAAACATGGAAAGTCTGCCATGAATCAGCCCATGAAAGCTTAGGCCATAAGCTCCAAGAAATGTCAAAAAGTCATAATGGTAATTAGAAAATGAGGTAATGATCCTAGGGCTGGTGCCTTTTATAGTCCTAAGGCCCATGTGTCCACATGTATAAATGACCCTAAGCTCCCATGTGCCCATGCACCATGTGCATGTGCATCCTAAAATTACTTCATTCCAAACCACCCCCTCCTACAATGATTTCATCCCCAAAATCAAAGAGTGATTGTGTACAAACAACATATACAAAAGGCTATATACAAAAGCCAAAAATCGACCCACATCTAGGTATCGATACCAAGGTCCAATAGAAGAACAAAGTGCCAAAACATGAATCGAGCCAAAGTCGCATGACTCCTGGGATCAAATGGAAAGGATGGTGGAGTATCGTTGAAGATGAGGCTAAACATGCAACCACCTAGATCAAATGGAGAACCATATTCGATGATGAGGCTAACTATATATCCTCTCTGGTCTAACGAATAGCCATGGTATACATCATGGACCCCTGAAATCAGCTCACAAGCCCATCCTCGTCGACTATAGTGTGAATCTGGCATCCAAGGTATCCACCAAAGGAATCCATAATTCATGGCTAAAATGTCGAGTGGTCGTAGCACAAAAGAATCACTGTGTAGGCTAAAACCAGCACATGCATCCAAAAGATATGCCACATAGTCAAGTATCATACATCCCAAGCAGCATTTAATGCATCAAAAGACCAATGTCTCAGCTCCAAGGAACATAAGATCATGTTGACATCCATGGGAGCCAAATGAAACTAACTCATAGTCAATATCATGCATAACAATGTGAACCAATTTCGTCAGTCTCCATGTAGCATCGCTCAAACCATCCAAGACATGGTCCACCGCATCATCATATGTATGAGCATGATCCATACCATGTAACATATCCTCATGTAAAAGACCCTCTATATGTGTATGATCACCCCAAGAAAAAGCATGATTAATAAGATCATCATGAGCATAATTATCACTAAAAACTGATAATGTATAATTATCACTGAAAACTGACAATGTATCCACACATGAGAAATATGTAGCATCATCCACCAAGTCACTGACTATGTCGCCCTCCCAATCTCTAAAGTCATCATAATAGGCATGGTCTATCTCCATCAATGGTGCCCATATATGACCCATCTACCCTTAAATTGTTATGATGACAGAGGTCGTAGCTGGGGACTTGCCGGACACCGTATGCGAGCCACGAATGGCTGCAAGCATACAACCAGGAAAGCAAGCTCAAACAGAATGCAAGGGTGTGTCACTCACCGCTCTAACCGCCGCCGTGAAGGATTCTCGCGTCGCAACAGTGAAGGAGGAGCCGTCGTCGCCGCTCTACCACCTCGCCGCCGCTGCCGTGCCGCTACACAGTGCTCGATCGCTCTCTCACTCTCTCTCTCTCTCTCTCTCTCTCTCTCACACACACACGTAGGAGAAGGAAACCAAGGAGATAAGGCAAGAGCACTCTTGTATTCAACACATGAGAATGAGAGTTTTAGGGTTACATTTGGCTCTTATAGGTGACTTGGCCGTTCACACATGGGCGTCCATGCATGGCCTGCAACTAGAATCTTATTCTAGGAATTGATTGTGGAAGAGTAGAGAATTAATTCAATCATAAAAACCATTGCTTGTAAGCTTCAACTAAATCAAATCAATTGAAATTTAAACACTTAAACAAAATTAAAAATACTTAGCTCATAGACCATATTGGGTGCAATCTTCCCCCCTCTTGTGCGTGGCCTCTCCCCACACAAGAGTATTTCTTTATTAGCTTTCTTTTTTTTTCACCAAAATTAGGCCATAGCCCCCAAAATATACAAGATGTGCTTTTTAGAGAGCACGGCACACTTCTTTAACAAAAATAGAGTGTCAATTGGGACTAGGGTAAAGCCATAGGCTTTAATAAATTCCACATAAATAAATGTATCTTTCCTAAAGTTCAAAATGGAAAAATCATTTGATAAGGTTACAAGCTACTATGCTTGCCAAAAATGAAATGTGATGAACCAAGACATTTCTTCCAAAGTAAACTCTTCAATTCCCATAGTCTTTATCACCTGAAAATATAAGCCCAATTAATTATTAAATTAATCCCACAAATATTAAACAGGCACAAATCATCACCAACTCATGACTACTAGGCGTAAGTACCCCAGGAATCACCCTGCCATACAAACCTAACTGAAATAATCATAGGTGGCCTCAAACATACGTCATATACTGCACGTATTAATATTTATAGTGGTATCACCCACGATATTAACCTAGCCGACATGACGCAAGAGTAATCTAGGCGTCCCCAAATTACTCAAGAGGGGATGAATAATATTTTTCTAGAGGACTTAAAATATATTCTCATGACATCCCTCTTGCTTGAGTTTGCAATTGTCCTCAATTGCGGATTTGCTGGGTTTGAAAAGAATGAAGAATTTCAGGGTAAACTCAGAAAAATTTCTCAGGCATCCATTTAGCATCTTCTTGAGGATGATTCTTGAAAGTCAAAAGATACTTGAAGTATTGATTACCTGTTCTTGTTGTTGTTATCTCTTGGTCAATGATAGCATCAGGAACTAGTACTTCTTCCTCTCCTTCAATAAGAGGTGGTTCCTCATATGTTGGGTGAGTAGGAAGTGTTCCTCGAAAAGGTTTCAAGAGATGGATATGAAAAGAATTGTGGATATTCCAATTAGATGGAAGCTCTAGTCTATAGGCCACATCATTAATCTTTTGAAGGATTTTAAATGGCCCATAATATCTAGGCGCTAGCTTCACTGCAGGGAATTTTTCCACACTCTTTAATCGACGTTTTTCAATTCTCAAAAGTACATAATCACCTTCTTGAAATGAAAAATCTTTGCGGTTCCTATTTGCTTGAGATGTATACTTCTCTTGAGCTCTTGCAATACAATCACGCACTTTAGATAAAATGTGATCAAAGTCTCTAACATATTGGTCAGTAGCTTCAATCTTATGAGAGAGTTTAGTAGCCGGAATAGGAAATGCTCTTCCATAGATAATCTCAAATGGTGCTCGACCAGTAGCAGTATGAGGAGTATTATTATAAGCAAATTGGGGTAGGTGTATGTACTTATCCCATGCACTAGGTTGCTGGGAAACATAGGCTCTAAGCATATCTAAGATAGTGCTATTTGTAACTTTGGTTTGTCCATTCGATTCGGGATGGAAAGCCGTGGAAAAATCTAACTTAGTGCCTAAGTTTGAGAAAAGAGCAACCCAAAAGTGACTACAAAATTTAGAATCTCTATCAGAAACTATCACTTTGGGTAGACCATGATGAACGAAAATTTGCTTGACAAATATGTTCGCGGCTTGCTGAGAAGTTAGTGTCTTTTTACATGGAATGAAATAGGCTTGCTTACTAAATCTGTCCACTATTGTCCAAATCATGTCATGGTGACTGGAAGTAGTAGGAAAGCCAGTAATGAAGTCCATAGACACTTGTTCCCATGGTCTATCAGGAATAGGTAGAGGTATAAGCAATCCTAAAGCTTTGCCTTTGTAGCTTTTAATTGTTTGGCAAATGTTACATTCAGCTACAAATTTAGCTACATCATTCTTCAAATGAGGCCAATAGAATTCTCGAGAAACTACTTGAAGTGTTGTGGAAACTCCTCTATGTCCCACAAATGGTGGTTGGTGCATCTCTTCCAAGACAAGTTGTCTATAAGGTTGAGTAACACACAATCTTTTCTCAAAGAAAAGATAGCCATCATTATGAGAATAACTTCCGTGAGGTGTCCAATTGTTTTCACGCAATTTGATCCATATTTGAGAAAAATCTGGATCAACTTCGTAAGTTTCTTTCATAAGTACAAATGGTTCACTTTCAATAATGGAAATGTTGTTGATATTTGGTCTTCAACTCAAAGCATCGGCAACAACATTTTCTTTTCCAGGTTGGTATTGAATCATAGGTTGGAAACTTTGAATGAAAGATGCCCATTTGATATGCCTATCTGAAATAAGAGGTTGCGTAAGCAAATGCCTAATGCTTTGTTGATCTGTCTTGATAAGAAATTCAGAGCCCATTAGGTAATGCTTCCAGATTTTCAAAGCATGCACTACAGCTGCTAATTCCTTGTCATAAGTGCTATAATTTTGCTCTGCAGGCTTAAGCTTTCTACTTTGATAAGCAATAGGATGGTTGTCTTGCATAAGAACAGCTCCAAATCCTTTGCCACTAGCATCAGTCACTACTATAAAGAATGGTCTTTGAAAATCAGGTAGTGTAAGAACTGGTGCTTGTATTAAAGCATTCTTGAGCATTGCAAAAGATTTATCTTACTTTTCAGTCCAATTGAAATTTGTAGCTTTCTTAAGGAGTTCAGTCAAAGGATGAGCAATACAAGCAAAATTCTTGACGAACTTCCTATAATAACTACATAGGCCAAGAAAAGATCTAAGATCATGTATGTTTCTAGGCGTAGGCCAAGAAGCAATACACTTAATTTTCTTAGGATCTACATGAATCCCTTCAGCCGACACTATATGACCTAAGAATTCAATCTCCTCTTGAAAGAAAGAACTCTTTTCAGGATTGACATACAATTCATTTTCTCTCAAAAGATTGAACACTTGTTCCAAGTGTTGTTCATGCTCTCGTCGATCCTTGCTGAAAATAAGAATGTCATCAAAGAACACTATAACAAAACTTTGAAACTTAAGGAATATGCGATTCATCATATGGCTGAAAGTAGCTGGAGCATTGTTCAAACCAAATGGCATAACCAAAAACTCATAATGACCAGTTTGGGTTCTAAAAGCTGTCTTGAAAATGTCAGATTGAGTCATACAAACTTGATGATACCCAGACTTTAGGTCAATCTTGCTAAAGACCTTTGATCCTCTAAGCTTGTCAAGAAGATCATCTACCTTAGGAATAGGATATCTGTTCTTGACAGTAATCTTATTAAATGCACGATAGTCTACACACATTCGGTAAGTTCTGTTCTTCTTCTTAACAAGAAGTACTGGAGCACCAAAAGGTGAACTACTAGGTCGAATAAGGCCTCTCTCTAGCAAGTCTTCAATTTGGCTTTGGATTTCTTTTTGCTCTAAATTGTTGACTCTATAGGGAGCTTTACAAGGCGGGGAATTTCCAGGCAATAAGTCAATACTATGATCCTCAGGCCTAGACTTAGGTAATCCTAGAGGCAGATCTTCCATGAAACAGTCACTAAATTTGGAGATAAAAAGATCAAACTTTAGACTTTTGGATGTGTCAGACTCAGCATCAAGCTGGTTAACCCATACTATATAAGTCTTGTCTCTTTTTCTTAGAGCTCTCTTTGCTTAAGTGTGACTCAACAAAGGACTCATTTCTTCTTTGAGACTTGACACTGGAGGATAATATTTTCATTGTCCTTCCTTAGAGAAATACTATGAGTGTCATAGTCTATAATAGGATTGTATTTGTGTCTCCAAGGCATACCCAAAATTATATCTACCCCTTGTAAAGATGCAACTAAGAAATCCCTCTTTTCTGTTAAAAGTTTGATGCATAAATCCAAATCTTTCACCTCTTGCATGCAATTATACTTTGTTCTAGTAAATGCTGCTTTGACTTTATAGTGCGTAGGTGAAGAATGAAGATTTAATGCTTTAAGTACCTTTTCAGAAATGAAATCATGTGTACTACCATCATCCTGCAAAATAAGAACTTCATGTCCATTTATCGTTCCTTTTATTTTAAGCAAAGAATGAACATGAGGTTTACCTTCTTGTTCTGAGTAATCTGGATCGGAATTACCCTCTTGCTCGAATGATTCTTCTTCATTGTCGTCTTCTTCAATCATATTGACTCGAGCTGCTGCTGCTGGTGTCGAATTCTTGGTACGCTCCGGATAATTCGGTGCTATGTGACCTTCTTTGTGGCACTTGAAACATTTGATAGGAGATGTCTTCGGTTTGCCACCATTGATTTTCTTATTGGTACTCATGTTGCCTTTAGCCTCGTCCTTGCCTTTGTCATAACCTGGTTTATACATCTTCTTTGAAGCATAAAAAGATTTAGTAAATGGTTTAGAAGAAGTACCCTCATGTGCTTTAATCTCTTTAGGAAAACCATTTTTACGTTCTGAATTAGTTGCCAAAGATATTGCAGAAGATAGTGAATGAGGTCGAAACATATTCACATCGGCCCTAATGGTAGATCTAAGGCCCGATATGAACTTCCTTTTTTGGTCCTTCTCGCTGACTCTATCCACAACCTGCACCTGTAATAAAGTATTCCAGAACTTTTCTACATACTGTGACGTAGTTTCCTTTTCCAATTGATGCAAAGTGTCCCATTGGTGCCTAACTTTGGACTTGAATTGTGAGGGAAAAAAGTGCTTTTTAACCAGCCGTTGAAATCTTTTCCAAGAATCTGGCTTGTCACGACCTTGCTTTATTACACTCCACCATAAAGCTGCACTGTCTACCAAATGATTGACTGCACATTTAATCTTATCACTCTCTGAAAATTTTTCTCCAGAAAAACAGTCATCTAGTTGACTAAGCCAAGCTAAAATGACCCTAGCATCCTTCTTTCCATTATAATTTTGAAATGTGAAAGCTTTCCGACTAATCTTGGATTCTTTTTGTGACCTTTGTGCTTGCAATGTAGCATTTACAACCCTTTGAATAGTGTCATCTTCGTCATCAAAAGATAGCGAAGAGTCACGCTTGCGTCTACGACTCGTGAGCTGTCTTTCCAATTCAATACGCTTCTCTCTTTCTTCTACAATTTGATGTTGTAAAGAAAGGAGTTGCTCTTGAATTGATGGCGAGATAGGCAAATCTGCCATAGTGCTTGTGCAAATGATGTAGATAAATAAAATTTTACTTTATTTGATGTAAATAAGTAAAGCAAAAATAAGTACTTATCTTGTTTTTCTCCCGCAATTTGATCTTGGTTGAAGCTGAACAAAGACGCTGTTCAATGGCTGAATTGAATTCTCGTCGCCTCAAACAAATCCCGAATGATTCCGTGTGATTCAAGAGTCTTGGGCTAGTTGAATTGTTGATGAAATAATTTTTCTGCACTTTGAAACCTGCTGAAACAGTCTTGTGAACCTTGCCCAATCTCTGTAATATTTTCTAAAAATTTTCAGAATTTTTCAAAAGCGATTTCGGAATTTTCTTGCCTTTTCTAGGCAATTTTCAAGCCTTTTAAAACCTATAAATCACTTTTCTGCACCCAAAAATTTTCAGAATTGGAAACCTTTGAAATTTCTCTTCCAATTTGAAAATAGGGAAAAGTAAAGGCTAAAAAGGTGATGTGACTTGTATGGGGATTGGGAAAAGTAAGATTAGGATTAGAGAGAGATTAAGCTTATGGAGAGTATTAAGCTTTGGTTTTTTTTATATATCTCCTCCATGCGTCGATTTGCACCGGCAGGCTGCCGCGGTGCGCCTCCTTCTTGGAATTCTTTTGGAGATTTATTTGATGGCTTTTACACTAATTAATCTGCTCCGTCCATTATAGATTTGCTCATGCTTGAAGCTTTCTGATTTCTGAGAGAAACCCGTGAGGTTTTTGGCTATGAGGATTTCATCCATACGGTCAGATTTTGATTTCACTGAGTATTTGGAAAAACCACTTTTTGATAGAGAGGGATGGTTTTGCAGGGTGGTGAGTGGGTTTGAGAGTAGATCTAGTTTTGAATCTTTGACCTTTGAATAAAGATCTACAAAACACCCTTCTGTCCACTGGATAATTTCTTGCACTTTCTTGATTTTTGAGAAGTTGAAGCCCTTTCCTACCTTCTCCACAAATCTCCTAGCCCAAGCTCTGATACCACTGCAACCGGAATCTTATTCTAGGAATTGATTGTGGAAGAGTAGAGAATTAATTCAATCATAAAAACCATTGCTTGTAAGCTTCAACTAAATCAAATCAATTAAAATTTAAACACTTAAACAAAATTAAAAATACTTAGCTCATAGACCATATTGGGTGCAATCTTCCCCCCTCTTGTGCATGGCCTCTCCCCACACAAGAGTATTTCTTTATTAGCTTTCTTTTTTTTTCACCAAAATTAGGCCATAGTCTCCAAAATATACAAGATGTGCTTTTTAGAGAGCACGACACTCTTCTTTAACAATAATAGAGTGTCAAATTGGGACTAGGGTAAAGCAATAGGCTTTAATAAATTCCACATAAATAAATGTATCTTTCCTAAAGTTCAAAATGGAAAAATCATTTGATAAGATTACACGCTACTATGCTTGCCAAAAATGAAATGTGATGAACCAAGACATTTCTTCCAAAGTAAACTCTTCAATTCCCATAGTCTTCATCACCTGAAAATATAAGCCCAATTAATTATTAAATTAATCCCACAAATATTAAACAGGCACAAATCATCACCAACTCATGACTACCAGGCGTAAGTATCCCAGGAATCACCCTGCCATACAAACCTAACTGAAATAATCATAGGTGGCCTCAAACATACGTCATATACCGCACGTATTAATATTTATAGTGGTATCACCCACGATATTAACCTAGCTGGCATGACGCAAGAGTAATCTAGGCATCCCCAAATTACTCAAGAGGGGATGAATAATATTTTTCTAGAGGACTTAAAATATATTCTCATGACATGGCCGGCCGATCCTAACCCTTATCCTATTGATATTCAAGGTGCGCCTCTCATCGACGATCACCCAATCCCTTTATCCTTAACATATGGTGCCGACAAGCCTGGCCCATGACTCAGAATATTTAAATTAATGACGTAAAACATAGTACGTCTCAATGTCCGTCATAGGTTAACATGCCCCCCTTTCTGATGTAGATTCCGTCCTTGGAAGCTATGGTATGGTAAGCTCGATAGGGTTGTTGTGGTAGACCGTCTGCAAAACAGGGAAGTAGAGTGAAAGTATGCTGGAATTCAAAAGATATAAAGTGTATAAATTCAAGCATGTTAGACCACAATGGATGTTGGTATGAGACTTAGTTTAAGGGGTCACATGAATGAGCTAGTGTAGCAAATTAACAGGAGTTTAAAATTATTGAAAGTAAATCAAGAGTTAGCAAGGTGTCAAAGGTTAATCAAGGTTTATAACTGGCTTAAGTCAAGGAAAATAACCAAGCTTAATAAATAAACAGATGACCACATTGTGTCTACTCTAAGAACAAGTTAATACCGCGAGTCTAGGGACACAAGAAACATCAGAGTTACAGGAGCCTTTTGCCTTTATTTTTTTTTTATGCACGTGACAATTTTTACACACAATGGCGACCTTCCTAAGGCAAAACTAACATCGATCCTGGTACCATGTTTAACACAAGGCATTATCCAGGAATCTATTAGTTCACCTTAGGCAAGGCTACCCCCTACCAACCAAGGCATCGGTCTGGAGTAGAATACTCCTCACCTACCAAGTATCAATAAGGCGATAGGCCAACATTAAAGCACATCATAGACTTGTATTGCCATTTATTGTAGGCTTTTAAAAAAAAATTATTTCTTTTGATCTTCGCTCCTGAACTATAATTTGTCTTGCATCCTTTCGACAAAGGGGTAAAAGCTATGTCCTAGAGGTCAACACACACATGGCCAGGTGTCAAACATTAAGATGGTTTGACCCTAGACCTAAGACAATCGTATTCCAAGGGTTAACTATAGACTGCACGCATTGTCAAGAATATATCCAATAAGGTTAAACTCATTAATGATTTACACTAGCACGTCAGGCAACTTCAAATTTAACTAAGTAGTACTTTGACAAGTTCCATGTGGTCATGTCTTCAGTTCATGCAATTAATTGAACAGTAAAAACGAAAGAGAGTGGGTATGGAAGAATTACACCTGTATTTTGGAGATCTTCTTGATTCGATGAGAGAAATGCCCGCAATTTGATGAGATATTTATGTATGAGTGTTGCGGCTATCTCAGGACTTGAAAGCAAACCCACCTCAAACTTTCCCACCTGTACAACCAACTAACAAGCACTATACCTCGAGAGGCACATCGGTGTGAAAAATTAAAGACTCATTTAAGGAATCCAAACTAGAAAAAACTTGAAAACACTAACCTACCTACCAGTCACCACACTACTACTGAGGATACGGTAAGAGGATGTTGTAGAGTCCTGGCTCTAGCCCTAAGGCTAAGCCTCTATCCACATCATCCAAATAAATAAAGTCAACCTCAGTAGTGCCATGAGTTTCATCCGTCCATTCATTCATTGTCAGATATTTCCTTTTCATTTTCCCATCCACATAAACTCATCAAGAATGTAACCATGCGAGGATAGTCATCTTGTGGAAAAGGAAAGCATTGGGCTATCGGGGATATGTCCTCTACGGAGTAGGGGTCAATCATGGTCAATAGGTGAATTAGCCATTCTAATTCCTCAACATTTTCCTCTCTCGCTAGTACATCTATATGATCTCATTTAGTTTCAATTACAGGATAGCACATGTGAATTATCTGAGAAAGGTACAGATGATACCTCTCACCAAAGGTGGGAGTGGATGAAGTGTATGATGATCGTGCATCTGCCATATCTGCAAACACAAATATAGCATCAGCAGTAGGTTTATGACAGGTCAATCTAGTTCCTGATTGTATATGGATATTTCTCCTCTTTTTGTGTTCTTGCTCTTTTTACTATTTTTTGTTCTTTTCTTTTCTTTTCTGTGTATGAAGCTATATATATACATCCCCTTGAATTTGGCAATTTCATGGTCAGGGGAGAAGGTTAAGGGGGAAGCATTAGAATGTCGAGCGTGAGTACATGCTCCCCCTTTCCTTGGGTAGATCATATTTTTTGCAATGATGTTGCAGCCTCTTGGAACCAATTTGTCCAGCGGGTCATAGGTTGTGATGTGGGCAGATAGCTTTTTATGACCCTTGTGTGGCCACATCCAATTGCAGAGATGGTAGTGTACGCTCCCATTGACGAATGGGGGAAATGGTTTCCGACGATACTTTTACAAAGGGAGACATAGACTCATTGGTCTCTTGTTGAGTGTTGACAAGAGTAGGTGTAGAGCATGAAGAAACTTCTGTATCAACGTGTGCCGCCTGGCATGAGGAGCTAGAAGCTTCATGTGGCTCCCCCCTTCCTGAGCTAGGTGGTAATGATCGATATCGTTTGGGAATCCAAACTAACTCTGGAAGAAGTGGTGCAGAGCACTCTGTTACCTTTCCCTTACCACGGTCTTGAATTGTCGTTGGGGTGGCAACATTTGGTTTGCAAGGTTTTACAGGTGATGTAGAGGGATTCAGCTTATGTTTAGGGACCCAAATCTGGTCATTCCCCTTGTAGTACCCTTGGGCTACTAATAATTTTTTAGGGATCCATCGTGATGTTACATTGCCCTTTCTCGGGTGGGTAGCTGTTTTCTTCCTACGAGGCTTCTTGTCTAAACGAGATTGAGCAGGGGAAGTAGCTGTTAACGAAGCTTTTGGGACCCATTTGTATGTACTCTTTGGCATAGTAAGCGGAGCTTTAGAGACCACCCTACATGTTTCCACTCTTGGCGTTGAAGCGTTAGAGGGGTGGCAAACAATCAAAGATGGTTTTGCCACTGGACTTTGTGATTTTTTGTTATCCAGCATTTTGTCCAGAGTCGATGGCTTAGGAGTGGGATTTTGAGCAGTCATACTGAGTGTTGGTTCTTGCGTTGTGACTCGTCTGGTTGCCCAATCGATATTGCACTTGGTGGCTAACATCCATTTGCGCCCTATGTTTACTGTGCCTTCCATGGTACCAGCAGGCATAACCAAAAAGCTTTGAATTACGGTCCCCTTGTCATAGGCAACCGAAGTGTGCAGAATTCCTAAGACAGGGTTTTCTTCTTGTTGATACCTTGAACTTGGATAGCACTCTTGGATAAAGGTGGTTTTCCAAGTTTACACCACACGCCATATGATAGCAAATTGTGTTGAGCTCATGTATCCAATAATGCATTATACAGCACCTCCCCGTAAGGACTCTGTAAACCATCGTGTGATTCTTCCTGTGGAGCATGGTTTGTTTACCAGATACAACAATGCTTGATGATCCACATAGAAAACAAACTTGGTGGCAAGGAGGTAATAACGAAATTTCTTTACTGCATATATCATTGCCAACCCTTCTCGCTCCGTAGTGGTGTAGTTCATCTCAGCATCGTTCAACTAGCGACTGGCAAAGCGAATGGGGTAGTCTAATTTGTGTTCTCCAGGTTGAGTTAACACACACCCAATAGCAAAGTTTGATGCATCAATATGCACATGGAAGATTAAATCCCAGTTAGGCATTCGCAAGATTGGAGCACTCGCTAAGGCCTTCTTTAATAGCTCATAGGCACGGTCATATTCTTCGGTCCAAATAAACTCGATGAGAAGCTTATACAATGGTCGAGCTATCTCGGCGAAGAATAGAATAAACCTTCGATAATAACCAACGTGGCCCATAAAGTGTTGGACTCCCTTATAGTTGGTAGGTGGGGGCAATTCCAGAATGACCTTGATTTTACTCTCATCAGTGGAAATCCCATTTTTGGACACTATATGCCCTAAGATAACTCCGTGTTTAACCCAGAATTGGCATTTGAAAGGATTCAATGAGATGCGATATAATCTACATCTTTCAAATATTTTTCGTAAACACATCAAGTGCTCGTCCCAAGAGAAATGAACACAAAGATCATCTAAGAAAGCTTCACAGAAGTCCCTTAGATATTCCTTAAAGGCCGTGTTTATCAATCGTTGGAATGTTGTAGGTGCATTGGTCAAGCCAAAAGCCATGACGCGAAAGGCAAACACTCCAAACTCCGTGATAAGTGTTGTTTTAGCTTGGTCCTCGACTGCAATTGTGATCTGATTGTAACCCGAGTACCCATCTAAAAAGCTATATGCCTCCTTGCCTGCCACTCTTTCAAGCACATGTTCAGAATATGGCAAGGGATAATGATCCTTTCTGGTGGCTGCATTAACCTTTTTGAGATCAGCGCACACTCCGAGTTTCCCATTCTTCTTTGGTACGATGACTATCGGAGAAACCCATTCTGAGTGCTCAATAGGGTATATGAATCCACATTTTACAAGCTTTTCAATTTCCTCTTATACAATCTTTGCGTACTTAGGATTCATTGGGTAGGGACGTTGCTGGACTGGTTTAGCAGTGCTAATCATTGGAATCATGTGTTGCACCACCGAGGGTGGAACACCCTTCATATCATGATATGTCCAAGCAAATATGTCCTTGAATTCTTTAAGAAGCTTCTTAAGTGCAGCTTCCTCTGACTGGGTGAGGTCTTGAGCAATAAAAACTGGTTTAGACTCCTCACTCGGATCTACTAAGTCTATCTCCTTAACTACCGCAGGGCCATCGCGTAGACACCGCTACTCCCATGGGTAGGCGTTCGTTGAGCTTTTGTGTAGACCACTTTACGTTCCCCTGTGGTAAATGATTTGAAATGCTCGGGTGCGGGGTGTAAGTCTACTGGTTCTTGTTGTGCCCGGTTTTTTTCTTTTAATTCCGCCTCCTTTTGTTGCTGAGCTAACTCTTGGTTTTGCCGCCTTCTTGCAGTACGACTTAGTTTCGGCTTCTCTTCGATTTCTAATTGGGCGATGTCATGAGGTTGCGGAATACACCACATGACAATTATCCGCTAACTTCCGACGATGAGCGTCAATAGCTCCTACATAACTAAGCCATTATGCGGTGGATCTCTCCTTGTTTATTGCAGTGCGTACATTAGCTCGATAGCGTTGGCGCTTATGTCTCGTTTTCTTCTTACCAAGTTTTTGATTTTTGTTTCTGTCAGATTCGAACTCACTTGGTCGATTTTCACTTGTGTCCCCCTCACTTTCGTGGATGAACTGTAGGAGGTCACCGTCCTAGGCCTTGAGCACATTGCTTCCACATTTGGGTGAATATTTGATTCATCCCCCCATCAGGCTCAGGGTCAGTTTCTTCTTGAGATTCATACTCAGAGTTGTATTGGTCAGAATCTTCGCTGCTTTTAGTGTCAGTGGAGTTTGCCACTTTCTCGCCATCAGGAGTCAAGTGCATAACACCTATCATGTTTATTGGCACTAACGGTGGCATATCTTGCCCCTCAGGTGTTACCCAACTTGTGCCTCTATTTCCCCATGTGTCTATGGTTGCCGCTAGGTGTACCCAATCTATGTTATCCGACTCAGTCATACCCGGTAGGACATCCATATAAGGAGAATCTTTCCCATCATCAGTCTCTTTTTTGCATGTATAGCAATACCTTAATGGGGCGGAGTGAATAGTGGTATCCGATCGATTATCAATGATAACCTTGCTTCCTAAAGGATGTGCACGACCATTCTCAAGATCAACTCGAATGACAGAGTCCTGGAATTGTAGGTAGACATGGTTTTTCGACCAATCATGCACCATTTGTGCTTCCCTCATGAAAGGACATCCTAAGATCATTTGATATGACATAGGATGCTTAGAGAAATCCATTATAATGAAGGTATGTCTTACCTTGTATCCCAGAACCTTGATCTTAAGGTCCCTTAACATTCCAATAGGTTTATCTATGGTTCCATTTGCCATCTTAACCACTATGTTTGTGACTTCGAGGAGGTGAGGTCTTCCCATAGATTCCCAACAGTTTTTAGTCACAATGCTCATGCCAACACCACCATCAAGGATTCCCTTTAGAGTTAATCCCTTGGTAGTAATGGGGAGGGTGGCATTAGATTCATCACCTTCAAAGTATTGTCTCAACTTGTTCACAGGTATTTCAATGACCGAGTCTTCATCTAGGTTGGGTTGTAGATCCCAATGTTCCCCTTCATCTTGAAGCGTATTTGCAAATTGTGGTAGTCCCGCCTTTAGTTCTCCATTGAGAAATGCCCGAAGAGCTAAGAATAGCTCAGGATCTTCGTATAATTTGGATATGATCGTGGTTCTGATTTCAGAGGACATGAAATCCATTAGCTTAGACACATTCAACGGTACTTTTTGAGACATCACCCCTTGACTAGGGACTGGTGAAGATGGAATTACTTCCTCTTCGATGGGGTTAGGCATTCCCTCACTAAACATTCTTTCAAGCAAAAAGGGTGTTTTCCCACTTCCTGATGTCCTATCCTCACTTTCTTCCCGAATGATACTAGGTATAGCTAACGGTTTATGGTTCCTGTAAGGCTGAACTTACGTAGGAAACACTGTGTCTGGAATTTTGATTTTTCTCAGGTTTGGCTCCAGTTCTCTTTGTGTTTCTTCCACCAAACCCCTTAAGTGTTGCACTTGTTCAATCTCCTCAACTGGGTTTGGGTAAGTTCCAATCTTTTTCTTGAGGGTTTTTGGCCCACGTGGCTTGTCTTGGGGAGTCTCAGTCAGTTTGGGTGGCCGAGAGGGCATTAGCTGACTTGGTTGTGGGGCCGAGGGAGTTTCCTTTTGTTTCCCCTGATTTATGTATTCACTTGATTCTCCCTTGTTGAGCTCCTCAGTGGGATCCTCCCTTAAGGTAGTGGCTTTGGTCCCCATGGTTTCTATTGAATCAGAATCATCTTCAGGATCATTCATATACGTGGGGTCGTCTCCTGTCCCTATGTTAGTCTTTGAACTAGGCTTGGAGCTCGTGGCATTAAGCGATCTCTTCCGCGCCATGTTTTCTTTTTCTTTGCTCGAGCAATTGATGCAGTATCCCTCTCTTCGAGAATGTAGTTTTGATTTTGAAGCATTGACTGTGTAACTACATTCGCGGGTATGACAGGTATGGTTCCTCGTGCTTGGTTGTTGATCTCAACCAAATTCAATGGCGTAATCTTGGGTGCATTAGGATTATGTGGACATTGAGCAATCAAATGATCTATGCCACAACGATTACATGTAAGTACCGGCATTCCCGATGTGCTCCCTTGATTTGGTTGCGTCTGAGTAGCGATCTTTTGTAGCCTATTAGGGCACTCCGCTACACGATGCAGTCCACCACACTCGTAGCATTGAAGAGGTGGTCTCCTCGCCAAGGTATTAAGGTTTTTCCCTCTTGTGGCAAGAGCAGTCGCTTGATATACAGGCTTGACTTGCCCGAAATGATCCTCCATGTAGTACTGGGGAGTCATTTCAAACGTATCAATCCCGTATGGAGCAGTGGGGTCTATCTCCTCTTCATAATCCCCACACGCACTATGTGACTCACAACCCATCTGGTTTATTGGGGTAATCCTTGGATGTGGAGGTTGTGGTCCTAGCACTGGCGGTGGTAACGGCACAGGCTGGACTACATTCGGATTCCTTGGAACTATGTGCTGTGACGGTTGCTCGATAGGCTGTGCAGGCATTAGCGTGGGTACTTGAGGTGTGTTTGACCAGGCTAGTGGTGCCTGATTTGCCAACATTCGCTTAAGTACTATGCAATCTTTAGATTGATGGCCATACTTACCACATGCATTGCAATTCCCATTGAATTTGACTCTGAATGTGGGACATTCACTCGTGCTATGTGGTCCTAAGCAAACCGAACACCATTGTTGCTCTCTTCTTGGGTACATATGGCTATTTTGAGGAGCTCGATTACCCCTAAAGTATTCTTGGAGAGCCTTAGTAAGGTCGGTCCACAGACATTTCAGATATCTTGGGCTCCTTGGCAATAGGTTTTATCATCATTGGCTCGTGCCCAGATACTTGCGAACTAACAGATTTTGTCTCCGAAGACACCTTTTTACCTGCAATCATCAAGTTGTCTTCTAATTGGATTGCATTGGCAGTGACTGCTTCCCACGTTGTAAGACCTCTAATGACTAGGCCATTGATATGTCCTCGTGGCGCAATCCTCGGATGAATCTATCGAGCAGTTGGTTATTATTGAAGCGCTCATCGGGAGTGCAGCGAGAATTTAGATGCTTCAATCGACTTATAAAGTCTCTCACTGACTCCCCTTCCTCGCGTTCAGCTTTTTGGAGTTGAGATGCTACTCCCCAAAGCACACCCTCACGTATGTATTCTTTCAAGAACAATCTCTTGAGAGTGGGGTAGTGAGTGCGCTCTTCAACCCTTAAGGTTCGATACCAATCTCCGGCCTTCCCACTCAAGGTTAAGCCTAAGGCTTTACACTTATGCAGCTCATTGTGCTCTTCCAAGGAATCACACACGTGTTCAAAGACTTCAATGTGCTTCCTAACATCCTCGTTACCACTGAAGTTTTGAGTGAGCTTAGCCACTTGTACTGCCTTGCTTCTAGGTTCTCTCTCAGGCATGCCCCGCATGTTTTCCACAATAGATCGTCCGATCGTCTGAGCAAACGCTGCGAGATCACCTAGGTGAGCAGGCATAGCTGGTGGAGGCACTTCTGGGATAGCCTGGCTGATAGGAGTTGGCGTTGGTCTGGGTATGTTGGCAAATGACATAGGATATGATATGTGACTAGGCCTAGCTCCTCTTGGATAAGGGTTGTGATAAGGCAGTCGTGGAGCATACGCCATTGGCATACTAAGAGGCGTAGGAGCTACATGAGCATGAGTAGCGATAGGTACATATGGTCGATAGGCACTGGCACGCACTGTTGTATGTACTGTTCCACTAGGTAGCGGTGTCATACTAACTACAGCGGTAACAGGTACACTTTCCGTTATGCTCATCATTGGGGTAGGCATTGTGGATTCCTTAATGAGACTCCAGGCGAAACAACATATGAAGGGTCTATGGGACTCACCGAGGGAGTCTCCACCAATTGTGATAGGGTTGGTTGTTTGGCCTTGCTTGTATCCAAAAATCTCATAGGGCCAGTGGAACCTAAGTTCACTCCCCTATTTTGCCTCTCAATTTGGATAATTCTATGAATAACCTCACATATCATTTGTTGTTGCTCCTCTAGATTAGTGGCGCTAGATGTAGATCGTAGGACTTCTAACCAACCTACATGGTATGTGTAGCCCGTGTATAGGTCAGTTAGAGTCTCTGTGTGTAGATCATATTCCCAATTTTTATTGAGAAATATCCCATCCAGACTTGGTGTGCCAAACGGTTCTCTTGAAGTGGACGCAATGTCACTTGTTATGGATTGGCTTCTAGGGACCTCTACTTTAGGAGGCGCGTCGGAAGGTGGTAGCTCAGTATGGCCCTCATTAAACGAAGTGGGTAGAATATCCACATGGACACTCTTTGGGAGGGTAGGGTCTACATGAGATGTGAATGGTGAATCCACTACCCCTCCTTCTTCATTTACTTCGCTTGTCGCATGTTCAGAGCATGTAGCTCTACTAAAGGTCTCTATTAGACGACTAAACATGCTAGATCCGGGTTGTGGGGCCCAAACTGGCATGTTTTGGCTTGTCTCCTCAGGGTTCTTGGTAGGGTGCCCTTCCATGGCTTCTGAGTTAGAGGACGAGTCACTATCCACTATTCGTGGATCTTGGGTTGCACTCCCTTGGGTTCCAGCCGAAGGCCAAGATGCCAACGTGGAGGGATGGTGTGAGCCTGCATGAACTGAAACGCTTTCTAGTGGCTCAGGCTCTAGTACCCGACCAGAGCGTAGATGCATGTGACGTGGGTACCCTACGGGCATTGGTAACTACCCTTGAAGTCCACACAAGTGATTTCTTAGGTGTTTCACACCCCGTTTTTACTTGTTTTTGTATTGTTTTTAACTCGTTTCTAACCCCCTTACTTATGGTCGAACCTGAACTAGGGCGTGTGATAGCTCGAAACGAGCGTATCGTTTAAAGGGTCCTAGCGTGCTTTACAGCACAGTGTTCACCTATCCAGAGCTCCTGTGGTCCTTAAAACAGTCTGTTTCCTTGTGGGGGAAAGGGTGAAGGTCTATTTGCTTGTGGAGGAAAGGGTGAAGGCTTTATCCCACATGCTCACTCCTTGGGGAGTGGGCTACATATAGGGCTCAACTTCCCATAAGCTCTCACTTGAAAGAAAGCTATGGAGGCTCACTCTCCTATATATATATATCAAAAGACCGAGACCGAGGCCGGGGTCGGGGTCAATTGGGGGTTTTTCTTTTCAAAAAATTTTTCTCCAAATAAAAAATCTTTCCTCTCCACACGTTTGGTTTTTTTCTTTAAAAAAAGTTAATTTTTTTTATTTTTATATACATATTTTTTTTCAAAATTAATTTTTTCTTTTTTTTTTGGTTTGGGATAAGTTTTCTAGGGTTTCTTTCTAGGGTACACAGCACAAGCCTGGGGATTCAGAAATCCCCCCTCACACGCAGAAAACCAGAGAACAGAACGCACGCAGAATGGAAAAATAACAAAAGAAGTAGAATTCCAGAAGACAAATTGCAGAAACAAATTGCAAAACACGGAAACACCTCAACAACAAACACACAATCGCCTTTCCTATAGTGTAAATTTCACTTCACGCAGCAGCCCAAGCTGCAAACTGGAGCTTGGTGCAGGGCATCTCCCCGACAGCGATGCCAAAAATGTGCGCTTTTACCGCACAGTTCGTAGCTAGGGACTTGCCGGACACCGTATGCGAGCCACAAATGGCTGCAAGCATACAACCAGGAAAGCAAGCTCAAACAGAATGCAAGGGTGTGTCACTCACCGCTCTAACTGCCGCCGTGAAGGATTCCCGCATCGCAGCAGTGAGAAGGAGGAGCCGCCATCGCCGCTCTACCGCCTCGCCGCCGCCGTGCCGCTACACAGTGCTCGATTGCTCTCTCTCTCTCTCTCTCTCTCTCTCTCACACACACACACACCACGCAGGAGAAGGAAACCAAGGAGATAAGGCAAGAGCACTCTTGTATTCAACACATGAGAATGAGAGTTTTAGGGTTACATTTGGCTCTTATAGGTGACTTGGCCGTTCACACATGGGCGTCCATACATGGCCGACCGATCCTAACCCTTATCCTATTGATATTCAAGGTGCGCCTCTCATCGACGATCACCCAATCCCTTTGTCCTTAACATATGGTGCCGACAAGCCCGGCCCATGACTCAGAATATTTAAATTAATGACATAAAACATAGTACGTCTCAATGTCCATCATAGGTTAACACAATCTAAGAAGATGCTTGGATCAAATATAAAGCTCTCAGGATCGGCATCATATGCTCCAAGAAAGATATAATCTATGTGCATAAGCTCTCCTACGAGGCCTCACCTCCGGAAAGCCATCACTGCTCTCATGTGTAAGTGTGACTGCTCCAACATATGAACTATATCCACACAAACGATACCAGGAAAGCCATCAATGGTGTCTATATATGATAACGCTCCCCTTAAATTATCAATCTCCATCACTGCATCTAAGAAGATGCCTGGATCAAATATAAAACTCTCAAGATCTGCATCATATGCTCCAAGAAAGATCTAATCTATGTGCATAATCTTGCCTCTCCTACGAGGCCTCACCTCAATAAAGTCATCACTACTCTCATGTATAAGTGTGACTGCTCAAAAATATGAATTATATCCACACGAACACTACTAGGAAATCTATGAGAACTAGGAGTAGTGGACGAATCATGAACTCTTCCACATGTGAAAGAGTGAATGCTCAAACACATGAACTAGATCCACACGAATGCTACGAGGAAATCTATGAGAGCTAGGAGTAGTGGACAAATCATGAATGCCTCCACATGTGAAAACCCTATGAGTAGCCTAATACATCTGAAACAAGAATGATCCTCATGGTCTAACATATGCTCATAGGTATCCCATGAACCCACATGTGATGTATCACTAACCTTGTGTGTAACAATGGATGCATCACTAATCACATACTCATGGTGGTGGGCATCCAATGCATCATCAATCATGATCCTCTAATCGACCCTCATAATCCAATGCATCATCAATCTCACGATCCTCTAATCGACCCTCATAATCTATTGCATCCAAATGATCCATAGGAAGATAGGTAGGCATAATAGGTATCCTCAACCATAATTGTAAGATTCCTCCCTCTAGCTTTTGAGGTGTACAGGTGTAAGAACCTCCCTTCTGATCTTATAATTATTCCCCTCTCTGAAATAAAAGAAAGATCCTGTTTTGGCCTGGAGAGAGAAAATGTCTAGAGGGAGGTAATCCAAAATTGAGATATTTTCGGATATAAAAATCCTCCTAGTGTTTAAAATGGTTTCCCCTGAAACAAAAATTCAAAAAGAACTTTCCAATGTGCAATTGGAATTAATTGAAAATAGGTATAAAGGACCTTAGCCTAAGGGTCTAGATTTTCAAAAAAACTCGATTATGGTCCAATTAAGGTTCCTATGGGCCAATAGGATCAATCCAAGTGTGGGGAGGAGATAAATCCAATTTATAAAAGAAAAATACCCAAAAATGAGTAAATGCCCACATAAGATGAAGAGTTAATTGAGTACAGCGTTTATTAGTAAAAAACTATGAATATTACTAAAAAAATGAGATATTTTGGGTATAATGATACATTTTTAACACCTTGGTAAGGAGAAGGGGGCTCTTCAAGGAGGCGCCTATTTCACATGTGTGGAGGAGTTTTAAACTAAAAAATAATAAGATATTTTTATCTCTCCTCTCTCCTGGATCAAACCAAATAAAAAAGGGAGCCAAACTGGTCCAAATCTTGTCCAAATTCAGCCAAACTGAACCTAGAAAATTCTAGAAACTAGTTGGACTTGGTTAAAGGCCTCCCTCACCTACTATAAATAGACTCTTAGCCCTTTGTTAAAAAAAATATGTGAACTATACCATGCCAATATTATTATGAAATAATGATATTTTTTATTATCCTCTAAAAATCCTCTATAATTTGGAGAGAATGGAGTTTCTCTCTCTCTTCAACCTTCTTTGGAGTCTTCATCAACATACTAAACCAATTGATTAGTTGGGGGCCTCTCCTTAGACTAAAGAATCAAGCAAAATAAGTGGTAAAGTGTGATTTATGGTGTTTTTCTTAATCTCTAAATGTTTCTCAGTTCTCAACCCCTCTCAAGCTTGAAAAGTATTCAATTGAATGGCTCTTTAATGCAATTGAAGCTCTTTAATGAATTTTGGTAATTAAACACATAAAGTTTACATTTATGCTTAATTTAAAATATTTTCTAAGCATATTTCTCTCTCCCCCAAAGAATGGTCATTCCTATGACCTATTCTATATTCAATTAATGCTTCTCATGGAGAAATTCTCTATTCACAAATCAAACTCTAGGCTTGTGAAACTAGAGGTTTAAGAAAATGGTTTTTATACTTATATGCTTGAAAAATATGGTAATATTATGGGATAAATCCATAAATTGGATTTAATGCTAAAAGATAGTTATACTATCATAATTATTTTACTATGTCTTATTCTTTTCATAAAAATTAAAAATTGCCAGTAATAGCAGCGGAGCTATGGCAAAATTTTTAAGAAATTGATGCATAATTCATTCTTATGCATAACGTGAAAAGAGGACTTCCTATCATATTCTAGGATTGAATATCCTAGGTTAAAAGAATGGTTTTTGTCACATTCAATGGAAAACTAATTTTTAGGTTTATGTGTAATTAAATAATTAAGAAATGAGAAAATTATGGTAATTATATTTAATGATAAAAGAGGAATTTCTATGACAATTGGAATTCAATCATTTAGATGGGAAAAGAGAAATTCCTAGCATATTGGAATTATTGGATATTTTATTTAAATTCAAAGATAAATTTTAGATAAATTCATTTTATCTATGAGAAATATTTAAATGGTTAAAGAGAAATTCTTATGACATTTGGAATTAAATCATTTAGATGGAAAAAGAGAAATTCCTAGCATATTGAAATTATTGGATATTTTATTTAAATTCAAAGATGAATTTTAGATAAATTTATTTTATCTATGAGAAATATTTAAATGGTAAAAGAGGAATTCCTATGACATTTGGAATTCAATCATTTAGATGGGAAAAGAGAAATTCCTAGCATATTGGAATTATTGGATATTTTATTTAAATTCATAGATGAATTTTAGATAAATTTATTTTATCTATGAGAAATATTTAATGGTAAAAGAGGAATTCCTATGACATTTGGAATTCAATCATTTAGATGGGAAAAGAGAAATTCCTAGCCTATTGGAATTATTGGATATTTTATTTAAATTCAAAGATGAATTTTAGATTAATTTATTCTATCTATGAGAAATATTTAAATGGTAAAATAGGAATTCCTATGACATTTAGAATTCAATCATTTAGATGGGAAAAGAGAAATTCCTAGCATATGGAATGAAATTAATGGATATTTTATTTTTGATTAATTTATTTTATGAGAAATATTTGATGATAAAAGGGGAATTCCCATGATAATTGAGGTCCAAGAAATCAAATGAGAAAAACAAAAATTTTTAGTATAATTCAATTTATGATTATTTATCAAAAGTGAAAATATGGGTAGAATTGATTTTTGTAAATCCCATGAATTCTTCTATTCCAAAAGAGGAATATTGAATATAATTCATTTGAGAAATTGAGAAAGAATATGGAAATAGTCGTCGAGAAAAAGAACCTTTATCTAGGTCAAGCAATTGGCAAAAATTTAGAAAAAGTCCCATTATCGGTATCAAAGTAGTAAAAACTACTAAATGGGAATAGGATGTGAATAGATGTGATGTAAATGGGATGCAATAGGATGTGAATGGATGTGATAAGATGAAAATGGGATGCGATAGGATGTGAATGGATGTGATAAGATAAAAATAAGATGCGATAAGATGTGAATGGGATGTGATAGGATGTGGTGTGATGAAAATGAATGGGGATAAGATGTGAAGTAAATGGATGTGGATGACAATGATGAGATGAGATTGAGATGAGAGGATATGTGAAAGGGTGAGATGGTACATGAATGTGGATGTGGATGTAGATGTGTATGTGAAAGAATGGATGTGGATGTGTATGTGAAAGAATGGATGTAGATGTGTATGTAAAAGAAGGGCTATGGATGTGTATGTGAAAGAATGGATGTGGACGTGTATGTGAAAGAATGGATGTGGACGTGTATGTGAAAGAAGGGATGTGGATGTGTATGTGAAAGAATGGATGTGGATGTGTATGTGTATGTGAAAGAAGGGATGTGGATGTGTATGTGAAAGAATGGATGTGGATGTGGATGTGTATGTGAAAGAATGGATGTGTGTGTGGATGTGAATGTGAATGTGGATGTGGATGTAGATGTGTATGTGAAAGAATGGATGTGGATGTGTATGTGAAAGAAGGGATGTGGATGTGTATGTGAAAGAATGGATGTGGATGTGTATGTGAAAGGATGTGATGTGATATAAAGGGATGTGGATGTGTATGTGAAAGAATGGATGTGGATGTGTATGGATAGATCTGGGTAGTCGTACATGTGAACGATTGGATGGATGTGGATGAATGAGATGAGATGTGTATGAATAAGACATGATGTGGATAGATGTGATGTGATGTCATGTGGATAGAATGTATGGGATGGGATGGTGATGAGA
The DNA here is from genome assembly GCF_041138505.1 of Cibotium barometz. NCBI lineage: Eukaryota > Viridiplantae > Streptophyta > Polypodiopsida > Cyatheales > Cibotiaceae > Cibotium > Cibotium barometz. Next base: position 65,175,943 of record NC_141049.1, read on the forward strand.
ATGAATGTGATGAATATGAATGAATGTAATGTGATGGATGTAAATAGATGTAATGTAAATGAATGTGATGGACATGAATAGATGTGATGTGATGTGAATCGGGATGTGAATGAATAAGATGTGATGTCATGTGAATGAATAAGATGTGATGTCATGTGAATCAGGATGTGAATGAATGAGATGTGATGACATGTGAATCAGGATGTGAATGAATGAGATGTGATGTGAATGGATGAAATGTGAATCGGGATGTGAATGAATGAGATGTGATGTGAAATGGATGTGATGTAAATTGGGATAGATGTGAATGGATGTGAATGGATGATATGTGATGTAAATTGGGATAGATGTGAATGGATGATATGTGATGTAAATTGGGATAGATGTGAATGGATGATATGTGATGTGAATAAATATGATGTGATGAGATGTGGATATGGGTAGATGCGAGTGGATGAGATCTGATGAGGATAAATGAAGAAAGATGTGATGAGATGAAAAATGTTGTGATGAGAATGGGAATACATATGAAATGGATGTGGATTGATGTGAAACAATGTGGAAAGACGAGAGTTCGTTATAGAAACTGTAAATGGCCTGTTTTTAAATGTTTGTTTTATGTCAAGAATGCTGGGGAAGCATTTTGACCATCTTGTGAATGAGGTCGTGGAGACCTAAATGATAAAGTTGCAACAGTTGACAGAGAGTCATCGGAGGACGTCTCGTGTAGCAAGGTCGGCCGAGGTCTTGACCAGCCTCAGCTCGATTTAAATGGTGAGCTCCGGTACGATGGATGAGGGACCAAGGAAGCGGCCTATGAGTAAAGCGCTAGGTGACCCTGCGAAGAATCCTAGAGGGTGCTGACCATACGGTGCTCGGGCTCTGGGTCGTCGAAGATACCCACACGTGCGTCGAGGAAGATAATGGAACAAGGGGTTAGAGTTGTTTTTTGAAACCGGGCATGGATCTGGTTGATTGACCTTGCTGGTCCTCAACGGATGAGTCCATGGCTCTTTTATATGGATCTGTTGGTTGATCTTGCTAATCTTCAATGGAGATTCCATTTTGATTTTTATAAGTGAATATATTTTCGGGTACTATGAGCTAGGAACTATCAAAAAGGCCCCTGAGTGGATAGGTGGTGAGCATTCTCGTTGCCAATGATGCCATACATACACCGATGAAGGAATGATTGGAAATTAGGATTCAACCGGATGTTTTGGAGGATTATGATCAATGACACTATGGTTTCATTAAATGATTGTTTTAAAGACAGCTAAATCTGTAAAAAAGGCAATTTCATATTGGGTGTGTAAGTGGTGTGACTAGTTTTAAGTTTGCATGAATATCCAGCTAGGGGGCCTGGGAACTCTTTTCCCTGGTACCCGGGACAAAACCTAACCAAATTCCTAATTAGATCCCATCACTACAGTTGTTGGGCGGTTGGCCAACCCATGGGATTGGATGGGGTAGGCTGGACTGATGGATTCCCAAAATGAGACTCAATTCTATTATGGCACGATAGATGAAGTAAATCTCGGATAAAAATTGTTCTATGGAAAAGAATCAACGGCTATGCCTCTCTCAATGAGGAAAAAAGCGTTGGTCTCTATGATCCAAGTGCAAGTTCCTTCCTTGATCTGATCGAGTGTCTTTATAGGTTCGGTCGGATCAGTTTGGTTAGTGATGACCTTGACTACGTTAGAGTAAAAATATCCTGGAGGAATCGCCCGTGCTTTCCGGGCGGGGGAAGTTTTTCCGGGTTCGCAAAGAGTGCTACTCCCACTGTTAGCACCCCCGAATTCGTTGCGCAGAGGGGGCGGGGATCTTTCAGCTGGTATCAGAGCGAATCGGCTAAAGTAGATCAACCGAGAAACCAAAAATGTCAAAAATTTATGAAGTTGCAGTAAAAGGTTGTAATTGTGTGATGAAATTCATACAAATTGATATTCAGAATGAAGATTTGTAAATAGGTAATTGGGTCTTCAAATGGAAGTACCGCAATTGTATGGAATCCTTGACTTGCTTGAGACCTAGACATGATGGTATTTACCTTATGATTCCAAGGACCGTGACTACCCGTATATACCGAGGGTATAACTGTAGCTCTTTACTAGCAGTATATACAAGTAAACCTAAGACCTTGAAATTATAAGCAAAAATGCTATCTAGATGATGAATTCGAATGTGGTTGATATGATTTTAAAACTCTGGTTGAGAACTGATGAGTTGATTTGGATTCTGATTGAAAAATGATGATTCATGAATTTTGGTTGAAAAGCGATAAGCTGAGCAAAACCACAATGAGGAGAATGAATGGGACGAGTCCCTGTGATGATGTTCGTAACTGGAATGACGATAATGACTTTAGCAAATCACTATGAGATTAGTGGATTGTGCTGACAGATTGCTACTGTTAGTGGATTATGCTGACAGATTGCTACTATTAACACTTGACCTAGTGGACCACTAATCACTATGAGATTAGTGGATTGTGCTGACAGATTGCTACTGTTAACACTTGACCTAGTGGATCAAGCTAAGGGATGACAAGATATGAATGATATGATCTGAATGAATTGTTATCTGATGATGAATTCTATATAAGGGATCTTTATCCCAAGATTCTGTTGGGTTTACCAGACTATAAGGAACCCTAGAATCAGTTGGATCTTAAGGAAAAGAGTTGTCCTCTAGTTTGCGAGATGAGGACATCTCGCGTTTTTTAAGTGGGGTAGGATGTAAGATTCCTCCCTCCAGCTTTTGAGATGTACAGGTGTAAGAACCTCCCCTTTTGATCTTATAATTATTCCCCTCTTTGAAATAAAAGAAAGATCCTGTTTTACCCTGTTTTGGCCTGGAGAGAGAAAATGTATAGAGGGAGGTAATCCAAAATTGAGATATTTTTGTGTAATTGAGAAAATGTTTCTCGGTTCTCAACCCCTCTCAAGCTTGAAACGTATTCAATTGAATGGCTCTTTAATGCAATTGAAGCTCTTTAATGAATTTTGGTAATTAAACACATAAAGTTTATATTTAGGCTTAATTTAAAATGTTTTTAAAGCATATTTCTCTCTCCCCCAAAGAATGGTCATTCCTATGACCTATTCTATATTCAATTAATGCTTCTCACGAATAAATTCTCTATTCACAAATCAAACTCTAGGCTTGTAAAGTTAGAGGTTTAAGAAAATGGTTTTTATACTTATATGCTTGAAAAATATGGTAATATTATGGGATAAATCCATAAATTGGATTTAATGCTAAAAGATAGTTATACTATCATAATTATTTTAATGTCTTATTCTTTTCATAAAAATTGAAAATTGCCCCAGTAATAGAAGCAGAGCTATGGCAAAAATTTTAAGAAATTGATGCATAATTCATTCTTATGCATAATGTGAAAAGAGGACTTCCTATCATATTCTAGGATTGAATATCCTAGGTTTAAAGAATGGTTTTTGTCACATTCAATGGAAAACAAATCATGATCATCATCTGCCATGCACATCAACAACACAAAGATCATGACCATGCATCATCCAACCATCCTGAAACTCCTGGATAAGTCATACATGTGGTGAATTCATGTGGCATTTCCCACATCCTAAAACACCTCCAAGATGCATAAAAATCCTTGGTCTCGGCCAAATCTCCCATCATACACCAAAAACTTCTTGATGATGTCGACGTGTGAACAATGTCCACAAAAAGCACAAGGTGTGTGAACTAGGGACAATGGACAATGGATGGACAAAGAGTGTGAACAAGTTGAGTAAAGGTCAAGAGATGTGGGTGGACAAGACCAATGTTAATAGACCAATTGTTTAGAGAGACTGAGAGCTTTTGAAAAGCTCAATGATGGATTCAAGGGTGCTTGTAGCATCATGTGGGAGCAGGAAAGGGATCTATGCAAAGCTTTAATAATGAGAGGCAACAGGCTATATGAAAATTGAGGTTTCATGCAAAGAGAGGGAAGTGCAATTTTTGTGGTCCAATACCCAAATTTTAATCGGTAATTACTCATCACTCGGATATTGGTTTCTAAAATTGATCATATGTCTAGGAAGCTCTTTATATGCTCTTTCCAATCATGTAACTAATTTCTTAATCCTTTACTTCATTGATGATTAGAATTTCTCCCAAAGTTGCTAACTTTTAGGCGAATTTTGGCAATTTTATAGTCTTGTAGTAAAATGCTCATAACTTTTCGCTCGGTTATCCATTTTTGAAAGTTTTTATATAGGCGCGAAGCTCTCTTCTAGCTCTACGCACCTATATAATCCTCTTTTGCACAGTCTATATGGATTTAAAACTGTAATTCTCTGTGTATCTCTGTTTTTATAGAGTTTTGGCCATTCTTTCTTCTTAATAATGATTGATTCCTCTTAATCTCTTATCAAAAAGCAAATCCCATGTGTCTTATCCTCTTACAAGTGATTGCTATATTCATTTGCTTTAATATGTTCCGACCAAATCATCCAATTCGAACGGATGAACCTTACCAATGTTCCCCGTATGTTTCCGTTCACATAATCCTGAGTCGGAAGATTTTCTTCCAACAAAGAATCGCCCTCTTGTTTGGAGCTGCAAGACTGGCAGAAATTCTTGCTTCTCCGGAGCCTTTTATCTTTCCTTCCATGAATTATGATCTCACCTTTGATGTGTATATCTTTATCTTAACCTAGGGAAAGAAAGGGAGGTGAGGAGGCTGTGAGGTTTCATACAAGTGTGTTTTGATTCTAAGAAGTGACCGAAGTCCAAACCCCAACTTCGTGTCACACTACTTGGCCACACTTAGCCAATTGCCCCTTAACTGTGTATAAACACTTCCCTAGTGCGCACCACCACATGTTCTCATGCTTTGGCCATGCTGACTCCCACACTGAACCCCGCTCGTGCCATGTCCAGATGGTTGAGCTCTCTAGGCTCCCAAAACTACTGCTGTCATGACAATAATGATAAGGTGGAAGTATGTCTACGTGGTCTTGAGCCACAATACAAGGCATTCAAGACATCTATTCAGACTCGAGAGAATATTCCTAACTTTACAGATCTGGTGTCAATGTTGATCATTGAAGAAAAGAGTTTGGGTGAAGACCAGGCTTCACAAAACAAAGGCAGTTCGGAGCAACATGCCTTCTACACAAGTACAGGTATAGGATGAGGTAGAGGTAGAGGTCGAGACTATGGCTCAACATGTAATTAAAATTATGGCCAGCAACAACAGTCCCATGAATCACAACAACAACACATAGGTGGAAGAGGCCAGTTCAGAGGCAGGGAGAGTAGAAGAGGTCATGGAAATTGGCAAAGGCAACAAAATGATACGCGAGGTTATTTTATCGTGGTAAATCTAGGCATGTGCAGGCAGATTGCTGTTGAAATATACAAGTGAATAGGGTGTGTGTGCGGGAACAGCCCTTGGCTAGAGGCTATAATAGAGAATCTGTAAATGTGAGAGAACCTATGAAAAGGTGAAAAGAATCTACTGGGAGAGAATAAAGGGTAGCATGAGGAAATTTAGGAGGTGTGGAGATATTCTGGGAGAGTTGGAGAGAATCAAGGAGATATTCTGGGAGAGTTGGAGAGAATCAAGCAAAAGAGGTGGAGTGAATCAAGGAGAAATCAGTGGGATTGGATGCTTGGATGTAAACTCTATAAATTCAGGCATTGGCCTAATGAGAATTTGTTGGTTTTTGATTATCCATGCCTACATTAAGCTATCAGCTCACTAATCTCTTGTTAATGATGTTGATTCTAGCATTTGATCCACCATAGCTCCACATTGCTATAATTTTAACATGGTACCAGAGCCTAGCCTAGAATCCATCAATTTGTGAGCCCATTATCTTGCTAATCACCTAGCTAATTAGGATTAGTAGCTAATTAATATTTTTACCTCTTTTTTCAACTAACCTCTGCACCCCCAGCCAGTGGAGGGGCTTGATCTCCCTCCAAGAGAAACATTGGCTCAAAAGCTTTCAGCCATAGCTAGCCATACTCATTGGGCTCCAGCCCATTCAAGAATTTTGCCAAACCGCCAAGTGCAGCTCACGTTTTTTGCTAATTTTCCAACGCTTCTTTTTCTAAAGAAAATGGAGATCTTGTCTTCCACAGATCAATGGCTCTAATTCCTCTTGGCCCTGGGGGTTTTCAAGGGTGCTCTACAAGCTGGTGAAGTCAGAATTTGATTTGATCAAGTCTACAGTGAGATCCAAGCTCTTCATCAAATCTGCAGAGGTGACTTTGGTAAAACAGAGATTAAGCATTCAATGTTTGGTCAAATCTTGTGTTTCTTGGCTTAATCCTCTACTAGACCAATTGCTATTGATGGCCTTGAAAGGATTTGAGCTCATTTGAACTCTAAGGCCTCATATCTGGGCTCCCCGCATACTCTATTTTTTGCACACAAAATAGAGGATTAATTTGCTAATCAATGAATTAATCAATACTAATCACTATATTTTGATGCAATTGAGGGTTCAAATTAACCATTAGGTATCTGATACAGATCCCTATAACTTCAGATTGCAATTCGGAGATGGTTTGATACTCCAACCATTCCGTACAAATTGGTTACCCTTGATTTAATGTAATTTTTGGTAAAATTGGTAAAATTATGCTAATAAATTTGTGGTAATCATCATTTTGCATTTACCCCTTGGTTAATGCCTGCAAATCACACTCAAATTCAAGATTATTCACAGTCAAAGTTGCATTTGGGAATGTACATAAGAATGAATGCTATATGCATTATGTATTGGGCACATTACATCAATGTAAAAATGGGATCAGACACTACCCTTGTCCTCCTCAATAAGGTAAGAGGCAAGACCTCCCGCATAGATTTGGGTTTGCATTGCATAATGACACAAGATAAACATCAAAAGCCCAAAAGAACTATCAACAAAACATTAAAACATGTTGCTCACATGGAGCAAGAACTGACGGACAAGCTCATGACCCCAGCCATGAAAGAAGAAGAACATCTCTTTCCAAGAGGAAGATCCACACCAAGAAGAAGAGCTAGAGGAAGCATTGAAGGAAGACATGGACACGTGAAGAGAAGCTGCCACAACAAGAAGACTGAAAGAAGAGGAAGACATGGACACGTGAAGAGAAGCTGCCACGGCAAGAAGACTGAAGACAAGAGAAGATGTGAGGCTCCAAGAAGTGAGGAGCCATGTGAAAATCTCAGAGAGAGAGAGAGAGAGAGAGAGAGAGAGAGAGAGAGAGAGAGAGAGAGAGAGAGAGAGAAACCCCACAACCCAATGTAACCTGCCCCAACAGAGTAAAACCACCTCTGAGCCACCGATGATGCAGGCCATGTTGGTAGATGTGTGTATGAGCACTTTAGTCAAGGTCAGGGGCACTTGTAGTAGCCTTGGACACAGAGAGAGAGAGAGTGTCAAGCACTATGAGTTTAGGGACTTGAGGCACTGGTCGCAGACTATCAAGTAAGAAGGAAACTTGGTATAGGGTCCAGGTGTGCTAGGAGTATTCACTTGAGGGGAGGTGTTGAAATATACAAGTGAATAGGGTGTGTGCGGGAACAAGCCCTTGGCTAGAGGCTGTAAAAGAGAATCTGTAAATGTGAGAGAACCTATGAAAAGGTGAGAAGAATCTACTGGGAGAGAATAAAGAGTAGCATGAGGAGATTTAGGAGGTGTGGAGATATTCTGGGAGAGGTGGAGAGAATCAAGCAAAAGAGGTGGAGTGAATCAAGGAGAAATCAGTGGGATTGGATGCTTGGATGTAAACTTTATAAATTGAGGCATTGGCCTAATGAGAATTTGCTGGTTTTTTATTATCCATGCCTACATTAAGCTATCAGTTAATTGCTCACTAATCACATCTTAATTATCATCTAATCTCTTCTACATTAAGCTATCAGTTAATTGCTTATTAATCACGTCTTAATTATCATCTAATCTCTTGTTAATGATGTTGATTCTAGCATTTGATCCACCATAGCTCATCACATTGCTGTAATTTTAACATGGTATCAGAGCCTAGCCTAGAATCCATCAATTTGTGAGCCCATTATCTTGCTAATCACCTAGCTAATTAGGATTAGTAGCTAATTAATATTTTTACCTCTTTTTTCAACTAACCTCTGCACCCCCAGCCAGTGGAGGGGCTTGATCTCCCTCCAAGAGAAACATTGGCTTAAAAGCTTTCAGCCATAGCTAGCCATACTCATTGGGCTCCAGCCCATTCAAGAATCTTGCCAAACCGCTAAGCACAGCTCACGTTTTTTGCTAATTTTCCAACGCTTCTTTTTCTAAAGAAAATGGAGATCTTGTCTTCCACAGATGCAATGGATCTAATTCCTCTTGGCCCTGGGGGTTTTTAAGGGTGCTCTACAAGCTGGTGAAGTTAGAATTTGATAGAGGATTAATTTGCTAATCAATGAATTAATCAATACTAATCACTATATTTTGGTACAATTGAGGGTTCAAATTAACCATTAGGTATCTGATACAGATCCCTATAACTTCATATTGTAATTCGGAGATGGTTTGATACTCCAACCATTCCGTACAAATTGGTTACCCTTGATTTAATGTAATTTCTGGTAAAATTATGCTGATAAATTTGTGGTAATCATCATTTTGCATTTACCCCTTGGTTAATGCCTGCAAATCACACTCAAATTCAAGATTATTCACAGCCAAAGTTGCATTTGGGAATGTACATAAGAATGAATGCTATATGCATTATGTATTGGGCACATTACATCAGTGTAAAAATGAAATCAGACACTACCCTTGTCCTGAATAAGGCAAGAGGCAAGACCTCCCGCATAGATTTGGGTTTGCATTGCATAATGACACAAGATAAACATTAAAAGCCCAAAAGAACTGTCAACAAAACATTAAAACATGTTGCTCACATGGAGCAAGAACTGACGGACAAGCTCATGACCCCAGCCATGAAAGAAGAAGAACATCTCTTTCCAAGAGGAAGATCCACACCAAGAAGAAGAGCTAGAGGAAGCATTGAAGGAAGACATGGACACGTGAAGAGAAGCTACCACAACAAGAAGACTGAAAGAAGAGGAAGACATGGACGCGTGAAGAGAAGCTACCATGGCAAGAAGACTGAAGATAAGAGAAGCTACCATGGCAAGAAGACTGAAGATAAGAGAAGATGTGAGACTCCAAGAAGTGAGGAGCCATGTGAAAATCTCAGAGAGAGAGAGAGAGAGAGAGAGAGAGAGAGAGAGAGAGAGAGAGAGAGAGAGAGACCCCTCAACCCAATGTAACTTGCCCCAACAGAGTAAAACCACCTCTGAGCCACCGATGATGTAGGCTATGTGGTAGATGTGTGTATGAGCACTTTAGTCAAGGTCAGGGGCACTTGTAGTAGCCTTGGACACATAGAGAGAGAGAGTGTCAAGGACTATGAGTTTAGGGACTTGAGGCACTGGTCGCGGACTATCAAGTAAGAAGGAAACTTGGTATAGGGTCCAGGTGTGCTAGGAGTATTCACTTGAGGGGAGGTGTTGAAATATACAAGTGAATAGGGTGTGTGCGAGAACAAGCCCTTGGCTAGAGGCTATAAAAGAGAATCTGTAATAAATGTGAGAGAACCTATGAAAAGGTGAGAAGAATCTATTGGGAGAGAGAATAAAGGATAGCATGAGGAGATTTAGGAGGTGTGGAGATATTCTGGGAGAGGTGGAGAGAATCAAGCAAAAGAGGTGGAGTGAATCAAGGAGAAATCAGTGGGATTGGATGCTTGGATGTAAACTCTATAAATTGAGGCATTGGCCTAATGAGAATTTGCTGGTTTTTGATTATCCATGCGTACATTAAGCTATCAGTTAATTACTCACTAATCACGTCTTAATTATCATCTAATCTCTTATTAAGGATGTTGATTCTAGCATTTGATCCACCTTAGCTCATCACATTGCTGTATTTTTAACAATTGCTATAGTAAGCAAAATGACATAAGAAGTGGAAAAGTGCTAAAATAATTATGCATTCTCTAGCCAAAGTAACGACGAGGACAATAAAAGGTTGTTTGTTATGCAGTAAAATAATTATGTGTTCTCTAGCTGAAGTAACGAGGACAATAAAAGGTTGTTTGTTATGCAGCATGTGCTTAATGCTGTGTTGCAAAATGATGTATTCACATGCAATGATGATGTATGGTATGTGGATTCAAGTGCTTCAAACCACATGACTAGTCATGGTGGCGTGTGGTTCAAGGGTATGAAAAATCCTAAAAAGCCAAGTTTTGTTGAAACAAGGGAGAATATTCCAAACTTTACAAATATGGTGTCAATGCTGATTATTGAAGAGAAGAATTTAGGTTAAGATCAACAGTCTTCACACAAAACAAAAATAGTTCAGGGAGAGGAGTAGGCAATCTACACAAGTTCAGGTAGAGGACGAGGTAGAGGTCGTGGACATGGCCAAGGTGGTGGATGAATAGGTAGACACTACTCATTGATTGCCCATGTTGGAGATTTGCCATTGTCTATGCAGGATGGTAAGGTGAAGTACCTTGCAGATGTACTTCATGTTCCGAACATTACAAAGAATCTAGTTTCTATTGGCCAGATGATTAAGCAGGGTTTGTAGGTCTGGTTGTTTAACCTTGATGGCTGTTATATGTAGAAGACTTTAAAGATAAGTGCAGGTTGGTTGCAAAAGGCAACAGAGTGGACATAATGTTTACATCGAAAGTAAATATGCCTGAAGTGAGTGCTGCAATGTTTGCAAATGTTCGGGAGTTGTTGGTAGATACAAACATTTGGCATAAGAGAATTGGGCATGTAAATGTGCAAAGAATGAAGTCTATACAGACTAAAGAAATTGTGACAGGGCTACCTAAGTTTAAAGTTGAAGGTATGTAGAAAATATGTGAAGCATGTCAATTTGGAAAGCAAACAAAGCGTGTATTTCCACATGACAGAAATGTGAGCAAGAATGTACTAGATGTTTTGCATTCAGATGTATGGGGTCCTGCAAAGACTATGTCTATGGGTGGTTGCAGGTAGGAAAGTGTGGGTGTATTTCATTAAGAAGAAGAACGAAGTACTCACTCACTTTTAGAATTTCAGAGTGATGGCTGAAAAACAGACAAGAAAGCATGTGAAGTGCCTAAGGTTAGTGTTCCACGGGAACACTCACGGGAACACGGATTATGGAAGGAGGCCGGAAGCAATTAATGCGAGAGAGCGGGATTGTAGCCATGGGAACATAAAGATGCACATAATTTTTCCATATTTTTGTGCTGAAGTACAATGTAAATCATTTTAGGCCAATGTGGGTTCTAAATGAGAGTTCTAAGTGTATTAAGCAAGGCTCACTTATGGGGTTGTTCGCCCATGTGTGAAAGAGGCCTAGGGTTAGGGTTAGTGACATCTCTACAAAAGAGGAGATTGATTGAGGTGTTGAATGGTTGAATCGTCAAGTGGTGGTTTGTGTATATGAGCACTCCCTCATGGGATAAGCCTTCATGCACTAATCGGGTCAAGTCCTCGGATTGACATTGTGTTTCTTAACACATTTGTTGATCGGTAGTACTCTATGAGCACGGTAGAGAGAACCGCTCTACAATGGCACCGCTGCCGGGAAGCGAGTGCCTACATTAGTTGAGCACCATACACACACTACCACTCCTTGTTAAGCTCCAATCGGTTTGCAAAACTATTGGATAGGAGAGCAGGCTTTGGGACTAATTTTGGTATTTATTTAAGACTAATCTATTGTTAAATTCTCTTTATTTGTCTTGCAATTTGAGTGCGATTAGCTAGCTACACTTCTCCCTTGAGGTCAGGACAAGGATTCAACACACGGGAAGGATTGGAGGTAGGTGCTAAACCTGCAAATTTCAATTTGTGTGCGAAAGAGAGAGGCCTGTTTTTGCATTTCTGTCATTTTGTTTGAGGATAATTTTTGTTGTCCGAGGTTAATTTTTACAGTTTCAATTTTCTGCATGTTCGTTTTATTTTCTGTTCTTAGCTTAGTTTAGTTTTCTGCATCTTTAATTTTGTGCATTTTAGTTCTCTGTTAAACCTGCATTTTAGTTCTCTGTTAAACCTGCACCTGTAGAGAAACTGAAATCTGTACACACACATGAAGATTGAACATTTCGAATTTGCTGCAAATCTCACAGCTGCACATGCATTGAGTTCCCTGTATATGTATTGAATTCGCTCTGTAAATCTCACAGTTGCACACGCATTGAGTTCACTGCACACGCACTTCAAAAAAGAAAAAAATAATAATAATAAAAGAAGGCGGTTGTGCGTGAACAGTGCACTGCGCGGAGAGACCCACACACCGCACCATAAAGACCGCCACCGCACCGGATAAGGGGGTGCCAAAAAAAAGTCTCAAAAATTTTTCATTTTTTGCCGCAAAAAAATTGGGAGGTTATCTAACTTTTCGAGAGGAGTTAGAAAACACCCATCGTCGAAATTTCGGTCCCGGAACCATTTTCCCATAGTCAGTATGGGAAACTGGTAAATTCTAGGCGATTATCGATCCGGAAAAATACGCTATTTTTTTGGCCTAATGTGTTCGAGGGGGTTCAAAATGGGTTCTGGCAAAGTTTGAGCCAACTTCAAAATTTTTTAGTTTTTTTGAAAAAAAAAACCTTAAAATTTGACCTTATGTACTTGCGGTCGGGACGTCATATAGACACTGCCATAGGGCCTAGGGCACCTTCTAAGAGTACCTACGCAGGAAAGTGGGACCCAATCGGTGGAAAATTTGGCAGATATTGCTGAAACCTTTTTCGAATCCCAATCTGATACCCTTTCCAGGACAACTAGCTCATTGTCTATGGACAACCTAGGCCGTCAAATAGTCATCCCTTAGCCCCAAATAGGACACCCACAAGATCTTTTAATCCATTTGAAGCCGACACCATGGGGTTACCACTCAATGTGAGACTTCAATATGTCTACACGAATGCTCAAGGAGCTGAGATCTTTAGGGATCCACAACAACGGTATCTTGTTAAGATCGCATACTTTTTCTCAGAGCTTGATAGAGCACCTCTAGTCAATGACCAGGGTAACATGTACATGGGTGGAGATGGTGTTCGCTACGAAGTCACCTATCATCCAGAGAATGTAGACAAATTAGGGGAGCTCTCTAAAAGTGAGTTCTTAGACTTATCAAAGCCTTCCAGAGCAAGGGAGTCTAGAGATGATTGGCTCATTGAGCCGGACATGCCTGGACCATCCAATGCCCAGTCCTTAAAGCCATCCATAGATGATTTACTTTTTGTAGATCTAAATTTGGAAGGAAAGGGACAGGAAAGGCAAGAGCAAAATGGATCAGGGGGCTGAGAACCAATGGGAGTTTGTACGACAAATTCCAGTGACAAAGGTCTTTCAGGATGACCCACTTTAAGAGGTCTATAAGGACTCTTTAGAAGGATATTATGCCACAACTAGATTGCCAGAGCTAGATCTTCCTCTAGCACTTGTGGTGATAGTCGAGAAGCTTGCAGGATACAAGAACCGAATCATTGATAAATGGGCCAATGAATACCGAATCTTAGATTGGAAGGAGATTCGTGAGCTCACGTGGAGAGGACAACCATTATTCATGGAAGTGTTCTCTACTAATACAGCTAAACCAGGAGAGACAGCCTTTCTTAGAGAAACTGTTGCTCCTCCCCTACGAGAATTCACTAGAGAGGGACCCTCGACATCAAAGTGGACCACTGCAAGTAGCCCAACTCTAGCACCAAGATATCAGAGGGTAGGGGAGCCAACTCGGCCTCCCATAAATGCACCTCCTGAAATGCGGGTAGCAAGATCTTTGGAGGGGGTTGGTGAGGCAGGTAATAGGGGACCCACACCAATTTGGGATGCATATAGACCACCTTACCAAAGAGAGGAACCACTGAGAGTGAGAGGCCGTAGGCCCTATGATGAGTATTCAAGACAAGTAAGGCCATCAACTCTTCAGAAACTGGTAAAGAAGTACGAAGGGTCGGGAGATCCATATGACCATGTAGTAGCATTTAGGCAAGCAGTTCGAGCTGAGCAAGTGACTGACAAGCATACGCAAATTGAAGGATTTGGGCTCACTCTTGAGGGAAAGGCCCTTGCTTGGTTTCAGGCACTAGAGGCTTCAGAAAAATCTTCTTTACGAGTTTTGGAAGAGAGATTCATTTCTGCTTTTTCCTTGATGGGGATTCAGCATGACACAGTAGCAAACATCTACTCTTTCAAGCAAGGCAAGACTGAGAGTGTTAGAGACTCTGTAAATAGGATGAAGCAGTACATTAATCATTGCCCAGAAGATGAGAAGCCCACCCAGAGTCGATTAATTTCTCTCTTCTTAAAAGGACTTAAAAATTCAACACTGCACACACATCTCTATGTAAAGAAGCATACAAATTTCAATGAGTGTTGCCCTCGGGGGGGTCACTCACAAAAAAATGTGAATATCACGTGCGTTCAACAGAAGCATAATTTTAATTTATGAAACTTACAGAAATATATTTACATCAGGGTATGATTTAAAATTTTTCCAAAAAAATTTACAGATTCATAAAGAAAAGGGGATATTATATAGATTAAAAAATTCACAAATAAGGGATTTAAAATATAGGCCTCGAACGCACGCGATAGGGATATTTTACATATAGTGACCCCCCCGAGGTGTTGCCATGATGCTATGGATTTCACATATAACTTCAAATTCAAAGATGGTACTGGCCCTGAGTTGCAACCTAGAGATCATGGGGTGATGACCAAAGTTCAGGGTCTAGCGCACTAGTAAATCCAGACCACATAGCTAACCTAGTCCTAAGGAGATTGGGACAAACCTATCGCCCACCCATGCAGCCACAACAACAGCAGCAGCGAATGAGGAGTGTACTACCTACAGGTCCTCATCTTTGTGGAGCATGTGGCGGTAACCATAAAACCGAAGAATGTAATACCTTTTCTCCTCTAGTCTTCACAAACCAACCCACAAAGAAGTGGTGCCAGGCCTGTGCTTGGAATTATACCCACACCACACAGGAATGTACTCGCATTGCAAGAATGAGACAGGAGCGTGAGCAGCAAAGGGGTGCAGTGGCTCCACAAATGCATCAACAGTATACTAATTTTGAATGTAAGCCACCGATGGCATAAGAGCAAGCACGACCTGTCCTTGGAGCTCAACCTCCTGCTCCTGGGACTGCTCCTGTGAGGTTTGTTGACTATGACAATTCAAATATGTGTAGAGACTTGGTAAACCCAAGCTATGTGGAGGAGGAATATGCATCATATTCATCCAAGGAAAATCTCTTTGAAAGTCCTGCATATCCAAGCTAAGCACTGGAGCCGGGGGAACAAAATTCTTTGATGTTGCTAGGTGGCTACCAACCTAGGACTCCAGGCCCCTCAGGTCAATGGCAGCAAAGGAAAGTAGAAGCCAAACTAATGGGCCCCTGTTTGAGTGTGGAGAACCCCATTGGGCTCGTGATTGTCCACATCGCCCAAGGCAACCAGCTCGATCCAATACAATAGTACCACAGTTTCCACCAATTGAAAGATATTGTCTAGGGTGTTGTGTAGAACACTTTCCAAAGGATTGTTTGCTGAAACCACATGAGGAAGGCACCTCTCAACCAAAGGTCTCACTCAACTTTGTAGAGGCAGTTTGATCGCCACCTTCATCAGAGAATGAGGATGTCGTGCCACTTAGAGTCATGACTAGATCACAGACACGAAATGTTGAAATGCAGACTGATGAGACACCTCAAACTAGGGATGCAAAGGCAAATCTAGTGGACAAGACCCTACATTCCAATAGAAAAAGGACCACTAGGAGGAAAAAGAACCGCAACAAACAAACTAAGAGTGCATCCACTAGTTCTCAAGAAGTCTCTAAACAAAACATGAAGGATCCAGCTTTGACATCCCAAGAAGTGCATGAGGAGCATCAACCTCAACCTGGGCCTAGTGCTAAACAAGATGAGGCTAGTACAACCGAGGATCATTCTGGGGGTTCTGTTTTTGTGGATAAGGTGAACGCGACTCTAGATGCCATCATTGATGCTCATAGAAGTCGTATTGCAGCTTTATCTGAGCTACCCAAGAAGCTTCAAGAATACCCAAACCCTCGTGAGTGAGGAGAAGATCAATCTAGTTGTACATCAGCAACTCATTTTAGGGAAGCTCAATCAATACTTGAGGGCCCACCTCCACCTATCCCTCGGGGCCCAACCTCTCTTAAGCCAACATTAGAAACCATACCAGAAGTGTCATCAAGTTGGGAAGTGAAAAGTGAGCTGATCTCACAAGCTCATAGCGAGAAGTCTGCACCAATTGACACCCCATTGAAAGAAGGCATTCTGCCACCACCTAGTCTTGCCTTCCCATGCAATGATGAAGTTATTGATGCTAACGAGGACATGGCAAATGAGATGTGGGTAGCAGTTCATGAGAAATTTAATGAGAATATGTCCTCTATTATTTCACCTCCATTCTCTGAAGAGGATTTTACCAGGGGCACAGAAAACAACTTTAGATGCCCAAGCATCCAGGAGGAAATTCAAACAATTGTTTCTCCTAGAAGTAAGCATACAATGAAAACCTTACCATCTTATTTGGGAGAATATGAGAACTGTTCTCAAACCTTGAGGATACCCTCCATGCATAGAAGGTTGACAAAGGAGATGGATATGGGTATCGTGCAAGCTCAACACCAGTGGCTTGTACCTTACCTTTGCTTGATTTGATAAAGCTTCGACCTGAGTTGTGGAATGATATTGCCACATGTTTGTCAGAGCAGGTATTGCTACAAAAGGGTCACCATCATTGTACTATACACCCTGAGACAAAGCATGTTATGCCAGTTCCTATCAACAAAGTAGGAAGATTTTGTGAGGACGATCAGGAAAACGCTACCCTCCCATTAGAAGTGCGAAAAGTAGCTTCAACTGCAATACTTGATAATGGTGCAGGAGTGGGCATTATGACAAGGTCCATTTGGGAAAAGTGGGGCAAACCAGGATGCACTTGCAGCAGCTAGCAGATGGAAGCTTAGAACATCCCATTGGGCTGCTAGAGAACATATTGGTCACCACATGTGGGATTGAATATGAGCACACATTTGCAGTAGTGGATTTTGGAAAGCATCCAAACTATGAAGTGATATTGGGTAGACCATTCATGCGACAATTTCAAATGATTCAAGATTGGGGATACAATTATTTGTACCTCCGACATGATTCTATCATCACAAGGGTCAACCTAAAGAATCACTCATATCGTGATGTAACAAGGTCTCCAATATATGAGTTTGATTTTGCTTCATTTGAGGGCTCAAAAGTTACATTGTCAGATGGGCGAGAAGATCTGTGGATGTGTGGAGCCTCATGTTAGGATTTCAACACTGAGAGACTTAAGGGTAATCGAAGTGTATCAGATGAGGCATACATTCCACAACCCTTCCCTGAGCACTTAATTGATCCCCTAGAATGGAGTCATGTCCTTGTTGCAACATTATCGATATGTGCTTTACCTAAGCCAATTCAATTTTGTGACTCAGATGGATATGACATTATTCCTATACGAATGGTACAACCACATGACCTTCTAGATGATTTGTACTATGGGGATGCATCCACAACAGCACTGCATGTAGAGGAAGTCTCAGTGGAGGATTTAACACTCGAATCTGCTAATGATGCTGATAAGAAAGATGGATGGGAACTCTGATTTTGATGATGATATGATAATCCCCGAGGAAGAGTTAGGAAAGGCATGCCTACTCTTGAGAGGAAGGGAGGTTCAAGTAGAGATCCCTCGAAGCTGACCTAAATGTAAATGCTGTAAGAGCCATAAGAGAATCCGTAAACAAGATGAGAGGAAACGATGTGAGAGAATACAAAAAGAAGACAAGGAGTTTAAGAATGAACACTCTCGACCACCACCTCACTTCTCAGGAAAGAATGGATATCTATACATGTCCAAGCAGCACAAGATAGTATCAAAGACCAAGTAAAACGATCAGATGGATTCCAACCAGGAGAAAAGCTAAAAACTGTTAGCAAAAATCGTAAAAAAACGAAGAAACCAAAACAAAAACTCAAGTCTCAAACCAATTCAAAAGAGAGTGTCGAAAGTGCAAAGATAACGGTTGAACAAAAAACTCTGATGCAGTCAAAAGTGCATAAAGGTTGAACAAAAAACTCTGATGCAAGATTGCAAAAGAGAGCTCAAAACCGCATGGTCTTCAATTAGTGATGACTCAAGTGGACAAGAACAAGGTCTCAATGTTCCCCCCAACTTTGTTGCCATATATATAGGCAGTGATGTGTGTGAACACACTTAGGACCGCCGGGGCACTTTTTCCCTCTTTAGGAGGTTTTTTCCCTCGGCTTGTATATACGCCCATCCTTCTAGGGCTAACTTATCTTTGTACATTGACACAATCTAATACACTTTGTGTTGTGTGCATTCTTGCTTCTTCTTCTCCAAGCTTTGTGTGCTTTCCTGCAACCCTAATTCCAACAATTGGTATCAGAGCAGGCATCGGCTCCCAGGGTTACGCCGCCAGCACCCTCCGACTCACGTTCTCTGATTGAGGTGAGTTTTCACGAACAGCTTCCAGGTCCCTAAACTCTGCAAATAAGCCCGAAGGGCTTAGCGTTCTCAGAATTCGCATCTGAGGTCGTTTCGGGCTCCGTTTTTGCATTTCAAGTTCTGCACAAGTGTTTTCGTCATTTTCTGCAGAAATTTCGACAGTGCAGTTTTCCGCAAAACAGGCATACGTATTCTATTGTGGACCGTGCTACATAGCACGAGTTGTTTTTTGTTCAGTCTTTGCTTCATTACAGGCAGCTTTTGTATCAGTTTCAGTCAGTGGCCATGGCTGATAACAGCAATGATGTATTTCGCATGTTGTCTGCTGAAGACAAACTGGATGGAGATAGCAACTACCCACTTTGGGCATACATGATGCAGCATGTTTTGGTTGCAAAAGGAGTGTGGAACATTGTGCAGGGTACGGATGTACGTCCAGGTTCTGTGGATGTAGGATCTGTTGAGGATGTTGCAGGTTCTAGCAGCTCTACTGTTGCTGCTGTTTTACCCACTGCTGAACAAGCTCGTTGGGATGGTAAAGATGCGCAGGCTCATGCCTTGATTGCACTTTCTGTCAAACGTAACATCACCCCACATATTCGTTCAGCTAAAACAGCAAAACAGGCTTGGGATATTCTAGCTGGTTTGTATGCAGGTCGTAACGAGGCAAAAATCGCTTACCTGCGTAAAGAGCTAGAATTGAAGATTATGCAAGAAGATGATGACATGAATGTTTTTCTTGCTGAGATTAAAGATCTCAAAGAGCAGTTGATTTCTGCAGGTGAGATTATTCCTGATCATTCTCTTGTGCAGACTGTTCTTGATGCTTTACCTGAGACATATCAGACTTTTGCTTCCACGTGGAGACTTCTTAATGAGGACAGACCTGATGCTGTCAAGTATGATACTTTAGTCAACAAGCTCTTGCAAGAAGCGCAGTCCAGGCAAAATAGGGCCAGGCAGCGTGCAGTTGATCAAGCATTTATTGCTGCCCAGCAACAGAGAAGAAGTGGTAAGGCAGCCCCTTCCACTGTTTCTTCTCCTATTAGTAGGTCTGCAACTTCTTCTCCTTCCACAGGTAGCAACAATAAGTCTGAGAAGGCTCTTGATAAAGGCAAGAAAAAGACCAGGTGCAACTATTGTAAGGCAAATGATCATGTCATTAAGAATTGCCCTAAGCTAAAGGCTAAAGAGGCAAAGAAGAAAGAGTCAAATGCAGCCACAATAACGGATGCTTCTACAAATGCAGATTCTGCAAATGTTGTGCAGGATACAGAATGGGCGTTTAGCGTGTATTGCCAGTATGACCCATCTGTACATGATGCATGTTTGGCAGTTTCTGTTGACTCTCATGTTTGGTATTTTGATAGTGGTGCTACAAAGCACATTACCTCGCATCGTGATATGTTCACTTCTCTTGAGGCTGTCCCTAATGGGAATACTGTCACATGTGCCAATAATGCTTCTTACCCAGTGAAGGGCATTGGTAAAATTATGCTTACTGCTGCAAATGGCAGCGCTTTCACACTTTCAGATGCTTTGTATGTGCCAGGGATAAAGAAGAATCTATTGTCTGTCTCTGCACTTGCTAGACTTGGACTTGTAGTCAAATTTGTGGATGACAGATGTACTGTTCATGATTTGACTTCTGGTGATACGATTATTGTATCTGGCACCTTGTTTCGTGGGCTGTATAGGCTCAATTCTTATGACAAGTGTGTGGAAGATTCAGCAAATGCAGTTTCCGATGAAAAGGCAGTTTCAGATGCAAAACTATGGCATGCTCGTTTTGGTCATCTGAACTTTGCTAGTTTGCTGCGTTTGCAGAAATTTGATATGGTTGCTTCATTGCCCCCTCTTGAGGCACCATTGAAACATGTTTGTGAAGGCTGTATTTTGGGCAAAATGCAGCGTTCTGCGTTTCCAAAGGATGGTTCTGTGCGGGCCACTCGCAAATTGCAGCTTGTACATAGTGATGTATGTGGGCCTATGCAAACTCCGTCATTTGGTAAACACTTGTACTTCGTGACTTTCATTGATGATTACTCAAGGCATGCATGGGTATATCCACTGAAGGCAAAGTCCGAAGTGTTTTTGTGCTTCAAACAGTTTTTTCTTATGGTTGAAAATGTATCCAATTGTACTGTGGGCACTCTCCGTACTGATCGAGGGGGGGAGTACATGTCTAAAGAGTTTGATGCATTTCTGGCTAGTCGTGGGATAAAACACCAATGTACAGTGCCGTATACCCCTCAGCAAAATGGTGTTGCTGAGAGGAAGAACATGTCACTTATGGAGATGGCACGATGTATGGTCAAGAGCCAAGCTTTGCCACATGCGTTTTGGCTTGAGGCTGTCATGTGTGCTGCATATGTACTCAACAGGTGTCCCACTAAGGCCTTGCAGTCTATTACTCCATACGAAGCTTGGCATGGCAGGAAGCCTTCTATTGGTCACTTGCGTGTCTTTGGTTGCTTGGCCTATGCTTTAGTGCCTGTGCAACAACGCAGAAAATTGGATGATAAGGCTGTCAAATGCATTTTTGTTGGTTACAGTGCTGAGAGCAAGGGTTACAGATTGTATCATCCGCAGTCAAAGCGTATCTTGATTAGTCGAGATGTTGTTTTTGTGGAAGATGCTGTGCAGCCCTTGTTATCATGTACCAAAGAGACAGGTGTGAGCTCACGGGATGTATTTGATACGTTGTTGCCTCTCTTTACAGGTGGGAATTCAAATGTAAGTCCTAATGAGGCAAATATTCAGCCTATGCAGATTTCAAACGACATCATAGATCAGCCTATTTCTGATGCAGATTTACAGGATGTAATTCATGAGGATAGGGCTGAAAATGAGCAGGCTAGAGGTATGCCTAAATGGCTGGTGCAAACCTTGCGTGATAGTAAGATTGATGCACCTATGACTAGTCGTACTCGTTCAGGTTTTCAGCATGCCTCTTATGCATCAGATTGTTATGCTTTGGCTGTGTCTAGTATGTGTGAAGAGGAAGAACCTCTTTCATTTGATGAGGCACAAAATTCAGAAAATTGGTTGGCTGCAATGCAAAGTGAATATGATGCTATAATGAAGAATGGTACATGGTCTTTGTGTGATTTGCCTATTGGTAAAAAGGCCATTGGATGTAAGTGGGTTTTTAAATTGAAACGAAAGCCAGATGGTAGTGTTGATCGCTATAAGGCTAGACTTGTTGCAAAGGGTTATGCTCAAGAAAAGGGCATTGATTTTGATGAGACCTTTGCTCCCACTTGTCGTATGACTACCATTCGTAGCATTTGTGCATTGGCAGCTCATAATGGTTGGAATGTACATCAGTTGGACATAAAGACTGCGTTCTTGAATGGAGATTTGCATGAGGAGGTGTATGTATCGCAGCCTCGTGGTTTTGTTCAAAGAGGGCAGGAAAACAAAGTGTGCAGGTTGAAAAAGGCTTTATATGGTTTAAAGCAAGCTCCACGAACTTGGTATGAAAAGATACATGCATATTTGACTGCACATGGGTTTCAAAATAGTCCAACAGAAAGCACTTTGTATGTTAAACGTGTGGATGGTGTACATCTAATCATTGCTCTCTATGTCGATGACATGCTGCTCACAGCACCAAATGAAAGTCATATTGTTGATTTTAAGGCTGATTTGAATGCCTCTTTTGAGATGTCAGATTTGGGGCATTTGCATCATTATTTGGGGATACAATTTAAGCAGTGTGATGGAGGTATTGCTCTGTGTCAGACAAAGTATATTGAGACATTGTTGCGGAGATTTGGCCTTGAAGACTGCAAGCCTATTGCTACTCCAATGGAGACAGGTTTGAAGTTGAGTCTTCATGATGCTGGAGATCACTTTGATGTCACACTCTATCAAACAACTGTTGGTTGCCTCATTTATGTATGCATTACGAGGCCGGACATTCAGTTTGCAGTCTCACAGGTGAGCAGGTTTATGCATAGCCCAGGGTCTCAGCATTGGAAGGCAGTCAAACGCATCTTTTGCTACTTGAGTGGCACCATACATCTTGGGTTGTTTTATCCCAAGGGGGGATCGTTGCCGCCAGATTTACATGCTTTTTCGGACTCAGATTGGGCTGGTTGCTATGACACAAGAGTGTCCACAAGTGGTTTTTGTTTCATGCTCGGTAGCTCATGCATATCTTGGTTGAGCAAGAAGCAACCTACTGTGGCCACTTCTAGTTGTGAAGCTGAGTACAGGGCAGCTTTCACAGCTACGGTTGAGTGTGTGTGGCTCAGACGGCTTATGGCTGACTTGGGTGTTGGACAGGAGTCTGCCACCTCTATCTTCACTGACAGTCAGAGCACATTGGCAGTTGCGAGAAACCCAGTTTTTCATGCTCGCACAAAGCACATTGAGGTGCATTATCACTATGTCAGGGAGAGACTCTCAGCAGGAGAGATCAGCTTGGCCTATGTGCCAACACAGGACAACCTCGCCGATCTTTTCACAAAGGCACTTCCTCGTGAGAAGTTCGAAGCTTTCCGCAAAGCTTTGGGCTTGCTCCCCTTTGTGGATTGATCTACTTCGGGCATGGCACTCCCCTATACATGAGTGCCAGCTCTCGTTCACACCATCACTCCCAGGGGGGATTTGTTGCCATATATATAGGCAGTGATGTGTGTGAACACACTTAGGACCGCCGGGGCACTTTTTCCCTCTTTAGGAGGTTTTTTCCCCCGGCTTGTATATACGCCCATCCTTCTAGGGCTAACTTATCTTTGTACATTGACACAATCTAATACACTCTGTGTTGTGTGCATTCTTGCTTCTTCTTCTCCAAGCTTTGTGTGCTTTCCTGCAACCCTAATTCCAACAAACTTCACACAGTACACTCTTCAAGATCGAAAGATTGTTCTTCAACAGCCCATGTGACAAAAGCCAAGCATGCCAGGGGTTTCATATGATAGTCCAGAAGATGCAAAAAAATTGATATCGCTAAGCCAGGAGAAGAGCCATTGCGAGAGGATGCAAAGCCTTCCAAGCAACGTCCTTATACTTACAATGAGAATTTTGCACGAAAGATAAAAGAAGAAATAGACAAGCTCTTAGAGGCAAAATTTATCTATGAGATTAAACACACTGAATGGGTCTCCCCTATTGTAGTGGTGTCCAAGAAAAATGGAAAACTTCGAGTATGTGTAAACCTCAAGAAGGTAAATGCAGCTACTGTACGTGATCATTACCCACTTCTAATCACGGATCATGTTTTGGAACGAGTTGCAGGAAAAAAGGCATATAGTTTCTTGGATGGATTCTCCAGTTACAATCAAGTGTCAATTGATCCAAAGGATCAACACAAGACAGCCTTTGCTACTGAAGATGGCATCTTTGCCTATCATGTCAATTGATCCAAAGGATCAACACAAGATAGCCTTTGCTACTGAAGACGGCATCTTTGCCTATCGTGTTATGCCATTTGGTCTAACAAATGTACCTGCAACCTTTCAGCGGTTAATGAGTCATGTATTCAAGGAGTACCTTAGGCTATTTCTTGAGATCTTCATGGATCATTTATGTGTTCACTCACAAGAGCATGATGATCATATAGAACACCTCAGACTTGTGTTTCAAAAGTGTCAAGTTTATCGTATATGCTTGAATCCTGACAAGTGCAAATTCATGGTAAGACAAGGGAAAATTTTGGGCCATATTGTTTCTCGCAATGGGATTTCAACAGATATGGATAAAATTGATGTCATTGTCTCATTACCTCGGCCTATCAACCCTAAAGGGGTACAAATATTCATGGGACATTGTGGCTATTATCGTCGATTCATCTACATGTACGCTGTCCTAGCCAGACCATTATATGCTCTTCTTGTAAATTTTAATTGGACTGACGAGTGTGAGGAATCCTTTGAAAAGTTGAAGCAAGCATTAGTGTCTGCACCCATCTTACGGGCACCAGATTGGAACCAAATCTTTCATGTCCATATTGATGCTTCAAACTTTGCAATTGGATGTATTTTGGCTCAATCGGGAGAACATAATAAGGATTTCCCAATCTCATATGCTAGTCGACAGTTGAACAATGCTGAGAAGAATTATACCACAACAGAAAGAGAAGGTTTGTCCATGATATATGCAGTGAAAAAGCTTCGCCATTACCGTTTGGCAAACAAATTTATATTTTTTGTGGACCATCAAGCACTGCTGTATTTGGTGAATAAGACTTGTGCAACTGGAAGGATTGTGAGGTGGTTTGTCATCCTTCTTGAGTTTGATTTTTGAAGTGGTAGTCCGAAAAGGAACAACTCATCTAAGGGCAGATCATTTGTCTCGAATCACCTCTGGAGAACCTCCTGTGGGTGTGGATGATGATATGTTAGATTCAACACTTTTCCTTGTAGAGACAGCTCCTAAATGGTCTGAACCCATCTTAGAAATTTTGACAAGTGGGTAGATACAACTAGCAGGTCCTAATGTGGACCTATGGCGACCATTCAAGTTAATCTCAGGGAGATTATATCGTCAGGGTAATGATGGAGTGTTGCGGCTTATACCTAACCCTGACCAATATGAGGAGATCTTGGAATGGGCACATGAGGGTATTGGTGGAATCCATGTATCAGCTACTGCTTGTGTGCGACGTATAACTCAGGGATGGGCAATGGTGGCCTACCATGCATGCGGATGCTGAAAAATTTGTTCGTAACTGTGCTTCATGTCATATTCAACAACCAATTCATAATGTCACATTATATTCCAAATTTCAACTACACCAAGTTGGAGTAAGTATATTGTGGACTATCTTCAGCATGGTCATACTGATCGAACAATTTCTAAACATTGAAAGCATGCTATTGAAGTTGAAGCGGCCAACTATATGCTGATAGAGGGCCAACTCTACAAGAGGGGCAAGGATAGCAACTTGCGCATGTGTGTATGTGAAGCTGACTACTTGAAAATCTTGACTCATGTACATGCAGGTGTTGGGGGTGGACACTTTTCGGGCAATACCACAACTAAGTTGATTAGGTGAGGAGCGAGGAAGTGGACCCACAAAATCTAATCCCCACCTTTCAAATGGACCATATACTAGAATGGGATTTAAGGGTCGAGGAGTCAATTGTTTGCGACCATATGCTTGGCACACTTCACAGCTTCGACACCACTCATAGACATCTTTGCTGAGTCGAGGCCAGTAATACCCAGTGCTGAGGATCCTGCGAGTTGTTGTAGCTGAGGCAAAGTGACCTGAACATTCATGACATAATTCCATAATCCTTTTAGATTCTTCCAAGCTCACTACCCTTCTAAGAATCTTATCCTTACCTTGCTTGGTAAGAGAATGTCACCTAGAATCGTATAAGGACGAGCTTTCCTCATAAGCCTTTGCTTTTGCTGAGGGTTCAATCCAGGAGGAGAGTGGCCTTTATCCAAGTAATGTTGAACATCTTAGAGTTTTAGCTAACCTGTATCCACCATCAACGCAAGAATAGCCACCTTTAAAGAAGCTAAAGTTTTAGTAGCCAACTCATCAGCCTTTTGATTATCTTTCCTATTAACATGCACAAATTTGCAAAACTCAAAAACTTCTTTTAACTCCATTACCCTTTGCTTTGTATTCTCCTTTCATTTGCCTAATGTGACCAGTTGGGAGTCCTCTTTAACCTCTACTTCCTTCACACTCTCCTTCAAGCGATCTTGCAATCCATAAATCAATGCATTATACTCAGCCACATTATTTGACAAAGCTTCTAGAAATTCCTTACCTTTTTCCCATACCTCCTTTCCTTCTGGGTCAAATAAAATTATCCCCCTAGTCCCACATTGCCTAGAGGGGCTAAAGGCTCCATCAAAATGCATAGTGAAAGCAGTTGGTGGTGTTTGCAAATCTTCACATACCTCTCCCTTTGTCCCTGTTCCTTCTTCCTCTTCCTTACTGTAAGCAAATCTGCAAGAGAGGCCCTAGTGGTGCTTTGTGTAATAAAACTGAAAGAGAATTCTTGAAGCTCGAAAAGCCACTTGGCAAACTTTCCTGTTGGCCTATCTTCCACTCTAGGGGGTCTAGGTGGGCGAGCATTTACTAAGTGAAGCTTAAGATCAGCAAACTCAGCCATAAGTTGTGTAATATTGTGATCTAATGCAGTGGATTAAGTTACCTTTGATGTTGACGAAGTAGTTGAAGGGACATCCACTTGAGAAGTTGGAATTGCCATAGTTATGGAAGCCTAAAGTGTTGACTCAATTTGAAGGGCAGCCTCCTTCTTCATATCAATCCGAAGGGCTTCTTGAAACTTTTGGGGTCTTTGCTTAAGACCTTTCCTCGCAAAGAAGGAGACAAGGCCATGACAAACCGGCTCATTTTTAGATGCTCCATTGCCCCAAGGAGCTCTTAGAATCCACCATGGAAGAAGAAGGAGAAGAAGCAACTACAACATGTAAGGAGGCATGTAGGTATTTGTTGAATAAGGCTTCATACCTCATGGAGAAAGCAAAAACCAACTCCCCCTCTTTTTGAGAAAGCTGATCCAATGTAGAATCAAAGCATTTGGTGACTCCAGTAACCCAAACCTCTCCTTCATTGCCTTGGTTAGCTCTTCCCACCATTTGAGAATCTTCTGGCAAGCCTTCATACCATGCCAAAGCTGCACCTTCCAAGAAATCAGGAAGTATCTCTGCTTGCTACTCCAATGACCAACTTGCTATCCTACATGCTCGACTAAACTCTCGCAGGCCCTTGGATCTTCTCCTTCACTTCCATGGAATACTAGAATGTTAAGCATCTTTGCAACAATTGGGAAAGAAATGCATAAGCCTTGGCACTTTGTTACAAGCATAATACTAACTTGTGACTATGAATCCATTCACAAATTCTTTCCACCATGTGATCTTTGACAATATCATTGAACCTAAATGACCCACAAGTATGAGGAATCCATTGGGTGTGAATGTAATTAAAGTGAATCCTTCTTTACAAAATGGGTAATGCACATAGCAACTTGAGAGCATGATACTCCTCCTTATTTACATTACAAAAGAAGGAAAAAACATCTACATGTACATTCTCAAAGGTATCATCAACATTGACCCACCAACTTAACTTTTCTGCACACCATGAAGCTATTGTATTCACCAAACCCCATGCTATCATGGTATACCTTGTCGGCGTCAACAACTCATGAGGGTATTCAATAAGGAAAACATGAAAGCAATGATTATGATTACTAATCGAATTGCTTGATGATCTCCTTCACTTTCTTCCAATTCTCGAAGTCGGGTGGCAATCTCCTCCAATGGTGTCCTCACCATTATGAAGTCTTTATTGACCCATTCACAAAGACCATTAGGTAAGGCGGGTTAAAAAAAACCAAAGCCAAACTTGCCCGCCGTCTCCACCAAAAGATGTGACACAAAATTGGGGGTTTATTTTGGTCACTTCTTAAGATCGTGTGTTAAAGGAGGAAGAAGAGATTTTGGTGTTGAATGAGAAAAAGAGACAATCTCACTTCCTATCTCTCTAGAGTAAAACAAAGATATAGACATCGAAAGTGAGGTTGTAATCCATAGATGGAAATAGAAATGGCTCAGGGAAAGCATTAATTTGGGCTAACCGATCAGTCTCAAAAGCAAGGGCAAGTCTCTGTTATGGAAGAAAATTTTCGGCTTAGCACTATGTGAATAGAGGTGAAAGGGGTGTATTAATATGGCTCATTTGTATTGATATGTATTGAAAACGGATAACCAAGCGGAAAGTTATGGGCATTTTACTAACGGCATAGAAAGCTATTAAAAAAAATGACTTTAAGCTAGAAATTTTGGGAGAGATTTTGATCATCATTTTAACATGAGATGGAATAAGTGATTACATATATGTAAAGAGTATTGAAAGAGATTTCTAACCGTATAAACAATTTTAGAAAAGATCACCCAAGAAAAGAGTAATTACCAACAATAGAAAGTAGGGATTAAAACCACCAAAACTGCATTCCACTTTGCATTTGAGACTCCAACTTAGCAAAGTCCTTGCCTTTCATCTCATTCATGATACAAACTAGAGAGTAAGGGTTAACATTGCGCAGTAGATGACACAAATCTACCCATGGTTCCCAAAGTCTTTCCACATGCTCATTATTGCTAAAACCATTGGTACCTCCAAAGGAGGACGGCAATAAGGCAAGGGCTACCTTGAGAAGTCACAGGCCCACCTAGATAATAACTCCTTATCTCCCTTAGTTTGGATCATTTTAAGAGTTCCAACCTTAGGGTAAGGCCTTGGGAGCTCATGCTAAGTAAGCCTACATATGCAAAGCGAGTATCTTGGGAGGATTAAGAGAATTGGGAGAGTGATAATGACATAAGAATGCTCAAAAGCTCAATTGTGGAGGCTTCACTCAGTGATTTAAAAGGGAGAGGAGGGCTCCTTTTATAGATAGAAAAGTGACCCCCTCTCACCTTATTACAAGTTACAATTGTAGAATCCTTCCACCTCCCATGACACCTGTGATGAGGAGGTCACATGAAATGTCTCTTTAGGCAAAGTCTTTTTTCTAATTTTTAATTTGGAGATCTTTGACTAAAGATACTTGCATGAGACAAGGTTGTAGCCAAGATGGCATCTATGTGGCATTTTCACTTTACAAATGTCAAAAGGCTTCTCATCCATATAGGATTTGTAGAAGAATCTTCCCTAATTATGCACCTACACACACTTCTTCACATGCCTTCCACATGCTAGCTTGTGGCAAATAGCATTTAAATATTACAAAGGTGAGCCATGCATACATTTAGGCCCACTTATTTTCCACATCACTCACCTACTATAAACAACCATACCAAAGCATTTATAGAACATATTTGGTATTTACAATGAGCACATCCACACATTACACAAACTTTAGGAAATGCAAAATATTGATGAGAGATGTCGTCGGGGTAGCCTCCAAGCTACCGTCATGATGTCATTTTATTATGGGCCCGTCGGAATCTTCTTGGACAAGCTTCCACCTTATTACCATTGTAAAGCCACAAAGATATATACAAAGTTGAAAATGAAAGATATTATTTTTTCATGTCACAGTACCAATCAGAAAAACTCATAGAAAAAAGAGTCAAAGAAAGTAGTTGAGAAGGAGCAAAGAAGAAAGTAGAAACAAAAGAAAGTAGAGGATGGAGACTTGTGTGAAGGAGAGTCCGCATAATAATATGTATGTAAATGGTTCTCTAATCACTAGCCTTTTAGGTACATCTCAGGATGAGGGGACCATCAAGGTGGGTGAAAACCTGGTCTATGGTACAGGCCATCGTCTTAATTGCTAGTGACCAAAATACCACTAAGTAAGGCACTCCATCATTAATATATTAAAAAACCTATGTAAGATGCACACACATGTTCTCATATGTGCACACACGTTTTCACATTTCTATACATGCACATTCTCATATACACACACACATTTCTAGTTTTTGTGCATGCACGTTCACATTTGCGCACATTTCCAGGTTTTGTGCAAGGACATTCACATCTATGTACATTTTTAGTTTCTGTGCATGCATGTTTACATCTCCGCATGCATGTTTCCACATTTTTGCGCATGCTCGTTTCCACATCTCAACATGCACATTCAGAGTTCTACGTATGCATGTTACCAAGAATGTTTTACGAATGTATGTACCCAATGCACATGTACGTTCCCAAGTAAAATACTATAAAAACAAAGTCCCCCTCTCTTATTTGCACCCTTCCCTCTCCAGCTAGCCAAAAATTTTCCAATTTTATCTAGAATCCTTCCTTTCTTCCAACCCTCTACATGCTCCACTATCCTCCTAGCACTACAACAAAAGCAGGGGCCTCAGAGACTTCTTCAGATACAGTTCTCCTCACAGCCCCACCAAGAGAGGAAGGCCACTAAGGTTTCCAAGCTCTTGGAATACTAGGTAGCTGCCATTGAATTCTTCCCACTAGGAGTGGAGTTGCTCCCCATTGGGAATGGAGTTTCTCTGCCAAGTTGGCGGCACGACAGCCCATAGGATCCACAACCACATCCAGTCTGATAAGAAGTTGAAGCATAAGCTCACCTACCACAGCCACCAAGAGTGCTACCCAATTTCCAAGCGACCAAAGATCATGGAAAACCTACCTGAACTCAGTGGGCAGGTAGCTCTTCCCACTTGCGGCCTTGACTTCACCACCTATTTTTGATTCATCTCATCTTATGATACCCACCTCAACATTAGCACAGTCTGTGGCATTAGAGGTGATGACTTGACCCTGGCCCTCACTATTGACATTGTTCGTGAGGCTTTGCACATGTCCCGAGATATAGAGCCTTACCAAAAGCTGAGTGGGGTGCAAGGCATGGTCAGAATCAGGGCCCCCCTCAATAAGGATAGAGTCAAATGGGAGGACATCACTTGCCTGGACCTCCGCACCCTTGCTCGCATCCTTACCATGCTGACCAATCTCCAGTGGATGGACAAGTATAGTAGATGCAACCTCTTCCTCCTCGCCCGCCTAAGCAAGATCTGCTAATGAACTGGGCCGACCATTTCCATCATGAGCTCCATAGCATTTGCGTAAACCTAGTTAGCAAGTTTAGGGGTACCACCACCATGATCCTCACCAAAGTTCTCCACTATGCCATGAGATGGGAAGACCTCCCTAAACCTTATAGCTACCAAAGCACCGCCACCCTAAGAAGGCCTCCTCTGCACCCAACCCCAGTAGATCCCTCCTTAGTTGACTATCCTAACCTTAAGAAGTTTGGGTCAAGAGGACACTGCCAACAAAACTTTTGCTGCCGTGGTCTTTACATAATGTACCATTGCCCTTTCCTTTGGAGAATGGCGACATCACATTTCTACACAATGCGCTCAATTATACCATTGTTTGGCCGAGGAATGCACAAGGTTATTAATAATATATGATTTACTTTTATGCAAAGTAGTATGATTTATTTATATGATTTTTTTTAAAAGTTCTATTAAGTGGGCCATTATATGACACTGAATTGGTACAACAATGCAAGAGGGAACACCATGCAAGTCATGAGTGCTATCACTCCAAAAAGGATAAAAAGAACAAGTTCCAAGAGTGCCAAAGTAAGTAGCAAGAAATCCAACGAAAGCATAAGGAATATGATGAGAAGGAGGAGGATTGGGCTCCATCTCAACAACCCACATGGACTAAGAGATCAAAGAAGGTAGTGGAAGAGGATGCTGAAGATTGGGCTCCATCTCAAACAACAACCCACATGGACTAAGAGATCAAAGAAGGTAGTGGAAGAGGATGCTGAAGATTGGGCTCCAGCTCAACAACCCACATGGACTAAGAGATCAAAGAGGGTAGTGGAAGAGGATGCTAAAGAGGAGGAAAAACAAGCTCCCAAACCTAGACGTAAGAAAACCACAAAGAGTAAGGGCAACACTAGGACCCCTACACCAAACAAAGGTAAGTCTATGATGGAGGATGATGATGAGAATGAGGATGCCAATGATGAGGATGATGAAACATATAAAAGCTTCATGAACAATTGTTTTAGTCATCTCTGATTAGATCTTATTCAGCATACCATTGATCGTATATCGATAAGTGAACAATTGTTTTAGATCTTATTCAGCATACCATTGATCGTATATCGATAAGTGAAATTTAACAATTCTAAGAGCTTTTTTTATAACATTAGTTATAATTGATCATTTCTCATCAAGGCGAGTCTATAGGTCAATAAATCCACTCCATTGCCACCAATTCCACTCTATCGTCTAGTTATAACCCTACAATTCTAGATATCAGAGATTTTGTGTGGAATTCTTCACCAATGAATATGTTAGAGGACGACCAATGGATATGTGTGGAATTCTTCACCAATGAATATGTTAGAGGACGACCAATGGATATGTGTGGAATTCTTCACCAACGGATATGTTAGAGGACGACCAATGGATATGTTAGAGGACGACCAATCAATGGATATGTGTGGAATTCTCACCACCAAATAGATATGTTAGAGGATGAGCAAGCTCTATATGCTCATTAAGATCATGGAGATATCCACCACTAAGGGAAGTTCTAGAGACAGATATAGAAAACGCTTGCGGGAGGCGTGGTGGAATTGCTTCTCAAGGGAGTTGTAGAGCTTGGATATCAAGGGGGGTTTGGGTGAGCAATAACATTTTTGGCGTCGCTGTGTCGGGGAGCCATCCCTTAGCTTTTTACATCATTTTTCTCTAATCTACACATTAACCATTGCCCATTGTCTTGATTAGAGGTTTCCCATGAAAAAGATGTGGTTTTGATGGAGATATGTATGTGATTTGGTGAAGAATAGCTCTCTTCTTTGTTTTGTAATTTTTAAAGAATGTTTTTTAACTTAATTTTTATGGCAAATACGATGTAACAAAACTGATCATGTTCAATTCATGCAAATGTTTGAATAGAGATGTAAAGCCTTTGGAAATCCAAACTTCCCCACCAAGGTACATGCATTGAACCTATGCTTAGTAGGACAGGCTAGATGGTTCACATTGATGCCATTAAAACAAATTTTAGGACCTTGAAAACAACCTTTATCCATGGCTTTTCAAGACAAGGTGATCATTGGAGTGCCGCACAAGAACTCTATTCGATTGAGCAAAAACATAACGAAACCATTAGAGATTTTATCCTTCGGATAAAAATCTTGGTCTCACGATGTGGGCCATGGGAGAAACTAAATGATGCTCAATTGAAAAGATGTTTCATGATGGGCTTAAAGAATAATAGCTTACACAACTTGATCATTGTATCCAATCTGGAAACATTCGATCAATGTTGTAAAGAAGCAATATGTTTATATAACAACATGATGAAGGACGATCATAATACAAGATGTTCCTCTTCTAAACCAAGTGAAGCAATAGGTAAAGAAAAATTGATCTCAGAATTGTCATTTCCTGAATTCTATGCAGCCTTGCTTGAAAGCTTTGAACTGGCATCTCCAAAAGAGGATGAGCTCCCTCAAAACCAAACATCCTTAATGCCTATCAAAGTGGTGGGCGAAATGCCTTGTGTTCATTACCATCACTACGTCCATCCCAATCCCCATTGTGCGTACAATAGGCCTATTTTTCAGTACTGTATATATTGCAAAACCTTTGGTCACAACACACCGCAATGTCCTAATTTACCTATAATTAACTCAAAACCTCCATCTCCCATGCCCCAAATAGAAACATTCCAAACAGTAGAAACTGCTCGGGAAGCAGTTAAGCAAACACTTCAGTGTTTCTATTATCGTGGACTGCACAAAGTGGTAAAATGCACAGTTTTGAATACTTCTATGCCCACAATCACTGACACTTTGTAACCCATATGCGAACGATGTGGTATTGATGACATATTCCAAGATTGCCTAAGGCTAGTTGCTTCAATGTAGCCTGTCTCGTAGAATATAACTCTTAACATCTTAAGTGAGAAAAAGGGTCAATTGTCCACGGTACCCTTGAATGTGCTTACACGGTTGCAAGCCAAGGCACGAGAAATAGTAAAAAAGAATACAAAAGAACACACTTTGAAATGGGTAGAAGAACATGTTTTAAAACAGACACCAAAAGAGGAAGCAAAACCTTCTAAACCCAAGAAAAATAAGGGCCAAAAAATTATTGAAACCAAGGATGAATAAAAGGACAATGGAAAGGAGATTGTGGCGATCCTAATCCCAAAAGAGCTAAAAGCTACAGATGATGTAGAAGCATCCACATCAAAGGCTACCACTCAAACCACAAAACCCACGGGTAAGACACAGAACAAAAAATAAAAAAAGAAAGTTTGTTCTCGCCACATGAGCAAACATAATGAAACCCTGACAATTCAAGGAAAGTCAGAAGAAGAAACTCACTTAGTGAGAGGATGAAACAAGTTCTGACTCGTCACCATGTATACCTCATAGACCAATCAAGAAACTAGAACCTGCCCAACCACCCCATATTAAAAATTATGATCACATGACATATGTGCAACATAAAAAGCAAGTTTAGGAGGAGAGCATGCTTAGCATTGTTGAGTGTCATGCAGGATCACCGGTTATGATTGAATCTCATAATGTCAAACCTTAAAAAAATAACCAAAATACAAAAAACGGAGGAGTATCACTTCCCCTTTCAAGAGGAAGACGCACTCCCTACAAAAATGAACTCATCAAGACAAGGAGAGTCATCAAAGAAAGTTCACACGAATAATGCAGTTGAAAAGGCACGTGAGGAATTCGATGAATCCCTTACGAAATTTAAGCAGTCTCTCAAATCCTCATTTGGATGAGTGCTCTTCTCTTGTGGTGGAAAAGCCAGCATAGCATGAGCACTTTCACCTTTAAAGGCTAAACATGAGTTTTACCAAGACATCAAGAGCTACATAGAACAGGATTGTAAGGATTTGCAAGTTTCCAAACATACCTCAGTTAAAATTATCAAAGGACCCAATGTGCCATTGTACACATTGGGAACTCTTGAAAAAGCTACGAGCAAAGAAGAGGATGGAAGTGAATGGGAATATGAAACCGAAACAGGATCTGAAGTTGAAACAAAAACTAAAACTTCCATGGTTCCACTTGAAGATTCTATCAGGGTATGGTTAGATTTCCCTATAGGCAATGATGTTAAGCCCAAACGCGCATTGATGAGCCCTCGAGCTAGTCATAACATCATGACAATAGACACTTGGGTGTCATTAGGACAACCTAAAATCATCCCTAAAGAAAATTCTGTTGCTTCTACAAGAGGAGCCAATGGACAAAACATTGAAGTTCCATAATACTTTAGCTATGCTACTCAAACAATTGGTGGAAATGTGAAATTTAGATTCCATGTTACCCCAAATTCCCTTGAGTATGATGTCATCCTTGGGGAAAATTGGGTACGTGACTTGTTGTATTTAATTGATGAATCCATGCAAATAGTCACCTTGAACACTCCTACAAGCATTGAGAAATTGTTATTACAGGAGGAAGAGACCTTGGAGGAGCTAGAACTTCCAACATATCTTACTCAAAATATCCCAAGAATTATGGTTGGATTGGAACTTTCCAATAAAATCACCACAATCCAAGCACAGCTTTATCCGCAACAACGAGAGCACAATCTCATTACCCTCAAGTTATGGAATTTGTTAGGTCAACCAACACTAACGGCTCATCCTGGAAAATTTCCATTCACACAAGACATCCACATGCCATGTTTGGGGTACTTTGAACATACAATATTTATTGAAACTAATCCCCTTAATTTGCAAGTTTTTTGTGGTTGAGTATGTGTTGGAAGAAGATTTGATCTTGGGGCATAAATGGACTATTGCTGCCCAAGCACCACTGTTCTTTGCGCGATAGGGTCGTCATGATGGTCAATGACACAAAGTTGACAATACCATACTGCAGGAAAGAGGATCCAATGCTAATGGATTTCTATGATGCTGAATGAATGCAAAAAGGTATAAGCCTCTTCCTTGGAAGCCCCTCTACACAAAGACCTATCATCTGCATCAATGATCGACTCCAATAAAGCATCTACTCCTCTGACTCCATCTTCACTGAAAAGAGAAGGAGCTTCTATGTGCAATGTCAAAACCTCTCCATCAATAGCTATCCTTGAAGAAGTCCCCCAAGCGCAACCACCTATCTTTAAAAATAAACTCAAGGGAAAAGCCTCGGAGCCAACGCCTCTTCATCAACCAACCTCACCAAAGGAGACGGATGCATGCTCAAAAGCCTCATCATTGAAAGCCACTCCAAAAGAGACTCAAGATTCATCCTCAACAACACCCATGCATCTCAAAACTGCAATCCTAGTGCCAACCAATGTGAAGGAGGGCCCCCAACCTTCCATTTCCACCAAAAAGAAAACTCCACCACGACAGCCAAAATCAAGGTATCTTGATGGTATCAAAATGTGGGTGGAAAAACAACTACTTGTAGCTCAAGGATACTATGAAGGCGCCAATCCAATTTGGGTGCCTCAATCATCAAAGCCTCTTCCTCAACGCAAAACTCAGAGGCCAAGGAAGAATAAAAGTACTCCACAACGTCGTCCACAAAAGCCTATGCGAGTTCCTCAAAGAACTCTGGCAACTCAACAAGTGTGGGTACCAAAAATATTACTGCAAGCTCAAGGGTACTACCAAGGTAATACCAAAACTTGGATTCCCAAGTGCATCAAGAAGTCATCCCGAGCCTGCACAAAGAAAGAAGCCTCAAAGGCATCAACCATTACCTCCTAATGTTCATCAAAGATGGGTGTCTGTGCACGTGCTTCAAGAATAAGGATATTATGATGGAAATCCCATCATATAGTTGCCAAGATCGAACAAAGGAAGGAATACTTCACCAACACCTTGAACCCCAGCAGCGTCACCTAAAGTTCGACAAGAATGGAGCAACACCAAGCAAGCCACTCAAACTCTCTCATGCATACAACAAATACACAAGAGATTGCATGTTCAGTCAACACCAATGGCAACCACCCAAAAGCTGTACCTACCACCTCAACAACACTTGAGCCACAAATTCAAGAATCAATCCCCACGTTTGCAAACGGAGACTTATGAGTGCATCAAAGACAAACTCACAATGCTCTTCTCACCTCTTTGGATGAAAAGTGTGAGTGTAGAAGCTATGTGGCAGACATAAAAACCTATTCTCTCAAAAAGGAGAGTAGCCACAAGAACCTATTGCTCGAAAGGTGGTAACAACATTAAAACCCAAAAAAAGGACAAAAGATAAAAACACAAGGGAGTCACACATTTGGCCTACCTAAAAATGGTATAATATCACAAGAAACTCCCAACGATCTTCAATACCCAATACAATTTTGTTAAGCTTATGGCTTACTATTCTTTTAGCTAAGTTAATGAAGCAGCTACTCCATGAGTACATATCCACACTCATGCGCATTGGAGGACATTTGCACCAGAGCCTCATCATCGACAACTTTCCAAGTACATTTCTAAAGAGAATGTGGGGGAGAGGGAGAGCTTCAAACCCTAGCAAGCAAACACACACACACAAGAGAGAGAAAGACACGAGAGAGATGTATAGCTGAATTTTCTTCTATCTTCTTCTCTACTCAACCAACATAACATAAAGATAAGAGTACACACTATATGGGTTAGTACTCAACTACTACAACATACAAGGGTCGATCCATAATGTGAACCTGACTAAATGCGATGGCGCTATAACTATGCTAGTCTCTAGTAATCCAAAATGGCTGTCACATAGCCTGTCATCCCACTGGCCGCATATTACCCCATAATCTCACCAACCATGCCAGTGGTGTAGATGCGGAAGCTATCACCCAGGCGGGTTATCAATGTCAGCCATAGCGCTCGATATCTCAACAATTTCTAGATGGGTGACAACCTAGTCAATGGTACAACCCGTCACCTAGAATTTTCCTTCAAATTGCAAATCTCTCCAAATGAAGCGAAATGTTCACACCACATTCATCTCTAATCCTTAGTGTATCTATATTAGCCTCACAAGTCATTCGTAATCCTTTCATGTCTCACCAACAAGTAGCTACTTCAACAAGCAGCAGCTCAAAAAGAGTCCATTTGACTCAATTCATGTACTTCATGTATATCTACTTCATCGAACACTTAAACATACATAAAATCATAAAAAGCACATGGGAAGAAGCATGTAGGAATAGGTCCTACTCAACAACATTTGACAAGAATCCTACCACAAAAAGGAACATTATCGAAAGCCAATTTCTTCAAATGATGAATGTTGCTTCAATGAATCAGACGAGGAACTGAGAATCACAATCTCGTTTTGATGATTTTGTCTACGTTCCTCCGGATCCTTCCTTCTCTTCTCCCCCATTATTAACATCTCTTAGTTTCCCAACTAACACAAATCACATGTAACATTTCTTATGATTGCCAAAAACAAAGTGAGCAAAAAATAAAACCCACATAAAAACATGCTCAAAAAAATAAAAAAATACAATCACTCGTAAATAAGAACACCCAGCACCCCCACCCATTAGGAATTCCCGTTACTATCTAACCTTTTCATTAACTAACTATCCCTCCTTATTCCTTCCAGAGGAACAAAGATCATTGAACGTCACTCAACATCAAAAGCCATCAAAAGCCATCAACAAAGCTTGTCAATTCTCCCCACACAAAGGTCTTCAACGTAATCGCGACGAGCGAGGACGCGATCGGCATCAGGAAGGGGGGAATGTTAACCCATTCCTAGGGTTAACAAGAGCTACTACCATTATCTTATATCAAGAGTCACGGTAGATACACCAAAACGTCATACATTCAAAATATGAAGCAATGGTGTTTAAATCTACAACTTGGACGAGCGCCCATAATAGTCCGATGGAATACTTATGGGCGGTTCCCACTTCAAGAGTGTGTGGTAGTAAGTTAGGATGAAGTCCCAAGTGATTTACTTCATGGATATATTATGAGAGTAGTCATTGTAATAGCATTAGGCCTCTTATGAGCCTAAAGTGCCCGGCCAGCCACAGTTTAAGTGAGTGCAAACACTTATGGCCATGTATATAAGTGAATATCTCTCATAATACAAAAAACTCTCCCATTGTGCAATAGAGTCTTTCTCTTGCTAATCTCTCTCTAATCCATGCTAGTGAGTGTGTGTGTGAGTGAAGTGAGGTGAGAGGAGGGACGAGTACACGTGCAATGCGGCGGTGTGACAATGCTTGGGGGAGGCACAGTGGAATTGCTTCTCAAGGAGTTGTAGAGCTTGGAGACCTCAAGGGTTACAAGTTCGGCCATTGGAAAGATCCTCATGACAGGCGATTCTCCAGGTAATATCTTGTTGGCGGGGGTTTGGGTAAGGTTACCACTACACAAGTTGCTCCCCCATGAGATCGTGCGTTATTGGGGCTACGTTGGCCTATGGTCGGTTATATCCCCCTATGGTCCCTCTTGCAATGAGACTTGGACCATTTGAGAAGTGGGGAATTTTCTTTGTAGGACCCATTAGTCCGACGGCGGTCAAGCACGATACATCATTAGCGGCCACGAACTATTGTATAAAATGGGTTGAAGATAGAACCACCCACAAAGCTGATGCAAGATCCACTACAAAATTCCTTTACGAGTGTGTGATCACTCATTTTGGATGCCCTCTTGAGCTAGTGAGTGACAATGGCACACACTTAATCAATGAAGTGATACAATTCTTGCTACAATAATCACCCACTTAAGGACAAGGAAATGGGTCAGGGAGATATGGTCCTCCTCTACAACATGAAGAATCACAAAAAGAAACTCAAATATAGAGGATTAGGACCTTTTCTAGTCACTGAAGCAACCCTGCAAGGCGTAGTGCACATAGAAACCCTCGACGGCATTAAGATGGCAGGTTATTTCAACGGTAGCAAACTAAAATGCTACTACGACCCATTCACTCACAATACATTCACAACCATTCACCTCAAAAAATAATTAAAAAATCAACATGAGAAAATGAAAGAATCTGCACAGCGCAAAGCCAAAAAAATGGCAAGCCACAATTAGGGGAAAACACATCGTAAAATGAACATGGCCCAAGTAGTGTACCTTGAATAGGAGGACTAGGAAGTGAAACCCATGCGGTTGTGCTTAGGAATGACCAGCTTCACACAAAAATTAGCACTTGTCAACACAAAAGCTAATCATAATCTGATGTCCTATGAAACATGGCACTCCCTCGGGAGGCCAATATTAATGAACACCCCGACCATGGTCACTTGTTGAAGGCATAGTTCTCTTAGGATGAATGTTGCTAAGTCGGATATGTAGTAAGTCGGATATGTGCTTAGTCAGATATTTAGTAAGTCGGATATGTGCTTATTCAGATATTTAGTAAGTTGGTGGATATGTGCTAAGTCGGAATTATAAGGTGGTATTTCTTGGGATCTTGGAAGTTAACTTATGTAACGATTACTCAAGAATAACATTTTGGGGAAAGAGAAACATTTTCTGAGCAACGTAGAAAAGAGGGGGAAGCAATGTAATGTGGGAGAGAAGGAGAGAGAAGAGAGGAGAGGAGAATGAAGCAGATTTTTAGGGTTTTATCTCTTGTGTGACCTTGCTCTGACAAAGTTATGTCCGTGCATTATGTTTCTGCTGTGTCTGAATCTCTGTTTTCGCCTAATCAACATGTTTCTTGTGGAGAAATTGTATCTGCTTAACTGCTTGGTTGTGTAACCATTAAACATTGGGGATTCACGGGGGTTTCAACCACAATGGCTGATTAGGATGGAGCCTACAATAGGAGCATGCAAAGCAAGTGCTGCAGATTCAAGCACTGCTACAGATTCAGGTGCTGTTTTGAAATCAGATTTAGGAGGCAAAATCAGATTCAGAAGGCGAAATCAGAAGGAGGTAAATCAGATTTAAAAGGCGAAATCAGATTCAGGTTAAGCCATTCCAAAAATCAGAGTTCCACCTCTGAACCTGCTCTGTAGACTGCTTTGAACTTGTTGCAAACTGCTCTGATTCTGCAGATTGCTCTGATCTTGCAGAGCAGACTACTCAGAACCTGCAGTTGGAGCAGAATCAGAATATGCAAGTGCAACAGAATCAGAATATGCAAGTGCAGCAAAATCAGAATCTGTAGGTGCAACAGAATCAAAATTTGCATATCCTTGGATGGGATGGTGGAATTCCTCATTCAAAGTGCTACTTCACATTGGAGGTTGACATGTTCCAAGGAAGCCATCATTCATATTTTACATAATAAACACCTAAAATTCTGATTTTAGAAAGTTTTTAGCAATGTTTGAGCACCTATTTGTCATGAGTGGGGTGGATCTCGGTATAGCACCGCAGCTCTCCATTCCAAGCATACATATGGGCTCTATTTGGTGTGGTGCATTGAATATGAGAGCTCACATAGCTATCTAATTTCTAACTTCAAATATGGGTAAAAAGAAGAAAAAGAAGTGTTTGATTTGCATGAGTCATAACCATGCAACAAATGAATGCTCATACATGTGTGAGCCATGTCCAAAAGGAGACCAATGCATGAAATTTTGCATGGTTGGTTTGAGCGCCAAACTTCACAAAATCATTTCAAAGTTCAAATATGCATCCAAAAATGGGTCTTGTGGTGAGAAGATGGAGAGAGCTAGAGAGAAGCTAGAAGCCTTTGAAGAGGTTCTTGATGATGCATATGTATATTGTGAAAAGCATGAGGGTAGGAAGAAGAGAACTTGTTCCAGCCTTAAGCGGGTAGCTAGATTGCAAAAAGCATGTGAAGCATTGCATGAGAGTTATGAAGATGAGTTTGAGAGTGAATCAAGTGATGACGATGATGAGTGGGGATACCCAATGGGAGTGTCGATGATTGAGGGAAAGGGAGTACAAGTGGGAGTGAGCCAAAGATGCCACCAAGAACCCATAGATATCCCCAAGCCAACATCAGGCATTCAACCAAATGGGGAAATTCTTCACCACACACATCCTAACAACCAAGATGATGATGAAATCATGTGCATGAGAAATGTTTTTGCACCACAAAACTCCAACTCTAAATTTTCAAAAATGGAATCAAATCAGATTTCAGTTCAAAGCTCTCAAAGAGAATACTTTGAATTTGAGAATTCCATGTTTTTTGCAAGTTTCCTTCACCTAGTGCTGCAAGGTGAAGGGCAGGTCTCAAATGATGCCCAAGATCATGAAGATGGGGCTGAAATGCATCAAATTTCAAATCAGAGAAGTAACTCTGCATGTCCCAGAATTCAAATTTTATGCAAATTAGCAGATCATGACAAGGTGGATGTGCATGTTGATGAAGTGTTTAATGTTGTTTTTGATGTTGAGGTTGATGTTCATGATGAAGATGATGTCATACATAGTTTTCTTCATTTTTGTGATGATGTTGATACCAAAAGTGGGTATCTTGTTCATGATGATAATCATATGCATCAAATGCATGATTGTGATGAGCATGATGACATTGAGAAGTTTTTACTGTCAATTGATAAGGAATGTTGTGAGGAGAAGTAGATCATACATAGCGATGATGTTGTTCATGTCATTCAAAGCACAATTGAAGACGCGGATACCAAGATGAATGAAGAGGAGGATGTGATTCAGTTTGTTTTTAGGTTCCATGGATGATGTGTGTGGAATCACAGATAAAGAATCAACTCAGGAGGAATTCCTTGAAATCAGATTTGCTGAAGAGGAAGTCAGATCCGACTCACCAGAAGTGAACACAGCACAGAGATGGATGTTCGTAAGGCAAAACATAGATGTTGAGATGATGGCAAGAAGCTTAATTGATGGCACATGGTGTTTTGATCAGTTGTTACAGAGCTTGAAATTTGCTAAAGCTTTTGTCAGGGTTTGTTTGACTGAATTCTGCTGTGTTGGAAGTTGCTTAGTCGGACTTTACTGGCTCGGAGGTTTTAAGTTAGGGACTGCATGCACACTAAGAGTAATGATTACTTTATGGAGAGCACCTTCAGTGTAGAAAGTGCAGGACCTGGAGAAGAACCAGAGTTTCAGGACACAAGTTGCAGGATTGCTGGCACAGAATCAGTTGAGATATTGCAGACCAAGTGCCTGGTGTAGAGATGCATGGTGCAGAGCAGATATAGGTTGCTCAACAGTTCAAGGAACCAGTTTCATTACAAAGTGTGGATGTAGCAGCAACAGACAAGGATGTTCAGGTTGCTGAACATGATGTTATGAAGGAGGTGGACCAGACTTTTGATGTTGCTACAGCTGTTTGATGTAGCAGCATGATTTTACTTTTGTCTGAC
The DNA here is from genome assembly GCF_041138505.1 of Cibotium barometz. Lineage (NCBI taxonomy): Eukaryota > Viridiplantae > Streptophyta > Polypodiopsida > Cyatheales > Cibotiaceae > Cibotium > Cibotium barometz. Next base: position 65,219,249 of record NC_141049.1, read on the forward strand.
ATTTTGAGCTGATCAAGGGCAGGGATGTGTAGATTCGAGTCAGATTTCTTTGAAATCTACCACCGGGACGTGCCATGTGTTGAAGGCATAGTTCTCTTAGGATGAATGTTGCTAAGTCAAATATGTAGTAAGTCAGATATGTGCTTAGTCAAATATTTAGTAAGTCGGATATGTGCTTAGTCAGATATTTAGTAAGTTGGATATGTGCTAAGTCGAAATTATAAGGTGGTATTTCTTGGGATCTTGGAAGTTAAGATATGTAACGGTTACTCAAGAATAACGTTTTGGGGAAAGAGAAATGTTTTTTGAGCAACGTAGAAAAGAGGGGGAAGCAATGTAATGTGGGAGAGAAGGAGAGAGAAGAGAAGAGAATGAAGCAGATTTTTAGGGTTTTATCTCTTGTGTGAGAGAAGGAGAAGAGAAGAGAAGAGAAGAGAGGAGAATGAAGCAGATTTTTAGGGTTTTATCTCTTGTGTGACCTTGCTCTGTCAAAGTTATGTCTGTGCATTATGTTTTTGCTATGTCTGAATCTCTGTTTTTGCCTAATCAACATGTTTCTTATGGAGAAATTGTATCTGCTTAACTGCTTGGTTGTGCTAGAACCTTCTTCCTCACAAAGTGATAGTGTACCTCAATGTGCTTCATTCTAGCATGGTATACTGGGTTATTGGCCAATTGTATGCTACTCATGTTGTCACAATAAATGACAATTTTCCTATCCATGGGCTCACCCATATCACCAAGCAGCTTCTAAAACTAAGCTACCTCACAAGCTGCCATAGCAGCACCCTTGTACTTTGCCTCTGTATTCAACAAGGCAACTGTTGGCTATGGGGACAAGTGAGGCTACATCAAGTCATGCTACTGAGTCACATATCAGGAAATAAGTTCCATTACTAGGTCCAATGGAGCGTCATTGTATGGATGTTACACCTTCAGTGAATATTCTACGTGCGAAAGATCGAAAACCCACTCCAGAGACAAGGTAGCACAGATTTGGTCCTGACTTTAATTTTTAAGTATTGGAATGGCTCTCACATAGAGAATTTGGTCTTCCTCGTAACATGGGATGGATCTTGGACATCAGTGGATTTTGTCACACTACACAATGATGTTGAGATTTTACCAAGATTGCAAAAAGATATTTCTGGTGTGCTACACAAGGATCCCCATTCAAGAAACATCATGTTTCACTTCTCAAAAAAGTCTGAAGATGTTTACATTGGTGTTATTGATTGGGGTATAAGCACAAAGAAAACAAAAACAAAAGGTTATCCACCTACAACAAACAACAGGTTAGAAGAGCATTAAAAGCCTCGTGCAAAGTGCAAGCATGTTGCTCCCGTGTGCTTCAACACAAATCCACCTTCTTGGAATATTATTCAAGAGTGGTACTTTATTGGCTATCAAACAAAGTGTCTGTTAAGGTTGTCTATATCAAAGAATATGAAACATAGATATTTTTCCAACATGATTCAAAAATGTGCCAATAGAGCCATGGATTTAGAACCATATATATAAGTATTTTTATCACATTTAATATTTTAAAGCATGCTTCAAGTTATGATATTGAAATATGTATTGACTCAAGGCTTACATCCTAATGATGAATGAATCATGTGTACAAATCATTTTGATCTTCTTTCTAAGTGTCTCTTTTATCTTCTTTCTAAGTGTCTCTTATGTCTTGATGTTTAGAATATTTTTCACTCAAATTCTGATCTTGTTTAAAATCATCTCTTATGTCTTGATATTTAATATTTTATTTAATCAAAATTTAATATTATTTTAAATGGCTCTTATGTCTTGATATTAATTTTTTAAGTAATATTTTTAATATATAAATGATAATAGATTTAATTGATATTTTCTTTTAGAAGTTATATAAGATAAATATGATTTTTTATGAAAGAATTAACAAATACTAAATATCAATTGTTTTGCATAACTATAGCTAAACTTGTAAGACGTTGTGAATCAAGTCGAAGCTAAATGAACAATGAAAGAAACTTTCTGAGAACTAGGCCATCAAACAAAATACGAGTTATTAGATGGTCCAAACGACTCGATGTGCGTAGACAAGCCTCTTCTTTCTTTACAGACGGTTCGTCAACTCTATCCTAAGCAGTTTGTTTGTGGAACCCTTTTTCAAAACACTAGCAATGCTAGGGACATAGCTCCAGTGATGTACATGGATTGTCAATATGTCTGACTAGCCAAAGTTCTTTTGAAGAGGTTTCTCAAGATAAAAGTTGTTCCAAATGACAAACAACTTTCTATTTATCTTATTCAGTAAATTTGTGTACATGACATACTTAAATGTAGAGTCGATCGGAATGATAAGCTAAGCAACGCATGCATAAGAAGAGACCGACCAATTGTTTGCGCACAAGCATGAAGTGACAAGACAATTGGCAGCTCAAGGAGCGCAACTCACCAATGTCAGTAGAAGCACATAAGATTTGTTAGAAGAAATTTGACAACTTCGAGAAATATTTACAAAGCTCAAAGCTGAGAATGAGATATTGAAAAGATAATGTTTTAATTATGATTTTGATCTTATAAATCTAGAGGACCTTCTCATGAGTGAAAATATTGAAGAGGAGTTGAAGACATCGTACGATCCAGTATGAGACATTCAGTATGAGACAATGTTTTAATGATGATTTTGATGCTATAAATCTGGGGGAGCTTCTCATGAGTTAAAATATTGAAGGCATCGTAGGACCTAGTATAAGACATCCAGAAGAACCTATTGTATCTCAAGACAATGTAACTCAAAATGAAGAGCCTATTGTAACTTAAGGCATAGTAGATAAATAAGTACTCTATGACGAACACTATGCTACAAAAGATTTTCTATATTAACTTCATATTTTTTTATGTAACTCGTGATTGATAAGCCTCATACTTTATATATATCATTTTTAAACTTTCTATGTAACTTTCTTGTTAGTGGTTAAAAAATATAAATCTAAGTGAGTTACGTCAAAAAAATCTTTTACTCAATCCTCTTCAACGAGGACAAGAACAAGATCATCAACTTATTCCATTTCACTACACTCAAATTCATCATCATCTTCATTGTATATATTCTTGTGTGTGTTAACCCCATCAACTTCTTAACATTGTCACCTTATTATACATGTAAAGGTATTGTTTGAGGATTATTCGAGATGTGTATATCAGAGAATACATACACAAGGTCTACAGAGCCAAAGATGCCTTTAATTTGTTGTACCTCGTCTAATGAATGAAGTCAAAGATATACCAATTTCTTTCACAGCTTCCTAAAGATGTGGGGATAAATAGTACTCCTATACCAATGAATTAAATTTCAACTAATTCACATCCAACTCCTTCCACCACATTGGCATAGACATTTTAGACGTAGCTTCAATGTCCCACAAGTCTCTAAGCATACCCTCTCTATTTGCATATCTCACATCGCATGAATTTATCTTTACCTTTATCCACTAGGTAATAGCTCACTGACAACCATTTTAAAGTCTTGCTTTTATGCATGCTTCGAGAACTTCCAAGTCCTGGGACTGGGATGTTTTGATAGTGGAGTTTTTCTTACAAATTTGGCTTGACCCGATCTTGTTTATGATAAATAAACCATAGGTGGCCATTCTACTCAAGTCCATGCCCAAGGGTATGACACCATCATGCCTACCCTTTAAGTACCTGAAAGATCCTAACTTGAAGGGAATTAAAAGTGCTCTCTTGGAAGAAGAGAAGAAACTGGATAAAGTTTTCCTCACTCAAAAGTGTTGAAATGAGTGATTCTAGAGTGCCAAGTCACCTAGGCAAAGTTATCCCACATGAGCTACTCAAAGCTTTGTTGTACCTCCCTCATATAAAAGGGGTCATTTTCAATCAATGGAATCAAGCAAGATCTCAAGCCTCTTTATGAGTACAAGTCTCAATCTTATAACCTAATTGTGCTTGAGTCTAAAGCTTAATTAGTTTAGGGTATTCATCATGTTTGTGTTTAAGTATCATCCTCCCTAGTTTAGATTAACACTAATCACATTATTAATTAGTATAAGATTAAGCCTTTCTTATCACCACCATCTCCATGGGAGCTTGGATCCACAAGCTTTAACAAAAAGAAGCATGGCAAACCTCCTCAATGCACTCATTGTGGAAGACTTGATAAATCAACATAAACACAAGCTCAAACTTCAATGTAAAAGAATGTGGGAAGATGGAGCATTTTGAGAATAGATGTTTCACCAACAAGAATGAAGCCAAGCAATACTTCCTCGGTTTCGAGGTGATTAGATCACATGATGGGATTTGGCTTTTGTTGCAAAGGTTGCATGCTTTACACATGCTATCCAAGTATGAGATGATAGGTTGTAAGCTAATCTCAATTCCATTGGAGCAGAACACAAAATTGGCTATAGATAATACAATTGATCTTTTGGAGGACCCTACTATGTACATGCATATTGTAGGGAGTTTGATCTACATGACCTATTATCACTATAGGCCAGATTTGAGCTATATGCTGGGTTGGTGAGTCATTTCATGCTGGCCCTAAGGAAGTGACACATATATATGCGACTATAAGGACACTTAGTTATGTAAAGTCCACAGTACAATATGGACTTTTCTATGAGGCTAGATGTTATGAGACTGACAGTAAGAAACACTATAAGGTAAGACTAGAAAAGATTATTTATATGTAAAAGGTTTGCATATAAATAAGGTTCATGGGATTTCAAACTGGAAATACCTAAAGGAATGGTTAATAGACATTAAGGTCGATGTAAAAGGGATGTAGATGGTGCATAAGGGAAGCCCCAAGGCCATAGAAGTAGGCACCCCCTTCTAGGGGGAGTTAAGGAGGTATTGGATAGTGAAAGGGTCATGCCTAGCCATTGAAAGGTCAAGGGGCTGAAGTTGGAAGGTCATGCATCACTTAGGCCTATATAACCATGTGTTTAGGATCCGTTTAGGATATGGTTGGGTGGAGAATCAAAGTTCTAGTCTTACAATTCCCCAAGCTATTGATACAAGGAGAATTCCATTGGTATCAAAGCTAAGTTCTATCTCTTTCATGTTTCCATTGAGCTACTCATTTCTAATTCTAATCTCTACTCCTTAACCTCTTATCTATTCATTTCCATAAGCTAATCCTTATAATTTTCACATCTTCCCCATACAAGTACCTATTGCTTAATAAATTAGTCATACCTCTTGCCTAATTGATTGAGCATATATCTTGCCTAGTTGATTGAGCATACCTCTTGCCTAATAAATTGGGCATACTTTTGAGATTTTACATGAAGCAAGTGGCGTACATGATGACCTTGAAGAATCATTGAAGCAAGTGGCGTACATGATGACCTTGAAGAATCATTGAAGCAAATATTAACAAGGAGGAAAATTGTTCTTCACATCATTAGAGACAATTTATATTTACCCAACCAATTAAGGTCATTGTGTTGCATCTTTTTTTTTGCTTTGTAAGAAACTTTTCATTTTGCTTATTGTTAGAGTAAATTGCTTCTCAAGGTGGGAAGGATGAAAATGGGGAGAAGGGGTAAAACCCAATGAACAAATAAAAAAGATATGCAAGATTTAGATCTTAATGAGTATGAGGATATATAAATGAAGGAAATGAAATAAAAATCTCTAATATAGATAATAAACTTGAGAAAATGATGGGTCTTCTTAGTTGGAGTAAAAGAAATATCTAAAAATAACATTGATGAGGGAAGAGAAAAAAACTCTAGAAAAAGGATTGAATGAAGCCATAGTTGAAGAGGGTCCCAAAACTAGAGACCAAGGTATGGTATTCAAAGATTTAAAGGCACCCACTTTTAGTGGAGAAGAGAAGGATATAAATAAAGGCACCCACTTTTAGTGGAGAAGAGAAGGATATAAATAAAGGCACCCACTTTTAGTGGAGAAGAGAAGGATATAAATAAAGATGAGGTCCATATTTTTCTATGTAGCAAGATTTACATCTTTTAAGAAATGTGCCTAATCATAACTGCCCCATTGAAGCTAGCCTATCATTACAAGGCAAAGCTTGTAAGTGGTGGATGACCTTAGCAGAAGCTCAGCAAGTACCCGATTCTTGGGATTCATTTAAGGAATTATTCTTAAAGGAATATCTTCCTAAAAATGAAGAAGATCGAAATTGGGAGGAGTAGGATAATTGTTCTATGGAACCAAAGATATATAGCTTGCTATAGGAAAATTGTCTTAAACCTTAAGAGAATATACAATTTTCAAAAAGTAAGAGGCTTCATTAGAGGCCTAAAAAAGGAGTACAAGAAGGAAGTTCGCTCCAAAGAGCCAAGAAAATTAGATAAGGCTATAAAATTTGTAAAAAAATTTGACAATACCATGGGTAATGGTAATCGTAAAGAAAATGATAAAAACATTCATATAAGCCTCATGAAGAAAATTTTGGCTCTAAAAAAAGAAAGGGTTTTTCATTTAAAAAGGAAGGAGCCGTGACATGATAAAAGGAATTGTTCTAAGCCCAAGGACAAGAACTTACTAGGAATGGCAATGATAAGCCTAAAGGAATGCACACTTGAATTATTTTCATTGGGGAAAACACTTTCATTTTGAAGGAGCCGTGACATGATAAAAGGAATTGTTCTAAGCCCAAGGACAAGAACTTACTAGGAATGACAATGATAAGCCTAAAGGAATGCGCACTTGAATTATTTTCATTGGGGAAAACACTTTTGAGAAGTTGTTTGCATAATACACTAACATTTGAGCATAAAGAAAAATTTATTACATTGCAAGGAGAGCACAATAATGTATTGTCTTCTGCTTTGATACGTAATATTGAGCTTCAAAAGCTTCATCAAGATAATGGAGTAGAACAAATTTTTTTCTATTATGCAATGTCTCAGTTTAAAAACCATTATGAAAATTTTGACTCAAGTATTTGTGAAGTAGTTAATTCTTCTTTAAACAATTTATTAGAAGAATTTAAAGATGTTTTTCCAGAAACATTGCCAAAAGGTTTACCTCCAGATAGAGGGATAGATCATCCCATAGAAGTTTTAAAGGATTCAAAGACAATTAGTAAATCATCTTATCGAATAAGTTTGACAGAAACACAAGAAGTTGAAAAGAAGTTAGTTGAATATTTAGAACAAGGCTTTATTAGGGCAAGTAAGCCTCTCTAGACTTCACCAATATTATTGGTGAAGAAAAAAGATGCATATATATGCGTTTGTCAATATATTATTATGGATTAAATTTAATCACAATAAAAATAAATTTTCTATTTCAAGGATAGATGAGTTGTTTGATCAATTTAAAGGTGCTAAATATTTTAGTAAGATAGATTTAAAGTTTGGATATCATCAAGTAAAAGTTAGAATTGAACATGTGCCAAAACACCATTTAGGACATCTTTTGGGCACTTAGTCTTTAGTTAAAATGAACAAGAACATATTGAGCACCTTAGGAAAGTATTTCAATTATAGAAAAAAAAATTATTTGCCCAAAAAAATCTAAATTATTTGAAAGTAAAAGTTGAACAAAGCTCAAAGTAATTATTCAACTTATGAAAAAGAACTATTTGAAATTGTGCATGCTTTTAAAGAGTGGAATCATTATTTGTATAGTGCCAATTCGGAAGTATTGTCTGACCATGAAAGTATTAAATGGTTAAGTACTCAAAAGGAGTTAAAAGGTAGGAAGGCTAGATGGGCTGAAATCGTACAAGAGTTTGACTTTCAAATTAGATATGTAAAAGGAAAATTTAAGGTCATGTGGCAGATGCTCTAAGTCAAGCACCCATGATAAATGAGTTGAATTTTACTCAACTAGAAATTGAGTTGAATTTTACTCAACTAGAAATTTTACTCAACTAGAAATTGAGTTGCTGACTCACTTAAAAGAAAAATATGCTAATAACCCTAGCTATCAAGTAACTCTCAAATAGGAAAATGCGTCTACTAATAAAAGGGTATCACTTAAAAAGATAATGGTTCAAAGGAATCACTTAAAGAAGGGTCAAAAAGTGGAAAAGATCGTTAATGCCTAGTAAACATAGTTAATGTCTGGTAAAATTGGCCTGTCACAGTGAACATAGACTATAAATTCTCATAGTGGTGATATAATAAAGTGATGTTTTGCCAGCCACATCGTAACGGTATGAGTATGTGATCATAAAAGAAAGTAATGACATGTACTCATTTGTGAAAAGAAAACTTGACCATATTAAAGAGAGGCATTATTACGAATGGTTATGGATTCCATAATGGTAGACATAGCACAAGGAATCTTATGATTGTTTCTATATATGCATAAAAAGTTATCAAGCAAATAAGTTTCTTGACAAAGGTCTACAGATAAGAAATTTCTATGTTGACATTGTTTCACTTATTGAAGTGTAACGAAAAAGAAGTTATTACCTAGATCCAAATTTTTAAAAGGCAGGGTCTAGTGTTATTGACCGATTACTCAAGGTACTTGGGAGCAACTAGGTTGCCTAGTGATGTGTGCTATGCCAACGTACAAGTAATCAAAAGGAGTTGACCGAGCAAGGTTGAGGTTGTCTCATCCAAAAGAATTTCTCGATTGAGTCGATGGTCAAGAAGTAAAAGGAATTGGCTAAGGGAGTAAATGGTACTTTACTCTTCATTGCTTATGGTATTCAAGGTCGGTCAACTAGTAAGGTACTTAAAGGTAATAGAACAATCTTATTTGGGAATTGTGTCTCATAAAAAGGAGGTTATCCATAGGATTGGTTGTAGTAAGTGTATACAAGTGTGCACTAGGAAAAGGGTTGATGGTAACTAGGTAAAGGTTCTGAGTGATCATGACACTCGAGAAGTAAAAAAGAGCAATGAAAAGTAATTAACTGCATACAAGCCTTTGATCAAGGACATATGCAAAGTTGGTGGACATAATCATATTGGTTTGTCCTCATGTTTAGCATCAACCAGAATAAAATATTCATCTTAGAAGAAGATGTTAAAGCCAACCTCATTGTTCTAAGGGTAACATAAAGTTCAATACCATGTCAGATCTATATGGTGTAATGACATTTACATGGACAATAGGTGTTTTTAAAAGAAAAAGATACTCTCTCGTAGAAAGGGATTTTAAGAACACATGAACGAGGAAGTAATATTCCTCTACTAAAGGAAGTGTTTCTATAATTGAAATACTTATAAAAGAGAACTTATTCCAAGTTGAATGGCTACACTGAAGAAAAGGTTTCTTGATTTTGTTTTTGAGGACGAAAACTTTTCTTTCAAGGGGGAGGAAATGCTATGATACTCACAGGAAACACTATAAGGCAAAACTAGAAAAGATTATTTATATGTAAAAGGTTTGCATATATATAAGGTTCAGGGGATTTTAAATTGGAAATACCTAAAAGAATGGTTAATAGGCATTAAGGTTAATGTAAAAGGGATATAGATGGTGCATAAGGGAAGCCCAAAGGTCACAAAAGTAGGTGCCCCCTTTCGAGGGGGAGTTAAGGAGGCATTGGATAGTGAAAGGGCCCATGCCTAGCCATTGAAAGGTCAAGGGGCTGAAGTTGGGAAATCATGTATCACCTAGGCCTATATAACCATGTGTTTAGGGTCCATTTGGGATATGGTTGGGTGGAGAATCAAAGTTCTAGTATTACAAGTCCTCAAGCTATTGATGGAAGGAGCATTACACTAGATTACAGGTACAGGTACATGGATATATACATATGCAAATTGGGCCGATAGTGTAGTGTCTCAGACAGGAAATCTACTAGCATCTTTATGTTTTCTTTTGGGAGTGCTCCTATTAGTTGGAGTAGTAATAAGCAACCAACAGTTGCTTTGTTGAGTACATAGACTAAATACAAGGGTGTTGATATGGCAACATGTGAGGTAGCTTGGTTGTAGAAGCTACTGGTAGATATGGGTAAAGTCCATGGATAGGGCTATTATTTATTGTGACAACATGAGTGTGATGAAGTAATCTTAGGAAGCACATGCACATGGGGCATGGGCATAGGCACATGGGGGATTAGGGTCATTTATACATGTGGGCGCATGGGCCTTGGGACTATAAAGACACCAACCCAAGCACTAGCCCTAGGATCATTACCATTATGACTTTTTGACATATTATAAATTTCTTGGAGCTTATGGCCCAAGCTTCCATGGTGGCTAATTCATGGTAGACTTCCATGTTTAGGTGGTTGTTCTCTATGATGAGTAGACATGTGTGTACTCCATGTACAATGTGTGCAAGTTCCTAATCTCTCACTAGATTCATTGGTATCAAAGCCTTGCCTAGATCTCTTTATTTTATTGGTATCAGAGCTTTGCCTAGATCCCTTTCTTGGATTGGTATCAGAGCTAGCCTTTACTCAAATCCCTTTCTTGCATTGGTATCAAAGCTTTCCCTAGATCCCTTTCTTGCATTAGTATCAGAGCTTTGCTTAGATTCCTTTCTTCCATTGGTATTAAAGCTTTGCATAGATCCCTTTCCTGCTCCCACATGATGCTACAAGCACCCTTGAAACCATCATTGAGCTTTGCATCGATCCCTTTCCTGCTCCCACATGATGCTACAAGCACCCTTGAAACCATCATTGAGCTTTTCAAAAGCTCTCAGTCTCTCTAAACAATTGGTTTATTAACATTGGTCTTGTCCACCCACATCTCTTGACCTTTACTCAACTTGTTCACACTCTTTGTCCATCCATTGGCCATTGTCCCTAGTTCACACACCTTGTGCTTTTTGTGGACATTGTTCACACGTCGACATCATCAAGAAGTTTTTGGTGTATGATGGGAGATTTGGCCGAGACCAAGGATTTTTATGCATCTTGGAGGTGTTTTAGGATGTGGGAAATGCCACATGAATTCACCACATGTATGACTTATCCAGGAGTTTCAGGATGGTTGGATGATGCATGGTCATGATCTTTGTGTTGTTGATGTGCATGGCAGATGATGATCATGATTTGTTTTCCATTAAATGTGACAAAAACCATTCTTTAAACCTAGGATATTCAATCCTAGAATATGATAGGAAGTCCTCTTTTCACATTATGCATAAGAATGAATTATGCATCAATTTCTTAAAATTTTTGCCATAGCTCCGCTTCTATTACTGGGGCAATTTTCAATTTTTATGAAAAGAATAAGACATAGTAAAATAATTATGATAGTATAACTATCTTTTAGCATTAAATCCAATTTATGGATTTATCCCATAATATTACCATATTTTTCAAGCATATAAGTATAAAAACCATTTTCTTAAACCTCTAATTTTACAAGCCTAGAGTTTGATTTGTGAATAGAGAATTTCTCCATGAGAAGCATTAATTGAATATAGAATAGGTCATAGGAATGACCATTCTTTGGGGGAGAGAGAAATATGCTTTAAAAACATTTTAAATTAAGCCTAAATGTAAACTTTATGTGTTTAATTACCAAAATTCATTAAAGAGCTTCAATTGCATTAAAGAGCCATTCAATTGAATACTTCTCAAGCTTGAGAGGGGTTGAGAACCGAGAAACATTTTCTCAATTACACAAAAATATCTCAATTTTGGATTACCTCCCTCTATACATTTTCTCTCTCCAGGCCAAAACAGGGTAAAACAGGATCTTTCTTTTATTTCAAAGAGGGGAATAATTATAAGATCAAAAGGGGAGGTTCTTACACTTGTACACCTCAAAAGCTGGAGGGAGGAATCTTACATCCTACCCCACTTAAAAAACGCGAGATGTCCTCATCTCGCAAACTAGAGGACAACTCTTTTCCTTAAGATCCAACTGATTCTAGGGTTCCTTATAGTCTGGTAAACCCAACAGAATCTTGGGATAAAGATCCCTTATATAGAACTCATCATCAGATAACAATTCATTCAGATCATATCATTCATATCTTGTCATGCCTTAGCTTGATCCACTGGGTCAAGTGTTAACAGTAAAGCAATTTGTCAGCACAATCCACTAATCTCATAGTGATTTGCTGAAGTCATTATCGTCATTCTAGTTACGAACATCATCACAGGGACTCGTCCCATTCATCCTCCTCATTGTGGTTTTGCTCAGCTTATCGCTTTTCAACCAAAATTCATGAATCATCATTTTTCAATCAGAATCCAAATCAACTCATCAGTTCTCAACCAGAGTTTTAAAATCATATCAACCACATTCGAATTCATCATCTAGATAGCATTTTTGCTTATAATTTCAAGGTCTTAGGTTTACTTGTATATACTGCTAGTAAAGAGCTACAGTTATACCCTCGGTATATACGGGTAGTCACGGTCCTTGGAATCATAAGGTAAATACCATCATGTCTAGGCCTCAAGCAAGTCAGGGATTCCATACAATTGCGGTACTTCCATTTGAAGACCCAATTACCTATTTACGAATCTTCATTTTGAATATCAATTTGTATGAATTTCATCACACAATTACAACCTTTTACTGCAACTTCATAAATTTTTGACATTTTTGGTTTCTCGGTTGATCTACTTTAGCCAATTCGCTCTGATACCAGCTGAAACATCCCCGCCCCCTCCGTGCAACGAATTCGAGGGTGCTAACAGCGGGAGTAGCACTCTTTGCGAACCCGGCAAGCACGGGCGATTCCTCCAGGATATTTTTACTCTAACGTAGTCAAGGTCATCACTAACCAAACTGATCCGACCGAACCTATAAAGACACTCGATCAGATCAAGGAAGAAACTTGCACTTGGATCATAGAGACCAACGCGTTTTTCCTCATTGAGAGAGACACAGCCGTTGATTCTTTTCCATAGAATAATTTTTATCCGAGATTTACTTCATCTATCGTGCCATAATAGAATTAAGTCTCATTTTGGGAATCCGTCAATCCAGCCTACCCCATCCAATCCCATGGGTTGGCCAACCGGCCAACAACTGTAGTGATGGGATCCAATTAGGAATTTGGTTAGGTTTTGTCTCGAGTACCAGGGAAAAGAGTTCCCAGGCCCCCTAGCTGGATATTCATGCAAACTTAAAACTAGTCACACCACTTACACACCCAATATAAAATTGCCTTTTTTACAGATTCAGCTGTCTTTAAAACAATCATTTAATGAAACCATAGTGTCATTGATCATAATCCTCCAAAATATCCGGTTGAATCCTAATTTCCAATCATTCCTTCATCGGTGTACGTATGACATCATTGGCAACCAGAACGCTCACCACCTATCCACTCAGGGGCCTTTTTGATAGTTCCTAGCTCATAGTACCCGGAAACATATTCACTTATAAAAATCAAAATGGAATCTCCATTGAAGATTAGCAAGATCAACCAACAGATCCATATAAAAGAGCCATGGACTCATCCGTTGAGGACCAGCAAGGTCAATCAACCAGATCCATGCCCGGTTTCAGAAAACAACTCTAACCCCTTGTTCCATTATCTTCCTCGACGCATGTGTGGGTATCTTCGGCGACCCAGAGCCCGAGCACCGTATGGTCAGCACCCTCTAGGATTCTTCGCAGGGTCACCTAGCGCTTCACTCATAGGCCGCTTCCTTGGTCCCTCATCCATCGTACCGGAAGCCACCATTTAAATCGAACTAAGGCTGGTCAAGACCTCGGCCGACCTTGCTACACGAGACGTCCTCCAATGACTCTCCGTCAACTGTTGCAACTTTATCATTTAGGTCTCCACGACCTCATTCACAAGATGGTCAAAATGCTTCCCCAGCATTCTTGACATAAAACAGACATTTAAAAACAGGCCATTTATAGTTTCTATAACGAACTCTCGTCTTTCCACATTGTTTCACATCAATCCACATCCATTTCATATGTATTCCCATTCTCATCACATCATTTTCCATCTCATCACATCTTTCTTCATTTATCCTCATCAGATCTCATCCACTCGCATCTACCCATATCTCATCAGATCTCATCCACTCGCATCTACCCATATCCACATCTCATCACATCATATTTATTCACATCACATATCATCCATTCACATCTATCCCAATTTACATCACATCCATTTCACATCACATCTCATTCATTCACATCCCGATTCACATTTCATCCATTCACATCACATCTCATTCATTCACATCATGATTCACATGTCATCACATCTCATTCATTCACATCCTGATTCACATGACATCACATCTTATTCATTCACATGCTGATTCACATGACATCACATCTTATTCATTCACATCCCGATTCACATCACATCACATCTATTCATGTCCATCACATTCATTTACATTACATCCATTTACATCCATCACATCACATTCATTCATATTCATCACATTCATTCTCATCACCATCCCATCCCATACATTCTATCCACATCACATTACATCACATCTATCCACATCATGTCTTATTCATACACATCTCATCTCATTCATCCACATCCATCCAATCGTTCACATGTACGACTACCCACATCTATCCATACACATCCACATCCACATCCATTCTTTCACATACACATCCACATCCCTTTATATCACATCACATCCTTTCACATACACATCCACATCCATTCTTTCACATACACATCCACATCCATTCTTTCACATACACATCTACATCCACATCCACATTCACATTCACATCCACACACACATCCATTCACATACACATCCACATCCACATCCACATCCATTCTTTCACATACACATCCACATCTCTTCTTTCACATACACATACACATCCACATCCATTCTTTCACATACACATCCACATCCACATCCCTTCTTTCACATACACGTCCACATCCATTCTTTCACATACACATCCACAGCCCTTCTTTTACATACACATCTACATCCATTCTTTCACATACACATCTGCATCCCTTCTTTCACATACACATCCACATCCATTCTTTCACATACACATCTACATCCACATCCACATTCATGTACCATCTCACCCTTTCACATATCCTCTCATCTCATTCTCATCTCATCATTGTCATCCACATCCATTTACTTCACATCTCATCCCCATTCATTTTCATCACACCACATCCTATCACATCCCATTCACATCTTATCGCATCTTATTTTCATCTTATCACATCCATTCACATCCTATCGCATCCCATTTTCATCTTATCACATCCATTCACATCCTATCGCATCCCATTTACATCTTATCACATCCATTCACATCTTATCGCATCCCATTTACATCTTATCACATCTATTCACATCCTATTTCCATTTAGTAGTTTTTACTACTTTGATACCGATAATGGGACTTTTTCTAAAATTTTGCCAATTGCTTGACCTAGATAAAGGTTCTTTTTCTCGACGTTTATTTCCATATTCTTTCTCAATTTCTCAAATGAATTATATTCAATATTCCTCTTTTGGAATAGAAGAATTCATGGGATTTACAAAAAATCAATTCTACCCATATTTCCACTTTTGATAAATAATCATAAATTGAATTATACTAAAAATTTCTCTTTTTCTCATTTGATTTCTTGGACCTCAATTATCATGGGAATTCCCCTTTTATCATCAAATATTTCTCATAAAATAAATTCATCAAAAATAAAATATCCATTAATTCCATTCCATATGCTAGGAATTTCTCTTTTCCCATCTAAATGATTGAATTCTAAATGTCATAGGAATTCCTATTTTACCATTTAAATATTTCTCATAGATAGAATAAATTAATCTAAAATTTATCTTTGAATTTAAATAAAATATCCAATAATTCCAATATGCTAGGAATTTCTCTTTTTCCATCTAAATGATTGAATTCCAAATGTCATAGGAATTCCTCTTTTACCATTTAAATATTTCTCATAGATAAAATAAATTTATCTAAAATTCATCTATGAATTTAAATAAAATATCCAATAATTCCAATATGCTAGGAATTTCTCTTTTCCCATCTAAATGATTGAATTCCAAATGTCATAGGAATTCCTCTTTTACCATTTAAATATTTCTCATAGATAAAATAAATTTATCTAAAATTCATCTTTGAATTTAAATAAAATATCCAATAATTTCAATATGCTAGGAATTTCTCTTTTCCCATCTAAATGATTGAATTTCAAATGTCATAGGAATTCCTCTTTAACCATTTAAATATTTCTCATAGATAAAATAAATTTATCTAAAATTTATCTTTGAATTTAAATAAAATATCCAATAATTCCAATATGCTAGGAATTTCTCTTTTCCCATTTAAATGATTTAATTCCAATTGTCATAGAAATTTCTCTTTTATCATTAAATATATTTACCATAATTTTCTTATTTCTTAATTATTTAATTACACATAATCCTAAAAATTAGTTTTCCATTGAATGTGACAAAAACCATTCTTTTAACCTAGGATATTCAATCCTAGAATATGATAGAAAGTCCTCTTTTCACGTTATGCATAAGAATGAATTATGCATCAATAATTTCTTAAAATTTTTGCTATAGCTCCGCTGCTATTACTGGCAATTTTTAATTTTTATGAAAAGAATAAGACATAGTAAAATAATTATGATAGTATAACTATCTTTTAGCATTAAATCCAATTTATGGATTTATCCCATAATATTACCATATTTTTCAAGCATATAAGTATAAAAACCATTTTCTTAAACCTCTAGTTTCACAAGCCTAGAGTTTGATTTGTGAATAGAGAATTTCTCCATGAGAAGCATTAATTGAATATAGAATAGGTCATAGGAATGACCATTCTTTGGGGGAGAGAGAAATATGCTTAGAAAATATTTTAAATTAAGCATAAATGTAAACTTTATGTGTTTAATTACCAAAATTCATTAAAGAGCTTCAATTGCATTAAAGAGCCATTCAATTGAATACTTCTCAAGCTTGAGAGGGGTTGAGAACTGAGAAACATTTAGAGATTAAGAAAAACACCATAAATCACACTTTACCACTTATTTTGCTTGATTCTTTAGTCTAAGGAGAGGCCCCCAACCAACCAATTGGTTTAGTATGTTGATGAAGACTCCAAAGAAGGTTGAAGAGAGAGAGAAACTCCACTCTCTCCAAATTATAGAGGATTTTTAGAGGATAATAGAAAATATCATTATTTCATAATAATACTGGCATGGTATAGTTCACATATTTTTTTTAACAAAGGGCTAAGGGTCTATTTATAGTAGGTGAGGGAGGCCTTTAACCAAGTCCAACTAGTTTCTAGAATTTTCTAGGTTCAGTTTGGCTGAATTTGGACAAGATTTGGACCAGTTTGGCTCCCTTTTTTATTTGGTTTGATCCAGGAGAGAGGAGAGATAAAAATATCTTATTATTTTTTAGTTTAAAACTCCTCCACACATGTGAAATAGGTGACTCCTTGAAGAGACCCCTTCTCCTTACCAAGGTGTCAAAAATGTATCATTATACCTAAAATATCTCATTTTTTAGTAATATTCATAGTTTTTTACTAATAAACGCTGTACTCAATCAACTCTTCATCTTATGTGGGCATTTACTCATTTTTGGGTATTTTTCTTTTATAAATTGGATTTATCTCCTCCCCACACTTGGATTGATCCTATTGGCCCATAGGAACCTTAATTGGACCATAATCGAGTTTTTTTTGAAAATCTAGACCCTTAGGCAAAGGTCCTTTATACCTATTTTCAATTAATTCCAATTGCACATTGGAAAGTTCTTTTTGAAATTTTGTTTCAGGGGAAACCATTTTAGACACTAGGAGGATTTTTATATCCGAAAATATCTCAATTTTGGATTACCTCCCTCTAGACATTTTCTCTCTCTAGGCCAAAACAGGATCTTTCTTTTATTTTAGAGAGGGGAATAATTATAAGATCAGAAGGGAGGTTCTTACACCTGTACACCTCAAAAGCTGGAGGGAGGAATCTTACAATTATGGTTGACGATACCTATTATGCCTACCTATCTTCCTAGGGATCATTTAGATGCATTAGATTATGAGGGTCGATTAGAGGATCGTGAGATTGATGATGCATTGGATTATGAGGGTCGATTAGAGGATCATGATTGATGATGCATTGGATGCCCACCATGAGTATGTGATTAGTGATGCATCCATTGTTACACACGAGGTTAGTGATACATCACATGTGGGTTCATGGGATACCTATGAGCATATGTTAGACCATGAGGATCATTCTTGTTTCAGATGTATTAGGCTACTCATAGGGTTTTCACATGTGGAGGCATTCATGATTTGTCCACTACTCCTAGCTCTCATAGCTTTCCTCGTAGCATTCGTGTGGATCTAGTTCATGTGTTTGAGCAGTCACTCTTTCACATGTGGAAGAGTTCATGATTCGTCCACTACTCCTAGTTCTCATAGATTTCCTAGTAGTGTTCGTGTGGATATAATTCATATTTTTGAGCAGTCACACTTATACATGAGAGTAGTGATGACTTTATTGAGGTGAGGCCTCGTAGGAGAGGCAAGATTATGCACATAGATTAGATCTTTCTTGGAGCATATGATGCAGATCTTGAGAGTTTTATATTTGATCCAGGCATCTTCTTAGATGCAGTGATGGAGATTGATAATTTAAGGGGAGCGTTATCATATATAGACACCATTGATGGCTTTCCTGGTATCGTTTGTGTGGATATAGTTCATATGTTGGAGCAGTCACACTTATACATGAGAGCAGTGATGGCTTTACGGATGTGAGGCCTCGTAGGAGAGGCAAGCTTATGCACATAGATTATATCTTTCTTGGAGCATATGATGCCGATCCTGAGAGCTTTATATTTGATCCAAGCATCTTCTTAGATCGTGTTAACCTATGACGGACATTGAGACGTACTATGTTTTACGTCATTAATTTAAATATTCTGAGTCATGGGCCGGGCTTGTCGGCACCATATGTTAAGGATAAAGGGATTGGGTGATCGCCGATGAGAGGCGCACCTTGAATATCAATAGGATAAGGGTTAGGATCGGTCGGCCATGTATGGACGCCCATGTGTGAACGGCCAAGTCACCTATAAGAGCCAAATGTAACCCTAAAACTCTCATTCTCATGTGTTGAATACAAGAGTGCTCTTGCCTTATCTCCTTGGTTTCCTTCTCCTGCGTGAGAGAGAGAGAGAGAGAGAGAGAGAGTGAGAGAGCGATCGAGCACTGTGTAGCGGCACGGCGGCGGCGAGGCGGTAGAGCGGCGACGGTGGCTCCTCCACTGTTGCGATGCGGGAATCCTTCACGGCGGCAGTTAGAGCGGTGAGTGACACACCCTTGCATTCTGTTTGAGCTTGCTTTCCTGGTTGTATGCTTGCAGCCATTCGTGGCTCGCATACGGTGTCCGGCAAGTCCCCAGCTACGACCTGTGCGGCAAAAGCGCACATTTTTGGCGCCTCTGCCGGGGAGATGCCCTGCACCAAACTCCAGTTTGCAGCTGGGGCTGCTGCGTGAAGTGAAATTTACACTGTAGGAAAGGCGATTGTGTGTTTGTTGTTGAGGTGTTTCCATGTTTTGCAATATGTTTCTGCAATTTGTCTTCTGCAATTCTGCTTCTTTTGTTATTTTTCCGTTCCGCGTGCGTTTTGTTCTCTGGTTTTCTGCGTGTGAGGGGGGATTTCTGAATCCCCAGGCTTGTGCTGTGTACCCTAGAAAGAAACCCTAGAAAACTTATCCCAAACAAAAAAAAAAGAAAAAATTAATTTTGAAAAAAAATGTATATAAAAATAAAAAAATTAATTTTTTTAAAAAAGAAAAAAACCAAACGTGTGGAGAGGAAAGATTTTTTATTTGGAGAAAAATTTTTTGAAAAGAAAAACCCCCAATTGACCCCGACCCCGGCCTCGGTCTCGATCTTTTGATATATATATATATAGGAGAGTGAGCCTCCATAGCTTTCTTTCAAGTGAGAGCTTATGGGAAGTTGAGCCCTATATGTAGCCCACTCCCCAAGGAGTGAAGTGAGCATGTGGGATAAAGCCTTCACCCTTTCCTCCACAAGCAAATAGACCTTCACCCTTTCCCCCACAAGGAAACAGACTATTTTGAGGACCACAGGAGCTCTGGATAGGTGAACACTGTGCTGTAAAGCACGCTAGAGGGAATCCAAATTGGTGCATGAATATACCTTAGATCATGTGTATGTACGTAGGGATTCACAAATTTTAAAGATATATTTAATAACATGGAAAGCACACCCCATGGAAGGGCAATTGTTTAGTAATGATTCAGTCATAACGGAATGGACCACCTTTGTACAAATATGCCAGCCCTCAGTGGGAAATACCAAGGAAGAAGAGGAAACGGAAATGTACGCGTCACTTCTTTCTTCGAACTTGGATGCATGTGTTGGCTACTATAGATGTGATGCAACCCAGGGGGACCCAGTATGTGGAATCTGGAACTGTCCCCACGATCTCTATCTGTATGGTTAAGTGGCAGACCATTGATGTAGCATCAGAAAAGAGGAGACGTCAAGTATAGAAGGGACCATAGCACAAGGCTGTACCAATGCCTAGCACCTCAGAAGGTGGCAAAAACAAAAACGATATATTGCCTGACGAAATGTCCTATTACAAAGAAAACCCACGGATGCCTAGTGGCTGAGATACCTTGAGACCACTAAGGTACACGATGAGTTCTCTAAGGATTGGGGTGAGGAGTTAAGATATCCCTGGAGGGAAGACACAAGGAGAAAGTCACCCTTCAAGAGATCGAAACACCTAAGCTTACAAAAGCTAGGTGTCGAAAACATAATAAAGCCTTGGCAGAAGCAGAACGTGAGGCTAGAAAGATCATGACTAAAACCAAAAGTGAAAATGAAGACAAACCAAACTTGCTCTCAGTACCCGACCACTTCAAAACCTATACTGTTGACGAACGGAAAGTGGTCTCGCGGTGGCTGACGGCAACAAGGGTTAAGGAGGATGGGCTATCCACATCATACAATGGCCTGGTGCAAAAGTCAAGGAAGTTGATATTGTGGGACCAAGGGAGGAACCTCATCCCATATACATTGCTAAAGACTTGACTTCAGCTAAAGAAGATGAGCTCGTTGCTCTAAGGAATTTAAGGATTGTTTCACCTGGAATTACAAGGAGATAAAGGGGGTACCAGCTGAGGTAGTACAACATACGATTCCAATCATGGAAGGGTCAAGGCCAACCATGCATAAACCATACCAGATGAATCCTAAGTATGTGGCAATTATAAAGGAGAAAATAGACAAGCTCATTGCTGCGGATTTCATCTATGAAATCAAATATACGGATTGGTTGTCACCAATCGTAATAGTGCCAAAAAAGAATGGAAAACTTAGGGTATGTGTTGATCTTAAAGAGGTCAATGCAGCTACTAGGAAAGACCATTATCCACTGCCCTATACAGAACATGTTTTGGAAAGAGTGGTTGGGGAAGAAGCTTACAGCTTCTTGGATGGATTCTCTAGTTACAATCAAGTGTCCATAGCACCGGAAGACCAACATAACGTAGCTTTCAATACAATGTGGGGGACATTTGCATACAAGGTTATGCCCTTCGGCCTCACCAATGCCCCAGCAACATTTCAACGGTTGATGTGCACAGCCTTCAAGGACTACTTATAGAAGTGGTTGGAGGTTTCATTGACGATGTGTGTGCGCACTCTTGATGGGCAGACCATCTGGCCTGCTTAAGGAAAGTGTTCAAGTGATGTCGATTATATCGTATATCCCTGAATCCTTTAAAGTGTTAGTTTTGGGTCAAACATGGTGTGATATTGGGACATATTTTCTCAAAGAATGGTATATCCATGGATGATAGCAAGGTCAAGTTGATATTGGAGCTGCCACCGCCTACCAATTACAAAGGTGCGCAAAGATTTATGGGTCATGTGGGGTATTATCGCCGCTTCATAATTTTCTATGCTGAAATAGCCAGACCATTATACAAGCTTCTCATTGTCTTTGAATGGACTAAGGAATGTGAGGAAGCATATGATCGACTAAGCAAGCATTGGCTAGCGCACCAATTCTATGACCCCCTAATTGGGATCTCATATTTCACGTGCATATTGATGCATCAAATTTTGCTATTGGTTGCGTACTGGCCTACTAGCCTGGTGAGTTCAAATTGGACTATCCAGTCTGCTTTGCTAGTCATTAGTTAAATGATGCAGAGGTGAACTACACCACCACAAAGAGGGAAGGATTGGCCATGGTTTACGTCATCAAGAAATATCAACATCACCTCTTGGCCAACAAATTCGTATTCTTCGTACCATCAAGCCTTATTATACCTGGTGAATAGGCCTTGCACCACGAGGGAAATCACACGATGGTTGCTATTATTATTGGAATTCGACTTTACCATCACAGAAAGAAAAGGAACATAGCATGTGTTAGCCAATCATATGTCAAGAATTCCAAATGGGGAACCAACAACTTGTGTTTGATGTGATGATCTCCCTGATGCTTGTTTGTTCAAATTGGACATGGTACCCCGAATGGAGCGAGGAAATATCAGATTATCTAGCTCATGGTTTTCCACAAGGAAATACCTTTGAACAAAGATAAAATGCAGCGGCTTATCAAGCTTGCTACACCTTATCAACTGATTGCGGGAGAACTATATAAGCTAGGAAAAGATAATGTGCTAAGAAGATGCGTTAAAGAAGATGAGTTCGTCACATATTGGATGAAGCTCATTCAGGGATAGCAGGCGGGCATCTTGCTAGAGAGATCACATCTCGAAAAGTGCTTCAAGCAAGACTATGGTGTCCTACATTATTTCGAGACTCCATAGAATTTGTCAAAAGGTGCGAAGAATGCCAGCGTTTTGCTATCCCACAACAAAAGAACAAGATGCCACTCACCCCTATTATTGTAAGACAACCATTCGAGAAATGGGGAGTAGATTTTCTTGGACCTATTAGTCCAGCGGCACATCCATCCCAATCGTGGCCATGGACTATTTCACAAAATGAGCAGAAGCTAGAGCCTCAAAGAGAGCTGATGCATAAACAATAGCCTCAAAGAGAGCTGAAACATGAACAATAGCAAAATTCTTATACGAGCAAATTATCTCGAGGTTCGGCTTAGTGATCGCGGCTCACATTTTATTAATGAGGTGATTGATCATTTACTTGCGGGATTCTTAGTGGTCCATCAGAAATCATCACCTTATTATCCACAGGCCAATGGTCAAGCAGAGAGTACAAATAAAATTTTGGATCCCAATAGACCTAAAGGGTTCCATAAGCAATGGGTTCGAAAGGACTTACTGTGCGAGCACAAGGATACTACCAAGGTAATACGGCAATACTACCAAGGCAATACGGCAATATGGGTATCCAAACCCCACTCAGTGGTGGCCAACACCACAAGCAGTTCAAGTCATAAAAAAGAGACTAGTACAAGCATACAACATCAACTCCCAACCCAAGCAGGAACCTCGCCAACCTTTGTGTGGAGGAAAAAGATAACTCAGCAAAATGGGTTGGGAATTGCCAAAGCAATGACAGTAGCCACTCCGGTCACATAACTGAACAAGGAACCTAAAGGTAGAAACAAAGAAGTTCAGCAAAGGGACACAGATAGAAGCCCTCCACCATAAGACATAGTAATAACATTGTTTAGTTGGGTGGAAGGAACAATTAAAAACTCCCACATAGAGCTACAACTACTGCATCTACAAATACCCAAAGGTGCCCAGGTGATCCCTTGGTTCTCGTGGTAGTAAAACAGAAAGGTGTCCAATGGTTGCACAATGGGTACAAGGTAAGCAGAGTATCATTCACTCATTATGTGCATGTTTGACTGCTTGAGCATGAAGAAAAAACAAGAAGGTATTGATCTTATGCATTCATGATGCAAAAGGTTTCACACCGTGAACCAATTCAAAAACGTTCACGTCGTGAACTGGTTCACAAAGGTTCACGTCATGAACTAGTTCAAAAACGTTCACGTCGTGAACTGGTTCACAAAGGTTCACGTCATGAACTGGTTCAAAAATGTTCACGTCGAACTGGTTCACAAAGGTTCCTGCTCGTGAACTAATTCAAAAATGTTCACGTCGTGAACTGATTCACAAACATTTACGCCGTGAACCAATTCAAAAATGTTCATGGCATGAAACGGTCATTTCTCACGGGCCAATCAAGCAGCACCACGTGGTTTTCTTCATTAAGGCAACCGCCTGTCCAACGACTGTGTTATAAAATCAAATTTCTTTCCTCTTCCGTCATTTTGCATTGTGTGACCTTTGCTTTTTGATTGCACGTCGCTTCCACTACTGATTGTTGTGTGCATTTTTCATCTCGGATTTTGGGCTATAATCGAATGTCTCCTTTCGAGAGGTGGGAGCTTGATCCTTTCCCTTTTTCGTTTTCTTTTTCTTCTTATATTTTTTGATCTTCATGATTGATCAATATCTTGTCGGCAATGTTTATTGTACATAAATTACCGAATCATAAATAATTATTCTAAAAATTTCTTCATGGTATCCTCACATGCATTAAGTAAAGTTGGCATCTTAACAAAACGAAATAAAAAATGAAAACCCAGTGACATAACAATTGGCCCCTTCACTAAAGATTCACAATATTATCACCCTGTGGTTTCACAGAACCTCAGGTTCGTGAACGTGCAATTTCACGAAACCTAACCAGTTCACGGAACCTCAACGATTCACGGAACCTCACTATTTCATGGAACCTTAGTGTTTCACGAAACCTAACCAGTTCACGGAACCTCACTGTTTCACGGGACCTAACCGGTTCACGGAACCTCAACAGTTCACGGAACCTCAGTGTTTCACGAAACCTAACCAGTTCACGAAACCTCACTGTTTCACGAAACCTAACTATTGCATGAAACCTTAACAGTTCACAGAACCTCACTGTTTCATGAAACTTAACCAGTTCATGGAACCTCAATGGCTCACAGAATCTCAACGGCTCACGGAACCTCAATGGCTTCACGAAACCTAACCACCTCAACGGTTCTTAGAACCTCACTATTTCACGAAACCTAACCAGTTTACAAAACCTCAACGGTTCATAGAACCTCACTGTTTCGCGAAACCTAACCAATTCACAGAACCTCAACGGTTCATGAAACCTAACTTCACGGCCTACACATTCACAAAACCACTCTGACCCTGCACCGTCACG
The DNA here is from genome assembly GCF_041138505.1 of Cibotium barometz. NCBI lineage: Eukaryota > Viridiplantae > Streptophyta > Polypodiopsida > Cyatheales > Cibotiaceae > Cibotium > Cibotium barometz. The sequence goes on from NC_141049.1 coordinate 65,244,341, forward strand.
CCACAGCCTTCACCTATCTATTAACACACCCTGTGAGTACTTCTACACTAACACACTCCTCATTTTAAGCACAAAGGGGATTGTTTCTTTTCATTATGAGAAAATGCCTTATATATATTTGGCCCTTGTTCACACCCAAAACTTACTTAACTAGGCCTTGGGTGGCCAATATCTCATAATGTACAACTTTTATAGTGCCGTTTCATGACACTTATTAATGTCCTCAATTGGAGGATCATGTTTGTTAATCCAAAATGGGATTAACATCCCCCCTTCCTAATGTAGGTTCTGTCCGCAAAACCTGTACACTGAGGTCTAAAGACCTGGTCACCAAACTCATGTCAGTAGAAATTTCTTCTTAACTGGAGCTTTCTGAGTGTGCATCTGAATGCTGAGTGGGATCGCCCAAAATCCTATATCCACCATGTCTTCGAATGTTACATGCATGTAGCCCGGAAGACATCTTAAACGGTGGTAGTAGAGCATCATGCCCCTATCGAATGGCCCTTGGTTCATGTGTCGAACTTCAGTTGTTTAGCTTCATAGCCATCGTAGGGCTCCTTGGGTTGATCAATCAGCACCACCAGCAATTTTAAAAATCTAAGGCTAGCCACAATTCATGGGTCTGGAATTCTTCGCCATGCTTGTATCCATGTAAGCATTTGTTGTCTTTGCTCCCGTATGTCTGCAAATGTTGCTGGAATGAAGATTGGGAAGTTGTAGCAAACATGGGAGTCACGCCTTTTGGCTTCCTGAAACTCCAGCAGTGTCCATCTTCTCTTAACTGGCATGTATAAAGGATCAACCCAATGTGTTGGTGGCACGACCATATAGACCTGGCTATACTTCGGAATTGTTAGGTACTCCTTTTGCCAATCTGATTGTATGCCAAAATCTTCCAATTTGGGATGCCCTTCATCGGTGACAATGGTGGCATAGCCGCCTCTTATGTGTATAGGGTGTGCCTTCCTCCACCTACGAAAGCAGTAGCTGATCATGAAGGTCCTTATTTCCAGTAGGTCAGCTAATTGGGGGTTTGCCAACTTTGTGTGCTTTGCCACATTTGCCCATAATGTGCCCTCTCTAGCCAAAGGAATTAATTCTTCTAAATCAGGGCATGGAGCTCATAGAGGGTATGGCACATTGTGCTGTTCTGTTGGGGTGATCTCAGAGTAGGCTTCTAGCATGATTTGTTGAGTTGGCTCAAATGGAATGATCTGCATGAGGACCTTGAACATCAATTTTGGCTTTAAAAGAGGGTTGCCAGCATGAATGAAACCCTCGTACTCTGAACCTGACAAATATTCCAAAATGGTGTCATCAGTGAAGGCTTCAATATTATCCTGTGGAATAGGATTATGTACCTCTTGAGAGTGTTGTTATGGAGATGGGTGAGGTGCCAGTATCTCCTCGAGGGTGAGAGGGTTAGTGGGAAAGTCTATCTGTGGAGGAATGAAGATTGAGAAAATGCAGTCAGCTTTGAGATGTGTTAGTAGGTGGCGTGTTAGGATAGGGGTTTAGTAGCTTAATAGCGATATTAAAATAGACAGGGTAAGTTGATTTTAAAGATGAGGAAGAGGATTCTTCTTGACCTTGACCTGTGCTAGGAGGTGGGTGGCTAGGCTTGTGAGACTTTATAAATTCTTGTAAGTCAAGAATGTCTTCGGAATTATAGTGGGATATTCAATGTGGGTAGCATCAAAATTGTACTGTACATTTGTTCTAAGTGCTTGTAGATATTAGAGTATAGATTTAGAATTCCAAAAAAGGATGATATAAACTTGACTCACATAAGTTTAGATTCTGGTGAGTATTATATACTTCAAGCCACCCATGACTTATAATCCACTGGTAACTATGTGCTACTACCTCATAGTTGGCCGGTGTCTCAGTAATGTCATCTGGGACTAACAGGTCTAATTTTTCGACACTGTTGTCTGGAATTTCAGAATTTTGGAGGACCCGACACCAACTATGAAGGTTTAGCACTATAGGATATAAAGGGTAGAAGAAGATATCTTGTGGATTACTTAATACTAAGTCTCCGTGCAAAACTCCCATTATTATGGTAGGGTCAGCATCTCTTTCAGTGTTCTGTTTAATTAGGGTTAGTTCACCTAGGCCTATGTCTTTAGATAGATTTATATCATACGAAAGTAAAGAGAGTGTTAGTATAGACAAAAACAAGGTGAGAGTTTGAGGAGGGGCTCGAGGAGTTACTGGAAACTGACCCAACTTTGAGGCACGCTCAAGGAGGAGGTAGAGATCATTGTTAGGCTCTGGCTCTACTGACTTCTGTCTCAGATCGCCAACCAACGTTCTGACTCTTGTAAGCGAGAGTCAGTGTTGCTGAGGAGGTTTGAAATTGCAATTTCCCAAACCATCCTTGTTGCATCTAACTCCTCGAATCTTCTAGTTGCGTCCTCTTGGGCACGCCTGGCCGTTGCTTCTCTTTCTTGAGTGTCGATGATTTGTTGGAGCCTTTGGGAAGCCAGCCCTGAATGTCATGTAGTTGCTATGTAAGATGTGCCATTGCTTCTTGGTGGGCCAACTCTTTCCTTTGTACTTTGACCTGGCTTGCACTTATTGTCTCGTTAAGTGTTGTAATCTTTTCTACATGGGCCTTGGGTTTGTTTGCTCCCTCTCTTTACTGTAAGTTAGTTGCCCTATCCTCTGCTGCCTTTACTGTAAGTTAGTTGCCCTATCCTCTGCTGCCTTTAGCTATGAGGTTAGCTACTGGATTTGGCTTTGTAATTCTTCTTCTTTGGCCTTGGCATTGGTTTGGAGCTCCTATACTTGGTGGGAATGAAGTGTAGTGAGCTCATTGGTGTGGGTGACCTCTTTCTAAATCTTCTCCTTAGCTTGTTCTAATTTTGCCTTGAGGTCCACATTTTCCTTGATTCTTTGTACAATTGTTTGGCTCAAGACCATGTTATTGTTTTCCATGGCTTTATACCTGCTCTCTTGCTCCTCTGTGGCCTTCAAGCTTTTCATGATTACATCCTTATGGGTAGCTTCAACTGCTACCAAGTGGTCTTTTAAGGTTTGCACGTGTGTGCATGCATCATTAACCTGCTTCCAAAGGGTGGCGTTACATTCGTGGAGCATGTGCATTGTGAGGAGGTGGCACCGCCAAACCTTTTGTTCTTTCTCCCTCCCAGATTGCACTTGTCTGTGTTCCTTTTTCGAGCCCAGCCTGTGGTTGGTTTAGCAGCTCATCTAGCCCTTCCATGGTCTCTTGCAAGAATTGTTGATAGTCCATTTTTTGTAGGGAGGCCAGCTGAGGTATTCTTTCTTCATCTTCCAACCACCTTCTTTTACTTGGACTAGAGGGCTTTGCACTTCTTTGTCTTTTGCTTGCTTCATTGGGGCCATCTGTTTCATGTACTTGAGCTGTGGCCGCCTCAACACCTTGTGTTTTCTCAGCCTGTAGTACTGGTGCTTCTTGTTTGGGCGTTGTCTCTGTTAGCGTGTCTACCAGAGGTGATTCTTTGAGTGGGGATAGATTCGTGAATATCAGTTGAGCCAGGTTTGTTGGAGGAGTAACTTGTTGCAAGGGCTCCTATGTGGCTTGGCTGATAGTGGTCTCGTGCAATGCTTCTTGGTCTGTTCTTTGGATTTCTTGGGCCACTTTCGCCTCTAATCTTTGCAATTTGGCAGCTATATCTGGAATTAATCCCCTCTTCTTCTTCTGTGTCTCCTTCTTTCTCCCCTTCTTGATTTCCTTCATTATTGCCTGGGTCTCCATCAAGAAAGCTTGCCCCTCTTGCATATCTTTAGCTGTTAGTGTTGGTTGGTCTAGCAGCAGTGCTAGTTACAAGTGCTCTATTGGTTTGGACTTTGGGAGAGGCCTTTTTTCTATGTGACTAAGAACTTGGGTGAGCACGTACGGGTTACAAATCTTGGATTGGTGGGCCTTCAAGTAGTTCTCCATCTCCATCTCTCTATGGACATAGTAGGCCCAGTCCTCCTCTTTCTCCTCATGTACCTTTGCAATTCTGTTCAAGGGCACCCTATTATATATGTCCACAAGCTTCACCTGATCATTAATGACATGGCTTTGTAAGCTTTTTTCGTTGCCTAATCATGAATGTTTTGTACTCGGCCCCATTGGAGTTGTAAGAACTTTTCTTGAGCATTGTGTCTAGAGGCATTTTGTCGAATGCGTGGGCATGGACCTTGACTACGGGGGCAGGAGCTGCAGAGCATCCCATATGAGCTCTTCTGTGATGAGCAGTTGCTCTGTAGTGCCATCAGCCTTGGTGATAGTTCCCCTTTTGGTTCCCTTGTCATAGGTCTTGATGTATTCGGCGCGCAGAGTTCTGTGTCGATACTTCTTAGGAGTATTTGTGCCATTTTCCCCAAGCCAACCTTGTCCATCTTCGCTTTGACTTCCGCCTCTTCCAGAATTTAGAGGCATTCTAGGCTGTGGTAATGTAGGGCTACCTTTCCATGGGCCGTGAGGGCTTCTTTTGTTGATGATGGCCCCATGGAAGGCCTGGGCATAAGGGCCCAAAAAATTCAACTTCAGGACCCGCAATGGCTTCTTTTTATGACTTGATGGGGATCCAGTGGTGCTGGCTTAAGTTGCTTCCTTGTGTCTTGAGAGAGATTGAGAGAGAGCATTCTAGCATTGTTTCTCTTCTATACTTGTATGATTCATGCTTGTGTGGGAGAGTGAGAAAGAGTGATTGCCTTATACGACAGTGTGAGTGACTCTATGGTGATAGAGTGGAGGTGGAGCTTGGAGGTTGGAGCTTAACAAGTGAGCTTGGAGGCCTCAAGGGACTCAAGTTTGAAGCATTGGTAAGTGCCCTATGACAGTTATGATCTATTGCTCATCCTTTAGGTGAATGCATTGAGTTCCCTCTCTTGGAGGTGTGGTAGCCCATAACATTCTGTCTTTTCCTTGCTTGTAAAGTTTCCCTACAATCAATTGATAGGGGGCAGCCTTTTTAATGAGGCATCTTGCTCGGTCTTCATTGAGGAGTGGTTCGGTTTGGGTAGGCCATTAGTGAGGAACTGTGCAAATTCCTCTCCCCATTCAAAAATTAAGCATAGCTAGAACAAGGGGGCATCTAGCAGGTGATCATCAATACGAGCGTGTTTTTTTTTGGGAGCTTTTAATTTAGAGCTTTTGTAGTTCGGAGCTCTTAGATCGATTTTTTCGGTCTTCTAAAAATCAAATCACTCATAGGGTAATTGATCATAATTTGGGCAACTACTAGTCTTGATTCCTAGAGACAACACTTTTTTCCTCATCCATGCAAGGCACAGCCGCTGGCCTAGTCTTCTAGATTAGAATTGCCCAAGAACCTATTTATCTAATGTAGGGCTTTCACTTAATATGTTGGAAAGCTACCCGACTAATCGGGTCCACCTGTCTATAGGATGGTGCCGTCGGGGCATTCCATCCTCCCACTTTCCACCCTACTCACGTGTCAATTTGTTTTCTAATTAATCCTACCACACTATTTGACATAAATAAACATGTTCCTTAATTAAGGCCCTTTTCACAAGGTTTGTTGTTAAAACAACCTTTTTCCACAGTACAATAATTCCAAAGACAAGATTTATAAAAAAAAAGTTTATACATGAATCAATTTCATACAAGCCAAACCGGCTCTCTTATTCTTTTTCTTTATACTGTCGATGATCTAGAATTCGGCGTTCCAGCCTCTACATGTTGGGCAGCCGCCACCCACTGGCGAGGACTCAAGCCGGCCTGTTGCCCTCTCAGGCTCCATCGCTTGATCCTCCCGCCCCTCAGAGGGATGTCTACACACTAGGGTGGGCTTATTCACCGCACTAACCTGGGCCCTCAGAACTAGACAGCATCATAATCTCTTGCCTCAATGGGCGAACCTTATTCTCCCAATGGTATGCCACAGGGATACCTTGGGCCATTCCTGGGTTTTGCTAACGACGCCGCCCAGCTACACAAGCATGGAACGGAGTTAGCGTCGAAGCCAGGAAAAACTTGCACTCTTTCTCTTAAAGATAACAATTTCAATACAATTCATTGAATACATCGTTTCAAATCGTAGCTTCATACAAAAAATAAAAATAAAAGGAAAAGATACACATTTATTAACATTAATATTAAAGAAAAAAACTTTTCTTTAAAAGATAACCAAGCTAACCTGGCCACCATTTCCTTGAGGAGCTTGTAACGGGAGGGTTGGAGCCGCATTAGAAGCATCTTCTCCAATCTCATTGTTGCGTGCTCCTCCTGAGGCAATATTCTGGCGTTTTCAGGATGGGGCCATCTTGGACGTCGCCTTGTAGTGCTTGCTGTCTCGCGGTCGTAATGCTCCAGTCAAATCTCAATACCAAGATCGTTTGCTCACCGTATGAGCAAAAGACCATAGCGCATGAACCCTCTCTAAGGTCAAAACCTCTTGCTAAAGTCTACGCAAATGGGAGGGGAGAAGAGCTAAGGACACTGTCTTCTAAAACAAGGGGGGAGTTAAGGAAAGTTGCCTTATCTGAAAAGCAGATGAGGGGGTGTTGAGAGGGGCGGCAGTAAGGGGTGGCTACACTGCAACAAGTACACTACGCATGGACAGAGGGCGGTACAGACGGTGACACGACAGAGTATAGGCTACGCAGAAATGCGTGCTACTACCCATGGAGCACCCTAGGGGTTTATATAGCTATGGGGTGCGGGTGTGGGCATTGCGCAAAGTCTAAAACAAGGGGGGAGTTAAGGAAAGTTGTCTTATCTGAAAAGTGGCAGATGAGGGGGTGTTGAAAGGGGCGGCAGCAAGGGGTGGCTGCACTACAACAAGTACACTACGCAGGGGATTTTTCTCTTTCTCACGCCGCTGAAAATCTGGGTAGGTACACATTGGCTCATCCTTGATTTCCAAATCATAGTAATTTTCAGTCAATAGCTTCAAAACAACATGATGATTACATTTAACTATGTTCTCCTCCAACAACTGTGCATGCATTTGTGTTGTTGCCTCCAATCTTTTGTTTGCCTCCTTAGAAACACCGGGCCTCCATTTCTTACTGCGCTTACTAGAACCCACCACTTGGTTATTCTGGCCACTTATATTATTTGATTAGGGGCTTGTATAGCTACTTGAAACACAAACCCTACTCCGACTAAGCTTGCCATTTCATCCATTGTAACCTTTAAGTTAGTCCCCTTAACTGTCACCTAGAAATTTGGAGTCTCCGGATGTCCTTTCACCTACTTGGCCACTACTTGTGTGTCTTGTACATCCTTATTTGCAAAACCACATCCATTGATGTTGGGTGCTACCCTTGTATGTATGTTCTCCAAAAACAAGGAGCCGTTAGACTAGGCGATCGGCTCTACATCATGGTTGTACATCGTTTACCCTGCACCACACTAAAGCATTTCCGAACACAATGAGTTGGCATTCTTTTAATTACCCAACTGCCCTTGGTTACATCCACCTCATGGCCTGTGACCACAAAGTCATTATTTGATGTTGTTTTGTAGGCTACATCATTTATGATGCCTTCACCAATTTCATCATCTGTAGTTTCTGCATTTACATCAAAAATCTGTTCACTCAAATATGTGTGTGATCTTTCTTGACTTTCAAATGCTATTTTCTAAAAACGATCACATTCTTTATGCTGCTTAGATTCCATCACAAAGCCAGGTCTATGGGAGTTGTTCTCTAAAGTTCCCCTTTCTCTTTTCCTTTGCACGGTATCCTTATCCCCATGGAGTACTGGCTCTTCATACACAAGGGTGTACCAGCCACCACTGTGCGACCTGGACCACACATGCCACCATAGTAGGACTTGGGCTCTTTTTGCATAAAATCCATTTATGATGAAAATCATACTTTTAATATAAAAATATCTTTTATGTATATGTTCATGCATACAAATCATTTATGATGAAAATCACTCTTTTAATATAAAAGAATTTCTTTTATGCATCTATTTATGCATAAAAATCATTTATGATGAAAATCACTCTTTTAATATAAAAGAATTTCTTTTATGCATAAAAATCATTTATGATGAAAATCACACTTTTGTTTGGCCAATCATGGTCCGTGAGACTTGGTGTAGGGAGCCTCCGTAGAGTCCCAGAACCATCTCTTGACGTGGGTACAATATACTCTGCATAAAAGAAGAAAACTGAGCGCTCTAAAAGCTCTGATGCCGAACAACCAGTATATAGTAGCTTGTCGATTTCAAAGTGGTGCGCCTCAAAGGTTCCAGAAAGGGCCTCTAAAGGCTCCCATTCCACAAATGTCGATGGAAAGATGTCTGCACAGAACATTACAAGAACACACTTGAAAAAATCAAGCTTCCGTAGTAACATGAAATGATATTGGCATGTCTCAGTGCAGCCCATAAAACAAGAAGCACAAATAAAACTTACAATTTGCAGGAAAGCGTTTGTGATTGGCATTGTCAACACGGAGTTGCGATGCCTTGTACACGTGTTGGATCATCACCTGCTTGCGATGCCTTGTACACGTGTTGGATCATCACCTGCTTGCTTCCGTCAGCCCCCTGCTTGAGATCCACTATGCGACCCTTCCAATGGTGTGACTTTAACCCTATGTATCTGCGAGAGACTTTGTGGGCTCCCCTTGTGCTTGGACGCATCGTCACCCACATTCCTTTTGCAAAGGTGCTTGTAACCCACAAGCCAGTGTCGTCTTGTTCGTTGCTGCTGCTAAAGGACTCCACCCTTGAACGAGGTCGGCGACTCATTGTGCTTGGCTAACCGATTAAGCTAAATGCTATGAAGTTGTAGGTGTGAGAAGATCTCTGCAACCTAATGCTAGCAGAGCATATAAGCTGGCAAGAGGAGTCAAGAATGTGTATAAGCTAGCAAGAGGAGAGTGAAGAATGTGTGCAAGCAAGAGAGGATGGACTTGATGGGGAAAAAAGCGGACTGTTTTCCAAGCTTTCCATAGCCAAGAAGATCTCTGCAACCTAATGCTAGCAGAGCATATAAACTGGCAAGAGGAGTCAAGAATGTGTATAAGCTAGCAAGAGGAGAGTGAAGAATGTGTGCAAGCAAGAGAGGATGGACTTGATGGGGGAAAAAGTGGACTGTTTTCCAAGCTTTCCATAGCCAAGAGGAGAGTGAAGAATGGGGGAAAAAGTGGAATGTTTTCCAAGCTTTCCATAGCCAAGAAGGCACAGAAAGATAGATCTAACTTTAGGAGGGAAGGGGAAGGCAGAATGGGGAGGGAGGAGGCCAAAAAAAGACTCTTTTAGTTAGAGAGAGACTCAAAACCGAATTGCTAGTTTTAGAGAGAGGAAGAGGGAGTGGGGAGAGGGAAAAGTAGCTTTAAATGAGGGATAATGATGGGGGGGCGTTTTTGGCCCTAGCCCACTTTTTGAGGTGGGGTCATTTATGCTAGTTTGAGCTGTCTTTATTAAAAAAAGGTGGAAATTTTGATTTTATTGAAAGATTTTGCATTTTTCAACCCAATTTCTTTAAAAAAATGGTATGATTCAAGGTTGACCCCTACATATTAGGGGCAGGGAAACCCAACATTTTTCTCCACATGGCCTTCTCCCATTGCACCACTCCTTAATGACTGTCATTAGGCTTGGGGCAAATTAAAGGGCCCAAGAAGACCCCAAACAAGTCCTAATGATGTGATCATATGGCACTTCATTGAACCCAAGCAATAACTTAAACGTATAGTATAATCTACTGACATGTTAGTTCTATGTGGTCTTGTCCACAAATAAACGTCAAATTGTTTCTCCATTTCTTCCATTCTTTTGAACTCATTATAGGTTGGAGGCAATTCAAATGTTATATCACCATTGTAAGAACATGGACACTCTTTCACTTGCTTAATATTTTCAGAATTCTTTATCTTACTCTTTAAGCGAGCACTTCTTGGATTCTCCAAAATCCATGACGAAACTGACTTAGGTAACTTTCTTTTGCTTCTGGACTCAAGATTCACAAAAGTATGTTTGGTAGTTTCTGTTGGAGGTCCTTCAAGATCAATGACATCATTCAATAGTCCTCCTTTATTTTCCACACACACATATAAATAAAATATTTGATTTATTTCTCTCTCTCTCTCACACACACACACACATTTACACAATTATTTTTATATTTTTGGTATAACTTATATATATATAAGCATACTTACATATACAAATAAAGCATACTAACATATATAAGCATACTTATTATATACTTACATAGTTATGTACTTATACACAGACATAAAATACTTACATACTTAAATAATTATATATTTACATCTATTTATATATACTTTAATACACATATACCTACATATACTTACATACATATACCTACATACTTTAATACACATATACCTACATATACTTACATACTTTAATACACATATACCTACATATACTTACATACTTACATACATATACATACTTACATACAAATAAATATAAACTCACTTCTCAAATTCATGCTCTTAATGATAGGTTTATGAGCAGTTTTCACATGGGTACAAAGCGCTCTATGTGTAGGGGCAGGGTGAAAGTGTCGCAACTGGGTCAAGAAGTCATGAATTTGCGGTCAGGGCCTCTAACAAAAAGGGTCACATTTGATGAAGAGGCCACCTCTAGAAATATGCACTACAGTTCTCCTAAGAAGCATGGGAGAAGGCCTAAACGTTGTCCTTACATTGATGACGAGGCCTTTGAGGGTGGGACCATGGAAGAGGAACCAAAAATAGAGGGGGACTCAAATGTTTTTGTTGCTACTCCTAACAATACAGTGGGGCAACAACCATGCATTCTACCCCCCAAAGCCTCAAGAAGCTTGACATTTGCAATGGAAGATGGGGGCATGAGCCAGATTCTCAACCACCAAAACATAACTGGAATTTTGGAGAGCAAATATCATTGGATGAATGATGTTTTGGGTTAGTTTAATTTGACTTGAGGCTCGGAGCCTCCTTTGGTTCCTTTGTGTGACTTGGTTGCTATAGATGCTGTTAGAGTGGCAGTTAGCGATGCTTCATGGCTTGTTCCCTTGTTTGATAGGGTTGCATACATGTAGACCATGGACTCTTTTGTTGTGTTTGTCAAGGGCTGGGATGGCAAGACAAAATCAGTCACTCGAGAAATGATTCATGGCTGGGATCCCATTTGGCAAAGGCTCAATGAAGTGTTTGAAAGTCAAATCACAAAAGAGTGGGCGGATTTGCGAGGCAAGACCTTCTTTGTTTGGGATGGAAATCACCAATTGAAGACATGGACAAATAGGATAGAAGAAGGTAAATATTTTGGCATACATTTTCATGATTTAGGTTTCTTTGTTTTCACTTATATTGTATGCTTGGTTGTTTCTTACATTTATGTTTCTATCTTTGTTCATGAATTTGGTTATTTTAAAGTATACTCTGAATGTGAAGAATATCACGCACGAGTGCGATGCCAATTTATTGAGGTTGAGAAGAAAAAAGGAGGGCGAGCTTATACTTGCCCCCTCGACACAACTAACGCTGCGTAAGTTTATATTTGATATAATTGGGAGCAACGCTCATGGATGGAGAGTGAAATAAAGTTTGAGGCTCATCAAAGCCCAAAACATTGTGCCTTGGTATTCCATTCCTTGCGTATTAATATCGTAGCTTGTTTGGAAGAAGGTACTCAATCTTTGATGTGATTTGTGCTTATGCTTAATTGCGTCTCTCATCAAATCTCATTTGGCATTTGTGTACATGGGTTTGATTTGCATTTAGGGTAAATGGGAACAATTCCTTAAGGATGAGGAGAGTAAGCTTGTTGGTCGTGGGTTTGAGGGTGAGGATTTAAAGAGGAAGATGAATGAGTCCATAAAACGCGAGGAGGAGAAATTTCAAGATAGTGGTTATAAATACCTATGTATTGCAAACCCTACAAATGGGGAGTTCTTTTCTATACTCTTTACAAAGATTGGAGTGACAAAACCATGGTTGGCATAACAAGAGACAAGCTATATAGCTTGTGCTTTGCTAAGATAACTATAAGCAGGTATGTGGTGTCCTTAAAAATCTCATGTTCATTGCTTTAATTTGTTCATGTTCTCTCTTGATATTGAATCTAAAACTTTATGACAATATTGAAAGTATATCTATTTTTTTCAAACTTGAATGTTGTGTATGGACACTTATGTGCGATGGTGGTTACTTACATCCACACACGGGAGAGCAGGTGTGTGCGATGGTGGTTACTTACATCCACACACGGGAGAGCAGGTGTGTGCGGTAAAACACTAATATTTTATTAATAATTTTATGCCTTATAATATTTTAATAATAGATTTGTTTGCGCAAGTCACCGATCTCATGATAGGCTTGTTCTATCGTAAGAACATGCGTGTGCCCCACTATGACAAAGAGGCGGGTGAGGAGGTATCTCATTTCTTGTTCCCAATAGCTAGGAGTTGTATCACAGAGGCTCATGCATGCGTCGAGAGTGATTTCACCTAAGTGGATGGGGTCCTAGTCAGAGGAGGGGCTGAGTGCTCCAATGCTTTTTTCTAGTAATTACACTAACTACAAAAATGTGTGTGTGAGTTATTAAAAAAAAACAGTATATTAGTAGTGAGTTTACACAAACTAAAATAATGTGTGTGGTTTCACTGATTCCTTTTTTTGTTGGCTATAGTTGGTTTGCTAGTGACATTCACACACAAGGATGATTATGTTATTGATGTTTTGGGCTGGATGTGGTGGATTGGGAGCAGCTTGTGCTGAGGAGATATGCCATTTGTTACAAGTTGATTTCTATGCTTTTAGTGCCTTAAAAAGAAAGTTTGTGGGCCATCTTCTAATGACGATGATGATGAGTAGTTGTGCGGGCATTTTGATTTCGCAGTGCTCTTACCTTTATCTCTATGTTTCTATGTGTTGTTTTTGAAAAAAACTATTGCAACTAGAGACATGTATTTTGGGCTCCTTGTTTTTGAAAAAAACTATTGCAAGTAGAGACATGTATTTTGGGCTCCTTGTTTTGTGGAGTAAGATATTGATCGTTTTGAGATATTTGTGGTTTCCAAAGTAAATGTTTTTTTTTGTTCAACCTCCATAGTACAAAATAAAAAAAATTATGGGATAAAGTCATAGGATGTCTTGCAAGGCACTGTGTCTCATGTTTGCGGGCCATCTCGTAATGATGATGTGATAAGTAGTCGTGAGGGCATTTTGATTGTGCACCACTCTGGCCTTTATCTCTATGTTTATATGTGTTGTTTTTGAAAAAAACTATTGCAACTAGAGACATGTATTTTGGGCTCCTTATTTTGTGGAGCAAGATATTGATCATTTTCAGATATCTATGCTTTCCAAAGTAAATGTTTTTTTTTTAATGCTGAACCTCCATAGTATAAAATGAAAATTTTATGGGATAAAGTATCCTAGGATGTCTTGCAAGGCACTGTGTCTCATAGTAGTCAATGTGGAAACGCTCAACCTCTGTGTGGTCACATATACAAAGCTCTATACGAATGGTTGTTTATTCTACCCTTCAAAAATGTGCCTTGGATAAGGTGCTGATGGGGATTTGGATTTGAGAAGAAAGGGAGGAGGAGAGACCTACACTCTCTCTAGGAATGAATGTAGCTTCTTGAGCTAGATCACCCTTGCTCGTGTTCAGGATCTTACGGGTGTAGGGTATTAAAACCTAAACTTCCGTTTCGTTCTTTTTGGGTGATCGTCTCTCAGGTTTTTGAGATACTCTGCAACTAGGTTTCCCTGGTGAGGGGTATCCATAGCTGTTGGTTCTACCATTTGGGGAGCTCTCTCAAAGGGTGCTTGGTTGTTGGGTCCCCTATTATATTCCTGGGTTTCCTCAGTTGGTATTATGTCAGAGATAGGAGGACATTCTTCAAGGTGCACTGTTTAAGGTTCCTCTAATTGAGCTTAATAGTCCCTAACCACTTGAGCAGCCTTTAGATTTTCTTTCTCTTCAATGGGGTTTGGATATTTGACTAGCTTTCGGGGCAGCTGGTGGGGGTCTATTTGTCCTTAATGAAAGGGGTTAAAGGTAACATCTCCTCCTCATTAGATGAGGAGGTCAATGCGTTGGTGGTGGTTTATGACCACTCGGATATTCCCTTTGCCTATCTTCTTGGCCTTTTTCTTTTGTGAGCACCTTGTTTGATGCCTCAATGGTAGCGTGGGCTATGGCCCTTCTTCTACTTTGCATTCTGGTAAACTGCATTAAGAGGGACCGTATGGATGAAGCCATCTCGTACACTTAGCAACTTAATGATGGTGCTAGGATTAGCCTCATGCGCCTTCCCCATTGTGCTTGTTAGTCCTTGTAAAAATGGTCTATTCCACACCCTATGCATAAGGGAGTTAAGGTGAGGGTACTCACAAGAGTACTAGCCATCCTTTTTTGACCAGACATTCAGCTACTCGATGAGGTCCTACACAATGATAGCATTGCATAAGTAGTCATTTGGACATGTTATTCAAGTCCCAATCCTGTGTTACTTTAAGTACACGGGTTACGTCTGCTCTCCCTCCATCACATAGTGACTTAGGATCTAAGAGGGTGGACTGTTTGACTTGAAGGTGGTACTGTCAATGATTTCTCCCTCATCACCCTCTTCAAATATCTCTGTTGAGGTTAACTGACAAATCAAGGGTGATTCGAGGTAGTGGGGCGGCTGTGGTGGTAGTACCGGGGGTGGTAAGGGCACTTCGGGTATCCTAAGAATTCCTCTCTAAGCCACTTCATGGCCTGCTGAGGTGCATTGTGTAGTGTTGGCTCTAGCAAGGCCAGTGTGGCTGTCTAGGGTTTGCGAGCAAGGCTTGGGTAGGGATCGTGCTTGCACAACTCTTTGGTGGTAGCAATTGGTGGTCTCATAATTACCCTACTTTTTGCAGTAAGCACAGTAGAGAGTGGGTTGAGGTCTCAAATGTGGACACTCTTTGCTAGTATGGTTAGCTCAACAAATCGAACACCATACTAATTCCCTCTTTTGGTAAAGATGGGACTTCTCAACTCAATCCTGCCCTTGGCTTGTTCTCCAATGCTGGGTCATTTGCCAACTCAAAAGTGTGCAGAGTTTAGACATTTGGAATCTACTCTTCAAGACCTTCACAATGATATATAGCATGATTGTAAATTTTTCATATTCAAGAAATCCTCGCTTTTGATGTGAAGACTCCCAATCTCCTCATGCTCCATTGAAATCCATTTATTGAAGGGAAACAAGATCAAATAAAAAAAACAAGCATAACAAACATACTCCTAGTGGTGAATTTGCATTCCAACCAGGTAAATAAAAACTCTAGCAAGTCATAGGGTGTGGAGAACCCTAAGCGAAATGCCTACCCTCGGCACAACGGTGCCAAAGATGTTCACCAAATCAAACATGCTACCTTGCACAAAGAGAGGGAGATAAGAAGACAAGGAAGACCATGCAAGGGTCAGTTCAGGGACTAGCACTTAGCCAACCCTAATAAGGGTTAACTCCCCCATGTGAGGCCTCTAGGGGCTCACTCCACCTCCACTTGTGTCATTCAAATGGAGCTTCCACAAGCTAGGTAGTGAGCAAAGAGGAAATGAGGTATGGAGAGCTCAACCTCTACTCTGTGCCTTCATGTGTGCAAGAGTGATATGAGGAAGAAGACAAGAAGCCATCACCTACATGCACGCAACAACAATCAAGTAAGCAAGCATAAACCTACACAAGCCTACCACCATAGCCGCAAGAGAGTGTGTGAGAGAGAGAGAGAAAAGGTAAACTCAATTGTGATAATGGGATTGTCCCTTCTTATATTTCATAAGTCACTTATATGTATGAGCTCTCTTTTTACAATGGTTGGTCGCCCATTTAACAATGGGGGGCCCAAAACTGATTTCCTACCTCTATGCACACCTAGGCTTATTCCTGAGGCTAGCATTACACAAGTTGTAAGCTTGATCATCCCATATATATTTTACATGAAGTGCTTAGCACGGTTACATAAAAACGAGTCATAAATTCATAATGATGTTAACCAGTGTGGTTAACAATGCATTTTGGGCAAGATGTAATAGGAATCATTCTTGAAAGATGCATCTGTTAAAGGTTACCTAGAAACTATATATCATATGTAGTGATGTATGTGATCCTATGAGGACACCATCAATCGAGGAATATCTCTACTTTGTGACTTTTATTTGATGACTACTACTAGGCACACCTAGGCATATCTGTTGGTTGAAGGCAAAGTCAAAGGTTTTTACATGCTTTCGACACTTTGTTTTTATTGAAGTATGAAAATATTGGGAGAGGAGAGAGACCTTATTGAGCTCTTGCAAGCACACACACACACACAGTGGCACAACAATGGATAACACACACACACAAAGATAGAAGGCTTAAATATTCTTCTTCTCTCTACTCAAAAGAGGTCTATAAAAGATAAGTGAAAACCAACATAAGTAAGTCTAGAGTACTATGTACAAGTGGTCCATAATGTGAACATGCTAATATAAGTAGGTGAAATGGTCAAAAATTGACCAAACTGATCTGGAAAATTCTAGAATCAATTTGCTTGGTTAGAGGCTCACTTTTTCCTATAAATAGAAGCCTCTCCATTTTGTAAAAGCTTAATGGTGTTTATGCACTGTTACTGTACTCCTGGTCCTGAGCCATCTGCATTGAATTTTTTAATAATTCAATTGTTTTTGGCCTAATCCTCTCCAAAGTGAGTTGGTGGCCACTATTGCTTCAAACAAGAGTAGAACCCTCAATCCCTCAAGCCAAAGGAGAGCTTACAAGCTCCATGTAAGTTAATTTTCTTACTTTGTTTACGAATTTTAATGAAAAATCTATGGTTTTCTTAATTTTTATGTTTTGCAAATGATTGAATTAAATTCAAATGCTATGCCTTTAATGAAAAGGCCACCTCCTTCTCTTCTTTACTTCCAACCTTTCTTAATCCTAGAAAGATTAACTAAGTGATTAATTAAACTCTTCTTTACTTCCAACCTTTCTTAATCCTAGAAAGATTAACTAAGTGATTAATTAAACTCTTCTTATTGTTTACTCTCTTGAATTTAGAAAATTGTGTAGATTAGAGTTCTATAATTCTAAATTGGGTTAATTAAGTTAAGTGAAGAAAGATAAAAATGAGAAATGGTCAGCCATACAAAGGAGGTTATGGCAAAATTTTCCAGAATTTTGTGAAAAAGAAAGTTTGTTTTTATGTTATTCCAAAAGAGCAATTCCCACTATTTTTGCATCTATTAAAAGAAATATTCTAATTACTCCATGTACATATTCACCTATGAATATGCATGGATATCACTACTATTAATTATTAAATTAGATTTCTATGCATAGAAAGATGTTATTCTTATTAAATTTGATTTCTATGCATAGAAAGATGCATAATGGAATTTTTTTATTATAAAAGTGTTATTCCTATTAAATTTGATTTCTATGCATACAAAGATGCATAATGGAAAATTTTTTATTATAAAAGTGTTATTCTTATTAAATTTAATTTTTATGCATAGAAAGATGCATAAAGGAAATTTTTTTATTACAAAAGTGTTACACTTATTAAATTTAATTTATATGCATAGAAAGATGCATTATGGATTTTTTTAATTATAAAAGTGTTATTCTTATTAAATTTGATTTCTATGCATAGAAATATGCATAAAGAAAAATTTTTATTATAAAAGTGTTATTCTTATTAAATTTGATTTCTCTGCACAGAAAGATGCATAATGGAATTTTTTTATTATAAAAGTGTTATTCTTATTAAATTTGATTTTATGCATAAATAGATGCATAAAAGGATTTTTATTCCCATTGAAGTTGATTTTTATGCATAAATAGATGCATAAAGAATTTTTACATCAAAATTAGAATTCTCTTAAATTCTATGTTTAAATTCTATGAGTATTTGATAAATGAATAATTAAATACTCTAAGAGAGAAATTTCTATTGTTTTATATTCCCACGGATTGTAAAAAGAAAATTCAAGAAATCTATCGAGATTGAAGTATTCAGATAAATGATTAATTTATTCCTCATTAGAATTTGTAACTAATTTAGAAATCAGTTAAGTGAATATTCAAAGAAAGAAATTCAATAAAATAGTAACTGAATTATCAAACCCTTTCGAAAAAGATAGTTCAGGAAAAATCTTATTCGACTCGAACCTTGAATCAGACTATGACCAAGACCAAACTCTTTCGTCAGTTTCGAGGAAAGAAAGTGTGACCAGTTTAGAAAAATACACTCAAAACTCCTGCCAAATTTGAAACTAAGTTTGAGACCCTTCGAATTGATCTATGGATTTGAGAAACGAAGGACTGGATGGATTTTTGAGTTATGACATCTGTAATAACCAATAACTGTTTGTCAATGGATTATTTTATATGTTAAAAAGAGGAGTGTGTGCATATTTGTATTCGAAAGCAAAAGTTAAGAAAGGCATTCAATTATGGGTGGGTGAGTAATTGTCTAGTTCCACTGATTCCAGCGGTTGGGTGGTGGCTAACCCATGGACCAGATAGGGTTAGGCTAGAATCAGTGGAGTTTTAATAATTAAATTAAAATAATAGGAATACGCTTAGAATTCGAGTAGTTAAATAAAAACCTGAAGAATTTTCAAATGAGTAGATCAATGGATGTGCCTGACTTCGGTTAGGAAAAAAGTGTTGATTTCCTCAAATGATTAGATCAACGGCTATGCTGCCTGATTTCAGTTAGGAAAAAAGTGTTGATTTCTTCAAATTAAGATAGTTTTCCTTCTATTTGGTTTAATCAGGTGAAGGATAGTTTAGTCTCTTGACCCCGTTAGAAAATTCTTTCGGTTTTTGAATGACCACGAGATTAGTCTCGTGTCCGAAAATTCGAGGGCGAGGCCCCGAGTGTGGGAAACCCTGCCCCGCGCAAGAGGAGGCTACTTCCGCTGCTAGCAACTGAGAATCCCCGGTGCGCGGAGGGGGCAGAGGGATCTCACAATGAAAATGTCGGCAACCTACTCCTCTGTGCTGATGTACACGAGATTAATATCTTCTTCCAAGACCTACTCTTTAATGAAGTGATAATGGACCTCTATATATTTGTTCTCTGCGTGAAACATTGGGTTCTTGGCCAAATGTATGCTACTAAGGTTGTCATAATAGATGACAACCTGCTTGTCCACATGCAACCCCAAATCTCCAAGTAGCTTCCATTTGAGTTGCGCTTCACTTTGTACACCCACTTACATCTAACGGCCTTTTTACCCTTAGATGATTACCATGTCTTATTTGCATCCAATGTAGCCATTTCTTCATCCATGCATGTATCCCAATTTGCATACCTAACATCATCCTCAAAATATGAGGGTTCAACATCTTGCACAACCTTTGCATTCATTGTGTCCTTGGTGTCCTCGTTGTAGCTGGCTTATCCTTCCTTACACTAGGTGTCATGCTAGCTAGAATCCCAAACTCCTCGTCAAAGCTCTGATCTGAGCCACTAAACTCTCCAACCAATGAATGTCCTGCTGAAATGTCAGGCATACGAAGGGGCTCATCAACCGTCTCTTTGCCTTTACATGATGCACCTATTGAATTTGCAGGATTGACATTTTGACATTACTTGCCACTCCATGGTCTATCAAATAGATCCACTACTAGAGGACTCTATCGGTCCACTCAATGACTGTGATTGTTGACCTACATTTTGTGCAACCACCTGTTCTTGTGCATCAACCCCAATCGAATCTTTTACATCAGCATACCAATCGAGTCTTTTACATCGGCCCCAATCGAGTCTTTTACATCCCTACTCACCCTTATCTGATGAAAATCTTTCTTTTTGCATAGGATGTCTAATCCTAGAATATGGTAGGAAGCCCTCTTTTAGCATTATGCACAGGGTTGTAACATCTATACCCCTTTTGCTCAAGGGAGTAACCAATGAAAACACATTTTCCAGCCTTTGGATCTAGCTTATTGTGTAGCTCATGAGGAATATGTACATATATTGTAATGCATCCAAAAACTTTTAGGTGTGACGAATTTGATTTTTTTGCCACTATACTTCTCCTTTAGAGTCATACCATGCACTACTACTATGGGGGTCCTATTCATAATGTAAACTATAGTCGCAACTACTTCAACCCAATAATGATAAGGCATGCTCTTCTCATCGCCTAGGACGAGCAATAGTATAGTCCACCTTCAGTCTTAATGTTAACTTTGCATATAATTGCTTTGTAAAATATAAGGGAATATGGAAATGGTGTGGCATCCTCTCATAAGAGGCTACATATCGGCTATAGATATATGCTGCCAAAGCTAAGTGGGAGCACCTAGAAATAAGAAGTAGTTTTCCAACTACAGGATGGACTCCATGGCCCATCTCTAAATAGATCTAAAATGGAATCCCTAAAGCTAAGGAGCTTGTCCACTTTGTAAAATAGGTCACGCCATGTGAAACTCCTATAAGATCCCTGTTCCCACCGCGCAACGGATTCGGGGTACTAGCAGCGGAAGTAGCACTTCATGCGCGAGGCAGGGTCCCACACTCGGGGCCTCGTCCACGGATATCCGGACAAAAGACTAATCCGTCGGTTTTTCCAAAACCGAACCCGAAAAAACTTCCCTTATCCGGAAAGCACGGGCGATTCCTCCAGGATAACTTTTTACTCTAACGTAGTCAGACCATTAGTGATCAAACTGATCCGACTGCACCTATAAAGATACTCGGTCAGATCAAGGAAGAAACTTGCACTTGGATCATTGGGATCAATGCTTTTTTCCCCATCAAGAGGCACAGCCGTTGATTCCTATCCATAGAACAATTACTATCCGGGATTTACTTTATCTATCGTAGTAACAGAAATTGAGTCTCGATTTATGGATCCATCAGTCCAGCCTAACCCCATCCAGTCCCATGGATTAGCCAACCGCCCAACCACTGTAGTGATGGGATCCAATTTAGAATTTGATTTTTATCCTGGGTACCAGGGAAAAGAGTTCCCAGGCCCTCTAGCCGGATGTTCATGCAAAAATAAAACTAGTCACACCACTTACACACCCAATATGAAATTGCCTTTTTCATAGATTCAACCAGTTTTAAAACAATCCTTTAATGAACCATAGCAAATTATCCGGTTGATTCTTAACTTCCCATCATTCCTTCATCAGAGTATCTATGGCATCATTGGCAACCAGAACGCTCACCACCTGTCCACTTATCAGGGGCCTTTTTAATAGTTCCTAGCCCATAATACTCGGCAATATAATCACTTATCAAGATGGACTCTTCGTTGAAGATCAGCAAGATCAACCAACAGATCCATATAAAGAGCCATGGACTCATCCATTGAAGACCAGCAAGGTCAATCAATCAGATCCATGCCCGGTTTCAGAAAACAACTCTTACTCCTTGTTCCAATATCTTCCTCAATGCACGTGTGGGTATCCTAGGCGACCCAGAGCCCGAGCACCGTATGGTCAGCACCCTCTAGGATCCTTCGCAGGTGACCTAGCGCTTCACTCATAGGCCGCTTCCTTGGTCCCTCATCCACCGTATCGGAAGCTCACCATTTAAATCGAACCGAGGCTGGTCAAGACCTCGGTCGACCTTGCTACGCGAGACGTCCTCCATTGACTCTCCGTCTCAGCAGTTGCAACTTTAACAGTTAGGTCTTCATGACTTTAATCCACAAGATGGTCAAAATGCTTCCCCAGCATTCTTGACATAAAACAGTCATTTACAAACAGTCACAAAATACTTTCTAAATCGAACTCTCGTCTTTCCACATTATCCCTCCTTAGTCCACATTACTTATTCCACATTCCATTCAATGTGTACTCATTCTCATCCATTTCCTCATATCGACGACACATTAATTCACATACTTTTTTTTTTGTGGAATTACACATTCACATTCACATCCATACATCCACATCTACATGCATACATCCATTTTCACATCCTCATTTATACATCCACATCCCATATCCACATTCATACATACACATCCATATCCACATCCATACATCCACATCCATACATCCACATTCACATCCACATTCACATTCATACATCCACATCCACATTCCCATTCACATCTATACATCCACATCTACATCCACATACATACATACATCCACATCCGTATCTACATCCATACATCCACATCCACATCCACATTCACATTCACATCCATATATCCACATCTACATGTATACATCCATTATCACGTCCTCATTCATATATCCACATCCACATACATACATACATCCACATCCACGTTCCCATTCACATCTATACATTCACATCTACATCCACATACATACATACATCCACATCCGCATTCCCATTCACATCTATACATCCACACACATACATACATCCACATCTACATCCACATTCACATCTACGCATATACATCTTCATGCATACATCCATTTTCACATTCATAT
Source organism: Cibotium barometz (assembly GCF_041138505.1). NCBI lineage: Eukaryota > Viridiplantae > Streptophyta > Polypodiopsida > Cyatheales > Cibotiaceae > Cibotium > Cibotium barometz. The sequence goes on from NC_141049.1 coordinate 65,266,740, forward strand.
ATCCACACTCCCATCTCCACATTCACACATCCACATACATACATCCATTTCCACATTCCCATTCATATATCCCCATATGCCTTCACATCTAATCTTTTACATCACATCCATTCTTGCCCTATCACGACCCATATATATCTTATCCTATCACATACACTTCTTACCTCATCTCATACATATCTTATCACATCTTAATTTATCTTATCACCTGCTAACTTATTTCATAAGCATCTTCTCACCTCTTATCACATCTTATACACCTCTTATCACATCCTATCACATCTCATATCTATTTATAGAATACAAGAGAATTCTTATATTTGATATAAGATTTCTTTACACATTTATTTATGCATAAATTCCATTTAAGGAGATTAATACTTTCGAAGTAAAAATCAATCTTTTATGCATCTTCCTATGCATAAATTCATTTTAAATGAAAATGACACTTTTGAATTAAAATTCAATCTTTTATGCATCTTCCTATGCATAAATTCAATCTTTTATGCATCTTCCTATGCATAAATTCAATTTAGATGAGGATGACACTTTTGAATCAATCTTTTATGCATCTTCCTATGCATAAATTCAATTTGGTAGGAATTACACTTTTAGAATAAAAGAATTTCTCTTATGCATCTAAGTTATGCATAAAATCCATTTATGATGAAAATCACACTTTTAGTATAAAAAGAATATCTTTTATGCATACTTCTATGCATGAAATCCAAATATGATAAAAGTAACACTTTTATAATAAAATAATCAACTCTTATGCATACTTCTATGCATGAAATTCAATTGTGATAAAAGTAACACTTTTATAATAAAATAATCAACTTTTATGCATACCTCTATGCATGAAATTCAAATATGATAAAAGTAACACTTTTATAATAAAATAATAATCTTTTATGCATACCTCTATGCATGAAATCCAATTATGATAAAAGTAACACTTTTACATTAAAATATTAATCTTTTATGCATACCTCTATGCATGAAATCCAATTATGATAAAAGTAACACTTTTACATTAAAATAAATAATCTTTTATGCATACCTCTATGCATGAAATCCAATTAAGCATAATATAAAGATCAATTTCTCTATGATTACAATGAATATCTTTCAATTAATCTAGGATGATAATTCCTAGAATATGGTAGGAAGTCCTCTTTTCATGCTTTGAATGAAATTATTCTATGTGTAATTTTTATAAAAATTTTACCATAGCTCCGTTGCTATGACTGATAAATCTCAAATTATTTTGAAGGATAAAGCTTATCATTAAGGGAATGATTAGAATGATCCCTAATTGGATCATTAACCCATAATGGATTGAATCATCAATATTCAAGAAATACATAAACTAAAAGCATAGAAAAAAGCCATTAATTTGGCCTCAAGCATAGATTAATCTTAAATTAGGGAAAAGCTTTATGAAAAGCTTCACTTGGATTGAGAATAGGTCATGAGAATGACCATTCTTTGAGTGAGAGAGAGAAATTACATAAAAACCATTAGAATTAAGCATAAATGAAAATTTATGTAATTCTTTACTATCTTTCATCAATTAACTTCAATAACATTCATCAATTTATGTAATTCAAGTAATACCATTCATCAATTAACTTCAATAGCATTCAAAAACCATTCCAATTAAACTTCTCAAGCTTGAGAGGGGTTGAGAAGAGAGAAACATTGAGAAATTATAGAAAATGATCAAAATTCACTAATTACCTTACAAATTGCTTGATTCTTTGTTCACGGAAGAGGTCCCCAACCAATCAATTGGTTAAGTATGTTGATGGAGCCACCAATGGGGATTGAAGAAAGAGGGAAGCTCTAATTTCTTCAATTTGGAGAGAATTTTAGAGAATAGTAGAAATTAGCATTATTTCAGCATAACTCTAGTATAGTAAAATTCTTCTATTTTTTTCAAAGGACTCATGTTCTATTTATAGGAGAGGGAAGCTCTAACCAAAGCTAACTGAATTCTAGAATTTTCTAAATTCAGTTTGGTTGAATTTGGACTAGATTTGGACCTAGTTTGGTTATTTTTTTATTCGATTTGGTTCCATTTTGATTTAGTTTGGTTCAAGAGAGAGGAGAGATAAAAATATCACACTATTTTTGAGTTTAAAACTCATTCAAGCATGTGAAATATGCACCTCCTTTAATGGACTCCCCTTCCTTACATATGTGTCAAAATGGAATCATTATACCCAAAATATCTCATATTTTTAATATTGCTCATAGTTTTTTACTAATAAACCTTGTACATTTTCAACTCTTCATCTTGTGTGAGCATTTACTCATTTTTGGATACCCAAAATATCTCATATTTTTAATATTGCTCATAGTTTTTTACTAATAAACCTTGTACTTTTTCAACTCTTCATCTTGTGTGAGCATTTACTCATTTTTGGATACCCAAAATATCTCATATTTTTGATATTGCTCATAGTTTCTTACTAATAAACCTTGTACATAGTCAACTCTTCATCTTATGTGAGCATTTACTCATTTTTGGGTATCTTCTTTTACAAATTGGATTTATCTCCTCCCTACACATGGATTGATGCTATTGGCCCATAGGAACCTTAATTGGACCATAATCCAAAAATTTCTGAAAATCTAGACCCTTAGGCTAAGGTCCTTTATACCCATTTCCAATAAATTCCAATTGCACATTGGAAAGTTCTTTTTGAATTTCTGTTTCAAGGAAATTCATTTTAATAATATGAGAAATTTTTCTATCTAAAAATATTCAAAATCTGAATATTCTCTCTCTAGAATATTTTCTCTCTCTATGTCAAAATAGGCAAAGATAAGATCTTTTATATTTCTGAAGAGGGGATTGATTACAGGGGAAGATGCTGGACATCTAGAGAGGCTGGGGAGGAATCTTACATTCTCTCCCACTTGAAAAACGCAAGATGTCCTCATCTCGCAAACTGGGAGTAATTTCGCAAGATGAACGAATATGAGACTGAGAGAAAATTTTTAATTAATATTAACCACCAAGAAAAGTCTAAAAGAGAGCAAGACTCAAGACAAGAACAAAGATTTTAACTTTATTCATTCTTGGAACATATACAGTAAAAATAGAAGAACTTTTTACACTTCCATAAGCCCATCCATCATATGGTCACAAAAGCAGCACTCACAAGCTACACACGTATAAGGTAATTCATCTATGGGAATAATTCGGCTGGTTATTGTTGCAGCACCTATCTCACTGGTATGAGGTGACCTATTAAAAAGACCTCTGAGAGGCAAGCCAAAAACAGGATAAAGGCATATCTTCTGATGAGGAAGAAAACACACCAGTAAGAAGACCCGCTCAGAAAACCCAACATGCCTTGATCTCATCACGCAGTAGTATCGGGGTCCCAAACCCAAAGCTTTAATAACCATAGCCAAGCGAACATTGTTACGAAAGTGCTGTTGACCCCACGGTGTTACCCTACAGATCCAATTTATTCTGGGGTTCCTTATATTCAGGTCAACCCAACAGAATATGGGGATAAATATCCCTTATATAGAACTCATCATTAAATAACAATTCATTCAGATCATATCATTCATATCTTTAACACGATAATGGTCCATTAGACCGAAAAATTTCCTTCTGAACATTCCTCCACGGGAATTTCAGTTAAGTAAGTTCTCAATTTGACATCCCTAAATTTGATCATCCATGTCAAGTATTAACAGTAGTAATTTGACAGCACAATCCACTAATCTCATAGTGATTTGCTGAAATCATTATCATCATTTATCATCATAGGGACCAATGATTTTATATTCACGTGTTAACATGTTATTAACATGTTAACATGTTAACATGTTCCCAAAAAAGCCGATGGGAAGCAACCTGGTAACCGGATAAAATCCCGCCGGGCTTTTGCTATACCCGGCGGTCCCGCCGGGAACAAGAAAACCCCGGCGGGTCCCGGCGGGGTTGTCATCCAGCCCGGCGGGGTAAAATTTCCTATATATATGGGCCCAGGGGGTCCTTTGGGAGTTCATTGCTGACAGCATACACAGGTAATGAGACTTGTGTGTGTGTGTGTGTGTGTGTGTATGTGGGTGTGTGTTCGTGCGGGCAGCCGCCCACTGTCACAATGCGCGGCAGGATGTGGGTGGTCCGCCACACGAGGGATGTGTGTGTGGGTGTGTGTTCATGCGGGCAGCCGCCCATTGTCGCAATGCGCGGCAGGATGTGGGTGGTCCGCCACACGACAGGTGTGTGTGTAAGGCCATTCTTCGGAATGGTGATTACCCTAGGGCACTTAGTCGGTAACGCGGCTAGTCTGTGTCCTATGGTAAGTATGGCACGCCGTAGCGGTACTAGTCGGTAACGCGGCAAGCATAGTATCGTTATGGCGATGTCACCTTCCCTTCCCTTCCCTTTGTCAAATGCGGGCATATGGTCGGTAACGCGGCCAGTGTATGTTCGTATCCTATTCGTATTCCCATAGAATCGGGCGGCATTTTGTCGTTAACGCGGCAAGTTGGTGTCGTCCGCTAGTGCATAAATTGTTTTTTGCATATTGCGGCATTTGATCGTTAACGCGGTCGAAAAAATGTCGTAAATTTGCTTGCATATTACGGCATATGATCGTTAACGCGGTCGAAAAAATGTCGTAAATTTGTTTGATTTGACTTGTATTATTTTTATTGTGTTTGATCCATGCGATACTTGGTTGCTAACGCGGCATGAATATCTCTCTCTCTTCCTACCCCCTCTCTCTCTCTCATGATACACTTCACAACTCTTTCTCTCTCTCTCTCTCTCTCATGATACACTTCACAACATGATAGATGTGTAGATAAGGATTTCTTTTTTTTTCTCTTAAAATATACATAATTCTTAATAATTTCTTTTTTCTCCCTCTATTTACTTAAAAATTAAAACAGTACATTATTTTCCCCTTTAGGAACTCACAAAAACATTAAAAATGTCATCTAATGTTTCTTCTCTCTATCTGTCACAACTCTCTCTTCCTCTCCTCTCTCTCTCTCTCTCTCTCTCTCTCTCTCTCTCTCTTCCTCTCCTCTCTCTCTCTCTCATGATACACTTCACAATTCTCTCTCTCTCTCTCTCTCTCTCTCTCTCTCTCTCTCTCTCTCTCTCTCTCTCATGATACACTTCACAACTCTCTCTCTCTCTCTCTCTCTCATGATACACTTCACATCTCTCTCTCTATCACGATAGGTGTGTAGATGAGGAGTTCTTTTAGGATTACAAAACAATATTTTCCTCTCTTTAGGAACTCACAAAACTATTAAAAATGTCATCTAATGTTCCCTCTCCCTCTATCTGTCACACCTCTCTCTCTTCCTCCCCCCCTCTCTCTCTCTCTCGTTCGATAATGTATACACTTGATAAGTAATAATGCACTTGTTGCGGTTGTCTCACGTTCGATAATGTATTGCATGATGTTGAGTTCAGTAATATTGTTTGATATTCCGTTTTTGTTTGATCATTGATAAGTAATGATACACTTGTTGCTGTTCTCTCACGTTTGATGATGTATTGGATGATGTTGAGTTCATTAAAATTATTTGATATTCCGTTTTTGTTTGAACATTGATAAGTAATGATACACTTGTTGTTGTTCTCTCACGTTTGCTTGATGTTAATTTCAGTAATGTTTGATATTCTGTTTTTTTGTGTTTAGTGATATTTGCTAGATTTACGAAGATGACCAACATGCTTTCCCCCCCTGAAGAGCGTAAAATTGTTCTACGAGCAATTCGCATTGAAGCAGTCATCACAGTGTCACAATGTGCTGATGATGTCGTCAAAAAGATCAATGAGTCTGAGATACTCATGCGAGATCTAATAGACCAGATATGGGAAAATGCACAGCGTCGACTTCGAAGTGGAGGCAACGCTGAGTTGCTTGATAGACAGAAGATAGCAGATTTCAACCATCAACATATAACACGAACCATTTTGGGGAGCATGCGTGTAGCATGCAGTGATCTTAGAGATGCTGTCCCGCCTGAAGCTAATATGCAACGTCTACAGTTATGGGACGTTGTATGGAGCGAGCAAAGAGCCAAGAGCAAGCGCATGAAGGCGCTGGATGCAGAGTCCCTCCCCAAAAGAGTGCGCATTGCCCAGGACGTCGCTGCAACGTCCAGCCAGGTAGATGCAAGTGGTACAGGTGTCATTAATCGTACCATCTACAATTCTATGTGCACACACCTCATTGGCATCCCGCACGAGGCTCTGTTCGAAGGGCGAACAATAGGATCTAGTGTTTTTGGCACAGTAAAAGAGTATACAGTTAAAGGTATATCATTTTTGCTGGAGCGCATTACTTTTTGCGGAAAGCACTACAAAGGAGAAGGCAGCGCCAAGTTCGAGAGCTTCCAGGCAGAGTAGGGCATGCAGGTTCTACACCCATCGATTGTCAGGTGTATTGCCTTCACAAAAGAATCTCCTTGGATCACTATTTTCCCGTACTATAATGGCGGCTCGCTTGGTGATACTCTTCTGAAGGTTCCCTTCAGATTCAGTGAGTTCACCAGAGCAATTTTCCGTTTGGATCGAGGATGGAGACAACCCCCGCCCGATAATATTCCTTTAAGTCATCTATAACTTTCTAAAATAAAACAAATAGTAATAACCATGTCACATATTATGCATGCCCTGGTGGAAGGCCTAGCGGCAGCACATCTGGCAGGAATTATACATACCGACCTACATCCATTCAATGTAGTGTTGGATTTTACAAAAGAGTTGAAGCCACGCATAGGTATTATCGATTGGGGGTTACTGCTGAGAGCGCCCAAAAAACGGGTGTCTCTCAATTTTGTATTTGAAGCAGACAAGAACCCTGAGAAGGTGACACAGGCGGTCTCCTACGCAGACAGAGAGCGAAATAAACGGCCGTGGATAGCCCCGGAGCTTTATGATCCATTTTTGGCAGATGCATACACTCCTGCATCTGATGTTTTTGCCTTGGGATATTTATTACAAACTTTATATGACTTTTGGCAGAAAGTACAAGAGTTGTGGATGGATAATAGTTCCTATGACAAAGTTACCATGGATACTATTATTCATAGAGTCAAAAATTGGATGTTTCTGCCTAATCGCGATGAGCGAAAATCAATTTTGCAAGTAGTTGAATTTTTTAGATCACTAAATACTGACCCAACGAGGGCACAACGTCCTCTTGTAGAGCTATCGGTGTCATTCACCCCAATTTTGTAATGATACAGTATCAGGAGATTAAGTTTCAGGAATGGCACTTTGTTTCTCTCTTCAAAATTTGATGTGTCCATTGTTTGAAATATTATCTCATTGAGTCTTTGTAATATCTCTCTCCTCTTGTGGTGTTTAGGTTTATGTTTTCTCTTCAAAATTTGATGTGCGCGCATTGTTTGAAGTATTTTTGGAGTCAAGTGGATATTTCTCATTGAGTCTTTGCAATACATATCTCCTCTCGTGGTGTTAAACTTTAAGTTTTTGAGGGTAATGGTCAATTTATCTTACGTTGATCTTTACAGTTCATTAAAATCCTAAAGTCATTTATGTTCATGTAGATATGGCAGAGGCGCAAGCAAACGAGCATCAAGAGTTAGCCAAGAAGGCATATGAGCGAATGAAGGCCCTTGCACATGGCCTGACAGCCCGCGAAGCTACAAGAACAGCATGCAGGTTGTCGAAATGGACAAATCCTACTTATGCCCAATGGAAAGACATAAACAAACACGTAACCACAGAGATGATAAAGGAAATATGGCCATGTCCAGATGGCGAGATTAAGAAGGGAAGATGGAAGATTTCACGTTGCACTCACAATGATATCAAAACTAATGCCGAGCGCATTTTCTTGGAGGTGTACGGTCGTCCTCTCCATAACGTCGACGCTCCACTCTATTTTGCTAAGATGCTATATGCTCAATTTATCCTAGAAACTCCAGTGGACTTCGCCTCCAGAGAGGCCACTGTCAACACCCACGACATACGTGAAGAGACAGTGACATTCACAAGGGAAGAACTTGCTCTCATGGTGGAGGGCGCTGGATTGGAGTTAAACAAGGTCAAAGAAAGCTTAGGGGCACAGCTAGCAGAGAAGGAGAAAGAAGCTGAGCGATTATCTCAAGCGTCAACTCCTCCCCCGGCCAATAGAGGGATTCAAGAGCAGCTCACAAAGATCAGCCAAGATGTACAGAGCATCTCTTCACGTATTGCTCCTGTGCGCCAAGGAAACCACATCTCTCATTTTTTGATACATCCTGATCTTGTGGGAGTTTCTGCTGAGGCTACTAGTTCCTCCACCCCCTAATGTCCTGTATGTTACAAAGTATTCGATGGGTGGAGCGGCCAGTATATACTACCCTGTGGACACTACTACCACTTAATATGTTTAGTGAGGCAAATGCAAAATACTTCCACATGTGCATTGTGCAGTGTTCCAATAAATCAAGGTATTTATACAGTGTTCGGCATGGCTAGCGAATATAAACCACCAGGACCTTTAGATGCAACTCCTAGTGCAATTCGTAATTTATTTCAAGATGAAAGCTAAGTAAGACAAATCCTACTTTTGTATTGATAATTTCTCCAAATACGATCATTTGTACAAGTACTTTTTATGAAATTAATGAAATGACTTCTTCCTCTATGTCAGTATCTTGCTCCAAAATTCTTTCACCGTTTACTCTCTCGTCTGCTAAATTAAGCTCATCTAAGTCAATGTCTAAATTGTCTTCTATCTCAAGGGTGGTGCACAACGTGCGTCCAACATCAAAGTTCTCGTCTACTACATCATCACAATTGTACATCCATCTGGGCATATCTTCTTCATAATCTTCGCTTTCAATGTCTCGCAAGATCTTTTCATTGCAATACATGTAAACAAGTTTATCTGCTCGATCTGCAAGAAGTCGATTGCGAATAGTACTGTGAATATATTTGTACATGCTCCAGTTTCTTTCTGAGCCTGAGTTTGAAGAGCACTGACTTAGAACCTTCATCGCAAGGTTGGGCAATAAAGCATAATGCTCACCACCATTCATCATCCACCACTTCCATGCAGGTTGCTCTTTAGCCATTTGTTGAACAAGGGAGTTGGAAAATAAACCCTCTTTCAATCGAAATGAGGTCATCTCCTTTATGCACTTTACACGATCATCAACATTATTATAGAAAGTGTTTACCACTTTATAAAAATCTTGCACCACCTCAACGTTGGACATCAAATCCATATTCCAATATTCAGGATCTAACATGTAAGCAGCACTGTGTAGTGGTGAATGCGCTCCAATCCATCTAGCATGAAAGTACTTCAATAGAACTTTTCTTTGTCTACTGGAGAATGGTACACGCCATTGCTTTTCCACCACTAAATGCTCTAATTTCTCAGGACACTCCAAACTCCGCTAGACAGTCCACCATTGCATCCATGCTTTCCCGAGATTAGGCGCTCTTTGATCAAGACTTCGTACGGCATACATAACAGGCATCATTACATGGTATGCATCCATCACACTGTTCCACCAACTTCTTCTCGTAAGCGCTGCCTTCAAGACTTTGATTTTCTCTTTCACTTTTTCAAGTTGAGTGTTCTCCCAGTCATGAAATGCCATGCATGTAAATGTTTCGCAAACTGCATCTTTATTTCTAAGAAGAGACTCAAAAGTGTAAAAGTGAGTGCAAAACCTAGTCTCCGCTGGAAGCTTTAACATAACTGACATGCGAGGTCGAAAAATATCTAACACTCTCTGTCTGTTGAGCATGAATCTCACAAGCTGGCGACGAGCAGTGTCGACGATTGAGGCAAACCATTTGGTATCATCACTTTTATACCAATCTTTTAATACAAGATTCAAACTATGAGTATTACAGCCTACCGGAAAAACATGTGGATATTGTCGCTGTAGGATTTTGGATGCATTTTTGTAATTTTTTGCATTGTCCATGACAACTTGGACTACATTTTTGGCACCCACTTCCTCTATCACAGAGCTAATGACTTCATATATCCCCATATGCCTTCACATCTAATCTTTTACATCACATCCATTCTTGCCCTATCACGACCCATATACATCTTATCCTATCACATACACTTCTTACCTCATCTCATACACATCTTATCACATCTTAATTTATCTTATCACCTCTTATCACATCTTATACATCTCTTATCACGTCCTATCACATCTCATATCTATTTATAGAATACAAGAGAATTCTTATATTTGATATAAGATTTCTTTACACATTTATTTATGCATAAATTCCATTTAAGGAGATTAATACTTTCGAAGAAAAAATCAATCTTTTATGCATCTTCCTATGCATAAATTCATTTTAAATGAAAATGACACTTTTGAATTAAAATTCAATCTTTTATGCATCTTCCTATGCATAAATTCAATTTAGATGAGGATGACACTTTTGAATCAATCTTTTATGCATTTTCCTATGCATAAATTCAATTTGGTAGGAATTACACTTTTAGAATAAAAGAATTTCTCTTATGCATCTAAGTTATGCATGAAATCCATTTATGATGAAAATCACACTTTTAGTATAAAAAGAATATCTTTTATGCATACTTCTATGCATGAAATCCAAATATGATAAAAGTAACACTTTTATAATAAAATAATCAACTCTTATGCATACTTCTATGCATGAAATTCAATTGTGATAAAAGTAACACTTTTATAATAAAATAATCAACTTTTATGCATACCTCTATGCATGAAATTCAAATATGATAAAAGTAACACTTTTATAATAAAATAATAATCTTTTATGCATACCTCTATGCATGAAATCCAATTATGATAAAAGTAACACTTTTACATTAAAATAATAATCTTTTATGCATACCTCTATGCATGAAATCCAATTATGATAAAAGTAACACTTTTACATTAAAATAAATAATCTTTTATGTATACCTCTATGCATGAAATCCAATTAAGCATAATATAAAAATCAATTTCTCTATGATTACAATGAATATCTTTCAATTAATCTAGGATGATAATTCCAAGAATATGGTAGGAAGTCCTCTTTTCATGCTTTGAATGAAATTATTTTATGTGTAATTTTTATAAAAAATTTGCCATAGCTCCGCTGCTATGACTGATAAATCTCAAATTATTTTGAAGGATAAAGCTTATCATTAAGGGAATGATTAGAATGATCCCTAATTGGATCATTAACCCATAATGGATTGAATCATCAATATTCAAGAAATACATAAACTAAAAGCATAGAAAAAAGCCATTAATTTGACCTCAAGCATAGATTAATCTTAAATTAGGGAAAAGCTTTATAAAAAACTTCACTTGGATTGAGAATAGGTCATGAGAATGACCATTCTTTGAGTGAGAGAGAGAAATTACATAAAAACCATTAGAATTAAGCATAAATGAAAATTTATGTAATTCTTTACTATCTTTCATCAATTAACTTCAATAACATTCATCAATTTATGTAATTCAAGTACTACCATTCATCAATTAACTTCAATAGCATTCAAAAACCATTCCAATTAAACTTCTCAAGCTTGAGAGGGGTTGAGAAGAGAGAAACATTGAGAAATTATAGAAAATGATCAAAATTCACTAATTACCTTACAAATTGCTTGATTCTTTGTTCACGGTAGAGGCTCCCAACCAATCAATTGGTTAAGTATGTTGATGGAGCCACCAATGGGGATTGAAGAAAGAGGGAAGCTCCAATTTCTTCAATTTGGAGAGAATTTTAGAAAATAGTAGAAATTAGCATTATTTCAGCATAACTCTAGTATAGTAAAATTCTTCTATTTTTTTCAAAGGACTCATGTTCTATTTATAGGAGAGGGAAGCTCTAACCAAAGCTAACTGAATTCTAGAATTTTCTAAATTCAGTTTGGTTGAATTTGGACTAGATTTGGACCGAGTTTGGTTACTTTTTGATTCGGTTTGGTTCCATTTTGATTTGGTTTGGTTCAAGAGAGAGGAGAGATAAAAATATCACATTATTTTTGAGTCTAAAACTCATTCAAGCATGTGAAATATGCAACTCCGACTCCCCTTCCTTACATATGTGTCAAAATGGAATCATTATACCCAAAATATCTCATATTTTTAATATTGCTCATAGTTTTTTACTAATAAACCTTGTACATTTTCAACTCTTCATCTTGTGTGAGCATTTACTCATTTTTGGATACCCAAAATATCTCATATTTTTAATATTGCTCATAGTTTTTTACTAATAAACCTTGTACATTTTCAACTCTTCATCTTGTGTGAGCATTTACTCATTTTTGGATACCCAAAATATCTCATATTTTTAATATTGCTCATAGTTTTTTACTAATAAACCTTGTATATTTTCAACTCTTCATCTTGTGTGAGCATTTACTCATTTTTGGATACCCAAAATATCTCATATTTTTAATATTGCTCATAGTTTCTTACTAATAAACCTTGTACATAGTCAAATCTTCATCTTATGTGAGCATTTACTCATTTTTGGGTATCTTCTTTTACAAATTGGATTTATCTCCTCCCTACACATGGATTGATGCTATTGGCCCATAGGAACCTTAATTGGACCATAATCCAAAAATTTCTGAAAATCTAGATCCTTAGGCTAAGGTCCTTTATACCCATTTCCAATAAATTCCAATTGCACATTGGAAAGTTCTTTTTGAATTTCTGTTTCAGGGGAATTCATTTTAATAATATGAGAAATTTTTCTATCTAAAATATTCAAAATCTGAATATTCTCTCTCTAGAATATTTTCTCTCTCTATGTCAAAATAGGCAGAGACAAGATCTTTTATATTTCTGAAGAGTGGATTGATTACAGGGGAAGATGCTGGACATCTAGAGAGGCTGGGGAGGAATCTTACAACTCCAGTAGTATGGTGCATCTCTAGCCACTTATCTACAGACATGTCTACAGAACGATGCTACCTAGGCTATGTAAAGGAGGACATCGCCTCTAGGTCTGCCGCCACAATGTGCAAGGTAGATGGTGTGTCACCCACATTCGTGTACGGTGAATCACGGCTACTCGTGTGAGTTTCAGATGCTAAAGAGGATAATGTGAGGCCACCCTAATGAAAACCCTAACCTAGGTGTGGAAGTGAAAGTGTTCAAAATGTCTAATGAAGATTAGGGAAGACCTAATGGAGATTAGGTGAATGATTATGTGAAAATCTAATGTAGATTAGGGAGTGAAGGAGCTCTAAGAGTGAACAGTGAGAATGAGAGGGGGGGGATGAAAAAAAGGGGGCCTTTATATCTTGATCAAGTTAGGGTTTCCTTCGTAATGTCAACGAGGCACACACGTGTCCATCATGGGTTAGGTGTCCACGTAACTCGGTCGAGTTATGCATAGTTTTATTTTTTTTGAATCTTTTTCTTTCTTTACAACATCATCAAGGTACATGCTTGATGTATATGAATGCCATGGGTTATGTAAGTAACTCGGTTGAGTTATATATTGGCATCCATGTGGATAGCTTGTATATCGATCGAGTTCCGTGGTGGATGTCCACCCCATGACTCGATCGAGTTACATGGTACGTATGTGGATATCCACCACGTAACTCATTTGAGTTGTGTGGATATCCACTTCCTACCTCCATTAAACATATGTGGATGTCCACAATTGAACTCGGTCGAGGTACATGGTGCCTTGTGGATGTCCACCATGAATTACGTGGTCATCGGCAATATCCCAGGTGTGGCAAGGTCAGTAACTCAGCCGAGGTACATGGTGCATTATGGATGTACACCATGAATTACGTGGTCATCGGTAATATCCCAAGTGGCAAGGTCGGTAACTCGGTCGAGTTATCTCCCAAGCATCTAGTGACTGCCACTTGGGATGATACGATTGGAAGCATAATTCGATCAAGCTACCTCAAGGGTATCCCATCTACACAACATGATCCCAAAGTGAGGACCCTTATTGTACGACCACCCAATCTCCACTCGGCATTTGATAATCTCCCCTCATCAAAGCAAAGAGCTAAATCACATTGAGTTTTAATAATAATTTCACATATGTATGTATAGTAAGTGAGTTAATAAATAAAGAAAAAAATCACTTTCTTAGATTAAAGCAGTACCAAGTAGCTCATGAGTTAAAGTCACAAAATGTGACATTGTTGGAGGTCAGGAGCTAAACTATAAAGTGTGCCAACATCAGGCTACATAAAGTCTGGACTTGGAAGTTGGGAGTAATCAACCAGGCTAAAGCTCGCGGCCTGCACCACCATCAAGGACTCCCATTACTGTGATGCCTTTAGCGGTGACTGGTAGTAATGAGTTGGTGATCGATCGTTTTTGAATCTCCGGATGGCTCGGGCTACCACGTCGGGTGTGAAGAAGGTGGATGTGATGGGATGTGGATGTGATGGTAGGATGGGGGGCTGATCTGGTGCCTCTTGTAGTAGAACCTAAGCCAATGAGCTGAGCTATGACATTGAGAGGCCACAAGTTGACATCTGCGACTCGGGAGCTAAGATGGCTCTACTGGCCTTGAGCTGAGGGCTTGAGCACTAAGAGGTAGTAAGTTGACAACATCAGGGAGTCTAGACTCCATACTCACAAGTCACTGGGAGTCTAGGACTCTTAGTTTTTCGATTCATCACTTTAGAGACTGGAGAGCTGAGTGCTGAGGAAACTAGCCATTGGAGCAATGCTGAAGCCTCAAACTTGAAAGAAGTCTATACTTTGGATGTGGAATCTGGATAGTAGACTCGTGGACTCTAGAGCTAGACGCTCTTGACTCTCTGATGGAGCTTGGGCAATGGATGGTGCTAGAGTCTAGACCTCTTTAAAGTTTAGAGAGTATATAGTGGCATACATGCTAAAGTGAAGGTTAGTTAAAGGTGGTGACGGTGAGCATTAAATTAAAGATATTCCCAAATAATCATAGCCTCCAAGGACTACGGCAACCTGACATTGGCCAATGTCTTATGTAGCACTATAATTTGAATTATATATAACGTACTTAAATTTGATTATTAAAAAATTTGAAAACTTCTTCACCAACTCGGCCTTCAATGAGAAAATGAAATCCCGTGTGGCCTTCAAAGTGTAAAGGCCTAAATTTTGAACTGATTTTATTTAGCAACCCAAAATTCTCCTTGGCCTTCTTACGAAGGCTTCGACATTTTCTCTCGTGTTCAGTGCTGAAATTTGAAGGTTATTTTACCAGAAAATAATGCCAGTACATATGAGAAAGCGGAGATTACTTGACAAAATCAAACGAGTAGCTTGAGCATAATGAAGGATTATACAAAAGTTTTAAGTACAAGCACATCACGTTGAGAAGGTTTGACGAATAATTTGGGCAAAACTTTCTAGGTTTGTTGTGGAGGTTTTAACAAAGGTGCAGCGAGAGCTCCATAGCCAACCTTCCTATGAAAACGTCGAGATAACACAGGGCGGTAACTAGAAACCCCCAATGGCGTGACCAATGAAGACGCCTCCGAGGCCGACTCCCGACGGAGGCCTCCGTCGACCTCTATAGCCTACAGGTGGGTAGCTATAATATGGGTACCTGGTATACTGCATGGCTGCAGCGTCAACATAGTAGGATGGGGAGGCGGCGCTTGGCATAGACTTGTCGCCCACGTGAGCATAGAGGTTAAGGTAACCGTGAGCACGCCCCGACCGCCTTGTCAATGGAAATGCCCGGGGGTTTCTGTCTTCTTTGCGAGAGAGCTGAAGCTCGGCGAGGGGTATGGAGGCTGCGCCTACAAAATTGCAGCTTCCGAACAGCGCCGCTTTGTGGAAGACCTCCAGCTTCAGCCATGCACCGCCGGCAGCCGGCTGGCACAAGTAGGCGTCTGGCACTTTACCCAGTGAGAGGTTCAGGTCCCAGCGCGGCGTTGTCCCGCCCTTCTTGTCCACGTGCGTGCATGCCATTGGACCGACGCTGGCCGGACGCGCGTCCCTCTCCACCCACGCTATGGCGTAGCAGCGCATCTTGCCCAGCCGGCTCACCTTCTTCACGTCGTGCGCCGAAACAAGCGTCACGTCCAAACTGCGCTGCTCCATGGTATTTGGAAACTTAGGGATAGCAGGCTCTTAATTTATAGATAGGACTTTTGCTTTCGGAAAAAGCAAAGAGTGTGCTTTTTAACGAAAAATGTTTTCCGTCAGCGAAGTTGCTTTCTCCGCGCCGATAGAGAAACCTGAAATTGAAACCTAAAATTTTTAGTTCTAGAATAAGGGTTAAGGGTTATCAAGGGTAAGTACATATTTGACAATAATTCCTTAGAATAAAGGTTAGGGGGGGTTATTTATGAAAGGTATACACTATAAGAGATGGGACCATAGCCGCGTGAAGAGGAGAGAGAGTGGAGAGAGTAGAGAGAGGGGACCCGGGCAAGTGCACAGGGTGCACACAATTACAGTACGCAGCTATTATGTGACTATAGCCGCATACTGGGAAAAAATCCTAACATTGCACATAGCATTTCCGAGATCTGAAAATATCCCAATATCACAAAAGAAGAAGCACCAAATGTATTGTAATACAATCATATATAGAGTAAATCAAGACTAGCAAATTGAACAATTGTTTAATGAAATAGGGTGAGCTTGGCCCAACATCTCTTGCATCTTCCATCAAATCCATACATGCTAATTGGTCTATCTCACGATCCATATGCTCCATTGCAAGATCAACAAAAAGATCTATCCCACTAGTAGTGGACTTATCATCATCATCATCAAATTCAATTCCTTCCTCATTATCTTGGATAAAGACACCTTCATCTTGATTAGTTGGTGGTATCTCACATTCTTCATCTTGTATTTGATCCTCCGCATGTTCATTTTCGATTGCCATTTCTTCGTCCATGACTCTTCAACATTCCTATCTTGGAAAATACTCTTTGAACGAGGAGCAACTTGCATGACATACCACCATTTCTTGTCATTTATATCCGCATGAAATACGACCTTGCAAGAAGAAACACATCGAGTGCAAATTAAACATGAATAAGTATGATATAATAAAAGCTTATGGTTAGAATTTACTTGTTCACAATGGTGAGGTAGTACAAATGTGTCCCTCTTTGTTTGCCAAAATTTTGTGGAATCGATCGCCATAAATCCATT
Organism: Cibotium barometz; assembly: GCF_041138505.1. Taxonomy (NCBI): domain Eukaryota; kingdom Viridiplantae; phylum Streptophyta; class Polypodiopsida; order Cyatheales; family Cibotiaceae; genus Cibotium; species Cibotium barometz. The sequence goes on from NC_141049.1 coordinate 65,283,870, forward strand.
TGGATGCCCTTTTATAGTTGCTTGAGGGTCTCCACACATATCCTTGAACCACTTCACATCTAATATGAAAATTTGGAATATCTTGAATCCAACCTTTAGGACATTTTGAATCATACTACAATAATCAAGAATTGCTCCACTTTCTTGCTCAAAGTTTGCCATAACCCCACAATCTTGGGTATTTCTCTTTGTATCTATACGTTGAGTACGGAAAGGCCTTCGTTCGAACCACATGGCATTGTATACCTTATACTACCACCAACACCAAATGAAATATATGTATGATATTGAATAACCATATCATGAGATGCTACTTGAATAAAAAAAGAGAAAGTAGAGACACACTTACATAAGGCTTGTATCCTCTTGAATACGAGCCCACTCTTCTTCTATCACCATCTCTCCGTGTTCTTCTTACATGAGGCTCGCATCCTCTTGCATCCTCTCACTCTTCTCATGTCACCATCTCTCCATGTTCTTGGCCTTTTCCATTTCTTCATAAATCCAATCAATAGAACAATCTTTTGGAAGTGATGCAAGTTCCAAAGGAAATGGAAAGCCTCTTGAACGCATCTTAAGTGCTCTTCTCTCCTCATATTGGTTTCTCCTCACCTCTTCATACCTTGCCATCCACCTCTTCTCATAACTTCATGCTATTGAGAATATAAAATGTATTCACCTTCTTCAACATTGATGTGTCCATTCTCTTGCTTTTTCTTTGCCTTGTGGTACAAGGGACACCATGTGCTCATCTTCCTCATTACTTCACAATTGTGGCATTGTAGGATCTACTTGAGAAAGATACTCTGAAATGTGGACACATGCTTCTTGTACTATGTTGAAATATATGATGTATAAGATTAAGGATGAGAGGAAGAGGTAATGGAGGTGTGAACACACTCAAATAAAGTGGGCATGTGGGTGGAAAAGGGATCTAGGGTTAGCCCTTGGTGGACCCTATAGAAAGGACAGTCCTGAGGCATCACTTTTTGTAACACAAGAAACACATTCACAAGGAGAAGGTCAAGCCAACTTTGGAGTGGCTGAAATAGAAGGTAATATAGAAGCTTTCTATACATCTTGTGCTCTGATACCGTGTCAAAATTATGGGTAGTATGGACAACGGAAGCAATAGTTGATGGCAAGATAGACCAACATATATAAGAAAGAGTATAATTATTAATGACGAAGTGGAAAGGTGAAAGCAACTTAGAAGCATATTGAGAAGCACATGCATAAGCTATTAAAATATGAGTGGCAGCCATGTATTGGTCTTTGTGGTAGAGCTGGACTAAAGAAGAAGCCAAGGTAATGAAGAATCGTACATGCAAATCCCACTTGAAGATTGTATTCTGCAAGAATATGGTGTCATCAAAGCGAAGGAGCAACAAGGGTGGTGCTTGAAGCCACTATAGAAGAGATGGTACCAAAATGTTACTAAGGTTGAGGGGAATTTCGTAAGTTCCTCACATGCCGAGCAACTCTTCTAGTTGAGGAGTGAAGGATGCTTACTAGAGTTGGGAGTGAACCACATTACTCTAGAACTCATCTCTTTCATTAAAGCCTATCATATAAAGGCTACCTACCTTATCTTCTATCGTATGGTTGAGAGGGAGTCTTTGTTGAACTTGTATGTCCAATTCTCACCTTGTCCTATGGTGGCATTGAGAGGGGGTGTTGAAATGTATGATTATGTGAAAATCTAATGTAGATTAAGGAGTGAAGGAGCTCTAAGAGAATGAGGGATGAACAGTGAGAGAATGAGGGAGGGGGGGGATGAAAAAAAGGGGGCCTTGATCAGGTTAGGGTTTCCTTCGTAATGTCAACGAGGCACACACGTGTCCATCATGGGTTAGGTGTCCACGTAACTTGGTCGAGTTATGCATAATTTTATTTATTTTTGAATCTTTTTCTTTCTTTACAACATCATCAAGGTAGCTTGTATATCGATCGAGTTCCGTGGTGGATGTCCACCCCATGACTCGATCGAGTTACTTATGTGGATATCCACCACGTAACTCATTTGAGTTGTGTGGATATTCACTTCCTACCTCCATTAAGCATATGTGGATGTCCACAATTGAACTCGGTCGAGGTACATGGTGCCTTGTGGATGTCCACCATGAATTACGTGGTCATGGCAGGCTCAGTAACTCAGCCGAGGTACATGGTGCATTATGGATGTACACCATGAATTACGTGGTCATCGCGGTAATATCCCAAGTGGCAAGGTCGGTAACTCGGTCGAGTTATCTCCCAAGCATCTAGTGACTGCCACTTGGGATGATACGATTGGAAGCATAATTCGATCAAGCTACCTCAAGGGTATCCCATCTGCACAACATGATCCCAAAGTGAGGACCCTTATTGTATGACCACCCAATCTCCACTCGCCATTTGATAATCTCCACTCATCAAAGCAAAGAGCTAAATCACATTGAGTTTTAATAATAATTTCACATATGTATGTATAGTAAGTGAGTTAATAAAAAAAGAAAAAAATCACTTTCTTAGATTAAAGGAGTACCAAGTAGCTCATGAGTTAAAGTCACAAAATGTGACGTTGTTGGAGGTCGGGAGCTAAACTATGAGATGTCCCAACATCAAGCTACATAGAGTCTGGACTTGGAAGTTGGGAGCAATCAAGGCTAAAGCTCGGCCTGCACCACCATCAAGGACTCCCATTACTGTGATGCCCTTAGCGGTGACTGGTAGTAATGAGTTGGTGATCGATCGTTTTTGAATCTCCGGATGGCTCGGGCTACCACGTCGGGTGTTAGAAGGTGGATGTGATGGGATGTGGATGTGATGGTAGGATGGGGGGCTAATCTGGTGCCTCTTGTAGTAGAACCTAAGCCAATGAGGTGAGCTATGACATTGAGAGGCCACAAGTTGACATTTACGACTCAAGAGCTAAGATGGCTCTACTGGCCTTGAGCACTAAGAGGTAGTAAGTTGACAACATCAGGGAGTCTAGACTCCATACTCACAAGTCACTGTGGGAGTCTAGGACTCCTAGTTTCGATTCATGATTCTGCACTTTAAAGACTGGAGAGCTGAGTGCTGAGGAAACTAGCCATTGGAGCAATGCTGAAGCCTCAAACTTGAAAGGAGTCTATACTTTGGATGTGGAATCTAGATAGTAGACTCGTGGACTCTAGAGTCTAGACGCTCTTGACTCTCTGATGGAGCTTGGGCAATGGGTGGTGCTAGAGTCTAGACCTCTTTAAAGTTTAGAGAGTATATAGTGGCATACATGCTAAAGTGAAGGTTAGTTAAAGGTGGTGACGGTGAGCATTAAATTAAAGATATTCCCAAATAATCATAGCCTCCAAGGGCCACTACGGCAACCTGACATTGGCCAATGTCTTATGTAGCACTATAATTTGAATTATATATAACGTACTTAAATTTGTTTATTAAAAAAATTGGAAACTTCTTCACCAACTCGGCCTTCAATGAAAAAATGAAATCCCGTGTGGCCTTCAAAGTGTAAAGGCCTAAATTTTGAAGTGATTTTATTTAGCAACCCAAAATTCTCCTTGGCCTTCTTACGAAGGCTTAGAGGGAAATAATGCCGGTAAAATAACCTTCAAATTTCAGCACTGAACACGAGAGAAAATGTCGAGAAAATAATGCCAGTACATATGAGAAAGCGGAGATTACTTGACAAAAGCAAACGAGTAGCTTGAGCATAATGAAGGATTATACAAAAGTTTTAAGAACAAGCACATCACGTTGAGAAGGTTTGAGGAATAATTTGGGTCAAACTTTCTACGTTTGTTGTGGAGGTTTTAACAAAGGTGCAGCGAGAGCTCCATAGCCAACCTTCCTATGAAAACGTCGAGATAACACAGGGCGGTAACTAGAAACCCCCAATGGCGTGACCAATGAAGACTCCTCCGAGGCCGACTCCCGACGGAGGCCTCCGTCGACCTCTATAGCCTAAAGGTGGATAGCTATAATATGGGTACCGGGTATACTGCATGGCTGCAGCGTCAACATAGTAGGATGGGGAGGCGGCGCTTGGCATAGACTTGTCGCCCACGTGAGCATAGAGGTTAAGGTAACCGTGAGCACGCCCCGACCGCCTTGTCAATGGAAATGCCCGGGGGTTTCTGTCTTCTTTGCGAGAGAGCTGAAGCTCGGCGAGGGGTATGGAGGCTGCGCCTACAAAACTGCAGCTTCCGAACAGCGCCGCTTTGTGGAAGACCTCCAGCTTCAGCCATGCACCGCCGGCAGCCGGCTGGCAGAAGTAGGCGTCTGGCACTTTACCCAGTGAGAGGTTCAGGTCCCAGCGCGGCGTTGTCCCGCCCTTCTTGTCCACGTGCGTGCATGCCATTGGACCGACGCTGGCCGGACGCGCGTCCCTCTCCACCCACGCTATGGCGTAGCAGCGCATCTTGCCCAGCCGGCTCACCTTCTTCACGTCGTGCGCCGAAACAAGCGTCACGTCCAAACTGCGCTGCTCCATGGTATTTGGAAACTTAGGGATAGCAGGCTCTTAATTTATAGATAGGACTTTTGCTTTCGGAAAAAGCAAAGAGTGTGCTTTTTAACGAAAAATGTTTTCCGTCAGCGAAGTTGCTTTCTCCGCGCCGATAGAGAAACCTGAAATTGAAACCTAAAATTTTTAGTTCTAGAATAAGGGTTAAGGGTTATCAAGGGTAAGTACATATTTGACAATAATTCCTTAGAATAAAGGTTAGGGGGGGTTATTTATGAAAGGTATACACTATAAGAGATGGGACCATAGCCGCGTGAAGAGGAGAGAGAGTGGAGAGAGTAGAGAGAGGGGACCCGGGCAAGTGCACAGGGTGCACACAATTACAGTACGCGGCTATTATGTGACTATAGCCGCATACCGGGAAAAAAATCCAAACATTGCACATAGCATTTCCGAGATCTGAAAATATCTCAATATCACAAAGGAAGAAGCACCAAATGTATTGTAATACAATCATATATAGAGTAAATCAAGACTAGCAAATTGAACAATTGTTTAATGAAATAGGGTGAGCTTGGCCCAACATCTCTTGCATCTTCCATCAAATCCATACATGCTAATTGGTCTATCTCACGATTCATATGCTCCATTGCAAGATCAACAAAAAGATCTATCCCACTAGTAGTGGACTTATCATCATTATCATCAGATTCAATTCCTTCCTCATTATCTTGGATAAAGACACCTTCATCTTGATTAGTTGGTGGTATCTCACATTCTTCATCTTGTATTTGATCCTCCGCATGTTCATTTTCGATTGCCACTTCTTCATCCATGACTCTTCAACATTCCTATCTTGGGAAATACTCTTTGAACGAGGAGCAACTTGCATGACATACCACCATTTCTTGTCATTTATATCCGCATGAAATACGACCTTGTAAGAAGAAACACATCGAGTGCAAAACATGAATAAGTATGATATAATAAAAGCTTATGGTTAGAATTTACTTGTTCACAATGGTGCGGTAGTACAAATGTGTCCCTCTTTGTTTGCCAAAATTTTGTGGAATCGATCGCCATAAATCCATTTGGATGCCCTTTTATAGTTGCTTGAGGGTCTCCATACATATCCTTGAACCACTTCACATCTAATATGAAAATTTGGAATATCTTGAATCCAACCTTTAGGCCATTTTGAATCATACCACAATAATCAAGAATTGCTCCACTTTCTTGCTCAAAGTTTGCCATAACCCCACAATCTTGGGTATTTCTCTTTGTATCTATACGTTGAGTACGGAAAGGCCTTCGTTCGAACCACATGGCATTGTATACCTTATACTACCACCAGCACCAAATGAAATATATGTATGATATTGAATAACCATATCATGAAATGCTACTTGAATAAAAAAAGAGAAAGTAGAGACACACTTACATAAGGCTTGTATCCTCTTGCATACGAGCCCACTCTTCTTCTATCACCATCTCTCCGTGTTCTTCTTACATGAGGCTCGCATCCTCTTGCATACTCTCACTCTTCTCATGTCACCATCTCTCTATGTTCTTTGGCCTTTTCCATTTCTTCATAAATCCAATCAGTAGTATAATCTTTTGGAAGTGATGCAAGTTCCAAAGGAAATGGAAAGCCTCTTGAACGCATCTTAAATGCTCTTCTCTCCTCATATTGGTTTCTCTTCACCTCTTCATACCTTGCCATCCACCTCTTCTCATAACTTCATGCTATTGAGAATATAAAATGTATTCACCTTCTTCAACATTGATGTGTCCATTCTCTTGCTTTTTCTTTGCCTTGTGGTACAAGGGACACCATGTGCTCATCTTCCTCATTACTCCACAATTGTGGCATTGTAGGATCTACTTGAGAAAGATACTCTGAAATGTGGACACATGCTTCTTGTACTATGTTGAAATATATGATATATAAGATTAAGGATGAGAGGAAGAGGTAATGGAGGTGTGAACACACTCAAATAAAGTGGGCATGTGGGTGGAAAAGGGATCTAGGGTTAGCCCTTGGTGGACCCTATAGAAAGGACAGTCCTGAGGCATCACTTTTTGTAACACAAGAAACACATTCACAAGGAGAAGGTCAATCCAACTTTGGAGTGGTTGAAATAGAAGGTAATATAGAAGCTTTCTATACATCTTGTGCTCTGATACCGTGTCAAAATTATGGGTAGTATGGACAACGGAAGCAATAGTTGATGGCAAGATAGACCAACATATATAAGAAAGAGTATAATTATTAATGACGAAGTGGAAAGGTGAAAGCAACTTAGAAGCATATTGAGAAGCACATGCATAAGCTATTAAAATATGAGTGGCAGCCATGTATTGATCTTTGTGGTAGAGCTGGACTAAAGAAGAAGCCAAGGTAATGGAGAATCGTACATGCAAATCCCACTTGAAGATTGTATTCTGCAAGAATATGGTTTCATCAAAGCGAAGGAGCAACAAGGGTGGTGCATGAAGCCACTATAGAAGAGATGGTACCAAAATGTTACTAAGGTTGAGGGGAATTTCGTAAGTTCCTCACATGCCGAGCAACTCTTCTAGTTGAGGAGTGAAGCATACTTACTAGAGTTGGGAGTGAACCACATTACTCTAGAACTCATCTCTTTCATTAAAGCCTATCATATAAAGGCTACCTACCTTATCTTCTATCGTATGGTTGAGAGGGGGTCTTTTTTGAACTTGTATGTCCAATTCTCACCTTGTCCTATGGTGGCATTGAGAGGGGGTGTTGAAATGTATGATATACAAGGTAAAGAATCAGAGGAAGAGGTAATGGAGGTGCGAACACAGTCAAATAAAGTGGACATGTGGTTGGAAAAGGGATCTAGGGCTGGCCCACAACCCTAGCCCCTGCTGGTGGACCCTATATAAAGGGCAAGAGGCCTCACTTTTTGTAACACAAGTAACACATTCACAAGGAGAAGGTCAAGCCAACTTTGGAGTGGCTGAAATAGAAGGTAATATAGAAGCTTTCTAAAAATCTTGTATTCTTTCTTTCTCTTATATATGTTGCTCTATCTTGCCATCAACTATTCCTTCTGTTGTACATACTCCCCATAGTTTTGACACAATAGCCAACCCTCTGCCATGCTTACTTCCGGCCTAACTCTTTGCTTGACAAAATCCTTCAAGGTCTTCATCATGTAATGCCCGAACTCAGGCATTACATGTAGTAGCTGCCGCGTGTAATGCAAGTGGTCGGGCATTGCATGTGGCGCCAAATCATTGGCACCACATGCAATGCCCAACCACTTGCATTACACATGGCCGCTACCATGTGTGATGCCTGACCTCAGGAATTTTACACATGGCATGCCACCATGGACTACGTAGTCCACGGTGGCATGCCACATGCATGGCACATGCTATGCTGTGTGGCCTAGGATTATCAGCTCACAAAGCCCTTTGTGAGACCTTCCTCATCGCACCCCCTCTTCTCGCCCTTACACCCCCCTCTCCTCCTTCAACACGTCCTTGTGCCCCCCTCAACAATTGCAGTTGCCTTTGGTGGTTGGTTCTTAAATGCCCTCGTTGACAATCGTGTGGCCAGCATTAGTGCCACGATTGTTGAAGAAGATGAGTCCCTAAAAGAGAGTTTCGTAAAGAGAATGTGGGAAGAGAGAGAGCTTTATTTCCTTGCAAGCAAACACACACACACACACACACACACACAAGAGATAGATGGATGGCTAAATTTTCTTCTATCTTCTTCTCTTCTCTATAACCATATAACTAAAAGATAAGAGTACATACATAAAGGGAAAGTACTCTCCTACAACAACATATAAAGTGATCGGTCTATAGCACTGTGAACTTGACTATACTAAGCTGGCGCTATAACTATGCCATAACTCTAGTACTTCAAAGTGGATGTCAAACAACCTGGTGGCATATCGACCATAATCTCACCAACCATGCCAGTGGCATAAGTGCAGAAGCTATCACCCAGGCGGGTCATCAATGTCCACCGTAGCACTAGTTGAGCTCGATATCTCAACACTCCTCCTCGAGTTCAACTCCACACACTGCACTTCAAGTAAGCTCCTAAACCTATGGAGCTTCTCTATGCCCAATGCCTTCATGAAGATGTCAGCCACCACTGATCGTTTGTGCTGACATATATCACATCTACATCACCTAGTAGAACCTTCTCCCTCACAAAGTGATAGTGCACCTCAATGTGCTTCATTCTAGCATGGTATACTGGGTTATTAGCCAATTGTATGCTACTCATGTTGTCACAATAAATGACAACTGCCCTATCCACAGGCACACCCATATCACCAAGTAGCTTCTGAAACCAAGCTACCTCACAAGCTGCCATAGCATCACCCTTGTACTCTATCTTTGTACTCAACAAGGCAACTGTTGGTTGCTTCTTACTTCTCCAACTCACAGTAGCACTCCCAAATGAGAACATAAAACCACTGGTAGATCTCATATCTACAACACTACTAGCCCAATCAGCATATGTGTACCCATGTAGTTGTATCTCTATACCAACCTCATAGAAAAGTCCAATATCAACTGTGGACTTTATGTGCTTGAGAATCTGTCTAGCCGCATCCAAGTGTGGCTTCCTAGGGGCTTGCATAAACTGACTCACAAGTCCAACATCATAACTCAAGTCTGGCCTAGTAATGGTCATGTAGATCAAGCCCCCCTATGTGCCTGTATGTAGTGGGGTTCTCCAAAAGCTCACTTGTATCTATAGAAAGCTTTGTGTTCTGCTCCAATGGCACTGAAATAAGCTTACAACTTGTCATACCACCGTACTTGGACAACATGTCCAAGCCATATTGCCTCTGCAAATAACAAAATTCCGTGAGGTAATCTCACCACCTCTATGCCCAAGAAATATCACAGCCAATCCTTGTATGCCTTTATGTCTATTGGAGTGACATTCTCTTCAGATAAATCAAGAGGCTCCTCATTGTCTCCTTCGATATAGTACCAAAATCCTTTACCCACCATAAGGAAATTGGTCATTCTGACTTCCAGGCATGGAAGTCATTCTTATCCACCTTCTCAATCATCAGTGAATGACAACTTCTGATTGATTCCGTCAGACATGTTTTCCTGCAACAATCAAAAAACTATAACAGACAATTTCTGTATGCAACTTGTAACACAATAATATCTTTTGTAACTAATGCAGTAGTACTTTCAGCAGAACCTGTAGTAGGCCACCAAATCTGACCAAAGTACACATACATACACCCAATGTCAACAATACATGTGCAAACACTGTTTGAACTTCCAAAATGCATTGCTTCACTGCAATAACCAGATTTTGACCAGAGACAGTTCTTAACCAGAACTTCCTGAAACTGTCAAAAATACCTTTCAGCGATAAAACAGAGATTGAGACACCTCGAAACATGATTTGGGTTACAAAACTGTAGTACAAAGTACTATGTACTACACAAGTACCTCCAAGCTTGCGAAGAAAGCTCCTCTATCAGATATGTGTAGCTCCTAGAGCTACCAAGGGGTATTGTACCTAAAACCAAGAAGGGAAAGAGATGATGATGCTCTTACCCGTGTACCGCTTCCTAGCTTGCTTGTTCTTGCCTCTTGCTTGCCTCCTTATCTCTCACACAAACTAGAGCTCTGATACCATAAAGAGAATGTGGAGGAGACAGAGAGAGCTTGAGTTCCTTGCAAGCAAACACACACACACACACACACACACACAAGAGAGTGTAAGACACAAGGAGAGATGGATGATCGATTTTTCTTCTATCTTCTTCTCTTCTCTACAACCATATAACTAAAAGATAAGAGTACATATATAAAGGGAAAGTACTCTCCTACAACAACATACAAAGTGGCTGGTCTATGGTATGAACCCAACTATATGAGTTGGCGCTTAACTATGCCATAACTTTAGTACTCCAAAGTGGCAATCACACAGCTTATCATCCGCTCGCAACATATCGACCATAATCTCACCAACCATGCCACCGGCATATGTGCGGAAGCTGTCACCTTGGTGGGTCATCAATGTCCCTCGTAGCACTAGTTAAGCTCGTATCTCAACATTTCGGCTAAGTGGTTGATCGGCACATCTTCACGAATTGGGTGAAGGACCACTTGGTCTATAATCATAACCGCATTCCTAGAGTGCAAACTTAAAAATCTATACAAATCAGGATTCCATCGAGGAGTAAATCAAAAGCATGGAGGAAAGCATATACCAATTGACAATGGTGGCATTCATTTTCTTTGAGGGATTCCCTAGCAAAGATCCCTTTTCTTTCGACCATCCAAATGTAGTGGGTCACGACCTATCATTGTCAGCTGATTTTGATACTAGAGGAGACAGAAGGATAGCAACACATGGTTGGAAAGATGTTTGTTTCTTGGGATGGCAACCATTGACTCAAATCTTGGCAAGAATGGGCAAAAACTAATCGAGTTGAAAGAGAGAAGATTCCCAAAGTGAATTCCAGAGTGGTCTAATTTCTTAAGGAGGAGGAGGCAGAGTTCTTGTTGGTGTTGCACATGATCAACAAGTGGGTCGAACATTGGTTTTTTTGTGTATCAAATGAACAAACATTGTATATGTCATCATTTATCTTGGTTTATATGCATGCAAAATTTCTAGGGTCACTACCATTCATGTGCCGACACAATGACACATGATATATTTATGATGTAGCGTTTGGATCTTGCTGATCCACAATCCTTGTTGTCACAAGACCGGCGAAAACAGTCCCACGATGCCTTTGCCGCATGCGGCCTTCCACAGTCCATGCTTCATGAAACGGCTCCATTGGCCTGTCAAGCGCGTCTCGCGCATTTTCCTTGCGGGTCTCACCGATCACTTCATGCCCGACTCGGCTCCCTTGGCCTCGTCTCGGGTCTTGCCTTCCATCCACGATCCGCCAGCCCGGCTGCATCGCGACAGTTCATGCCCGACTCGGCTCCCTGGGCCTCGTCTCGGGTCTTGCCTTCCATCCACGATCCGCCGGTCCGACCGGCCGCATCACCCCGTCGGCACGGCACGGCTTGCCTGTCGGCACATTTTTCCACCGTTTTCGATCCGATCACCGTTTTCAGTCCAATCACTATCAAGGCAGGGAGGGCAACCCCCGGGGCACTCGGCACCCACGGAACCTCGCCGGCACCTGAGAAGGCCTAACATGCCTACCCGATGCGTGAGTGCATTCCTAGGGTGCCTACCATGGGTCCGTGCTTTGCCTCTCCTTGCACCTCCTCCCCATATAGAGGCAAACTATTCGGGGCAGGCTAGCATACCCTCAAGGCACCAAGTCCCTTCAGATAGAAATCCCACCTCACATACACCCCCCTTTATAGAATTGACGCCCTCGTCAATTACTTTTGAAACCAAAGGTTGAGTGCATGCACCTCATAGAATGCTCTATGTGCATAGTGATAAATAGTAAACACTCGCGGAAGGTCTTTACCTTGCTTTATAGCCATCAGCAAGGTCACTGTCTTACAAATGAAAAACTGTGCATATTTTTGTATTTTCTCTTTTTTCATCTAAATGGCCTGGACTTCAAGCCCCTGCCTGAGAGTCCCCCAATCCCCACAAAACTGGCGAGGTGACTGCGTGGTCTCGCCGTGGCTCCTGTCTGAGCTGAGTAAGAGTGATTACCTGAGGCAATGCAATATTGCCTGGAATCCATAAGCCTTCAAGGAAGTCGAGACTTGTTTGCCGAGCTGACACCAACTTCGTTGCAACATCTTTACTTCAAATCTGACTTCACATTCCTCTTTGTTGGAGCGTTGTCTTGAGCCTTGTTGCTCGCCGATGCCCCTTGAGCTCTTTTGTGCAAAATCTTTATGGAAAAGAGTTGCCCACCTCACTGACTCTAGCTTGGTTTGCCCCATCTTGTGCCACTTCCAACTCTGCACTTGGTTTTCGTGGACCTTGATGCCCTACTTCAACTTGTTCGGTACATAAGTGCCTTGATTCTCTGTGACAAAGTGCCTTTGGCCCCACCTGACACCAATAAGTGAAACCACCGCAAACCTTTGGCATTCAAATCTTTGCACTTCTTCGACTTTGGTTCACTTGACTTGAGTGCTCTAGCTTGCCTTGACACCAAGACATGCTTTGCCATGCTCTAGCCCCAACAAATTGTTTCGAAACCTGTTCAGGCCGGTCTTGACCTTTATGCCAGAATATGCATGTTCCTGTGTTCACCAAGGCGCAAAAAGTCCCTCCACTTCGTCCTACTTAGGCCCCCATGACACCATGATGACCTTCACAATGGCTTCGTTTCCTGACTCTACACCATCACCTTGAACCTTGGCATTCAGAATGTGTCTTGCCATACTACGAAGAGCCAGTCTTCTTAGATGTCATCCCAACAAGCTCTGCTTGGACGGCTAGGTCCCAAATTTTACCTGCTTGAACTTCGTCTCAGGCCGAACCTTCTGTTTTGCACCCTCTTTGCCCTTTGGCTAGATCTGAGTGCTTTCCACATCCAAGTTGCCTTCGAACTTCAGTGAGCCAATTGCCACTCTGCCCCACCCAAGTGCATGCACACTGCCACTTGCACATCCAGCTATTTCCATCTTCTGGTAACTTGGTCCAAGTCGCCTTCGAACTTCAGTGAGCCAGTTGCCACTCTGCCCCACCCAAGTGCATGCACACTACCACTTGCCATCCAGCTGTTTCCATCTTCTGGTGACCTGGAGAGCCAAATGACTCGGGTCCACTTGCCCAATTCAAGTTGTACAAGTTCACGCCCTCACCCAGAGTGCTATGTGCCCAGCACTATAGTTCCATGTCCTGTGCTTGAGCGCTCGCAAGTAGTCACCTTCATCAAACTTGCTTTCCAAAGCCATTCAACTCATGAGCCGTACAACTCGAGTCCACCTGTTCGAGTCGAGCTATACCCGTTTGCTCCTTCATACAGAGTGCTATCTGCCTGGCACCACGGTCCTTAGGCTGCAATCAAGAGCTCCCAAGTAGTCCCCTTCTTCAAACCTGTTTTCCCAAGTCACACAACTATGTGCCCCTGCAACCCTTGCCGGCCTGATTTGGCACGTTCCTGCTCAAAGAAACTTTGCCCTCCCCGGATTGCTCCAGTTCGGGCCATCATGAGCTCCAAAGCGCTTGTGGCACCTTAGAACCCACCGGAGAAGTCGGTGGTGAAACTGACGTGCGTCGCTTGTGACGGCCTGCACGGTGACCTTGTGCTCTGCTTGACAACCAGCATGGCCACTTCCTTGGACCACTGCAAGGCCCGCTTCTCTTTATTGGAATCGAAGAACCCAAGGCTCTTGGTGCCATTGAGGACTTGCCCTCACCCAGGTTCGGTTTTATTTGGTGTTGCTTTATTCCGACAGCGCGTGCACCACTTCGGGCTACACCGCCACATGGGGACCCTTCTTGGCCCGGAGTTGCTTCAGTTGCCCATGGCTCTTGGTGCCGTCGCATAGCCTTACCCTCACCTAGGCAAGTCTTCGGCGGAGTTGCGGGTGATGTGTGCACCTCGGCGGGCTACATGGCCACAAGGGGGACCACTCCTGGTCCAGAAGCCCAGGGCTCTTGGTGCCTCTTCTTAGGACTTACCCTCACCCAGGCGGAGACTTCGTTGTTGCCGTTGGATTCATGGGTCTGTTGGTGCCTTCTTTGGCCTTACCCTCACCCGCATGCCCGATGTGTGCCACCATCATTAGATCTTCCGGGTTGGTTACCATACCGTAGCTCAGTGGTCTTTGTGAAGGTTTCTTGCTTGGCTCTTGGAAACCTGAAAGGGATGTTGAAACCTTCTCTCACCCTGCTTTAGCACTGCGAAGGAGTGCGAGCTCGGATTTGCTGTCTCGCCCGAGTTGATCCTGGATTGATCTGAAAAAGGCTTCGGCTCCTCCGGCCTAGCCCTTGTTTTGCACTGCGGAGTGCGGGCTCCCACTTGACGCGTTCACCCTTCAACTTGATCCTTTGTGATCTAAAGAGGGAATTGGTTCCTTTGGCCTATCCCTTGCTCTACACTGTGGAGAAGTTGGGGCTTCTACTTTGCTGCATCTACCCATAACGTAATCCTGGTTGATTTGGAAGGGCGTCGGCTCCTCTTGCCTAGCCTGTTTGCATTGTGAATGAGAGTGGAGTGGCTCCATTGCCACAAGGCACACCATGGCCTTAGCGGACGCCTTTGCCGCTTGCATGTTTTCCAAAATGATTGGCTCAGCGGCTTGCATTTTGCTCTGTCCTCCTGGTGGGCACCACACCAACACGACGTCCCATTCCGCCACATCAAGTTTCTTAGCATAAGCAAACTCGGTCCCATTCTCGGCGCTGTCTCTACATGCGTAGCTTCTTTGCCTTCTTTCTTTGCTTGACCTTGGAGTGGCTACCAGCCCACGGTCCCCATTTGAGGTGGTGCCGATCCATGAAGTGCCACCTTGACGTGTTGCCAGCCTCGCCGTTTTCTTCAAAGCATCACCTTCCCCCCTTGGTGGTAACTCTGAAAGATCCCCAAGCCCGCTGATCTTCTTTTCGGGAGTGCTGACAGCCCCACAAGGATCCAATTGCATGCTTCTCTGCTTATCTCATGTGCCAACATCTTTTGCTGCCCGGGACCTCACCTCACTTGGAAGCCAACTGTCCACCACTGGCCTCCAGGCATGTCAGTCAACTTTGGAATTTCTTCAAACGGACTGCACGGTTGCGATCCCCTCGAAAAACTGATCATTTTTCATATATAGCACGTCCCCAAATTCCATCGTTCAGGCCCCCGTCGAGAGCTGCGTTTTTTCGGGGCGCCTCGCGTCCGACAGTTCGGGGTCCGGCAGGTTCGGCCGACCACGCCATCCTCTGCCTTGCATCCCATTGCTCGAGATAGGTAATGGTCACCACGAGCAAATTCCTTCATCTTGAGGCTCAAATCTCAGTCGATAACTTTTGTGATGTTTTTGGCTCGTGGTGGCCGTCACTTGGACTCAACCCAACTTGCCGTTCTTTCCAACCTGGCATCACACGCCTCCCATAGGCTTCCAAAACAAACTTTGCTCTGATACCAAGTGTCACGAGACCGGCAAAAACGGTCCCACGATGCCTTTGCCGCACGCGGCCTTCCACAGTCCATGCTTCATGAAACGGCTCCATCGGCCCGTCGAGCGCGTCTCACGCATTTTCCTTGCGCGTCTCACCGATCACTTGCGTTCATGCCCGGCTCGACTCCCTCGGCCTCGTCTCGGGTCTTGCCTTCCATCCACGATCCGTCGGCCCCCGGCCGTGTCTCGGCCTGTCGGCACAGCACGGCTCACCGGTCCGCCGGTCTACCGTTTTTCCACCGTTTTCGATCCGATCACCGTTTTTGGTCGTCCGATCACCGTCAAGGCGGGGAGGGCAACCCCCGAGGCACTCGGCACCCGGGAAGGCAACATGCCTACCCGGTGCGTGAGTGCGTTCCTAGGGTGCCTATCATGGGTCCGTGCTTTGCCTCTCCTTGCACCTCCTCCCCATATAGAGGCAAACTATTCGAGGCGGACTAGGGTGCCGGCGAGGTTCCATGGGTGCCGAGTGCCCCGGTGGTTGCCCTCCCCGCCTTGACGGTGATCGGACACCGAAAACGGTGATTGGATTGGAAATGGTGGAAAAACGGTGGACCAGAGGACTGGCGAGCCGTGTCGTGCGCCGACGGCGGGCCGAGACACGGCCGGGGGGCCGGCGGATCATGGATGGAAGGCAAGACCCGAGACGAGGCCGAGGGAGCCGAGCCACGCATGAACGCAAGTGATCGGTGAGACCCGCACTAAGGAAAATGCGCGAGACACGCTCGACGGGCCGATGGAGTCGTTTCATGAAGCATGTGGAAGGCCGCGTGCAGCAAAGGCATCGCGAGACCATTTTCGCCGGTCTCATGACACTTGGTATCAGAGCATGGTGCATTTTGGAAGCCTATGGGAGGCGTGTGATGCTAGGTTGGAAAGGACGGCAAAAACGGCAAAAACGTAAAAAACGGCAAGTTGGGTTGAGTCCATTGACGGCCACAAGCCGAAAACGGCACAAAAGTTGCCGACTGCGATTTGAGCATCAAGCGGCGAAGGAATCTGCCCGTGGTGACCATTACCTATCTCGAGCAGTGGGATGCAAGGCAAAGAATGGTGTGGTCAACCGAACCCGTGGGACCCTGAGCTGTCGACGCGAGGCGCCCCGAAACAACGCAGCTCTCGACGGGGGGCCTAAACGATGGAATTTGGGGACGTGCTATATATGAAAAATGATCAGTTTTCCGAGGGGATCGCAACCGCGCGGTCCGTTCGAAGAAATTCCAAAGTTGGCCGACATGCCTGGAGGCCAGTGGGGACAGTTGGGTTCCAAGTGAGGTGTGGTCTCGGGTGCAAGTCCAGCAAAAGATATTGGCACATGAGCTGAGCAGAGAAGCACGCAACTGAATCCTTGTGGGGCCGTCAGCACTTCCGAAAAGAAGATCAGCGGGCTTGGGGATCTTTCAGAGTTACCACCTAGGGAAGGTGATGCTTTGAAGAAAACGGCGAGGGTGGCAACACGTCAGGGTGGCACTTCATGGATCGGCAGCGCATCAGATGGGGACCGTGGGCTAGTAGCCACTCAAAGGTCAAGCAAAGAAAGAGAACAAAGGGGCCACACATGCAGAGACATCGCCGGGAATGGGACCGGGTTTGCTTATGCTAAGAAACTTGATGCGGTGGAATGGGACGTCGTGTTGGTGTGGTGCCCAGGAAGACAGAGCAGAATGCAAGCCGCCGAGCCATTCATTTGGGAAAACATGCAAGCGGCAAAGGCGTCCGCTAAGGCCATGGTGTGCCTTGTGGCAATGGAGCCACTCCCCTCTCATCACGATGCAAACGGGCTAGGCAGGAGGAGCCGACGCCCTTCCAGATCATCAAGGATTACGTCTTGGGCAGATGCGGCAAAGTAGAAGCCCCAACTTCTCCGCAGTGTAGAATACGGGCTAGGCCGGAGGAGCCGAAGCCTTTTTAAGATCAACCCAGGATCAACTCGAGCGAGGCAGCAAAGCCGAGCTCGCACTCCTTCGTAGTGCCAAAGCAGGGTGAGATAGAAGGTTTCAACATCCCTTTCTGGTTTTCAACAGCCAAGCAATCAACCTTCACAAAATAAATCTTAGAATTGAAATTTAATGGATGGAACATACATAGGAGCGAGGAATACATAAATTTGATAGAATCTGGAACATACATATGAGTGAGGAATACATAAATTTACTTACAGCATCCTTCATATCAACCCAGTGTGCTATTCTTATGTGCCACCAACTTAGCCAGCTGGAACATACATATGAGTGAGGAATACATAAATTTACTTACAGCATCCTTCATATCAACCCAGTGTGCTATTCTTATGTGCCACCAACTTAGCCAGCTCTCCATGTAATGTATATGTCTCTTATTCACTTTTCTCCCTATGTTCCACCATTTCCTTATCATGGTATACTTCTCTTGAGCTTCTTCTTTTGTTGTTGATGCTCGCCATGACTCACACAATTGTAAGTGCTCCTCTTGAAAGTCCTTTTGTACATATCCCATGGTGTGTTTCTATAGGCTCTTCTCCCAAATTATGAAACAAACAAGTTCTTTCACAACCATGCATTACATTTTCAACTCCACCATTAAGGGTGTACTGCTCTCCAGTTGGCTTGTGACTCATCAGCCCCATGAATCCAAAGAAGTTTGCCTGTGGGTGGCCAATACGGAATAGCACCTCATTCATCATTTCCCAAAAAAAAAAGTGCTTCAGTGTCTTCTTCTTTCATTTTACATGTTTCTATGGTTAGTAATTCTTACAATTTAACTACACAATTGACATAGACTTATTGTTTAGTTTAAACCATGATTGAAATAGACACACATGGGACATATATTTGATTGATCTTGCAATATACCTTGGATCATACACATGACATGCAAATGTTGATCACCCAACTACTCTTCGTGTGTGGTCAAACATAACCCATGCAGTGTTTAAATCACCACTTCCATCTCAATCCATCCGCCTCACCAAGTCAACACCAAATGCAGGTCCTTTTGTAGACATTTTGAAAATGAAGCATCGGTTCTCCTCAAATCCTTGTCCAGGAAAGCGACTACAATGAAAAAAATCATACATACAATTCTTCTTCAACTCTAAAATAGCATCAAGTCCCGATCCTCCCGGTAATGCAAACTTCCTTGCTTTACTGACCACCCTTTCAAAACTGCAAATACAACCATTTAATCAATCAAGGGTTTCTTGATATATGGCTCCATAAATATATAGAAGATAAGAACTTTTCCAAACCTTTTTGTTTGCACTAAGGGGCATAGCTCATCAAGCAAGTTTGATAATTCTTTGTCTCCAAAGAGTACCTCCTTCTTTCTGCCAGCCTTCATTACAATGTCCTCAACAATATTTTTTACAATTGACATCTGAATTTTTCGTGGACCTACTTCTCTCTCCGCTTTGACAGCATTCTCAACAAGGTTTTTTACTTTTTGAATGTTTTTTCTTGATGTGCTGACTTGAACCTCGTGTAGATGTGTTCAAACATGAATCATTAGCCTTGTATGTGTATTATCCCACGAAAATATGTAAAATTCTAGATATGAGCAGGTCTCTATGCAGATGACAAGTTTTTGACAAAAATGGCACACCAATGTGCCAACTCCAGCAATGGCTAATGTGCCAAGATCACATTTTTTTAATGAGACCTTTGAAGAAAGCCTTGTTTCTAGTCCCACTGTTCTTGAAATGAGGACATAATTGATTCTGACACTCAAATATACCTGCACAATATGCCACTCTGACAATTGCATCAATGTTGTGAGACGAGACGAAATTGGCCTTTTTGTCCATATGTGTCCATCATACCTATGCTCCATGACTTCCATATTGGCAAGCGTCTCAAAAGTTGGTGGAAACTCGTAGATACAGTCAATTGTACTCCCTTGGCAGCTCATCGACTCTCAGCGCAAGCTCTGCACTAAGGCTTTGACCTTAAGCTCTGCAGCACCAAATGTGAATGGGTAAAAGAGTGTGAAAAGAGAGAAAGGAAACCCTAAATGTTCAAAACTCCTTCCTTTTTTAGAAAAAGATACACCTGTGACAAAATAGAGCGAAAGAGAAAGAGATACGCCTATGATCTGAAACACAAACACGAGGGAGAGGGAAAGAGAAAGATACACCTGTGATCTGAAACACAAACGGGAGGGAGAGCGAAAGAGAAAGACATAATGCCAGTGTGTGTTGCAGTAGATGGAGTGTACGTTGTAGGTCACAGTAGAGATTGTCACCACCAACTCCACACAGACTCTCTACGGATATGTTACACGACCATGTGTGTTGCGCTAGAACAAGTAGTGGGGTGACGAGTGACGCTGATGATAGTGATGAACAATGAAGCGTTGTTGGCTTGTTGCAGAAACATCTATGGCCTGCAACGTAGAAACAACTGCAATTTACTCTCTGAACCTTTGACGTTCGTGATGATGGTGTGCGCTAGCGCTACATTGCTTATGCCCTGATTCTACTGTGATGTTGTGCTGTGAACGACATCTGATCTCATGGCTCAGCTTGTTAGCATTGATGGCCAAAACCTTGTGCCTTGGCCTTGCGCCCCGCGCAAGCTCTGCGCCAAGTGCCCAAGCGCATATTTTCCCAAGCATAAGTGCTTGGGCTCTTCTATCGCACCGACGGTCCACCACCTCTTGCAAGACATGGACCTCCATCTTTTCGGTTGTTCATCTTTGAGATGGCTTAGAGACATGGCCCTGCACCTTCATCAAAACAAAGGCTTACGCCCGGCGCAAGCCATTTTTCAATTGTTCATCTTTGAGATGGCTCAGAGACATGGCCCTGCACCTCCATCAAAACAAAGACATGGCCTTGCACCTCCATCAAAAAAAAGGCTTGTGCCCGCGCGCAAGTCATGTTTCGGTTGTTCATCGTTGAGATGGCCTAGAGACATGGCCCTGCACCTCCATCAAAACAAAGACATGGCCCGACACCTCCATCAAAACAAAGGCTTGCGCCCGACGTAAGCCATTTTTTGGTTGTTCATCTTTGAGATGGGTTAGAGACATGGCCCTGCACCTCCATCAAAACAAAGGGCGCAAGCCATTTTTCGGTTGTTCATCTTTGAGATGGATTAGAGACATGGTCTTGCACCTCCATCAAAACAAAGGCTTGCGCCTTGCGCTCAAGCCATTTTTTGGTTTTTTATCTTTGAGATGGCTTAGAGATGATCCTCTATACCTTGAGGCTGATCTTATCTCTTTCTGTGACTTGATGATGGCTATTGGCGGACCCTGCATGAGTGCAGCTGCTAGAATTGGGAATAAACAGTGTCCACCATAAACATATTGTTAATTTATGTTAATGGTCCTAATCATGTTGATGGTCGTAAATCAACACACCAATCAATGGCATATTGTGCTAATTTTTCCTTTACACCCCATTGATTGGTGTATTGATTTTCCCCTTACGCCCGACGCAAACTATTTTTCCCTTATGTGTTTAATATCTTATGCATGTTTAACAGCATCTGTTTTGATATACAATGTGCATGTCTCCTCCATGTGTGCAGGGAAATGTCAACCTCTAGTAGATATACACTAAGGTCTCATTGTCGGGCTTCACCACATCAAGATGAAAACATTGTAGTTGAAGCAAATGAAGGGCTCAAAGCTCAATCTGTAATGACAGGACTTGAGAGTGCGGCTAATGTTCAACAAGGTGAAGTAGGCCTCAATCCTGAAGTCAACTAATCACTTTCTTGTTTTTTGTTTTGCACATAGCATTGTCTTGTACATGCTATGATCATTGTTTTACATGCAACAACATGTATCATTGTTTAATGGACTATATAGGAAGAAAGACGTGTTGAAGCTCCTTGCTTCACATTTGGACACATAGGAAGCTCATGGCATGAAGGCTAACAATAAGTCATTCCACAAAGGAGACATATTGGAGTCAAATGATTGATCTTGCAACAACAGAGATGGTTTCTTTTATGATTCTCGATCTTAGAGAGGATCAAGTGCAGGTTCCCCGAGATGCACTTATCTATTTTCGAAGCTGTCAACAAATCCATTTCAAGGGTGCATTCTTTGACATTGAGGATGGCATGAGACACCATGTTCTTCTTGAAAAACAACCATTCATGACTATGTCTGTTCATCGTCTTGTTTACAAGTGACTTATTAAGATAACAATTTAACAAGGTCAATAGTATACATGTCTAATGCATACTTACGTAAAAGTAAACTTGGATATTTCAAGTGGGTTATGCACCTACTCCGAGGACAGTATATCTCCAATACTCCCATGGAGTGTCATGATTGGGTGATTAAAGATGGACCCTCTACCATGTATCCACCAAGTCTTGTGGCTCGGATCGACACAAAAAGTTTATATAGAGCCCTGTTGGAACTACAAATACTTATGTTCAAAATACAAGTTGAGGATTTCATGCACTTACTGTGAGATGTTTCTCCCAATTATTATATTGTTGGCTATTTCAATGATGTTTCCCAAAATAGCCATGTGCTTCGGTGATATATTTCGAAACACTTGTATTATAAAAAACCAAACATGGTTACACAATTAAATACATTCTTTAAAGGAAACAATTGAATGGCTATAAAATAAGGTAAGTGTCCATTACTACTTGGAGGACTGTTTGAAGTATTCGTGTCATTATCTTCATCCTCCTCCACCTCCTCATCTTATGTATGATCGTCCTCCTCTGAATCGTCATCATCGTCCTCATCTTGGCTTACAACCTTTCTTTTCTTTGTGACTTTCTTCCTTTTTTGGGGACCAATTCTTTCAACATTGAACTTGCCACCTTGTTTTTTGGTGCCAAGATTAGTGACACCTTTGCCTCACCCACTTGCATCTTTTTTGACATTTGTAGGTAATGCTTCTCCACTGCCTGCCCTAGTTACCACTTTCTTGCCATGGCCTGTAGGTTGCTTGGACTCCTCACCTCTAGACCGCTTAGGCTAATGTAGATCCACTTCACAAAATTACGTCAAACAAATGGTTAACATAGAGCAAGGCATGGAATATATCACATGGCACCGGGATAATACCTTTCCACAAGGCCTCCTCGTCATTAGGAAGGAATGTCCCATTGGGATAATCTAACTACCATGGGCACAAACTCTAGAACTCTTTTCTGGCAAGTTCTTCTATCCAAATTTCTGGATATATGCCATTTTCCTCATCCTCACTCAACACCTACTCATCTACGGGATGTCGTAGCTCGGGGAACGAAACTATGTTCCTCATCAAAACCCACCACCTGGTAATAAATAGGATAATAACGAAGTTGTCTTATCAGCATACCTATACCTAGTGTACAAGCAAATTGGAATGAAATATTCTATTCTAAGCACACGTGTATATGGCGTGTCTTAATGTACATATGAGATGTGGCTGAGTCGATGCTATGACCGAAGACCGCATTGCTTTTTGCCATGATACAAATGCGGTGTCAAAATGTTTTGCCTTGCAATCGGCTAAATAATCTTTCAGGGACATTATTCCCTTTGATTCTCCTTCCGCATGAACATCCCGCAAGATTGGCTTCTCTTCCTCTATTTTGCACTTCATATCAAGTGATGTGGTTATTAAGTGATGCCAATACACGTACTTGTTGAAGAACATGCGGAATTCAAGTTCTCCGCATGGTACCCATGCAGACTTCATAGCATTCTCTCCTTTAGCAATGGTTCAAACCAACTTTCCCTTTCTACAAAAACAGAGCAGCCATGCATTTCACTCTAAAACTTTGCTAAAACCAACTTGCGCTTTTTGCACAAGAGATAAAACTTACTCATTTGTAGGCAAACTGGAGAGCAGGCAATGAGTTGTAGCTTCTCGATTGAGAGTTGTTTGCTGTTTCTCATGTCAATCCTAGTACTTAAATACCATATCAAAGAAATCATTTCCATTTGCAGGATTTGTAATAGCTGCGAATGTGTATCCCTTTTTCGTGAAAATCATCTCTGTTTCCTTCAAATAATTCCGGTACACCTCCTCCTCATCTTCCATGTGTTCCCCTTCCTTAAGCAATCCTCTCGTTTTTGTTTGAATCATTTTCTTCAAGTCATCCTGTTCTTACAAATCAAGATGGAAAACTTTAAGAAAACCTAAGCTAAAGAAGTAACTTCTTTGAATTAAATGTTAGAGGCATGCACAAATATTACCTGAAAATAAATTGGGACAATAGTGCCATTGGGACACTGTACCAACTTGGTTTGCCCACTTTTTTATTATTGTGAGCAACTATTGTGGTTGCCCACTTCCGTTCATCGTCTGTTTGTCATAGGACCCTTTAATCTTCTTGAAGAAAATAATCAAAAACTCATAAATTATATCAAAATTAAAACAAAGACTTTGAATTGAATGGAAAATCAAATCACATAGCATAACATAAGGCAAGAGATAAAGAATAACATCACCATCAACACAAGATTGGGTGCAATCTCCCCCCCGACGTGTATGGCTCCACTCCCACACGCGATATTTTAATCATATTCATAAATTTAGCCCTTGGAGCCATTAATAGCATAGCTTTTCCAAAAAAGGTCTATTCACAAATTTGAACCTTAGTCCAATGCTTTTAAAGCATTTCATTAAAAATAAATAAACCTTGCCCAACTAAAATTGCTAGTGGGCCTTTTTACATAAAATGATGATGTGCACAATTACATCTATACATTAATCTCGTGCCCATTTACATATTCCATTAAATTGAATCTTGCATAAATTAAATTAAACATAATTTTATAAAATTATTAATTCATCAAAAATATGAATAAATATATACCTGTAAAACAGTCTTTCATTTGGGAAAATAATTGTCCTCAATTGCGTACAAAAAATGCTAAGAGAACAAGATTGTTGATGTCATAACCTACAAGGTAAACTCAGAGGTCTGAACATGGCTCTGAGGCAGCTCAAAGGTTCTCATGGACATGGAGTACCAATCAAGAAAACTCGTGCGATACCAAAATTGGTGATGCTTGAACCATTATCAAATCACAAATAATAAAAATGATATGATATAGACAAGATCCCTTATGTGTAACACACACACATTGCTCTTCACCATAAACACAGCATATATTCACCACTTGTTTCACTATGATGAGAGTATTGCTATGTACACATCATCTAGCATGGTGTGAGTTGCCACTTGTTACACTCCAATGAGCATGGCCATCAGTTGCATAAACCACTTGTTTCACGTCGGCCGTGTGTAGTTGTGAAGCATAGTCCACTTGTTTCACTTCGGCCGTGTGCAGTTGTGAAAGATAGTCCACTTGTTTCACTTGACCATGTGCAGTTGTGAAGCATAGTCCACTTGTTTTACTTGACCACACATAGTTGTCAAGCATGGCACTACTTGTTGCACTTTAACAACATACACCCGTCAAGCATGGTCCTAAGCTATGCCAATACCACTAGGTAATCAGTATTTAATGTGGAGTCACCTATGATACCAATTCACTAGCATGGCACACTAGTGTCCGGGTATCCGCGTACAACTAAAAGATGGACATTATGTCACATCCCTCCTGCTTGGATACACAACTAACCTCAAATGCTTGTTTGCTTATGCAAGCAAAGGAGATCAATTGTCATACACTATATAAATTCAAGTATGTTCCCTAACAAAATTACATCATATCAAGGACTTCTATGTGTAATAATTTCTAGTGTCCCATACCACCAGAAATTATCCCACACAGATATAGAGATAAGTTTGCATCGGAATCTTTCACACAGGATTAATCTCATCTCCCATACCACAAGATTAATACATAATGAAAATTTCATAAAGTATAATTCAAGATGGAAGGGCCAGTTCCTTCAAGAAGTTCTACTTTTGATGCATAAAAACTCTACTTAAATCTACCAAAAAGTGTTAAATAATCAAATACAATAAATATGTTACCTCAAGATAATTTTGGAAAGTGAACGTCTTTCGGTTGATTCGTGAGTCCTTGTTAGAATTTTGAGCACGCAAGGTAGTTTTAACAGTGGGTCTAACTTGATCACTTTCCTCCTCATCTGAGTCGAAAGAATCAGAAGCATCATGTTTGTGTTTGATACGCTTGACTTGACGCTCTAATTTACGTCGGAGTTCTTCTTCATTAGCAATTTGTTCTTGAAGCGCTAAGATTTATTCTTGAACCTGGGCGGAATGGGTAAAGCAGCCATTGCAATTATATAATGCAAGTAAATGAAGAGGGGATACTAGCTCTTGAGTCCGTCGTCAAATAGTAGGCTAGATCATGTCCTCCAAGAATTTTGCAAAAGCCAAGACTTCTTTGATGTGGGGAAATTTAAAAGCAAAAGGCTATAGGTTTTCTCTCTTCTAATTTTTGGTCAAAAGAAAAAAAAATTACACTCAAAGGAGAGAAAAAGGGAGGTAAATGGTCATGGAACAAGTGTATATATATGTATATAATAATCAAAATTTCTCCTCTGAGAAACGCCTTTTTGCTGGCCGGATGGAGAGAGTAGGAAAAATATATATATAACTAAAGCTTTTATCCAAGCTTAAAGAGAACATTCAGCGCCGCAGATCGAGTAGCGCAAGAGCTTATATATATATTTATATTTGTTTATATTTTTTAAGGCTTATAAAGCAAAGCTCACAAAGCTCTTCAACCGACAGTTATTAGCGCTCCAAGCATTCAGCGCAGGCCCCGTGGGATTGAAGAGGAAAAGAAAAATTTTCCTCTTGACAGTGAGTTGGAGAGGAAAAATTTTGTTCTAATTAATCAAAAGATCAATTTCTGCTTTTTATCTCACAAACCTACTTTCTTCATAAATTAAATTGGTTCTTGGTGATTTGTACACCGTCCATTATAGGTTCCTTCCTCCCTCAACGGTTTAGCAATTAAAAAGCTTAGCAAGATTTGCTCTCAAATTTGGAATCCATCCATACAGACATATCACACAAAGAGGTCAAGAATTTAGCAAAACCGCTTTTCAATTTTGAGAGAGGTTTCATGGTTTTCTCATAATGGTTTACCACCCTAGTTTTACCCTTTTGGACAATAGATAGATTGATGGAGAGATTGGTTATCCAATGGTTAAAAACAAGTCTACTTTCAACTATCCATAAACATAAATCCATAATCGTGTTCATCCATAAACATAAATCCATAATCGTGTTCTTCTTCAATCGTGTTCTTCTTCAATTGTGTTCTTCTTCCATTTAAATTCAAAAAATTTACCAAAATCACCTCTGGTTTTGTCTCTTTCACCTCTTTGTCCACAAGTTTTGGACCGTCTTTCAAGAAGATTATTAAATTAAACCAAAGCTCTGTCTCTTTCACCTCTTTGTCCACAAGTTTTTGATCACCTTTCAAGAAGATTAAATTAAACCAAAGCTCTGATACCACTGTCACTGTCCACGAGACCCTTTAATCTTTTTGAAGAAAATAATCAAAAACTCATAAATTATATCAAAATTAAAACAAAGACTTTGAATTGAATGGAAAATCAAATCACATAACATAATATAAGGCAAGAGATAAAGAATAACATCACCATCAATACAAGATTGGGTGCAATCTCCCCCCCTTACGTGTGTGGCTCCACTCTCACACGCGGTATTTTAATCATATTCATAAATTTAGCTCTTGGAGCCATTAATAGCATAGCTTTTCTAAAATAGGGCTATTTACAAATTTGAATCTTAGTCCAATGCTTTTAAAGCATTTCATTAAAAATAAATAATCCTTGTCCAACTAAAATTGCTAGTGGACCTTTTTACATAAAATGATGATGTGCACAATTACATCTATACATTAATCTCGCACCCATTTGCATGTTCTATTAAATTAAATCTTGCATAATATTTATATACCTATTGAGGTTTGCAAGGTTCATTAATAACTCTACCTCTTCTTCCTCCTTCTTCGTGAAGGAAATGATGCAACACCGAACTTAAGGATAAATATCCTTCAAATGTAACCATTCTTTGTATCCAAAACAATGAAGAAAATTATATTGGAGCTTTTAAGAAAGATAAAAAACATTCCAAAGAAAGAAGTGTGAATTTAACTTACTTGTTTCAATGGTATGAAGCCATGACACAAGTCTATGGTTTCCGTCCCAAACAACTAAATGTTTATTGGTAAGGTGAGCCCACTTCTATATTTCTTTGAGATTTTCATCAAACATATTCGATTGTTGCCACCAAAACCCATTCCTCCATCTCGGGTCCTTAGGGTTATGTTATGTGGGGGATTTTCCGGGAAAAGACTCAAAAACAATGAACTCTCCCATTGATGGCACGTAACCTGTGCCTATTAAAGCTCTCTTCAAGTTCCAATAGATGGTCATCTGTAGTTCGAATGGCTGGATTCACACAAAGCATGTTCAATGGTATAGGTGGTAGTCTCACATCATTAACAAAGTGTGAAGACAACCAGTTTTGTAACATCTCAGTTTGCACTAGCCTCCCAAAATTTTCCAGTAGAGAGGGCAAGTTCTCATCCTCCTCTTCCACCAATTGCCTGACAACCCTTTTTCGAGAGCTCTATGGGGTAAGACTAGAACTCACAAACTAGCTCAACTTGACTTCATGTTCTAACAACCACATTTTTCTCATGCAATGTAACACCATGAAGATCTTTGTAAGGGTTGTCTCCTTCATCAAGAAGAGTCTCATTGCATTCATCTTTATCCATACAATTCTCCTCGAGAAGAGATCCATGCATTTGCTCTTCATCTTCCCCATCAACACTTGCATCTTCATGGCTTTCCTTTGGTTCATTTTTAGCCATCCATACATGCATTGAAGCCACTTGACATAAATCATTAGCATCACCTTCATCACTTGAAGTGTCCCCATAGCAATGGCTTCCAATAAAAGATGTGGACTAAAGTGAACTCCTGATAGAAATCCCATGTATAGATGGGGTAGGCCTGTAGAAGAGTTCCACCAACAACATGATCTCATTAAGAGAAATGTCATTGTCAATATCCATGATGCATTGGACCACTTGCATGAACTCCTTGCCTTATTTTTGCACAAATCCACTTATGATCTCCTGTTTGTCTCAATGTTAGGCACAAAGAAAGAAAGGTACCAATATTCCTCAGCATACTTAGGCAATGAATCCATATGTAATAGTGGCATTCATTTTTACCTAAATCTCCATTGCTCTCAAGTAGCCACAAAGTTTTGCACCACTTCATAGGCTAGATTCACCCAATCCCACTTGTACTCATGCATTACTTGCAGCCACCATTGTCTAGCTTTGCCTCCAAATTTTCATGTCACTTGCTTCACTTTGTCCCCCTCATTGCATGGAAATGCATAAAATTAGGCATCCCAATTGTGAATCCATTCTTTGTACTGTATACAAGTGACTCCTTCCCCATCAACAGAGAGCAAAGCTTTAAAAAATGGTTCACCATGCTTGAACCATAAGCTTCCAATAGGAGTAGAAGTCATATGATCCACAAATTCATCCTTTGTCAGGACTTTGGCAACTTGGAGTGTATGACCTCTCATCATACAACCGTGCATACCTTTCTTTTTCATCAGCATTGGAAATTATGGCTATTTCCCTTTGTTTTGAGTCCATCAAATCTTGCCTATCCTTTTCTTCCTTTCCATACGGCTTTGACAATGTTAATTCAACATGAGAAACATATTTGGGTTCTTTTGAAGTGCTGTCTTCATATTTTAAGTGTTCCCATTGGAAGTTCCCACCTCAAATACAACATTTCCATGTCAACTAAGCCCATGAGGAGATGGTGGATTTGGAAATGATCTTTGTGGTTGTGACCAGCCTCTTATCTTATCAAGAGAAGTATCAATCTTTTTCACATACCTTTGCACTTCATTTATCCCATCACCAAGCTTCTTGAAGCCCTCATTCATAGCATTGAACATTTGCTCCTCCGTGAAAACATTGCTTTGCTGCATATGCTCACTGTTTTGCCTCAACAGCTCACTGTCTTGGAGGAAGCAAATATCCCTTTATGCATCCTTCATAGCTTCGATGATAGTAACCTTTAGCATATCAAAAGTAATGTGCTCCAAAGAAACTTGTGCACTTCCACTTGTGTGCCTTGACATGCCTTCATTCACTATGTGATCACTCATGTCATGTAAAGGCATTCCCTCTTGTTCACGGTCACCGATGAAAGACCCTTGAGAGATCTTGAGTGATTTGGGGCTGAATTACACTTTTGTACTCACTGTGCAGAGTGTAGGAAAATCACAAAAATTTGGCCATAATCTCCCTGCAATACGGACCACATCTCTCAATCATAATCCACAAGCATTTGCCCAATTTTCAATCATGACATAATGCCCAAAGTAATCACCATCAAAATCATACACTTGCCCAAGCAACTCTTATGCTTTGATCACTATCAAGTGTCCATGGCATACTCAATCAAGCAACATTTGGCTTTCATATCCTTGGCATGCTTGCAATCTAGTCGAATTGTGTGTCTAAGGAGCGCTTTATGCTTGCCGTAAAGAGAATGTGGGAGAAAGGGAGAGCTTCAAACCCTAGCAAGCAAACACACACAAGAGAGAGCAAGACACAAGAGAGAGATGGATAGCTAAATTTTCTTCTATCTTCTTCTTCTCTACTCAACCAACATAACATAAAGATAAGAGTACACACTATATGGGTTAGTACTCTACTACTACAACATACAAGGATCGGTCCATAATGTGAACCCGACTAAATGAGCTGGCGCTATAACTATGCCAGCCTCTAGTAATCCAAAATGGCTGTCACATAGCTTGTCATCCCACTAGCCGCATATCACCCATAATCTCACCAACCATGCCAGTGGTGTAGATGTGGAAGCTATTACCCAGGCGGGTCACCAATGTCTGTCGTAGTACTAGTTGAGCTCGATATCTCAACACTCCTCCTCGAGCTCAACTCCACACACTGCACTCCAAGTAAGCTCCTAAACCTGTGGAGCTTCTCTGTGACCAATGCCTTCGTGAAGATGTGAGCCACCTAATCCTCTGTGCTGACATATACCATATCTACATCTCCTGCCTAGAACCTTCTCCCTCACAAAGTGATAATGCACCTCAATGTGCTTTGTTCTAGCATGATATACTGGGTTATTGGCCAACTATATGCTGCTCATGTTGTCACAATATATGACAACTACCCTATCCACGGGCTCTCCCATGTCACCAAGTAGCTTCTGAAACCAAGCTACCTCACAAGCTGCCATAGCAGCACCCCTGTACTCTGCCTCTATACTCAACAAGAAGGCAACTGTTGGCTGCTTCTTACTGCTCCAACTCACAGCAGCACTCCCAAATGAGAACATAAAACCATTTTAGATCTCTTGTCTATGTTTGACCATGCTTTGGGTGCCTGCTTCAAGCCATATAAGGCTTTACGTAACCTGCACACAAAGTCTACATGTGCATCACTCTCATAACCTAGTGGCTACATCATGTACACTTCTTCTTACAAACCACCATGCAAGAAAGCATTCTTTACATCCCTTGTTATGGAACTAAGCATGTGCTGCATCACAAATAGCTGCTCACTTCTGTCATCACCTCCATGTTTGCTAGATGATGCATAGTTGCCTTGCTGCAACTTCCCACTTTTAATGTCATCCTCGTCCACATGTGTATGATTGCTACTGTGAATCATTGAACTGTTGTGCAGAATTCTGATTTCCTTGTCAGCCACCACCTTGGCCTCGACCATGGCTTTTTCCTCTACCTGAATTAGAGTAGAAGGCATGTTCCGATGTGTTCTTACTTTGTGAAGAAGAATCCTCACCTAAAGCCTTTTCTTCTATGATCAGCATAAATATCAAGTCCCGAAAGTTGGGAATATTCTCCCTAACTACAATGGAGGTCTTGAATGGCTTGTACTCTTTGCCAAGCCCATTCAGATAAACACTCACCAAATCATCATCCTCCACTGATACATTAATAGACCCAAGGGATTCAACAATGCCTTTGATCTTTAAGGCATATTCATTGATGGACATGCTTTTCTTTTCCACACAGTATGCAACTCTTGCTTTAACTGCAACTTCCTTGCCTTTGTGTTAGTTTGGAAATCTGAACCAGATTCTGCCATGCAACTGCTGCTAGAGTGTTTGCATCCTGTATGTGTCCTATCATAGTGTATGTGACACTAATTGAAAGCCAATACATGACTTCTCTTGCACCCTGATTCCAATCCTTGAATGCCTTTATATCTATAGGAGTGGAATTCTCCTCAGATAACTCTGGAGGCTCCTCATTATCTCCTTCTACATAATCCCAAAATCCTTTACCCATTAGGAAATTGATCATTCTGAACTTGCAATCATGGCAGTTATTCTTATCTAGCTTCTCACTAACAATCTGATTAATTCCGTTAGACATGTTTTCCTATAGCAATCAAATAACCTGCGAATAGGAAACTTTTGTATGCAACCTGTAATACAGCAGTATCTCCTGTGGGGGCTGTTGCAGCAGCGGTACTTTACCACAGCCTGTGTGCCACCAAATGTGACTAGAGTACATGTACATACACCTAGTATCAACAATACATGTGCAAACCCTGTCTGCACTTCCAAAGTGCACTGTTGCACTGCAATAACCAAATTTTGAGCAAACAGTTCTCTACCAGAACTTCCAGAAAATTATCGAAAATACCCTCCTCTGCAGTGATGAAACGGGGCCCGTTACGCATCCAAAATGCGAATCTAGCTTTAAAAAATCAAGTCTTATAGGACAGTATACATGCCGTGTAGCTTCGCTTCTGCAAAACAACTCCTCAATCGAAGATGTGTAGCTCCCAAAGCTACTGAGGGGGTGTTGTACCTAAACCAAGAAGGGGAAAGAGATGATGATGCTCTTACCCCCCATGTAGTACCGCTTCCTTCCTTGCTTGTTCTTTCCTCTTGCTTGCCTCCTTAGCTCTCACATGAACCATAAAGAGAATGTGGGGGAGAGGGAGAGCTTCAAACCCTAGCAAGCAAACACACACACACACAAGAGAGAGCAATTAAGAAGAGAGAGATGGATAGCTGAATTTTCTTCTATCTTCTTCTTCTCTACTCATCCAACATAACATAAAGATAAGAGTACACACTATATGGGTTAGTACTTTACTACTACAATATACAAGGGTTGGTCCATAATGTGAACCCGACTAAATGAGCTGGCACTATAACTATGCTAGTCTCTAGTAATCCAAAATGGCTGTCACACAGCCTGTCATCCCACTGGTCGCATATCACCCATAATCTCACCAACCATGCCAATGGTGTAGATGCAGAAGCTATCACCTAGGCGGGTCATCAACGTCCGTCGTAGCACTAGTTGAGCTCGATATCTCAACATGCCGATCTCCCAGCCAAGCCTTCCCACCATCGTACCTAGTCCGAATCTAGGCACAAGTTGGAGCCAAGTCTTAACATCCAATGTACCTAATCCCCCTCCTTGTTGTTGCCGCTTTTCCAAAAGCACTCACGACAAGGAGAGTTCATGCCATGCTCCCCTGGGCCTCTCAATGCCCAAGAGGTACCCTCACAAAGTATACTAGATGCTAGGAATTGAAGTGAGAGTACAAGTGAGGTGTAAGTGGATGTAGCTTCAAAAAGAGAAGGTAGGAGCACTTACAATGTGTTTAGCATGACTCATGCTATTTTCATTTTATCCATTACAAAGAGCATGTACTCATGCTTTCCCTCAATCATCCAAAGTATCTTCGATAAACCAAATCACAACAAAATAATATCCAAATAGAATCAAACACCATGTGAATTACAAGGCATATGACTTGCAAGGATTAGCTTCAAGTAAGGACTCCCAAGATCAATGCAATCATTGGCTCATGTAGCCACATGCATGTACTTACTTAGGCTAAGATTTGGCAATAATATGAAGCCACATCTCAATGTTTTCATGTATATCACTTCAGCCCTTTTTGCCTTTACTTCATAGCCATCATCAATGAGCAAAGCTATCATCCAAATGGCAATTAGAAGTTCCAATGGTTCAATGACCACAAAAGGTATAATGCTTGCTTAATGCTAAGCACAAGCTCATGTAATGCATCCCCAAATCACTTCAATGGAGGAATTTAACCATGCAAAAGCCTCCAACTCAAGGTAGTGCAAAACTTCATTGTATGTAGCATTCAAGAAGCTAGAGTAATGGCATTCAAGAGGCTAGAATGCATTGATTAAGCCTTCTCTTGTTAACTCCCAAAATGCAGCCTTAAAGGTTTGATAAACATGTAATGGAGAGGTAGAATAAGCATTGAAATGCTGTAAATTTCAGCCATTACCATACCTTGAAGTGTCAATCCCAACATATCCAAGGAAATCCTCCCATAGATGGCGTAGGGCACCAAATTGTGGAGTGATCGTCTAAGCACGTTTACCTTCCTTCATGACCACAATTATCATGTGCAATTATCATGTGCAATCAAATGCAACACTATTAAGGGCCTTGATGCTAAGCTTAAGCTTTCCTAAGCTTAGGCTAAGCTTAAGCAAGCATGCGCTTGCTAAGTAGACCTTGGATCAAAGCAAAATGGTAGCTAAACCCCTTCAGAACAGCGTGCAAAACAAATCTAAATTTCTCCATCGAAAAAGTCATGAAGCACGCATTGTAATTTTGGGAAGATCTTGAGATGCTTCAGCAAATACCTAAATCAATGCTACCCAATGGCTAAAGATTGAAGCCCTATTTCTCTCGGAATCAAACATGAGGAGGAGAACAGAAAAGCATAAACATTTTGGATTAAGGTAACTAATCATGATTAGCATAATTTTTCCACAATTTTGGTCATGCACTTCAAATTTTGGAGCGGCCACCCCAGATTTTGGTCCACAATGACCCATACCTCCCCAAAACTTAGATCAATTCAAAAATCAAGGGAATTTCCATCATCCTGCTCCAAGAAGTATGATTTGATTAGTCAAAATGATAGATGCCCCTAATTACAATTTATTCACTTATATACTTGCCCACCTTTTCACACTCATTAATGTTGGGCCTCCATACTTGCCCAGCCATATCCATGCCCATGGGCTCCCTTTATGTCCAATACCAATCCCCTTGGGGAGAAAAAGAAAGAGAATGGAGTACCACATGCACTCATGATGGAGTACCACCATAGCCATAGAAGCATGGAGCTCCAAGAAGTATGATTTTATTACTCCAAATGATAAGATGTCCCTAATTACAATTTGTTCACTTATATACTTTCCCACCTTCTCACACTCATTAATATTGTGCCTCCATACTTGCCCAGCCATATCCATGCCCATGGGCTCCCTTTATGTCCAATACCAAGCCCCTTCATTACAGAAGGCAATGAAGATTCATCTCCATGGAGAGAAGATTCTTCTTAAGCTTTCTATAAAATCCCATTTATCTATTTTGCAAGTCTCTCCAAAGTTCAAATCTCCTTAGAAAATAGAACTTATCAAAACTTGGACCTCAAAGGATAAGAAGGATGTGAGGCTTGCATGTGATACTTGCACGCACTCAGTTCATACTCATTGCATGACGAACATATGGGAGGTGTAGATATTGGGAGAGATAGGAGTGCACATGGTGATGAACATATGAGAGATTTAGATATTGGGAGAGATAGGAGTGGACATGGGTTATGAACATATGGGAGGTGTAGATATTGGGAGAGTGGACATGCGTGATGAAGGTATGAGAGGTGTAGATATTGGGAGAGTGGCAGAAGAAGATAGTGCAAAAGAAGATAAGGGTGGGATAGATGAAGATGGTAGTGTAGAAGAAGACATTGCAAAAGAAGATAAAAATGGGATATATGAAGATGGTGGTGTGGAAGATATGTCAGTAGAGATGGTTTGTGAGAGGTAGAAGAACGTGAAGTAGAAATGGTCACTATCAATGCCATAGTTAGGGACATTGTAGTTGATGGAGAGGAACGAGAGTGTGGCTCCATGTTTCACCTTCAGATATTGACATATGATGTTCCACCACCTTCAGTGTGCCATATGTCATTGCAGATATTGACATATGTGAGATACAAGTAAGCAGAGATTGTTGAAATATACAAGTGAATAGGGTGTGTGCGGGAACAAGCCCTTAGTAAGAGGCTGTAAAAGAGAATCTGTAAATGTGAGAGAACCTGTGAAAAGGTGAGAAGTATCTATTGGGAGAGAATAAAGGGTAGCATGAGAAGATTTAGGATGTGTGGAGATATTCTGGGAAGAGGTGGAGAGAATCAAGCAAAAGAGGTGGAGTGAATCGCTAATCTGTAGGCACATTTTTTCTGAGGAAAAATGATGTCTCTTCTTCTCCAATTGTAAAGGGTCTAATTCCTCTTGGCCCTAGAGGTTTTCAAGGGTGCTCTACAAGCTGGTGAAGACAGAATTTTATTTGATCAAGTCTACAGTGAGATCCAAGCTCTTCATCAAATCTGCAGGTGACTTTGGTAAAATAGAGATTAAGCATTCAATGTTTGGTCAAATCTTGTGTTTCTTGGCTTAATCCTCTACTAGAATAATTGCTATTGATGGCCTTGAAAGGATTTGAGCTCATTTGAACTCTAAGGCCTCAGATCTGGGCTCCCCGCATACTCTGTTTTTGCACTCCCCGCATACTCTATTTTTTGCACACAAAATAGAGGATTAATTTGCTAATCAATGATTAATCAATGCTAATCACTATATTTTGGTACAATTGAGGGTTCAAATTAACCATTAGGTATCTGATACATATCCCTATAACTTTAGATTACAATTCGGAGATGGTTTGATACTCCAGCCATTCCGTACAAATTGGTTACCCTTGATTTAATGTAATTAAATCAAGGGTAACCAATTTGTATCCCTATAACTTTAGATTACAATTCGGAGATGGTTTGATACTCCAACCATTCCGTACAAATTGGTTACCCTTGATTTAATGTAATTAAAATTATGCTGATAAATTTGTGGTAATCATCATTTTGGATTTACCCCTTGGTTAATGCCTACAAATCACACTCAAATTCACGATTATTCATAGCCAGAGTTGCATTTGGGAATGTGCATAAGAATGAATGCTATATGCATTATGTATTGGGCACATTACATCAGTGTAAAAATGGGATATCAGACACTACCCTTGTCCAGAATAAGGCAAGAGGCAAGACCTCCCGCATAGATTTGGGTTTGCATTGCATAATGACGACACAAGATAAACATCAAAAGCCCAAAAGAACTGTCAACAATACATTAAAACATGTTGCTCACATGGAGCAAGTACTGACGGACAAGCTCATGACCCTAGCCAGAAGAACATCTCTTTCCAAGAGGAGGATCCACACCGAAGCATTAGAGGAAGACATGGACGCGTGAAAAGAAGCTGCCATGACAAGAAGACTGAAGACAAGAGAAGATGTGAGGCTCCAAGAAGTGAGGAGCCATGTGAAAATCTCTGAGAGAGAAAGAGAGAGAAACCCCACAACCCAATGTAACCTGCCCCAACAGAGTAAAACCACCTCTCAGCCCCACCGATGATGTAGGCCATGTGGTAGATGTATGTGTGAGCACTTTAGTCAAGGTCATGCGCACTTGTAGTAGCCTTGGACACATAGAGAGAGAGTGTGTCAAGGACTATGAGTTTAGGGACTTGAGGCAGTGGTCGTGGACTATCAAGTAAGAGGGAAACTTGGTATAGGGTCCAGGTGTGCTAGGAGTATTCACTTGAGGGGAGGTGTTGAAATATACAAGTGAATAGGGTGTGTGCGGGAACAAGCCCTTAGCAAGAGGCTATAAAAGAGAATCTATAAATGTGAGAGAACCTGTGAAAAGGTGAGAAGTATCTACTGGGAGAGAATAAAGGGTAGCATGAGAAGATTTAGGATGTGTGGAGATATTCTAGGAAGAGGTGGAGAGAATCAAGCAAAAGAGGTGGAGTGAATCAAGGAGAGATCAGTGGGATTAGATGCTTGGATGTAAACTCTATAAATTGAGGCATTGGCCTAATGAGAATTTGCTGGTTTTTGATTATCCATGCCTACATTAAGCTATCAGTTAATTGCTCACTAATCACGTCTTAATTATCATCTAATCTCTTTTCTAATGATGTTGATTCTAGCATTTGATCCACCATAGCTCATCACATTGCTGTAATTTTAACAGATGTCTTTCACGAGACAAGTAGCTAGTATGCACCAGCACAGTGAAGGCAATAGAAGATGCAAATGTAAGAAGTATTAATATTGCACATGTATAGCAGCAATCACAGGTGCTTCGTGGACCTAGAGAGTCCTCCAATAGTGGATCCAATGTTATCCCATGGTCCACGTAGGTTGAGGACAGATGTAGGTACACATATATCATGCAAAGGGAAGCAAAAGGTAGATCAACCTTTTGTGTGCCTGATTTACAGTCAGCAAGTCACTCATATGTAGATGGTGACTCTAGCGGCTTTGAGTAGAGCCTTGATGAGAATATTGGCATTCTGTCTGTGGTTACTCCTAGTTTAAGGAGAACTAGGGATATTTTGAGGACACATGGCAGTGATCTAGGTGTATGCAAGTCTACAAGGGTTAAGTACCTTGCTGTGACAGGTTTAGATATGATGGATATATAGCCCATCATTATCCTTACATGGTTAAAGCAATATAGGAGTTGGATCCCACTTGTTTTGAGCAGGCACTTGGAAATAAGAAATGGGAAGATGCCATGAATGAGGAGATGGCAGCATTGGATGCAAATACATGGGAGTTAGTGCCTTTACCTAAGGAAAAGAAGGCAATTAGATGTAAGTGGGTGTATAAAGTCAAGCATAACGATGATGGTGCAATGAGTAGATATAAGGCAAGATTGGTTGCCACCAAGGGCTATGCATAGACTTATGGCATTGACTATGAGAAGACATTTAGCTCGGTTGCAAGAATGGCAACCATGAGAGCTGTCATTGCTATGGTTGTAGAGAAAAGGATTAGTCTTTGCATCAGATGGATGTGAAGAATGCCTTCTTTCATGGTGGTTTGCAAGAAGAAGTATACATGATGCAGCCCCACCAAATTATGAGAGTGATGCACACCCAAATTTTATGTGCAGGTTATGTAAAGCCTTGTATGGCTTAAAGAAGGCACCCAGATCATGGTCAAACATGATTAGGGAGTATCTTGTTACCATTGGATTTCACATATCCAATGCAGATTTTTCACTTTATGTAAAAAAGATAGATAGAGGGATCATGCTATTAGTCATCTATGTGGATAACCTGCTTATCACCTGGTGATATTGATGCTGACATACATGATGTCAAGAGGCTTTTAAAGTAAAAGTTTGAGATAAAGGATTTAGATGAGTTGCGATATTTCTTGGGCATAGAGGTGGTGATATCACCTCATGGCATTTTATTATTACAGAGGTAGTATGGCTAGGATATGTTGTCCAAGTATGGTATGATATGCTATAAGCCTATTTCAGTGCCATTGAAGCAGAACACAAAGCTTTCTATAGATACAGCTGAGCTTTTGGAGGACCCCACTACGTATAGGCATATAGTGGGTAGCTTGATCTACATGACCATTACTAGGCCAGACTTGAGTTTTGCTATTGGACTTGTGAGTCAGTTTATGCAGGCCCTTAGGAAGCCACACTTGGATGTGGCTAGACAAAGTCTTAGGTACATAAAGTCCACAATTGATTATGGACTTTTCTATGAGGCTGGTGTAGAGATACAGCTACATGGGTACACAAACACTAATTGATCTGATTGGGCTAGTGTAGAGATATAGCTACATGGGTACACAAATGTTGATTGGGCTGTTAGTGTTACAAATAGGAGATCTACTAGTGGTTTTATGTTCTCATATTTGGGAGTGCTCCTATGAGTTTCAATAGTAAGAAGTAGCCAACATTTGCCTTATTGAGTACAACAGAGGTAGAGTATAGAGGTGTGTTGCGATGGTAGCTTGTGAGGTAGCTTGATTTCAGAAGCTACTTGATGATATGGGTGAGCCCATGGATAAGGTAGTTGTCATTTATTGTGACAACATGAGTAGCATACAGTTGGCCAGTAACCCAGTATACCATGCTAGAACAAAGCACATTGAGGTGCATTATCACTTTGTGAGGGAGAAGGTTCTAGATCAGGTGATGTAGATCTAGTATATGTTAGCACACAGAGGATCGGTGGCTGACATCTTCATGAGGGCATTAGGCAAAGAGAAGCTCCACAGGTTTAAAAGCTTACTTGGAGTGCAATGTGTGGAGTTGAGCTTGAGGGGGAGTGTTGAGATATTAAGATCAACTAGTGCTATGGTGGACATTGATGACCTACTTAGCTTTCGCTCTTATGCCACTAGCATGCTTGGTGATATTATGGTTGATATGCCATCATTGGTGGATGACAAGCTATGTGATAGCCACTATGGAGTACTAGAGTTATAGGTATAACACCAGCTCATATAGTCGGGTTCAGACCGGCCAGGTTGTGGTATAGCACCTCTGCCCATGCTACCTTTTTTCCACCTCCACAACCTTCACCATCACGAAGGCCTTCCCAGCCCCCATGACATACAATATGATTTATGGGTGAGATTGACCATCTCCACCACAAAATGCATTTGCTTTTATCGGTCTTCATCTGCCATACCCGTGATCTTAAACTCTTTGGCCTTGCCCTTAAGTTGGCCAAACTGCTTAATTAGATCCTCATCATCGGCTCGCTTTATCTCAACCTCCCCCTCAGCCGGCAATTTGAATACCTCGGTGGTGACATACTGAGGGTTGAACACTCTCTTCTCACCTGATGGGATTGTGATGATGTTTGAATTCTACAGCTTCTCCATAGCCTTGAAGTTTTGTTGAAGCTCGTCTAGGGGGCAGCTCCACAAATTCCTTTAATCCCATCTTTTTCGGACACCACAGGGCATGCCTATCCACCATGGACGAGAGTTACTCAAATTCCACCATTTTTTTTTCTTTGAGTGTGATGAGGTTGAGGGACAAAAGGCGGGGGTGAAAGCAGAGTTTAGCAACAAAAGAGTTTAGAGTGTAGGGTAGCAAGGAATTTTTTCACAAAAGTGACTTGCGACTTAGGCCTTCGATGGAGAGGTATCCGACCGTTTTGCCATGTGATGCACAGCTCCCCTAGGTACGGCCATAACTGCTCGACATCTCCACGATTTCCCCAAATCCCTTTCAAAATTTGACCATGAGTGCCTGTTGCACCATTTACAAGGTCATTTGTTGGCTAGGCTTAGAATAGGCGATGGTGACATGACACGTATCCCTTTCCATCCATGAACCCTTTTTCGAGGCGACAACCTCGATTTTCCCACCAACTCCACTCTGTTGCCATCTGGCTCCTTCATCTGTGTGCACACTACAATGTAATTCCTATTTTTGGATTTTTTTCTTTTCTATTTTTTATTTTCTCTAGAATCCTATCCTGATTTCCAATCATGACTGGACTCGGACTCTTGTTGTTGGACATTTTTTGGCTCCTGACCAGACTCGAATACTACTTGTTGGACCTTCTCTGAATCTAGATGTGGACACACTTTTTCTTCTTGTTCTGGCATTCTTCCATAATGAGGCTTCATCCTTTACCCATTCACCAGTCTCCTTAGGCTTTCTCCATCCAGACTTGCCATCTCACAGGTTCCTGTCCCCATTTTTTTGACAATTCTGAATGGGCCCGTCCATCTCATTTTTTATTTTCTTGGGTAGGGTCCCATTCTTGATGAGAAAATCAGGACTGCATCTCCTTCTTCAAAGATTTTGAATTTCCTATTCCTATCCACTTGCAAATTTCTCCTCTTTTGTATAATTTTGGTTGTCCATGCACTATGCAGTCTCCTTTCATCCAGCTTAAGGAGTTTCTCGATCCTCTGCACCTCTATTTCTTTTGGAGAGAGCCTTTCTACTACTGCTATCCTGAGGCTCTATGTGAGGAACTCTATGGGAACCACTGCTTCCAGTCCATACACTACTCTGAAAGGCATAAGTCCTATTACATTCTTGTGAGCTATTCGGAATGCTAATGCTGAGTGCATCAAATTGGATCAAGAGGTAAGACCCCCTTCACATTATCATGAGTACAGCACAAGAAATAGCCAAATTTAATGGGGAGCAGTTTTACACATGGCTGACAAAAACCATGTATTTGCTCATGAGAAAACATCTATGGTGAGGGAAGAGATGAATGCCCAGAGGCAAGAGGGGAAAATGAGTGGAAGAGCAGGAATGAAAAAGCATTGGGACTTATTGCACTCAGTTTAAATGATGAAATCATTCATCACATCACAGGGATACAATGGGCAAAAGATGCATGGGATGAACTCAATAAATTATTTGGCACACAAGCTAAAAATTCAAAGATAAATCTGTTAATGCAATTCTACAAATTGGATATGAAGGAAAGTGAACCTTTAATCACACACTTGAACAGATATAAAAGCATTAAGCAACAACTGGTAGCTATTGGCAAAAAGGTAGAAGATGATGAGGCACTAGCTGTACTTCTGAAGAGTGTGGACAAAGGTGAATATGAAAACATTGTAGCAACACTAAAGAATGTACCTGAATTGAAGCTACACGAGATAGAAGAAGGAGCTCTACTAAAGCGAGAGGGTAGAGGCAAAGAGAAGAAATGGCTCGACTCAACAGCAGGAGAAGAAAAAGCATTCTTCACCCGAGGAGGATTCTCTCGAGGACAAGGATGAGGAAGAGGCAGAGTAGGAGGAAGGACCTTCACTTGCCACAACTGTGGAAAGCCAGGACACATGGCAAGAGACGTCTATAGCAAACCCAGTGGAGAAGGAACGACATCGACAAACTTCATGGAGGCTCCAAAGGAAGTGGAGTCGGATCATCTTTTCTAAGAGAGAGAGAGAGAGAGAGAGAGAGAGAGAGAGAGAGAGAGAGACCCCACAACCCAATGTAACCTGTCCCAACAAAGTAAAACCACCTCTGAGCCACCGATGATGTAGGCCACATGGTAGATATATGTGTGAGCACTTTAGTCAAGGTTGCAGGCACTTATAGTAGCCTTGGACACATAGAGAGAGAGTGTCCAGGACTATGAGTTTAGGGACTTGAGGCACTGGTCGCGGACTATCAAGTAAGAGGGAAACTGGGTATAGGGTCCAGGTGTGCTAGGAGTATTCACTTGAGGGGAGGTGTTGAAATATACAAGTGAATAGGGTGTGTGCGGGAACAAGCCCTTGGTTAGAGGCTGTAAGAGAATCTGTAAATGTGAGAGAACCTATGAAAAGGTGAGAAGAATCTACTGGGAGAGAATAAAGGGTAGCATGAGAAGATTTAGGAAGTGTGGAGATATTCTGGGAGATATTCTGGGAAAAGTGAAGAGGTGGAGAGAATCAAGCAAAAGATGTGGAGTGAATCAAGGAGAAATCAGTGGGATTAGATGCTTGGATGTAAACTCTATAAATTGAGGCATTGGCCTAATGAGAATTTGCTGGTTTTTGATTATCCATGCCTACATTAAGCTATTTGTTAATTACTCACTCACATCTTAATTATCATCTAATCACTTTGTTAATGATGTTGATTCTAGCATTTGATCCACCATAGCTCATCACATTGCTCTTTTTTCAACAGACACCCACATTTTGATACTATTAAGATATCGTGATTGTGGGAGTCTTGGTGGAGTTTTCTTTAGGGTTGATGTGGAAGGTTTGGGGCCTTCCTTGACTTTGGCTAGTGCTGAGGCTGTGGGTTTGAGACTCATGGGCATTGTTGATGATGATGAGGTTAGAGTCTCTTATGGAGTGGCTGTCAATGATGAGGCCTTTGAGCATGTGGTTGTCTCCTTTGTTGAGGTTTTTCGATGAAAAACTCCGGGGTCTTTCCTTTGAGTTCCCTGTTAGAAATAGATGGATGGGCTCTGGGAACTTCTTCAGGAATAGCTACTGATTGCAAAGTTTTGGCATCAAACTTCGTAGGTGAGGATGGGGCTGAAGGAGTTGATGCTTTATCGGAGTCGATCATTTGACGTAGATGATAGGTCCTTTCTATAGAGGGGCTTTTGTGAAAGAGGCTTGTATCCTTTTGCGTTCAGCATCATAGATATCCATTAAGGTTGGATCCTCTTCCTGGCAGTATGGTATTGTCAACTTTTTGTTGTTGACCATCATGATGACTCTATCACTCGCAAAGCACAGTGGTGATTGGAGCAACAGTCCATTTATGCCCCAAGATTAAATCTGCTTCCAACACATACTCAACCACAAAAAACTTGCAAGTGAGGGGGTTAGTTTCAATATACATTGGATGTTCAAAGTACCCCATACATGGCTTGTTCAAGTCTTGTGTGAAGGTAATCCTTTCAGGATGTGCCATGAGTGTTGGTTGACCTAACAAATCCCATAGCTCGAGGGTCAAGAGATTGTGTTCTCATGTTGGATAAAGTTGTGCTTGAGCTGTGGTGATTTTATTTGCAATTTCCAATCCAACCAAAATCCTAGGGATCTTTTCATCAGCAAGATATGTTGGAAGTTCCAGTTCCTACAAGGTTTCTTCCTCCCATATAGCAATTGTACATTGCCGCCAT
This sequence comes from Cibotium barometz, assembly GCF_041138505.1. Taxonomy (NCBI): domain Eukaryota; kingdom Viridiplantae; phylum Streptophyta; class Polypodiopsida; order Cyatheales; family Cibotiaceae; genus Cibotium; species Cibotium barometz. Next base: position 65,327,877 of record NC_141049.1, read on the forward strand.
AGGAGTGTTCAAGGTGACTGTTTGCATGGATTCATCTAGTGAATACAATGATTCACTTATCCTAAGTCCACCAAAGACGACATCATACTTAAGGGATTCTAGGGTAACATGGAATGTAAATTCCATATCGCATCGATTGTTTGAGTAGTGTATCTAAAGGAACCTGGAACTTCAATGTTTTGTCCATTGGCTCCTTTTGCAAGTCTATTGCTTGTAGGGATGAGTTTAGGTTGCCCAATGACACCCAAGTGTCTATTGTCACGATGTTATGACTATCAAGGGCTAATCAATGCGCATTTGCACTGAACATCATTGCCTGTAGGGTGTCTGATTCATATTCCCATTCACTTTCATCCTCTGTTTGGGTCTCAGATTTTTCAAGAGTACCCAATGCGTACAATGGCACACTTGGCCCTCTGAGAATTCTTAATGAGGACTATTTGGAAACTTGCGAGTCATCTTGTTTTATGTAGTTCGTTATGTCCTTGTATAACTCAGGATGATGAGCCATTAAAGGTGCAAGTGCTGATGTGATGCTGGCTTTATCATGAGAGAAGAGCATTCCTCCGAATGAGGTTTTGAGAGACTGTTTTAATCTTGTAAGAGAAGTATCGAATTCCTCACATGCTTTCTCAAGCCTATAATCTGTCTCAAATGACTCTTCTATAGAGAGTATGTCTTCCCCTTGAAAGGGAAAGCAATACTCCTCTAGGCTTTGTATCTTGGTTGTTCTTTTAGGATTGGCAATATGAGGCTCAATCACAACCGATGACCTTATAGTAAGACATTCAACCAAGCTAAGCATGCTCTCCTGAGCTTGCTTTTTGCATTCCGCATATGTCATGTGACTATCATTATCCATTTGGGGTGGTTGGGTGGGTTCTAGTTTCTTGATTAGTCTATGTGGTGCACTGAGCGAAGAGTAAGAACTTGTTTCATCCTCACTTAGTGATGTACTAGGACTTTTTCATTTTTTGACTTTATTTGGATTGTCAGTTTTTCATTATGTTTATCCATGCGACGAGATTGAATTTTCTTTTGGGTTTTTGTATTGTGTCGTACATATGGGTGTTGAGGTTTGTGTGGTGGTCTTTGAGGTGGATGCTTCTACATCCTGTATAGCTTTTGGTTCTTTCGTATTTATGTCCCCTTTTAGGTTTATGTCCTGTATAGACTCCTTTTCCCTGTCTTTTAATTTGACCTTGGTTTCGACAATTTGTTGTCTTTTGTTTTTCTTGGGTTTAGAAGGTTTTGTTTTCTCTTTTGGGTTTTGTTTTAAAGCATGTTATTCTACCCATGTTGAGGTATTGTCTTTTGCTTTCCTTTCGATTGTTTCTCATGCCTTGACTTGTAAGCGTGTAAGCACATTCAAGGGTACCGTGGACAATTACCCGTTTTGTACACTTAAGACGTTAAGAGTTGTATTTTGTGAGACAAGTTGCATTGAAGCAACTCGTCTTAGGCAATCTTGGAACATGTGATCAATGCCACATCGTTCACACATTGGTCGCAAGGTGTCAGTGACTATGAGCATGGAAGTATTCCAAACTGTGCAGTCTGCCTGATTGTTTTGGGCTCTTGGTCATCCCCCAGGTTCATTTCTTTGAGCTTCCTCCTAGACTTTGATGTTTTGCTTCCTGAGTTGGGCTTCCTCTCCTGCTTGAGAGCCATCATGGCCTTTTCCTACTCAACTTACAGTTTTTCCACACTGTCTTGAGTGTCTTTCTCATCTTCTTTCGTACTTTCTTCATTTAGAACAATGAGTCATGAAAAACGACGAGTCATGAGTTGTTGTTTGCAACAAGATGTCTTGACTTTTTACTAGTCCTAAATATTGATCAATTTTACACTCTTTTGGAGACATTGAAGAGAAATGTTTTTAGAAATTTTACAAAATAAGCATAGTTTTAAACTTCTTTTAAAAAATGTACATATTTCTAATTTAAAGGTGAAAAAATTTTCACTTTTTATGTCAAATAACAAAATGAAAAAAACAAGGTCAATACAAGATCTAATATTCTTTAAAACTACTAATAATTCATGCGTGTCTATGTAATGTATAATACATTCTTTACTTAGAATTACAAAAATGTACATTTTCTTCTCCAAAAATTTAACTAACTTCATCACAATCATTGCACCTCATTTAATCATTGAATTCGAGCATATATTTGATGTTAAGATAAGTAGGTATATGGAGTCCATGGCTATAGAAGAGGCTTATTGAAAGAAATGATTTCTCTAGATTCAGATAAAAAACCAACGATCCAAACGGTCAAATTTTAAATGGTAGTGAGTGCTATAATTTATCAATTTACTTTATTTTGATCTGACAGTTCGATTTAGAGTTATCGTCTTTGCAAAAACATAATTTTTAGTTTATAATAGTTAGTTTATAATAGTTAGATCTTAAACCATGAAAATGACAACAGCTGTCATTTTAAAAAATTGATGAAAATTTAGATTCCAAAATCCACTTTGTTGAAAAAATGGATTCTAGAATCTAAAATTTCGGACACATTGATGTTTTTTTGTGAGTAAAATTTTCGTCCAAAAAAAGAGAAATTTTGATCCATAATGAATGAAAATTTCACTTTTATTGAACGAAAAATTTATCCGTCGTCGCCAAAAAAAATTCTGTCAAAAATTTTCGTCTCGATGGAAAAATTTACGTCAAAAATTTTCATTGACGAAAAAATTTCCATCAAAAAATTTCGTCAACGAAAATAATCCGTCGACGCAAAAAATTCCCATTGATTAAAATTTGGATACTAGAATCCACTTGGATTCTGGAACCCAAATTTTCATTAATTTGGATCCGTCAATGGAAATTTTTCTGTCGATAGAATTTTTTGACCAAAATTTTCAATGAAATTTTTTGACGAGAATCTTTTTCAATAAGCCAACACTAGGACGTTAAGCTACATGTCTACTTAAATGCAAGGAGATTGATCATAACTATAAAGCAGGTTAGTTCCTAAGTCTATCCTAAATCCAGATAGTGATTCGCATCTAGACAGGACTACACTTACACAAGATTAAATGCTGAATAGATAGAGATATGTAGAATGAACAGAAGTAAGACAAAGACCAATAAGATGAGGACCAACCCATGTGTCATTCTTGAGTAATAACAATACAGTACAATGCCTTAGCAAGAGCTTTGCTCATGAACTCCTCACTCAACTCTCCTATCTACCTATTTAGTATTGTTCTCTTGCCTACCTATTTAGTATTGTTCCTCTCCTTTGGGCCCAAGTAGACCTAACATGATTCTTGGACTATCTAAATAGTAATGCACTTCTTCCCTACAATCTCAGTCGAGTAGACCAAGTCTAATCTAACCCCTATATCCCCTCATCCCCGGCTAATTCCCCTTTCTCCTTTATAAATATATGGGTACTACCCGTTTTTCAAGAAGTTGTTACAAGTTTGTTATAGAACGGGTACTACCCGTTCTTCAAGAAGTTGTTACAAGTTTGTTACAGAACAAGTACTACCCATTCCCGTTCTATATCAAACTTGTAACAACTTCTTGAAGAACGGGTTCTACCCATTCTGTAACAAACTTGTAACAACTTCTTAAAGAACATGTACTAGCCGTTCTTCAAGAAGTTGCAAGTTTGTTACAAAACAAGAAGGCTTGGTTTGATGCACAATGGTTAGTCCGGGGTGATCTGGGCAATGGCCAAATAGGCTACTTAGCTGCTAACACTCCTATCTAGAATCAAGAAGGATTTATGCATTTTTCGATGTTAACTTCTATCAATAATCGAGAAGGATCTAGGTACTAACATGTGTGTAGATACAACTAACTCCCCAAGCTTAGGCAAACCGAAAGCTCAACTTGCCAATATTGGCTTGTTGCATTAGGTACAATTATATTGTCGCTGCTCTTTAGGAGCTGATTAGGTGATCCAAAACCATGCAAGTGTCGGGTCTTGACCAAACACCGACACTTTTAGCGAGCCTGGTGGGAAATGGTATGCCAGGAAGGGAAGTAGGAAGGTAGAAGTTAGTTTTGCACATGAAGTCTGAATAGAGAAGCTAGTCGGGGTAGATGAAGAGAGGAAGTGTGCACGTCCTTGTGTCGAGAATGTTCATGAGGGAGTCATACATGTGTAATGGACAATGCATGGAGAATGAATAAAGTTCAAGTAGGGTAATGTGATACTGCCACCCCACAGGCAGTCGGAGGCATTAGGAAGTGAAGGACAACTGCATTGTCTAAGAAGATTTCTAGAAGGGATTCCGCACCAACAAGATCAAGAACAACAAAATATATAATCTCTAAGAAATCAAGAGGGAGAGGAAGAACACCAAGAGCAATGAAACAAGAGGCAGAACTAGGGACATTTATGCATTAATGAGAAATGGGGATGCCAATGTGTTGTATTGTAATAAAATCTGGAATGTAAAGTGGAGCTCCTCTAGCTAGAAAAAGAGATGGAGTCTGATCTGGGATTTTCACATCCCTAGGAAGTTCCAAGTCGTTCTGTGGAAGGTTTGCATATGGGCATTACCTATTGGTTCTAAACTGCAAAAGGAGAAATATTTCTAGTGGCATTTGCCCCAGGTGTGCAGGTCTTCAATTGAAGATGGCAAACATGTGTTTCGGGAATGTCCTTTTATTAGAAGTACCTGGTCCAAAATGACTAAATGGATAGAGAAGGGTCTGGGTATGCATACATATTAGGGGGATTGGATCTTTGGCAAGTGGTCAGTTAGTGGTGAACACAATGGACTAGTGTTTAATATTATCAGAACCTGTATCCTATGGGAAATCTCATCTAGCAGGAATGCAATTGTATTTTTGAGGGTAGCATTTTACAGGCTTGCAAGATTCAAAGCTGATGCATATATGTGTGTGCATGTGCTGGTCTGTATGTAATGTGAATAGAATTAGGTGTCCTGAGATGGATTTGTTGATTCAGAATCTGCAATTGTATTTTTTGAGGGTAGCATTTTACAGGCTTGCAAGATTCAGAGCTGATGCATAAATGTGTGTGCATGTGCTGGTCTGTATGTAATGTGAATAGAATTAGGTGTCCTGAGATGGATTTGTTGATTCAAAATCTGCAAAGGAATATGCTCTGAATGTTGCCCTGATTCTTGGTAAGCTTCAAACATACTAGGGCTATTCCCCTAATGCTAGTTTGTTTGCTGCAAGTGAGATGTTGGGATGGGAAGAAAAGGCCTCCTAAATTTGGACCTAAAACCCAGAGGTGGTATCGCAAAGAAAAACAAATTGATCATGCATTTGTTGCTTTTATTGAGAATCCGGTTGGCACCAGCAGACCCACTGTTAAAGTTTGGTCTAAGAGAGGAGGAATGCAAGAAAAACAGTCCTCCAGAAGCTATGATGGAGGCTTGCCTACTATTGGGGTATCAGATTTCTTGGGAACAATCCTGTTTCTTGTTAGAGGATGAAAGATGGGAGTTTTTATGTAAAATTTTGAATGAGGTGGAGAAAGAGTATCAAGTGGTATTTTGGTTTTGGTTGTATGACATCTTTTGAACAGTTAATATAAATAAATATTATTGACCAAAAAAAACATAGCTTAGCACACATGTAAACACTACAAAAGACCACAAAAGGAACACCTAGCCTTTCACAAACACTTCTAGACAACCACAATGCATCCTATTTTTAGTGATTCAGTGATATCAAATCTCCTCAAGGAAAAATTGACACGCAAAGAGGAGAGAGAGAGAGAGAGAGAGAGAGAGAGAGAGAGAGAGAGGAGGGAAGGGGGGCTCAACACATCACAAAATATTTCTTATATACATAGCTAATTCCACCATGTAGACTCACGCATAGGAAAAGGAACCTTCAACGAAACCTCAAAAAGAATAGAACAATTCAAAACCTCACTTTAAACATGCCAAAATGCCATTTGTTGTTCTTTATTATTGTAGGATCATTGTTCTCTCATCTCACTAAAACCATGTACAACTCTCAGTGATAGTGTACTACAACTTTTCTTTGATAGTGTACAATTTCACACTCCTGGCATCACAAAAACCAAATAGATGGAGTAAGCTTCAAATAACAACATGAAAGAAGATCAATATACAAACTTGGATGACTTGATTCATTTGAATAATTAATGTGCAAAGGAACAAGAAAATTCTATATAACAACAATGATGTAACAACATGTAGATACATAGCATACATGCAAAGACCAAACTAGGCATAGTATACAAAATACTATGCATACATAGTAGTATAGGAAGATGCATTGAAACATGCAAGGTTCACACGTGATATGCAAAGTAAGATCACAAGGGTTAACCAACTAAGATACATTCATGGTATATACAAGGAGATCAAACCAAGTATACAGAGATGAAACAATGCCAATAAACATACATGGTGTATATAGACAATATATATGTAGATGCATAGTATGCATCTACAGAGAGATAAAACCAAGTATACAGAGATGAAATAATGCAAGTAAACATACATGGTGTATATACACAATATACATGTAGATGGTAGTATGCATATAGATGTATAGTATGCATGGCAACATATATGGCAATGGTGTACAATTCAACAAGAAACTAAAGACATTGGCAGTGTCTATAGACCTCATCGAGAAGAAGGTATTCATGTGATGCTTTCAATTTTTTTCTTGGATTGTTGAGTCCTTCAAAGAATCCATGCACATCAACATATTATCATTGAGAAAGTCAATCGTTTTGACTATAACACCAATGCTTCTTATGTACATGTGTGCGTGAGTGGAAAAAAAAAGAATCCATGCATAGTCCTTCAAAGAATCCATGCACATCAACATATCATCATTGATAAAGTCAATCGTTTTGACTATAACACCAATGCTTCTTATGTACATGTGTGCGTGAGTGGGAAAAAAAAAGGACCATACACAAGATATGACAAGAAGACTGCACAATTCTCCTCTTAAAATTATAATCATAGAATACGTTCAGTGTCAAAAGTGGAGGATAGTGTAATGTTACAGAGCTATATAGCATGTCACAATGTATTTACATGGTGAGCACTGTAGCATTTTTATTGGTTATTCTAAGTGTATATGTGAGTAATATTACTTTTTTTTTAATGCAAGAGATTGTTTATATTACTGGTATCAAAATAATGCATCACCGAGAGGTTACACCTTAATTCTCTTTAGCTTCTTGTACAGAAGCTTAGCTATCCTAGATCTCTTTTTACTTCCATTATCCATGGCTAGTTTGCAAGCTTGAATTAGGAGGTCCCTAACATAAACTCTTGAGCTATTAAGTGGTCTACCATGAGAATAATGAGCCCTGGAATTCCTATGCTCCCAGATGGCACTCAGAAGGACTCCTCTCATTGCATGCCACATCTTAAAGATGGCTGGATTCATTCTACTTTTGCATGCCACAGCTTAAAGATGGCTGGATTCATTCTACTTTTGTAGCCAAGTAGGGCCTGCCTCCAGCTAATCCTATCCACAACCCCACATTCTAGGAGGGTCTTAGTCAAAGCCCACAAGGGATAGACCTCCTTGCATTCCCACAATGCATGTCTTAGTGTCTCTGTTTGGCATTTACAGAGTGGGGACCATGGATTACCATCCTACCACTTACAAGTGAGCTGTCTAATAGGGAGCTTATGATGGAGGACTCTCATAACAGCATGTCAAGTCTCCCAGAACCAGTAGATTTCCATATAGCCTTAGACCTTTTCCTGCAGAATTGAGTTGTTAGTTTTTTCCCACTTTTTTAACTAGTGCATCCACCCATTTGGTGATGTGTTTCCTCCTCTTTAACCTTTTGTCTAACCTTACTCCATTCACCATTTTCTTTGATGTTGCTGATCACATGTAGAATATGTCGCTGCTCCCCCTGCTTGTTATGAGGAACGCCACTGGTCATGTGAAACTAACCATTGCTGGGTATCCGTGTCCCATATATCCTTAAAGTTGACTATACCCTTGGCTTCTAATTTTTTGGCCACTCTTTTGTTGAGCCATAGTGCTGGAGAGCCATCCTTCATGGCTGCTTCGTTTAGCCAAACATTATGTTCCAAGGATGAATCAGCCCTGCCTCCCCCTATCCACTCTACTTGGGCTAGCACTTCTTTCCAATTTCTTACCAACAGTTGAAGGTATCTAGAACCTTGTATTTGAATAGAGCCAGGGTAGATGAGTTTGTCCATCCAGTGAGTTTGTGGCCAGGCTGATTTTCCACCTTAGCAGTAGCAAGTTTCCATTTGGCTATGCATGCCCAGGGTTGGTTAGATTCTAGCTTGCCTATCCATTTGTCCAGTAATTGCTTGACCTTGTCTACCAGGTTAGGGATGCCCCAACCACCATTCTCCCTACTACTAGTACATATTTTTTCCCAGGATACAAAATTCCACATCTTCCCATTAAGCAGAGGTCCGCAAGAATGCTTTGAGACTCTTGTCAATCTTATGCCAATCTGCATTAGAGAATTTGATCAAGGATGCAACATACACTGGCAGAGCTGTCAAAATGTGTCTCAGAGCAACTACTTTCCTTGCTATGCTCAATCTAAGATGTGCTTTTGCTTTCACTTTCTGGGTGATTCTTTCATGTAGCCACTCAAAACACTGACGAGTTGTCAGCCCTATTCCAACTGGGCAGCCCAAGTATCTAACTATGGTGCCTAGTCCTAGGTTTTTTAGGTCAAATTCGATTCTCTTGTGTGTGATAGCTTCTTGTGTCTCCTAGAGCCATTCTCTCAAGATTGCATAGTAGAATAGCCCCGGGTCCATCTCTACACGCACATGGAAAGAGTGACTATTGTAAGAAAATCTAGCTTTGCCCTAGGGACAAGCTACCATAAACAAATATACATCCTCTTTGTTGGTAGATTGGCCCTAGGGCCAGCAGGCTCCCATCAACAAAGCAACACCATCTCTACTAGCAGATTGGCCTTAGGGCCAAGATACCAGCAAAGATGATGTAGATTTGCTCATGGTAGCTTGGCCCTAGGGCCAAGCTAGATTCTCTTATGTGTGGTAGCTAGATTCTTCTCTGTTCCCTAAAGCCATTCTTATGTTCCCTAGGGCCATTGTCTCAAGACTGCATGGTAGAGTGGCCCTTGGGCCTATCTCAACATGTGCATGATAACCTAATGCTGCATATGCAAGTAAGCAGAAAATTGTGTAGGAATTTGAAGTCCAAGAGGCATAAAAATGAACCTGATAGCCAGATGGAAAGATGGCACGATTCTTGTATTCTGATGATGCCACTTCGTTTGATATATTGCACCGTGTTTCTATGAAGATTATTCTGATACTGAAAATTGAGCACTGTTGTGAGATCCTGAAAACTGAGTGCTACTGTGAAGAATTTGAGGATCTAAAAAAGAAAAGAATCTAAGGGAAAATAGAATGATGGCAATTCCTTTCTCTCTAAGATGAATTTATGGACTATTAGCGTAGTCCTTCCACATGCATAAAAAAAGTGTGAAAAAGAATCAACATCTACATGGTATTTATAGATCACGATGGAGACACGTCACTCCCACGTATGGTCACACATGCTAGGACGAGTCACATGTGGAAACTACGGGTCACACATGCTAACCACATGACCCGTACTACCACGTGTCTATTCGTTAGTGTGACATGTGTGGATGTGCATTGTTCACACGTGCGGATGTGTGTTGCTCGCATGTTTGGATGTACCTTGCTCGCACGTGCAGATGTACAACCATGTGTGTTGCTCGCACGTGTGGATGTACAACCATGTGGCAACCGTCATATGACTACCACGTGGTCGGTACTCTAACGATATTCTTGGCCAGTTATATAAATTGATTCGAGTCATTCGAGTTATATAAATTGATTCGAGTCATTTTTTATTAATTTTTGGTGTATCTTCCACGCACCTACCTACCATTCCAAGCAGCTACCTATACCCACCGAGATTTGTTCAGTAATCCAGTCATTTTGCCGAACCCCCCACCCAGATCACCTAGTTTGCTAAGCAACTCCCAGCATTTCTGATAGAAAGACAGCAGAAATTTGGTCGTTCGAGTAGATCCAAGTCACTATATCACACCATCTCTCCATACTGTGTCAGCCCATTGGATGTCATCAAATCAACAAACATTGGATTTTTATTTTTATTTTTGCAAGTTCAATGTGGTAGAAAGATGGCACAAAACAAAGTAGTGGACATCATCGGATTCACCTTATCTTGCTATCCTTCCATATCTTTGCAGGTATTCTCGGGACTTTCTGATAGCATCTAGCTATCTTTCTAGTCAGGTCTTATGGGTTCAAGCAATGAAGGGATACTAGTGGTAGAGGAAACACGTGCAGAGAAGCTCTTTGATCTTTTGCAATTAGCAAGTGCAAAGGATATGTTTATCTCCTATAGGAAATACTTCAATGTGGCTTTTGACTTGTCCTCACTCATCAATCATTTCAAAGATTACTATGAGGAAGAAATGGAAGCTTTCCTTGGTTTGACCGATGATGATGCTTTAGATTTTCAAGGCATAAGTTTTGATCATCTTACTAGTTTGGAAAAGACTTCATTAGAAAAGGCCAGGTTGCAAAAGAAGTATGATGCACTTCCTAATCATGTCAAAATCACTATTGATCAGTGTAGGTTACATAATATAAAAGGCAAGCTCCTTCAGCATAATGTAGCCTTGCTTTTCTATTTACATGCACAAGTAGGCATTGAGGATGTTGGAAATATTAATCCTAACACTTTTGGGGTGCATTCTGTAGCATTTTTAGGGGATATTGAAAATCAAGAACTTATTGATGTAGAAATGGTTTTGGATAAGGAACGGGAAGAAATATTGAGCAAGGATTTTGATGTTGTTGATTTTAAGGAAAGCTTAATTGAGCAAGGATTTTGATGTTGTTGATTTTAAGGAAAGCTTAATTGTGCTAGAGGAAAAGGATGTTACTATACAGGTTTTAGAGAAGGAGATCACTATTGATCAGTGTAGGTTACATAATATAAAAGGCACGCTCCTTCAGCATAATGTAGCCTTGCTTTTCTATTTACATGCACAAGCAGGCATTGAGGATGTTGGAAATATTAATCCTAACACTTTTGGGGTGCATTCTGTAGGGGATATTGAAAATCAAGAACTTATTAATGTAGAAATGGTTTTGGATAAGGAACAGGAAGAAATATTGAGCAAGGATTTTGATGTTGCTAATTTTAAGGAAAGCTTAATTGTGCTAGAGGAAAAGGATGTTACTATAGAGGTTTTAGAGAAGGAGATCACTCTCTCATGCCTACCACCCTTCCCACTCAAGGATAATAAAAATTTTATACTCATGATAGATATCCAAAAGCTCTTGAATTTAAGAGAAGACTATTACCCTGAATTAATAGCAGATGGTTGTCAAGTTGCTTAATACTTTATAGAACCAAATGAGGTTGATGAATTTTTAGTGCTTGATGCACCAAGGGCTTTAGAAATGTGCCTTAGAAATATTAAAGAATAAGAAAAAACTCTTTCCATAGAAAAAGAGTTTAAAGCTATTCAAGAAAGTATGAGAATTTCTAATATAGGAAGAGATCTACCAAAGACACCATGCTCAGAAGGAGAGATCTCTCCATAAGGTTCAATGACTTGTGGGACGATAGGTGACTTAATTTGAAGATGAAAACAGAAAGGTATTTATAAGAATAAATTGAGAATCTATTTTTTTCCAACTTTTATTTTTATAGAGTAAATTATCTTTCCTCTATTTGCACCTTGAGATAGCAGATGAAGATGGATTCCTTGGCCAACAAGGTGGAGGTAAACATACTTTCGTTGGTAGAGATTCAACCCTTGGACACTATATTTCAAAGATACCTCCAGATGTGTTGATCATTTACCATTCAAAGTATTCAGATGATCCACACATTCCATTAATGATCTTAAAGGTTTTGTCAACGTACTTAGGATATTCTCAGATACAACATAATGCAGAAAAGATCATGTTGATGTAGAAGAAAGAAGATATAAGTATATTTGGATATGGTCCAGGGTTATAAGCATCAAGGGCATGGTATTTTTTATATTATGCAGCTTATGCTAAGGCAGTTCCTGATTTGAATACTAGTTCTCTTGGAGGCTACCAACACCAAAAGTTACTGAGATATAGAAGGCAAACTACCTCAAGAGGATGAGGGCAAACAATTATCCGAAGAGGACTACCCTAAAAAGGAGGGTGAACAATTGCCCGAAGAAAACCCCAAAAAGGAGGGGACAAACTCTTTGAGGAAGAGAAACAGAGAAAGAAGTTCAAAAAGAAGAAGACTTTCCCTTTGAATTACAAAGTATTTATCTTAATGTAAAGTAATATTGCAAAGTAATATTCAGTACATATTGTGGACTGCTCATTTAAAAGCGAAGACTTTCTTCAAAATTTTATAAGATTTGCATCACCATGACTTTTCCATCCAATCTCCATCCCACATAAATATACGCTTTATTAAGCATGATTAATGTTTATAATATATTGATGTTAATAATAGTGGCTATATTTTTGTATGGTATAAACTAACTTGTATTTTAAGAATTACATTGTATCGTTGCATTTGCCTTCGATAGAATGTGTTGAAGAGCTCTCATAATGCATTTGTTTTTGTTTTTCCACCACCATGTCAAGTTGTACGAAAATAGTTAATACAAGCGGCATAGTGCGATTTTTCCATGCCTTGAGTATTCCATATAGCAAGAGGCCCTTGGTTCTTCACAAAGTATGGGCCATGTGCAAACAAAATATGCCTCACATAGAAAAAAGAACATAAAAATGTAATACAAATTAGACAATGTACGAATTACATAAATCAAAATATCTTACTAAGTAGAAGGTTATGTCCTTGTTCCCCCAGGCAGCTACAATGTTTTCACAAGCATCTTGATTGTTGTTTCAAACTGGCTTACGTAATCACCTTCAGTCATTTACTTACATAAGAGTTTAATAAAATTATCAAGCTTTATCTAGATTCTCATGCGAAGCTTTGTCATCATTGGACCACTAGCTTGGTTAGTTGTGTGCTTGCATAGATCTTTTCGACATTCCCATACTGTTGCAACTTGTTTGTTCTCATAGTTTGACAAGAACCTCTTAGCTTTGGCTCCTCCCCTTCAAACATCTGCAAGAAAATCACCAGTGGTACCTGATTTCTTGTCATCTTTTTTAAGTTACACATGTCCACCATGAAAGCCCATGTTAGAGAGTAATATTTAACATTTCTCTAAACATACATTCAATAGCTCTGATGGCAAAATGGAATGAGCATAGTCAAGATGAAGCTTTAATAGCGTATTGAGTATTCTAATTTCTACATGAAAAGTATAAATGTGAACTCTCTCTAGCTTTATAGGAAGTACATGATCCCAATTAGGAACCTCGGGCACAATACATGGTTCACCCTTGACTTCGGCTTATTTTGTTGACTTTCCCTTACTCTTGGTCTTTGATTTCCCTTTAGCCTTTGTTTGGTCTTCATCACAAGTTATTCCTTTATCTTGTCTCTGGGTTTGTACAATCCATTATAAGGTTACACCATTCCGGACTTTTCATGCATGATATGTAATAAAGGCATGGGTTTGCTGATCTAGGACCACCACACACCCCATACATGCACTTCAATGCTTTTAAGTTGGCACTTGTGTGCCACTCTCTTGTAAAGTTTCTAACCCCATCCACCATAGGCTTCTCACATTTATTCTAAGCCTCAATGACTCTTGGAATTTCTATGTGCCACAACAACCACTTGAGAGTATCATGACTCTCATCTGGCACTACTTCCCCTAGGTACCATAGCTCCATCTCTGATTGTGCACTATGTAATGGCTGGTCTCCCTTACCTTGGGCGTAATTTAAAGGTTTGTTCATCAGTCTTATAGTGATTATTTTCATTTTTTTATGTTTGAGGTTTGTGTCTCATCAAGCTTGATAACAAAAATAAGATTACCCTCATAGTCCTCTATTGTGCAGTGAAAGAACTTCCCCATGGCTGATTGGACTCTTCCCCATGGCTAATTGGACTCTTCTAACATTTGTAAATATATTATTATACATGTATGTTGATTTATTTTTTACTTTTTGTCTTCTCTACAGTCATTAAACCGTCAATGTGTTTGTATTCAGCACAATGAACCTTAGAATAGCTAAATTTTATGGTGTCGTGCCATTGCTACGGTATGTGGTCGGGGTAAGCTAGACGACGAGGCTTCATACCTTGGATGAGTAGCTTTGATATGGCTCTATATCTCTTCATGCCCTTGTCACAAGCCTCCATCACCTCATCAAGCTTGACCAAGTCACAAAAGTCATTGCAAACTTCCTTGACTACCCTCCTTCGAAGCCCTGCACACTCTAAATGCTTGAGCATTTTAATCAAGTCATTGTTTTTTATAAAACACTTCATTATAGCAATTCTATCGAGAGGTTTATCCAAGAAAAAACCTCCCAAAATATTCATATAGCTTAGAGTGAGCCTCATCAGTTTCTTCTTAGCACCCCCATATGTTGCTAGGAATGTAACACTCTTAAACTATCTAGATCTCACTCTTAACCCAAAAGGAGTGCTCTTTAATTGGGTTTTTTGGAGTGCATGTTCCTCTAATTTTTTGTTAGTTTGTCGAAGCTCTTCTTGAGATGATTGAATTATTCTTTCTAACTCATTTACACGCTGAGTTTGTGAGATCTCAATGTCTTCTAGCCCTTTAATATATTGCTTGTACACACTAAGCATAATTTCAACGATGTGTGTATGTTGATAATGGAAAATAGTAGCTTGATTATTCAATCTTAAGGAGTATTCAAATAAACCTTCTCTACCATCCCCAATGAAGCGAACAAGATCATGTAAAGTGCTAAATGATAGAGGCTTTACTAGTTAATGGGTCGAGGGTATAGACTTCCTTGAACCCACAAATCCACATGCTTCTTCCATTCTGCACGTAGTTTTTGAGCTTCAGCCTCATCATATAGAGGTTTATGATGAATACTTCTCTATGTGCAATAGTCTTTGTCAAGTACCAAGTTAATATGGTGTCTATTCTTTGAGTGTTGGTCAACCCCTTGAGTTGCCATAGCAAGAAGAGGAAACAAAGTAGTATTGAACACAAAATGATGAAGATTCAAAGAGAGCAAGAGATGGCGGGGAGGGAGAAAAAGACAATAAAAAGAAAAGAGAGGGAAAAACTCACGTCATGCCCTATGGAAGAAGTATATTATGGATTTAAATATTTGAAATAAGCTTATTTTAAAAAACGTTCAAGAGTGTACTAAAGTAGGTAAGAAGGCCGCCAAGTATAGGTGAATTAAAGACACTATAGATACATGATGGATGGCATATTCAAGGCACTATCCTCTAAATATAGGTTAAAGGGATGCATTTTATATAGCTATTAGTCTCTACTATTTTAGTTAAATCACTTTAATTAAGAAAGTTAATCCAATCCTTACATGACTCTTTTTTTTTGCCATAATGATTGTTTTTCTCTTGTTTCGGGATGTATTTCTTGGATCACAAATAAAACAACCCACAATTGCACTCTCATGATAGAGGTTGAGTACAAAGCTGCATTCTTTACATCATGTGAGGCATTGTGGTTGAGGATTCTACATGATATGAGAGTGGTGCAAAAACAGCCTACAATGTTGCAATGTGACAACTAGAGTTACATTGCCATTGCTTGGAATCTTGTGTTTCCTTCTTTTGAATGAAAAAAATCGACATTTACTATCGCTTTCGTGCATGAGCTCATTATATTTAAGGAGGTCGAGATGGTCCACTTCTTGAAGACAAAGAGAATTGTGTAGACATCTTCATAAAGGCTTTGATTAGGGATTAGATGGAGTAGCATCTTCATGTTGGATTTCAATGCTCCACCCTTATATTGTAATGTCGTCACTATCTAGCTCATATTTGTATAGTCCCTTGTTGCATGACGAATGAAGATCAATGCAAGGATGCAACAAAAAAGACACTTAGGGCTCTTGTAAAGAGTTCCAAGTTGTAGATGAATGTGGGAGTGGGCTTGACAATAATCCCACATGGGAACTTTTGGGAGTTCTAGAGTTTTTGTATAAAAAGTGGCCCATTTGAGAGCTAGGGAGGACTCTTTGGTCATTTGGTTGAGAGGCTCATAGAGAGAGCTTGCTCCATAGCTCCTTCTCATGTGCTCTCCCAAGGCTCTCCATCTCCATTCTTGCTTCAATCTTGTACTCTCTATTCTCTACATTTTCAATGATATGAGGTTATGGTCTACACACTTGCTAATCTAGATTTCTTAATGATGTTTTGATGCTAAAATCTGATTTGTGAATTGTAGAGTGCATGTGATGAAGCTTGTGCATGAAATGATGTGTAGTTGAGGCTTGTGTGATAGCTCTTTGCATGTTAGATTCTTTGCATAAGTTGCATTTTTATGCTTAAGTGTAGCCTAATCTTGATGCTTTGATTATGTTAGATTGATTGCTTGAGTGTTGAAGAAGGATTGAGTAGGACTAGAAGTCATTAGTGTGTGGTTAACTAATCTTCTCCCATTCGGGATAGCCTCTATGCGCTAACCGGGTTGCATTCACGGATTGACAAAGTGTGTGGGTTGGAGTGTAGCCTCCGCTATGCTATGATGTCCCAAACAATGGCGCCGCTGTGCCGGGGATTAGCCATGGTTGAGTAGACCGAGCACCTGACAACCCCGTATTCACACGGGAAGGTGAATGAGGCTAGATGGTTTAGATCTAGCTTGGATTAGATTTGGCGCACTGCCAAGCCCTTAGACAGTTATGGTGAGAGTATACTCATACCAATTGCAGCCATTTGGTCATGGAGATCTTTGATTCTAGTGAGAAAAACCTCCAAACCTTCATTCATCTTCTCTTGTTGAAGCTGATTTTTGAGAATCTAAATTCTTGAGGGATTTGTGGTCTTGTATTGGCTCTACAACAAGGTCCATGCTTCTACAATCTGTGGAGACAAGCTAAACCATGGTTAGCACACAATCATCCATGGTCATGATGATGGCATAGAGAGCATGTGAATCTCCTCGTCTCCAAGCTTAGACAAGTTTAGCAGTAGGTGGTATAGGGTTGCTTCTACAAGCTGAACTAGCACAAAATTGTCCATGCTCGTGTGATGATGGCATAGAGAGCATGTGAATCTCCTCGTCTCCAAGCTTAGACAAGTTTAGCAATAGAGGTGGTATAGGGTTGTTGTATGCATCCCTTGTTGGTGGTGGGAACATCAACACCAATGACAATGTCCCAAAGCTCATAGGAGGAAAGAATATCCTTAAGCTTTAACTTTTAGAGAGGATAATTGGTGCCATTAACTTTCCATTAGCACTAAATGGTGGTGGATGGGTTCTTGCAAAAGATGCCATTTCTCTAAGGCACTACTAGATCGCAATTAGAAAAGAAGTTTTGTATTGACCCAAAGATCTCGTACCATGTAAGAGAATATAATGATGCTATAAGGAAGAATGGTACATGGTCTTTGTGTGATTTGCCTATTGGTAAAAAGGTCATTGGATGTAAGTGGGTTTTTTAGTTGAACTGAAAACCAGATGGCAGTGTTGATCGCTATAAGACTAGACTTGTTGCAAAGGGTTATGCTCAAGAAAAGGGCATTGATTTTGATGAGACCTTTGCTCCCACTTGTCGTATGACTACCATTCGTAGCATTTGTGCATTGGCAGCTCACAATGGTTGGAATGTACATCAGTTGGACATAAAGACTGCGTTCTTGAATGGAGATTTGCATGAGGAGGTGTATGTATTGTTGCAGCCTCGTGGTTTTGTTCAAAGAGGGCAGGAAAACAAAGTGTGCAGGTTGAAAAAGGCTTTATATGGTTTAAAGCAAGCTCCACGAGCTTGGTATGAAAATATACATACATATTCGATTGCACATGGTTTTCAGAATAGTCCAACAGAAAGCACTTTGTATGTTAAATGTGTGGATGATATACATCTAATCATTGCTCTCTATGTCGATGACATGCTGCTCACAGGACCAAATGACAGTCATATTGCTGATTTTAAGGCTGATTTGAATGCCTCTTTTGAGATGTCAGATTTGGGGCATTTGCATCATTATTTGGGGATAGAATTTAAGCAGTGTGATGGAGGTATTGCTTTGTGTCAGACAAAGTATATTGAGACATTGTTGCGGAGATTTGGCCTTAAAGACTGCAAGCCTATTGCTACTCCAATGGAGACAGGTTTGAAGTTGAGTCTTCATGATGCTGGAGATCACTTTGATGTCACACTCTATCAGACAGCTGTTGGTTGCCTCATTTATGTATGCATTACGAGGCCGGACATTCAGTTTGCAGTCTCACAGGTGAGCAAGTTTATGCATAGCCCAGGGTCTCAGCATTGGAAGGTAGTTAAACGCATCTTTCGCTACTTGAGTGGCACCATACATCTTGGGTTGTTTTATCCCAAGGGGGGATCGTTGCCGCCAGATTTACATGCTTTTTTAGACTTAGATTGGGCTGGTTGCTATGACACAAGAGTGTCCACAAGTGGTTTTTGTTTCATGCTCGGTAGCTCATGCATATCTTGGTTGAGCAAGAAGCAACCTACTATGGCCACTTCTAGTTGTGAAGCTGAGTACAGGGCAGCTTTCACAGCTACGGTTGAGTGTGTGTGGTCAGACGGCTTATGGTTGGCTGACTTGGGTGTTGGACGGGAGTTTGCCACCTCTATCTACACTAACAGTCAGAGCGCATTAGCAGTTGCTAGAAACCCAGTTTTTCATGCTCGCACAAAGCACATTGAGGTGCACATATGTGCCAACACAGGATAACCTCGTCGATCTTTTCACAAAGGCGTTTCCTCGTGAGAAGTTCAAAGCTTTCCGCAAAGCTTTGGGCTTACTCCCCTTTGTGGACTGATCTACTTCGGGCATGGCACTTCCCTATACATGAGTGCCAGCTCTCGTTCACACCATCACTCCCAGGGGGGATTTGTTGCCATATATATAGGCAGTGATGTGTGTGAACACACTTAGGACCGCCGGGGCACTTTTTTCCTCTTTAGGAGGTTTTTTTCCTCGGCTTGTATATACGCCCATTATTCTAGGGCTAACTTATCTTTTGTATTGACACAATCTAATACATTGTGTGTTGTGTGCATTCTTGCTTCTTCTTCTCCAAGCTTTGTGTACTTTCTTGCAACCCTAATTCCAACAAGAATAAGGCAAGAGGTAAGACCTCCCGCATAGATTTGGGTTTGCATTGCATAATGATACAAGATAAACATCAAAAGCCCAAAAGAACTGTCAACAAAATGTTTAAACATGTTGCTCACATGGAGCAAGAAGACCTGACGGACAAGCTCATGGCCCTAGTAATGAAAGAAGAAGAACATCTCTTTCCAAGAGGAAGATCCACACCAAGAAGATCTAGAGGAGGCATTGAAGGAAGACATGGACACGAGAAGAGAAGCTGCCACAAGAAGACTGAAAGAAGAGACGAACGCATGGAGAGAAGCTGCCCACGACAAGAAGATTGAAGACAAGAGAAGATGTGAGGCTCCAAAGAGTGAGAAGCCATGTGAAAATCTCTGAGAGAGAGAGAGAGAGAGAGAGAGAGAGAAACCCCACAACCCAATGTAACCTGTCCCAACAAAGTAAAACCACCTCTGAGCCACCGATGATGTAGGCCACATGGTAGATATATGTGTGAGCACTTTAGTCAAGATCGCGGGCACTTGTAGTAGCCTTGGAGACATAGAGAGAGAGAGAGTGTCAACGACTATGAGTTTAGGGACTTGAGGCACTGGTCACGGACTATCAAGTAAGAGAGAAACTTGGTACAGGGTCCAGGTGTGCTAAGTTCACTTGAGGGGAGGTATGCTAGGCACTGGTCGCGCGAACTATCAAGTAAGAGGGAAACTTGATATAGGGTCCAGGTTTGCTAGGAGTATTCACTTGAGGGGAGGTGTTGAAATATACAAGTGAATAGGGTGTGTGTGGGAACAAGCCCTTGGTTAGAGGCTGTAAAAGAGAATGTGTAAATGTGAAAGAACCTGTGAAAAGGTGAGAAGAATCTACTGGGAGAGAATAAAGGGTAGCATGAGAAGATTTAGGAAATGTGGAGATATTTTGGGAGAGGTGGAGAGAATCAAGCAAAAGAGGTGGAGTGAATCAAGGAGAAATCAGTGGGATTAGATGCTTGGATGTAAACACTATAAATTGAGGCATTGGCCTAATGAGAATTTGCTGGTTTTTGATTATCCATGCCTGCATTAAGCTATTAGTTAATTACTCACTAATCACATCTTAATTATCATCTAATTACTTTGTTAATGATGTTGATTCTAGCATTTGATCCACCATAGCTCATCACATTGCTGTAATTTTAACAGTGGTGAGCTTTCCAATTTTCTCCTTGAGGTTGTGGGTAGAGCACCTCTACCCATGCCACTCTTGTGCCAACTTCTATAGCCCTGACCATTCCGAATGTCTTTCTGGACATGTAGTAAGGTTTGTGGGTGAGGTTTATCATCTCCACCACAAAACTCATTTATTTTTTCCTATCTTCGTCAGCTATTATAGTTATCTTTTATTCCTTCGCTCTCCCTCCCCTACAGAGGGCCAAATTCTTTAATCAGGTCATCATCCTCTACATGCTTAATCTCCACTTGGCCTTCTGCTCCCGGCAACTGGAACACCTCAGGCAGTCACATATAAGGGGTTGAATTCCCTCCTCTCTCTTGAGGGAAAAATGATGATGTTTGATCATTGGAGATGTTCCAGCTGTTCACGTGCTCTGAAAAGTTATGTTGGAGATCCTCTTAGGGCAGCTCTGCGAATTTCTTTAGGCCCATTTTCTTCAGCCACTTTGTATGTTTCTCTGCTTCCTTGTACAGAGTGGATGACAGGTATTTGAATTCCACCCACTCTTAGGCAAGAGATAGCTAGGGCTGAGTGAAAGAAGGTAAGGATCACAACAAAGCTTAGCAAAGATAAGGTAAGAAGTGTTCAAAAATCACAGGTTCAACCATGGAGCTATGGAGGAAGAAGGAGAGAGAAAAAGAGAGCAAGTTGGGCATAACATAAAGTGATTGTATTATGAGTGAGGATGAGAATGAGATGAACCACAAAGTACAATATCCTTTTATAGGCATAAAACCCTATTTTTTGACTCTAACTAAGAGGTTGTTCACACCAAGTTGACAATAAACTTAATGATGACCAGATGCCTGTATCCTAAATGTCACATGATATTTTGGTGTATTTCTAACACCCTCCCTCAACAAAATATTCATGGCTACTATGATGTCAATGCTAGCTCTAGTTAGTGCTTACAAAGCTGCATATGATGACCATCCAAGTGCTCATATGTCTTATGTTAGTTTACAATGCCAATCAATGATGACAGATGCTAGACATCTAGTTATGATTAAATTTTACTTAGGATAGAGGGGTGACCATATGTGGGCTAGCCTTGGCTAGTTTATGAAGCCATGTATGCCTTTTATAACTACAAGGCTATATAACAAACCCAAAAAGTCTAAAAGATTTAGATTTTGGGGGATGACCCAAAAAGGATCCTGACAGATGCAGGAATTGACCTCTATGCTAGAATGACAAACTCTCTTAGCCTAGGTAGATTGGTGGCACAACACATTAGCATTAGCTTATCTCATTGGGCACAGTTGAATTAGTCGTGTCTCCTCCAGGTGGTCCAAAATCATGCAAGTGTCGAGCCTTGATCGGACATCGACAACTTGCATTAGTGTTGTTAGCGTTTCCAAATAAGCTCCCCACACCTCCTTAAGGTCTTCTACTTGCATTAGTGTTGTTAGCGTTTCCAAATAAGCTCCCCACACCTCCTTAAGGTCTTCTACTGCATGACTCTCCCACTGCTTCATCTTTTCTATGTCTAGCTCATAGACTTTTGGATACTCCTCTACATCCAGTATTGCTAGTCTTGCCTCAGCCTTTACCTATTCTATTTTATCTTTATCAGCCATGTTCTCAATATCCCTTATGATCTTTAGGTGCTCTTTGTGGATTAGGGCCACATGTGCTTTCATTCTTGCTTTCTTTTTAATGGCCTGGTTCAATTCATCCTACGTTTGTAGTGTTTCCTGGTTCGTCGTCCTGGCCATGTTTTCCTTCATCTCCTCCACCTCCTTCTTCATTCCTTTGTTAGCCTACTAGAGCTCCTTAATTTTCCTTTGCATGTCATCCAGTTGGCTAGCTTCTGCCCTCCGTCTACGAAGATCCTCTTGTGTAAAGGTTTCTATTGGCTCATTAGCAAAGATTTTGTGCTCTCAGTGCATGCAACATCCTTCTCTTTGAAGATGGATTGCAGCTTTGTCATTTCTTTGAGCCCATAATTCATGCACCATTGTTGTAGGTAATTGTTTCTGGAAAGCAGGACTGGCCTGGCACCATCTAGGCCATTATTGGCACCAAGAGTTCTTGCTATAGAGGCTGCATCTCTAGTTGTAGGGTTGTAGTGGAGGTGGCCTCTTGCATACTGCTCCAACGTTTGGAACAACACCGATTTGCCCAACACAGCTAGGTTCTCATTCATTCATCGGTCGCTTGACACTTCCATTTCTCTACTCGCACCTTCCTTAGAAGTTTCTCCCTTGTTGCTGTGCTAACCTTCTTCTCACCAAATTCAAATAACCTCTTCTTACCTTGTCCGGAGGTGGCTAATTCCTCAGCTTTCTGGAGGGCTTTGAACTTTCAGATTTCCTTGGGGCATTTTCCTTTGAGCTCTCCTCCTTTTCCTTTTCTGCACCTCATTGAGCCTTTCCTTTGAGCATCACATCCAGATACGGCTCGAGTTTTGTCTTGTGTTGGGCATGGTGAGCTTTCCAATTTTCTCCTTGAGGTTGTGGTAGAGCACCTCTACCCATGCCACTCTTGTGCCAACTTCTACAGCCTTAATCATTCCGAATGTCTTTCTGGACATGTAAGGTTTGTGGGTGAGGTTTATCATCTCCACCACAAACCTCATCTATTTTTGCCTATCTTCATTAGCTATTCCAATTATATGTATTCCTTGGCTCTCCCCTCTAACGAGCCAAATTCTTTAATTAGGTCATCATCCCCTAAAGGCTTAATCTCCACTTGGCCTTCTACTCCTGGCAACTGGAACACCCTAGTCACATATAAGGGGCTGAATTCCCTCTTCTCTCTTGAGGTAAAAGTTATGATGTTAGATCATTGGAGATGTTCTAGCTGTTCACTTTCTCTGAAGTTGTGTTGAAGATCCTCTTAGGGTAGCTCTGCGAATTGCTTTAGGCCCATTTTCTCTAGCTACTCTGGATGTTTCTCTACTTCTTTGTATTGAGTGGATGACAGGTATTTGAATTCCACTATCCTCTTAGGCAAAAGATTGGTAGGGCTGAGTGAAAGAAAGAAGGCAAGGATCACAACAAAAGCTTAGCAAAGATAAGGTAATAAGTGCTAGAAAATCACAGGTTCAACCATGGAGCTATGGAGTATGAAATCTCTCCATGGTTGAGGAGGAAGAAGAAGAGAGAAGAGAGAGCAAGTTGGGCACAACACAAGGTGATTGTATTATGAGTGAGAA
This sequence comes from Cibotium barometz, assembly GCF_041138505.1. Classification (NCBI taxonomy): domain Eukaryota; kingdom Viridiplantae; phylum Streptophyta; class Polypodiopsida; order Cyatheales; family Cibotiaceae; genus Cibotium; species Cibotium barometz. Next base: position 65,351,414 of record NC_141049.1, read on the forward strand.
TGAGAATGAGATGAACCACCAAGTACAATACCCTTTTATAGGCATAAGACCCTATCTTTTGACTCTAACTAAGAGGTTGTTCACACTCTAGTTAGTGTTTACAAAGCTACATATGATGACCATCCAAGTGCTCATAGGTCTTACTCATGGTGGTTTACAATGCCAGTCAATGATGATGACAGATGCTAGACATCTAGTTATGATTACATTTTACTTAGGAGAGAGGGGTGACTATAGGTGGGCTGGTCTTGGCTGGTTTAGGAAGCCACCTGCGCCTTTTATAACATCAAGGCTATATAACAAACCCAAAAAGTCTAAAAGATTCAGATTTAGGGGGACAACCCGGGTAGAGAACCCTTGACTCAACATAAAATAGGAATTAGAAATAAAGGGGAAGTCTCCACTTGATGACCAATATGCTAATGAAGATCTTCTTGATGTAGCTCGTAATGTCAATGTTTCGCTTGATATTTTTCATGTCGATGTATTTGATGCTTTACAGAGGTTTATCAACACTTGAATGTGGGATATGAACCATTGATGGCCCTAAAAACCTTAGATGATTAGCAGTAATCAAGGTATAGTGAATGTAATTTTTTGCTGATTGAGCAAAAAATACTCTGATTTGGAGAGCACTGTCAGAGGGGCAAATCAAGGGGATTTCTCAATATGAAGCTTTTGGAAGTAGCAGCAAGTCTCCAATGGTATGATTAAACCCTTGATGACACTAATTGATAAATATAATTGGCACTAATTACATGCTTAATGATAGAAGGTTGAAAATGATAATTTTCTTGAATATCCTTCTTCTTTGATCATTTTCTAGATTTGGTTTATAGAGAGCTTATATATTGCTATTGAAGATTCTAATTAGCACTAATTACGTGGTTAATGATACAAGGTTGAAAATGATAATTTTCTTGAATATCCTTCTTCTTTGATCATTTTCTAGATTTGGTTTATAGAGAGCTTATATATTGCTATTGAAGATTCTAAGAGCAATTAGATTGATTCAAAGTAGAGTTGCTGATTTGGTTTATAGAGAGCTTATATATTGCTATTGAAGATTCTAAGAGCAATTAGATTGAGCTGATTTTCATCAATGAAGTCTGCATTTTTTTTTGTGTGCGTTTTTTGATCTCCTCCTCCTGGCTACTCCTTTACACCAAATAAGCTCAAATTTCATAATCTTTTTGCTCTTACTATAGAGTAACCATAGCCAAGAGCAATTAGACGAATTCAAAGCGACGATGACAATTTTGTGATTTTACTCTAGTTTTGTTGTGTTGAGTTTGTCGGCTTCGTGCGCTTTCTCTCCTTCGAATTGGGCTGAACCCTTTGGGCTGTGGCTTAGTAATTGGGCTGAACCCTTTGGGCTGTGGCTTAGTAATTGAGTTGAGAAGGTGTGGCTAAGAGAGTTTTGCAAGATATTGTGGAAGGAGAACCAATCAAAAAACTAGCAAGGGGTAGGGCTGCGTTTTTGCAAGGAAGATGAAAAATGGTGAAAAAATAATTAGCTACTAATCATGATTAGCTCAAATGATAAGATGAAGCTAATCATACTGAAAGAGAGTAGAGTAGATATTAAACACTGAGAATCATGGCTTTGATACCATGTTGGCAAATCATAGGTTCAACCATGGAGCTATGGAGGATGAAATCTCTCCATGGTTGAGGAGGAGGAAGAAGAGAGAGCAAGTTGGGCACAACACAAGGTAATTGTATTATGAGTGAGAATGAGAATGAGATGAGCCACCAAGTATAATACCCTTTTATAGGCATCAAACCCTATCTTTTGACTCTAACTAAGAGGTTGTTCACACCAAGTTGGCTATAAACCTAATGACCGGATGCCCGTATCCCCAATGTCACATGATATTTTGGTGTATTTCTAACAGGAAGCGCAGCGAAGCAGATATCTTTTGCATAATAGAAACATGCAGATTAGGTGTTATATTGAGAAAGTAGAGTGCTTTCCAACTATTTTCGTGGTCCATGCCTCCCCTTCGTATGGCCATAATTGCATGATTACAGTCACTTTCGGAATAGTTGTCACAGTCCTGAGTGATTTCTACATTTCTACATTTTGCAGTCAGCTTCCCCCTTTTCTAACTTGGCGTAATTTGGCTTCTACTCATCCTTACTACTTTCTTATTGATATCTTTTTCCTTCTCTTGACCTTCCCCTATCAATTCTTTTACTCAGACTCGGTTTGAATCCTTTTTCACTTCCTTTTCTAAGATGCTTTTCTTGTTCTGGGTTGTTGTAGGCTCCATTTGGTCCTTTTGCATGCCTTCTTCAATCATCTTATCATTTCCTAGGAACCTCTTGCCTACTGTAATGTCTTCCTTTTTCCTAAGCAGGCTTGTCTTCTCCGAATTAGCACTAGCATGCTCATTCCAAAGTGGTATTTCCTGCCTCATCTGCCACGATTCCTTGTACACTTTGCACAAGTTTAGTGATCAATTTTTGATCCCCTTGCTGCCCTCCTCACTGTTTTGGCTTCTACTTTTCTTTCAAATCAACATCCTTGCCTATCACAGTCTTGATAGATCCCTACGACCTTACCGGTGGCTCTTCTTGATGCTCCACTGATCATACATCCACGATTTCAACATGATTACATAGATTTATTTTTTTGAAAGATAAGAGTGAAGCATTGGGCAAATTCAAATTTAAAGCACTGTATTTATTATTGTGTTGGCTCCTGCTATGTCTGTCTCCCTTTGTAGCCTTACTTCTTGCAATTCCTATTGATGACGTTGTAGTATGGGACATTCCATTTACCTATGCCTAGGAGTGCTACAATAGTTAGCACATCAGTCTAACTCCTCTTTGTCCACATCTTCCACCTCCTCCTCTTTCATAAGGTTGGTTGTTTTGAGGTCCAGTGGGGTGACTTTATTGACGGCCTGGAACTTGTTGTGCTATCACTTCTATTGCCTTTCCACCACTCTCAAATTCTTGTTGTGCAAGTGTCCTAAAAGCATGTGTCAGGGATGTGGTTGCTCTTATTTGCAGATAGCACATAGCTGTTGTGTGGGTTTCATATGACACTCTTGTTTCATGTGATAGTGGTTATTACACTTCGTGCACCAAACATACAATCGCAATCTGGATCTTGCACATCCTTTGACAAGCTTGGCTAATGTGGCCTTCAATTCTTTCTAAACATCGATTGCCTACTTCCTACCTCTTCTTCTGGGGCTTTTGCTCTTCGACATCTGAATCTTGACTGGACTCTGATTCTAAGGTGTACCGAAATCAAGCTTGGAAGTTTCTTCTTCTTTCTAATTTTCTTTTGTCATCTCCTTTCTTTTTCTTCTTGGAGTCTTTGCTTGTCTGCTTCAAGATCCCTTTGGCAGCAGGTGATTGCTCCTCCTACCACCTGCTCAAAGGTGAGGGTCTCTAAATCATAAGAGGCTACCACTATCTGGAGCTTCTCCCTCAATCCTCTCATGAACTAGTGACTTTGCATGGCTTCTACTACATGTTTGTTTAGCTGCTGGTCCCAAATGCATTAACAATTATCTAAACTTTGTTGCGTAGTCTTCTGTTGGTCTCTTCTTCAGAGTTAGCCTTTGCAACTTTTCTAATACCGTAGTGGTGGTCTTGTCTTTCTGGGATCTTTTTCAGGAAAGCTTTCTTCAGTTCTTCAAACTTCTGGAAGTGCTCTAGACCATAGTGAGCATACTAGCTTTGGTGGCCTTTCCACCTAGGGTTGTTGCAAAGTACTCTATTTTCTATGATAATGGGGCTCGGGTGGCCAAGAAGGTGGTCTCAAAGGCAAAGATGTGAGCATTTGGATACTACTCACTCTTGCCCTTAAACTTCAGGTATTTCAAAGACATCCTTCCGAAGGCCACTAGTTCTTTTTCTTCTTGATTTTGACACCATTGATCCAAGTCCAATCCTTGATCCAAACTGAGGTGTCAGTTACTATGGAACATAATTCCCTATGAAGAACCTCCAAAACTTGAACCATCAAATCTCTTTCTCTCCTAGCTAGTTGAAATTCCACAGGTAACAGGTTCACATCTTTCCACCCTACTAGCTCCCTATCCCAGTAGTCAGCCAGATACCTAATGCCTTTATTGTTGTTAAGATTCTTTGCCACAGATGTATCAAGTAGGGCTAGAGGGGGATTAAACTTATGAGTCAACCATAAACCCAAAGTAAGCATGGAATTGCCTCCTACCCTTCCACCTCCATCCTAGACCATGAAACCCAAGCTGTCCTTCAAACATTTGCATATCAGTTTTGCAAAGATCTGAGCATGTGATGTTAAGAGGGGCACATGAGAAAAGTTTATCCTTTCAATTTAGGTTCCCCCATCTGCCATTAGCCATAACATCAGCAAGCTCCACTGGTTCCCTCATCATTAGAGCCCAGGTGACATTTTGAGATAAAAACCTAAAAAGCATCAGAGTCCTTCTGGCAACACAATGAGTGGGCATGTGAATAATACTTAAAAGTGAGCATCCAAGATCAACTGTTCTACTACTCTTTTTACGTTGCGAATGAAAACCAAGCTTCGATTGAAAGTTTATCCCAAGCAAGCCAAGTAGAGACTCTTTTTTTTTTCCATTTCCATTTCTCCACAAAAAATCTCTAATAGGGCCAATGATTTTCTTCCAGTGGCACTTTCCAAAATTTAGCACAGAGGGCATAAAACATAACATAAGCATTCAGTACTGAATTGCAAATATCAACCCGGTTATGAAAGGGGACTCTAAAGCCTTCCACTTTTGATGATTTTGGTAGCGGTGCCAACAGTTGTCTAGATGCTTGCAAGGATTCAAACCTTGTTTCCTCAACTTTTAAGACTTGCATACAACTTTGCCTTGCAAAAATTTTCTACCTTGTTTGGAGAGGAGGATAATCTTCTTCTTTGTGAGTATTGGGAGCAGGAATCCAACCTGTATTAGGATGAGGTTTCCAATGGCTGTGAAAACAAGAGTGTGATCCTAACGAGATCCTGGTGCCCACGGTGAGGGTGTATCTCCTTAAAAGAGCGTGGTGATGTCTTGGGAGAGCATAGAAAGAAAGATGACCTGTGTCAACACTAATGCGAACCATGGCCTAGTGTGGATGAAGCCATTTGTTTATGCAAAGTACTTTTATACTTGAAGTGTTAGAAATAGAAATCGTAGGCCATGTTGTTTTCTAGAGATAACATTTTGCAACACAGAAGTGATTCTGAGGGCAATCACTTTAGCCAGAATTTTGTACAAAGAAGAAGATTATCCTCCTCTCCAAACAAGGTAGAAAATTTGCACAAGGAAAAGTTGTATGCAAGTCTTAAAAGTTGAGGAAACAAGGTCTGAATCATTGCAAGCATCTAGACAACTGCTGGCACCGCTACCAAAATCATCAGGCAAGACCTCTGTTGGATGCTTCTTTTGTCTCCAAGTAGATGTTCAATTATAATCAATTCTTATCAGAGTTTCTCTTCTTGGTTGCCATCTACCATTCGAGTTTGCAGGTCATTAGTTTTTTATGTTGCTTGGCATGGTCGCCACCCACCACAACTGGTAAGAAATCATGCCTCCATGCAACCACAATCTACCTGTGCCCTACTCACAACTACCTGCAGCAAATGCAAGCTCTAGTGCTTCATCCAAAGAACAAAACTCAAGCGCTCACCTCGTGCAACACTGTAGCAAACTACATTTGGTTTTTGTAGCCTCACAGGTAAGCTTGGCCTGTAACAATCTCAAGTTTGGCTTATGTTACACAAGAATGCCTTGATGTTGTAGGTGAAATCAACCCTTGAAATCTCTTATTTATTAAAAGGAAGTGGTATAAAGGTTTATTGCTACAAAGTAGTGTTCATGACAAATATTATGTGTGCAAAATGTTTTTTTAATTAATTAATCCATGGTCGATTAAGGTTGAAAATATGATGTTCGATTAAGGTTTTCAGTGTTAGGTGGAGGTTGGTGGAGTCGCCACATGCATGTTGGACACGTGTGCTCATCCTTGGGGGGGTGGTTGGTGTCCTTTTTCTCCAACATCAGTTTCTCCTGGGAGCTGGTGCTCCAGTTGTGGAGTCTCCTCCGTGTTGGTAGGCATGCTCGACCTTGTGCATGGGAGCTGATGCTCCTCCCATGGAGGCTCCTCCCTATTGGTCGGCATCGTTTCACTGTGTTTCTATTCCTTGCATGTTTGGATGTGTTTGTAGGTTTTCCATTGGTCGTCACCTGGAATGTTCAGGTACCTTGGGGCAGTGACTGCTTCTCCTTCTTCGTCGACATCATTTCCTTGGACGCTCATCGTTGCATGTTTGGATGTTTTTTGTTTCTTTCAGACATGCACTTGGTTATGTCCTGGAATCTTCTGCAAGTTCTCAAAAAAAAATTTTGGCCCATGCGTGTTGGCTTGCGATGGCCATGTTTGGTATTGCTATGCTTGGCCTCCTTACATGTTCTTGTTTGCGTCATTCGGTCCCTCTTTTGATGGCATGGGTGGCAGGTGTGTTTCTCAAAGTTGTTTATATGCGAGTCATATGTTTACTTTTCATATTCTTTCTGCCATGGTTGACCGTACTCGTAGAAAAAGGAAAGCTGTGTCTATATCCGCTTTGTTGTTCGCTTGCCTACCTCCCTTAGCTGCCTCACCTCATACATGTGCTATGAAAGCCTTGATTTTTATGCGAGTCATATGTTTACTTTTCATATTCTTTCTGCCATGGTTGACCGTACTCATAGAAAAAGGAAAGCTGTGACTATATCCGCTCCGGTGTTTGCTTGCCTACCTCCCTTAGCTGCCTCACCTCATACATGTGCTACACAAGCCTTGATTTGCACTAGCCGGCCGTCTGAATCCAATAAGGAGAATGTTCCTCCACCGCGAATCGTCGCTCCTCCTGAAGGGCCCGTCGATTTGGAGAATTTGATAGCCTCACTATCAAATTCTATCTAAAAGATTTGCATAAGCCTCACTTTTGGTTCCACGCCCACAACGTTTCTGCAAAGGAGATGTCAAGAGGTAGAACTTTGTATGCAGAGTTTGGTCAGGGTGATCTGAATATTGTGTGTGTCCGACTCTTGTGAATGTGTTTGAGAGGGCTTTTGTGTATATGGAGAATTATATATTAAACAAATGGACTGTAACACTTGGAGTCACTCTTCTAAAGATCATGAGGAGTGGCAAGTACTTTCCTAGTGCACAGTGGATAATTCCAAAAGCCGGTAACGTCATGGACTCCAACAAAGCCCGTGCCGTGTGGAAATGTCTCAAGACACCCGAGTTTGCTGATATCTCTAACATAAGGAAAGCCTTCTTTCGAGATCATTACATTGAGGGTGAATCTGCGAGGTACTTCCTTACCAGAGCTGAAGAAAATCCTAAAGGAGAACAAGCAGAATGATGAAATTTCAAGAGGTGACCGTGACAATCCAATCCTTGTATGAATTATTCAAATGAATTATGTCCTCCAAGTTTGTATACTCATCTTTTTTGATGTTGTTATTTGAAGCTTACATATGTTTGGTTTTTTGTGATGCAAGGAGTGTGAAATTATACACTTCAATGAAAGTTGTACACTATATGATTTTAGTGAGTTGAGAGGACTGATCCTACAATGATAAAGAACAACATGAGGCATTTCGGCATGTTTAAGACTGACTTATTTAAAGTTAGGCTTTGGATTTTTGTATTCTTTTTGAGGTTCCGTGAAAGGTTCCTTCTCCTATGGGTGAGTGTATGTGGAATTAGATATGTATGTAAGGCATATTTTCTCTTACAAGACATACTTTTACCTCTTCTTGCGATGTGTTAACGCCCCCCACCCCACCCCATCCCATTCCCTCCTTCGCTCGCCACCCCAAAACCCCTCTCTCTTTCTCTCCCCTTCGTTTTCCCTTGAGGTTTTTAACTTTTGAGAGTTGGTACCATTGAATCACTAAAAATAGGATGCATTATGGTTGTCTGGAAGTGTTTGTGAAGGGTTTCCACAACACTAGGTGTTCCTTTTGTGCTGTTGGTACATGACAAATCCACACCAAGCACACTAGCTAGTTGATGGAAAATAAACAAATGGCTGGCTATAGTTGAACATTAGTAATGAGAGATCATCATTCTTCCTAAGCTCTCTCTAGACGCTTTTAGTATGCTCTTCTAATTTAGAAACACGTGGGCGTGAGGATCTCTTCAGCCATTGGAACACCAAAGCTATTTGGCTTATTGCAAGATCTCTATTGGACGCTTCTTTTGTCTCCAGGTAGATGCTCCATTTTATTCAATTCCTATATCAAAGTTGCTCTTCTTGGTTGATTGGAGCTTGCAGGTAGGAGTTTCAACTTCTCCTCGTCATGACGTACGTTGCAATCATCACATGGTGGCCAGGAGTTAGGGCTTTGGAGAGTTGCGGAGCTCACAAGAAGGGCGGTCTGCTGTTCCAAAGAGGCGTGTCACCCATTAGTTTTTTATGTTTTTCTTTGGCATGGTTGCCGCCCACAACTAGCAGGAAATCATGCCTCTGTGCAACCACAATCTACCTGGTCCACCCTCAACCTTACCTTCTACTTTGGAGGCAGTTAGAAGATACATGCTTAGATTTGTTTTCCCATGTAATCATTCCTTCTTCTCTACACACTTGGAGTCTTCCTACCAAGCCCTTTGGCCATCTTCTGATGGGGATTATGAAGCATAGCGTCAACAGGTATTCATTAAATTGCATAAGGGGTTGATTGCTATATAACCTGCTGAAGTAGTGAAATTCATCAACCTTTGTCTGTTTGTGCCTCTTCATGCAGAGGTTTTTTAAAATTAGAGTTGTGATGGGCGCCCTTCCTTCTAGTCTCAAACTTGCATTTAGAGGATTTTCTTCCATCCCATGATTACTTCTTGTATTGTAGGCAAATCCATACGGCTTCAAGAAGCTTAGAGTATCCTCTTTGATTTAAAATAGTGTGTGTGTAGGTGGAAGGGCATAGTTCAAAGCTATTAGCTTATTGTAAAACCTTCCAATGCTTCTCTCAGCTTCATATGGATGCCCATTTCATCAACGTTGTTCTTCTTCACCATGTATCGACTGCCATTGAAGTTCTTGCTATTGCAAGTTCAAGCTTGTGACCTTAGGATTAAAACTCAGACTTTGCCCTTTGTTTTTACCAAAGCAAAGCATCGGTGTTGTAGGGTTTATTTCACCCTAGCTTCCTCCCCTCTTTGGACAAGTGTTTGTGAAGTTGATCTTGCATGGTGCTTGTAGAAATTTGGCCATAGGTATTCTATAAATTGGTTAAGAGAGCTTCATTTATGGTCAATATGGTGTAACTTGCTGAGCTTCAAAAAGTGCGACACACAAAGGATTCTTTGTCAATCTCATTAGCATGAACAAGGAGATCTTTAGCTTTCAATTTGTTAAAACATTCAAGTGTGTGCATGCACCAACTAATAAATCAGGGGTTTGAATTAACTGATGATTTGGATTGACATATGAAGCAATGTGGTTATATTTTTCGATTTAGCATGGTCTGTTTTGCGCAGTGCGAGCCATGGTCATACCTCTGTTGACTGAGCTCAAGACAGTCTTCAAAGATGGTTACAAAAGTTTTAAATTGTGAAAGACCCACTTGCAAGTTGGGAAGAGGCAGCATTGTTATCCGAAGAAGGGGGGATCTATTTAACTCCACCAGTAACCTTTTATCTGGTGGATATGTTTTTGCTCAAATCCAAGACCGTGATGGAGTTCCTGTAAATGCAGGCACTTTGATGCTGCTGCTGCTGGTGACAATGTAGCTTACCAAGGATGTTGTGGATGACTGTTCAGGGCTAAAGAATCTGTATGTCAGGTTTAACCCAGCTCTTGCTGTGGATCCTCTTGACAGATATAAATACATCGGTCCACTGGAAGACCATTCACATTATGGGAGATTTGTAGACCCCAATCTGAGCTGCTGTGAGCAACAACTCGAATTGGGATAAGCTAAATCGAAGAATCTAGGCAGGATGAGTGATCGCTATGGTGCTACTTAATGCCACCCTGCTGCTACCCCCAGTCATGGACAAGCTTGACCTTATATTTACCAAGGAGGCAGATCCAGCAAGCTCTCAAAGAGCCTCCAAGAGATGCTACGACTCATTGTAGTACTCCTTTAAAATGGTGGGTGATCATCCTCTTGCTTGGCTGGCGGAATTGGCTTCCAGTTCGGCTTTTCATCCCAATAGATATCATAATAAATATGTCCCCGCTGCAGATTTTGAGCACAGCACCAAATACCTGTATATCTCTTGACTCGGGCTCGAAATTTGGTTTCCCTCTCCTGTAAAATGTACCATAGATGTTTCTCCATGTTTAGTAAGCTTCTATGGAACAAAATTATTGTCATCAAGCCACCAACAAGGTAACCATGCAATACCTTGTTCTGAAAGCCTTTAAATGCGCCAGTCATTGACGAGAACTCCAAGATCTTTATATCCCTATATTTTGAAAAAGCTGTGAAAATCTGTAAAACCAAGCACCAATTCCACTCATGTTGACCGATATTATGAGCAACTGCAACAGAAGACACCTAAGCAAAGTTGGAACTTGATAAATATCACCACCTCATCTTCTGTACTGTTTTTGGGTAAATAAAAATTTCCTTCAACCTCTCCACCACATCCTTCAGAATCTTTCTCGCACAGCTTCACTTCAAGTTTTGAACTCTTGACCTGCAAAAACACGGCAACAGAAGGGTGAATAGGCCGTGATGAATCCTCACTGGAAATGGAAGTAGAAAACGATTCCATCCAGGCAAACATAAAGGTTAAAAATCTAAATTGGAAATGTGGTACATCTGGACTTGGGAACGTAATGAAAATATAGTTTGATATGGAGGATATAATTTAGAAAATAGGTGCTGTTTTGTGACATGCTTCCGACAGTTTGTAGGTGTTTTGAGGTATGAAATGCCCCAATCACTTCCAAGGGACAAGAGGCGTGCCTCAAAACAACTCATATATATATATATTTATACCTAGATGAATCCAAGAACATGCCCAAATTCACCTTTTAGGAACGTGCATGTTATATACTAATGTCCAAAAAGATCTAAAGATCTATTGTAGCATTGATTTTGGTGAAAAGTAGCAGTTGATGACCCAAAAAAATGTTGGAAATAAGTGCACACTAGGTGTACTATTTCTCTAGTCTAGTTTCAGTTGAGTCTTTGTGTCTTGAGTCTAGTGCCATGTGGTACCTCTACATTTATCCCATAAATGAGTCTACTCAATCTTGTACATCTCACCTATAAATTGTAGGTGTCACATCAATAATCCATCAATCTTGTGTCTTGTCTACACTCATCTCAAGGTAACTCTTTGTCTTTCATTTGTGTTCTTGTTTCATTTCTAGTCTGCTCTTGCTTTCATATCTCTCTACATGGTATCAGAGCCATGGTCTTAGGGTTTCCCTGTTTTTCCTGTGAGCTTTCGCCATTCTCTCCAAGCTGTCCCACTCAATTCAGCGCAGCCCGCTGGTGTTTGCTTGGTTCAATTCTCTCTCTCGTTTTGATCTGTTCGGTGCAAAGCCTCCATCGCCATGGACCTCAGGACACGGAAGGCACGCGCTCTAACACATGGGCCTCTCTCTCTGGCATGCACCAACCTCTCTCTCTCTATCAAGCGATGGCGAATCAAGAAACCCCTACTACTGTCGGGACAGTGGTAGGAGGAGCTCCGACATCAGCGTTAGCATCCTCATGGACAGCTGTTGGCGCCTTTCTGGGCCGCATCTCAAAGACTTGGCAGCACACCATCTCGCAGAGCCGGCCATGGCGAGAGCTCGTGGACCGCTCATCCTTCGCCAAGCCAAACTCTCTGGCCGAAGCAGGCAGCCGGATCCGCAAGAACGGCGCCCACTTCCGCCTCAATTACGCCCTTCTCTTTACTACGGTACTCGCCTTAACCCTAATCTCTAATCCTGTCTCTCTTTTCCTGCTCTGTGGCTTCCTTGCAGCTTGGGTCTTCGCCTACCTCATCAGAACCACTCCCCTCATCCTCTTCAACAGAACTTTCAGTGAAAGGGAAGTCAATGTCAGATCTGTTCTCATCTCTGCTGCCATGTTAGGGTTTGCAATCATCTGCATCCATGCCACTCTCTTCTTCATCAACATGTGGGTTAGCTGTCCATTGGACCAGCCAGACCTGCAGCAGCAAATCTAAAGCAAAAATCAAGTATCTCTCTATCTTGTACGGGATTAGACACTGCCAAATATGGTAAGACCTTCCCATCTCTCTCATATTTGTCTATGCTTTCATGCTATCTCTACCACCATTGATCACCAATGATGTAGATCATGGGGTAATGTCATGTTTATTTGTCTACATGGACTTATCTTGTCCCTATCCAAGAGGCACCCCTGCATTACCCACTCTGGCAGGAGGATTGCCCTTGAGGAGGGATTATCTATCTAGGCCCATTTCTCTATCTATCTACAATCAGTCAGTCTCTCTGTCTATGTGTCTATCCTGTGTGTCTATCCTGTCACATGTCTTTGACACTCTATCTATCAGTCTATATGCCTCTCTTTTGTGGATTAGCTACGCACATTCTCTTGGCATTTTCTGTCTATGTCCCCATTTATCTTCTATCTGTCAGACTCTCTCATGTCTATCTGACATTCTCTCTCTGTGGGACCACTCTACTGTCTGATTGTCTCTCTCTCTCTCTCTCTGTCTATGATCCACTCTTGTCCCTACCCTTGTGGACCCATATGAGGATATCACTTGAGGAGGGGTGTCTCAGGACCTTTTGTCTCTCAGTTTATCAGTCTTTATGTCTGTCTTCTAGTCTTGTCCATCTTGTCTTCTAGCTTGTCTCTCAATCCTTGTCTAGTCTCTCTGTCTTGGTCTTATCTTTTGTCATGTCATAGTCTTGTCTTTTTGTCTTCCTCCTAGTGTCCACTTAAGGAGGGTGTTGGAAATAAGTGCACACTAGGTGTACTATTTCTCTAATCTAGTTTCAGTTGAGTCTTTGTGTCTTGAGTCTAGTGCCATGTGGTACCTCTACATTTATCCCATAAATGAGTCTACTCAATCTTGTACTTCTCACCTATAAATTGTAGGTGTCACATCAATAATCCATCAATCTTGTGTCTTGTCTACACTCATCTCAAGGTAACTCTTTGTCTTTCATTTGTGTTCTTGTTTCATTTCTAGTCTGCTCTTGCTTTCATATCTCTCTACAAAAAAAAAGTCCAGGAATCAAAAACTGTGTGCAGCAGAATGTCATTATGAGGATGAGCAGCTTCACTAGAACAGAAGAAGGTATTAACTACACCAAAAAGGCAGCTCAGCTTTGAAAAAGAGCTGGACCTTCATTCTGTGTGCAAGGATGCAAAGAAGCCTGTTTAGCACATAGGCACTTGGGGATGAGCAGCGTCACGAGGCCAGAAGAAGGTATATAACTACAAGAAAAAGGCAGCTCAGCTTCAAAAAGAGCCGTACCCTGGATTTCATGTGCAGGGATGCAAAGAAGCCTGCTTAGCACATGGGCAATAATTGGACTGAGAAACATGATGTAGGCCGCTATCTAGGCCATATTACTGCCAAACCATGTAGGCAGCCTGCATAGTATAGGGCAACCTCTCCTCAGTTCTGAAAATCTCACACATGGAAGTCTTTTCTTGTGATTTTCGTGTGTGCAAAGAAACCTGCTTAGCACATGGGCACTAATCGGATTGAGAAACCCCATCTGGACCGATGTCTAGGCCATATTATAGTCACAAGAAACATTTCATCCATTTTGCCACTTGGTCGTTTTGACACGTTTTATTTGGTCTCTATGGACGAAACGGAGAGGTTTCGAAGTGACTTGTCAAATCGAATTGAGAAGAAGTGGGAATTCAAGGAAACCGTAAGAAATTTCAACAACTGGGTGTGAGGTTGAAAGTAAGAAATTGGGATAAATTGAAGAAATTGTAGAACATTTCAACAATTGGGTGTGAAATTAGGTGCAATTGAGGCTAAAGTATAAAACTGGGATTTAGGAAGTGATAAATTGAAGAGCTAGTGGAACACTTCTAGGAAATTTCAACAAGTGGATGTGAATCACGTGAAATTGACCAAGAAGTCGAATTTGGGCAAAACAATGTTTCAACCAAAGTATGAAATTGGGATTTGTAAATTGGGGGAAAGTGAGAAAGGGAAATGCTAGTGAAATACATGTCAGAAATTTTAACAATTGGTGTGAAAATGGTGAAATTGACCAAGAAGTCAAATTTGAGGCTTGTTACACAGTCACAATAAAAATTCTGTCTATTTTAAAGTTTCCTCTTTACGGGTTTTTTAAAGAGAAGAAAGTGAACGGGATGAGAAAGAAGAGGAGAAGACTAAGGTTTCTTTTTTAAATCAAGTTTGGGTGAAATGGCATGTAGGTTGGGGGAATTTCATTTCGAAACGTTTCGTCCCTTTCATGTTTTGTAGGAACAAAACGGGTTTTCATATAACTATGCATTGCAAACATCAAAATTTTGTACAAGATCTCATGGTGCTTGTTAACCATTCCGGCTAACATGGTTTTACCCGCCTACGACACTTTGTAGAGAGCAGATTGGCTGGCTTCCAAGATCAAGAGTGAAAGATTGGAGTCCCATCGCCCTCCTAGAGACAGCCTACAAAATTCTAGCCAAAGCCATCAGCCCCGGTGGCTGCAATCCATGGCACACAGACGGGTTTCGTCTAGGATCAAAGCATTTTGGTCAACATCTTCCCTTTCTGGGAGGCGACCACTTCGGCCAAGTTGTGGCCACAGGATCTTAATGTTCTCCTTCTTGCTTTTAAGAAAGCCTATGACAGAGTGAACTAGGGCTTTCTAGAGGGGACAATGTGTAGGATAGGATTTCCGGAGGAGTGGGTCCGAGGGGTTTTTGGACTTTACTCGGCTTCAAGAGCCGCATTCTCATTCATTAGCCTTAGTGAGGTTAGGGATGACATCCACCCTAAAATCATTGGGTAGAAGCTCCAATCTTGTGGATGGCAACCGCTCCGTCATCCCCAATTGAGGCCGCCGACCCTTGCCATTTTTTCGAAGGGGGCCTCTAGCCCTTGGCTTCTACTATTGCCTCCCTTGCAACCTCTTCATTGTTAGGATATTCAGAGCTTCATGTGTGTGCCCATTGTGTGCTTGTTACCGTGTTTGTGTATCTGTGTGTGTGGCCGTGTGTATAACCTCTAAAAGGGCTAAAAGTGTGTATGTCCACCTTGTTCATTTATGAGTGTGTGAACACCTACTTAGGTGTGAACGCTCTCTTATCTAAGTATGTGCTAGGTGTAATGTGCCCATTAGTACTCGTGATTTGTGTGTTGTCATAAGATAAGGTCCTGCACCTACAAAAGGGGCATGGACTTTCATTTTACAACAATGAAACATTATGTGAGTTTGTGCCCACCAACACTAGTGCATCACAGTCTCTCTCTAGCATATCGTCTCTCTCTCTCTCCACGCTATGGAGTTTTAGCCCCCATAGCTGTTGCAGCCATTGCCTACTCCGTGGGGCCTGATCCAACATTGTTATTAGAGAAGAGTTCCATTTGTGATTTTTTAAACTACCACATAGACTGGCCACTAGTGTCCTTCATGTGTCTCTGTCCACCTGAGCGCTTCCCCGTCAACAACTCCTCCTTTGGCCGCTTGATTTGCCATTCCACATTCTGTACTGCTGCCGTCCTCTCCTCCACGCTGGCCCACTAGCACTCTCCACGTCGTCGGCATTCAGCTCCTTTCATAGTTCGCCATTTTTTTGTTTTTCTATTCCAAGGCTTTAATTAGCTTTATAAACCTTAAATATTAAGGCTTTAAAAGCTTAAAGCTTTTGAAAAAGTCCCGGCAGCAGCTCCACAGTCAGCGTGCCCCATCGGCTTCATCATCAGTAACAGTCCGATAGCCCGACATTAATCATCATCTGTACCAGCACAAATCGACAACAGCAGCTCCTATAAATCTGCAATAAAAATCAATTTGGGGATTTTCAGAAATCAGGCAGAATCCACTTGCACTTTATAAAAATTGGGGGTTTCTCTAAAAATCAAAGAAATTGACCTGATTGAAGCTTGCAATAACCTAAAAATTAGGGCTTTTGTGAAAATCAGCCCTCTACAACCACATTGAATGCCCTACAACAATGTAAATTTGGGGATTTTACCCAAATCACAGCCAAAATCAGGAAAATCCAGTTTATCTGAGTTAGGAGCGAGGGGTGACTAAAGTATTGGCCTTGCTACCTCAGTTGCATTATGTGATTGGAGGACTTTCATGACCCATAAGGTGTCATGTGCACAGAGTGTATCTATCGTGTGCTACATGCACGCAAGAGTAGTTTCGAGGCTTGGGGAAGCTTGGAGCTAGGCAGGCTGATTGACGAGCTGAGTTAGGGATATACTAACGGGCGGGCACCCAAGTATGGACGGACAGGCGCTCGATGATCGACCAAGAGCCTATAAAAGGGTGGCCAAGGTTAGTTATTGGGATATAGAGAGTCTCGCGAGTTTGTGAGAGCTCTATGGTCTTGGAGCCTGGATCTAGTGCAGACGTGCACCTGCTTTATGCAGCCGAGGCCGGCAGCAATCTCAAGGCCCGCGAGGGCAGCTTCGTGGCGGTATGGGACGTCGCGGGGAGGAGATTGGTCGGTACGTCATTCTAGTTAGCTCAGCTCGTGGCTCGGTGGGGATAGCCAAGACTGTGGGCTTGTGTCATGGTTGGGAGGTGAGTCAGGCCTGCACCCCCTTGTTGTTTATTCGTTTGTTTGCAGGATTCGAGTTTCGTACCAAGAACGATCACGAGAAGATCCGTGGGGATTTGACAGTGGTATCAGAGCATACCTCGTGAACGAGCAAGTCGGTAGATAGAGAAGATGAGGTCGAAGAAAGGTATGTGTTAGAAAAGCTTGCTGTTTTTTCGGTGCATACTACTGTTTTCAGATTCCGTATGCGTTTTTCTTCATCAAAGAAACCCATGTTGATGGGGATGGTAGATGGTAGGGTCGTTTGCTTTGCAAGAAGTAGGGAAGTCGCTTGTGCAGTCGTACGCATGAGCAAGTCGGGTGAGAAGCAGAAAAAAAAAAGGCACGATGCTTTTTTTGGTTGAATGCGAATGAGAGAGAGAGAGAGAGCACGTTTGTGTGAGGTGTGGATTCGCTGGTGGGTGTTGCAGGCGATGGGCTACCAACGGCTACAGGCGCCTAAGGCTTGCGTAGCCAGGCGGCCAGGCTATTTTCCAGTATTTTCTACTCAGTATCATCTCAGAGTCTTACAGTTCTGTTCTTATAACTGTAGGACAATCAATTTATTTTACTTTTTAGTCTCATTTAGTTGTTCTCTTTGATGAGACACCAACTTCACATGTATTCTCAGTTTTGGTCTCATAGGTCATTATGGCCTCTTAGAGACGTTAATATATCATTTCATTTCTCCTTTCTTGCTTTCTTTCTTTAACACTTCTTCTCGACCTTGTGTGCTTTCGATCTCTTCGGCCATTACTTTTCCATCTGCTTGCTGTGCTTTCTTCCCCAGTCTTCTCCTTTCTTTCCCATCCCGTCTTTCCTCTACTTCTTCTTTTTCCTCATTTGCTTTTAGCTCTTTTATTATTCCTTTATATCTTCCCTCTTTTTTGCTTATTTTTTCTCCCTCTTTCCTTTTCTTCTTCTCCCTCCCTTTTCTCCAGTGCTTCTCTTTTCCCTCTTTTCCTTATTCTTTCCCTCCAATCCTCCTGTTCTTCTTTTTTCTTCTTCCTCTTCTTCTTTTTTCTTTCTTTCTTTCTTTATTTCTCCCCTCTTTTTTGCTTCTTTTTTTCTCCATCTTCTCCTTCTCTTCTTCTTCCTCCCTTTTCTCCACTTCTTCTCCCTTCCCTTTTTTCGTTCTTTTTTCCCTCCACTTCTCCTCTTCTTCTTTTATCTTCTTCTTCGTCTTTCCCTCGCTCTTTTTTTCTTCTTCCTCGTCCCTCTTTTTTTCTTTCTTCCTTCTTCCCACTCTTTCTGCACTTTCTTCATTTTTCTTTTGCATTGCCATGCCATCATTTAAACTACTTGGCATTTCCGTGTGAGGGAGACAGACACTCACATTTGTGTAAATAATTTTAGATTCTTTCCATGATTTCTTTGAGAAAATCACAAAAGTTAAACCAGCATTCCCTCATTATCAAACATGATATCTTTTCAAAGTCTTGCCTTGTCAGGGATTTTTATCCACTAGCTTGAAAAAATTGGAACACTGAAATGGGCTGTGTGAGAAGGTCCCACAGTGGACCACTCAGCCACCCATTTGGGAAGGTGGTCCCTGCTGCCTGTGGCAAAGGGCAGGCACGGAGATGGCCTCTCTCCCTTCAACACTTCTACCTTATATATCTTTCCTGATGGAGCCTTCAGCTTTGCAGATGGGATTATTACCGTGTCAATTTTGAGGAGGGTTTTAATTACTTTCAACAGCCCACCTTAATTGAAAAACAAACAATGGCCAGCCAACCAGGGCAGGCACGAAGATGGCCACGCTCCCTTCAACACTTCTACCTTATGTATCTTTCCTAATGGAGCCTTCACTTTGCAGATGGGATTATTACCCCACCTAGCCACGTGTCAATTTTGAGAAGGGTTTTAATTACTTTCAACAGCCCACCTTAACTGAAAAACCAACAATGGCCAGCCAACCAGGGCAGGCACGGAGATGCCCACTCTCCCTTCAACACTTCTACCTTATATATCTTTCCTAATGGAGCCTTCAGCTTTGCAGATGGGATTATTACCCCACCTAGCCACGTGTCAATTTTGAGAAGGGTTTTAATTACTTTCAACAGCCCACCTTAATTGAAAAACCAACAATGGCCAGCCAACCAGCATAAATTCCTTGGATGGCGAGATTCATTCCAACACCACCCGGTGCAGCTGTCATGCAATGCCTCCAGCACACAACCAGGGCTCCCAATTAGTCAAGCAACACACACCTGAGACCTCCAACCAGCCAGGCAACACAACCAGCCACAGCAGCAGCCAACGGTGAATCCTCCACAGCAGCAGATCGACTGCATGCCAGAGCATGCAACACCTACACCAGAATTTCCATGAGCTCCGAAACCCTGAAATGGGCCGTGTGAATCGTAACAGTGTCCCACAGCTGTTTGGGGGCGGTCCCTGCTGCCTGGGGCAAAGGGAGTGCACGGGAATGGCCTCGCCCTTCAGCAGTTCTACCATATATGCCCTCCTCATGGATATTAATCTTCTGGAGGGGTTCCATTACTTTCAACAGAAATTATCCAAAAACAAGGTTTTCTTCACTCATTTCCAACTCAAACTTAAGTGCTTAAGCTTAAGTGGTTCCTCAAGAGCCCTCACTGAAAGAATAGACAAATCCAGATGGCATACGCTGATGGCTCAACAGTCAGCTAAGGGCATATCACTGCCTTATAAAGACCCATTGGCCTATATTTAGTAAACCTGGTTAACCTACCTCATTCTTAGAGCCAGTTAACCCGGCTCTTCCTTTAATCAACTATTAGATCCAATAAATATTCTAGCCTGAATATGAGATGTTAACCCTATCCCATAGCCAATCCATACTAAGAATGTGACACAGTATATACATTTCAACACACTATTTGCATCCATGGCTGTCATTGAGAGGCTATTATTGCTGAATGGAGAAACTGAGCTTCTAGAACATAGACCTGTTTCGAATGTGCATAAATTGTCTACACAAAGCTTTCATTGTAAATGTAGCTCATCATAGTTTGTAAAGAATGCTTGACTTGTCTACAACTCTGCTCTGCTTCTTTGGAGAAAGAAACATTAAAAAGAGATCACTGTTGTGTAACAAACCTGTTTTGGCAGCCTTGGATTGTCAAGGAAGGAATATTCTCTGAAGTTTATGGCAGGTCCAAATGTTTGGTCATCAAGATTTTCTAACATTCTGTTGACCTGCTCGAACAGAAATGTAACTAGCTGAGAATTTAAATTTAATAAAGATGCGTAATTTGAGCCACGGAAATAAACATGCAATAGAAGACAAAACAGCATATTAGCTCACCCAAAATCTAGAAATAAACAACATGCAGCATTGCACGTTTTTGTTTTCTGCCAACAAACCTACCAGATCCTTAAATGTTCTAAAGCTAAAAAAGAGGCTTTAAACGTTGAGCATACTTGTCTCTACATGGCCCTGCTCCATATCAAATGACTACCACTATAAATTCCAGTGAGAGAAGGACATTACACTAGAACCATTATGCAACAAGATGCGTTTATATACACGAAAGCACTGCCTCCCAATCGTGCAAAGGCATAGAAAATAAAGCAGGGCATCCAACATCCATAAAAGAGACCTCTTTGGGTTATTTTGCACACATGCGCACACACAAGAAATGAAATGAAATCTGTATTAACATCTTCGAAAGGCCAAAATGACATATGAGACCAAAAGTTACAAATAATCTGGTCAGATGAAGTACAAATGTCAATGGTGTGTAGCAGAAAAAATCTAAAGATCTATAGATCTAGAGATCAAGAGTAACATGGGAAAATGGGAAACATGGGAAACTACTAAGAGGGGACGAAAGTGTCCACACAGAGACATCTCTGGGTGCGTGAGGCTCATGAACATGTGAGGGTATAGACGGGCCCTCGGTGGATGAAATCCCTCATAGGTCGCTAAGCATGAAGACAAGCTCCTTCGGGATAAACTACCTGGAGGGTATCTGCTGGTGATTTGCGATGATCTCTCTAATCCTCCCATGCCATCTGGATCTGCTACGGATACCCCAAGGTCTAGGGCGTCTGTCCCAACATAGCTGAGAGGCACGCTCAAGAGTGACCCCTCTGGATGTGGATGCGGCTGTGTCTTGACCCTGCCTCTGCTGTGCTGAACTGGTCTCTCGAGTCTCTATGCCGGCGTATCTCTAGTAGAAAAAGTCCTAGGCATCTCTGGTCACTGTAGTCCATCACTTTGGCAAGGGGGCCGAACCCCTCTCTCAAAAGGCAATGGAACCTCCCTCTAATCTCTTAGTACGCGGAGCATCGATAGATGTAGCGCTCCTCCGTCTCTGGCTCTACTTGACATAGCTAACATATACGCTACTCTGCCGATACTCTCTGTGGTCCATATCTACTTGTCTCAATCCTCAGCTGATGAGAGGAAGTGCGGATCTGACCAATGGTGCATCTGATGCCATGTGACAAATGTATGTCCATGTATCTCGGACGAGTGATGAAACCATCCTCTGTGAGGCGAATCAGGTGATCTCTGTAAAAACTCATCTTTGTCCCTAGAGGGCCCGTTGGTGATACCCATGTCCTCTTAGTGTCTAATTTGATAATATCCTGCTTGATGATTCTGTTCACCTCTGAGTGGTGCATAGGCAAAGAAGGGGCATCTAAAGAGTACTGAAAAGGTGGCAATCTATCCATTGATATCCCATGTAGATCGAACCATGTAGTCATCTGTGCATACCAGCATGTCTCATCTCCCTTTTCTGCAAGCTGTCGTGATGACTCCAAAGCGAGCCTAGCATATCTGTGTCGAGGGAGCTCCCATAAACTGTGGAGGAAAGATACTGACCTGGTAAGAGCCTCTACTACGAGTGGGCAGCAGCCATCCCTGCTCGAATGATCTCATGTGGGACTGATGGGTTACTGCGTATCATCCTAGCAATAAGAGGTCTCTCCATAGACCCCCATCCATCTTAGCCCCCCTCCCCCACCTAACCCCCCCCCCCCCCCCCCCCCCCCCCATGTGGTGGCGGCGATGATCTAGGCTTGGTCCCCAAATGGGGGCACCATATAGTAGAAAGAAAGAAAGAGAGAAAGAGAGTGATATTAACTTCTACAGAAGTCCAAAATGACCTATGAGACAAAACATAATTGCAAGACCATGTCGGTCTTGAGCCGATTCTATGGTCCATAAAAGAAGAACATACATGAAAAAAATCCTACTAATCTTCTAGTAAATCTGCAATGTCAAGTAACAATACAATCCCCTCCACTAAAAAATCACATGGTATAGCTTTTTTTGGGTTTTGGCTTGGATTTCTCTTTCCCAAAATCCTCAACGAGCGCTCTACCTTCACAATAGATTGAACACTTGCTTTCTTTCAGAGTTTCTCTAACCTTCGCTAATTACATGTCCCTTTTGCTTGAGTTGCATTGCAGTGAGTTCCCTAGCAATCCATAACTTGGTACCCTTAAGTTTGTTCGATTGTTTTAAGACCCCAATCTTATCATTCTTGTAATGATAACTGATTACTCCATGATTACCTTGTCTTGAAACTGATGCAAATACTAGCTCCCAATCAATTATCGACACTGTTCTGCGTAGTTGCTCACCTAAGTACTCCTCATCTCCATCCATGACTATACATTAGGCGAACCGCCCACATAGATCTGAAGCTCTCGCGCCTCCACCCAACACCTGCTGTCCGCCTCGCGTACGTCTGCCCCACCTGTGCCCAGCCCGCCCCACCATTCCTCCGTCTCTTTCTCGCGCCTCCGCCCAGCACCTGCTGCCCACCTCATGCACCCCTGCCCCGCCATTATTCTCTCTTCTCGTGCCTCCACCTAGAACTGTGGCGCCCGCCATTCTTTGTATTCAGGCTCCCACCTCACGCACCCCGGCACCGCCATTATTCTCTCTTCTTGCGCCTCTGCCCAGCACCTACGGCGCCTGCCAGTCTCTGTATTCTTCTGTACCCGCCCACCCTTCGATCAGGCCCCCAAGGCAGCAAGGCAGCCCACTTGGGCCCCGTCTCTCTTACCAATGTAAGTATTTTTTCTCTTACCTGCATACCAACATGGAGTGCTCCCCGGTACAAGAACTAGGGGTGAGAAGGAGAGGAAATACAGTACTGTATGGGTGAATACACAAAATCAGCGACCCCCATGCTAAAACATGCATGACAGCCATGAAAGAGAGATGCAAACTGCAAGATACAGATATAGAAAGCCTGCAAAAGAAGCTTGGAGAAGGTCAGGACGAACTCTTATAGGGGCTGCACAGTGCACACCTCTATGCAAGAGGAGATGGGCAGGTGGAAGGAAGACATGCAAGAGGAAACTCAACATGGTGAGCCAACTCAACAAGATGCGAGAAGAAATGGTTCAGATGCTGGAAGATAAAACCAGCCATCAAGCCTCCCTAATCTCGGATTTAGAGGCTTAAGTAGCCATACTTAAAGAGGAAAACAACCACTTGAGGGCATGCACCCAATATGAAGAAGGATGAGGAGCTGAATACACTTAGGGAGCAAGCGCAGACCCTTCAAGCCCAAGAGGAGAAGAAGACCAATGAAGCAGATACATGGGCTGAAATGATCAAGAAGACGCAGCAACAAGTCAACGCGGGCAATTGGCTTGGGGTTGCCAAGAGGCAACGAAACCCACCATCAATCCCGAATATCATCGACGACACACTTGAAGAAGAGAAGAGAAGGAAGATCCGAGCACTCAATGTGAGAGTGATGGGGTGGAAGGAAGGGGTCTCGCCGAAGGAAGACGCCATAGCTCTGTGCAGGAAGATGGAGATTCCCGACACTCCCTTTGTTGAGGCATGAAGGGTGGGGAAAGACACCACAAAGGAGCGCGCACTCATCCTCAAGTTTGAGGGGGTAGAGGCGAGGCAAGCATTCCTCGCCAAAAGATGGGGAAAAGACTTAGCTTGAGGATGACCTTACACCAGCCCAGGTGGTACACAGGACGGAATGCATGCCTCACATACTGGAAGCGCGTAGGGCAGGAAAGTGGGCAGTGTACCGAGAAGGGAGGGTGATTATCACCGAGCAGCGCTCTCCATGACGGTGCACGACCTATGGGACCACACGAGAGATTGCGGTCTGGAATTGCAATGGCGCTCTACGAATAGATGCAGGTCTGTTCGAAGCAACATTTAGAGGGCATGACATGGTCTTTTATACAGTGACACACTAGTGCTAGGGGAGCCGTTTACCTGAGGTGCGGGAATATAGATGGAAGTCCGTCCACCACCCACAGCCATGCACAGTAGGTGGCACTAGAGGTTCAGGAGGAGTGGCCATATTATACAGAGAGGGACTGCAGCATGTGATACAGGTGGTCAGACGAGATGAGGATGCACAGTTCATGTGGGTGAGGATTAGGACGGAGAGGGCCGAAGATATCTACCTTGCAGTGTGCTACTTTGCACCATCCACATCAAAAAATGCCACCCATGGGGAGTCTCCATACTTGCCACTCTGTGAGGACATTTTGAAGTTCTCCAATCTAGGGGATATTCTCCTTGCTAGAGACTTCAACGCCTGCACCGCCGGTGCACAGGTACCTTTCTTTGTGACAGAGGATCCCATGTGCCAGGAGATTGACACTATGGGCACAGATCTCGAGCAGACATCACAGGACATGAAAACCTGTACAGACTGTGGGAAGTACCTCCTAGCCCTTGGAGAAGCTCATGGATCAGCCATTTATAATGGCCCCGCCTAGTGGCCTGGCTCCAATGCTTTCACTTGCTACCCCTTCTGTGACATGCGGGGACTGATCGATGTTAAGCAACCTTGGATTAGTGCTAAACTTTACTTAAGAGATGATTAACTGAGATGGACACAAGACAGAAGAGTGTCAATGCAATGCAATGCAACTATATTAGATGAACTGAGTTACAATGAAGATCTATAAATAGATCTATGCTGTCCTAGATGAGATATCTAACTCGGGAAGAGTGAGATAAATGCGGGATGCTGATGTAGATGACTTATCTCTGCTCCAATGCTGAGGTCCACCCTTATGCTGCTGGTTTTCTTCTTTGTAGGAGTATGAGAGATGTCTTTATGCTGAAATCTGAAGATGAATGCTGAAGATGATGGATGCGTGGCTGAACTGCTGCTCCCAAGGCTTCCTGGAGGAGAAACGATGAAGAACACTTTGCTGAAAATGGACTTAAGGTGCTGAATGGAGAGGCGCCTGTTTATATATGAGTGAGGGCTGCTCGTCGGCCAGGTGCCTAAAAATTGCATAAAATAAACCATGTGATGCAGATGATGTGTACACTGTTGTAGGTGCCATTCCAGCCCCATACAATGATGTACAAGCTGAATTAAATGCTTTTAATTCAGCTGTAAAATGATGCAGATGATGTGTACACTGTTGTAGGTGCCATTCCAGCCCCATACAATGATGTACAAGCTGAATTAAATGCTTTTAATGCCTGTAAAATGCCTGATAAATCTTACCACACCACCACCACCCAAGATACCACTTCACCAGGGATACCTCTTCCGTCTACTCTGACCACATTTTCCGCACCCTCTCTGACCTCGACCCACACATACCACTTGATGAGCTTACCACACAGCTTGCAACCACCCTTTACACATCTACCGCAGCTGATTTCCCTCACACCAGAGCCACCCCCAAACCACCTGGACGGACTATTCTAAAGAACAGTTGGTATGATGAGGAGTGCCGTGAGACCCGTGCCCGCCTACAACGGGAGGTTGCTCTAGGATTCACCGCTCACCAACAGGCACGTCAGATCATCCGTTGTCTCTACCTAGCTCACCTCGAGCAGGAACTATACCAATTGTTTCTGGGACGAGACTGTAAGGAGGCCTTGAGGCTCTCTAGGATCGTCGCCCACCGGCCCCGATCACCTCACCCAACATATGGCATGCATACGCCACCTCCCTTTACCACGTCCCCGGACAGCCACCTCTCCCCCACCCTCCTAAGCCTCGCCCCCCCGACACCCCCCCCCCCCTTCCACTTGAGCATGGTGAGAGATGCTATTGATAGGATGCGAAATGGGAGAGCACAGGATCATGGTGGGCTGATTGCTGAGCACTTCACATGCGAGGGATGTATTGGCTCCACTTCTAGTCATATGTTCAATAGGGCCCTATGCGAGGGTTTCCCCGCCAATTGGTCTTCTAATATCATTGTGTCCATTCTGAAATCAGGTGACCCCATGGATCCCGGTAACTATAGGACTATTATGATTGGTCACACATTAGCCAAGATTTATGGATCCATCTTGGAGCATGAGCTCAGTAGATGGGCGGAGGAGCAAAGACTAGAGCACAGGGCAGGCAGGTTTCCGGAGAGGGCACTCCACACTGGACCACATCTTCACATTACGGGGTATGATTGAGGAGGGGAGAGCACATGGGCACCAGATATACTGCTACTTTGTGGATTTCCACAAAGGCTTTTGACACAGTCCCACGGGCCAAATTGATGAGGAGACTGCAGGACATGGGAGTATCAACAGAGATGCTTTGGGGGATCCTCACACTCTATGAGTCTGACATTGGCAGAGTGCGGGCCCCCAGGGGGGGGGGAATCAGAGGACATACATAGCACTATCGGGGTGAAACAGGACTGTCCCTTATCTCCCACTTTATTTGGGCTCTACATTGATGAGGTGTTTGACTACATAGAAAGACAAGTAGGTCCAAGAGAACTTTTGGCAGGAGTTTTGATACCCATTCTATTGTATGCAGATGACATTGTCCTCATTTTTGACTCACCAGAGGGGCTGCATAGACACTTGGATGCATTACAAGCCTTTTGCAAAAATCGGGACCTCACAGTAAACCTTGGGAAGACCAAGGTTATGATCTTCAACACCTCCTCGTAGTGGATACACAGATCTGTACAACAATTTACATATAGTGGGGAGCCAGTGGAGCATGTGACCTCTTATGTATACCTTGGGATCACTTTTACCGGACCGTGTTTCTCTATGCAGATGGCAGCCGAAACTAGATTGATGTGCGGCTATGCAATCTTGGGCTCACTTGAGAGGTAGTGCTCACAGATACAGTTTTAGGAGCCGAGGTCAAAGCCCTGGCTATTTGACACACTAGTCACACCCGCACTACTATATGGAGCTCCCATTTGGGGTCCTAGTTTATACCACAGGAAGAAACAGAGGGAGGAGCCAGCTGAGACAGACACACACGATGTATATGATGGGTGGAAGCGGATGGAGAGGCCACTAGTGATGATGATCTCACGCATGATTAGAAGTAAGCCATCAGCACCACACCAGATTGTGCGGGCGGAGATGGGGGTTGGAATGATTGTGACAGAGGCTATTTTCCAAACAGTGACATACTAGCACAGATTATGGGAGCTCCCACCAGATAGATACCCCAGGCTCGCCCTAGAGTCCTCAAGACAATTGGCACTAGATGGAGACATGTAGTGTTAGTATGCCCACCTGAGCACTTGGTTTGGTATGCATGGCATGCAGATGGAGGCACTCCCTCTGTTCCAGTATAGCATAGAGGTGCCCTCTTTTTCTCTCAAATGCACAGAGCTGAACATGGTCATTAGGAAGGACATCGTGAGACTGAATACTCAAAGGACTTGGCACCCACCCGTCCAGCCCCTTGGGAAGAAGATGGCCTTCTACAGGGACCATTTTCTTCGCCTGATAGAGGACGGCTTCATCACACGCCTGCACTACATGGACACACATCTTTCATTTGGGTGCGATGTGCGATTGGACAGATCCGCACCTCATCCCATCAGTTGAGAGTGGAGACAGCAAGATATGGGCCAAGGGCAGCTGCACCAAAGGATATGATATGTCAACTTTGCCAGACACAGGCTGAGACACGGAGGCCCACTATGTATGCAATCGCCGAGTACACTATGAGATTAGGGAGAGGTTCCATTGCCTCTTTCGAGATGGATTTGGACCACTTTCCACGATCATGGATTTCCCAAACCAGAGATGCTTGGGACTTTTCCTCCTGGAGCGTCAGAGGACCAATACAGGGAGCTCTCACCGACTTCTTCCAGACCAAAGTGACGAGGGCAGATTCACCCACTACACTTGACCTTTAGGCTGATGCAGGAGCTCGACTGAGAGGAGTGACACTCATTGAGCTATGCAGAGCCAGACGCCCTTGACCTCGTGGTCCCTGTCCATGTCCACATCACTACGAGAGGATAAGAGCCATCATCTCCCACCACCACAGGACTTTCTCCCGCCAGCCCAGCTTTACTACATTGGGCGCCATGTTGCAGCGTCCTATGCGGGATATTTTAGGGTGCATGCTTTTTGTTTTGGGATCAGATCGGACATTTTAGCTCTAATTACTTTCTTTGATTTTGATTTTGAGTAGCCATGATGATATATTTCATGGACACGATGTAACCTTTTGGTCTCATAAGCCATTTTGGCCTTTTGTAGACGTTAGTACAACTTTCTTTCTTTCTTTCTTTCTAGCTCTCTCTATCACTGTCGGCTTACACTCCATAGCCATGGCTGTCATCTTCAAGTCCCCATAGAATCTTTCCCTCTTTCACCCAAGGGGTTGTTGCCCAACAATGGTATTAGAGCCGCGTTCTGTGGGCTTGGGCTCGGCTTTCTATGTGAGGAAGAAAATTGTGCACGCTTCTGTTAGTGCTGCAACACAATTTTGTTTGCCATTGCCATCCGTCCGTCCGTCGCTATTTGAATTTTTGTTGCCTTCTGTCCAAGTTTCTTGCGGTTCCTACATATCATGGTTTTGTTCATTGGCTGTTGGCGTATGATTGTTGTGGTGGCCAGAGCTGTGTATGATGGCTGGTATTAGCTTCTTGATCTACAAGACATCTATATTGTCTAGGCATGTGGTGCACAACAAAATGATGCATAGCACCAATCGTACATTTCTGTGAAGGTCATGGGCATAAGCAATGCATGTTGTGTGCTAGTCTTTGTGTTCACTCTGTGTGCCGTTTTGTATGACGGTCATGGGCATAAGCAGTTCATGTCATGTGCTAGTCTTTGTGTTCCACTCTGTGCGCATGTGACACTTCATTGTTGTCATGCCAGTGTAGAGAGCTCAGCTCTATGTTTGCATCTAGCACCTAGAGCCGTCACCAACATCAGCCTCGACCTACAACAGGCTGCAGTCGCACTACCCATCATCAGCCATGAGCTCCAGTCAGCTACTCAGCTACTCAGTAGCTTCCATCATCAGCCATGAGCTCCAGTCAGCTACTCAGTAGCTCCATAGGCAGGCATGGTAGCATCGTTCGCAGCAACAAAGTGGCATCCATCTTCGTCAAAACGTCTACTCACGTCCACTCAACCCATTGGAGTGCTGCTACAGCCTCCTGTAGCATGGGTTCAAAAAAGCCCTAATTTTTTGAAGACACTAATTTTCTAGAAACCCTAATTTTCTTGGAGGGATGAGATGAAAAAGCTGCTTTATGTAATGATTCCACCTCCGAGCCACCAAATGAGTAGGCCAAGTGGAACCGGCCTTTAGTAGAAACTAAAGTGCGGTAAACTAACAGTTGCCCAAACACAACTGTAAGTCAACAAAGAAAATAGACAAAAGGGAGCTAGAGCGCTCCCACACAAAATCAACGACACCTGTTGGCCCCAAAGCTTGGAGCCCCTTTCGGTATTTCTTTTCTCACATTCAAAGAAAATTCCAATTGAATACATCATGGCCGTACATGGCTTATACATATGCATGTCCAAACTACCAGTCCTCTGGTCCTCTCGGCATAGAGGTTTCACACAGCCCTGTGCTCAAAACACCACATTGTTCTGAACCTCTAATCTGCCAAGAAAGTACATCGACGAGGCTCTGAATATGCAGCCAATTGGCCCATTCACATCGCCAAAAATACAGCCATACATCAGGCCATAGACTAACAACCCAAAAGCTTGCCCTGTTTCCACCCTCGGAACTGCCAAACCCTTCCTCTCACAAAGGGCCAGAGGAGCACCTCCAAGAAAGTCTCAAGCTAGTGAAAGGAGAGACTCGGTTGTGCACTTCCTACAGCCCCACCTACTCGCAAAGAGAGAAAGAAACCTGCTGTCCTTGTGCCACCCTCCCCCAGAGACAGAAACCTGTTGGCTGTGCACTTCTGTGGCCGCCTGCAAACTGCCCGCTTGCATCCAGGAGAGGGAGAAAGAAAGAAAGAAAGAAATATTAAGCGTCTACTAAAGACCCAATGGGCCTATGAGACCAAAGTGATACAATAATGTCCATGGCATATCTCACCATGGAATGGAAAATAAAACAGAAAGAAAACATAAACATAGCTATCTCACTGGGGTGGTACAAAACTGGCCATGGACAGCAGTCCAGTCCTTGCGCTTGCAGCCCACCAATAGTCAAAAAGGAAAGAGGCTTCTGTCCAGCCCACGCTTCTCTCCAGTCCAGCCCTGCACTTTTTTGCAGCTCGCTGTATCTGCTGTTCAGCCCCTGCCCGCCTGCCTGCTGACTGCCTGACTCCTCTGTTGCCGCCCGACCAGCCCGCCAATCGCCTAGAGAGAGCCCACGTGCAGCTACAGACCTGCGCTTCCCTGTTGCTGCCCGACCAGCCCGCCAGTCGCCTTCCAAAGGAAAGAGAGAAAAACACCACGCGTGCAGCTGCAACCCGATTCTCTCCAAAAGTGTCCCCTCCAAAAATAACGTAGCCCCCCAAAAGGGCCACGATGCTCCTAAAAGAGTGTTCATTGGTTTGAAAGGTTTTTAAAACCTTTGTCCCCTCCAAACATTTGTTCCCCCCACATGGGATTATGAAAGGAAAACTTAATACTAATACCTAGAGTCCTCTTGACCCTAATTATAAACACTTGACAAATGTCCTGCACACTAACCACCATACCCAATGTTGAGAGTGACTGTACAAATTCACAGGGTCGTGACATACCCCCCTCTTGAAAAATGGCAAGCGTCCTCGATTGCATCTTGGTGATACAACAAGACATCCAAGTGGAATCAAACTGATAACGAAGGCTGCCCAATACAACAAGATATCAGCCATGTGATCCAAAAGTAAAAATGAAATGAAATGATATATTAACGTCTCTAAGAGGCCATAATGGCCTATGAGACCAAAACTGAGAGTACATCTAAAGTTGGTGTCTCATCAAAGAGAACAACTAAATGAAACTAAAAAGTACAATAAACTAAATGAAATCAAAGAGTGAAAAGTACAATATGGCAAGATCAGTGTCCCAATCTCTCTCAGTCATACATATGTAGCAACATTCACTGCAAACCAATGGTGTAGTAATAGTCCAAGTTGTATACCACTGTTAACCATACATAACCACAACATCCAATGTGACTAGTACACATATATCATAGAAGTCCCATAAGTAGATGTACTGTCAGCTGTCTGTACCTTCGGGTGAGATAGAAGTTGCACCAAGCGACCTCTAGATGACATCTGAGCACGTCTGTATCAAGGGAGCGGAGGTGCTACCCCCCTCTTGAGCATCAGGCAATGCTCTAGACCTATGCTCTACTAAACCTGAATGAGCCATAGCAAGAGTCGGCTCCAACTTAAAGGCATCAATATAAAACTGCAATACCTGAGATGAATCTGCTAAGTCACCCTCCTCCATCCACTTCGCATCCATCGGTGAATAGTTCTTGAACTTCACAAGATAGTGACGAGAAACTTTAATATACCGCATACCTTTCTTTCCTTGTGTGCCAGTATCTGCTCGGGAATCAAGATCCTCCACTTCCGGCTGAGCCTCATCTGATACATCCTCAGGCACATCCCCTCGGAAAGGTCTAAGTAGACTCACATGAAATGCATTGTGAATCCTCCAGTGATTCAGTAGCTTCAAACGATAGGCTACCTCACCGATCTTTTCCATTACCTGAAAAGGTCCATAGTAGCGCATGCTCAACTTAGGGAGAATAAGCGCTCTTTATCCTTCATCTTTTTGAGCCTAGCTTTTTCAAATCGCAAAAGAACCCAGTCACCCAATGCAAACTCTAATGCACACCTGTGACGGTTTGGTGCTTTCTTTTGCTTTTGTTGAGTTCTTTGGAGTGCCAACTTAACTCTCCTGTAAGCTTCATCCATGTTCTCCACATAGTGGTCAGCCTGAATGAATTTATCCTTTGTGTGCAAAATGGGTGGTACCTTCTTCCCTCCTTGCACAATCTCAAAAGGCGCCTTGCCCAATCGAGGTATCGACGATGTTGTTATAAGCGAACTCCACCAAAGGAAGATACTTTTCCCATTGTTCCTTGTGCTCTGACACACAGCACTTGAGAAGATCTAAAACTGTGGAATTGGCCTCTTTTGATTGCTCATCTGTCTGTGGATGAAACAATGATGAAAACTTGAGAGTTGTACCCATGTTGTCAAACAACCCTCTCCAAAATAAACTCGTCATCCGTGAATCACGGTCACTAATGATAGACGAAGGCATTTCATGATACTTGAAGATGTTCGCCATGAACAACTTCACCATGTAATCTACTTTGATTTTCTTACGCACAGGAATGAAATGAGCCTGCTTTTACTGAACCTGCATATGATAGTCCAAATGCCATCATTCCCTGTTTGTGCCCTCGGAAGATCAAATATAAAATCCATGGCAATGCTCTCCCATGGTGTATCTGGAATAGGTAAAGGCTGAAGTAACCCTGGTGTCTTCTCACGGTCAAACTTCACCTTCTGGCATGTGATGCATGCCCTAAGAAAAGCATCAACATCTCTTCTCAAGGTCGGCCAGTAAAAGAAAGCCTCAATTGTCTTTACCGTGGCCTCAATGCCCCTATGACCTGCATACAGTGGAGCACGACTTTCAATCATAAACTTGAGCCATAACTGCTTGGTAACACAGTCTACCATGCATCAACAAAAAGCCATCCCTGAGAGTATAATGATCATGCCGCTAACCCTCAGACATCTGATCATAGATCCTCCCAAAATCGTCATCCTGCGTAAACTGCTCTTTCATCTCATCAAGCTCATGATGATAAGCAAATAAAACTGTTAAGACCTATGACTTCCGTGACAAAGCATCTGCCACAACATTCTTTTTGCCTTCCACGTGTACAATCTGGAAGTGGAACATAGACAAAAAGTTGGCCCATCTCATATGCTTCTCAAAAAGCTTAGTTTGCATGAGGAAATAACGCAAGGTCTGATGATTTGTCTGCACAATGAAATCAGCCCCAAGTAAATAGTGTTTCCATGTAGAAAGAGCATGAATAACAGCCAATATCTCTTTCTCATAGGCCTGTAAATGCTTCTCGGGACTCTAACCCCGTGATGAGCAGGGTTTGTTGGCTGTTTTTGGCTTCCACCATCTTAATCAATACTCCCCGCATCTCATTTAAATGGCGGAGAGAAGATAACATTGCTGCCTTGGAGGCCTGAGCAAGGGTGGGTGAGTGGGTGGGTGGGAAAAGGGGGACGGAGGGTCGTGGAGAGAGAGATAGAAAAGAAAGAAGAAAGAAAAGATATATTAACATCTACGGAAGGCCAGATTGGCCTATGAGACAAATCCTGAAATGAAAAGCTAATCCTAGTCATATGCAGCTCACGGTGATACATGTAAATGTGTAGTTCATTAAATGCACTAATGTAGTCACTAATGATAGGCACATGTAGATACACACGAGGTAGTGATGAAGGGATGATCATCATGAAGGCTAGGTTTAAAAAGGAAAAAAAAAAAGACTCATGTATTTCTTTTTTTCCAAAAAATGTGAATGGTTACGTATGGAGGAGTCGACATGCTTCTGGGGAAATGCTATTCATGCACGTGGCGGCTGAAGGGAGCTTCAGGAAGGTGGAGGTGGCAGCCTGGCCATGCACGTAGATGATCGAGAGTCTTCTGGTGGGGGAGGAGGCCGGAATCAAAAAAAGGGGGAAAAAGGCTTAAAAAAAGAAAAAACAAGAAATGGACGTTTTTCCTGGGCGGCGCAATACAGGTGTAAAGGGGGTTCTTGATACGGGGTGATTCCGTTCGTCGGGAAGGAAGAAGCAAGAGATGGGGAATGAACGATGTTTTTTTGGGACAGAAGTGTGAGATTATTCACTGAATTGGAACGACACTTGCTGTGCATGAGGAAGGTGTGTACGGGTGTTCTCATCGACGGATGTTCTCTACAATCAATGTTTCAGGAGGAAGTGGAGAAGAGGGGATACGTGCGAAACAGGAATCAGAACGTTGCTGGAGTTGGTTTTTTTGGAGAGGGTGCATCTATGAGTTACCAACGGACTTCAGGGAGGGGAAGAGTTGAAGAAGGTGCTTACGTGTGAGAGTTTGTGATGGGCAGCGGCCTAAGGGAATTGGCTGATTGTGCTCTTGAATGTGAATGAGGTGGAGGGTGTCATGATATGTCTCTTCCTATTGGAAGTCCTGTTCTGAAAAACTGTTGCATGAAGTCTTGACAGTACTTTATTCGTGGACCATCTATGGAGGGTTGACTAGTTCTATCAAAGCCAAACATGTTACTTGTCTAGGAAAAGGAATGGAACTGTGTATAGCAGGTTTAGAAGGAGTTTGGATTATGAGGGTTCTGACTGCATCTGTTTTTCTTGAGTATAGTTCTGGGTTTGTTTGACTGGAGTGCAGCATGCCATGTTCATTGAGGGTTTGTAAATCCAGTGAGCCTGCCTGTTGAGTCCCCATTCCACCATCTTTTCTAGTATCAACGGGAAAAGGGGGACGGAGGGTCGCGGAGAGAGAGAGAGAGAGAGAGAGAGAGAGAGAGAGAGAGAGAGAGAAAAGAAAGAAAGAAAGAAAGTATATATTAACATCTACAGAAGGCCATATTGGCCTATGAGACAAATCTGTATACAACAAGTCCATGTCCTGAGTATCATGGAAAGAAAAACTGAAACGAAAAGCTAATCCTAGTCATATGCAGCTCACTATGCAGTCACTGTCTAGCATGCTATAGATGTACGATCATGATAAGTGGTATACTACTAATTCCACCCAGTGGAGATGGTGGGGTGTAGTACATCATACATGGGGCATGGGGCAAGGAGGACTCTCGCAAGGGCCCATGAGACCAAAAGTAATAACTACCATGGATATAGAAAGTTACATTAAATGTCTTCAAAAGACCCAGTGGGTCTATGAGACCAAAAGTGACACAATAGTGACCATGTAATATCATCATGGTACAAAAGAAAACAAAGACTAGAGCTACGAGCGTGGAATGTCAAATCCGAGCCATATGATACAAAGTGGGACCATCATCATCGTACAACCTATGGAGCTAACCCCCTAGTAGGGGGAGGGGGCCGTCAAGGATATCAAGCATGGGGTTAGCCTGTAGAAGGCTCTATAGATCCACCGGGCGTGGGAAGGTGGCTCTGTGCCTCTCGAAGATCTCCTCAAGCTGGGGCTGATGTCTATGTTGCTGGCAAGGTCCAGGCAATCTGGGGCATCGGGCTTGTTGTAGTGTCGTGGCCCGGTCTAGAGTCACGCCAGAATGGGGTCTGGAGGGGGTTCGGGCACTCAAGAATGTGTGGCTCGATGAGGCCGTGGGTAAGTCATCCATGGCTGCTGGGGCGTTCACTCATGGTCGGAAGAACTGAGTGATGGTCGCCTGGGGCCAGGGTGGATGTCTCCGATGGGTCTCGACTCCCTAATCAATGAGTGTGGCGATGAAGCTCTAGTAGGAAGAGGCCCAGGCACCGCTGATCTGGGTAATCCATGATCCTGGATAAGTGTCCAAACCCCCCTCTGAAGAGACACTGGAACCTCCCTTGAATCTCATAATATACAGTGCATCTGCATATTAAGTGCTCCTCTGACTCGACCTCCTGTTGGCACGTAGTGCATATCCTCTCCTCACGAGGTATCTCCCTGTCTCTATCCTTAGACGGTGCGATGACCCACATAAATCACATCCACCTAAGGGGACATGACACATGGTACACTTATCTTATCTAGATATAAGGGTGTGTTCACACCTAGGCAGGTGTTCACACACACATACATATGAACAAGGTCACACACACAGACACAGGGTGGACACTCACATGTACATAGCCCTTTTGGGGGCAGTTCACACACGAACACAAGCGGGTACACAAATACCGGTACATACAAAAGATGGACACACATACGAGCTCCGAAAAACCCAACAGGTGGCTGAAATGTTGCCCCATACTTCGACACTGTAGAGTGACAAGGGCACGTCAGAGATATCAAATGCGCATACGCACGCACTCTCACACACACAGATCTAAAAGAGCACACGGGTCTATGAGATTGTCCAGTACAAAAGGCAACCTAAAAGAAAAAAAATAAACTGATTATGATCTGGAAGTGTGACCTCAAAGAGAGTGTAGCGCAGTCACCTCAAAAACATGGTCCAATGGACACAAAAAAGGTTGCCTAGTCTTTGTGCCTGGAAGTACACCAGGATGGCCAAACCACAGGCGATCGAGTCTGCACCACAATTCAGGCATCACCTGCACATTTTCAACACTAGTTCTTTAACGAAGACACTCATATACACCTGAGAATGTAAAATACAATGTCTTTTATGACACTGAAATAGAGATACTAGCACTCTGACAAACTCGATGAATCTTACTCAAAGAGACCCGAGGAATGTTAAGAGATATAAATAAAATCAGTGCAACCATGATACTTAATTTTATGTTGCCAATTAATCTCACCCCTAAGAAACTTTAGATGATGAAAAAAAACCAGTCACCATCCTTCCCTTGTGACTTGTGAAACAGTCTCAAGCTCGGGGCCAGAAATGCTGGTGCTTACCAATGTACGATTCAAGACCGAAGCAATAGCCAATGCATCCCTTATTTGTTTTATCTACATGTTCAAGAAAAAGTGTACTGTTAGCATGTTCATAAAACAACATACTGTGCGTATGAATTAAAAATATCCTTAAACCACACTTTGAGGGTTCCTGTACAGAAAAATTCACTTCATTTTTTAAAACACAACCAAGAAATGATTCAAGAAAAAAGTAATACTTGATAGTTCATGAGTTTGAAATGGTTCTCTATAGAGTGAGGTCCACTTGTCAACAGGTCCTCAGGGATTGAAAAGTGGTAAGATAAAACCCCGCCTATAAATTAGACAGCATCATATTCAGAACATTTCTTGATATAGGGACAAGCATAAATCTCAAAAGAGCTGGAAATCAGGCTGTCTCCATATTTTCTTATGCAAACAAAACTAAGGTTTCTTCCACATGGATTTCTAGATTTTACAAATTACAATTATCTTATAATATGTGAGTGTATACAACTCAAAATTCTTGTGGCAAGCATGTTCACACCTGGAGCATCATAATATTCAGGTTTGTCATAAAAAAGCTTAGCCTCTCGTAATCGATGTCGCTTGCCTGGTGTTCCAGCAAATTGGAATGTTGTATGCACTGCATAGGGCTTTAGCTCTAGTTTCTCATATAAAGCCTGCTCAACACAACACAACAAAACCACACAGCTACAAATGTTCACATTGTCCACTTGTCTGCTGTTCAAAACACAAGTCAAACTCCAAACATAAAACAAAGATGCTTAGCCTGCTTCACCTGCACAAAATAAGTGTGGCCACTGCAGAAAATGCTGACAGGAAGAACCCCTAGCTTTAACTTTCCATCATATGCATAGAAAAGTCCACTGTCACCTTCTACAGCAGGACCTCGCTGCTTTCTCATCAGGTCATTGAATCCATTCTGGTCCCATATCGTGCTGTCTCCTAGAAGTTGCCGTTTCCATTCACTAGCAAACTGTTTTGCTACTTCCGAAGGGCGCCATAGGAATATGCCAATGTTGTATGCACCATGGGCTGCATAGTACCTTTGAATCAGTGTGAAATCTTTTAAGATAAAAGGCAGCCAAAACTGAAGACATTGAGCAAGCAAGGAGATTACAATAGTAGGATACATTATTAACCTCAGCTAAAAAGAATTTGACCT
Source organism: Cibotium barometz (assembly GCF_041138505.1). Classification (NCBI taxonomy): domain Eukaryota; kingdom Viridiplantae; phylum Streptophyta; class Polypodiopsida; order Cyatheales; family Cibotiaceae; genus Cibotium; species Cibotium barometz. The sequence continues at coordinate 65,389,035 of NC_141049.1, forward strand.
GCCCAAAATAAAATGCCCCATCTCCTGTTAAATATTGGAGACATTGTTTACTGGTCAGAGTATGTTCTGTAGACACGATTTAGGGCCTCAAAATCTTTGTAAGCCTGTTTCTTTGTCACAGAATGAGCTTGTAGCCTTAGCAAAGAAGCATATGGCCGGGGAACACTAGTACTTCACATTTATTTTCCATTGCTTTGTTGCAATACCATTTAGGGGATGCTCTTCACAATCTTCTGCTACAATTTGTGTACACAAGCGTATTTTTTGCTCGCTCTCCCTCCCCCACTCCCTCCCTCCCCTGCAGAAAGCTGGTATCTGTGCTGAATGCTGACCCCTTGATGTAACCTCTGCTGGACAGCTTCTATGTGCTGAGTTTTTGCTCCTTTAAGCTGAATGACCTGTTTTTTTGCCCTAACACTGAAATAAGACTGATGTTGACATCTTGTGCCTTGTGTTTATGGATGAGGGCTGCCTTCTAGCAGTGATATCAACCATATGGTGTACAAGAATGCTGAGATGACATGACAGGGACTGCCAACACCCTTATATAAGGGGCCCCGGCTGCTGGCCAACTGGGGTAGCACAGGCCGACTAGCCTGTAGAGATGGTCATGGCCAAGAAAAAGGTAAATTTGTGCTTTTTCCCCAGGCACCTCCATACTAGGCCATTGCCCATGGCTGTGGGCACCCATTCCCCCATGGCTCCCATGTGTGGGTGGCCAATGGGCTGTCCTAGGCCCAAATGGGTGACTCCAACCCATTGCACCCCCTTGACTATGGTGTTGATAGTACCTTGTACAAGGATTTGCACACACAGGGCCAACACATTTGACTATGACATGACAACGCACATAGTAGCCTAATCAGTGCTCCGGACAACACGATGCATTAATTCGTACAATTCATACAAGAAAATCACAAATAATTGTGAGACAAGCACAACACTGGCATTCTAATTATCTGCATGAGCATTCCCAGTATGGTGTGAATCCCATGCTTATCTAATTATCCACGTGATGTATTCACCTTTATGGATTATTGTGCATGTAAATCTTACAAATAATGACTGCGAGTCATTTGGCCAGACTCCTAGGCATGGCTTCATACCCGAGGAGATGGACTAAAGGTGTATAATGCTTGAAGATAGGTAGATTATCCGAAGTACAATTGCATTGTGCATGAGCATATTGTTTGGCATATTTGCTTTGCAACTTGTTTTCTAGCATGAACATTGCTTGGATTTAATGCATGTGAATGTCCACGGGACCGAGGACGCCTAGAAACCAAGGGTTCATCTTTGTGAGGAGATTCAACGCCATGATCAGATAATAGTTAGCTAGAGGATTTCCATCCCAATTTGCAGGTCAAGCTCTTGTTTAGTAAGGTTGAGGTTTGAAGCATCAAGACTACAAGGGTGGTAGTCTATCAATGCAAATGCCTCTAGTGCAAGAGACCAGATCCTGTGACGGTATATGACCTTTTAAATTGTCCATCATATTCAGTTATTGGTGCATGTCTAAAAATTCTATATTGCAATGTCTCCAAGATCATAAGGGAATCATCAATGAGCCAAAAACTTATGCCAGGAAAAAAATCGAAAGTCAAGTCAGTTACCTCTTTCCCAAACTTCTAGCCGATCGTCATTCACAGAACTTGCCACTTCATCACTCGAGACCAATACATCAGCTGCAGGAATCTTTGCAAAATATGGAAGTGGATTCTGTAATGGACCAAGAAATTGTCATGGTGAGGTTGTCCTTGACAAGTCAACTCAAAATCTAAATAATGGTGTAAATCATTTTATGACAGAAAATTAAGAGGACATCCACCAATGCAGGGCATTTTTTAAACAGGTTTTAGTGACAACTTACATTGACTCATTGACAGGAACTGCCATATCCCACAATAAATGTTCTCACACACTCACCACTTAAGGTCATATTTTACTTCCGAAACAAGATTGATCCATTTTCAACCATGCTTTGACGTTGTTGGTATTGCTAATCGCTACATGATCTACCTTAAGCATGGACACCTCCCTGGTTCACAATCATCCTAGGACTCAACTAAGACTTAGATGTTGACGAATTTCCCAGCAGAAGCCCCTCCTGAAGGAACCTCCAATTCTAATAGCCACCCTTGCCTTTTTCAATCAGACGTGGATTGTGGTCCAAAATGACAGCATGCTCACCTTCCAACTTTCTCCTGCAACAAAGGACAAACTCCTTCAATGTGCTCTCAACCGAGGACTTCTTTGCAGAGAACTTTGTAGATGGCGAGCGATGAGGATAAGAAAGCATGTTTATTGCCAACCAATAGATAGTATGGTGATTCCATCGCACAACAGCCGCCTTCAAGCACCCCTATTCAGCAATTTGTATTGGAGTTCACATTCACTCACTCCACTCAACAGCCTCCCACTACCCCTATTGAATTATTACCCACAAGTTCTAGAGAGATTTGTCAATGCAACATTTCAGCAGCCCAACAGTTTAGGAAAAGCAATGAGAGATGGATTCTCAAAGACTTTGACATGAAGATATATGAAATGGTAGTAAGCACCCTCCACACAGGCCACACAAATGCACAGACATTCTTGTGAACTACTTGATAATGATTAAGTATCACGTGTGTTACCTGTATCCACACCATATCAGTGTCACACATGAGTAGTTCGTATCCCATTGACAAGAACTGATTGACCAAAATAACTTTCTCTCTCCCCATCTTGTGAAAGGTTGGACTACCCCATCCAACATCGATAGTGTTTACATTGCTTCCCATGTTAAAGACAGGAACACCCTCCCAAAACAAAGCTTCCAATATCTGTGTATCCATTGCACCTTTATCAACATCAACAACCAACAACCACCATCAGTTAAGATCTGTTTACAAATTTACATAACATGTACTACATGGCTTCAAAAGAGAAGCCTTCAAGAAGTGGAAACATCATCTAAGTTGGACAACCACATTCCCCATGAAAATAAAATTTGAACATGGAACCATGTGAATCCAGAATATCAAGAGATTATGCGTATCTACATGCTGGCAACTTACTGCACCCATCTATCTGCCATATAGAAGAAGCATAGCGATGTGTTTACTTTCTAAAAAAAAGAAAAACTTCAGTTTCCTTAAGGTAGTCAATAAAACAGTAAACAAAAAGTTGCATGGCTGAAAAACAAATGCTCTGAGGAGATTTATCACTCTTAAATGCACTGTGTTGCAGAAGCATTGATGATGATTAGGCATGCGTTAAATCGAGAGAGAGAAATGAAATGAAATGAAATGTTATATTAACGTCTTCAAAAGGCCAAAGTGACCTATGAGACCAAAGTTACAACCATGTGACATCTGATACACAGTCTGGAAAAGAAAAGAAAGAACTGAAGGTAAGTATCTAGCCCTACAATACATCAAAAGGGAGCATCCGGAAGCAGCAACTAGGGAGAGTGGGAAGCTAATGCTACTAGTCAAAATGGGGTACATGAGTACATGGATACATGAATACATGAATATGGGGGTCCAATAGGGTCCTAAGGACCACTACCAAAACAAGCTGTGTATATGCTTCTGAATTATGCAAAATACAAGATGTTACCACAGATTTACTGATTTCCCAAGTGCTTGAACCCTGTAAGGGCTGCATTTAGCTGTGCCCGGCTGTCTGTTAATGAGCTTGCACACCGGGCTGCTGAACCTTGCCTAGACAGATGCTTGTGGAGCCTTGGATATTGAAAACGCTGATTCTCTCCAGGTGCATGTTTTGGGACAATTCTTGCATGTGTGGATGCTTCTCCTTCAAGGTACTTGAGTTTTTCTTCAATCTCTGTAGATGCTCTAACAATTTCCCCAATCATCCTTTATATAGGGGGTAGGGCTGGTCAATTCGGCCTACAGCCTACAACTAGTGAAAAACGTGCATAAAAACTTTAATTGCTGCGTTTTTCCATGCTTGGCTGGTGGGCTAGACCACGCCTCCATATGGGTTCCATGTATGCCCACACGACTTGGCCATAACTAGTCCACACTGGCCCACAATCAGGTTCAGCCCGCTTGGTGCTTCAAACTCCTGCCCTTTGACCATATGGCTGCCCGGACATTGGGTATTCAGCCCAACACCTGTTTTGACTGTTCCAAACATAGACTTGACTATGTCCAGTGACAAGTTCCCACAGCTTTCAGATCCTCATGCAGACTCATGCAGGATTCGAAATCACCATCACTACATGCAACAAGAAGAAGATACACGAGTCATGACTGCCAAAAATGACCCTTGATGAAATTAGCATGGCATGATATATTTTATTTTTTTCCCCAGAAAGAAGACCCTTCATTAGTTAAAGATCAAACAGCCAAAGGCTACATGTACATGCTCGGAACCCTCAAAAGAGGTAAGGAAAAAAGCTAGGGGTGGTGTTTCATCCATGGCTAGCTGCTCTCATGAAGTCACTTCTAGGGGCCTCCTATAGAAGTGACTTCATGAGTTAGTTTGAGGGAGAGCTCCTCAGATTTGGACTTGAGGCCTTGAGACCACTCCGTGCTAACATCGGATGGGTGTGTACTAGTGGTATGGCATGTCAAGGACTTTGCACGTGGAGCCATATCTCTAATGCTACTATTCGGAATCCCCCCTCTGCTCGGGAGTGAGCCTGAATGGCTCAATGGTTGGGAAGTGAACTAGATGCCTGAGCCTTTGTGTTCTCCTTTTTGTTTAAACTTAATCGCAAGGTCTGTTAGCCTGGGGTCGAGCCATTCGGATCAGAGCCAGATCCAATCCCTAAGGAGAAGAGAAAAAAAAAATCGCGTGGATCTTCTGGGTTCTATTCTGTGGGCTGCTTTTTGTCTCTTAAGGCCCGGTGGTATAGGACACTTAGGGCGGAGGACAGAGCAGAGTCACAGGTGAACGGGGAAGATGTCATGGTTAGATGTCCGTGGATGATTCTCGGAATCATTGCATATCTATGGAAAAAGCAGGAGCTTTTGTCATGTTTGTGTGTACTGCTTATTGCTGGACAGTCCTTGTATCCACATGTTTAAGGGTGTAACCCTAGATCTTAGTCATTTTCTTGCTCAAGAGGTTTTGTGACTGGCTGTAGCAAACAGATAGCTGGTTGAGTTCTGTGGAAGGTTGTAACCTTGATTGTGCACAAGTGTTTATGCTTTTGGGACTCTTCTGCATGCTTTTCATATATATAGCTGCGAACAGCACTACCTTGCATGGACTGCTAACTGAGAGAAGAGGGAGGAAAACCCTAAGCGGGTTTACAGAAGGTACGGGGATGGCTGAGAACTGTAGCGTGCTTAGTCTGTGGTACAGCACTGTCTGCATGAGACACAAATACGGAGGCCTGAGACACATGCATGTACAGTCCAAGTCCACACGTGTGTGCTTACAAGGCGGACAGTAGGACTGAAACAGGCTGTAGACATGGGCGCACTATAGGGGACCGATGCCTCTCCCGATGCTACTTCTCCTCAAGCCAGAGGAGGTATCATCGTGAGAACTCTGCTCAAAAGGTAGCCTTGGAGAATCAGCTCTCCAACAACCTGAAGATTGCCGATACTGCTAACATCATGAATTCTGTTACGGAGTTCATAACCATTCAAAAGCAGTTGGTCTCTTTGGGGAGCAAAGCTACCGACGAGGACTTTGTCAATCGGTTCCTCGTCAAATTGCTCAAGAATTTCTTTGCTTTTTGTGATACTGTATCATTTCTTCCTTGTACTCTTGATGTACATACCATTGTTGGCATGCTTCAAGATAGGGCCATGAGAAAGAAGACTAGCCAAGGTACTTCCGAGACCCTTCTTCAGGCTAAGGGCAAAAGTAAATGGCAGTCCAAGGTTTCCACGAGCGAAAAAGGTGACCACAAATCTGCCAACAATCCCGCTCATAAGGAGCTTACTTGTCATTATTGTGGTCTCAAAGGTTACATTAAGCCTGATTGTCACAAGTAGAGAGAAGGTGGTTCTACTAAGAAACCCCCAATGAAACCTCTTTTTTTTTTCCCAGAAAAGATCCTTCAATTAGTTAAAGAAAAACATCTGCAAAGGGCTAAGCACAACCACGATAGGCTAGATACAACCTCAGCTCATATAAGGGCAGGAGACAAATGATCAAAGGGGAAGAGATGCTTCTCCTCCGACTGGCCGCTCTGTGAGAAGAAGGCTATCTCATACGGGGGGAGGGGGGGGGGGGGGGAGACAACCATATAGGTGGTCTGTAATGCCAACTGGGGTCACCGCCTCTATCTGTGAGAAAAGGGCCAAGCCGCCAAAGCCTTAAGGAGGCTTCCCGCCGCTTCCACATGCAGTCAGAACCTCCCTGCAGCTTCCCCCACTGACCACGGAAGGTGTGAATGATATCGTGCCATATGCTCCTGATGGTCTCAGTCGGCGGAGTGTGGGTACCCTCGATGGCCTCGCTGCATCTAACACGCCAGATGTGCCAAGCTGCAATGCTACTACAAATCTCCCATCGCTGGCATGATAAGCCGCTTGTGCGTGAATTAGAGTGAGGAAGTTGTGATTTTTTGTTCATCCATTTTTTGTTTTCCATTGCCTGCAGAGATGTCTTCTGATGCCATTGCTTTTGATGACTATGCTTTATAGTCTGTACTCCATGGTATGCATTGTCTGGCAGATGCATTTCAAGGGAGGATTCAACTTGCCCACATGCAGTTGGTGATGCCTCATGGTCACTTATGCTTGTTGACCCCTATGCTGGTCTATGCTAGACGCTTTCTCTTATGTGATGTCTACTGGAGGTGCCTTTTATGTTTTCCCTTGCAACGGGATTGTTTCTACAATGTTGACATTATCACTTTCTCACATGTGATGTTTACTGGGAGTGCCTTTTACACACTTGGCCAGTGTTGGCTTGCTCTCATGGTTTTGACATGTCACATGTATATTATTCACTGTGGGATTATGCATCTTTACATTTGCCATACATGCCACTGGTCATGGCATCGCTGAGAGTTTACCTATCCTCTCATAGCATTGGCTGATGCCCGCCTCGAGCCCCACTTTTTCTCCCCATTTTCAGCTTTTCCCATTGCTGATTTTTCCTCATCGGATCCTCCATTGATGAGTTTCACTTTTGCAGCTTACATTGCATGTCTCACAGGCATGACTTCTGGATCCTGTTGCCTTTACACATGCGTTATCTGCTACCTCTTCTTATGCTTATCACTGGTGCAGTTACAGAGCATTGATGTGGATTACAGGCAGTTCAGCTTGGCATTTGGTACTTGCCTTCAAGGGGGTATTATGAGATGCCTCTTGATTTGATGCAGTTGATGTCCACATAATCTTTGCCATGCATTTTAGGTGATGCGTTTATGTACTACTGTGCTCTAGCATTAGCACTATGACATTGGGGATTCTCCTTTTCCCCGTCATATAGTGCTTGCTTTTCCCATTGGCACTGCAGTTCACTCTTACTGTGGAGCATAGTGTAGGGCAGCATTCACAGCTTTATCACCCTGCTGCTACCCGTTCACACCATTCACTTGAGGAGGGTTTGTTGGTTATGTCCACTCCCAGCTAGTTCAGGTGTGAACCCAGCTTACTCACGGGCACTTTTTCCCTCAAACTGTGTTGGGCACTTTGCCCTAGGCCATTTAGTACTCACTTGTACTTTCATTTCATATCATTATTGAGTACATCTTTTCCAGCACTCTCACGTTTCTCTGTGCTTGAGGTTGTGTGTGTCTGTGTGTGCGCAGGCTAGCTTCCCTCCTACCCAACAAAACCACCAGGGGCGGACTCCTAGTTTGACGCCGAGGGCAAGCTCTGGCCAAATGACCCATTTGCCTGCAAATGAAACATTGGCCTGGAAGGCCGGAATACTCCATTCTCTATAAAATGGGGTCGCCCCCAAGACTGGAAATCGATATCGTGTGAGGCACAGTATCCAACGAGGCAACACATATGCAGAGAGATGGAATCCCGACTGCTCATGTGAAGGCTGAGGCAACAGTTTGGGGGGGGGGGGGGGGGGGGTTCCATCACTCTCCCAATGGCACCAGCTATCACCGGGAGAAGAGGATGGTATTCCTTCCTGAGGCCCGAAAAGCAAACAGTCACGGGAAAGCCTGACACTCCAGTGAGAAGGTCAGATGTCGTGTCGAAGCCGTGCTGCCACCGTGCAAACAAGGCCTGGGCTGTGCACAATGCAACGGGGCTCAGCTGCATGACAAGATCAGACGCCGTTGGCGAGTCGAACTCAACCTGGTAGTAGCCATGCCCCAAAGGATGAATGTCTGCGATCTTTGCAGGCGCACCTAGGAGGCTAGCCTGAAGAAGATCCCTAAGTTGGCCACGTGCGAGGCGGCTACCGACAATCTTGCAAACCAGGGTGGAGGCCTCTAGCGCTGCAACAATCGTGGGTGGCAAGGATCTAAAGGTCCACATTGGAGAAAGATAAGCAAGCAACGGCAGCCTCGGTCGAGGATGACGGAGCAGCTGCCATGAAGTCCTCCCGAGGGAAAGACCAAAAAAAGCCGAGACTTGCCGAATAAAACACCCCGAAGACTTGAAACAAACCTACAAGGAACGGGAGAAAAAGAGGGTGCCGAAAAAAGATAGAGAGAAAGAAGAGGGGCATGCTCAAGTGGGCAAACCCCGGCGCCGGGGGGGGGGGGGGGGGGGGGGAGCAGGCGGGCGAGAGCAAAAAAGAGGGGGGGGTGTAACTCGCGGCGGCGGGTGCCCCGGGGACTAGGCCCTTTGACACACTTATTGATACCATCAATGCATATTAGAACATTTAAACATGGCCACAGCCTTAACACATATCCATCATCACTTTGCATAAAACATAAAGCTGGACAAAACATCCACAAATGCTGAAAATGGAGCTTGCACATGTGACACCGCATAGAGGCCGGAATGGGCCAACCCCCCCCTTGGAGTATTTTATTACCCAAGGAGAATAATATCATGTACAAGCTTTGAGGGCCTTACTATCCACACGGGAGATGCCGGATTATCCATATACAAATGCCATAACACAGCCCAACACGAGGCAACCAAGCCAGAACATAGGCTGTAGAAATGCCGAGCCAATAATATAATCCATATACCTCCGCGTGGGTACTGATTCTTCCCCAAAAACCACGGGTCTTCATGCAATAGAGCTGGTACAGCAAGTACAATGCTCCATTCAGCTGGTACAACCGGTACAATGGCTAGTACAGTAGGTACACTGGCTGGTATAATCGGTACAGTGACTGGTACAACAGGTATAGCAAGTATAAATGCTGGTACACTAGGTACAATGATTGGTACAACAGTTACAATGGCTAGTAGGCTAGTATAGCAAGTACAAAAGCTGGTATAGCTGGTACAATGGCTGGTACAGTCGGTACAGTGGCTGGTACAGCGAGTACAAGGGCTGGTGCAGCCAGTACAATGGCTGGTACAACAAGTAGAGAAAGTACAAGGTTTGGTACAACAAGTACAATGGCTAGAAATCATAATAAAATGATTAAATACCTTTGCCTTAAGTATTTCTTCATGATGGAAGCCTCCAAAACAGCCCCCAACAGCCAGTATTCTTCATGGGCAACCTTCAAGAGAGAGAAAAAGAGAGTAGCTGTCACCAATTGGCCGACCATTTGGTCCATCTCCAGATTTTGAGTCTCGTTTACTTGAGGCCAGGCCAGTGTCTCATGTGAAGAGGCCAGTATTTTGCTGACATGGACGGGAGCCAGACTGGTGCCACCCGTGTGTTAGCAGGATGGTGTCCTATGGACGGGAGCCAGACTAGTGCCACCCGTGTATGACCTGGACTGTGTTCGACCCATGGGATTGTCACGCCATGGAAGAGCCAGTATTTGTGCCGTGTCTTGCCTATGGGACTGTCACTCCATAGGGAGGCTCGTGCCTGGAACTGTGTCTTACCTATGGGACTGTCACTCCATAGGAAGACCACGTTTTTATGTTTTACGTCGTGCCATTTTTGTGCCGACAGATATTTTGTACTTGTTCCATGAACGGGAGATATGTCCATGATACTATTTGCACATGCACTCATATTCTGCATGTTTGAAACTGTTTTCGCATGACTTGTATTTTTGTGTTTGCCTGCTTGACGTGTTACTTACTGAGCGGGGACACCTGCCAGTGAGTCGTGAAGTCTGCTCTGTCTTCTGACGAGTTTTGGTGCATGTGAACAGGTGGTAAGTATATTGCACATGTTGTTTTAATATTTCATATTTTAACCTTTGTTTTATAAGGTCATTTGTTCACACTCACTTAAAAGTGGGCACCCACTTACGGGCCAAGGTGGGGAGCCCCACTTAAGTGAGTGTGTGGGGGTGGGCATGGTCACCTACCCACACTCCCAAAGAGCTGGCCGCCCACATGCAAGCGTGGGGAGCCAGCCAGCACATTTTGTTTACTCCTCCTCCATCCTTAATAAAAAAAAGCTCCACGACCACCTTTGGAGGGACGATTGGTGCGCCTCCATCACCCTTGGTTGTGCTGCGCTTCATCTCTTGCTGACGCGGCTGAGCAAATTCAGGCGGCTGTTTACTCTGCACTTCAGGCGGCTGTTTACTCTGCACTTCATACTCTCCCAGGCGGCTGCACCTGTTTCTCAGCAGGCTACGTGATCCTCTGCAGGCGGCCAATACAGGCAGCAGCCAGTCGTCTTTTTCCCCTTGCAAGCAGGTGCTTCTCTCGCTACCCTCCGGCTGCGTGTACATCTCCAACAAGTGGTGCTTTGCATCCAAAGGCGGCTGCCACCACCTGAACTGCTGCGCATGCTCTTCTCCAGTTGGCCGCCACTCCTCAGGCTGAGCATACTCACCCAGACTGCAGCCAGGTGACTTAGCCAGGCGCCCCTTTCTTCCACACGAAGGCGGCTGCAAACCTTCAGGCTGCGATGCCTTGTTCTCTTGTAGGCAGGCGTGGGCCATCCTTGTGTTCCTACATCTAGGTGGCTGGCAGCTATACTCTGCAAACTGGCAGCTGTTTCTCCATTCCCAGTGGACTGTTCAATCTATCCAAAGGCAACTCCTCCTACGCTTCCTCCTCCACAAGAAGGTGGTTGTGTCCTGCACAACAGGTGGTTGCACTTCCTTTCCATAGGCAGTGTTTTCTTTCTTCAAGTGGCTACATCTTGGTATTCCACTCAAGTAGCTACACACACGAATACCTCGGGTATTGGTCTACAATCTGCAACCTTCAAGTAAGTGAATTTTCAGATTTAAATAAAGTATTTTGTGATAAATCTGCTAAGGGACTCTCTCCACGGCAACACCCGTTCGGTGCCGGGTAGTCCAAGCTATTGGAGAACCTCGGTCCAAAGGTGCTGAGATCGGGAGAGCAAGGCGTTAGTACGAGAGCGCCTGTTTGTGCGTGGTCTCGGAACACCAGTGAGGCGCGCTCCGCGGAGTCCAGTGAAAGCACAGGACCGTAGAGACTGAACCACGCTAGTGGTCGTTCTGCTTCGAACTTCTACTTCAAACGTGGACTTCGAGCCTATTTGTTTGGTACTGTATTCATATGTACATGGACATCATCTGGTTCTTGGAACCCATGGAGCATTGTATTTGTTAAATACTCCCAATAAATATATCATATATTGAGGGAGGGGGGGGGGGGGGGGGGGGGGTTGCCCGTTCCGACCCTAGTGCTGGTGTCCATCTTTCCATTTCATTTCATTTCAATTCAAGTTGTATTAAGTTGTCCATTTCAAATTGTGGTTTTAAAGTTGTGCTATTACGCGTGTGGGTGTCCAACGTAGTCTTCCCACTTGACGGGATCGGTTTCATTGGTATCAGAGCACGGTTGTTTCCCTCTTCCTAGTGGGGAAACGAACCTGTGTACTGGACACCCCGCTTTTAGCACACTTAAACACAATGGACAGCCAAGGTAACCCTTTGGAAGTGCCTAATTCGAGGGGTCCATCTAGTGCCTCTCGTGCCTCTGATGCTCTGCGAGGAAGGCACAAGCCCCTTGAAAGGGTTAATGATAGTGAATCAAAGGGTCAACTGTCTCCAGGAAAGACAGTTATGCTTGAACAAGAGCCTGATGGAATGAGGGCTGAAATGGAACATATGAGAAAACTTTTGCAGGCTCGAGAGCAAGAGTTAAAGTTTTTGCATGAAGATCCCCATGTGCAAAGTGCCATTGAAGCTAGGAAGGCTGATGCAATGGTAGATGTAACTTTTGAGTCCATGGCACGGGAAGTGGGCAAGAAGCCAAGGGAGTTGGCACTTGCCTACCTCCTCCGCAAAGGTGATATCAAAGAGGGGGACGATGGAGAGCTGAAATTCAGAAATCCACCTCGTCTGAAGCATGGAGATCCCGCATCTCAAAGGCTGAAATCTTTTATGCAAAAGGAAGAGGTGACAGTCACCTCTCGTCATGCATCTTCTCCACAAGGCACAAAGCCTGACAGATATATGTATGCCAGTGCTCATGGAGGGCATGAAAGTCACATGCATTCAAGACATGTATCTCTGGGTAAGGGTGACAGGTCTGCTGCTAGAAAAATTTTGCCTTCTGAGTTGTCTCATGGAGAGACACTGCCTTATGCAGGTAAGTCACATGCATCTAAGTTTCAAGTTCGTGGAGCACATGCTACCGTGCCTCATGAAACTTCTATGACGGCCCATGGAACCCATGCAGACAGGGCTGCCCCGTTGGATAAGGGGAAAAGAAAAAGAGAAGACCATGAGCCTCATGCCAGAAAGCTCAAGGAATTCAAAGCAGGTGACAAATCTGTTAAATTTGATGTCTTTCATGGAGAACATGATGCTTCTAAAGTGTTAGCATTTGTGGCACAGTTCGACATTGCTTTTAGCAATGAGGACTTTACTGAAAAGTCAAAAGTACGCCATGCTAGCATGTTTTTGAAAGGGACTGCTACTCATTGGTGGATCACCGCCGAAAAGGTCACCAAGGATCCCATTTGCACCTGGAAGGAATTTAAGGATAGATTCTATGCTCAGTTTTTGCCATCTAATGCGGAGTAAACTCTCACTCAAAAGTGGGACATGCTAGAGCAAAGAGATAATGAAAGCGTGCAACAGTATGTCAACAAGTTCTGGAAAGTGTTGCTGGAAGTAACTCCCTTTATGCAAATCACTGAGGATGAAAGAAAAAGGAAGTTTCGTTCTGGACTGCAAACCAGCATATCGTTCGGGCATTGAATTGCACCCGAAACATACTTTGCAACAGCTCACAGCTTCTACTCTTGCTACGGAGCAATTGGTGCTCAAGATTAAACAGGATCAAGGAGGTTCAAAGGGGAAAGACAAGGCTGTCCCAAATCTGCAAAAGGGTGGACAGCCACCTAAAAAGAACTTCCGGGAGACCTACAAGGGTGGTAAAGCTGAAAATAACACATCTAAAGATCAGGGCCCAAGGAAGAACAAATTCAGCTTAACCCCGGAACAAAGAGAGCAATATGCTAAGGATGGAAAATGCTTTTCTTGTGGTAGTAAAGACCACATGTTTCTACAATGCCCTGACCGCAAACCAAAGCACGAGAATAAGCACACCAAGGCTAATGTTCATGCAGTTCCTGATGTGCAAGAAAATACAAGTCATGATGCAAAAGAGCGAATGGTATGCAAGGCTTGGGGGCAAATCAAGGATCAGCCCGTCTTATTCATGTTTGATGACTGTGCAACCGATAACTTCATCTCTATGCAAATGGCTGCATTGGGTATTGAGGTTGAGAATATGGGACCTCAGATTGAAGCCGAAGCTACATTTATTGGTAAAGAGGTGCAGGTTACCCCATTGATAGGGAAGTTGCGCATCCATATCCAGGGCTACCTTGATAATGAACATTTCCTAGTTGCTCCACTAAATGGATGTGATGTATTGTTGGGCAAGCCATGGCACCATAGGCTTGAGCCCCGCAAAGACTACAAGTCCAATCTGATTTTTTTTATGCATAAAGGCCGCATGCATTTTATTGATGCTGGCAAAGAAGGGGATTCCATCCCACTTGTATCACACATCCAAATTAATAAAGCAATGAAAAAGAGTCTTTCTGCGTACTTGGTTTTTGTTCGTGATAGCCTTGTGCCAAATCATCAAAATGTGGATGCTATGTCTAATGATAGGCTGAATTTTCTTTATGCATTCAATGACTGTTTTGCTGATACTTTGCCAGGAGAATTACCTCCCCAAAACACAAAGAAGAAAATCACTTTCAAATGGACTTCAAAGGAACAGGATGCTTTCTTGCTCAAGCATGCTATCATATGTGGTCCAGTTTTGATTGTTCCTGACTTGCACGACTATTTCGGAAATATGTGGAGACAGATCCTGATGAGCCTGTCACAGAAGATCCGCCAGAGATTGAACAGCTTGAGGAGATCCTCCAGCCAGAACAGATTGTTTTTCACAAGGAGAGAAAGCTACCTGCAGGAAAGCTTTCAAGGAGATACCTTGTGAAGTTTAAAAATTATTTGCCTTTTGATGCCAAGTGGGTAAATGAGGACTATTTTGTTGATTACCCACAGTTGTTGCAGGCATATCTTGAGGCTTTTCACTTGAGGACAACTCTTTAGAAGCCCGGGGGGATGCACCAATTGGCCGACCATTTGGTCCATCTCCAGATTTTGAGTCTCGTTCACTTGAGGCCAGGCCGGTGTCTCATGTGAAGAGGCCAGTATTTTGCTGACATGGACGGGAGCCAGACTGGTGCCACCCATGTGTTAGCAGGATGGTGTCGTATGGACGGGTGCCAGATTGGTGCCACCCGTGTACGGACTGTGTTCGACCCATGGGATTGTCACGCCATGGAAGAGCCAGTATTTGTGCCGTGTCTTGCCTATGGGACTGTCACTCCATAGGGAGGCTCGTGCCTGGAACTGTGTCTTACCTATGGGACTGTCACTCCATAGGAAGACCAGATTTTTATGTTTTACGTCGTGCCATTTTTGTGCCGACAGATATTTTGTACTTGTTCCATGAACGGGAGATATGTCCATGATACTATTTGCACATGCACTCATATTTTGCATGTTTGAAACTGTTTTCGCATGACTTGTATTTTTGTGTTTGCTTGCTTGACGTGTTACTTACTGAGCGGGGACGCCTGCCAGTGAGTCGTGAAGTCTGCTCTGTCTTCTGACGAGTTTTGGTGCATGTGAACAGGTGGTAAGTATATTGCACATGTTGTTTTAATATTTCATATTTTAACCTTTGTTTTATAAGGTCATTTGTTCACTCACTTAAAAGTGGGCACCCACTTAGGAGCCAAGGTGGGGAGCCCCACTTAAGTGAGTGTGTGGGGGTGGGTGCATGGTCACCTACCCACACTCCCAAAGAGCTGGCCGCCCACATGCAAGCGTGGGGAGCCAGCCAGCACATTTTGTTTACTCCTCCTCCATCCTTAATAAAAAAAAGCTCCACGACCACCTTTGGAGGGACGATTGGTGCGCCTCCATCACCCTTGGTTGTGCTGCGCTTCATCTCTTGCTGACGGCTGAGCAAATTCAGGCGGCTGTTTACTCTGCACTTCTATACTCTCCCAGGCGGCTGCACCTGTTTCCCAGCAGGCGGCCAATACAGGCAACAGCCAGTCGTCTTTTTCCCCTTGCAAGCAGGTGCTTCTCTCTCTACCCTCGGGCTGCGTGTACATCTCCAACAAGTGGTGCTTTGCATCCAAAGGCGGCTGCCACCACCTGAACTGCTGCGCATGCTCTTCTCCGGTTGGCCGCCACTCCTTAGGCTGAGCATACTCACCCAAACTGCAGCCAGGTGACTCAGCCAGGCGCCCCTTTCTTCCACACGAAGGTGGCTGCATACCTTCAGGCTGCGATGCCTTTTCTCTTGTAGGCAGGCGTGGGCCATCCTTGTGTTCCTACATCTAGGCGGCTGGCGGCTATACTCTGCAAACAACTGGCAGCTGTTTCTCCATTTCCAGTGGACTGTTCAATCTATCCAAAGGCAACTCCTCCTACGCTTCCTCCTCCACAAGAAGGTGGTTGTGTTGCACAAAAGGTGGTTGCACTTCCTTTCCATAGGCGGTGTTTTCTTTCTTCAAGTGGCTACATCTTGGTATTCCACTCAAGTAGCTACACACACGAATACCTCAGGTATTGGTCTACAATCTGCAACCTTCAAGTAAGTAAATTTTCAGATTTAAATAAAGTATTTTGTGATAAATCTGCTAAGGGACTCTCTCCACGGCAACACCCATTCGGTGCCGGGTAGTCCAAGCTATTGGAGAACCTCGGTCCAAAGGTGCTGAGATCGGGAAAGCCAGGCATTAGTACAAGAGCGCCAGTTTGTGCGTGGTCTCGAAACACTAGTGAGGCGCTCTCCACGGAGTCCAGTGAAAGCACAGGACCGTAGAGACTGGACCACGCTAGTGGTCGTTCTACTTCGAACTTCTACTTCAAACGTCGACTTTGAGCCTATTTGTTTGGTACTGTATTCTTATGTACATGGACATCATCTGGTTCTTGGAACCCATGGAGCATTGTCTTTGTTAAATACTCCCAATAAATATATCATATATTGAGGGGGGGGTCGGCCCGTTCCGGCCCCAGTGCTGGTGTCCATCTTTCCATTTCATTTCATTTCAATTCAAGTTGTATTAAGTTGTCCATTTCAAATTGTGGTTTTAAAGTTGTGCTATTACGCGTGTGGGTGTCCAACGGAGTCTTCCCACTTGACGGGATCGGTTTCAGTAGCCATCATTAGGGCAGCCTGTAACGTTGGTAAAGGCTAGTGTGCAACAAGAGAGCCTCAATTAATGAAGAGAGAGGGCTCCAATTTATAGATTTGGGCCTCCCATGAGCTAAAATGCCAAGAGAAGGCTACAATGACAAGTGTTTGCCTTGAGATGATTTCAAGGAAACATTGTTTATGGCTCCCTTTATTGGGATGGATTATATCTATGGAGATTTCTTTCTTTGACGAGATTTATATAGATATTGGGCTTCACAAGCAATTTCTATGGACAAATCTGTCCAAGTTTATAGAGAAGAAATCTTTGGATATCTCATGGATATGAGGCTTTTATGGATAAAGTCCACCTCTACTCCAAGGTGTGTGGTTAGCACGGAGTATGTGGTAAGAGTTACGGTATACAGGTCTATGGATTCCTAGACTTCTTTTCTAGGGATTTGGATCTATCCTCAGGTTTATGAATTATTCTTTTTGGCTCCCTTTATTTGGGATGCATTGGACTTATGAAACTCATGGTTCACATACCCTGTGTAGTGTTCTCTTGAAGATTGTTTCTACCATGTGTGGGTGGAAGGGAACATGGACACTTCAGAGGGTGGTGTCAAGCACAACATACCGTGTGTAGTGTTCTCTTGTCCTACGTGCTCTCTTGAAGATTGTTTCTACCATATCTGGGTGGAACAATAGAGAGCAGATGGAAGGGAACATGGGCACTTGAGAGGGTAGTGTAAGTTGGTGGCCGAAATGCCTACAAACTATTGGTGGCCAAAATGCCTATAAACTATGTGTATCAGAACGCTTATGAAATACCAGGCTATCTATGTCTGTGAGTGATTGTTTTATCTTATCTTGTTACTTGAGCCCACCTCTCATCCAAGGTGTGTGGTCAGAGTACCAACACGGAGTGCAAGTGGTAAAGTGGACATGACGCTCGGTTGGCACGGGACTTATGTCTATGCCAAGGGTCATGTGGACCGATGTCTTGTTGGCAGGAGACTTATTTTGTCTCGCCCATTTACTTGGAACATGGATTATGATATCTGGACTTATGGGACTGATTTGTCTCGCCCATTTACTTGAGACATGGATTATGATATTGTCACATGCACTCTGCACTCAGTGCATAGTGACAAACTGGCTCATCATCAGCAGTGCAACAGTTGTACAGTATTAGAACCCAGTACGATGATATTTGTCGTACGTCGTGACCCCATTGTACATCCTCAGTCGAGGATAAGTCAGGCACGAGCTACGTAGGTCATTCCTCAGCCTTAGCGGGTCGGTCAGTCAGTCAAGTCCTTTAACCCACTTGGAGAGAATCATTCATGCATATAGAGTCAATAGAAGCCTTAGGGTTTGCATCAGAAAGTACTCTGCATCTTGCATAATATGCATTCATATGCCTTAGGGAATTTACTAGGATTTATCTAGTATTTTTTCCATATTTTTTGGTATTTATTTAGCATTTATTGTCATTTATAAATATAAACTTTATTAAATAAATGACCAGCCAACTTGACTAGCCTCTAGTTAGTATAAATAGGCTTGCATAGGGCTTAGTTTCCCATTCAGTCCTCAGTGAGCTAGGCACCTTCATCCTCAGCCTTAGAAGCATCCCCGCCTTCAGCCCTAGACTAATCCAGCCCTATTGGAGCTTCTACGTTTGCTTCTCCAACCAGGAGGTCTTGCGTTTTGCTTCCAATCAGCATCTACAGCAGTCCAAGCATACTACAGTCCTTGCAGAGCTAGGCACAGCCATTCAGGACATAGGCGCCTCTATTCAGCACCTTTTCAGGCCCCAATTCAGCAGGCATCTCTACGTTTCCTACATAGTACACAGCCGCCTGCAGTTCAGTCCTCTACAGCCCTGCGTTTGCAGTTCTACAGCAGCACAGCCCTGCGTTTAGAGTTCCACAGCAGTCCTACCTTGCGTTTTCAGTCCTACAGCAGTTCCTCCACCTATATGCATCATCCATACATGCTACAGCTCTCTGGTGAAGGTAACACAGCATTCATAAGCATTTACAGCATTCTAACATAGCTTAGAACAGTCCACCGCCTTCTTTTCTCAGCCTCAGGTGTGCAGCCCTTCCTCATGCCCTTGGGAAGAGTGCATAGGCTCGAGATCAGTTCATTGAGGTGTTTCTACAGCCGTGTACAGTTCAGCCAGGCTTCCGATCCTCCGAGATCTTGCGTTTGGCTTATCTACAAACCACAGTCATTCTCTCTAAAGTAATAAAGTAAATACTACCTCGTTATCGGGATAGGGGGCCCTTCAGTGGGTAATTCGGGACCCAATCTGGTGTACAGTTCTCATATATCTTTCTCTCATCTCTTTAAAGTTTGAAGTATTGAAGTGGATTGCTAAACTCACGAAACTCAAGATACAGAAGACGGTGTGAGCATTTGTGTGACAGGATCTTCCAATACAAAGACTTCCGTTGCATATCACAGATATTTGGACTTATGGGACTGATTTGTCTCGCCCATTTACTTGGGACATGATTATGATATCTGGACTTATGGGACTGTTTTATCTCGCCCATTTGTTTGGGACATGGATTTATTTATTTTTTAAACCATATTAGAGTCACTATCTCCCCATACAGAGGCCAAGAGGTTCATTGTTTATCTCACCATGCATGTGGATTTATGTTGGGATTGTGAGAGGACAATTCAATGAACATTCCACCATACACGTGTATGCGTGTTGCGATTGTGGAGTGAGTGTTTCATTGTTTCCACACCATGCTTGTTGATAAGAGTTGGGATTGTATGGGAGAACATGGGAACTGTTGGGATTGGGAGAAAGGATTGCCAGAACTATGGAGAACCAGCTTTTCAGTCACCATGGTTTTTACTCTTGAATGGCACCAGTTTGTGTGTATAGCACATGTTTCTGTGCAAGGCACTAGTTTCTTGTGCATGGCACTTATTTAAGTGTCTTAGCACCTGGTTGGTGATTTTCATTGGCATATGATCATCTCATTGATATTGGTGATTGAGACACAACTGGCTCTTGTGCCTGTGTCTAGCATATCTTCCATGGAATTCTCGCCCATTTATTTTGGGACATGATTTTGATATTGGTATTATGGAGACTTATTTAGTCTCACCCAATTCTTTGGGACATGGATTCTTCAGTTATATTACATTTTTGAGACTGTCTCGTCTCGCCCACTTGATGAGATATGATTATATCTTGAATATATGCTATTGTGTGCCTCTCCACTCAACACCTTTCTCCTTGCATGGCTATACAAGGGTTAGTGAACATCAAAAACACTTCATAGTAAACAGCAAAAGCACCAACTTTGCAAACTCAAAGTATACTTAGCTTTTCTTTGCCAGGTTGGTCATGAAGCCAAAAGAAATATCTCCTCACCATATCCTTAAGATATCCCGAGATATATTTCCATATAGCTTGCTTGTAAGCTTGATAATATAATCCACAATATCCATATGGAAAGAGTGCTAAACGTGTGTACATAAAGCCAACACAACACTTCCAAGATAAAATTTTGTGAATTCATAAATCCTTAGACCAAGCTGTCTATTGCTCATGCTCTTGCTTCATAAGCTTTGAAGTGGCTGGCCATGCTTAATAGCAATGATGGTAAGTGTGGCCCCCACTTGAGATCTTTTCTCTTCCTCAATGATAGAAGGAAGCCTCCGCTTCCAAGGAAGCCTATGCGCTGATACCAATGTAACTCGCGGATGCCCGGGGGACTAGGACCTTTGACACACTTGTTGATACCATCAATGCATATTAAAACATTTAAACATGGCCACAGCCTTAACACATATCCATCATCACTTTGCATAAAACATAAAGCTGGACATGTTGGGGTAAAGGCACTATGCCCACCCTTGTAGTGTGTACAAGCCCATACGTTATAGTACATAGTACACTTAGTACTTTTAATGTACTAAGTGCACTATGTGTACTAGTGCAAATATACATGTGTGATAGGGGAGTCACACACTCATTCCAATGAGTTGACTTATCCCCACATATGTCTCTCTCTCTCTCCCCTTCTTCTCTGTGTATGTCTCCCACATGAAAACCTAACTCTTAATTCTTCTCCCATCAACTGGTATCAGAGCCACGGTTGTGTCCGTGTGTGTGCGGGTGTGCGGAGTCGTCTTCATCGCGAAGAAGAAGCTCGGCTATGGAGCCTTGAGCTTGGCACGAGCAGAGGAGCTTTCTGGTGCTCAGTAAGGAGCACATGCGCTAGAAACCAGCTTAAGGGCAACGCTGTTGATAGGCGCTACAGGTGCTCGCGGGCTTCCCTCTTGGCTGCCAATTGCAACGCTACACAAGAGGTCACGCTGAGCAGAAGTGCAGAAGCAGGAGCGACTGCAGTGGGGTTCACCTTTGTGCGAATTCTGGTCGCCTGTGCGCCTACAAGCGAGCCGTCGAAGCCAGGCTGGGCGAGCACGTGCAAAGGTCAGGTGGAGCGCGTTGTGAAGCTCCCTTCAGTAGGAGTCGGGCGCCGTGCTGGAGTTTCGCGCACAGCTGGAGTAGTCGGCACCGTGCGTCGCCGACCTCGATAGCGAAACTCGTCACCCGAATCACTAGCGGTTGGCGCTCAGCCCATCGCGCGTAGCGCTGGCCAAGGTGTAACAAAGGGCCGCCGTCTACTGTGTTGCACACAACGAAAAGAGCTACGCACCAACAATCCCCGACACTGCCAGCCTGCGGTTTCATCCACGCCTGCATCCAGCCCAAGGCTAACACGTCCTGCTGTTGTAACGTGACGCTGCAACGTGGGCAGTTGAAGCCCTTGCTTACCTCAGCTTTGCAGTTTTCTGACAGCAGCTCTCCATCTCTGAGAAAATCGCTGAGGGAGTTCTTCCCTGCTGACTTCTTACTCCAACACCCCCTTTCCTGCAGCAATAATTTTCTGCAACAAAAAATCAAAAATTACGAGGTATTTGCTTCATTTTTTTTTGGGGGATTTGCAATTGAGCAGGTACAATCATCAATTGAGCAGGTACAGGTGCCAAATTGCTCAATTTTTTGAGCAAAATTGGCAAAATTGGGTGACATTGGTCACATTCAGGATCAATTTGCAAGAATTGGATGTCAAAATTTGGGGCTTTTGATGTAATTGTGCAATTAAGCATTCATACATGCTGTATGATGTGAGCAATCTCACATTCAAGCCAAAATTGCAGGAAATTGATGTGCAAATCAAAGGGCTTTTGTGCCGATTGGGTTGATTTGCATGCAGGCACTCGCATTTGATGCTTTGGGCAATGTGTTGATGCCTGTCAAGCACTCAATGTGCCTGTAAATCAAGGGGCTTTTATGTATTGGATGTATATGTGACCAGGGGGAAGCTTTGTGAAGACTCTGGATGCCTTCATGTACGTTAATGTACCATGTATGATCAGAAATTGATCTTGAATCAAGGGGCTTTTCAAGATTTTATGCTTGTTGAGCTTGGCAAAGCAGCAGGCAAGACTTTTATGCCTTGAATCCTCAGAAATCAGCTTGCAGTCAAGGGGCTTTTGCCCAATTTCTGTTCGGGACTGTTGTATGCAGTGGTCGGGACTGTAAAAGTCTGATTTTCACTCATTTGGACAGCCAGGAGAGCATTTATTGCTACTGTACCTGCTGGTACAGATTTGGTACAGCTTTGTACAAGTTTTGGCATGGCTGCACATTGATTGAGTGAGGAAAAGGCTCATTTTCAGCTGCTGCACTTGCCGGTACAGGTTTGGTACAATCATTGGTGAGCACTTAGTACTGCTGTACAGTACTTTGGAAGGGCAACAGAGCACATTTAAGGTGCTGTCCTAAATCTGCAGCAACCAGATTTTGGTGATTTCATCACATACAATGGGAGTAGAGTTGCATTTGTGCTTCCGCAGTGGGAGATAAACTTTGGGAGAACAACTGTGAGCACTTTGTGTGCTTTTTGGTGCAGTGTTTGCACATTTTGCAGGGAGTCAGGCATTGACAGGTTGCATATTGCTATGGCAACCACAGGTGAGAGCTCTATATTGCTTCACATCAAGAAGCTTGAAGGCTCACATAATTATGATATTTGGCAAACCCAGTGCTATAATGTGTTGCTCCAGAAGAAGCAGCACAAGCCTATCAAAGAAAGGGGTGTAATGCCCACTTCTCTTACTGCTGAAGAGTGGGAAGATATGGATGAGCTGGCAAGATCTACTATCATGTTGTCTGTGTCAGACTCTTTACTTTTCAGCATTCGTGAAGAGAAGACAGCTTGGGGAATGTGGCAAAGATTGCAGGACTTGTATGCCCAGCAAAGTGCCTCAAGCAAAATGTATTGGTTGAAGAAACTCATAGGTCTTCAAATGAAGGAAGGGGCGTCTATGGCAGCCCATCTAAATGAGTTTAACGGTATTGTCAGCCAAGTTATAAATCAAAAGTTGGCAATGAACGATGAGTTCAAAGCCACCTTTCTCTTATGCACTTTGCCAGAGAGTTGGGACACATTCAGGACAGCCACTAGCAATTCAAATGCTATGCTGTCATATGCAGATGTGGAGGGTGCTCTTCTTCAAGAAGAGATGAACAGGAAGAACAATTCCGTTGGAAAGTCCAATGCAATGAATGCACGTGGGAGATCCCAGCAAAGGGGTAAAAGCCAAGAACGGGAAAGGAGCAAGTCCCGCTCCAAAAAGGACTTGGAATGCCATTATTGTGGCAAGAAGGGACATATCAAAAAGCAATGCTACAAATGGAAAAATGATCAAAAGGAAAAGGGAAAAGGCAAAGACAAAGACAAAGATGAAGCCAAAGATGTAAAGCCAAAGGGCAAAAGTGGAGTCAAGATTGAAGAAGTCAATGTGTCACATGCAGGTGACAGTGAGGATGAGGTCCTATTCACGTCTTCACTTGATGCCCATTCACTTCTTGCAGGAGATGGTCATGGTATGCACTCATGGATCATTGATTCAGGTGCCTCCTTTCATGTCACAGGTTGCAGAGACTTGTTTGTCAGGTATACTGCTGGCAATGAAGGAGTAGTTTATTTGGGTGACAACCATGCATGCAACATTCTTGGCAGAGGTGATGTGAGGCTTGTGTTTTCAGATGGCTCACAGCTTATGCTCCATGATGTCAGGCATGTGCCTGAGATCAAGAAGAACCTGCTTTCTACTGGACAGCTTGATGATGCTGATTATGTTACCACATTTGGTCGTGGAAAGTGGAAGATTAGTAAGGGCTCACTGGTTGTTGCCAGAGGCTCTAAGGTGGACACTCTTTACTTCATGCATGCAGGTGTTTGTCACCATGCTAATGTAAATGCAACCGAGCTGCCGGAAATCTCTATGTGGCATAGCCGGTTGGGACACATGAGTGTCAAAGGAATGGAGCAATTGTCTCGTTTTGGTTACTTGCCTTCTCTAAAGTTCTCAAGTTTTCAGTTTTGTGAGCATTGTATATATGGCAGGCAACTCCAGTGCCCCCACAAGAAAGCTCTTGGACAGAAAGATGCTCAGTTAGAGCTTGTGCATACAGATGTATGTGAGATGCCTCAGCTTTCTTTGGGAGGGGCAAAACATTTTGTGTCTTTTATTGACGATGCCACACGCAAGGTGTAGATTTATCCTCTTCGTTTGAAGAGTTATACATTCTCAGTGTTTCAGAAGTTTGTTGCTCATGTTGAGAATCAAACTGGCAAAACATTGAAGGCTTTGCGTTCCGACAATGGTGGAGAGTATATGTCCAAACAGTTTCAGGACTTTTGTGATGCTAAAGGATTCAAGAGGGAGCTCTCTACTCCTTATGATCCTCCACAAAACGGGACAGCAGAGAGGATGAACAGGACCATTCAGGAGAAGGTCCGTTCTATGTTGTCACATGCTGCGTTACCTCATGGTTTTTGGGCTGAAGCTGTTATGACAGCCGTTCATCTAATAAACAGGTCACCTAACACGAGGCTTGGTGGGAAAGTGCCAGAGGAAGTATGGACAGGGAAGCCTCCGTCCTACAAGCACTTGAGAGTGTTTGGTTGCGTTGCGTACGTGCACATACGCAGGGAAATGCGCACCAAACTTGATCCTAAGTCTCACAAATGCATATTCCTAGGATATGGTGACAGAGGTGAAATGGGGTATAGACTTTGGGATCCAGTGAATAGAAAGATTATACGCAGCAATGATGTCATTTTTGATGAAACATGCATGTATAAGGAGCCTGCAAGGCAACAAGAGCCTGGCAGAGTCATCTTTGATGATGATGGACATCATGGACAACAACCAAGGGCTGTAAATCAGCCATTACAATAGCAAAACCAGCCCTTAAATGGTGCTGAAAATGGTCCAAATGGACAGCCAGAGATGGCAGAAGATATCCCTATGGATATACCACAGTTAGAGGAGATATCGGGCATGATATTTCAGCCTTATGGCATGGAACAGGAGCCACCAATAGGTGATATGCCGGCTGGACAGCAACCTGCAAATGATGGTCATTGGGTACGGAGGTCCACAAGACCCTCCAGAGCCCCTGACAGGTTTGTTCCAGGGGTTGACTACTTGATGCTCACTGACTGTGGGGAGCCCTCATGTAATAAGGAGGCTTTACAGAGGGCAGACAAGGCTCTTTGGGAGCGTGCTATGAAGTCAGAGATGGATTCTCTGCACAAAAATGGAACATGGAAGTTGCATTTGCCTGCAGGCAAAAAGGTTTTGCCACGCAAGTGGGTTTACAGGCTCAAAGTTGCACCTGATGCAAAGCCAAGATACAAAGCCAGGTTAGTGGCTAAGGGCTTCAAGCAGGAATATGGTGTGGACTTTGATGAGATCTTCTCTCCAGTGGTCAAAATGACCACACTTAGAGCTGTGTTGGCTTTGGTTGCTCATGATGATCTGGATTTGATTCAGATGGATGTGAAGACTGCTTTTCTTCACGGTGATCTCCATGAGGAGATATATATGCAACAGCCAGAGGGTTATGCAGTGAATGGAAAGGAGAAGCTTGTATGCAAGCTGAAAAAGAGTCTTTATGGGCTCAAACAGGCACCAAGGGAATGGTATCATAAATTTGATACATTCATGAAATCCCAGGATTTCAGGAGAAGTGACATAGATCACTGCTTATACACCAAGAAAGCTTTGGATGGCAGTCTATTGATCCTCATCTTGTATGTTGATGATATGTTGATTGCCGGGAAATCTCGTAAGGAGATGGATGCCTTGAAGAAGAGGCTGCATCAAACCTTTGATATGAAGGATTTGGTGATGCAAATCACATTTTGGGTATGCAGATACTTCGGGACAGAAATCAGCATGTGTTGTATTTGTCTCAGAAGGAATACATTGGCAAAGTTTTGCAGAGGTTCAATATGGACAGGGGGAAGAAGGCTAGTACTCCTTTGCCTCCATATGTGAAACTCAGTGCTATGGACAGTCCACAGTCGGATAGTGACAGGGCTGATATGGCCAAGATTCCGTATGCTTCAGCTTGTGGCAGTCTCATGTATGCCATGGTTGTTACTAGGCCGGACATTGCATTTGCAGTGGGAGTAGTTTCTAGATACATGGCTAAACTTGGCAAGAAGCATTGGGAAGCAGTGAAAGGTGTCATGAGATACCGGAAGGGCACACAGGATATGTGCATTTGCTTTGGCAAACAGGATGCATTAGTGCATGGTTACACGGATTCGGATTATGCCGGTCATCCAAATAACCGGAAGTCTACTACCGGTTATGTGTTTACATTCACAGGAGGTGCTATGTCATGGATATCCAGGATGCAGAAGTGCACTGCCTTATCTACTACAGAGGCCGAGTATATTGCAGCCACAGAGGCTTGCAAGGAGGCATTATGGCTATCTCGGTTAGTGGTTGATTTGGGTTATACAGGGGATATTCCATTGTTGCATTGTGACAGTCAGAGTGCCATGCAGTTGGCAAAGAACCCTGTCTTTCATGCAAAGACGAAGCATGTAGATGTGAAGTATCACTTCATCAGAGAGGTGATAGAGAACAAGCAAATTCGGCTTGTTAAGATTCATACGGATGACAACCCGGCTGATCTGTTGACAAAGAGTTTGCCTCCGGAGCGGTTTGCTCATTGCAGACACTTGATGGGCATTGGATGAGGCCAGTTTCAGCCTTGATATGGCCTTGTATATTATCATGTACATGCTGATTTTTTCTTTTCCTTCATTTAAGGGCACTTTGCCTTTAAGTGGGAGGTTGTTGGGGTAAAGGCACTATGCCCACCCTTGTAGTGTGTACAAGCCCATAAGTTATAGTACATAGTACACTTAGTACTTTTAATGTACGAAGTGCACTATGTGTACTAGTGCAAATATACATGTGTGATAGGGGAGTCACACACTCATTCCAATGAGTTGACTTATCCCCACATATGTCTCTCTCTCTCTCTCCTTCTTCTGTATGTTTGTCTCTCACATGAAACCCTAATCCTAATTCCCTTCTCCCATTCAGGACAAAACATCCACAAATGCTGAAAATGGAGCTTGCACATGTGACACCACATAGAGGCCGGAATGGGCCGACCCCCCCCTTGGAGAATTTTATTACCCAAGGAGAATAATATCATGTACAAGCTTTGAGGGCCTTCCTCTCCTCCCTGTGGCTGTGGTATGGGCGGCTGCTAAGGGATATGGTAGAGGCTCTTTGCATGTGTGCGCCATGTGTGTGGATCCTCAATCGGGGTACGAGGGCAAGGCTCTCGTCCTACGCCATGCAATGGCTGCATCTCTGCTCATGAGTAGGTCATATATATCCCAGTACTGTGCCTCCTCATATGCACGCCTCTTACGGCGTGTGAGGGTCCTCATCTGTCGGCTCACCTGTCTCTGTGTAATGGTCCCCAGTGCTCTCTGGGCATGGAGGTGTCTATATAGCTCTCTCCACTCATCATCATACCACCGATTTTGGGACATGCTCCCAGATCTATCTGTGTGTGCAATGTGTGTATGATGGGGGAAGCTGCGGGTGGCGGCCGTATGTAGTAGAGATGACAGCTGGGTGGTGAGTGTGTCTAGAGGTGACAAGGGATCCATATGGAATAGCCCGTCATATACATGATGCTCATATATGTCTGCCAAGTCATAGGTGAAGTAGAAAGTTGTATGCGATGCCTGTGTGGGCTGTGTGGGTGCCAGTGTGGAGCTCGCCAGTGACAGTAAGAGGTACGTGTGATCTGCACCAATAGGACAGGGGGGGGATGCTGAAAGATGTAACTGCCTGTGTGGTCTCCATGGACCCCATGATGTAGTCCACTGTGCTACCCCCCCTGATCGTGGAAAGCATGTCAGTGCTCCTGAATCCTACCACTGTCTCATCCCGTTATAAATAACAAGATGGTGTCGCGCTCCCAGCTCAAGTAAGTGATGACCATATCTGGCGTTATCCGGCCCCATGTCCTCTGACACCCTGCAAGCTCCCGTGTCCTCCACCTCTAGTGTGTGCATCACCTCGGGGTGCTCGAAATCATAAATGTCGCAGTCGGCTCTGTGTCCGTGCATTGAAGGCCCCCATAAGGAGTACTTCCCCCAAGTTGGAGTAGTGTATGATCTCATCTGAAAGGGCTGCATATGGTGACTCTCCCAATGGCCTTGTGTCCTCCTCCCCTCTACTCTCCTCCTCTGCTGTTATGGCATATCTCGATCCTCTAGGAGAGAAGTAGCATAGGGCAATGTATAACACCCTCTCTACTGAGAGCTACAGTCTAATCCACATGTATCTAGCCTTCTTGTCACGTGCTACCACCTGTAGGCGCTCCTGTAGCTCTAGCTTGAAGAGTACCGCTATACCTCCAAATCCTCTCGATGTGCTCTGCCGTGTGGTCCCCCTGTATGTAAACTCCCACTGATAGCCCTCTACTTTGGGTAGCCCCCTCTCTCGGCTCTAGTGCGTCTCTATAAGTAGTATGATGTCCCGTCCCTCCATGACCTCCTCCATCCTCCCAAGATGTGTCCAAAGTGCTCCATTGCAGTTCCAAACTGCTATGTGTATCTGTGAATCTGGATCCTCCATAGCCGATGTCCCATAGGCCGCCTGGCGCTAATCGGTGGCCTTGCCATCGATCATGACACGGCCATCGCGATAGAATGCTCTCTTGCCCTCTTTCCGGGCCTGTAGGACTCTCGGCATGCATGTTTTCCTGTGTTCTATCTGCATCCTTGTAAGGTCGTCATCCAAATAGATGGGATCTCCCTATAATCCTCGTAGAATCACCCTCTTCCTCATGAAGGTGACCCTCTCCGTCTCTCCTGCAAACTGTAGGATGCGGGCTCGCTTGCGTGTTGAGTCTTTCCCGGCTCTCCATGCTTTGGTGAAGGGGAGAGGGTCCTCTTCCCTGTAGCCGAGCTTCATGCATAGAAGCTGTCCATCTTTCTCGGGAGTGGAGTCGGATGTCTCGGCTATACCTGTGACTCCAATGTTGAGGCGGTGGGCATGCCTCATCTTCTCCTCCTCAATGGTGGTGTGAATGATTTGGTGTTCTTCCCTTTGAGTCTCCTCCCTCGCTTCTTTACGGATGTTCTTCTTCACCACTTCAACCCATCCTGACTGCTTGGCTTCGAGTTTTCCCTCCATGTCCTTTGTGATCTCCTTGGAGATCTCTTCTTTGATGGCCGTGAGAGTGTTGTCATTGATCTCCCCTTCTTCCTTCTTGGTGTTCTTGACGGCTACCAGTTCCACTTTCAATGCACTCACCTCCTCCTTGAGTGCCGTGTTCCCTTGTTCAAGGCCCGTGACCCATGCTTCGAGGGCCATGATGTGCCGGTGTAATTTGTTCTCCACCTCATTGAGGTTGGAATTGGATGTCTTCTTAATCTCCTTGATAAGTGCCTTCATTGCCGTCTCGAGGGCCTCAAGCTTCTCTTGGAGACTCGGAGCCATTCCTCCAGATTACTCTGCAGCGCTTCCCACAGGCAGGAAGTAGCGAGGGAGAGAGAGAGAGAGAGAGAGAGAGAGAGAAAGAAAGAAAGAAAGAAAGATTTTATTAACGTCTTCCAAAAGACCGAACTCGGCCTATGAGACAAATCGGAGTACATGTATGGGGTATCCTCTGTCATCCCAACAAAATGAAAAAGTACTGAATAAAAAAGCTGAATCTGGGTGTGCAGGGGATGGAGCTCTATTACTAGGAGAATGCAAAGCTATATGCATGGAGTATACAATCATGATATGAGAGAGAGAGAGAGAGAGAGAGAGAAAGAAAGAAAGATTTTATTAACGTCTTCCAAAAGACTGAACTCGGCCTATGAGACAAATCGGAGTACCTGTATGGGGTATCCTCTGTCATCCCAACAAAATGAGAAAGTACTGAACTAAAAAGCTGAATCTGGGTGTGCAATAAGTACAATGAGTGGTGAAGGGGGTGGAGCTCTACTACTAGGAGAATGCAAAGCTATATACATGGAGTATACAATCATGATATGCAACCTAGCTAGCTCCATCCTGTACCATACTGGGGGTATAAAATGGTATACATCAATGAAGGGGGTGTCCACAGCTCCCTGAAGAACATGCCTAGGTGTGCTCTGAAGCGAGCCAGTCGCTCCGCACCCTCTGTGTGAAACTGAGCTCTAATCTCTGTCATCTCTCTCTGGTATAGACGTGGTGTCCGAAAGCCAGGTGTCCTCTGTCTCCTGCGGGCTCCAAGTATCTCTGCTCTCTGGAGAGTAATTCCCTGCCGTGTAGGGGCTGGGAGGGGGGTGGATCTCTGAAAAAATGTAGTAATCTGTGTCTGTCGTCCCCCCTCTGGAGCTGTCTAAGCCTGTAATGATGTCTCTCTGTGGCGTTGTATGTCTAGCATGAATCTCCCCAGTATGCGCTGGTCTGCTGCCTCAAAGATCTAGCGTAGGGAATGTGGCTCTCTGAATAAAATGGAATATCTCTCTCTGATGGCTGTATATGCTCTGCATCTGCATACATAATGCTCCTCACTCTCCACCTCCTCTCTGCACAATCTGCATACCCTCTCCTCTCGGGGGATCTGCTCTGCCAGTCTCAATCTCCAATCGGTGTGATGAAACTCTAAGCTGACCAATAGCCACTCGGGAGCCGTGTGGTAAAAAGCCCTCCATGTATCTAGGCCTCTCTATAAATCCATCATCAGTGATACTCATGAAGTGATCTCTGTAGTATAGCATCTTCGGTGGAAGAGGCTGTGTAGGCGATATCCATGTCTCTCGTGTATAGAGCTGCCGTAGATCCTGTCTCAATACTCTGTTCCTCTCACTATGAGAGAGACGGATATGTGGTGCATCCCTATCATACTGGAATGGTGGTAGATGATCCATGTCTAGACCATGCTGTAAGAGCCAATGTGTGACCTATGCATACCATGATCCTCTGTCTCTTGCCTCAGCCAGCTGTCTAGATGCCTCAAAAGCTCTGTATGACAATCTATCCTGTGGAATCTCTCTGAATCTGTCTAGCAGGCATATAGTCTGAAATATGGCCTCTACCATCATAGGAGGCGCAGCAAACTCTGCCCGGATATTGTCACGAGGTACTGACGGTTTGCTACGTATCATGCGTGCCATCATGAGGGCCTGTGGTCTCTCTATCTGTGTCCACCAATGGGTAGCAGGGCCTAGCACCCATACCGCTGCTCCATACATCAATGCCGGTGTGACTAATGTGTCAAATAGCCAACCCTTCGTTCGGGGCTCCTGAAAATGCGCCTGGTGGTACTGTCTCTCTAGCATAGCCAATGCTGCATATCCCCGTGTCAATCTAGCTCTGGCTGCTGAACCCATGGTGAAGCGTGTGGCTGCTGCAGAGAAGGTAACCCCTAGGTACACGTATGATGTCACCACCTCCACCTAGCGTCCTGCAAGAGTGAATGTCAGCTGACTCCTGCCCTGTCTCGATGTATGAAAGACCATAACCTTGGTTTTCCCAAGGTTCACAGTAAGACCCCTTTGTGTGCAGAAATCATCGAGTGCATGTAGATGCTGCTGTAGACCACCTGGAGACTCAGACACTAATACAATATCATCAGCATAGAGCATAATATGTACTGAGGTACCTGCTAAATCAACTCCATCTCCGCCTCCCCGTGTAATGAAGTCAGCCACCTCATCAATGTATAACCCAAATAGCGTGGGGGAAAGTGGGCATCCTTGCTTCACACCAATGGTGCTAGCAATAGTCTCGGACATACCTCCTGGACATCTGACTCGCCCAAAAACCTGCTCATATAATGCATAGATGCCCCA
Source organism: Cibotium barometz (assembly GCF_041138505.1). NCBI lineage: Eukaryota > Viridiplantae > Streptophyta > Polypodiopsida > Cyatheales > Cibotiaceae > Cibotium > Cibotium barometz. The sequence goes on from NC_141049.1 coordinate 65,420,908, forward strand.
TGTCATGTCTGCTGGTATGCCAAGAGACTACAGGCGCTGAAAGAGCCTCTCTCGTGGTACTGTGTCAAATGCCTTGCGGAATCCACAAAGCAGCAATAGAGCTTTCTCTTCCTCACTCTGGCCTGATCAATCATACATCTCAAAGTGAATACATGGTCAGTGGTAGAGAAAGCTCTCCTGAAGCCTACCTGCCCTGATGAGCGTAAACCTGCTCGCTCAGCATATAAGCTAAGCTCTTGCTCTAGCACTGCACCATAGAGTTTGGCCAGCACATGGCCAACCATAACCGTCCTGTAGTTGCTTGGATCAAGCATATCCCCTGTTTTGTGAATCGGCACAATGGTGTGCATCGTCCACTCCGCAGGCAAACCCTCTGCGAGTGCCCTGTTAAACAGGTGTGCAAGAAAAGGAGCCAAAGAATCTACTGCATATATGAGATGCTCACCCTGCAGGCCCATATGGTCGGCCGCCCGTCCATGCTAAGGTATAGGTGGCTGCTGTGGGGCGTGGTATAGGCCCTCTGTATATGTGTGCCATGTCTGTGGGTCTGCAATAGGTGTCGGTGTCCGGGGCTCTCTGAAGTGCCGCCATGAGACAGGGCTATCTCTACTCATGAAGAAATGAAAGATCTCTAGCTCCTGTATCTCTGCGAAGGCTCGCATTTTGCGGCGAGTAAGTCTCCTTATCTCTCTCCTCGACTCCTGCTCTGTGATGGCTCCCAAGGCTCTCTGTATGCGAAGCCGTGAGTATAGGGCTCTGTACTCGTCATCATACCATCTGTTCTGGGGCATAGTCCCAGATCTCGCAGGCTCTCCTGACTGTACACGATGTGGGAAGCTCTGTAATGCAGCCGTGTGTAGGAGTGATGCCAGCTGGGCTGTAATGGTATCCATAGGTGCCAGGGGATCCATGAGTAGGAGCCCATCCTCTACTCTGCCAGTGTATATGTCTGCCATGTCATGTGTGAAGTAGATGGTAGTGTGTGGCGTCGGTATGTGGGGGGCTGGTGATACTGGTGATCCAGCTAGTGAAAATGCCAAGTATGTATGATCTGCCCCAATAGGACGAGGTGGAATGGAGAATGAGGTGACAAGCTGTGATGCCTCCAAAGACCCCATAATGTAATCTACCACCGTGCCTCCGGTCCGTGTATGACCCCCATGTGGGAAGCATGTCAGCCCTCCTGATCCCGGCCACTGTAGCATCCCGTTATAAATAACGAGACGATGCCTGGCTCCCAACTCTAGTAAGTGGTCCCCATAATGTCCTCTGTCTAGTCCAGTGTCCTCTAATGCCCGACTAGCCCCTATCTCCTCTGGATCCACAGGGTGGAGGATCTCCATGTCATCATAGTCATACACCTCACACTGTCTGCTCTGTGTGTGGGCATTGAAGTCGCCCATGAGAAATACTTCCCCTAGTGTAGAATAATGCATAATCTCCTCTGACAGACAAGTGTATGGCGAGGCTCCTGTCTCCTCCTCCTGTGGCATGTCCTCTGTACTGACATAGGAGGATCCTGATGGAGAAAAGTAACATAGAGCTATGTATATAACCCTGTCCTGTGAGAGCTGTAAGCTGATCCACATGTATCTGGCCTCTGGATCCTGTGCTACCACTCTCAGTCTCCCCTGTAGCTCCCGTCTGAATAGAACTGCTACTCCCCCCGACCCTCTCGAGGTACCCTGGCGTGTGGTCCTCCTGTATGCTGACTCCCACTGGAATCCCTCTACTCGAGGTAGCCCTCTCTCTGGGCTCTGATGTGTCTCTGTCAGAAGTATGATGTCTCTCCCCACCATAACATGCTCCAGTCGTCCAGGCTGCACCCATAGTGAACCATTACAGTTCCATACTGCCATGTGTATCTCTGTCAGTGGCCTGGTCTGTGTCCCATAGGCCCCAAACCGCTAATCCATAGGCCGGCCATCAATGATGACCCGACCATCTCGACTCGATAGAAGGCCTTCTTGCCTTCTCTCCTCGCGTGTAAGACTCGTGGCATGCAAGTTCTCCTATGCTCAAGCTACATCCTCGTGAGATCATCATCCAAGAAAATTGGAGCTCCCTCTAAACCCCGTAGGATGACCCTCTTCCTCATGAAGGCGACCCTCTCCGTCTCTCCTGCAAACTGTAGGATGAGGGCTCGCTTGCGTGTTGAGTCTTTCTCGGCTCTCCATGCTTTGGTGAAGGGGAGAGGGTGCTCTTCCTTGTAGCCGAGCTTCATGCATAGAAGCTGTCCATCTTTCTCCGGAGTGGAGTCGGGTGTCTCGGCTATACCTGTGACTCGAATGTTGAGGCGGCAGGCATGCCTCATCTTCTCCTCCTCAATGGTGGTGTGAATGATTTGGTGTTCTTCCCTTTGAGTCTCCTCCCTTACTTCTTTACGGATGTTCTTCTTCACCACCTCAACCCATCCTGATTGCTTGGCTTCGAGCTTTCCCTCCATGTCCTTTGTGATCTCCTTAGAGATCTCTTCTTTGATGGCCGTGAGAGTGTTGTCATTGATCTCCCCTTCTTCCTTCTCAGTATTCTTGATGGCTACCATTTCCCCTTTCAATGCACTCACCTCCTCCTTGAGTGCCGCGTTATCTTGTTCGAGGTTCGTGACCCGTGCTTCGAGAGCCATGATGTGCCGGTGTAGTTTGTTCTCCACCTCATTTTGGTTGGAATCGGATGTCTTCTTGCTCTCCTTGATTAGTGCCTTCATTGCCGTCTCGAGGGCCTCGAGTTTCTCTTGGAGACTCGGGGCCATTCCTCCGAATCACTTTGCAGTCCTTCCCACAGGCAGGGAGGAGAGAGAGAGAGAGAGAGAGAGAGAGAGAGAGAGAGAGAGTTATGTTGCTGCCTTGGGGGCCTGAGCAAGGGTGGGTGGGAAAAGGGGGCAGAAAACAGTGAGAGAGAGACGGCGCTGAAATGCCTGGGCAGAAGCGAGCGAACAGAGACGGACGGCAAGGGGAAAGGGGGCAAAGATTGAAGCGGGGGACGACGAAATGCGAAATGGGCAGGAGACGCAGAGAGAGACGGCGCTGAAATGCCTGGGCAGAAGCGAACAATAGCAAGTGGGCAGAAGCGAGCGAACAGAGACGGACGACAAGGGCAGAGACTGAAGCAGGGGACGGGGAAATGCGAAATGGGCAGGAGACGCGGGAGACTGACGCGGCGGACAGAGACGGACGGCAAGAGAGAAGAAGGCGCGCAGAGAGAGAGAGAGGGCGGGTGGGGATACGGGGGCGCAGAGAGAGTTATCTTGCTGCCTTGGGGGCCTCACGAAGGGTGGGTGGGATTAGGGAGGCGAAGGGACTAGCGGGCAAGGTGCACAGTGCGAGCACAGCAGAGCAGCGCCGCCAGGCGCAGCACAGCGTGGATAGGGCAGCGCGAGCAAAGCAGCACGGGCGGGTTGATACGAACAAGGAGAGGCCACCAGCGCGTAGCGCGAGCAGGTCAGCACAACGGGCAGGGTGCACAGTGCGAGCACAGGAGAGCAGCGAGCCAGGCGCGCAGCACAGTAGGGGGTGCGCAGCACAGCATGGACAGGGCATGATGAGCAGAGCAGCACGAGCGGGAGAGAAATGAAATGTTATATTAACGTCTTCAAAAGGCCATAATGACATATGAGACCAAAAAGTTACATCATGGTGGATCTGATACAATGTCTGGATAAAAAACCAAAAAAGAAAAATAAAGATGATACTACTGGCACCTAGAAAATGAAACTGGAACTGGAAGGTAAACAGAAACCCTTATAGGGAATATAGTGAAGGGGGGAGGGGGGGGGGGGGGTGTTACGCTATGGAGATGAGTGGAGTACAGTGAGGGGATACAATATCATGTGGGACGGGGGGGTACACTATGGAGGTGCCTCCATCTCATAATATGTGCCGCATCGGACGCTGGCGGATCTCCTCAATATCCTCTGTGGTCAGCACCCTAACTGGGTGTCCCGCATGTCTCGCAAGAATAATCCGAATCCGCTGCTGCAACCTCCGTCTATGCTGGGATGCCCTCCTCCGTAGTCGTGGGCGTCTGGACCACCCAAGCTCAATCGCACAATCAATCAGTGTACCGCTGGTGTGGGCAGTATCCATGTCCTGCTGCTGCTGCTGTGGTCCATCTGGCGCAATGATGGCTGGACTAAAGAAGTCTGTAATGTGCCTCTGAGTCTGGCTCTCTGTGTGCCTAAGCAGGCTATCTCTATATCTCCGCAGCTCAAGCAAGAACAATCCCAAACACCTCTGGTCCTGGTACCTCATGACTCTGGAAAGTGGTCCAAAACCCTCTCTGCATAAACAGTGGAAACGACCACGTATCTCATAGTATGTAGTACAATGGCATATATAATGCAGCTCTGTCTCTGGCTCCCCATGGCATACTCGACATATCCTGGCCTCAGCTGGTATACCTCTATATCGGCCAATCTCAATCTCAAGCCGGTGTGAGGATGTGCGAATCTGACCAATAGCACATCGTACTGCATGAGATAAGTGTACATCCATGTAACTGGGTTTGATCACAAAACCATCTGCTGTGAGCTGAAGATAGAAATGAAATGAAATGAAATGAAATGAAATGATATATTAACGTCTTCAGATGGCCAAAATGACCTATGAGACCAAACAATTGGTGGATCTGATACAATGTCTGTGTAAGAAAAGCTAAAAACAACTAAACAACTAACTGAAACTGAAACAACTATGAGGAAAAGTAAGGTACTAGGAGCTCCTAATGGATAACATCTGGGAGGAAAACTCCAGCAACAAAGGTAAGCATCATATACATCACTATCCAAAGATGTCTCTCATCAGTCGATGGCGGATATCCTCAATGTCCTCCATGGTGAGTACTCTGACTGGACGTCTCCCATGCCGTGCTAGTATGGTCCTAATCCTCTGTTGTAGTCTCCGCCGATGTCGAGATGGGCCTCTCATCTTGGGGCGCCTGGACCGCCCCAGCTCTATAGCCCAATCAATCAGTGTACCTCTGGTGCGGCTATACTCTGGGGCTAGCTGCAATGCCTGCTGGCCTGACTGCTCCATCTCTAGTCGAAAGAAGTCTGTAATCTGCCTCTGTAGGTGTCTCTCCCTCTCTGATCCCCTCCCTCTCAAGAGACCCTCTCTACGTCAACGCAGCTCCAGCAAGTATAATCCGAGGCATCTCTGATCCTGGTATCTCATGACTCTAGAAAGTGGTCCGAAACCCTCTCTGAACAGGTAGTGAATACGGCCTCGTATCTCATAATATACTGGACAGTGACATATGTAATGTAACTCTGTCTCTAGCTCCATCTCGCACAATATCATCAACATACAATAACAGCCGAATCCATGTCCCTGCTAACTGTGCTCCTCTGTCACCCTCCCGCTCTACATAGTCCGAAACCTCATCCACATACATCCCAAATAAGGTGGGAGAAAGGGGGCAGCCCTGTTTCACCCCAATAGTGGAGTGAACCATCTTAGATATACCCTGAGTAGTACGTACGTGCCCCACAACTGTCTTGTATAAAGCCATGATTCCCCAAATCAGCTCTGTGGGCACTCCCATCTCATGTAGTCTGCGCATCAGTCTGGCTCTCGGTACTGTGTCAAAAGCTTTGCGGAAATCCACAAAGCAACAATAAATCCTCCTGCCATATAATCTACCCTCCTCAATAAGAGCTCTGAGTGTCAAGATATGGTCAAGAGTGGAGAAACCTCTCCTGAACCCTGCCTGCCCTGATGCACGTATGCCCTCTCTCTCGAGTCTCTGCCCATCTACTCAACTCCTGCTCAAGAATAGATGCATATAATCTAGCCAATGTGTGACCAATCATGATGGTACGATAATTCCCAAGAAACATGGGATCCCCTGACTTGAAGATAGACACAATCGTGGACATATTCCAAGTCTCAGGAAAACCCTCACACATGGCTCGGTTAAACATCATAGCAATAAGCTCTCCAAGCATATCTCTGGCATGAATAAAGTGTTCTGCTACCAAACCATCATGATCATATGCTCTCCCATTCCTCATCCTGTCAATAGCTTTCCTTACCATCTCAGCAGTAAAGAAAGCACAGGTCTCTGGGCATGGCTCCGATGGGTCTGGCAGGGGCGACTGTCCTGGTGCTGTGTACAGGGATGCTGCATACTCACCCCAAATCTCTGTGGAGGTAATGGCTGGTGATGGTGAATGCTCATGGAATAGTCTCCATGCCTCGCCTGAGTCCTGACTCATAAATAACTCATACAAATCCCTCTCTAACTGAGCAAGATAAGCCCTCTTCTTCCGTCGCACTAGGTGCCGGAAGGTAATTCCAAGTAGCAACTTTGAGTGTAGTCCCATAGGTCTCGCACCATCATGAAGAGCGCCTCTCCATAATCACCACTCACTTTCCCTTTCTCTCGGGCTACCCTTATCTCGGGCATAACTTCTTTCATGTGGGCAAGTTGCGAGAGTGTGAGGTCATCTCCAAGAAATATTCCCGTCTTCTTGAGTGTAGGACGTCTCTTCAAGAAGTCCTTCGCTTCCATGGAGGGGAAACGAATGATAAGTGCTCTCTCCTTAGAACCTTCTCTCTTCTTTCCCACTCTCCATGCCTTTGTGTGCGTGGCTTCAATGCCCATCATAGAGAAGAGCTCCTTGGTTTCCCCTTCCGCATCATCACAGTCTTTTAGACCGGACACTCGTACATGTAAGGCCCGGGTCTTCCTCCTTTGCTCCTCTTCAAGGGTCATGTTGATGATGGTGGGAGTGGGGATGGGTGGCGATTCTTTACCTTTCCCTTTCTTGGCGACCTCGATCCATTTCTCCGCCTCGTCCATCTTCTTTTGTGTCTTTGTGATCACCTCCACCCATGAAGATGTCTTCTCTTTATGTTGCTCCTCCTCCTCTCGAATGATCCTCATTTGTTCCTTGATGGTATTCAGCTCTTCAATAAAGGAGGGCTGAAATTTTCCATCCTCAAGCTTGCCTTTTGAAGTGGCTTCCAACTCCTTTTTGAGGGCTGAGATTTCAGCCGCTTGACTTTTAGCATGCAATTTGGCCTCCACTAGTTCCTCCTTTAAGGCTGAAATCTCAGCCTCTTGCTTGGATGTTCTCTCAGAGAGAGAGAAAGAAAGAAAGAAAGAAAGAAAGATTTTATTAACGTCTTCCAAAAGACCGAACTCGGCCTATGAGACAAATCGGAGTACCTGTATGGGGTATCCTCTGTCATCCCAACAAAATGAAAAAGTACTGAACAAAAAAGCTGAATCTGGGTGTGCAGGGGATGGAGCTCTACTACTAGGAGAATGCAAAGCTATATGCATGGAGTATACAATCGTGATATGCAACCTAGCTAGCTCCATCGTGTACCATACTGGGGGTATAAAATGGTATACATCAGTGAAGGGGGTGTCCACAGCTCCCTGAAGAACATGCCTGGGTGTGCTCTGAAGCGAGCCACTCGCTCCGCACCCTCTCTGTGAAACTGAGCTCTGATCTCTATCATCTCTCTCTGGTATAGGCGTGGTGTCCGAAAGCCAGGTGTCCTCTGTCTCCTACGGGCTCTAAGTGTCTCCGCTCTCTGGAGAGTAATTCCCTGCCGTGTAGGGAGAGAGAGAGAGAGAGAGAGAGAGAGAGAGAGAGAGAGAAAGAAAGAAAGATATATTAACGTCTACAAGAGGCCAAAGTCGGCCTATGAGACAAAAAATAATACAACTGTGTTCTTCCGGTCATCGGAAGAAAAGAAACAAAAGAAAAAGTGTGCATGTGTCTGGATACAACTGTGAATCATCATGGATCGGTGGAGCCCATACACAAACAATATAAGGGGGGTGGGGATGTGGATGGAGTGCTAAGGCAAGATGCATCCCTATATGCTGAAGGGGTAGTACAAGCATGCTATGCTTGAGCCTTGAGAGAGAGGGAGAAGAGGACACAGTATTGGTCCCGAATACCCTCTGTAGGGCCCCCACCACGGATGGTGTATTTGCTTTTATTAGAATGATCAAAAATTGAAATAAAAGACTGAACCTGACCCTTTTTGGCTGAGATGGATCTCTGCCCTTGACCTTCAATCCTTCACCCTTGCGTTAGCTTCTCCCTTGGCTATCCTGGCCATTGAGTAGCTTCAGCACCTTGTGAATTATGAGATGGCTGGACTGAATTATGCCGTGGGTATTTATTACCCCTAAAGATGCTGGTCGGCTGGTTTATCCAGGTCGGTTTGCTGAAAAAAGACCCACGACCTACTAAAGTGGCATTAAATGCTGAATAATTCCCATGTGTTCACACCTACAGCCCTGGCCACTTTGCGCATGCTCCTGCTGGGCAGCCTTCTGGGCTGGCCGATTGGGTGCTCGGCAGCACCCAAGCTTGGCCGCCTGGCTGGGTTGGCTTATAGGTTAGTAGGTTGCCTGACCAAGCCCTCTAGGGCTGGCCCACAGCCTACCCAACCCCTCCGTGGGCTGGTGGGCAAGGGCCATGGACCCCTTGGGGTGGCCTAAGGCCTACCCCCTGCCCAAACATGGGATATAATACCCCTTTCAGGGGTAGCCCTAAGGGATGCCCCCTTCTACATGCAACCTACACAGCTGTCTGGCATCTGGTCACAGACCACCAAACACACAAAGCAACTAACCTCATTCTAGAGGGAGACTCACAACGCGGACTAGCACTATTTCATGTGCAAGACAATGCACACCTCACCTTGGACACATGTGCAGGACAATGCACACCTGACCTCGGACGAATGGAGTGGAACCCTGGCTGACTCGTCCCAGACGGGGCTCACATGGGACCAGTTTTCCACCCCAGGTCCTGCACCTTCTTGTTCAGATATGTCTACATGGCATTCAAGTGCGAGATGCATGTGACAATGCAACCAAGAATAAAGAGTTGTGGAGTCGAGTTTACCATTATACTTACTGAAGTTAATTTTCTCAAGAAAATCACTGGAGGAAGCTGCTGGTGTCATTCTTGCGTCTAAAGCCGGAAGGTATCTTTCATGTTCCACGCATCGCCTAGCGTCGTCTTGTGCAACAGCACGGGATGATGTCGCACGGTTTTCCATCAATCGAGTATCCATTGCTCGCATCTGCAGCTTGAGCGTCGAACTCGGCTACGGTCGCAACCCTTCAAAAGAGTCATTCGGTAGAGAATTTGCTATCAGGATCTAGGAAATAGAAGGAGACGAAGAAAAAGGGGCTGGAAAACAAGCGCACTCTTCCAGGGCCAAGATCTACACCTTCCGCTCTTCCAATTTGGTGCTCTGTTCGGCGATTGCTCGCATCATCTGCTGGAACATATCAAGCACACTAATGTCTGCAGCCCTCAAAGGACTGCCTGGTGCACTTTGTTCCGAAGTTCGTCATTCTCTCTCTTCATCGAAGCTCCCGATAGCAAGAAAATGCACTTCCTTTCCGGAGCGCAGTCGGACCATCCACTTTTGAAGGCTTCCAGAGGCTGAAAACCAACCGTCCTTCTAGGGACACGACTCACACTGAAAGGGGTGGTCCGCCAGAGTCTAGAAACCAACCACACAAGCGAGAAAAAAATTTCTTCCTTTTTTATCTGGTTTTCTGGCTGAATCTTCACACTTGAAGAAGGCTCTGATACCAATGTAACATGCAACAGGTTGGTGGAAGAATCGGTAACTTCAATGCTCAAAATTCAGCAATCATTCACGACAAATATAACACACAACATAGAAGACGATGTGAAGAAAATAGAGAGAGAGAGAGAGAGAGAGAGAGAGAGAGAGAGAGAGAGAATGAAACGATATATTAACGTCTTCAGAAGGCTAAAATGACCTATGAGACCAAAAAGGTTACAACAATTGGTGGATCTGATACAATGTCTGTGTAAGAAAAGCTAAAAACAACTAAACAACTAACTGAAACTGAAACAACTATGAGGAAAAGTAAGGTACTAGGAGCTCCTAATGGATAACATCTGGGATGAAAACTCCAGCAACAAAGGTAAGCATCATACACATCACTATCCAAAGATGTCTCTCATCGGTCGATGGCGGATATCCTCAATGTCCTCCATGGTGACTACTCTGACTGGACGTCTCCCATGCCGTGCTAGTATGGTCCTGATTCTCTGTTGTAGTCTCCGCCGGTGTCGAGAGAGAAAGAGAGAGGGAGAAGAGGATACAGTATTGGGTCCCGAATACCCTCTGTAGGGCCCCCACTATGGATGCTATATTTGCTTTATTAGAATGATGTAAATCTGAAAATAAAGACTGGCTCTTGACTTGCACTTTTCACCTTGGCTGGAGCACTTCCCCTTGGCTGTCCTAGCCCTTGGACCACAGCAATCTTTGTGAATTATGAGATGAATCTATTGATTTCTAGGCTGGGTATTTATACCCCTAATATGCTCTGGTCGGCCAGCTGTTAAGACCCTCACGACCTGGTCCAAAAGGTAAATAAATGCTTTTTAATGTAATCGTTTCACACTGGCCACTTTGCGCTGCTGTCCAGCCACCTTTTGGGGCTGCCCTAGCCTACGCAGACTGTGTAGGCTGCCCCCACACCTGGCCGACTGGCTGGGCAAGGCCCTAGAGCCTGTTGGCTACCTGGCTAGGCCCCCTTGGGCTGGCCAACAGCCTGCCCAGCCCCTAGGGCTGGTGGGAAAATCCCTGGGCCCTCCTGGCCCCTCTTGGGTGGCCTAAGCCTACCCAAAGCCCATGCAAGAGCACAATACCCTCATCTGAGGTAGCCCTATGGGCTAGACCCCTTCCTTCATGCAATCCTTCATGCTTCTACAGACGACTGGTGTCCGGTTGCAAACCCAACACACAGATCATCTGACATCATTCCAGACGAAGACTCACAGTATGGACTGGCATTGCTTCATGTGCAGGACAATGCACACCTGACCTCAGACGTGTAAAGTGGAACCCTGGCTGACTCCTCCCGGACTGGGCTCACATGGGACCAGTTTCCACTCTTGGTCCTGCACCTTCTTGTTTAGATGTCTACGTGGCATCCAAGTGCGGGATGCACATGACATATTGATGATTACTCACGCAAAGTTTGGGTTTATCTCTTGGCAAAAATTCTCAAGCTTTCTCCTGCTTCCAAGAGTGGGTGACTTTGGTTGATTACTGCGACCACACAGAAGGTTCGACAAGTCCGCTCCAGCAGTGGAGGAGAATTCATCTCCAAAGTCTTCCATAATTTTTGCTCACAAAAAGGTATAAGCCATCAATTTTCCACACCTCACACTCCTCAGCAAAGTGGTGTGGTTAAATACAAGAACAAGAATGTTTATGTAACACGCGCAAGCTCTGGGGGTCTTCTTTCAGCCCTAAACACCACTCAGAACATGCTGATGCAAAAATGTAGACAGAAGAGAGAGAAGAAATGAAATGAAATGAAATGTTATATTAACGTCTTCAAAAGGCCATAATGACCTATGAGACCAAAAGTTACATCATGGTGGATCTGATACAATGTCTGGATAAAAAAACCCAAAAAATGAAAAATAAAGATGATACTACTGGCACCTAGAAAATGAAACTGGAAATGGAAGGTAAACAGAAACCCTTATAGGGTGTGAATATAGTGAGGGGGGGGGGGGGGTACCCTATGGAGGTGAGTGGAATATAGTGAGGGGATACAATATCATGTGGGACGGAGGGGTACACTATGGAGGTGCCTCCATCTCATAATATGTGCCGCATCGGACCATGCGGATCTCCTCAATATCCTCTGTGGTCAGCACCCTGACTGGGTGTCTCACATGCCTCGCAAGAATAATCCGAATCCGCCGCTGCAACCTCCGTCTATGCTGGGATGCCCTCCTCCGTAGTCGTGGGCGTCTGGACCATCCAAGCTCAATCTCACGATCAATCAGTGTACCTCTGGTGTGGGCGGTATCCATGTCCTACTGCTGCTGTGGTCCATCTGGTGCAGTGATGGCTGGACTAAAGAAGTCTGTAATGTGCCTCTGAGTCTGGCTCTCTGTGCGCCTAAGCAGGCTATCTCTATGTCTCCGCAGCTCAAGCAAGAACAATCCCAAACACCTCTGGTCCTGGTACCCCATGACTCTGGAAAGTGGTCCAAAACCCTCTCTGAATAAACAGTGGAAACGACCACGTATCTCATAGTATGCAGTACAATGGCATATTGCAGCTCTGTATCTGGCTCCCCATGGCATACTCGGCATATCCTGGCCTCAGCTAGTATACCTCTATATCGGCCAATCTCAATCTCAAGCTGGTGTGAGGATGTGCGAATCTGACCAATAGCACATCGTACTGCATGAGACAAGTGTACATCCATGTAACTGGGTCTGATCACAAAACCATCTGCTGTGAGCTGAAGAAAATGCTCTCTGTAGAAAGCCATCTTCGTGCCCAGCTCCTCAGTCGGCTGTATCCATGTCCTCCTAATGTCCAGCTGAACTAAATCCTGACGGATGAGTCTGGTAATCTCTGTCCGTGTGAGAGTGAGAGAGGGTGCCTCCAAAGAATACTGGAAGGGAGGCAATTTGTCCATGCTAAAACCATGTGCCTGGAACCAAGATGTCATCTGTCCATACCAACAAGCCGTGTCTCCCTGTAAAGCTAACTGTCGGGAGGACTCCATGGCGAGGCGTGCATATCTGTCTCGGGGGAGATCCCACAAGCCATGTATGTAGGAGACTGATCTCGTAAGAGCCTCAATCACCAGAGGGGCAACCGCCAGCTCTGCTTGAATAATCTCATGAGGTACCACGGCCTTGGCTCTAATAATCCTAGCAATCATAGATACCAAAGGCCTCTCCATACCTCTCCACCCGCCTGCGCTGTGATGGCCCACTGAAGGTCCCCATATCTGCACTCCATAAAGCATAGCTATGTCACTAGAGTGTCAAAAAGCCAAAGTTTCGTTCGAGGTTCCTGAAACTGAACCTGCGAACACATCCTCTCCAAACCACCCAGGGCTGCATGTGCTCTAGTCAATCTAGTCTCTGCTGCTCTCCTCATCGAAAACACTGGCCCACTGAATACTACCCCAAGATATGTATATGCATCTGTATACTCCACAATCTCCTGCCCATATGTAAATGTGGAAGCTGATCGCCTAACCCACTGTGGCGTGGTGTTAAACACCATAACCTTGGTTTTGCCAAGGTTGACAGACAATCCACTATCATGTGCAAACTCATGTAAAGCATCCAGATGACGCTGCATACCCTCAGGGAAGTCAGAGATCAACACAATATCATCAGCATATAACAATAGTGGAATCCATGTACCTGCTAGCTGGGCTCCTCTGTCCCCCAATCTCTTAATGTAGTCAGAAGCCTCATCCACATACATACCAAACAATGAAGGAGATAACGAGCAACCTTGCTTCACTCCTATAGTGGAGTGAACCAAAGTAGAGACCCCCTCTGGGGTGCGTACCTGTCCTACAACTGATCTATATAAAGCCATAATCCCCCATATGAGCTCTGTGGGTACCCCCATCTCCTGTAATCGCCTCATCAATCTGGCTCTGGGTACTGTATCAAATGCTTTGCGGAAGTCCACAAAGCTACAATAAATCCGTCGCCCATGCGACCTGCCCTCCTCAATAATGGCCCGCAGAGTCAAGATGTGGTCAAGAGTAGAGAAACCTCTCCTGAACCCTGCCTGTCCCTCTGCTCGAATGCCCTCTCTCTCTGCCCATCTACTCAACTGCTGCTCAAGAATGGATGCATACAATCGTGCTAGTGTGTGACCAATCATAATAGTGCGATAATTCCCTGGCTCCATAGGGTCCCTTGACTTGAAGATAGGCACGATGGTGGACCTACTCCAAGTCTCGGGTAAGCCTTCGCACATACCACGATTGAACATCACTGCTAGAAGCTCTGCCAGCATGTCTCTCGCATGAATAAAGTGCTCAGCGACCAATCCATCATGATCATATGCTCTCCCAGTCTTCATCCTATCAATGGCCTTCCTTACCATCTCTGCGGTAAAGAAAGTACATGTCTGTGGGCATGGTGCTGGCGGGTCAGGAAAAGGTGTCTGTCCAGGAACTGTATATAGAGATGCTGCATAACTACCCCAGACCTCTGTAGAAGTGATGGCCAAAGCAGGGGAGGACTCATGAAACAGACACCAAGCCTCCATCGAATCCTGGCTCAAGAACAGCTGGTATAATTCCTGCTCTAGCTGAGCAAGGAAGGCCCGCTTCTTCCTTTGCACAAGGCGTCGGAAGGCAATACGTGACTGTCGGTGAGTAGTGACTCCCAAAGCAACCTCCCGCTGCAGTCGGCTCTCTGCACTCCTCATCATACCAGCTGTTCTGGGGCATACATCCAGAATGCTGTCTCTGTCCAGGCTGAGTATGTGGATATGCCTCTCTCGCTGCATCCTGTAAAGTCTCTGTCAGTATATGGGTCAACTCCTCCAAAGGTCTCCCTGGCTCCTCTGTGTACAGACGTCTATAAATCCCATCTGTGTAGACAGCATCAGTCTCTGAGGTAAAAGTATATCGAGTGTGATCTGCCACTCGTGTCCTCTGAGCTGTGGTAAAGTGAAAAGAGATAGTCAATGTCAACAATGCATGATCCACTACTACCCCAATGGGCCGAGATCCAACTGTGAAGTCCTCAATGCATGAAACAAAGCTCGGCATAGCCATAACATAATCCACTGTGCTAGCACCATGTCTATGTGGAAAGCAGCTACTGACGGAAACCTCTGCAAGCAATTAAGTATGGCCAACCCATGTGCAGTCCCCATATCTACCAAATATCTCCCATACTCTGTGCACTCCACATCCTGTGAGCGACTGTCTAATCCCATATCCAGAGTGTCCAGCTCTCTCAGCATCTCCTCCGAGGTATCATAAAGGGCTGTCTGGCGGTTGCCCGTCCGGGCATTAAAGTCCCCTAACAGGATGATGTCTCCATCCCTAGAGAACTCCCATATGTCATCATCTAGCACAGAGAAAGGAGATTGCCCTCTAGGTGCTGCATATGTCGATGTACTAGGAGCAAAATAGCATATGGCAATATACAAGAATCTGCCTGTGTCGGCCCTCAATCTCACCCACATATATCTGGCCTGATCATAGATGGCTGGAAATTCAGTATATTCCTATGGTACAAAAAGGTACTCAGTCCACAGCCCTAGGCTGCCTTGTAAAAAGGGTGAACATCACCAAAATCTGCCCTACTCTAAGGACCCAACTCATAAAGAGTTGAATGACTACAACAATGAGCATCTTATGCTATATATAGGCTCTTGACCAATGAATGAGCTGGCCGACTGCTGTCGGACCAGCCGACTGGTTTGTACTCCAATAAACGTTGGTCGGGCTATGCCTTCTTGTTTGGTCATGATGCGCCTGCAGCCCGCCTTCTTCTGGTACCGCCGACCCTTGCTGTCTTGCAGCCGACTGAGCCCTCCAAGTCCTCCAAGTCCTGCTCCAAGTCCAACCTACTGCCTAATCTGCACCTTGTGCTCCAAATCCTAGCTTTAATGGTCTTTTTCTTGGCTACCCCTTCTGGATTAGCCCACAGAATGTCCATGGCATTTTCATGCACATGACAGTTTAGGAGATGGCCCGTACCATGCTTTCTTCTTCTAATATTCCTCCCTCTTTCTGGGGAGAAGCTATGAGCACAATTGTTTACATCATCAACTGTTCTCCTACAAAGGCAGATTCTTATATGACTCCACAGGAAGCTTTTACTGGACATAAACCTTTCGTCTCTCATTTCAAGGTTTTCGGTTGTGATGCCCATGTTCATTCCCTGATTTTGACAGATCAAAATTTGACCCCAAGTCCAGGAAGTGCAAATTTCTTGGATATAGCTCTCATTCCAACGCTTACAGATTATGGGATCCGGAGTCATGATCCTTGTGTGGTCGGATGCGCACGAATGCTTATGGTCATTGGTTGGTTGATCCATCGGAAGTAGTACTTGGCAAATTTCAAGGTAAAATCCCTGGTTGTCCATTTTCTACTTCCTTGATTCAGGATTGGAAAAAAGTGCTCTCTCGCATCAAATGGTCTCCCCATCCTGCTTCTTTAGCTTCCTCGCTTCGAATGGAAAGCATACACTGGAGTGCTGTTTTTTACTCTCCCCTTGCTGTACAACAACCAATCAGAGCTTACAATCTTATGAAGTTGGGCATCCGGTTCATTGACGACGTAGTAGATACTAGAAGGCAAATTCTTTCTTTTCCGGCAGCATGCCAACAATACAATCTTGGGATGCATCATAGATCTATATGGAAAGCTATTGCAGATCTCATACACCCTTTCATTCCGATTCCAACATTGGATGCAAGAGACACGCTTCAAGATTGGCATCTTCAGTCTTCAAGTTCAAGATTATCCTCTCAACCTTTGCATCTATTGACTTCTATACAGGCTTATCGATTGATATTACCTCCTCCATGGATTGCTCAGCATGCTAATTCTCTTTGGCATGTGGATAAGTCTTTAGCTTGGTGGAAAGCAAAACTGACATTGATATGGAAGTTGAAAATGCCATTGAAACAGAGACTCTTTCTCTGGAGATGCATTGTCGGTATTTTTCCAGTGGGAGTGAAATTGCCTCAAAGAAGGATTGCCTCTCCTCTTTGTCCAAGATGTCATCATACTACTGAGAGTATTCCGCATTTATTGTGGTCTTGTTCATATTCCAGAGACCTTCTGGACAAGATCTCCTATTTTTTATCTCTCAGATTTCCTGCACACAGGTTCTACAAGTTTTTCTGGATGTTTGGCACGTTATCAGCTTCTTTGTCACAGTATTCTCTTTTCTTCCATTGGATCAGATACTGGGCCTTATGGACCCTCTGGCTACAGCGAAATCATGCATATCTGAATTCACCCCTTTAGCACCCTTATGAGTTCTTCCGAGCCTCGTTGCGGCAGTCCTTATATGATGCCGTGCATGAGGAAGATTTGGATGTTTCTTGTGTTCAGCTTTTCTTTTACTGTTTCTGATGGATAGGGCATTGGCTCTTTTCTTGAGCACTGCCCTGATCTTGCATAGAACTTTTTTACTGCTTTTTTAAGTTCTAGGGTTCAGACATCCTCTTGATGTCAAACCCTTTTGTACATTTATGATATAATGCAATTTCAACTGGTTTTACAAAAAAAAAAAAAAAGTGTGTGTGTGTGTGTGTCTGTGTGCAGGCTTCTTCCCTCATACCCAACATTGGTATCAGAGCTGGCTAGGGTTAGGGTTTTGTTGCATTAGGGTTTGCAAGTTAGGGTTAGGCTTTTGCTGAAAAAGGGCTTTACTGTCTAGGGTTAGGGTTCTGCTCTTAGCCGCCCTCAGCTCTGCGCCGCCGCCACCGCCCTGTCCTACACCTACAGAACCGCCACCCTTGTTCGCCGCCATCGCCGCCACCCTATCCAGCGCCTACAGATCCGCCACCCCTGTTCGCTGCCACCGCCCCTCAGATCCTACGCCTTCAGATTCGTCGCCGCCCCTGTGCACCGCTGCCCCTCTGATTTGAGCCGCCCTCTGCGTGCACCGCCGCCGGCTAGATCTACGCCTATGCGCAGCACCGCCGCCGTCGCCTCCAATGCCGACGCCAAATCCGTCGCCTACGCCGCCTGTACAGTCCTGCGCCACCTATACGGCTCTGCGCCGGTTGTACCTACACCGTACGCTGTCGAGATATAACGCCCTGCATCGTACGACGCCCAGATCTGATGCTGCCCTGACCTGTGCTATGCGCCTCCCCTCTCCTCGAACTCAGTGCCAACAGTAAACAGTAACTAGTTTGCTATTTTGTTAATTTCTTTTTAAATTTCAGAAATTCCTAATCTGGGAACACGAGCAAAAAACGCATGCAAAAAAACAGCACGAGAGAGAGAGAAGTAGGCGTGTAACTCTGCTCTGATATACACAAGAAGATCCCGAAATGATACAAGTGTGGTATGGGGGCTGGGGGCCTATTTATATGCCCCCACATCAGCAGTCGGCCTGCTGTAGGCAGCCGACTGGCCCTAAGAACTCCACGACCAGCACACCTCCAGTCGGCCAGATCACCAGCAGTCGGCCACCTCGCAGATGCAGTCGTGGACCAGTTCAGCAGTCGGCCAGCACATAGGCTGCCTCCCAAGCCACAGAAAAATGGAAAAAAATAGGAGAAAAATGCGAGGAGTGAGGAAAAATGATAAAACAGCTGATAAGGACGGGCACACCCACAACAAAGGCCCTGGTGTATAAATCTAGATAGGAGATGACTTCTAACACCCCCTCTCAGTCCTGGCTGTGTAACCAACCACTGGGAGCTGGGGTGCCGCCTGAGCAAATCCTAAGATAGCGACTTCGTGAAGAGGTCCACCGTACTGTCCTCCATCGAACAGAACTCCAGCAAGATGTCATCAGCAACGATCTGTTCACCAACAAAGTACCTCTAGATGACCATGGGTTCCTCAAGTGGAAGCCCAAACCTGCCATGCAACCTTTGCATCTTCACCACCTCACAAACAGCATCACAAACAGCCCGGTACTCTACCGCTGTTCTCGACAAGGCAAAAGATGACTCTCTCCAACTGCTCCGTAAAACTGCTCTTGGGCCTGAAGTAGATCCCCTCGTGTCCGGATCTCCTCCCCAAACTGAGTCACTCCAACCGTGGAGTCGGACTCCATCCAACAACCCCCCTCCTCCTGTGTACAAGAGTCCATGATCCTTCGCATGCCGCAGAAACCACAGGAAACGCAATCCTGCCTCCCAAAGAGACATCTGCAACCATGAGCTCAACTGCCTCATTAGGAAGCTCCCGTCCAATCTGGTGTCCATCAACCAGATCAATGAACCATACAGCTTCTGAGTCACAGAGACATCACACTGCTCACAAGGATCAACACCTGTTACGGTGCACAAACAAGTCCTGGAAACCTGATGAAACCTGTCAGCCACCCCCTCTGAATCCGGAACCACAAAGCCTGGAGAAACCACCTCCTTCTGCAAGTAAGCACCTGTCACCTGCATGGCTTTCCGAAAGGTCCCCGTGGAAAGAACATCCTCATCTACTAGAGGTTCTCTATCCCGAACACTACGAGACATCAGAGCATAAGTGACCTGTTCAGCTTCCTTTGACTGACGAACACAAGAACTACCAACATCAGTACTGGAAAGTTCCTGCCAACTGCTGCCATCTACTGGTAAGCTATCCACCATCTGGTCCCGGAAAGCCTGTACCTGCAGCGTATCCACACTTGAGTGGCCATTACCAGACTGCCACTCATCACAAACCTGAGGACCTGGGAGAGAGAGTGCTGAAAGCCTGTAAACTCCATTCTCCACTCCGCCTTCCCAAACCACTTGGCCTGTTGCTTTGTCCCAGAGAGCAACAAAATGCTCATCAAACTCCACCCGTACGCCAGTCTTGCAAACCTGATGCACTGACAACAGATGAAAACCAAGTGCCGGAACATACAACACCTGGGAGGAATGCTTCCCCCCTCTGCCATCAGGAACTATCTCCATCCTGCCCTCACTGTGAACTGGGATAGTGGACGTATCCCCAGTAAGAATATGACCAGAAAGCCTGCAGAGATCCTGTAAACCGGAACGGGAAGGAGTCATGTGCCTGGAAGCACCACTATCGAGAATCCACTCCCGAGTATCCGTTGCGGAGAGTCCTCCAATCTCCTCCCTGCCTGAAGAAAATGAAACATCGGTGTCCATCACCTCCAGGTGCACAAAAGCCGGAGTCTTCATGATTGCTGCTGAGGAATCTTCACCCTTCTCGGTCTTCCGCTTGGGACACTGCCTCCAATAGTGGCCTTTCTCGCCACAATCATTACAGGTCCTCTCTGCCTTCAGTTTCTCGCGGTCAGCGTCGGACTTCTTCTCAGAAGACTTCTCCGTTGAAGCCTTCCCTTTGCCCGAGTTACGGCCTTTCGACCGTTGGCCAGTTAAGGCCTCCGAACCTCCACCCTGAGGAGGGTTCGTGAATCGTTCCTCCTGGTCCAGGACCATGGGCACAAGCTCCTCCCACGTGATGGTGCTGAGCCTGCCACTGGTAATCAAAGAGGAGTAAAATGTTGAGTACGAAGAGGGCAAATGTGACAGCAACGTGATGGCCATGTCCTCTGACGATATCTCCGTCCCA
Organism: Cibotium barometz; assembly: GCF_041138505.1. Taxonomy (NCBI): domain Eukaryota; kingdom Viridiplantae; phylum Streptophyta; class Polypodiopsida; order Cyatheales; family Cibotiaceae; genus Cibotium; species Cibotium barometz. Next base: position 65,440,954 of record NC_141049.1, read on the forward strand.
GCTTGAAGAACTTCCTGCTGAAGAGCCTGCAGCTTGTTAATATGCTCCCGCATCGTCGACGACTTTGCAGGGCTCATAACCCGCATCTGTACTTCCAAGGAAATCCTCTTCATGGGCGATACCCTGTTGTAAAGTGAGGCCAAATGCTGCCATATACCTCTGGCCAGCGTCATATGCTTTACATGATTGATTACCTGTGGTGTGCAGTTGAGGAAAATAAACGAACGGACCCTGGCGTTGACACGATCCCACATCCGTGTCTGGGCCTCCCGGTCCTTTCGGATCGACGGTAACTCCCCTTCCTCTACTTCCAGCCGTGGAACACCAACGACGACGAAATCAACGAGGTCGTAAGACTCCAGAACAGATTCCATCATCACCTTCCATATACCGTAGTTACTCCCGTCCAACTGACGGTCCACCGGGAACGTGGGGAGTGTCGGGATCTTCACACGTCTCTCGGCCATCTCAAACAGATCTGCCATTGCGGGGATGTACTCTGAAAAGGGTGGGTGGGTGGGAACAAAGAAGAACTAAAACCTGCAAGTGGCTGTCCAGCAAATCAGCCCGCCTTCCTCTTGCTTCTCCTCTTCCTGAACAGTCCAAAACAGTCCACCAATCAGCCACAAAACAGTCCCCCTCTTGCTCACACAAATCCCAAGACCTATCTAGAGCCTAGGGCTCTGATACCATGTCAGAATACGCAGCGGAGATGATGACCAGATCTGGGAACACAAGAGCAAAAAACGCATGCAGAAAAACAGCACAAGAGAGAGAGAGAAGTAGGCGTGTAACTCTGCTCTGATATACACAAGAAGATCCCGAAATGATACAAGTGTGATATGGGGGCTGGGGGCCTATTTATATGCCCCCACATCAGCAGTCGGCCTACTGTAGGCAACCAACTGGCCCTGAGAACTCCACGACCAGCACACCTCCAGTCGGCCAGATCACCAGCAGTCGGCCACCTCGCAGATGCAGTCGTGGACCAGTTCAGCAGTCGGCCAGCACATAGGCTGCCTCCCAAGCCACAGAAAAATGGGAAAAAATAGGGGAAAAATGCGGGGAGTGAGGAAAAATGATAAAACACCTGATAAGGGCAGACACACCCACAACAAAGGCCTTGGTGTATAAATCTAGACAGGAGATGACTTCTAACAATGCATTAGTGGTTACATGCAGTTTGCCTGCTTCTTGTATGTCTATCTCAGCTGGAGATTGGTACTTCGACAGTGGTGCTTCTAAGCACATCACTTCTTGCAAAGATCTATTTGCCAACTTGCAGGATTCACCTCCAGGTGGCATAGTTGTGTGCCAATGATGCCTCTTACTCTATTAAAGACATTGGCAATGTGGAGCTAAGAGCATGTAATGGGAATAGCTTTACTCTTTGTGACACTTTATATGTACCAGGCATTAAGAAGAATCTCATTTCTGTTTCAGCCCTTGCATTATCTGGGTTTAAGGTTCAGTTTTATGATCATTGTTGCTCAGTGTATGACAGCAGAGATTCAGCTTCTCTTATGCTTTCTGGGACATTATGCAGTGGCTTGTATAAGCTTGATATGTATGACAGGAGTACTTATTCTCATGATGCTATGATTGCCTCCACCTCCCGTGTGTGTGTTGAGTGACACTGAGTTATGGCATGCTCAGTTTGGTCACTTGAACTTCCCATGTCTTGTACGCTTGCAGAAGCAAAGTATGGTGCATGAGCTTCCTCCTATTCACGTTCCCTTCAAGCATGTATGTGAGGGATGCATCCTTGGAAAGATGCACAGGAATTCCTTTCCTAAAGATGGGGCTATGCGGGCTATCCGACCATTATAGCTTGTTCATAGTGATCTTTGTGGCTCCACGAGGGCTCCATCTTTTGGAGGACACTTGTACTTCATCACGTTCATTGATGACTACACTCGGTTTTGTTGGGTGTATGGTTTAAAAATGAAGTCAGGTGCCTTTGCAACTTTCAGACTTCCGTCCCATGGCTGAAAATGCTTGTGGACACAAGCTTGTCACATTGCGTACAGATCGAGGGGGGGGGGATATTTGTCAAATGAGTTCACAGCTTACATGCAGTTACATGGTATTTCTCATCAATGTACTACGCCCTATACTCCTCAGCAAAATGGAGTTGCAGAGACACGTAATCGTACACTTATGGAGATGGCACGTTGCATGCTCAAAAGCAAGGATCTGCCCAGTAAGTTTTGGCTTGAGGCGGTTATGTGTGCCAATTATGTGCTTAACCGTTGCCCCATTAAAGCCTTGAAATCTATGACTGCCTATGAGGCATGGAATGGCAGGATTCCAGTGGTGACTCATATGAGAGTCTTTGGGTGTTTGGCATATATGCATGTGCCCACACAACAAAGACATAAGCTTGATGCAAAGGCAATCAAATGCATTTTCATTGGTTATAGTTCTGAGAGTAAAGGATACAGACTCTATGTGCCTAATACAGGCAATATCATTGTGTCAAGAGACGTTATCTTTGATGAATATGCATCTCAACCACTTGTCTCATGTACTAAACAACCGTCTATTGGGCCGGAAGATGTCTTTGATACTTTGTTGCCTTTATTCAATTCAAATGTGGACAATGTAGAGCTAATTTCAGCTAATTTACAGCCACCTATGCCTGCTGAAAACCAGCAAAATCAGCAGCTGAACTTGCCCCAAATTGATCGTGAAATGCCTCAGATTGATCAGGATACCTTGGGTGATGCATTGGCAGAGGGGAAGATGCAGATACTAGGAAGTCAAAAAGTGTTCCTAGATGGCTGGTTGACACTTTGCGTGATCTAAATTTATGCCAGGTCGTACACGTGCTGCCTCTCGCCATGCATCTTCACATTATGTGGATACAACTCTTGTTGCCACCGCTTGTAATGAGGAACCCATTTCTCATGTTGATGCATTGGAGGATGACCATTGGGTGGCAGCCATGCGTTTGGAGTTGGACTCCATTGACAAAAACGGTACTTGGGAGTTATGTGACTTGCCCCCGGGCAAGCGTGCTATTGGCACAAAATGGGTTTTCAAACTTGAGCGTAAGCCTGATGGTTCAGTTGATCACCATAAGGCTCGCTTGGTCGCCAATGGGTATGCCCAACGTGAGGGCATTGACTATGAGGAGACCTTTGCTCCCACTTCACGTATGACTACCATACGTACTGTTATTGCATTGGCTGCCCACAAGCAGTGGCATGCACATCAGTTGGATGTTAAAACTGCTTTTTTGAATGGCGATTTGCAGGAGGAAGTTTATGTGTCTCAGCCTCCTGGCTTTGTTCAAAAAGGTGCAGAAAATAAGTATGCCGTTTACATAAAGCACTGTATGGTCTTAAACAAGCCCCTCGTGCTTGGTACCACAAAATTCATACATACTTGACTGCCAAAGGGTTTCAGAATAGTTCAGCTCAGAGTACACTTTATGTACGCCACATTGGGAACAATGTTCTCATCCTTATTCTTTATGTGGATGACATGCTCATCACTGGCCCTGAAGAGGGTGATATTTCAACTTTTAAAGCTGATTTGCAACATGCATTTGATGTCACAGACATGGGGCATTTACATTACTATTTGGGCATACAGTTTATACCTTTTGAGGGTGGTATCATGTTATCTCAATGCAGATATGTTGAGTAGCTCCTTGAGCGTTTTCACATGACATATTGTAAACCTGTTTCTACTCCTATGGAACCAGGTCTAAAACTGTCACTTGAGCATGCTAGTGAGCCTTTTGATGTTGTCAAATCAGCAAGCTGTGGGATGCCTTATCTACTTATGCTCTACTCGTTTGGACATACAGTATGCTGTTTCCCAGTTTAGCAGACTCATGCATTGTCCGAGCACTATGCATTGGAAAGCGTGTAAGCGTGTCTTTCGCTATCTCAAAGGCACTGCAAACTTTGCCTTGTTTTATGGCAGTTCTTCTACACTATGCTTGCTTGCATTTACAGACAGTGATTGGGCAGGTTGCTATGACACGCGAGTGTCAACCAATGGTAACTGTTTTCTTCTTGGTGACTCATGCATCTCCAGCCTACAGTGACCACTTCTAGTTGTGAAGCTGAATATAGGGCAGCCTTTACAGCTACTGTGGAATGTGTTTGGCAAGGACGCCTTCTAGCCGATCTTGGTGTTGGACAGCAGTCCCCTACCACCATTTACACTAACAGTCAGAGTGCTTTGGCAGTTGCACGAAACCCAGTATTTCATGCCCGCACAAAGCATATTGAGGTTCACTATCATTATGTCAGGGAAAGGCTCCATGCAAGAGAGATTGACTTGGCTTATGTGTCTACACATACCAATATAGCAGATGGGTTTACAAAGCCTCTTTCGAGGGAAAAGTTTGAAGCTTTCCGCGAAGCTTTAAGCTTACAGCCTCTTCTAGGGTAGTCTGCTACACCCTGTCCCCGTTCACACCATTCACTTAAGGGGGGTTTGTTGGTCATGACCACTCTCGGCTAGTTCAGGTGTGAACACAGCTTACTCACAGGCACGTTTTCCCTGTGACTGGACACAGGTTTTTTCCCCGTGTGAACACACTTATGTGTGTTGGGCACCTTGCCCTAGGCTACTTTATGTACTCACATTGTACTTTCGTTTCATTATTAAGTACATCTTTTCCAGCACTCTTGAGCTTCATATATTCTGCTCTCTTGCATTTGGTGTGTGTGTGTGTGTGTGTGTGTGTGTCTGTGTGCAGGCTTCTTCCCTCATACCCAACAACAAATGCTCACACCATCTTCTGTATCCTGAGTTTCGCGAGTTTAGCAATCCACTTTAATACTTCAAACTTTAGAGAGATATGAGAGAGAGATAAGAACTGTACACCGTATGGGGTCCCAAATTACCCACTGAAGGGCCCCCTATCCCGTTACCGAGATAGTGTTTGCTTTATTATCTTTAAAGAGACTGACGGTGTGACTAACGATAAGCCAAACGTAAGACCTCTAAAGACCAAGTGTTGGGCTGAACTGTGCACTGCTGTAGAAGCACCAAAGATGTCCAATCTCGAGCCTATACACTCTTCCCAATGGAATGAGGGAGGGATGCAAAGCTAGGGCTGAGAGAGGGGCTGTTTGGGACTGTTCTAGACTATATATGAATGCTGTAAATGAATAGGAATGCTACGTTTTACCTTCACCAAGTGGCTGGAGCAAAACGATGATATGATGAATGCTGAAAACTGTATGGATGCAGAAAACGCAAGGCTAAATGCTGAAAACTGTATGGATGCAGAAAACGCGAGGCTGAATGCTGGCTGAATGCTGAACTGATGGGTTTTACTGATGTAGATGGCTGAATGCTCATGCGTTTGAGGCGCCTAGGGCTGTAGGAGACAAACGCTGAAGAGAGGTGGCTGAAACTGCAATCGCTTATGCTCCTGAGGCTGAGGATGACAAGCGCTTGATTGCTCTCTTGCTGAATATGAATGAATGACTAAATGATTATGCAAAGCCTCTATTCATATGGACAAGATGTGCCAGTCGGCTGGCTACAGTGCTAGCCGACTGCACATGTCCAAATAAAATGTCTAAATGATGTATAAAATGCTAAAAATGCTGGGAAAAATACCAGAAAAATCCTAGATAAATCCTGGATGCTATCTGAGGTTCCTGCAATGGTCTAGATGCTATCCATGAATGATGTGCAATATGTAGGATGCTTTCTGATGCAAACCCTAAGATTTCTACTACTGACTGTATATGCATGAATGCGTCTCTTTAAGTGGGTTAAGGGACTTAGACTGACTGACTATGGCTGAGAATGACCTACGTAGCTCGTGCCTGACTTACGGCATACGACAAATATCATCCGACTGGGTTCTAATAATGTACAGATGTTGCACTGCTGATGATGAGCCAGTTTGTCACCATGCACTACAGTGCAGAGTGCATGTGACAGCACAAGCCTAAGCATACATGCTTGAGTTCTAATGTTAATCTCTGAGTTCTAACTAATGATCTGGGACTGAACTGAACCTTTCCTTTTTATATGCCTCAGGGAAGCAGGTCGGCTGCCCCTACTGCCTGTCGGCTGGCAAAAATTGTCCACAACTGGTATTTAATGCCAATCAACTGCAACATTATGTGCACAACTAGCATTAATTGCTAGTCAGCTGCCTGAACTAAGTCGCGTGGCTGGTTAGCTGGTCGGCTAGCTACCTGACCTGGCTGACAGGAGCCCCAAGCTACATGGGTCCTGGCTGACAGCCTACACAGGCCATAAGGCCTCTTGCCTTGTCTTCAAAGGTGGCTAGGGAGTTGGCTTACCCCCTTGCAAGGCTAGCCCACCTTGGGGGCTGCCTTGGGGCTGGCCCCCTCTACATGAAGTGCATCTACTACTATGGCGAACATATGCATGCCCTATATGATGAACACTTGCCACAGTGGGTTAAGAGGACTGACTTGGCTGGGAGACTGACCTACGTAGCTCGTGTCTGTCCCAAACCGGGCTCACAAAGGAGTCACGGCATACAACAAATAAATCCTAAAAGGTACTACTTCTGTACATGATTCTTGCACTGTTGATGAGCCAGTTTGTCACCATGTACCACAGTGCATGGGTGCACGTGACAGGGATGGAGGTCTATCAATCTTCTGTTAGAAGTCATCTCCTGTCTATTTGTATACACCAGGGCCTCTGTTGTGGGTGTGCCCGCCCGTATATCATTTTTCCACACTCCCCGTATTTTTTCCCTATTTTTCCCATTTTTTCCTAGTGGCTGGAGGGCTGCCAGGTGATGCCAGGACCACTCTGAAGCTGGCCGACTGCATCTGTAGCAGTCGTGGGCTATCTGAGTGCTGGCCGACTTGTTCTGTGCAGACGTGGGGCACCAGATGCTGGCCGACTGCTGTTTTTCAGCAGTCGTGGACATTTAGTCAGTCGTGGGCCTCTTTTAGAGCTGGCCGACTGCCCTCATGGGCTTGTATATATTGCCCCCCATCCTCCTCCACTTTCTCATTCAGTATCTTCAGGATCTTGTGTATAGAGAAGAGTTTACACACATCTCTCTGTGTTTCTTGTGCTGATTATTTTCTGCAGTCTACTTGCTCTTGTCTACCCAAGTTTGGATATCATTTCCGCTGCATATTCTGACATGGTATTAGAGCCCTAGGCTCTAGCAGATCTTGGGCGTTTTTCTAAGCAAGAGGGGGAGCAACAGGTTGCTGATCGGTGGACTGTTTCGGGCTGAACGGGAAGTGAAGGTGCAAGAGGAAGGCGGGCAGAGGGGCTGGACAGCCACTTGCATATTCTCTGATTTTCAGATTTTTCCCACCCACCCACCCTTTCAGGTTACTCTCCGAGATGGCGGATTTACTCGAGATGGCTGAGAAGCACGTGAAGATTCCGACTCTCCCCACGTTCCCAGTGGATCGGCAGTTGGACGGGTCCAATTATGGCATCTGGAAGGTCATGATGGAGTCAGTTTTGGAGTCATATGATCTTGCTGTGCCAAGGCCGGAAGCTGAGGAAGGGGAGGTTTTATCAGCGAGGAAGGACCGAGAGGCACAGGCACAAATGTGGGACCGTGTCAACGCCAGGGTCCGGTCATTTATATTCCTCAATTGCACACCACAGGTGATCAACCATGTGAAGCACATGACGCTGGCGAGAGGCATATGGGAGCACTTGGCTTCTTTGTACAACAGGGTGTCACCCATGAAGCGGATATCCTTGGAAGTGCAGATGCGGGTTATGAACCCTGCAAAGTCTTCGACGATGCGGGAACACATTAACAAGCTGCAGACCCTTCAGCAGGAAGTCCTTCAAGCTGGGAAAGAGATATCGTCCGAAGATATGGCCATCACATTACTTTCCCACTTGCCTGGTCAGTATTCCGCTTTCTATTCCTCGTTGATCACTAGTGGCAGGCTCAGCACTATTACTTGGGAGGAGCTTGTGCCAATGGTCTTGGACCAGGAGGAACGTTTCACGAACCCTCCTCACGGCGGAGGTTCGGAGGCCTTAACTGGCCAACGGTCGAAAGGCCGTAACACCAACAAGGGCAAAGGGAAGGCTTCACCAGATAAGTCTTCCGAGAAGAGGCCTGATCCAGAACGAGAGAAGCTGAAGGCCGAAAGATCGTGTAATGATTGTGGCGAGAAAGGCCACTACTGGAGGAAGTGCCCTAAGCGGACAGGGAAGAGTGCTGAGTCCTCAGCCTCAACTGCGAAGACTCCGGCATTTGTGCACTTGGAGATGGTGGACTCCGATGATTCCTCGTCTTCGAGCGAGGAGGCAGTTGGCTTCACCGCGAAGGATACTCGGGAATGGATTCTCGACAGTGGTGCTTCCAGGCACATGACTCCATCCCGTGACTTCTTCCTGGATCTGAAGCGGCAGTCAGGTCGTATCTTTATTGGTGATAACTCCACTATTCCGATTCATAGTGAGGGCCGGATGGAGATCATTCCCGACGGCAAGGGGGGCAAGCATGCTTCCCGTGTTCTTTATGTCCCTGCTCTGGGCTTTCATCTTTTGTCAGTGCATGAGGTATGCAAGACTGGCTTTCGGGTGGAATTTGAGGAGCATTCAGTTGCTCTAAGGGACCGTGAGACAGGCAAAGTTGTTTGGGAAGGCGGTGTGGAGAACGGCATCTACAAGCTCTCTGCACTCTCCTCACTGACAGGCTCTCAGGTCGGAGATTTGTGGCACTTTCGTTTTGGCCACTTAAATGTGGATGCTTTGCGGCGCGCCTTCCGGGACCAGATGGTGGTTGCCTTGCCAGATGTTGGTAGTAGGCAAGGACGCTGCAGTTCTTGCATACGTGGTAAGCAGCACAGGGAATCCTTTCCGAAGCAGGCTTCCAGGCGGGCTTCGAAACCTTTGGAGTTGATTCACACTGACTTGTGTGGACCACAGCAGATACCATCCTTGGGAGGATCTCTCTACTTCATGCTGCTTGTTGATGATTGTACCAGATTCACGTGGGTCTACTTTCTTTCACAGAAGGACCAGGCTTTTGCTCGGTTCAAGGATTGGCACGTGATGGTGGAGAAAGAGTCTGGATTTCAGGTCAAGACTCTCAGGGCTGACAAAGGAGGGGAATTCTCCTCGACTGTATTCTTTCGGTTTTGTGCAGATCATGGCCTCAAGAGGGAATTGGCCAATACCGGATCGCCTTCGGAGAATGGAGTTGTTGAACGTAAGAACAGGACTGTGGTGGAGATGGCGAGGACCATGCTGGAGCATCGAGATCTTCCTCGTCCACTTTGGGGTGAGGCTGTGGCGACAGCTGTCCATACCATAAACCGCTCTCCGACGACTTCTGTACCCCATATGACTCCATTTGAGGCATATTTTGGCAGGAAACCCGATGTCTCGCACTTCCGTGTCTTTGGGAGTGACGCGTATGTACATATTCCGAAGAAGCAGAGGGGGAAGCTTGACTCCAAGTCCCGCAAGCTGGTATTTGTGGAGTATAACTCTCTTTCCAAGGGATACAGGTTGTATGATCCAGAGAGGAACGAGATTGTTGTCAGCCGGGATGTGGTCTTTGATGAGCATGTTCCAGCATCCACTGTCGAGGAGCCGCCACTTCTTGGAGATCCAGAGTCTGATGATGATTCCCAGTCTACCACTCCAGTTGATCCACCTCAGTCATCACAGGAGGTTGAGCCCGCAGCTGGAGTTGAGCCCCCGCGACCACAGGAGGCTCCACGATCTGTTCGAGTACCTAGGTGGTTGATGGACACCCTTCGGGAGTCAGGTGTCACGGAGCTACCCTCCGAGTGGACCACAGAGGACGGCCCTCGAAGATCACATCGAGTTCGAGATAAAAGCAACACGGCGGAGCTTCTTCAGGTGAACTATGCTCTTATGTCTCGTATCATGCGGGATAAAGAGCCCACTTCCGTAAAGGAAGCCCTTTCACAGGATACTTGGAGGGAAGCCATGCAAGTGGAACTTGACGCCATCGAGAAGAACAACACTTGGGAGTTGGTTCCGAGGCCGTCGAAGCGGTCAGTCATTGGTGTCAAATGGGTCTTTAAGACCAAGTACGCGGCTGATGGGTCGGTGGACAAACACAAAGCCAGGCTCGTGGCTAAGGGTTATGCTCAGCGGCCAGGCATCGACTACGAGGATACCTTTGCACCGACAGCGCGGATGACCACGATTCGGACCGTTCTTGCCCTTGCTTCTTCTCAGAGGTGGCCCGTGTACCAGATGGATGTAAAATCGGCGTTCCTTAATGGTGACCTGCAGGAGGAGGTGTACGTAGAGCAGCCTCCAGGCTTCATTGTTCCAGGATCGGAAGGGATGGTTTACAGGTTACGTAAGGCCTTGTATGGTCTTAAGCAGGCTCCGCGGGCTTGGAATCAGAAGATTGATTCCTTCTTCATTCGGACTGGATTCCAGAGATCGGTTGCAGATCCGAACCTGTATCTCTTTCGGGAACGCGGCATGGTCACACTCATCATCCTTTATGTGGATGATCTCATTCTCACCGGCGGTCATGTGGAGCACATCGGAGTGACGAAGGCTGCCTTGTTAAAGGAGTTTGAGATGACCGACTTAGGCTTACTCCACTTCTTCTTGGGATTGGAGATCTGGCAGACCCAGAGGGGGTTTTTCGTCTCTCAGCAGCGGTATGTTCATGAGTTGCTTGAGGCCTTTGGGATGGAGAACTGCAAGCCTATTACTTCGCCGATGGACCCGAACACAAAGTTAACCGTTACAGATCCTTGTGAGCCAGTTGATGCCTCGCAGTACCGGAAGCTGGTTGGTTCATTGATCTGGTTGCTAAACACCAGATTGGACTTGAGCTTCTCCGTGGGGCTGTTGAGCTCTTTTATGCAGACGCCATTGAAGACTCATTGGGACGCAGGATTGCGGATCTTGCGGTATCTGCAGAGTACGAAGGATCTGGGACTCTTTTACATAGGAGGGAATGGAGTCAAACTCCAAGGTTGGAGTGACTCAGATTGGGGAGGAGATCCAAACACGAGGAGATCTACTTCAGGATACACTTTTACCCTCGGCTCAGGAGCGGTTTCTTGGAGCAGCAAGAAGCAGCCGACTATTGCCCTTTCTTCGACAGAGGCAGAGTATCGGGCGGCTTGTGGTGCTGCTTGTGAGGTTGTATGGCTGCGGAGGCTGCTTGGCGAGATGGGGTTTCCACAGAGGGAGCCCACAGTCATCCAGTGTGATAACCAGAGTTGTATAGCTATTGCTCGGAACCCGGTTTTCCATGCCCGGACCAAGCATATAGAGATACAGTATCACTTTGTTCGTGAGAAGATCTTGGCGGGTGACATCTTGCTACTTTATTGTTCGACGGAGGACAATGCGGCGGACCTCTTCACGAAGTCTCTACCTCAGGCTACGCTCAGGCGGCACTCCAGCTCCCTGGGATTGGTTACACAGCCAGGAGCTGAGAGGGGGTGTTAGAAGTCATCTCCTGTCTATTTGTATACACCAGGGCCTCTGTTGTGGGTGTGCCCGCCCGTATATCATTTTTCCACACTCCCCGTATTTTTTCCCTATTTTTCCCATTTTTTCCTAGTGGCTGGAGGGCTGCCAGGTGATGCCAGGACCACTCTGAAGCTGGCCGACTGCATCTGTAGCAGTCTGGGGCTATCTGAGTGCTGGCCGACTTGTTCTGTGCAGACGTGGGGCACCAGATGCTGGCCGACTGCTGTTTTTCAGCAGTCGTGGACATTTAGTCAGTCGTGGGCCTCTTTTAGAGCTGGCCGACTGCCCTCATGGGCTTGTATATATTGCCCCCCATCCTCCTCCACTTTCTCATTCAGTATCTTCGGGATCTTGTGTATAGAGAAGAGTTTACACACATCTCTCTGTGTTTCTTGTGCTGATTATTTTCTGCAGTCTACTTGCTCTTGTCTACCCAAGTTTGGATATCATTTCCGCTGCATATTCTGACATCTTCTCGTGGAGTGTTTCTTAGCCAATACAGATATTTGCAGCAGCTCCTGGAGACATTTGGGATGACCGAGTGCTGTCCAATTTCTTGTCCAATGGATCCTAACTCCAAGCTCTCCCGTGATGATCCCTCTGTCAGAATACGCAGCGGAGATGATGACCAAATCTGGAAACACTTGAGCAAGAACAGTGCAAAAAAACAGCACAAGAGAAGGAGAGAGATAGAGGCGTGTAACTCTGCTCTATATACACAAAGAAGATCCCGAATACAAGATACAAAATGGCAAGGGGTGTGGAGCCATTTCCAATTAGCAGTCGGCCTGCTCCAAAGGCAGCCTACAGGTACAAAATCTCCACGACCTACCACATAGACCAGTCGGCCAGCAAACATGAGTCGGCCAGTTCTGTACTGCAGTCGGGTACAGTCCGCCAGAAGATGTATGTGCCTGCCAGCTCACGACTGCCCCCCCAAGCCACAGATAAATGGGAAAATATGGGAAAAATATGGAGAGTGAGGAAAAATGAGAACAACACCTACAAGGGCGGGCACACCCACAACAAAGGCCCTCGTGTCTAGATAAAGACAGAAGATGACTTCTAACACCCCCTCTCAGCTCCTGGCTATGAAACCAACCACAGGGAGCTGGGGTGCCGCCTGAGCAAATCCTGAGATAGCGACTTCGTGAAGAGGTCCACCGTACTGTCCTCCGTCGAACAGAACTCTAGCAAGATGTCATCAGCAACGATCTTTTCACGAACAAAGTGCCTCTGGATGACCGTGGGTTCCTCCAATGGAAGCCCAATCCTGCCATGCAACCTCTGCAACCTCACCACCTCACAAGCAGCACCACAAGCAGCCCGGTACTCTGCCTCTGTCGTCGACAAGGCAAAAGATGACTGCCTCTTACTGCTCCATAAAACTGCTCCTGGGCCTGAAGTAGAACTCGTCGTGTCTGAATCTCCTCCCCAAACTGAGTCACTCCATCTGTGGAGTTGGACTCCATCCATCAATCCCCCTCCTGTGGAAAAGAGACCAAGATCCTTTGCATGCTGTAGGAACCACAAGATATGCAATCCTGCCTCCCAAAGAGTCATCTGCAACCATGATTGGATGGGAGCTCAACAGCCTCATCAGAAAGCTCCCATCCAATCTGGTATATCCATCAACCAAATCAATGAACCATTATGCTTCCGAGTCAAAGAGGCATCATACTGCTCACAAGGATCAACACTTGTTACGGTGGGAAGCCAAGTCTTGGAAACCTGCTGAAGACCACGAAAGGCCTTCTGAAACCTGTCAACAACCCCCTCTGAATCCGGAACCACAAAGCCTGGAGGATCCACCTCCTTCTGCAAGTAATCAACTGCCACCTGCCTAGCTTTCCAAGAGGTCCCCATGGAAAGAACATCCTCATCTACATGAGTTTCTTTGTCCCGAATACTACAAGTCATCAGAGCATAGGTTACCTGTAAAGTTTCCTCTGACTGATGAACACAAGAACTACCAACATTAGTACTGGAAAGTTCCTGCCAGCTGCTGCCATCAACTGGCAAGCTATCCACCATCTGGTCCGAGAAAGCCTACACCTGCAGCGTATCCACACCTAAGTGGCCATTACCAGACTGCCACTCATCACAAAACTGAGGACCTGGGAGAAAGAGTGCTCAAAGTTTGTAAACTCCATTCTCCACTCCGCCTTCCCAAACTACTTGGCCTGTTGCCTTGTCCCAGAGAGCAACAAAATGCTCATCAAACTCCACCCGTACGCCAGTCTTGCAAACCTGATGCACTGACAACAGATGAAAACCAAGGGATGGAACATACAACACCTGGGAGGAATGCTTCCCCCCTCTGCCATCGGGAACTATCTCCAACCTGCCCTCACTGTGAACTGGGATAGTGGATGTATCCCCAGTAAGAATGTGACCAGAATACCTGCAGAGATCTTGTAAATCTGAACAGGAAGGAGTCATGTGCCTAGAAGCACCACTGTCTAGAATCCACTCTGAAGTATCCGTAGTGGCGAGTCCTCCAACCTCCTCCCTGCCTGAAGAAAATGAAACATCGGTGTCCATCACCTCCAAGTGCACAAAAGCTGGAGTCTTCATGATTGCTGCTGAGGAATCTTCACCCTTCTCGGTGTTCCGCTTGGGACACTGCCTCCAATAGTGGCCTTTCACGCCACAATCATTACAGGTCCTCTTTGCCTTCAGTTTCTTGCGGTCAGCATCGGACTTCTTCTCAGAAGACTTCTCCGGTGAAGCCTTCCCTTTGCCCTTGTTATTACAGCCTTTCGACCGTTGGCCAGTTAAGGCCTCCGAACCTCCGCCCTGTGGAGGGTTCGAGAATCTTTCCTCCTGGTCCAAGACCATGGGCACAAGCTCCTCCCACGTGATGGTGCTGAGCCTGCCACTAGTAATCAAAGACAAGTAAAATGCTGAGTACTGAGAGGGCAAATGCAACAACAACGTTATGGCCATATCCTCTGATGATATCTCCTTCCCAGCCTAAAGAACTTCCTGCTGAAGAGCCTGCAGCTTGTTAATATGCTCCCGCATCGTCGATGACTTTGCAGGGCTCATAACCCGCATCTATACTTCCAAGGAAATCCTCTTCATGGGCGATACCCTATCATAAAGAGAAGCCAAATGCTGCCATATACCTCTGGCCAGCGTCTCATGCTTTACACGATTGATTACCTGCGGTGTGCAGTTGAGGAAGATAAATGAGCGGACCCTAGTGTTGACACGATGCCACAACTGTGCCTGTGCCTCCCGGTCCTTATGAATCGACGGTAACTCCCCTCCCTCTACCTCCGGCCATGGAACCCCAACAACGATGAAATCAGCAAGGTCGTATGACTCCAAAACAGATTCCATCATAACCTTCCATATACCGTAGTTGTTCCCGTCCAACTGACGGTCCACCAGGAACGTGGAGAGTGTTGGGATCGTCACATGTCTCTCAGCCATCTCAAGAAGATCTGCCATTGCGGGGATGTAACTGAAAAAGGGTGGGTGGGTGGGAACAAAGAAGAACTTAACCTGCAAGTGGCTGTCCAGCAAATCAGCCCGTCGTCCTCTTGCTTCGCCTCTTCTCGAACAGTCCACCAATCAGCAATGCAACAGTCCCCCTCTTGCTCACACAACTCCCAAGATCTATCAAGAGCCTAGGGCTCTGATACGATGTCAGAATACAGAGCGGAGATGATGACCAAATTTGGAAACACTTGAGCAAGAACAGTGCAAAAAAACAGCACAAGAGAAGGAGAGAGATAGAGGCGTGTAACTCTGCTCTATATACACAAAGAAGATCCTGAATACAAGATACAAAATGGCAAGGGGTGTGGGGCCATTTTATATGGGCCCCAAGCAGCAGTCGGCTTGCTCCAAAGGCAGCCGACAGGTACAAAATCTCCACGACCTACCACATAGACCAATCGGCCAGCAAACATGAGCCGGCCAGCTCTGTACTGCAGTCGGGTACAGTCCGCCAGAAGATGTATGTGCCTGCCAGCTCAAGACTGCCCCCCCAAGCCACAAATAAATGGGAAAATATGGGAAGAATATGGGGAGTGAGGAAAAATGAGAACAACACCTACAAGGGCGGGCACACCCACAACAAAGGCCCTGGTGTCTAGATAAAGAGACAAGAGATGACTTCTAACACCCTCTCCCCTCTTCAAGGATAGTACACAGTACTGGAGGCTTGTTGGTTCTCTTATTTATTTGACTTACACTAGGCCCGACATTTCTTACAGTGTCAGTGTTCTCAGACAATTTTCTTCCGCTCCTCGACACGGCTGCTCTGAGGGTTCTCCGATACTTCTCCGGTATCTTGGACTATGGTCAGGAGTCGCTGAGCTCGTTGGATACTCTCATGCTGATTAGACAGGTGATCGAGATACTTGACGATCCACTTTTGGTCATTGCTTCACTCTTGGTTCCGGTCTTATTTCCAGGAGATCCAAGAAGCAGAATATAGTTTCATTATCTTCTACCGAGGCAGAGTACCGTGCTTATCCGGATACCTACTGTGAGCCGTTATGGTTGTTCCAAATGTCGAGCAATCTTGATGTCCTGTCAGATTATCCGATCCGTATTCTTACGGACAGTCAAAGTGCCTTGGCATTGGCTCAAACTTCATCCTTCTATGGCAAGACCAAACATATTGAAGTCCACTTTCACTTCGTTCATGAGCTAGTCGACAACGGATTGTTCTTCTCAAGACAACCTTGCTAATCTCTTCACCAAACCTCTTCCTCGAGATACTATTGTTCAACTCCTTAGTCGTATGGGAGTTGGACCCCCATGCTGGAGCTGAGAGGAGGTGTTGGACATGTCATCTCCAGCCCATTTTACTCCATTTTATGCCCCTTTTTATCCAGATATTTATCTAGGGATTTTTCCCATATTTTTCAGCTTTTTTATAGCTTAGTTTGAGGCTTTTTTAGGCATTTTATCATTTGTCCAAACTAGTAGCTTTTTTGCTACAGCCGATTGGCTCTACAAATATGTATATAAGCATGGACATTGTTCATTCATAATTCGATACATTTCAGTTCTTGGCCGTCTACTTTCTCTTGTTTGATCTCAACTTGCTTCCGCTTCATATTCACATATTCTCATGTTAGCAAAACGTACCTTTTCCATATATGTCCTAAATATGCTTCAAGTTGATGAATCCAAGAAGGAAAAATAGTGAGGTCAAGTTTATTGGCATACTTACTAAGGGTCATCCTCTCTAGAAGATGGTGCCGTGAACTTGAAGATGCCGGTGTCGTCTTGCAGTCGAGGACCCAAAGAGAAAATAAAATTTATGGTTGAATTCTTTGACAAAGTGTCAAAGCTTTGATACAAATGTAGCATGCGGAAGACTTGGAGATGAATCGTAAACTTAATTAGAGCAGAAATTCGGCACTTAAACTTGATGATTTGCAATGCACAAATGAAAGAGAGAGAATCCAGAGAAAGTACACTGTATCGGGTCCCGAATAGCCCTCTGAAGGGCCCCCACCATGAAAGTGTATTTGCTTATATTGTTGAATGAGTGATGGACTGACTGTTGATTGCAAATCAGCACCAAAACTACTGACGTGGTATCTTCGCACTCTACTACCTGTGTTTTCTATCCACAGCAGATCACCTTCAATTCAGCACCTTTCTCCTTGTGTTTTACCTTGTCTTGGGCTGCCCGGGGCATGTGCACAAGCAAGGACTATTGGCAAAGGACTCAAATGAGGAAACAAGGCCTGGAAGCACCTTTATATAGGAGATATGGGGCTGTCCCTACTGGCGACTGGGCATATGGGCTGGCTGACTCGCAAAAGAGGACAAATTAGATGTGTTTCACACGTGTGGCCTCTCTTGGGATAGCAATACATGTATATACCTAGATGAATCCAAGAACACGACCAAATTCACCTTTTAGGAACGTGCATGTTATATACTCATGGTAGTCAACCCACAAGACTATATAATTATCAACTCCATTATGCATAGTATGGACTAGATACTACGACATCCCCACTAACATCATCAGTGCCCAATAGTGGACATCATCAGTGCCCAATAGTGGGTGTAGAACTCTGTATCAAGATATACTCTCACACACACACTCCACACACACACACACATTCAAGAGGGTTACATCGTGTAACATGTCCTACACAAGCGCTCAACTTCGTGTTGGCAACTGATTGAGCTACCTTGGCCCACCCTGTCAAAGTCTGTCAAAGTCACGCAGCAGCAGCACGCACACCACCCTAGGGCACTAAACAACATCGGTGGCTGAGCTCCCATCTCCTAGTTGTTGCTCCCCTCCCCCAAAAACCCGTCCGGAGGAGATATCTATGACAAGGTGCCACCACACCCTATATATGGCTCTTCGACTTCCCATGCTCTTGCATATGGGATAATCCACCACAACTTCTAGTCATGTGATAACCCGAGAGTAGCTACGAGAATTGCCACCTCCAACACCCTCCTTCAATTCGAGCACCTCGATCAAACAAAGGTTAGGACTGCCCAAGACCACACAGGCCGAGCTCTAATACCATGTCAAAGTCACGCAGCAGCAGCACGCACACCACCCTAGGGCACTAAGCAACGTCAGTGGCTAGGCTCCCATCTCCTAGTCATTGCTCCCCCCAAAAAACCCGGCCGGCACACACTCCTTGCAGCTGACAACTTGTCCCTGGACTAGGGCTCAAGGAAATACTCAATGCACAACTCTAACCCAAAACTTGCACTTAAAACTACTGTTATGTCCATGTGCCACCCAAGTGCACTCAAAGCATGTGACACAAGACTCGCATGAGCATCTCTCATGCTCTCTTCTATTATCCCCCAACATCATTTGATGAGTCCAAGTGTGAGTTTCTAAAACTTTGCAGTGCAATCCTGTTAGCTGGAAGGGTGTGCCCACTGACGCATTGAGACCCAATATATATTGTTTGATGGTGTTACCCAATTCTCCTATTTACTCATATAGGGGATCTTTGCACACGCTTTTCAAGAGTTTATGATGGTGAAATTAATACCACGTGAAAATCAATAAAAACGATATGGAGCTCAATCACATTGATGATAACATACCTACAAGAATGTTGAAGACCTTCAAATCTGTCAAATGTCTGACCCAATTGAGGACAAAATCCAAAAATGCATGATTCGCAAAGGTAACAATAATCACATTATTCTCTGCTCTAGATGCCACCATATCCTTTGTCAACCTAAATACTTCCAATGGCGGCATTCTGCTGCCAGCAGGTGGTTGTTCCCATATGGGCTTTCGTAAGAAGGTCTCCTTATCTGAACGAGCATGGTCTGGTTTATAAGCCACAACCCCAACAAAGATTCATTATAAACTCACTAGCAACCTCAAAAGGAGTGTGTGTGTGTGTGTGGGAAGGGGAGAGGGGGGGAGTATATAATCAAGCCATTTCCTTAGAAGGATGACCCAGGATAAATCAGTGATCGTACTTGATCTGAACTGATAAATTTCTGCTTGAACAAGCATGGCCCAATAGAACGTAGAATACTAAACAGAAGCACAGTACATTTGGCAGCAACATCTTTGAACTTGAAATGTGCAGCCATTGGAGATCCTTCAAATCAGTGTTGATTTTTGCACTTAAGATTAATCTAGGACGTGTAAGCCAAATCCAAGACGATTAGAAGTTGAGATCACCTGTAGTGAGTCCAATGGTAGCGCCGCGGATACTGTAGTTATTAACGCGGGTAACGATTTCCGAGTAGATGGGGGCTCCAAGGAAGTAGGAGAAGATGAAGACGCCCAACAGGACGCCGAATTGGATGCCCACCAGCAATGGCTTCATGCCTGCGTCTGCCTAGAAGTCTTGGAGCTACTACGATCTGTGAGTACCCAACATGGAGGTGGTCACTCACTTTCGCACCTCCTCCTTCCGTTTCATACTAGTCGGGCCAGTCTGCCCCTGGGCGGGCCTAAGACCACTTTGTGTGAACATGATCACCCGACTTATTTATTTCATTTCTAAACCTTGAATAAAAATATGAGCTCCATAATTTCACTCTGAGTTGCAAGTCACCAAGCAAGGGCACACAATCCTCCTAGATCTTATTCCACCTTTGCAAGATTGTCACCTAGAACAATCCTACACTTCACCATTGTAAAGAGGCCATCAATAACTATGAAATTGTTTCGTTCCATGTTGCGAGAGGTTTGGTGCTTTCTCAAGCCAAATGCATGTTCAAATGCATGTTTTCCTTGCAAAAGTTGTGATAAATTCACATTTATTACGTGATGCTTGAAAGCCCATAAAGTGGATGAGCCGAAAGAAGGTCACTGCTCGGAATATACAACAACACACAATTAATTAAATTATGGGTGGTACGATGAAATAAATAGCCTAATCTATTAATTTGAAAGGATTGTTCTCTTCACTTCATACTTTTTAATAATAGAGCTTAATGGAGAAGTTTCTACTAGCTTTTAATATAATTATGTATAGCCTCTCTCTCTCTCTCTCTCTCTCTCTCTCTCTCTTCACTTCATACTTTTTAATAATAGAGCTTAATGGAGAAGTTTCTACTAGCTTTTAGTATAATTATGTATAGCCTCTCTCTCTCTCTCTCTCTCTCTCTCTCTCTCTCTCACACACACACACACCCACCTACCCACACACACACGTGTGCGTGCATAGCTCTCTCCCTCTCTTGCAGCCCTCTCTCTCTCCAACACTTGGTTTCACCATAGGCAAGGTAAGGTATGGACTTGAACATACATGGCACTGCCCTTGGGGACTATCCTAAGGGCTTATTAACTTCGATTTCCATCCATTCTAACTATTGGGTTTACCCAATAGCTATACCGTTGGTGTTGCCTATGAGGTTATACAAAAGCACACGACCTTGGAGTCTTGGGGATGAGTTAATTATTGTGTTGTGTTCAATCTTATTTTGATTTTTACAGTGCATTAGGTTAAGGCATTTTGTTGATGTGCACATTTTTGGAAGGAGAAACCCTAATGTTTTGGCTATTTGCATGAGGTTTAGGCCCACAAGAGGCTTGGATTTTGTTGTATTAAAGCCAAGGGATTGCTTAGCAATTGTGACATTAAGAGTGATATCCGTTCTAAAAACTTTGGTTACAAGCTCCAAATTGTGTGGAAGTAGATTTCCTTTCCTTGTTCATGCATTTGTTTGAAATGTAGCATTAGAGTAGATAAAATTAACAACAAAACACCCCATAAACATCCTATGCATGCGTAAACAAGTAAATTGTTACAAGCGAATGGAATGATCGTGTCTTGCGTAAACTATTACAAGTGAATGATTGTGCCTTGGTTATTGTCAAAAATGACTTATATATATAAATGAGTAGTTTTCACACTAGACTGGCCAAACTAAAAGATGGTTCAGCCTCTATTACTAGTCTTAAGCAACTATGTATATAGAGCCTGTAGAAAGCACAAGGTGAGGCTACTTTATATGTTCTAGTGCTGTCTTATAAAGGATAAGTGTCCATTTACATAGATAAAATGGCAAACCGTCCTAAGGTAGGTTGGTGATTGAAACTATGTTAACATACGAATGGTTAATATACCGCCCTTCCTAATGGTGAGCATGTCCTCGCATCACCCAAGGGTGGAAGGTGTTGATGGTTCAAGACAAACCATAAAGTTGGTGGCCAAGGTTAAGTGGTATAGTTCGGGACTAATCCACAACCGCATGGCAAAGTTGTGGGAAGCTTTGCCTTGATGCCTGGTTGCTTACCGAGGCAGCATAGAAAGTGGTATGTGATGTAGAGGTTCTTCATGCCTAGCCTCCATTGGCTGTAGACCCTTCAACATTAGGTAGTTGATGGAAGCGGTCCACAACCAGTGTGATAGGCAGAATGAGTGCCAAGACCACCATGGAATGATTGGTATGGACATGGCATGGGCCCTTTGACATTAGGTAGTTGTTAGAAGCAATCCATGCCCAGTGATAGGTGGAATGAAAGCCAAGACCACCATTGGGGAGATGGTGGTTTGAATCTTCATGGCACGACATGAGAGAATGGCTTGATTGCATAGTGTGATGTTGAGAGATGAGGCTTCTTTGTGTGGTGAAACTTTGGCCAAGGCGAGGTTGTATTTGTGATAAAGTGGAGTCAAAGCAGAGGTTACATGCATTGAAGCTCATTGGAAGTACCTTCAGGGGTGAGGGTTCTCCATGCAATGGGTCCTACCATGGGTCAGGCTACATGCATTAAAGCTCGTTTGCTGGAAGGGGATGAGAATTCTCTAGGCAATGGGTCATACCATGGGCCAGGCTTATGCATGTAGTCCCCCCATCTAAAGATTTACCTAGAGGGTTTGTGTTAATGAGGTTAGTTGCAGTGCATGTGTTTGTGTGTGACGTGAGGTGAGAAGTGAAAAATTGTGATGCCAATATTGAAATATATAGGTGACGTGCATGGGCGATTGGTGGAAGGTGTGCTCCTGTGTGTGCATTTCCCCAACACAAAGACTTATCCAACTTGTGACGTGCATGGGCAATGGGTGGAAGGTGTGCCTCTGTGTGTGCATTTCTCCAACACGAAGACATCTCCAACTTAATTGCTTTCTTTTACTCTCTTTGTTACTTTCTGCAACATTTACTTGACATCCCTTTTCTTGAGAAGTCAAAGGTTGGTTGAGGCATAACAATGGACTGTATGCATGGCTAGGCCCATAGCTGCAATGGAGTTGGGCAGCCTTTATGGCTTGAGGAATTTGTCGTTTATCGAGCACATAGGATAGAGGCAATGTGGATCAACAAATGGGTGGTGTAGCCAAAGATGAGGCCACAAAAGGTGCTTCCTGTTGATTTCAGAAAGGTCTAAGTGATGGGTCATACCATGGGCCAGGCTTGCGCTTGCCATGGTCCCCCCATCTAAAGATATACCTCGATGACTATCAGTAAAATGAGGCTCAATACACATTTAGTAAAGAACAAGTGCCTATTTATCTATTACATGCAGAGCTTGTGTATATAGTACAAGTGGCATGCATGGGCATTGTGTTAAGATATCAAGCTCAATCTATGATTGTGTATATACAAGATGCATAAATGCCTAAGGAGGCTTGGGATACCTTGGTGAAGATGTCAAGCTCAGAAGACATAGCTAAAGCAAGAGCTGCACAATGTGACCAGAGGAAAATTGAGTATAAATGATTACTCAGTGAAGGTTAAAAGGCTTGCAGATGCCCTTGCTTCTATTAGATCACTAGTAGATGATGATGATACGGTGTCCGTGACCTTGAATGGTCTTCAAAAAGAATACAATCAGTTTCAAACCTCCATTAGAGTTTTAGAGAACTTTCCTAATTTTCATGAATTGATTTCTCTCTTCATTCATGAAGAGATGAATATTGGGGGAGGTTCATCCTCTAGAAATGAACAGGCCTTCTACTCAGATACAAGTAGAGGTCGGGGCAGGTCATCATCTAGAAGACGAGGTGGTGGGTCAGTTTAGGAATCGAAACCAGCAAAGCAAAAATAAAAATCAATCTCATACAAGTGGAAGAGGCCACTCTAGAGGCAGGGGAAGAGGTCGAGGTGGTTTGGCAAAGAAATTAAAATACAAATAGCATAGAGTGCTATTACTTTGGCAAACTAGGGCACATGGAAAAGGGCTGCTATAAAAAGTAGAATGATATCAAAAGTGAAAAGTTGCAGCAAGGTAACTATGCGTCATCAAGTAAACATGGTCATGACAAAAGTGAGCAGGTGTTTGTGATGTAGCACATGCTCAGTTTCAAAACAAGAGTATGCTATGACAAGCTATAAGCCTATTTCAGTGCCATTGGAGCAAAATACAAAGCTTTGCACATATATAGGTAAGCTTTTGGAGGAACCCACTATGTACAGGCGCAGCGTGGGTAGCTTGATCTACATGACCACTGCTAGGTTAGCTTTTGGAGGTACCCACTATGTACAAGTGCATAGTGGGTAGCTTGATCTACATGACCATTACTAGGTCAGACTTGAGCTATGTTGTCAGACTTGTGAGTCAGTTTATGTAAGCTCTCAGGAGCTACACTTGGATGTGGCTAAATGGATTTTCGGGTACATAAAGTCCATAGTTGATTATGGACTTTTCTACGAGGCTGGCATTGAGATATAACTACATGGGTGCACAGATGCTGATTGGCGGTAGTGTCACAGATAAAGAGATCTACCAACTCTGCTTTATGTTTTCTTCTGTGAGTGCTGTTGTGAGCTGGAGAACCAAGAAATAGCCAACAATTGCCTTGTCATGTACAGAGGCAGAGTATAGGAGCACTGCTAAGGTAGCTTGGTTTTAGAAGCTACTTTTGGTGATATGGCTGAGCTTGTGGGTGGATATACCAATGTAATTTGCTGTGACAACATGAGTAGCATATAGTTGGCTAGTAACCTAGTATACTATGTTAGAACAAAGCACATTGAGGTGCATTGTCATTTTATGAGGGAGAAAATTCTAGTAGGTGATGTAGATCTGGTATATGTCAGCATAGAGGATCATGTGGTTGATATCTTCACAAAGGCACTTGGTACAGAGAAGCTCGACAAGTTTAGGAGCTTACTTGGAGTACAATGTGTGGAATTAAGCTCAAGGGGGAGTGTTGAGATATCGAGCTCAACTAGTGCTGCAGACATCAATGATCCGCCTAGGTGATAGCTTCCACACTTATGCTACTCTTGCATGGTTAGTGAGATTATGGTTGATATGCCACCAGCAGTGAGACGACACACTATGTGACAACAACCACATTTGGATTACTAGAGTATGACATCGTAATAGCACCAATTCATATAGTTGAGTTCACACTATGGACCGATCGTTGTATGTTATAGTACTTTCCTTTATAGTATGTACTCTTATCTCTTTAGTTTTATGGTTGTAGAGAAGAGAAGAAGCTAGGTAGTCTCCTTAGGATCAATGAAGTGTCATGGGTGGTGAATCTTCCACTGGGCAAATAAGGAATCCATGTGTTAGTTCACCAAACAGATTTTGGCCATGTCAAAGGGTGTATCAAGCTAGCTATGGAAGTCACCATGGAAAGTGAGATCTCGGATGATTGGTGGTGGGTATGTGAGTTGTTGTTTAGGGACATGCAAGGACACCCTTGGGTCCTTCCTATCGTCTTCACTAGCTTCTTCTTGAGTTTTGTGGTGGTTCCTCATGGATATCCAACCCCTCATAGAATGATTTAAGGAGTGGATAAGCTTGAGGATTTTGGAGTTGAGCAGTGGGGCTCCTACAAAAAATGTTGCATGGATAGCTTGATGTGAGGATTAGAGCTAGGCATGTTGGAGAGGTGGGTGGTTTTGGCTTTAAACTATGCTGCCCAAATTATCCGCCGCCGACAAGGGGGTTTGATTGGCTTATGGGGCTTCTCCTCCAGAAGATGGGTTCCTACCTGGGTTCCTTCTAGGAACTCATTGAGGTCGTCCTCCTTATCTTCAGGCTTATGGATTTGAAAAAGGCAAAGGCCTCATGTGTCTTGTCCAAGGTAAGCTACATGGATGGTCTAAATGGTGGTTTTGTCAGTCAAGGGCTTATTCGAGGTAACAGTAGAATATATGATATAGTCGGAGGATGCCCAATGGGTTGTATTGATTATTGGGCTTATTCAAGGTAACAGTAGACTGTATGATATAGTCAGAGGACGCCCAATGGGTTGTATTGACCACCGGACAAGTTATAAAGCTGGCAAAAAGTAGACTTCTCTGCTTGATAAATAAGGGTTTTTATGGCTACCATGGTTGAGTGAAGTTAGTCTACACGGATGGGGAAGCTGAGACTAGGTGGTGTCATAAGGTTGAGGAAATGATCTTTCTTGATAAAGAGGGTAGAATTCATAAATAGGTGAGTTGGACACAAGTGGATGAGATTCAATGTAGTATAGTAGCGTAGTTCCCATGAATGATATATCTTGGTCAAAGAAAAACAAGGTGGCGAGGGTGGGTTGCTGCGTGGTGTTGATGTGGGCTAAGATGGTGTGGAAGGTGGGGATGGAAATAGGGTTTGATAAAAAGATATTGAATTGAAACATATACAGGGCCAAGGTGTGGTTAATTAGGGCAAGGGTACCCAATGAGAGAGACTAACTCATAGTGGGCAGTGTCAAAGTCTACAGCCCATGAGAGAAGCATGTATAGCTTCTTTTAGGCTCACCCTTCCAATAGGGTATCATCCAAGATAAGAGTCTCCATTTTTGAATTTGAGCATGTGCCTCGGCTATCAAGGTTTCTTTGTGGAGGAGGAGATCTTGGTAGGCTACTTCCCTAGCAGCCACTTTGTTCACCCTGTGTGGTTGTACTCCTCTTGAAAATCTGTGAGAGGTTTGGTGGCCTCATGTGGTGTTGCAAGATGAGGGTAGCATCACAATCCTTAGGAAATTAGTTAGCCACATGGACCACTTGGGCCTCTTGGGCTTATCTAGGGGTTGGTCTCTTGGGGTTTCATATGCCTAGGTTATCATAACCTTGGTGGTTTTTCTAAGGGTGTAAGTGAGCTTCTCTTAGGTGACTTCGACTCATTTGTCTCATGAGTTCATTTTGAAGCCGATGGATTTCATCTGTAGCTTTCTTGAGCACGGCTTTGAGCTTGGCATTCTTCTCATAGGTGGCCTCCCTTGAAGTAGTTGTTGGTAATGGCTAAGCTTGCGGCCCTCTTCTTGGATGTATGCATCCTAGCTCTTAAGCTTTTGTTGTTGCCATAGGATGTGGTGCTTGGAGGTTTCGGTGACATGGCTGATAAGCTCGATCCACCAATGAGTGTCAACATTGGAAGCATTGGGGAAAGCTACAAAAGCATGGGTCAGTTTTGATGGAAATAGATGGTCCATGAGAGACTAATCTATAGCATCCTTGAGAGTGTCACAAAGGTGGGATGGGATGCTCCCAAGGGAAAAAGGCCAATCAAAGCAAATGTGGTGGGAGGTTAGGATAAAGTAGGAGTTGGTTATTGATTCAAGGAGGGTGGTGGGGGAGCCACCTCATGGGTCTCTCTTGATGGGCATCTTCAGCTTGGGCTCCATGCACCTCTCATGGATGTGGGTCAGGTGTGCATAGAAGTCCTGAGGCTTAAACATATCATTGGTGGAGCCAAGAGGATCTTCTCCTTGGGTGGACTAGGGAATGTGGATGGCAGCAGAGGTTGAGGTCGCAGTTTTGTTGGCTGGAGCCAACACTGAGTGGAGGTTTCTCCACTGCGAGCCTTGGGAAAGAAATGTATGGATTATAGGATGGGTCTTGTTTGTGTTTCTTCAAAAGAGCTTGGGGCTTGGGGGTGTGAGTGGAACGCGGCACTACAAGGTGCGAACAAGCTAGGCAAGGCACAAAGATAGGAAGTCTTTGTCAATGGCATGACTAAGGATATCTATGAACATATTATGTAATGTACCTTGCCGGGTTCTTGCAAAAGATTTGGAGCTCAGCAGATGAAGGCTTTACTCAAGACACTCCCCTCATGGGATTCCTCCCGTGAGATAAAGGCTCTAATAGTGTTGTAATGGGGGTTCTTATTTTGGGAACATTGATATTGGTCCCGTCGGCCCTTCTATTTTTAGTTGGGTCTGCTACACCAAAACCTATGTGTCATTCAGCCTCGAGATTTCCTCTCTCTCAGGTATGGGTATGCTTATAACTTCTTGGGAAGGGATTCTTCTAATCGTCAGAATTTGTACTTTCCTTCCATGGCTTAGAAGTAATTTCAAGAATCTCGTCATTTTGGTCCATTATGATTGATCTGTCTCCACTTTTCTCACCTTCTTCTTCATCAACAAGAATGACTTGAACTGGCCGTTCAAGATAATTTCTATTTTTACGTATCTTGGATCATCAATTGGGTTTGATCTCAGGGTTGTTCATTTCTCTCTATGGACTTGTGGATCTCTTTTAGCTTTCTCCAAGAGTTTTGGGGTTCTCTCTATCAGGATAGGTCCGTTGAGACCATTTAATCCCTTCTCTTCATCCAAGGTTATTTGGCATGCTGAATCTAGTAGAACATCCTCAATCTTAGCATAACCTGGATGGTCTTTTGGGTCCTTTTCCCTTGTCACATTACCACTTGGACTTTTTGAGGTCCTTGGTTGACTGGGTACTTTTTGAGGTCCTTGGTTGACTGGGTACTTTTGTTGGCTCTAAGGAGAGAAATGTAACTTTTCCTTTAGAGTCCTTGCCTCTCTTTTTGTTTTAATGCTCTTGGAAGTTTCTAATGCTTGGTTCATAGATTAGTCCTCCTTGGGCCTACGTCCTATTCATAATCCTTATTGGCACTTTTTGTTCTTCTTTTGAAGAAGTCTAGCATATGACACTGCCTATGTTAAAGCTTGTTGGTGGTGGATGGATTTTTGTAGTTTGATGGTGGATGGATTTGAAGTTGTAGGCTTATACAGGCAATCTCACTGATCAAGTGATCTATGTCGCACACTTGATGCATATCCAAAGGTGGAAGATTTGTTATTACCACTTTTGGATTTGCCTTCATGGGGCATTTAGTCACTCTATCTAAAACAAGCAAGAGGGGCTCTCCTCGGGCTAGTAATATCCCATGGTCTATAAGCTCTTGATGCTATTTGCATTAGGTAGTCAATTATTGTATTCACTTTTGGGTGGGATCCCAAGGATTAAATCCACAATGTAAAATTTTGACATGCTAGGGAGTTCATCTAAAATATATTCAATATCAACTAGCCTTGTTAGCATGGTTCTTGGTGGCATGGTTGTGGTGGAACATCTGACACTCTATATATGCTTCTGCAATGTAGGGTTCATTGTTATTAGCATCTAGTTTAGTTGTAGATGTGGTTGATAGAGCTAATGGCTAAGGAGCTACTGGTAAAGCATGCACTCCTATCATTCTTACCATTCGTTGTGCATGGTATTAGTAAGATGATTCATGATTTTCATATCTCCTATAATACCTATATCTTTGGTTCCCTCTTGCTCGCAAGGCTCATGTTCACCAATCAAGAACACTTGAGCCTTGCAAGATAGAGAGAAGGAGAGGAGAATGCAAGGGTCTTACCAGTTTGCACCTTAAGCCACTCTTGGTAGAGTAACTCTCTCTTGTGGAGAGAGCTAAGGATGGTTGGGGAGCACAAAGAGAGAGCTATGGAAAGCTTAACCTCTACTTCAATGCCATAGTGAGTGAGAGCATGAGAAATTAGACAAGAGAAGGAGAGAGGGAGAAGAGAACATACATCAATACCATTACTCACCCACACAATCCCTAAGCATGTATGTAACAAAGAAGAAGAAGAGAAAGCATAAAAGCTACTCTAATCACAAGAGTAAGAAGACTTAAACTCAATTGTGAGAATGGAATTATGTGTTTTCTTATTAGTCAAAATATCTTATATATAAGACTCATGTGTGTATAATGCCTAACTACCCAAACCATGTTCGAGGGCTTAATAAGTTAGTCTAGGCTGATTTCCTAGTGTAAGTGTACATTATCAACATATTACACAAATAGTATGCTCTTTGTTTGATTATCTTCCAGTATTACACAAGTTGTAAGCTCAAAGATTTCCCATAATCATTTTATAAAGCACATTGTGCGGTACAAAAATATGGCTTGAATATGTTGTGGTGCGTTATAGGGTAATGTCAACCAAATGTGGTTAATATAACCCCTCCCTTAATCATGGTTCCATCCTCACAATCGGCCGTGAAGCTTTGGGGAGGCTAGTGGGTGGTAGAATCCACTAGCCTCCCCTAATCACAGTTCTATCCTTGGAATCGGTAGTGAAGCTTTGGGGAGACTAGTGGTAGAAGCCACTGAAGTTTGAGTAGAAGTTGAAGCAGGAATTTGTGTACTAGGTGGTTTCATGAAAGTCTTTGTAGGATGTCCAAAGGCTGTTTCAAATAGCCTTTAGTTTCACTTATGATTCCTCCTCAATTTTGATGAAGATTTTCCTCCTTTGGTTGGGCTTTTGACTTGATGTACGATTTTATAGGATGTGGTGGGGGTTGATTAGATGAGGCTTTGAGTTTATTGATGATTGCACTTATACCGGCTCAATGGGACCTTATTGTGGTAATGTAAAATAACTTCTAGAACTCGGTAGAGATCTATCTTGGATCTTTTTTAGTGAGATGAATGCTCATTATCCATTGTGCTGGCCTAATTGTGGTTATTCTCACATGGTCCAATCTATGCTGTAGTCATGTTTGGCAATCCAACCCCTTCCAAGGATGATCTCTTTTGACATGATGTCTGTAGTCATAACGTAAAAACTACCTTCCATAGGATAAGAATTAAGGTGGAATTTAAGCTTTAATATCCCTTCACATTCGTTTATAAAAACCTAAGATTGTTTGTATCAGAGATCGGGTAAGATCAAGAGTAGGTTTTCTTAATGAGACCCAAGTCTCATGGGACATTATGCTTCTTCTCACTCCTATATCCAATAAAGCAAGTTTGGCTATAGTTTGTGTGTTTTATAGAGAAGTCTAGGTGAAGCCTTATGACCTCTTCCTTGTGATCGTTATGCATTTCAACCATGTGGATAGGTATAATACCTCTCCTTTGATTTTCTTTTTTTGCCTAGGCTATAACTTCCTATTGGGCTTGTCTCTTCATCTTAGCCTAATGTTTTCTCTTTTCTTTAGCCTTATGAATGGATTGAAGTTGTTCATAAGATAAAGGCTCATAGTGTTTTCTAAGTTCACTCCCATTGAGGAATCCTTTCATTTGGACTCCATCAAGGGTTTCTAGGCATGCTACCCCTCTAGTTGTGAGTTCATATATCCTGAATGGATCCATCCCTCTCAACTTCAATTTCCTTTTAATTTTCTTGAGGTTATAAAGTAGGACTATTTCCCCTTCCTTGAACCTCTTGGTTTTGATATTAGCATCGAACTGCCTTTTCTTCTCTTTTCCTCGGCATACATTCCCACCACCATTAATAAGTGTGGCCTCGCTTTGTCAAGTTTCTCAAGCTCTCTTTGAGTTATTCCAGATAACTCATTGCCTATTTATTCCATTTGCTTTGCTACCCTCAAGATCAGAATCATGAATTCAAAACTGGGAGTATAACATCAAGTCTGAATACTAGGTTATATGGAATAGTCCTAGTTGAGGTTTTGTAGGTGGTCACATAATTGGTAGCCCATGATGATGTATTGTGCTTATGTGCTTTTGGGGCAGGGGTAGTCCTACGAAGTCAATGCCCCATTTGTCAAAAGGTCTTTATGGACATGATAGGCTGTAAATAGCATTCTATCTTCATGTTATGGAATGGTGCTGGCACTTATCACAATGTTTGGCATATTTCATTGCATCATCAAAGAGTTTTTTTACCACAATAGTCCTGCATATAGGACTTTTCTGCTGTGATATCTTATTCGTATCCTCCAATGACTCCTATGTGAGCTTGTTCTAGAATATTAACGTACTCATCCTCATATATGATGCAAAGGATTAAGACATCATCTTTCCCTCTTCTACTATAGAGTTATCCTAAAATGAGGATGTACATGGCTTTCACTAACTTCTTAGGCACATGAGTCTCATTTAAGGGAATGCCATTGCCCAAATAATCAGTAATCTCATAACTCCACTTTGCACTAAACATATAGAGACACGTCTGCTGAAAGATCATTCTCAACCCATGTTAGTCCCTTTCTATTAGAAATTTTAGATAAGGGATCAACTCTGACATGCGACATTCCTTTGCAAACTGAAATCATGAAATCAAATGCAAGAAGAAGTAATAACCACCACATAATTCACATGTGGTGCATGGTTTCCCAAAGAATTAGATAAAGTAAGTGTGGGTAGTGATGAAGACAACAAGGAAGTCAACTTATGTGACTACCACCACCAAACAACCAAAGACCAAGAACAAAAAGCTTAAACAAGTGTGGATTCTAAAGGAGAGTATCTCCAAAATACTATCGAAAGTTGATGACAAGCTAGTGTGGATCCCTAAGCCAACAAGAAACCGAAAGTCACACAATGATCTAGCCATGGGGATGGGTGATGACACCAATAGCCCAAGGATACTACCAAGGAAGAAGCCCAATCTAGGTGCCAAGGTGCAATCCACATAAAGATGTAACCCAATCTAGGTGCCAAGGTGCAATCCAAGGATACTACCAATAGCCCAAGGATACTACCAAGGAAGAAGCCCAATCTAGGTGCCAAGGTGCAATCCACATAAAGATGTAACCCTCCTAGAGTGAGAAAAGAAAAGTTAACAAAATCATCATCATGCTTAAGGACCATGCATCGATAAGTCGGAGGAGTGGGAAGAGATACACAATCAACTATGGTGGATCAAAGAAATTCATGGTGTGTATGTAGAGAGAGAGAGAGAGAGAGAGAGAGAGAGAGAGAGAACAAAGCTTGAAAGAGATATGATTGCATAACTCAAAGAGATTGATTTTATTGAATGAATGAACCTCCACCAAGTACCTGCTTTTTGTAGGCATGAAAGCCTTATCTTATGACTAAGACACACACATACAAACAATGACACATGGCATAAGGCTATGACATCATTTCTTATATTTTGACTAAGACACACACATATAAATAATGACACGTGGTATAAGGCTATGACATCATTGCTTATAGAGAGAAAGAGATGGGGAGGGAACAAAGCTTGAAAGAGATATGATTTTATGACTTAAAGAGATTGATTTTATTGAATGAATGAACCTGCACCAGCACATGTTTTTTGTAAGCATAAGAGCCTTATCTTTTTATTAAGACACACACATACAAACAATGACACATGGAATAAGGCTATGACATTATTGCTTACACACACATACACACACACACACACACACACACAATATCTACCTTAGAGGCTAGTCACAAACAAACACACAAAGTACACTTATAAAGGGTGTTCACACACTAAGGCTATAAGATACCCTTT